>NC_088818.1:0-1467808 GCF_036630325.1 Vairimorpha necatrix
TACCTAACCTACCTAACCTACCTAACCTACCTACCTACCTAACCTACCTACCTAACCTACCTACTACCTACCTACCCTACCTAAACCACCTACCTACTACCTAAACCTAACCTAACCTACCTACCTAACCTACCTAACCTAACCTACCTAACCTACCTAACCTAACCTACTACCCTACCTAACCTACCTACCTACCTACCTAACCTACCTACCTAACCTACCTAACCTACCTAACCTACCTACCTAACCTAACCTAACCACCTACCTAACCTACCTAACCTACCTAACCTACCTAACCTACCTAAACCACCTAACCTAACCACCTACCTATAACCTACCTAACCTACCACCACCTACCTACTACCTACACCACCTACCTAAACCTACCTAAACCTAAACACCTACTACCTAACCTACCTACCTAACCTAACCTAAACCTAACCTACCTAACCTAACCTACCTAACCTACCTACCTAACCTACCTAACCTACCTACCATACCTAAACCTACCTAACCTACCTACCTACCTACCTAACCTACCTACCTAAACAACCTAACCTAACCTACCTAACCTAACCTAACCTACCTAACCTACCTAACCTACCTACCTAACCTACCTAACCTACCTAACCTACCTACCTACCCTACCTACCTACCTACCTAACCTAACCTAACCTACTCTAACCTACCTACCTAACCTAACCTACCTAACCACCTAACCTACCTACCTACCTAACCTAACCTACCTACCTACCTAACCTAACCTAAACCTACTAACCTACCTAACCTACCTAACCACCTACCTAACCTACCTACCTAACCTAACCTACCTAACCTAACCTACCTAACCTACCTAACCTACCTAACCTACCTAACCTACCTACCTACCTAACCTACCTAACCTAACCTACCTACCTACCTAACCTACCTAACCACCTAACCAACCTACCTAACCTAACCTACCTACCTACCCTACCTACCTACCCTACCTACCTACCACCTACCTACCTAACCTACCCTAACCTACCTACCACCACCCTACCCTACCTACCTACCTAACCTACCTACCTACCTACCTACCTACCTACCCTACCTACCTACCTACCTAACCTAACTAACACGTAAGCTTTTAGCCCTCAAAACTTCATCAATCTTTTGTTTAAAAAATTTATCAGTTAAATCAATATGTAACTAAAATAAATAAAAAAAGAAAATTTTTAATAAAAATTTATCTAACTATTTTTTTTATTCAATTATTTTTTTTTCAGATTAATGATTATATGTTATACATTTATTTAATAGGAAAGTTCAACCCTAACATTTCTCCTTCAAACGGGTAGTCTCACGTTACAAGCTTTTAATTTTCCATTTTTATAATCTTTTAGGTTATAATGTCGTTTCTTAATGTATCTTCCGCTATCAGTCCTTACAATATAAGAATCATTCTCACACTTTCCCATTATTTTACCAACACTTGTAAATCTTCTTTTCATACTTTTCATCTATTTACCCAAGTTTTCTCTTCTTGTGATTCTCACAGCCTGATCTACTTTAAATTTTTCTCTATGCCTTTGTTTAAACTTACTTGCATACACACCTTTTTTATCGTTTTCAATAAAGACTTCTTTTCCTTGTTCTTTTCATGCTTTCATTGGTGTACATTTTATCGCTGTGTAGAGTGTTATTTAGGTTCTTACATGTTGTTCTAGTTTTTCCTCTGGGTTTCCTTCTTTTTGTTTAATCATCGATTCCCTTATTGTTTAAATGCATTCGTTTTATTCTTCAATTAACCCTATGAGCTTCTAAACATACTTTTCATTGCATAATTCCATTTTCTTTACACCAAGTTACAAACTTCTCACTGACAAATTCCTTACCGGAAACCGTAATATATTCATCTTGGCACCCATCTTCCTTTATTCATTTTTTAAAATTTTAGTAATAACATCACTTCCTTTATTTTCCATCTTTGCGCCTTATACTTTTCTTCTAAGTAGTCAATCCCTAATAGCAGGTATTTTTTGTTTTCCTCGATAACAATTACGTGTAAAGCTACTTTTTCTAATTTCTTAAATATAGTTACAAAATTGCAACCTCCAGTCGTTTTTCTGTTATTAATGCACTATATTCCACAATTTTTTAGCGTTGTGGATATCTGGTCAAATAGCTGGTCAGTACAATCTTTGTTTTTCCTTATAATAAGGTCTTTTTCACTTCACGATGATTTAATTCCTCATGAACTCTGCGAATTTCTGTTCTCATTTATTTTTTTGTGTTGTATTTAATAATTTCTATTGTTGAGAACTTCAAATAGTTTTTACCTTCTCTTTTAACCATGCGCTTTTTTCTTTCCCTTTCATCTGTTTTTGGATCCGTTTCTCTCTTTCGCCTTTTTCAATTACTTCGTTATTTTCAAATTGTCTGATAAGAGCATCCAGATTCATCATAAATTTTCCTTTTACATATTCAATAGTAAAATCGAACTCTTGTATATATTCTATACATCTCTTAATTTGTTATTATTGAAAAATGGTTTGTTTCTAATATCCATGTATTTTATGTTCTGTCATTTAATGAAATTTGCTTCCTCCAAATCTGACTCGAATTTTTTTATTCCAAATAACGCTGCCAACATCTCTTTTTCACTAATCGTATACTTTTTATCTGTTGGTGTTAAATTTATGATGCCCTTTGTATCAGAATCCACATTCCTTGTCTTCTTGTAATAGTATACCTTCAATTCCCTTATCGCATGCACACGTTCTTACTCTAAATATTTTTTTTATCTATCTTCTATTTTTAATTTTTTCACATCCTTTAAATCCTCTTTGATATCCATAAAAGCTCTTCCATATCTTGGGACCATTTTCATTTACTATCTTTTTTTAGTGCTCTTGTAAGAAGCGCTGACCGATAAGCATAATGATGAATAAAATCTCTTAACCAGCCTGCCCGCTCCTCAACTCTTCTAAGATCTTTTATGTTGTTAGGCTTTCTGTATTCTAATGTCTACTCCTATATATTTTTTCGGTTTAATGTCTTCTCAGTTAATTGTTACTCCAAGTAGTTTTTCTTCTCCTAATTTATATTGTATCTTTCTTGAGTTTACTTTTAATCCACATTCGTTTAATTTTCGAATCACTAGTTTTAAAAAATTTTCGTGTATATTACTATCTCTTGCATGAATAATAATATCATCCATGTATACCTCAACACTCTTGCCTCTAAACTTATCTAAAACTTCGTTCAGCACTCTTTGCATAATATAGGGAGATTGTAAATCCCATTACCATGCTATTCCATTCAAAACTCTAACATTTATCTCAAAAGCTGTCTTATGCTTTTGAGTTCTCAAATTCTATATGATTGAATCCTTCCTTTAGGTCTATAACCATAAATACTTTAGAACCTTGCTTTGCTCTAATAATGTCTCTAATCAATGGCAATTCATACGTATCTTTTTAAACCAGTTCGTTTAAAGCCATCATATTGAATACCGATCTCACTTCACTATTTAATTTTTCTATGGGCTTTATTAGGCTTCTCCATTCACTCTTTGTCCTTCTGATAATACCTCTAATTTCTAATAATTAATATACTTTTCTAACTTTTCTCGAAGATTATAAGGAATATTTTGTTCTTTTTTAACTACTTTATCTCATTGTTTTGTTATGATAAAACATTATCCCCCTGTTAAGTATTTTATTTTCCCTTCGTCTTTTCTTAATACCTATGGAAATTTTCCTTCCAATTCTTCATATTTATTAATATTTTTTCTTCTTTTATCTTGGTTTGTATTTTTTACATAAAAACTATTTCTTGAGTTCTCTCTTTCTACCTCCACTGGTAGTCGAAATTTAAAATCATTTCCTTTTAATATTTTCATTTTACTATTATCATGAATGCCAAAATATTAACACTTCTATTTTCATTATTCTCTTCCTGTCTTTTTAGTTTGCTCCATACAACCTCTAGCTATATGTATAATTCTTCCACATATAAAACAATGTTTTTCTTCTCGTCTTTGTTATTGAAAGTTTCTTCCTGGCACTGCTACAGCCCTGTCAATTATCCTTTAATCTTCTTTTTAATTTTTCTTTTATAACCTCTACCATATCTTCTAGTTCTCTACTCCTTATTTTTTCCTTGTTCTTATTCTTTTCCTCTTCAACAACTAATTTATCAATTTTATCAATAATATCATTTCAATTAATCATACTGATTAAATTTTTATCAATAATAAAATCCTGAAGTATAAAACTTACTTGTTTTATCGATGCTTCGTTGTCACATCTTCTACATTTTTTCTGCATTCTGATGATTGCTTCGCCTCTCTGAGCTTCTTTTAGTAATTTTCTCTTCTCTTAAACACAGGTCTCACTTGTTACCCTTTCGTCTTTTGTGTTTGCCATGTTATAAATTTATTTAATAGGAGGTTCAACTTTAACATTATAATTAAAACAAAAAGTATTTTTGGTCTAATTTTGCGAACAAATTTATGTAATAATATATTTTAAAAATATGAAATTATGTCTTTATTTTGTAATATATATTATTGATAAAAATGTCAATTTTTGTGTTTTAACATATTATTTACTAGAAATATTCGTATTATACCAAAAAAAAATATTTTAAAGATATTATACAAATAACATAAATTTTGAATGCTGTACTAACGCATATATACAGACACAGGAGCTTATACTCTTCGGAAAGCCTATGATAAACTCTTTGAATAAAAAAATTGGATCATTATTTCAAGAAAGTAAAAGGACTTAATAATTTGAAAACATTAAGGACTAGATTGCAGTGTTTGTTTGAAAATACAATACGAATAACTAATTACATTTGAATATTTCACTATAAAATTTTGTGATTTTAAAATAGATCAATAAAAGTAATTATGATTTATCTAAAGTAATATGATTTAATTTATTTTAATAGAATAAAAAATTTTCGAAAAAAAATTTTTCTAGGAATTTTTTATTATATTTATATCTACTTGGCTGCTGCATGTGGATGCGGCTTCTTCTTATGTACAATCTTATTTATCTATATATTTGCCCAACTGTTCAGGAAGTCTTTTATAATTACAAATGTTATTGTGTGTTATATATCCTTATTATTTTTACCCCTCATTATGGAAAATAAACACATGGGGGCGATACCAGAAAATGGGTCTACAAAGGAGGACCGTGGCCAAGAGGCTAGAATATTATTAAAAGAGGTTAAAAGGATTGTTTATGAGTTGTTTTTAGAGAAAATTGATGAGTGTGGATTTAAATTAGAAATTTTTAGGAGAGGTTCTATTTTATTGAGAAATTTTATTGTTGAGAGGATCTCGCAAGAGGGTAGTTGGAAGGAAATTGAGGAAAAATTAGAGTTGCTAGCTATTCAGGAGGAAAAGGAACAAGTGAGAAAAAAAGAATTTGAAGAGTTGTCCCTAGCGTTATGGGCTAAATTTGAGGAGAAGAATAAGTTGTCTCGTGAGGAAAATAAAAAGAATATGCGTTGCTACAATTGTGGGAAGTTAGGCCATAGTGTTAGATTTTGTAGGGGAATGAGGCGAGATTCTGAAGACAGAAGAAATAAAAGTAGTTTTAATTATGTTGGTAAATGTAAAGTGCAATTAGACTTAGAGGGTAAATGTGATGACGATTCCAATTCGGACAAATGTGATTATTATAATGTTGATGGTGGGAAACGTAAGAAGAAAAATTTAGGGGATATACAAGATTATAGCAAAAAGGACAATAATAAGAGAGTTCTGTTGAGAAGGGATGTAAGAGGCATCGCGTATTTAGAGGAGATTATTTCACGGGTAGGAGGAAGAGAGGATGAAGATATTAGTTTTTGTAAGGTTGAAAAATGTATTATCAAGACTCAAGAAGGCAAGAAAGTTGTTAAAAAAGGGCAGGCTATAGCTCAGGCTTTGTTGAAGAAGACGGAAGATTATATTAATAATTTGGAAAGAAGAAAGATAATTAGAAGGTCGACATCTGACTATAGAAATCCCATTAGAGCGATTGAGAAACCGAATTGTGATATAAGATTAGTAAGTAATTTAATTGCTCTTAATGACATTGTAGAGAAGGATCCTTATGAGTTAACTAGGATAAGAGATGTTATTAGAAGTACACAGGGATCTGAATTTTTTACCGTGATAGATCTAAAGGAGGGGTTTTATAGTATTGAGATTGAAGAGAAGGATAGGTTTAAGACGGCTTTTGAGTTTAATAAAAAGGTATACGAGTGGAATTCGATGGTCATGGGGTTTAAAAACTCACCGCAGATATTACAAAGAATAATGAATGGGATTTTTGAAAAATTTATTGGTAAGGGAATCGAAATTTATATGGACGATATTGTGATTCATAGTAAGACAAGAGAGGGTCACGACAAATTGTTGAAAGAGGCTGTGGATATATTAGAGGAGAATAGTATGAAAATTAATTTGGCTAAGGTTCAATTATGTAAACGAGAGTGATGTTGTTAGGAGTAACAGTTAATGGCAAGGAGATACTGCCATCTGAAATAAAGCAAAATGAAGCGTTAGAATTTCCCAAACCGGAGTGTGTATCAGATGTTAGGAAGTTTCTTGGGCTGGCTGGATGGTTTAGAAATCATATTGATAATTATGCAAAACGTACATTGGCGTTGACGGATTCTCTTAAAGGACGAGGAAGTAATTGGAAATGGACAGAAGAAATGGAAAAAGAATATATTAGTTTAAGGGAAGTGATTAGGGATTTAAAAGGTTTAGCAATTGTTAATTATAATAAGGAATTTTTGTTACGCACGGATGCGAGTAATGTTGGAATGGGTGCTGTTTTAATGCAGGAAGATGATCAAGGTAATTGGGTACCAGTACAGTGGGCATCAAAAAAGTTTACGCCTACGGAAACGAGATATGGAATCAGTGAGAAGGAGATGTATGCAGTCTTTTGGGGAATTAAAAAGTTTGAATATGAACTACGCGGAAGAAGATTTAGGGTAGAAACTGATCATAAGGCATTGATCGAGATTAGAAATAAACCAGCATTTAACAATAATAGAATTAACAGGTGGATTGAAAAGATTCAAGAGTTCGACTTTAGCATTGAATATAGAGAGCCTAGTACCATGGTTGTAGCAGATGCACTGAGTAGGGTACATGAAAATGAGAAAACGCTAATGAATAAGGAGAGAAGTATTAAACAGGCACAGGGTAAATGGGACAAGCATGTTAAAGTTGTTGATGGGAAGGAAATTTGGGTATTTGACTCTGGTAGAGAAGCGGAGATTCCAAAGAAAGAATTGCGTGAAGGTTTAATTGTCAATGCTCATGAAAATTTGGGACATAGAAGTTTAGGATCAGTGTACTATGCAATGAAGTTTGAATTTTATTGGCCGGGTATGAAGAAGGATATCGAGGATGTTTTAAAGAAGTGTGAAGTTTGCCAAATATATAATAGGAAAAAGAGTGGTGGTTGTGATTTTGTTAGTTCAAGATTTTATTTGGAAAAGGTTGCTTTGGATTTGATTGAGTTTAGAGATTTAGGGAAATATGTGTTGGTCGTGATTGATTATTATACTAGGATCGTTTGGGGAAAAGTAATAGAGGACAAACGCGGAAGCTCGGTTGTAGGATTTTTAAAACAGTTGTGTGGATCAGGAATGAAACCGGTAGAAATAATTACTGACAACGGTAAAGAATTTAGTAATGAATATATGAGGAATTGGTGTTCAGAGGAAAATGTATTACATAGGAAAGTAAGCGTAGAAAGTCATAGAAGTAATGGAAGAGTGGAAAGGGTAATAGGAACCATAAGAGAAGGAATATTGAAAGATGATGCTGTGGATTTTGAAGCCAAGGTTAATAGATGTATATGGCGTTATAATAACAGCTATCATGAAGGGTTGAGATGTACACCGTTTGAGGCCTCAAGAGACGAAACGGGCCATGTTATGATCGAGAATGGACCTGAAGGATTTTATAGTAGGAGGTTTGTGGCTCGCAAAAGAGAGAAATTCTATAAAGGTCAGAGAGTTAGGGTAGCGAAGAAAGAGAACTTATCGGGTTGTAGTAAGTATGAGAAAGGAAGGTTTTTAGGATATGGTGTTATCAAGGAAGTTTGCGGAGGTGACTCGTACTTAGTTAGTTTGGAAAATGGTAGGATCGTGAAAAAGCGGCATTATGATTTAAAAGGTCTGCTTGGGATTAATGAGTTCTAGTATGAGACTACCGTCTTGGAGGGGGGATGTTATATATCCTTATTATTTTTACCCCTCATTATGGAAAATAAACACATTGTGTCTATTTTTTATGTTCTTGTCGTAACCTCGGGTGAGGTGTCCGAAACGAAGTTGTTGTTCTATGAATGAACAAATAAAGGGTTTTGTTTTAATTAAGTGTTTATTTTTATGATCTCTCTGTGGAGTCATGTTTACTTGTTGTCTCTCTGAGCTATTATATCTTTGCATCTTTTTTGTGTGCCCTTCTTTTCATATTTTTTATTTATAGAAAATATTTTCTATAATTCACTTTTTCTAAAAATTGAAAAATATGAAAAATTTAAGAAATAATTGTGGTGGATACCACAGTTCTCTTTGGGATTCAATTTTCTATGGTTGAAAATATAATATTTTAAAAATGAGAGGGTGTTAAAATATTGGATAATTGAAAAATACTTCCTATATAAAATATACTTGATATGTGATCATAATGCCTTAGATATGTTTTGTTTATACTTATATTATATCTTTAATAACCGTTAGATTTACTTCTTGATTGATCTTCATATAAGTTCAATTATGAAGAGAATTAGTTTGATATATTTGATAACCAGTAAATATTGAAAAGTTTTGCGATTCAGATATGTGGTTTATTAAAATTATTGCGTAAAAAATTTCGGATAGTTTAAAAGTAACATAACATTCTCTATGAAAATGTTTTACTTAATGTGTTATGTTAAAATGTTATTTTTTATGATAAAACCAATTCATGGATTATTAAAAAATTTTTATTTTTAATTAAATCATTAGATTGATTTTATTCTACGAAAATCAAAATGTTTATTCCAAAAAAATCATGAAGATTTTTTTGTTTTAATAATTGAAATTTAATTTATCAATTTATTATTATTTTTTTTTATCATTTAATATTTAAATTAAATATAATTTAAAAAAATTAGAAATCGTCATCCGGATGTATGTTTAATATGTAATTGTGTTTATGCATAAAAATATTTTCTGTCATTATTAAAGATAAGATTTGTTTTTTTAATTTATACGCTCTTACATTATATTATCCTTAAATTTATATAAATATCTATTAATTAGTTGCATTGGGTTTTGTTTATTTGTTTTATTTAACCTTCTTAGCTCTTATTGATTTATATTTTTAAATTCTTCGGTTAGTGTAAGATATTTTTCAAAAATTTACTTAAAATGTATTTATTTTGATTTTATTTTTATCATAATTATAGTATCATTAATAAATACGTGGACTATATTATATTTACTAGAAAAATTCACATGAAGAAATACGAAATTCATATCCAGCCTAGTTTTGTGTATAAATTTACAATTTGTATGAATACTGATAGTCTTATTTTTTTTTTTAATATTTTACTGACCATTATTAGATTTATTTCTTAGTATTTATCATTATTTCCATTGAAATAATTTTTTGTATTTTATTTTATAATTTTTTTACAGATTATTACAAAAATTTCAAAATAATGTTGTAATAAAGGATAACAGAATGAAATGTCGTTCGTTGTGTTCCTCTATAGATGTTTATATTTTATTTTCGTCGTATGTCTTTATGTTTCTTTAAGACTTTAAATTTTTATTTATAAATTTTCTTGATATTATTTGGTTTATATATGCTACATTTTTATAATAATTTTAAAAACTTAAGTTAAGCATAAAAAATGAGTTTTTAGATATGAAGAACTTTCCAATGTTTCCTTGCGATAAATAGTATTGAATATTTTACTATAAGAATGATTTAAATCATTTATAAAACTTTTTCAAATATTGATAGTTTTTTGATAACTTTAATCTACAATTTTCTAAAACCCTCCATGATATGGTTTCTTTTGAAATACAAATATATGAAAATTTTTAATAGATTATTTTTAATATTTTTATAAATTTTTCGTTATTGAATCATATGTTTCTCGTGTAGGTTGTATATATCATCATGTTTAATAATGTAGGTGTAATATATTGATTTAAATTTTGATTGATATATTTTTTTTAAAAAAAGATTAAGTTGTTATATGTTCTAAAACTATTACTTATTTTAATCAGTCGTATGTGTATTATTATGAGCGAAATTTGAAAATAAAAAATTCAATTTAATGATCAAAAAATATTATTTTCGTTTTAGTGGTTGAGATTTCTAGATTAATTAGTCGTGAAAATTTAATTTTATGAAAATTTTCTTCTTTTTACTTATCTAAAATTATTTGAACGTTAAGTTTGAATGTTTTTATTAACTATTCTAAATGAAAATGTTTATTTTCAAAACGAGTTTAAGTCCAATACGTTTTTTTTAAAAAAAAGTTATCCTACTACTTTAAATATATTTTCTTTTAAAAATTATTTTTGTAATATTAACCTCAATTATCTTTATTGAAATTGTATTTCGAAATATATTAGTTTTTTCAAAGATTTTTATTGGCATTATGTTTATTTTACTTGTAGATAAATCTTTATGTATTATAAAATTTGTATTGAAGTAAAAAATTTTCTTGACCTTTTCATACTTAGATTCAATCTAACGCATTTTATTGAACTATAGACAATATATAATATCATAATTAAATTTCAATTTTTCTTCAAAAATATTGACTATAACAGTTATATAAAAATTTTGATATAAAAATTTTAAATATCTTATAATTATAAGACAAAGAATGAAATTTTTTATTTTATAAGAGGAATTTTTAAGTTTAGTCTTTTAACTAATAATATTTCATTTTTTGCTAAATAAGAATAATTTTTATTTTTTTATTTAAATATGTGTAAATGAATTAATGTATATTCTAAAAATTTAAATTCTTAAGCATACTTTTAAATTATCGAGACTAACGATATATAAATATAATTTAAGTTTTTTTTATTTCCAAGATTTTTATTTGTTTTTCAGAAGTATTACCATTATGTTAATATTTAATATATGCAATTCAAACTTTTAGACTTTTCTTTTATTTTTTTGTAAATAATCTTGAAAACGTCTTGGTAAAGATTATATAGTATTATAATTGAGAAATATTTGTCGTGTATTAACATATTTTTAGTGGGGTTTTTTTATTTAAAAAAAGCTAGTATTAATCATGTTTATTTTATGTTAATACTCTTTATATAAATTAAAATTATTTTCTTCTTAAATAAATAAATTTTGAAATATATATTTTTTTTGCGTGTAACTATGGTATATAAGGTTTTTTAAATTTAGATTTCATACCTAATTCTATTATTGTTTTTAGCTGTATTGGATTTATATGCATTTCTATTCCCCCCCCCCCCCGTTTTTTTGGTTTTATTTTTTTGGCTTATGCGACGCCTTTTTAAAAATCTCAAAAACGTTTTATTCACAACAACCTTGTATTAAATTGTATGTGCTCTTTTTTTTATTTAATTATTCATAATTTAAAATTTACTAATTATTTCTTATTATATTATATTATAGAAAATATATTCAAGTAGGTTTTCCCTAGAATTTTTTAAAATCAATAACATAAATGTTGTTTCTAAGTAAAATTCTTTTTACCGTTACTGAACGATTTACAATTAATAGGTCATATTTTATATTGTTAATTTAATATAATTTTCTTAATTCTTCTAATTATACATTAAATAAATGTTTTTCTAATGAATATATAATTTTACGATAATTGATGTTTGAATCTAGAAAATTTTTTTTTCGTAAATGAACTCTTTTTATAATATTTCGATCTTCATACTTAAATTTTAATCTAATTATTATATAAAAATATTATACTTAACGGATTTAGAAAGTTTTATTTATAACAAAAGAGCGATTATCAAATATTTAACCGATAGATATTTATATTGTTTTATTATTTCATTAAAATTAATAATAAAATAATATATTTTTATAAATATGATACTAGTATTAATGATTTTACTTTTTAGAATTTTTTGGTCATAATTTCTAATTTTGTGTGGTCAATATGATTGTAAACAACAAAGTAATATTTGTGAAATTTGTTTTTTACTAACTTCGATTTCAAAAGTCTACTTTGTTTTATAACTGAAACTTCTTTAGAATTCTATAAACCAAAAAAATGTAATATACGAGGTTAATCGAAATTCGTTTAAAATTTTTATATAATATTTGTTTTCGTTTTTTTACCATTAGTAATTATTATACTTAATAACGTGTACATATTAACCATGTTTGAATATATATATAGTTGATTTTTTAGTATATTTTATAGTTTTAAAATCGTCTGATAAGTTCTAGATAATAAAAAAAAATTGCTTGTGTTAATTGTACTTATATAATACTATATGCAATATTGGGATTTCTTTTTGTTTATCTTGGCGTAGATTTTAATATAAAAGAAAATTGTATTTCATCTAATATCTTGATTGTATATCTTATTTTAAATTCTTATGTATTTATAGTGCAAAGCAATATGAATGAATCATATGTATATCTTTTCTTTATAATCCAATATTATCTAGTCATCATCATCATATATATAAAAGAATTTTATTTAATTTTTTACCCCTCTTTTTTGTGATTTTGAAATTTCTAAACGATACATTTTGAGGCTTTTATGTTATTATAATATGTTAACCATTTATTTATTAAGGGTTCTAAACCCTACATCCCCCCTCCAGACGGGTAGTCTCTCCATCTTCTAAACAACTCTTCCTTATCTCTTTCAAATCATAATGCCTCTTTTTAACAATTTTACCATCCAGTAGTCTCACAATATATGAATCATTTTCACTTATAGCTACGATCCTTCCGCGACCCGTGAATCTTCCCTTGTCTGTTTTCGCACGTGTACCTAAATTTTCTCTCCTAGCGATTCTTACCTCTTGGCCTACTGTAAATGTCTCTCTGTGTCTTCTCTTGAACCGACCAGCATATTTTCCATTTTCATCATTTTCAATTATAACTTCAGCAGTTTGATCTCTCCACGCTTCCATCGGCGTACATTTTATTGCTGTATGTAGTTTATTATTATATCCTTTGATTGCTCTTTCTATCTTTTCAGAAATATTCTCATCATTTTGCTTTATCAATGTCTCTCTTATAGTTCTGATGCATCTCTCGATTCTACCATTACTCCTATGAGCTTCTAAGCCCACTTTCCTATGTTTAATATCATTAATACTACACCATTCTTTAAATCTATTACTTACAAACTCTTTTCCGTTGTCTGTCACATATTCCTCTGGAAATCCATCTTCCCTTATCCACTTTTGTAATACCTCTATAACTTCACTACTCTCTTTACATCTCAAATTCGAACCCCACAACCTTCTAGTAAAGTAATCAATACCCAGTAACACATACCTATTCTCTCCACCTATGTCTATTAAATCCAACGCCACTTTCTCCAATTTCTTTCTAGTTACTGCGAAATCACATCCTCCTGTGTTTTCCTATTGTTAATCCCACATATTTCACAATTCTTAATTACCTTATTAATATGATCTTTCATACCAGTCCAATACCATCTTTGTTTAATGTTATAATAAGTGCCTTTGACACCTCTATGGTTTAACTCCTCATGTACTCTTGTTATTTCATGTTCTCTACTATCTAGGCTCAATATCTCTTTCACCTCACCTGTGGAAAATTCCCAATACTGTTTACCGTCCTTTTCTTTAATATGTTTCTGCTTTTTTCCCAAAATTTGTTTTTCGATCACTTCTTTTCTCTTGTTGTCCTTTTCTTTTTGTTCATCCGAAACTTCTACCTGATCATACTGCCTACTTAACGCATCTGCATCTGTCATCAACTCCCCTTTCACATATTCTATTGTAAAGTCAAACTCTTGTATCTGTTCTACCCATCTGTTTATTCTGTTATTATTGAAGTATGGCTTATTTCTGATCTCTGCTAATGCTTTATGATCCGTCATCAAATGAAATTTCCTTCCTCTCAAATCACTTTCAAACTTCTTTATTCCAAAAAAAACACCGCCAACATCTCCTTCTCACTTATCGTATATCTTCGCTCGGTAGGAGTCAACATTTTCGATGCCCATTGTATCGGAATCCACTCATCCTCTTTATTTTCTTGTAATAGAATTGCTCCGATCCCCGTATCACACGCATCAGTTCTTACTCTAAATAGCTTTTTTCCGTCCGGAATCTTCAACTTTTTCATATCTCTCAAGCCTTGCTTCATATCCTCAAAAGCTCTTTCCATATCCTCCGTCCAATTCCACTTAACATCTTTCTTTAAAGCCTCAGTAAGCCTTACTGTTCTATACGCATAGTTGGGAATAAAGTCTCTAAACCAACCAGTTAGTCCTAAAAATCTTCTTAACTCTCTAACATTCTCAGGTTTTCTATATTCCAATGTCTCCTGCTTTTTAATCTCATTCGGTCCCATGACCTCCCCATTAATTGTTACTCCCAGCAACATCACCTCATCTTTTTTGTATTGTATCTTTGTTTGGTTTATTCTCAACCCACACTCTTTAAACTTTTTAATTACCCTCTCTAGTAACTCGTCATGCACTCTTACGTCTTTACCATGAATAACTATATCATCCATATATACTTCCACGCCTTTACCTCTGAATTCATCTAAAACTCTGTTCATTACTCTCTGCATTATATGAGGCGAATTCTTAAACCCCATAACCATACTATTCCATTCGTATACTCGACCATTCACTTCAAATGCTGTTTTGTGCTTATGGTGCTCCTCAATCTCAATATGATAAAACCCTTCTTTTAAGTCGATAACCGTAAATACTTTTGACCCCTGTGTGGCTCTCATAATATCCTTAATTAACGGTAGTGAGTACGGGTCCTTGTCAACCAAATCGTTTAACGCCATCAAATTGCTTACCAATCTTACGTCCCCATTTGGTTTTTCAAGTGCTCTTATTGGACTCCTCCACTCACTTTTGGAACGTCTTATAACCCCTCTATTTTCCAACTTATTCAAGTACTCCTCAAATTTCACCCTAAGGTAGTATGGCACATTCTGCCCTCTTTTCACAACCTTTTCACCTTGCTTAGTATTTATTGGACACTTCTCTCCTGTGAGATATTTTATCTTTTCTTCTGATTCTTTAAAAACTTCCGGATACTTTTCAATTAAATTTTCTAACTTATTTACTGTTTTACATCTTTTCCCTTCATTGTTGATAATTGGTTCTTTCTGTAAAACTTGTTCCTTTTTAATTTTATATTTTTCCCTACCAGCTACACTTTCATGACATTCTATAGCGTAATGCCCTTCTTTCTTACATATAAAACATTTTGTAGTTTCTCTGATTTCTCTTCTTTTCCTATACATCCTAAGATTTTCTTTTCTTTCTTCCCTAAACTCTTTCAACACTTTATCCATAATCTCTTTAATCATTTCTTGTCTTTCTTCTGACTCTCTCTCAAATTCTGCTCCTTTTTGTAAGCCTTTATAAATTTCCTCCCAACTGCTCCTTCCGTCACAAAAATTTTCAAAAATATAATCCTGCAAGTTCGCAGATGCCAAATCCATAACATCTTTCCACTCAACTTTCTCAACTTTCAATATTAACTTTAGTCTCTTATCTATCCTAATTGCCTCTTTCTCTAATGTTCTAGCCTCTTGACTACGGGACTCTCTTGTTTCCCTGTTCATCCTTGTGTTCGCCATGTTAACCATTTATTTATTAAGGGTTCTAAACCCTACATAATATTAAAAATAAATTCAATGTTTTAATTTGACTATTCCAAGTGTGTATACTATGTGTTAATACATTTTAATTATGATTGTTATTTTCGAAAAGCTTGGTCCCAAAATATCGTCAGAATCGTTTTTTAGAATTTATTTAACCCTTCTAGAAAAATTCACAAAAACATGTTAAAAAAAAAAAGTTGAATATAAGTGTCAAAACTTGAGCTTAGAAGTTCCAAAAATTATCTCATTATAATAATTAAATGTTTTTAGATCGACTTTGCTCTTTATATGTTACTAAAAAGTATTTTTAAAATCATATTTTCTCCTTTTTAAATTCATTCATCCCAAAATGGAAACTTAACAAGATTAAAAGGGGAAATACATATTTCCAAACAAAACATTTAGATCCCGTTTTCAAAACGGGAAAGCATACGCTAGTTATAATATATAAATATTATTTGTATCACTTCTAAAACAGTGGTATATTGATCGTAAAAGTAATTCCATTTATTTTCTTTCGTACTTATACCAAGTGAAAAAGGGAAAGATCAAATTAAAATTATCTTGTTATTACCTACGTTGTAAATTTAGAAAGATTGTAGAGTTCGTTTTAAAAATATTGATTCTTATAACCAATATGCTCCTTCTTATTTAACCTTATATTTCTCTGTTCTTCATAGATTAAACTTTGCTACTTTTAAGTTAGAAGGCTAAAAATATTTTGCCATTAATAATGTTATGATTGTGTACTTGCTTCATAGATATTCCTTGCCCTTCATATACAAACTTCTTTTTTTTATTTTTATTGTAATGATTTTTAGCCACGTAAGTTAAAGTTTAATTATTTTGCATAGATAAACATATAAAAACATTTATTTTTTGTTGTATTATTCGTGTGTTGGAACGTTGCTGGTGAATATTTGACAGAGTAAACTTTGACAACTGTCCTTATGATGTAATCGTTACTACACACTTCCATGAAGCCATGTATTTAGTTTATCAAGTTTTGGTTTTTAAAATTTATTTAAATACTTTAATGCATATACCTTATTGTTTTAGATAGATTTATAATCTTATTTCTTGTATATAAATATTTCCTAATTCTTTCAACAAATATATTGTTAGACTAAATTATATGTCTTAAATGATTGATATATAGAGTATGGCATTTCTTGATATTAAATCACTCAATTATTGAGTTTTAATGTCTTTTTGAAAGAATCTAATTTACTTGTTTTGAAAAATATGTTTTTATCTTGCAAAAAGAAATAAATATATAGTTTAATAAACGTATTGTGTCCAAAGCCGATTAAATATGTTTAACTTTACTTCAATTTTTTATTTTTATGTCGATTCTGCACATAATGCGTTTCATAATTATTTTAAATACTGCAAATTATATACTTATGTACTCATACGAAAAGACAAAGAAATCTAAATTTCTTAAAATATTAATTATACAGATATTTACGTTGGCAACCTCTAAAAAATGTACTAAATTGTGCAAGAAATAATTTTCGAAATAACAATTATAATATTTATTAAGATGTATCAGGCTGCAGACCTGCACTGACGATACGGCTTCCAATTAAATAATGATTATTGGTGCTGTCAATATCTCAGAGCATTGTAAATAAACATTAGACATGTTTGACATTCACAAACTAAAAAGAAGAAAAGTGCATGTCACATGAAGTACTACGTATTTAGTAGAACTTCGGTTTCTTGTTTTTTTGTTTACATCTCAAAGAGTTTGATAGTTAATCTAATTGACTATTTAAACGATTTACTCCTGACCCACAATTCCGATGAGCGGGAAACAAGAAAATATTATAAATCAATATGTTAGTTTAGACTCACCCTCTTCTACTTCGGATCAGGTTACATGCTGGATCATAAGATGTGTAGATACTCCATAAAGAAAAAAAAATTATTAATTTGTCATATATTAATTTTTATGTTTAATTGTTTAATTCATATCTAAATATGAAAAATATAGTTTTTTTCATAAAATAAAATAATTAATTTCATTGTTATAATATATATAAACAATCTTTACAAACAAATACAACATACTTACTAATATTTTTCTAAATAAAAAATGAATCATTCGGGATATGCTAATAGTGTTTCATATTTCTAGTATATTCTGAATAGGTTCCGCGTTAGCATCTCCTGTTTGTGGGCAGCTTCTCGGCTCGTAGTCCTTTTCAAATCGGAACATGTACATCTCTTCGGTAGTCTGTTGGAATGATTTCGTTTGCCTTCTCTGTTAATCATCTGTATGTACGCTTCTACTTTCTTAGAGTATTTGATAGTTTAACCTATTTTTTATTTTATATAAAACAACAATATTTATATTATATTATATTTTTATTCAAATGTATAGATATCTTCTTTATTATACTCTATAAACTATCTTATTTAATTTTTTATATATCATTTTTGTTTAATCATAATATATTTAAAATATTTTTTTTAAAATATTTTCCTTAAATGAAGATAATTTCAGATCTCAAAATATTAAATTAAATATTACAAAAAGATTAGTTTCATTAAATATAATGCACAAGATTAATATGAACCTTACATCGATAAAAAATATTAGAATTTTACAAGGCTTGATCTGATGATTTATCCTTCATTTAGTATTTATTGTAATATAATCCGTTGTTTTAATTATCTTTATCATTAAAAAAAAAGCAAAATTCATTACGGACTACCAAATTACTACACACCTTCTTTTACATGGCCAACATGTTTTTTCTGAATATATTTTTATTTATACTAAATTCTAAATTTTACTGATATATATATATATATATATAAAATAATCATTCTTATTTATTTATAAAAATTTATATCATATACACGTTTTTATGATATTTTTATTTATTAAACTCATTAAAATTATTCATTATAATAGAATGACAGTCTTTAATTTGGTATTTATATAATGTTCTAAATATTTATAACTTTACATTTGAAGCCTTTTGTTCTACTGATTCATCTTAATTATAACTGTAAACAGTTTATATGATAATTTGCTATCTATTTATTACTAATATATTATCTAAACTTGAATGTTAACTAATAAAGACTTTCAAAGCTGATATAGAAGCTTTGTCTGCATGCTATTACAATGTGGTTTTTCGAGAAAAATATACTATTATCATCATTTAGTGTATCCACAAACTTTTAAATTTTATTATATGCTAAAATTCTTATCTAATAATTTTGCTTTCGATTGTATTGAATTTTTCGTAAAGTTAATGATCTTTCATTAGATAATATTTCTAGACATTCTCTTCTTTTCTCATAATATTACTCTCTTCCTAACTTTTATTTTTTTCCATGTAAGAAAAGAGAGAACCATTACATAGAATTTTGTTAACAATGAATTTAACCTCATACGTTTAGTGTAGTAGTTTATTGATAAATACCAATTTGAATTCTCATACCCTTTACAGAAAGTATATATTGAATAATTTTTTCGTTTCAGAACATATGTTTTTATCTATCTTTAAATTACATCGTCAAGATTCAATGCTGATAAGAAACTAAGATTTAAATAAATTCTAAATTTCGAAAGCATGTACATAATTAACTTACACGAATGTCACTTATCATTTCATGAACCTTTTACGGGACTTCTAACATTACTAAAATTCGATCCTGCTTTCTACGAACTGCTTTGACCACCAGTTATTAGAATTTCGGAAAATGGAAATATAGAATCGTCAAAAGAAAAGAAGATGCTCCTAGATAAATTCTTCTAGTCGTTTTTTCACCATTAACAAATTTCATTAAACACTGCATCGAGATTGTTTTTTAAAAAACTGGCCTCTTTTTGAAAACACGGTCATTTAAACATCATTTCATTTCTAGTTGTAAGTGAAGTTGTTCATTAATAGTAAAGTTCTATTTTTGTATTTTTTGAAGCTCATTTTTACATAAAATTTTTTAATGATTTCCAAAATAAACTTCGTCGTACGGGGAACGAAAAAAATTTTTTCAAAAACCCCGAAATTAGAAAGTCATTGTTTTAAGGCTTAGTTACAATATTTTTTTTCTAGTGACGTTAATCTTAAAGATAAAGGACTGGATATTCATTTTATATCTCATATTTATTTTCAAAATGTTCTATATATTCAGTGTCTACTACAAAAATTAAAAATTAAAAATAGTTATTAAAAGCTACTTTATACATAATTACTTTTTATTTTTAATACAATAATCATCTCTAATTTATATAGAACATTCGCTTTCAGTTTATTAATACTCTATATGTAAATTTTCCTTATATTACACTCTTGATTATGTAATTGTATCGAAAAACGGTTTGTATTTTTGTTTTAAACTTAATATTTTTTTATCCACTCTATATATATTGCTGATGCAAGTTTAATTTCAATTTATTAACTTAAAAATTTCTACATAGATAGTTTTATGTCTATAATGCAAGTTGTTTTTGATTTTTACGAGTGTGTTAGATTTGCATCATTTTGATCCTTGTATTATATTTTTATTGTGGATACGTTTCTTGTCATTTTCAAATAATAATTAAAAATATAAATACTTGAATTATTAAATTTAACATAATGTATTTTTTAACTAAGAATTTATCTTATTTTTAATTTTACACAGATACATTGAATCATGCAGCTTAACATAATAATCTAAACTTATAACAAGTTGATTATATTAATTCGACATTAATTGTACGTATTAAGCGTATTTCATCTAGGTTTTATAAGGTAATTTTCATATTTATTTCTTGTCTAGATTTTATCTACAACTGAGATTTATTAAAACAAAATATCTCTATTAAAGAAACAGATCCATTCCAATCTAAAAATATTTAAAGATTATCAAATGTTTAACCTTATGTTTTGTTATACGATAGAGGATTTGGTTCGGATTTACGGAACAAACAAATAATAATGACAGTATTTCTATTTTAATAATGATATATATGATCCTTGTCCTTTATACGAGGAATGAAAGCTATTGATTCATCTAAAATAAATGTTGGACTGTTTTTCAAAGAAAATGTTTCTTTTATTTTGTAAATATTAATTTCTCGCATATATATATTTTCGCCTTTAATATTATAAATGGCTTGAACATAACATCAAAATTTTTATTGTAAGAAATGACATTTCGATAATCTTTCATCTAGGGATTTGTTTTTCTGCCAAATTAAAATTGTGTACGGAATTTGGTTTTAGAAATTAGAAATAAGGATGAAACGAGTTAATTTGTTCTATGCATTGTTTATTTTGTGTCAAATATTTTAAAGTAACTTATAATGTGAATATAATGTCTTTTTCCTTTTTTTATAGAACATAAATAAAATATGTGCATTTTTTATAAAAATTTAATTTACAACCAAATCAATCCCAGAAAGGTTCAGTCAAAATTTATGTCTGCAATTATTAAATCCATGGTATAATATCTAATGTGAAGAATAATGATGATTTAGTGTACAGTTTTATAACTATTTTAAGATCTATAATCTTTTTATTTGTTTTCTTTTCTAAACAATATATCTTTCTCTTCTCTATTTGAATTGTGTATGATTTAGATAGTCTAATTATATGAAAACAAAAAGTATATCTATTAGGGGGTGTAATTCAAAAATATATCAATTTAATTATTTTTTAGATATGTTATATTTAAATGATCATTCACTTCATCTTTGAAAAATATTTTCATCTGTGGAATATGTAAAAAATATAGTAATATAAAATATAAATTTTTCATCGTTAAGATTATATAATTTCACAATAAAGCGTTAACGTAATGAAATCTAAACATATCAAATATTAAATTGCGGATTTCTATTACTCTATTGTATATATGTTGTAAAAAAATGATTTTATTTTCAATCAAAATCACAAATAATTTTAATCTCGTTATTTCCAATATATATTTCCTTTATTTTTCAACTTTTGTTCATTTTACCCCTTAATAGAAATGATTATTTCTCTTCTATTATTTATTGTAGGTCAAAATCTCTATAATCAGTCCTACAGAATATTAATAATAGTACATATACACTGACATTATATTTTTAAAACATAAAGATACGTAAATTTTCTTTTTTTAATTTGTCTTTTATTTTATTTTTAGGTTTTTGGCTATTCCCTGACAAAAAGAACAATAGTTTGATTGTTTACAATACTTAATTTTCATCGATTGGGTTCTTTAATATAATTTGTTTACTCTTTTTACATATGAAATATTTTTTCTTTATTAATTAATCGAAATTATCATAACTCAGAAACTTAAAATTATCTTATGTTATATTATTAAAATACGTTTTTGTTCATTATGTTAAGTCTGTACGAATAAAATATATGATGTAAATGATTCTGGGGTATTTTATTCTTTTATACATAGATACATATGATTGTTGCAATAAATATAAACTTATTGATATGATTTTTATTTCTTAGTATATTTATGTATTTTTATATTAAGCACTTGCCATGTTTATTATATCTACACATAACTTAGTAAAAATTTATAAATTTTGTTGGCATTTTAAATTTCTAGTATCATATAATTTTTATTTTATATATAGACTTCGAGGTTGATTTACGCCCTAAAGAGGGAATAAGTTGATTTATTTAATGTGTTCGTTTTTTCTGTGCTTTTCGATCCTTAATAAGTAATCTTTCCTAGTCTTTCCCTAAAAGTGTCTTGTTTAAGTAAAATGCTAATGACTAATTGGAGATATTTGAAACTTAAGAAACATTTGTTATATAAATCTTTATATGTCAACATTACAGATATATACCTGCTCATTTTGCCATCAAAAGTCAATCATTATTATTGTCTTTTAATATACTTGGAAATAATAGCTATTCCTTTGGAAAGAACGTCTTAGTATGCAAATGACTCGTCACACATGATTATTCAATTATGTAGTATTAATGGAAATCTGCTCGAAATACAAATTTCTTAAATCATCTAGTTCGGTTGTTTGGATAAATATCTCCAAAACAATGTATTTAACAGTGTTTGTTGAATAAACGATCAAACTAATTATTTATGTTTCTCTATTATATATACTAACTTTACTTTGTTTGCAAGCGATAGATATAATTATAATTTTTCAATCGTAAAGAATATTAAGTCTGATTTTGAAGTTTTGTACTTACAATACTGTTTATTCTGAATTTAAAAAATAAATTATTTTCGTCTTGTCGATATTATTTTCTCTTTTAAATATATATATATACATATACAAATACATTTCTTATTAATAATTAATTGGACGTTTAAAATGTCAAGAATAATTACTTTTAAGCCTTTTGATAAAGCTAAATTCTTTTGTAATGAATTAATTTGGGGTAATAATTTCCTCAGTTAATTATAATGATTTTCTTCTTCATCTTAATACATTGTATATTTACTTGTTGTGTTTGAAAAATCTAAAATTTAAATTTCTAAAATTCAAAAATATGACATTTTAGACTAATTATTTTTTCATGAGTTTCTTTTCAGTCTTATTGTATATATATATGTATATAAAATTTTCCTCATTTTAAAAATGAAAATTTCAAAACTCTAAAATTAGAAATTATTGCAAGTTAGACAAATGTTTTTTCATGATTTTATCAACTTCTTATTTTTTATAAATGTGTATATATACTTGTCATCAATGAAAAAAATCAATATTATGTCATTTTAGATAATTTATTTTTTCATGATTTTATTCTTATTCTTGGTGTTTAAATATATATACTTGTCATCCTTGAAAAATTAAAAATTTGGAAGTTCAAAAAACAAAATTTTGACTTATAGCCTTTATTTACCTTAAAATTTCAAATTCTTATCGAGGAGAAGAGAAGATGAAATATTATACATGACTCAAAAGAAATTGAGTTAATATTCAATTAAAATAGGGTATTTCAACTCACTTAACTATTACCCAATACTTGCGCTGCACTATCTCCGACGTAACCATTGGGATTTGATAAGAATATTTTTATATACAAGCCTCTAATCGCATCATTAAATCAATAAATATATTAAAACGAAAAATTTTAAAACCTCTGTATAGATTTATCGTATTAATATAATGTCTATATAAAAATAAATCATCTAGATCCCAGATGGCTCTTTCTCTTACACAGAACACTAAAAGCAAACTTATTAAAATTCTTTGTAACTAATGAAATAATTGAACAGATCTCCATCTTAAACTATATCTTGTTTGTATAATAACAAACTTTATAAATTTCTACATCAAGAGTGCCATAGTCGGCTTTTAGATCCCTATAGAATATACAGCTATGGTATTTTGAAACACAGAAGGACAAATTATACGTGACAAAATTTTGAACTGTGAATATATTTTAGAAATTAATGATCAATTTATTACTAAAGATACTTTTATAATATTTGTTTAGTCTTTCAATTTGCCAATTTTATTTTATTGACTTCTATATGCCCAACAGCATCTATTTCTACACAGCGAATATAAATTTTAATTTAATTCCCACTGGGAATCGAACCTTGGACCTTCGATATCCCAAATCAAGGTGCAACAATTCTGCCAAGCACACTTATTTATAATTTTGTTATCCTTTAAGAAAACCAATTATATTTTCAACTTCCTTTAATTTTTGTTTTCTTTCTATGCATAAAAAAACATTTCATATTAGTCATATTGAAAGATCATTAAATCGAATGAATCAAAAAATAGAACAATTTACAATATTAGTTTTATGCTTTCTTATATAAAATAAAATTATATAAGATTTTCTTGATTCGAATTACCTTTCTAATATATATATACTTGTTATACTAAAAAATAATATACACTTTACACTGCAAAAACGAGTATATATCCGATATTATATACAAAATACTTTTATATGTGACCGCACATTTTAAGATTTACTGGCATCGTATTTCAATTTCTCTATTATATCTGGCAATTTTGTTATTCTTATTTTCCATACTCTCTAAAGTAAATTTTTGGAAATAAATTTTGCAACAAGTTAAAACTGTCATTTGTAAGAATATGATTGATATGTATTTGATCTTCTACAACTATATATGAACTACATTCTTTTAATAATTCAGACTACAAAATAATAAAAACATATTTATGTGATTTAACTAATATTCTTTATTGAGATTTTGTTTTTCTTAGATACTGTGATGTACATTACTACAACACATGGACAGATGTCAAAAATATGTCAACCTTTTCGGATGGCATGTCAAGTTGGGTCACACAATCAAACGAAAGTTGCATGGTCGTTACTACATTCGTAAGTACGCCAATGTTTATGTTTAGTGTTGACAACATATAAAAGATTTATTAGGTTAATTTATCATTAAAGTTAGATTAGCACAGTTTCCCTCGGTATCGCTCACTAGATTCGGCTCTTCATAGACTTTGGTTTCTGTGGAATTATTTATGTTTTTCAACTTCATATTTTGAGTTTCATTCTCCTATACCGACATCGCTTGTTCAACAGTCGCCATATTCGCTAGTGCGCTTAAAGCTCTAACACTTCTTCTTCTGCATAATCTTTATCGTATCTTGTTCGTCGTTCCAAAAAGACATACTCTGGAGTTTTCTTCATCACATTAGACTGAATGTATGCTTCCAGAAATGTTTAGATTTCTGCAGAATGCAAATAAAATTTAAAATATTTATATATATGTACACAATAATAATATAGTTTAGAAATAATGAATTCCTAAACTTTTAAATTTTACAACTGTAACTATTATTTTGGAAAAAATATTTTAATTTGACATTACGATTGATTTTTAGTAAAAATTTAATTAAATTTTGAATTTCTTAAAAAATGTCAAGAGAATTTAAAAAATTTAAAGGCCGTATTAGATTTCAAAAAATATTATCTGGTCATTTTTTTAATTAAGTTGTTACTCTGTAGACAAAGAAAAATTAATAATAAATTTCAAATAAAGATCATTGAATAAAGAGTAATTAACATATTTGTTTAGTTTTTGATTGTATATTTTTTTAATTAATTTATAACAAAAATTTGTTTTATTTTTGCTATTAAATCTTTTAAATTTAAAATCTACGCTCTTTTCTATATTTTGTTTATTTTAAATTTCCCTCCTAAAATATTAAATAAAATTTTTTTGTTTATGGGCAATGAGAAATCAAAAATTGGATTGGTGCAATAAAGAGATGAGTTAAGTTTGGAATGACAATGAAAATTGTGAAATTAATAGTACTGTAAAAATAGATTATTATTTAATATCTAATCCAGAACAGTCAATTTTTTTTCTGCTAGTGTAATAATCTTTAAATTTTATGATCATGATCTTTTTTTTAGCAAATGATTATTATACGAATTATATACTTCAGAAATTTGAGTACCGTTAGTTATACCAACTTCAATGGACAAGACCTTATAGCGCTTGCGCATCCCACGTGTCGCGAGAAGTTGAAAAGTTGGAATACAAATGTAAACTCAAATTTCCGAAGTATTAAATTGTATAATAATCATTAGCTGATAAATAAGATCATGAGCATAAAATAAAAAAAAAATACATTAACAGTGAAAAAACACGGGCTGTCACAAGAATTGTAATTGCAGCTTTTTACTATAATTATATATAGCTCTTCCGCTACATTTGCTTTGCCCAAATTTAGTTATATAATCTATTGATTGATAAACATAAGGATACCGGTCATATATTTCTAGTCCGTAGAAAATAATGATTTTAATGATCGCATTTATACCTAATTATTGCTTAATCAAACATAAGTATGATTATTACATAATCATTGAGAAGAATGTATGCGAAAACTTCTATAGATATAAGTTTACCATTATCTGAGCAAATGTATCAGGTATTAAAAGGGATATTAAATTAAGATCAAAATTATGAATATTAGATTATTTGGAAACAGTTTTACGTAGAATAAAGGTGCAATTTTTGACATTTCGAGTATTTAAATAAATTTACTTACTAATATTATTCATAGAACATCAGTCTGATGAATTATGTGATATGTGTAAACAGGAATATTTTGATGATTATTCTAGTTTTTTTATTTATGATTATGAGATTTAAATAGATAATTTTTGAAAACTTTTAGAATGCTTAAGATTTTATGTGTTCCTTCCATATACTGATATAAATAAATGTGAAAATTCAAAACGTTATCATATTTAGTGTTATAACACTATACGATTAACAATGAATATTTTTAATTAAGAAGTATGCATAAATATCCCTAATTCTCAATTTGCTTTTAATTTAAAATAGATGTATAAGGATAAAATTTTAGAAATATCGAAAACAAAATATTAAACAAAAAAGTATTTTTTATAAATATTAGAAATTGTTATTAATGAGGTTCCTATATAAAAGATATACGAAAAATATTAGTTCAAAATGTTGAGTCCTTTTTACTTTTTTTGATCTAAAACTGAATTAACGAGTAAATATTATACGATCAGATATAAAATATTTTATCCAATAGAAAGATACTAACATAACAATCAGATATATATATATATATAAATATATATATTTCGTTTTAATTGAAGGTGGTCTAATCATCTCCTGAACAGGTTTGCCAATATTATTATATATTAAATGTAAGTTTTTCAGAAACTATCCTTTATTAAAAGTAATTTTGATCTTGTGAAATCATGAGATATCTTAAGATCAAGATGTTATAACTAATTTTATATCCTATATTGGGTCGCGAAATTCTATGTTATGGCACAATAAGATATCGTTGAAATATAGTTATATTTCGACATAAAAACAAATGAATCTAATTAGGATATGCTTATTGTAACTTATATTTATAGTTTAACAAGGATAGGTTCGCGTTAGCGTCTCCTGCTTGTAGGTTGCTTCTCATCTCCATAGTCCTACCCACATCTCCTTCACTAGTCTAAAAAAATGCTTTGTAGCGTGATCATCTGGATGTTATTTCGACATAACATAATTTTTATAAATATGACAATTCTTATTCAAGCTTATTTTTTTAGAAATTCTCATAAAATTATGCAAAAAATTATATATAATTATATAATATAAGTATCTTGATTTTGTAAGATGTTATTTATTTGAAATATGTCAATTTCTTTAATCTTATTTTCCATGCCCTCTCTTGGAAATTTTTTTTCTAAATACTTTTTGTAGCCAATTAAATCTGCCAATTTGTGAAAATATGATTAATCAGTATTTGATTGGCTACGATAATATCTACATTTTTGTATGAAAATTATAATTTTTAGATAATTTCAATGTTAAATTCATACATACGTACTTATGAGATTTTGCTATTATTCTTAATAGAAATTGTGTTTATTCTCGATACATTTATATAATCGCTCTCTCGTATTAAATAAATAAGATATAAAATATTCATGATATTTAAATTTCGTTTTATATTATATTAAAGTGTTGTATTTTTATACAGTATCTTTTTCAAATGGGGTATTGGTTGTTTTTAATCCACGATTATATTCTTTCTAATGTACTTCGATGTATTCCAATAATAAGAATTCATCTTTAAATTCATAAAATCTTTGTTATTGATTTGTACACAAATTATATTCTAATTTGTTTAATTCAAAATCTATTTATCTTATGTGTTGATACTGGCAATAATTATATAATTGAATGTTTTAATTACATAAAAATACTTATATAATATTTGTTACCATATAGAAAGTTTTATTATTTCAATACAATTATTTTTACTGCACTAATATTTATGTATATTTTTCTTGATTTTTTAGTTTTATATTTTGTACTTTTATATATATATATATATGCAGATAGATACCCTTTAAAAAAAATTAAATCATGTATGTAATAAAGGTTTTAATTAGAATAAAAAAAACTTTTTAATTTACTTACATATACTTCATATGTTATTTTTACTAGTTTTTATGAGATGTCAATTTCTCCTTTTTTCGTGTTCATTATCTCTTTTATAAACAAATATACACAGAGACCTTCCATTGGCCAAAAAAATTAGAAATATTGCTGATACTTAAAGACTTGTATATATATTTAGATGTAATTGTAAATAAAATATAGATTGTTTTCGAAAGTTTTTAAAATATTTAATCATTACACTAAAAATTTTTACCAATTAGTATACATTTGTTAATTTTATTTTTATGTTAGAATGTTAAATCGTAAAACGCCCACGGTTACACTAGAAACTTTTAGAATCATTCTGTTTTAAAATCTTCATAATAATAACATACTTTGATTTACTTAAAGAAAAAATAAATCATATAAACTAATAAGTGCGCATGTATATAAACACATTCCTTGTTATCACATAAGACCGTACAATTATATGCATTTTCAGCTGTTCTTAATTTTTTCATATTTTTCAAGATTTGTCTTCATATATATGTATACTAGAAGGAGATGGAAAATGGCAAATTTCATAAATACTTTAAAAACAAAAAAGACACACAAATTCACTTATATAACAATAATATGAATTTATATGTAGTCTTAGATATTCTAAATTTAACTACATTGTTATTTCCTTCTTATATTTTTATAAAGTTATAGTTACTTATCTATAAAAATTATTTGAAATTATTTTTCTCTTAAAAATATCATCAAGAAAACCAATATTCTAACTTAACATACATATACTATAAATGATAATTTTTTTGTTTAGAAGTAAAGTTTTTTTCTTCTTCGTTTAAGTTCATTATCCTTCTTATATGTACATATACATCTTTACAATTGATTTTTTAAATAGAGTATAAGTTCTGTTTTTCTCAGTACCTCAATGATTTAAATATATTTAACCAATATACCGATACAGTATGTTTCTGTTTGTTGTTAAAATACGTTATGTTTGGATTTTTTTATTAATTAAGCTTCTTAGTGTATATAGTATATTATTGTTTTAGAATTACAATTTAAAGGTTGTATTTCTACATTTACACTATTAAAAATTATGGTTAATTCTTTGACACAACTTCTTCATACATCGGTCATTCAAAAACTTAAAGGGCCTAACAAACAATAAAAGATGATCTAAATATACAAAAATATAAATAAAAGAAAATACTTTGCATTGCTTTATTTTGCGGACTTTAATTGTCTCTTGAGTTATGAATTGGTCTTTTTCTAGATAAAAAATACTAACCTAACACCCACCCACCTACCCTACCTACCACTTAACATAATCTAAACTAAATTAGCCGTATCTTTTATTTAATGGCATTACGTTTGAGTTTAAAAAAATTCAAAATAAAGTTTGTGTTGAAATATAGACTTATATTATAAACAATTTATTATTTGAAGATTCGTCTATAATTCGATTAAAACTATAATTGATAACATTTCTAAAAGTAAGATTTAGTGTTTAATGCATAATAATAAAAAAAAACTTTATCATATGATTGTATTCATTAATAATGATATATTATCATTCATTGCAATACAATTTTATGTTAGAAGTATTTATCATAGAGTTTTAATCTAATTCCTTTATAAAACTATTCGAATTATAATAAAATAATGTATATTTTGAGTATATATGCAATAGACCCAAGCTAAACTTTGTACTAAGTCATCTATACAGGACAGAGTTATAAAAGAATCTTAAAAGTTCTACATTACTATCCTTCGATAATAAAACTTTAATAACTAATTCGGTAAGGCGAAGCGCAAATAAAATAGAATCTTTTTGAAGTCCATTGTAAGATTTGTTAGGAGCTCCCAGTATACGATTTAAGAGACAAGGAGATAAAACATATGTAAAATATTAAATCTATTAATAGATAAATGCAAATTATATCGACATATCAGATTTAATTATTATATTTCATGAGTTTTATAGTCGTAACGTATTGTATTATTATATTTTTAAATAAATGTATAGTTTTATTTTTCCGTTAAACACAATGATTTTTAATACATAATTTTTGTTAATTTCTGTAACCTGTATCTATCAAATCAATCGTCATTTTGATAATTCAAATTCTTAACAAATAAATTTCATTATAATAGATAGCAAAATTTGAGATTTTTAATATTTTGATTCTTTGTATATGCACGCAATGAAAAAAGAAGGTAAAATGTATATAAATGTAAATTGTATTGTCTCTTTGTTTTTTTTAGAAATTTTGTGGATAACAAAAATAATTAGTAAAATGAATTTTATGGTATTGATATTGCATTTTATTTTAAATTTTGCTGGATACATTAAATTATCTAATAAAAAGTAGATATCTTAAATATTCTTCTATAGCAATAATTTACTTATCTAAACATTTAACCAACTCTCAAAACATTACCTACGTAGGATCTTTTTTGTTCTTGAATATCTTCTTAACAAATATTAACAATTTTAATAAAATGTATATTACACATACTAAAGATAAATTTAATGCACTTCCTTGTTCTCTAGATTACTCTATCTTTTAATCAGATATTGTATTTATCTATCTTTATATTAATCTTGAATTCATATATCTTTAATATAAGGTTTATGGTCACTATACAATATTCATCAATAATTTAGTCCATTACAAATTTTCAATAAACATCTATATATAAATATCTAATATTTTATTAAAAGATTGCTACTTTTAGTTCTGTATTTTTTAACTAAATATTTTCGTAAAAAATACCACTACATGTATGGCTTAAGCCTATTGTATTTGCGATTTTGGATTTTTTTGATTCATATTTGGATCTAGTATTTACTGAACCTAAATCAGGGGGTCGTAAAGCCGTGAATACAGTTATATAATTGATAGGATTTTGGAAAGCCTAGGATGTGTCAGTCCTCATAGTACAAAAAAATGTTTCGGTCATATAAGAGGGAGATAAATGTAGAGATTAGAATTTTAATTGAACTTTAGTATAAGGTTTGTTAAATATGATCGAATTGTTACAAAAATATAATCCATTACATCTAATTAAATTTGTTGGATCTTTAAACTTACATTTCTAATATTTTTCTTGATATCATAATTAAGAAAATAAATTTCTTTTCTGAGTAACAATTTATTTTTGTTTTGTGTTGATATTAAATTTATAAAAAATGAAATGTATTTTTTATTATAGATTTTCTTGTTTTATATATAATTTATAGAATTATAATGGGTTTTATATAATATTTTATAAATTTGAATCAAATAAATTTAATATAATATATAAGAGGGGGTTTGTAATTTACATTTTTGTAGCAGATTCATTTTTTGGATAAAAAATATGCACAAGAAGGCGAATAAAGATTAATAGTGATAATAATTCAGAAATAGTTGTGTGTTAATGTGATATTTATAGAAAATTATTTAAACAAAAAAAATAACATAATTTAAGGCTTATTGTTAAAGATAAAAGTATGTGAAGGGTTAATTTATAAAATATATATTCTCAACATCCCGCGCTGAATTTACAACTAAGTATTTTATATATTTGTTCTCTTAACTCGCTCACTACTTGGCTCTCCTAATAATAGTGCAATTTTATGTTAACAGACCATGGGCTGTGCTTTATTCTTTTGCATTTTAATATCTTCTCTAGTTTTGGTCTTTACAGTTCTTTCTTTCCCTGTTTAAATAAATTTCCTCGATAAGCATGAAAATTTTTTTTAACATGTCTTCTTAACATTGTAACTATGATTTTATCTATCTATTTCATTATTCAACTATAACACTGTTTTTTTTTTGATTTTCTTCTCTTTTTAAATCTCTCTGGATTTTGAACACTAGTTGTTCAGCTATCTTCCCACGATAGCTTTAATATTAATGGTGATTACCACTACACTCAATATCGACAACTTTTATGTCAGATATTACAAGATCAAAACTGTTTCAAATAGCAATCCATAGCTACTCTAAGTCTTCACATATGCAAGACATCACCTTCTCTTCTGTTAGACATCCAACACCCCAATCTGTCATATACTGCATTTTTTTTACGTCTCATGCCTCGGCGGAACTTACAACCTTTTCTTTTGTTTATGTTTGGGTTCGATCATTTTTTTTATTGTCCACCATGTTAAAGAAAATTGTAAGTTAAGGGTTAAATTTTTTAAATATATATTCTCAACAAAAAAAATGATAAAATTATTAATATTAGCAGTTCAAAAAAAAATAGTAATATCTATAAGCGATGTTAGTTATCACTAGATTAATAAAAGTACAAATTTGTATGTTTAAATGATTTCATTTATCGTATTATTATTGTATAAGTTTATTTTTTAAATTCATTCTGCAGTCATAATGTCTTATCTTAAAAAACATTAAAATCATATATTTAAATGACAGATGTTCTGGACGAATTAGATTATCCTCTTGACATCTTTAGCATAATAATTCCAAAACAATGGGTTTGAATTAAATATGAATACATTTGAATTTACGAATATGTGCATTAATAAAAAGAAGACTTTAAAAACGCATTTTTATATAAAGCAAACATATAAAATCAAGAAATGTAATATTAAAATAAACATTATTTGTTCTATATTATTATTAGATATGTATAATATATTTTTCTATTAATTTTCAAATTTGATCTCATATGATTTTTAGATTTCCTATAGTATTTAAGGCATTTACTTTATTATTTCTTTATGTTTTTAATTAAACTTTAAATGTGTACAAGAACAGCTATTTCGATTTTACGCATGTTTTACTTATCATATATATGATGTAAAATTTTTCATCGTTGGTCTTGCTATTTTGGTTAAAAACAATATAAGTAATATTTTTTAACGTCAAAACAATTGTACTCATTTTGATTTTACTTAATTAACTTATTTTTCATAGATAAATCTTTTTATCGTATATATATTGTTTACATAACTCATATATATTTTAAACAAAAAAATTCTGTGCACTTTGCAGACTTTTGATCAGAAAAAAGAAAATACATACGGACCAACAAACACGAAAATACAAAAAAAAAAGGTTTCTCATAAAGATAAACTTTTTAAAGCCAATTTACAGAGGAAACAAAATTTCATTACAAAGTTCTAGTAAAATTATTATATACTATTACTATTTTGATCGTGTATATTTGTTTTTTTTATAAAAAGTCTTTTTTGATAATCTTTATATACTTTTTTTCCGTAAATGAAGATAATATAAACCACAATTTTTATTATTTAAATGTCTTTCAGTTTATACTTTTCTTTTCATGTTGCTTTAAGTTAAATACAAAAGTTTTAAATATTGTGAATTTGAAAAATATTAAACTGTCAATAATGGAGCTGGCAGTTTTTAAGCTACAACGACTATTTTAAGACAAGTTTTAGTAACAAAAGAAATAATTTGGAATATATTTTTTTTGTAACTATATTAATTTCTATTTTATTTTTTTAACAATTCCTTTTGTATATAATATTTCGATTTTTTTAAATTTATTCTTCCCTTTTTTATTCAAAAAAAATTAATTACTTTAATATAACTTGACGAAATCAAATATTTGAATGACTATATTGTAATCTTTAAACATCACAAATTACTTATTCGATACAACATCTTTATCTATTCTTTGTCTATACAAGAACTTTTGAATGCTTTATTGTCTATGAGGATTTATTTTCATTATTAAAAATTTTTTAGATTCAAAAAATTCATTTTCGTTTGAATATCATATTGTTTTGTTACTAATAAATTTTTTCTCTGTTTATAAATTCTTTTTTATTTGTGTTATTAAATTTATTCAATCTTACACCACTCGTAAAGGTAATATAATCTAATACATTTAATTAGGTAATACCTAACTTTTAAACATATTGTACCATAATTTGAATATTTAAATCATAATTATACAGCGTAAATTTTTAATATCTTTTATCAACTTTAATCAGAAAATTTGATTTTTATTCATGCATATTTATATTAATGTATTACATGACTTAATGAAGATATATTTGCCATATAATAAATTGATTTACAAGATTTTAAAGAATTTCTAGCTTCTAGTAATTTGTTTATCTGAATATGAATTTAAGTTAAATAAATTTACCATAGATATTTGAAACAATATATCTTATGTTTTTTATGTACTGTAGTATGTGCATAATTTATACGAGTCGACTCGTATGCATATTCTTTTCGTTGATTTAGTATCTAATAATATTAAATCTTTTATTCGGTTAATATTTTAGCGTGATATCTATAACGACTATCTGATGTGTCCGAATTCTCTTTATCATTGTTGCTGAATATAAGTTATGTTTTATAATACTTGATATTATTTTATTGCATAGGCTTCTTTTTAAAATCTAAAATAGTTCAGACTAATGTACTCAAGTTTACATTATGAATAGTCGATTCTAATAAGTATAAACCAATTCGTATTGTGAATGTGCTCTTATATGTTTTAAAGTTTATATTTTAAAAATCACTCTATATTTAGAACTTTATATGATACTGCATACTATATTATTCAAAAAAAACGGCTACTATCAACATTATACTTGGTTTTCTAATTGGTACTTATATAGATTTATTATTATAGTTAATTTACTATACTTTTAAAATCTATTTTACATATTTATTTAATAATGCGACATATTTATTATTTATTTTTAAATTTTTATTTTTTTATTTTCAATGATAAAATTAGTATTTTAATTTATTAATTTTTTAGGTTTTCTGTCTTTTTTATATTGACAATACATATTGTAAATATTTGATTATAATTTTACTTCGAAGTGTATAAAATGTTCATTGTTTAGGGTATAAGTCATATGAGCATTGTTATTCTATTACTTTGTGTTTATATATATATGAGATAATCATATTTTATCATATGAAATATATAATTGAAATGAAAAAGAATTAGTAGTACCTTAAGTTGAGAAAAAAATAAATAATAAGTTTTTCAGTAAAACATGTGTTTTAAATCTGAAAATTTATAATAAACACCGTTTGTATGTAAAATATTTATTGACTTAGAAATTCTAAGTATTTGTTTTAAAAAAAATTAATATAACGAAAATTTTTTTTTTATATGAAATGTAGTAATCTATTCATTGTGTTTCTAAAGTTTCAACTTTTAAAATTTTATTTAATTTTTGATACATTTATTTCTTAAATAACGAAAGAAAGTAATTGAGAAGATTATTTTTATAAATTTTCCTGAATCAAAATAAAAAAATAACAACTTATAGGTTTTTCTAGAAAAGTCCCAACGTATTTCAAATTAATTTGTAAGAAAGTTTTTTTTTTATACAAAGAAAATATGCATAATAAAATTAATTTGTGTATGCTAGTGTTGTTTATACTTCTAATTAAACAAGAATATTATTTGAGTTGGCGTCTTCTGCTTGTAGGAAGCATCCGCTCTATGGTCCTTTCAACATCAACTTCGTCTCCTCGAATTAGTAATTTCAGAGATACGCATTCTTTCATCTTCTTTAGCTTGATCGTCTAGATATAAGCTTGTACTGTCTTAGGGATTCTAAGTCACTTGTAAAAGATTTGTAAAACTTAGACTATACCGTCGCAGGTGATTATGTAGGGAATTATTTCTGTTTTAAAACCATACTAAGCACAGTTCGTTTGTAAAAACATCGTATTTCTATACTTATCGGTTTAAAGGAGATATTAAATATATATATAAATTATATTTTTAAAACAAGAAAATATAATTAAGTATTTTTATAACCGCGATAATAAGAAAAATTATCTGATTTTTCCTTTTCTCGTTATAAATTTTTTTCATACAGTTAAAAAGCTGGATGTTGTTTGTTTAATTATGCGTTGTGTCAATATATCATGTTTAAGCTAATTTAGATAGATAAAATATATAGTGTAGTGAAAAACTCAAAAATTTTCATGCAATATTTATAAAAAAGCTTTTACCTCAGTACTATTATTATAAATGAAGCACCAAATTTTCTAATATTCATTAGAAATACAGAAATTTATAAAACCATTTGTACAAGCGTGGTAGGTGTAATTTTAAAGTAACTAAAAAAAGCCTTAAGCAAGTCTTAAGACAATACAACAAAGTTATTCCGATGTAATGACAAGTTAAATATAGCAAAACAAACACGATATATATATTGATTCTATTTATCGTGGCATTTTTTTATAATTAAAAACACAATAAAATCTCTGTTTTCATTATTTAATTATTATGAAAACGAGTTATGACATGGGCTGTTTTCGTTAGTGTCGAAATTAGAGTTAACAATACTTATAAAGTTAACGAAAACATAGTATATTAGATTTTACTATATATATGACGTTCTTATTCACACTTTGATTTTTATAATATAAACATGTTTTGAAATAAAGTAGCTTTAATATCATTTTTTTGTAATTACATATTATACGGATTTATAATTCAATCTTTACTTTATATGTTTATGATTTGTTATATTAAATTTACCTGTGCATTACAATGGCTTTTTTGGTAGATTCGATATTGACCTAAATTTAAGCATAATTTTTCTGTTTTGATACAAATACTAGGTCTTTTCTGTAAAAAATAACCTGCAAATAGTAATAGAGTCACAAAAGATTATGTACAATTTTTTATTTTAAAAATTATATACAATATTTGCTATCTCTGATATTTAAATAATTTAGCCTACACAAATATATAAATAGCCGTTTAAACCTATACTTCTTAATTGTATCTATACAAAGAATCAAATTTCACATAGAAACATAATAGTAAAACAAATTTGGAGAAATACTTGTGCAATATTACTGATATAATTTAAAAAAATCATTGTATTATTAACAAACTATTAAGTTAACATAATTTTAAAAATTCAATCTATATATTTTTTCATTCTAAGAGGATCCTGAACTAATTTTTAAATTACGGCTTTTTTATAATAAACTGTGGCTACTAAATGTTTGTTTTGTTGTATTAAAGGCAATTTACATTATCATCAGATACTGTAACAACCAGTCCTTTCAATATAAACAGAGTTAGAATTTATACAATTAAAATTTTGTTTTCAAATTTGAATAGAGCTAAAAATAGTAAATACAGATTATATTATTAAAACTATGTTAATTATTAATCAACTCACGTGCCAAGTCATTTTTTTTCATATCTGTGTCTAATACATTATATATTTTATTAATATTGTAATATAACACATGTATATTAATTCTTAAAGTTTTTTTTAATCTTACCCTTTATTTCTAGTTAAATATAAAAAGAGAAATACAAGGCTTTGTGAAAATTAAAAAGAAATATGTAAATTTATATGGTTTAGAGCGTTCGACTTTTTATAACAGTTAAAATTTGATTATATAAAAACTTTTATTTTCTTACAAATGAAAATTTTATTTTGACAGCACAATTGATATTTAGTAAATATTTAATTAATATCATTTGCAGTAGTATATAATTAAAGTCCAAAGTGCTTGAAAAATTTCCATAATTTTAGAATGTTGATATGTAAGAAAATAAAACGTAATTTATATGCTAAAATTCATATAATATTTATAGGCATATAAAAATAAATATTTCTTTTCATCTTTAAATGATTTGTATTTTATAAAAAATTTTAGAGCTGAAATTTTTTCGTTTTAAATATAAAAACGATTAGACATAATTATTTATTTCATATTTGTTTATTTTTGTCGTATCCTTCTATAAATATTATATATTTTCACCCCGATGCAATTCGTAAATAAAGGAACATTCGACATGGCGACAGCGATAAAAACTGTTGGCTGCTTCAGTGGAAAGAAGGAAGAGGATATAAATACATGGTTGCGTGACACAACGTTCACGGCGAGGGTTATGGGACTGACAGAAGATCAGACCGCCAGACTTATCTGCCTGGGTCTACGGGGGCCAGCTCTCTCATGGATAGCAATGGCATTTGAACGGGTGTCCGAACTTGATCTGGCAGAGGTTACTAAGAGTCTAAAATTGAGATTTTACAGTTCACAGAAAACTCTGGCCACTCTAGACGAGTTTGTTAAACCGCAACAATTTGGCAACCTAGAGGCTTTCATAGACTTCTGCAGGAAAGGAAACTCCCTTATAGAGCAACAAACAATGGGGTACAAAGCAGTCAGCCTCATAGTAATCAAGAAGTCTCCTTCAGTCCTCAAATCAATTCTTTATGATTTTGCTAGACAATGCCAAGATTGGAGTGAATTCCTGAGGCGCACAGAGGAAGTTTCTTGGATAGCATTCCCTATGAAAAGTAACACGACTAATACGGACGAGACACTAGATAACAGGACTTTGAAGGTCGCACCATCGAAGAAGGGAAATATACCCTACACCATAGAAAACTACAAGATCAACAGCTGTTTCACTAATCCTTGCTACATAAACGTAGAATTCAATCGTAAACGACATCGAGCATTAATTGATACCGGAGCTGATGTCTCCCTGATACCCGCAAGAGTCCTCGAAGGGACAAATATCAGATTTACCAGATCTTCAACGATCATACGAGCAGCATCAGGGACACCATTGGAGATTATAGGAAGATGTCTAAATATCAATTTTAGGACGGAAAACACTTCAATTACTTTCAGCCCTTACGTCACAGAACGGACACCGGACTACATAATCTTAGGAGTTGACGCTATACGAACGAACCCCATATTACTGGAACAACTGATCAGAAAATTCGCCAATACAGTCAAGAAAGGCTCACTGATTAACAAAGTCAATTACATCTCAATCGAAGAGAAATACCATGACATGTTCAAAACTGAAATTTCAGAGCTTACACTTTGTAACATGGGGAAACATCAAATCGAGACAACAGTAGCGAAGGCAATTTACCAGAAAAATGGAAAGATACCTCTGCACTTTGAAGAGGAAATCACACAACAGATCAAGAAGAACTTGCAGTTGGGCGTAATAAGAAATAGTAGGAGCCCCTGGAATAGTAGAGTTGTTCCGGTAACGAAACCTGATGGGTCGATCAGGCTCTGTATAGATTACAGAGAGCTCAACAAGATAACAGTCAAAGATAAATACCCCCTCCCACGAATTAATGAAATTCTCGACGATCTAGCTGACGCTACTATCTTTTCGACATTAGATGCTACGTCGGGATATTATCAGATAGCCCTTGAAGAAGTAGACAAGGAGAAGACAGCATTCAGCTGGAGAGGAGGACATTATGAATTTAACAGGATGCCGTTTGGGCTATGTAATGCCCCTGCTACTTTTCAGAGAACTATGGATAAGATTTTTGTGAAAGAAAACAGAAAATTCGTCATACCATACTTGGATGACATTATTATCTATTCTAAAAATCACCAGGAACACCGTGAACACTTGGAAATCGTATTGGGTAAGCTTAAGGCAGCAGGAATCGCACTTAACAGGAAGAAGTGCCACTTCTTCAAAGAAGAAATTAAAATTCTAGGGAATATAGTAACAAACAAGACGATCAAACTGGACCCAGAGAAGGTCAAAGCCATAAACGAGTATAAGGAGCCGACGAATATTGCTCAACTACGGTCGTTTCTTGGGCTCATAAATTACTGTAGGGAGTTCATCCGTAACTTATCAGCGATAGCAGCCCTCTCTACGAACTGTTTAAAGGAGAGTCAAAGCGAAGTGTTAAGAGTATTTCTCTCAGCAAAAAGGAGAAACAGGCATTCGAAGATCTAAAGAGACTTCTCACAGAAGAGACAATAAGATACAAGATTAATCTCAGGAAACCGTTTATACTGACTACGGATGCGTCAGAGCAGGGAATAGGCGCGATCCTCTCACAGATTGGAGATGATGGGAAGGAGCACTTCGTAAGTGCATTCAGCAAAAGTTTAGAGAAAGCCCATAAGAACTACTCTACAACAGACAAAGAACTCTTGGCCGTTGTAAAAGGCATCGAGAACTATAGACACTACCTCCTGGGTAGAGAGTTCATATTGAAGACGGACCACAAAGCGCTGACTTATCTATGGGAAGCTAAGAATCCTACCAGTAGATTGCTGAGGTGGGCAATGAAGTTGCAGGAGTATGCATTTCAATCAACCTACATAAAAGGAGAGGTTAATGGAGCAGACGGGTTAAGCAGACAAAACTCGACAGAAAAAGATATAAATATCATCGAAGCTACAGGACCAAGCGATGAAGACAGACAGAAGATCTTAGAATCCTACCATCTAGACGTTGGACATGCTAGCGCTAGTACGATGAGCTTCATGATTTCACAGAGGTACAAATGGGCAGGAATGCATAAGGACATCAAGGAACACGTAGAAAAGTGTAAAACGTGCTTGAAATCGGGATACCCATTACGAAACACAAAAAACAAAGTTATACGATCAGAAAGGCCGAACCAAATATGGGTGATAGATCTCATAGGACGCATATGCGACACTTCGGGTCAAAACAGCTTCATATTCATTGCTATTGACCACTACTCTAAATGGGTCGAGACGGCTGTTATTAACTATAAAACAGGGTCGAAAATAATGGGATTAATCCAGCAATTGATTATCGAGAAACACGGCATTCCAGAAAGAATCTTGACTGACAACGGGCTAGAATTTATAAATTCTGACATCAAAGACCTGGCCGAAAAGAACGGTATTGACTGGCAATACAATTCACCAGAACATCACGAAACTGTAGGCGCAGTAGAAAGAGCGAATCAGACGTTAATGAAGATACTAAATAAAATTACAGATTTCGGAAGGGTAAGCTGGAAGAACAAGCTTCCAGAAGCCACGAGATGCCTCAACCTGTCTTATAATCGGAGCATAGGAACATCGCCGTTCATGTTAAGGGAGAATAAATTGCCGATGCTGTCTGTAGACAAAGCGCTAGACAAGGAAGAAGTGACATTCTCGGCGGAGGAAACGAAGAGTAAGCGCGATGAAAACTTCGAAAAGTACAAAAAAGCAATCGTGAAAGGGAAAGTAGAAGTGGCGAAAAAGCTAAACGTGGGCGATAAAGTTTTAATATATCGTGAGATCAAAAGCGGGAAGTTCAAGTGCAATTGGGAAGATGGATACGTGATCACAGAAATAATTTTACCCGATGCCTATGTGGTAAAAAAGAATGGAAAAGTATACAGGCTTAACAAAACACGAGTTAAAGCAGATACTTCAATTTAGGGGGGAGAGGTGTCGTATCCTTCTATAAATATTATATATTTTCACCCCGATGCAATTCGTAAATAAAGGAACATTCGACAATTTTTATTTTCCTCCTCAAGCAAAAATATATTTTTCTAGTTTGAATTTACCATAAATAATTATATATTGTTAGAATAAAATTTAAAAGTAATAGACAAGATGTTTTTTGATACTTTAACTACAAGATTATCAATTTGGTTAATAAATGGTTATTTTATATACGTTTTATACTGATGAAGGAATTTTTATGCATTCCATATCTATAATTATTATAATAGTCTTAAATGTTTTTTACACATTTCAGGATTTATACGTGAATTTCCATTTGTTTATTTATGGCAATAAATAAGAGCCCTTATAATATCGTGAGATCACACATAGAAATAAGTTATAAAAATAGATTAATAATAGGAAAGTATATAATTCGTATTAAAATATTAAATAGGATTTTTTTATAAATTTTAATATATAAAGACCTTTTTTGGCTTGTATGTGTGTTTAATGTCAAGCAATTAAGTTTTTCTAATATTTCGAAAGATTTTAACGTAAGACTAAGAATTTTACGTAATCAATTAGATAAATTTAGTAATGACCTATTAATTATAGAAATACTGAACTTACTCTGGTTAAGAATCTTGTATAGTTGTTTATAATAATATGCACAATTTTACAAATTTGTAATTTTATTAATCAAAAAATATATGGTAGAATATGTTATAATCAGTAATAATATTAAACCCCAATTATGTTAAGCACTTATATGGGGGCGATACCTAAAGAAGAGTTCACAAGAGAGGACTGTGGCCAAGTGGTCAGAAAGATGTTACAGGAGTTAGAGCGTATATTGTATGAATTGGATTTGAGAGATGTGGATAGAGAGAAATGGAAGAGTGAGCTGTTCAAGTTGGCTTCGATGGATTTAAAAGATTTTATTGTGAGAAATATCAAAAAGGAAGAAAATATTGAAGGAATAAGGAAGAAGCTATTGTTAAGGATTAAGGAAGTAGAGGAGGAAGAAAAGATATATGAGGAAATGAGAAAAATTATTTCTAGGACTATAAATGAAGAAATTAGTAGAGAACAACCAAGACAAAAATCGAAATTACCGAGATGCTTCTATTGTGATAGACAAGGGCATAGGGTGTTTGAATGCAGACTGAAGATTAATAGAGATAATTATTATAAAAAGAATAACAAGGATAACAGTTGCAAAATGGAAGTATGTAGTGAATCAGAGTCAAGTCAGGAGCGAGATTTTAGAAGATCAAAAAGAGGACTTAGAGTCAAATTTGAGAAAAATCAAAAAGAATATGCCGTTAAAGAGGAGAGTAAGAGAATCAGATTAAATTTAGATAAGTATGCTAAGAGTTTTGGAGAGGTTTTTAAGTTAGGAAAAGAGGAGATAGAATATTGTAAACTGGAAAAATGTAAAATTAATACTGAAGCGGGTAAGAAGGTATTTAAAAAGGGACAAATGGTTCCGCAGGCGTTGATAAAAGATACAGAGCTACATCTAGAAGATTTATTAAAAAGGAAAGTGATAAGAGAGTCAAATTCAAGTTGGAGGAATCCTATAAGGTCAATCAGAAAGCCAAATGGTGAGATAAGACTGGTTAGTAATTTGATGGCATTGAACGATATTGTAAAAAGGACGAGTATAGATTGTCTAACATAAGAGATGTTGTAAGAGCTACACAAGGTGCAAAATACATGACGGTTTTCGACTTAAAAGAGGCCTTCTATAGTATTGAGATAGAGGAGGAGGATAAACATAAGACGGCGTTTGATTTTAATGGCAAGGTTTATGAATGGAACTCTATGGTTATGGGATATAAGAATAGCCCGCAGATATTGCAGAGAATTATGGATAGGATTTTTAGAGATATGAAAGGCAAAGGAGTAGAGGTGTATATGGACGATATTGTGTTGTACAGCCGAACGATAAGAGAACACGAGCAATTAGTGAAAAGGGTATTAAATAGACTGAAGGAAAACAATATGAAGCTGAATGCAAATAAAATTCAGTTTTGTCAACGTGAAGTTAAGTTATTGGGAGTCACTTTAAATGGAGAAGATATAATACCGTCAGAGATAAAGAAAAATGAAGCCCTAGAGTTTCCGATACCAACATGCGTGTCAGATGTAAGAAGATTTTTAGGAATGACGGGTTGGTTCAGAGATTTTATTAAGAATTACGCTGGATTGACAGTTAGGTTGACAGATAGTTTAAAAGGGAAGAATGATAATTGGAAGTGGACGGATGATATGAAAAACGAGTTTAATAATTTAAAAGAAGTATTGAAAGGCCTAGGAAAGCTGCGAATAGCAGACTATGATAAAGAATTTTTGTTGAGGACTGACGCTAGTAATGTAGGCATGGGCGCAGTACTGTTACAGAAAAATAATCAAGGAGAATGGGTGCCAGTACAGTGGGCGTCTAAGAAGTTTACCGTTACGGAAGTTAATTATGGTATATCAGAAAAAGAAATGTACGCAGTTTTTTGGGGCGTTAAAAAGTTTGAATATGAATTAAGAGGTAGGAAATTTAGAATAGAAACTGATCATAAAGCGTTGGGCGAAATAAGAAACAAGCCCGACTTTAAGAATGCTAGAATTAATAGATGGGTCGAGAAGATTCAGGAATTTGATTTCGTGATAGAATATAGAACTCCAGAAAATATGGTCGTAGCCGATGCGCTAAGTAGGGTATATACAAAAGAAAAAGATGCAAAGAAAAAGAGAAATGAAATACGCCGTGATAGACAAAAAGAAGGGAAAAGAAATAAGCATGTAAAAATTGTAGAAGGTAAAGAATACTGGGTATTTGATAGTGGTAGAGAAGGCGAGATGCCTTTGGAACAAGACAGAGAGAGATTAATAATGGATTGTCATGTCAATTTGAGCCACAGAAGCAGAACAACGGTATATTATGAGTTGAGGAAACAGTATTATTGGCCAGGAATTAAGGATCAGATCGAAAAGGTCCTTAAGAATTGCGAGACTTGTCAGATTTTTAATAGAAAAACGAGTGGCGGTACTGATTTAGTGAACACGACAAGATATTTAGAGAAGGTTGGCTTAGATTTAATAGAATTTAGGGATGAGAAAGCGTTTATTGTTTTGGCAGTTGATTACTTTACAAGGAGATTATGGGGCAGAGTATTGAAGAGCAAGCACGCATCTGGAATTGCCGAATTTATCAAGGATTTGTGTAAACAGGGTAGAAAACCAGAGGAAATCATTACGGATAATGGTAAAGAGTTTTGCAACGAAAAAGTTACCGAGCTATGTAGAAATTTGGATATTAGTCATAGAAAGGTCAGCGTTGAGTCGCACAGAAGTAATGGAAGAGTAGAAAGAGTTATTAGAACTGTAAGAGATAGTATTTTAAAGAGCCAAAAAGAGAAATTCGAGAACAAGGTTTATGAAGCTATTGAGAAATATAATTTAAGTTTTCATGCTGGTATTAAGTGCACGCCAGTAGAAGCTTTAACCGATAATACAGGAAATGTTAGTATGGAGAATAGTCCAGAGGGAAAGTATGCGCAACAGTTCAAAAGTTGGTTTAGAGAAAAGTTCAAAAGGAACCAGATAGTTAGGGTTGCCAAGAATGAGAATTTAAAGGGATGTAGTAAGTATAGTAAGGGTCGATTTTTAGACATGGGAAGAGTGATTGAGCTATGTCCAGGGGATTCATATATAGTGAGATTAGAGAATGGAAGGTTGGTGAAAAAAAGGCATTATGATCTTAAAGGTGTAGGGGATTTAAAGTATGTTGAAGGAGACTAACCGTCTGGAGGGGGGATGTTATAATCAGTAATAATATTAAACCCCAATTATGTTAAGCACTTATAGAATATAAGAAAGAAATAATATATATTTCGGCATATTTGTATTGACGTTGAGCATTTTTAAGAAAGTGTTATGATATACAATATGAGCTTTTATATTTTGATTACGATTAAGTCCTGCTTAAATTAATCAATAGATAAATAATTATACACATACCAATATAAATTAGGGAGTATATTTATAAAAGACTACTCATAATGTAAAATATGTACTGGCATAAAGGTTGGTATGTATGATTGCTAAATAAATTTTGATGATTAACAAAAGATATTTAAATTTGTTACAATACTATTTTTTCGAGACATTAGATCATTTATTTCTCAATATAGTAAATAATACTGTTAAAAGATTGTGCAATATGATATTTAAGCGTTTCATACTTTTGTAAGTATTGACGATCATTAAGATGAATAATTTCCTCTATAATTCAGATGTGCTTTATTAAATTATTGAATTAGTTTAAAAAAAACATTTGTTTTGGTAATACAAATGCAAAAATAATGAACAGATTAAAAAATTTATTTACAGTGAAATTATAAATATAAAAAAGTTCGTAAATTTTTATTTAAAATCGAACAAAGTGTTGTTCGCTATTGTAAGGTTTAATTTGGTAATTTTTAATATTGTATGATTGATGAAAAAATTTGTCTTATCTTAACTACTTGAACTCTATGATTATCTACTAATACTTCAAAATATATTAAAAGCGTATAGATTATCATCGTTAAATCTTTTATTCGCTTTGTATTATCTGCTTGGAAGATGGTACTCGAAATAGTATTTAGTGTATTGAATCCTCTTTTTATATGTAATAGTATGGTGTTCTCGTCATTAAATTATTTACAAAACACATAATTGTAAGTGCAATTTGTTAATTTTTTCTATTTAAGAATCGTTCTTATATATTATAACTTCTATCATTTACAATTGCTTTTTGCTTTTTAAAATCTTATAATTAAAAATTTTAACTTATAATATAGTTACACATTATATAATATAATTAAATGATTCTACAAACAATTTATACGCATGTTAAATATTAGATTTACAGCAAACTCAAGTGGTTAACAGCTTTATTGGTCGTATAGATGTTCAATTAATTCATAAAATTACGAAAGCAATTCATCTTTCCATATTATGTAATTCTATAAATTTCTTTATGACTAATTATAATATACTCAGCTATATGTAATACGCTATTACTATTGATTAAAATTAAAATTATATATCTGGAAATTACGAATGTACTAGAACCTAGGCTTTTAAAAATATTGTATGTACTAAAATTATTTAATTTGTAAGAAAGAAATTTTCGATTTCTAATTAATTTGACTTCGAAAAGTTTTGCACTAAAATTCATTAAGTGTTTCTATAATATAAGTGCATCACAACAAAAAAAAATATATTCAATAAAAGTGAAGTCATATTTTGTTTAAGATACTTTTTGCTGATTAACTTTTTTTATTAGCATTAATTAAAGATTTTATAAGCATCGATTAATAGCTATCATTTTTTATTACCATATTAATATATACCATTTTAAAATAAACTATATTGTTTTTCTTTCCTTATTATTTAATCAAAACAATATGATTATTTGTAAATAATATCATATTACTGATTACCTTCACAAAATTCACTCAAAATCTCTTCATCTGTTCCCGAGATGGTTTCTAAAATTCTCTTATTGGGCTTAAAACACGCTTTCTGCTCAGTATCTGCCCATGTCCGATTGACATAGTTAAATTTTTCGAAGTCGTTAAGGACTCTCATCTTTATATATGCTTTTGTCAAATCAGAATATGTGGTAATTAGCAATTTTATTAAAAATTTAATAATACAAAAAAATTTTAAACTGATTGAATAATCATCCCTAAAAATTAAATTTTAAAAATCACCGAAGAATCTTATTTCATTATTATTTTTTAAAAAATATTAAAATACTAACATTACATTCTGTTGATTTTATATAGACTTTAGTAAATTATAGCAGTTGTTTATGGTATTGTTTTTTAGAAGATTATTTATCAATGACGATACAATTTTTGCTCGTCATTATTAACATTGATTGTTTTTTTATACAGAATATCAAGGACTTTTAATTTATTTTTATTTTGATCATGTACTGATAAATTTTTGTGATAATTAAAAAACCATTCAACTAATTTATCATAGGATTTATATTTAAAATAAAGTTTTGTAAACTTAGTTGTTAATTTATGTTAATATTTGATTTTTTTTACTACTATAAAATGACAGTACTACAATTAGTATTTTAGTGCGTTTTTTTAATTGAAATTTTACTTTTGAAATATTTATGTTCTATAATAATGTTTTTATTGTAAATTTTTGAATTTTAAACGTAATTCTTTTTTTTTATTACTTATTAATTATATAAAATTATAGGTTATCTTATAAAAGACCTTTTACTTTGTTTAAAAATTTGTCACATGCTATGTCAGTGTAGTCTTAAACGACAAATATATCATTACCTCATAGATTATTATATGCATATTTTACCAATTTCATATATAATATAATTTATTCATCTAATATAAATTTTTCTTTCAATTGTTAAAATTATACTGATATTTATAAATAATACTTATTTAAAATTACATTAAGGATCAATTTTACTTAAAAATTTCTTTTTTAATTTTTGTATTTTCTCCCAAGGTAAATAAAAAGAATCACTACTTAGAGTCGAGTAAATAATGACTTCTTTACTTTTATAATTAATTTGGGTAATTTGATGAGTTATATCCATTTTCATTAAATTAAACAGCAAAAGTACATATTATATATAGTTTTATGTACAAATAAAAATGTTTATCCATCCTTGTAAATTATTATTAACGATTAATGTATGATATTAAACTAAGATCAATAGATATAATGAATTGCCCAAGCCAGGCACATCATGTTACACACACTTAAGTCTTTGCGATATTTACTTTAATATTTTACACACATAATACTATAACGATTCAATCTTAATTTTTACAACTGTGTTGATCATTAGTTTTTTTTATTTGACAACAAAATATAGAATTGTATAATTGAGCTAAGAAGCTCTTTGATTAAATTATTTAATCTTTCAACTGCTCCAATAGATCTGTATTCCAGAGTGTAACAGTCATACCTTTTGTTGTTTTATTTGATATTTTTTGATAACACGGTCTAAGTAAATTTAGATTCAATCTAGCCGTATGTTTTGTTGTTCATAGATGAATAATTCTATTTGTTGGAATAATCAAATGGGTTATTTTTAAATGACATTTTTAAAAAAATGTAAATTCTAACATTATTGTTTAATTTTATTCATTGCCATCACTTTTAATGTAAACAAACAAAAGTATTTAAGAAGAGGTCTAAATACAATGCCAAATAAATCTGTTACTTCTAAAACCAAATCTTCATCTGCCCTAAGCTCTCTCGCTGGTAACAGTTAGATATTTAACTTGCTCTTGCGTGTAATTATTGATTATTGTAGATACTTGACGTTTATACTAATAATATAAATTTATAATTTATATAACATCATTAATATGCTTTGAAGTTGATGAACTTTTTTATAAATTTTTCTTTCTATTGTATATATAAATACAATTTTCATAAAAATTATGATATTCTAAATTCAAGAGCAATTATGACATCTAAACTCGACAATATTGTACATAATAAGCATAATACATTTGGGTTTTATTAGATATATTATATTTATTTCTTATAAGGTTTTAATTTTTTTCTAATAGGAACGTGGAAACATCTCTTCTTAAGAAACAATTACAACTATTAAAACCCAATGATACTAAATGAATTTAAAATACCAATTTTATAAAAACTGCTATTGTTTTGATTTATAAACGAAAAATACTCATGACAAGATTTCTATTTCTTTTATTACAGATTTGATATTGTCCATTATAATATTATACTTTCTAATTGTAAAAATCAGCATTATGCTTTTTTTTAGTGATACTTTTTTCTTTTATTATGTATTATTAATTTTCTAACTAGAATATATGTCATCTTTAATATTGTAAATGGCTTGAACCCTCGAAATATGTTTTTTTTTTTGAAATTATGTTACGATATTTTTTCCCCTAGAAATTCATTTTCTTCCAAAAAAGATATTAGGGATTTTAGTCTTAAAAATTAGGGAATGAAACAGACAAGTATATTTATTATTTAGCACAATTATAACGCTAGAAGAAATTTCACAACGTATTTATTTTTTATAATATTTTTTTTTGAAGAAACGAATTTTCTAAAAATTTGGATTTTTTATAAAAATTTAATTTATGAAAAATTAGTCCCAGTACGAAATTAAGGCAAAAATAAGCTGTTTCATCATAAAATAAGGTAGAGTATTAATTAAAAAAAATTTGAGTTTATTGCATTTTTAGCAAAGTTAATAAGACCTGTACTTTTTTCTTGTTTTCATTCATGATTTATCTTTTATATTATACATAATGTACCTCTCTTCAATACAAATCATTAATGATATAAGTAAGATAATTGTGGGCCGTTATATTTAATACCTTTTGAGGTTTGTGATTCCAATGCATATTAATTTAATTGTTATATTAGATATGTTTTACTTTTATATGATAATTTACTCATCTTATATATAATATGTGTCAAACGGAAAGTAATAAAAAATTATATATTTACAAATTGTGTCAATATCATCATGATTTAACATTTTACTTATTATTCATAAGTATTTAAGAAATAATTATATTATGATTTCTATAATTTTTATTATTCTATTGTCGATATGTATAGATACTTATTTTTAATATTAAGTAGATAATTTACCATTATTCTTTATTTCTCGTTTATATTACCTTTTACTCTTCAAAATACACTTATCATCTATAATAAATATTTGATTTTTAGTCTTCTATAAAATTATATATTCTTTTTGGCTTAAATTTATAAAATCAGGTCTATATACTATATATATTTTTGTCTTCTTATTGACATGTAATTTTAAAAACTAAAAAGTCTTCAATTTTCTTTCTTTTTGAGTCGCATATTTTTATTACATTAAATTACATTGAAATTAAATAAAAACAAGGATAAGATCGTTGTGTCATTCAATGTTATTTATTTAACAATTTATATTTCTTTTTTAGAATTTTTTTTTTCTGTAATTAAAATTCCATACATTGAGCAACTTCCCCTTCTTATGTCTCTATTTCAGTCTTCTTATACATTTCTTTGTGAGTATAAATGATTTGACTCTTCTTCTCGCCCTTTCTTCTCCAATTCCGAAATCTCATAATCTTATATATTCTAAAGAGATACTTTTAAGAGTCTTCCTCAGAACATGCCTTTCTTTTATATGTATTAAAAATAATTTGTACTCAAAACCAAACTTATATTTCTTCTTAAATGCTATTATAAGACTTTTTTTTGATATTTTAATTCTACTCTCATAAATTATACGTTGCAGCGTAGTCTTGTATTGTACCCTTCTCTTATACGAGATACGACTCATTGTTCTTTTTAAACATGTATTAATATTTTTATGAACGAGTCATAGTGCATTTATACATATTATACATATTCATTTGTCGTGTTCATTATTCCGAAACTAATCTTTTTAAAATTCATAATTGCAATTTAAATTACAATTTTTTAGAATGTTTTTATTTATGTGTTATAGATATATGTGACTGGCATCGGCCCAACGAAGTAATATTGTCGTAAACTTAAAAAGTAATTTAGCTCTGTTTCTTTCAATACCTTATGTTTGATGCTCTTCATTTTGTCTCCAGATGTTTTTTTTATATAATTACTTTTATACATTGATTATATTTTAATTCGAGAAGAAATTACTAGATAAATTACTTTATAAGCCTCGATTATAAAGATTGACCTGCCCATACCACTGTAAAAAGTCAATCGGTTTTTGTATAAATTGAGACTGTCCTTATTGCTTATCCTTGTGTTAGGACAAGTTCCAGTCTGCTAATGGCCTCAACCGGCCCAGATCATAAATTCTTGTGTATTAATGAAAAATATAGTCCAAGTAATTCCTAGGATCATTTATCCTCGATTTTGACTGTGTATTTACAAAATAATTTTGGATTATCTGTTTTAATTGATTTTGCTTTAATTATATACCTAATACCCTTTCCTTCGCATGATAGAAAAATTTAAAGCCTTTTTATACGAAGATTTCACAAAAATCTATAATTATGTTTTCTACTTACAGTACTATTTATCTTCGAATTTAAAAAGTCTGTTATTTTTAGTTTTAAATATTTCCTCTTCTCATATGTAAATATATATACATTTCATGTTAAAACTTATCAGAAATTTGAAAATCTTTAAAATACATACGAATTGGAATGTTGAGATTAATAAAAATTTTTTTGACGTGATTCCAAGTTGTTACCCCTGGATAGATACAGTTCTCTTAAATTGAAATTGTTTAAGGTCCGAAAAAAGATTCTAGTGTCCGCCGAAGGTCTAATCTAAACTAATAGCTCTTATTGGTCAAGTGTCCTAAAGAATAAATATAATAATTCATTTATCTGGTCATGGCTGGTATGGGCAATAAGAAATAATTGAAAAAAAAGTGAAATAGACCGATGAATCCGGTTCATTTCTAAACAGAAAATATTATGGATTAAAATTAATAATATATTTTTATCGTAATACCACAGTTTTATAATATTTTAATTTGACGTATTATCATTTTTTGTAGATTTTTATTTTCAAATACCTTCTTAGAATTATATATTTATCATCTTGAAAACTTGCAAATTGTAAATTTGAAAAATTAAAATTGTACCATTTTAAACTAATCATTTTCATATGATTTTCATCTGCAACTTCGTTTATAATAATATATCTTGTGGACTGTTGTTGGTCCAACAGTCTGTAAAGAAGGTTTACTATTAATTGTTTATTTATCTTTCTCATCTTCTTACCCTTCTGAAAATGAATTTCTTTTATGTTTATGGGCGGGGAAATCTGGTACATTTCCCCGCCAAAAACATGAATAATACAAATTAAGAGAATATCTTCTTAATGGTATTCTCTAGTCTCCAGGGCCATATGAGGACCACCGGAGAGCTGTTCCTTGACATATATATTTACAATGTATCATAAAAAAATAAAGATATTGAATCTCAAAAAATAAAAATTACGCCTGTAGAGTTGATTATTATTATTTTCCATCCCCTCTTTTAAAAATGTTTTTAAATAGTTTTAGTTGCCAATAAAATACTTTAATTTGTCGAAAGATGGTTGGCTAGTTTTTGTAATTCAAGAAAACGCCATTTTAGACTAATTATTTTTTCATGATTTCAACTCCTTCTTAACCTATGTATTTATATACATACTTGTCATCTTTGAAAAAAAAGAAAATTTCAAATCTTTAAAAAATCAAAATTATGTAATTTTATACTAATTATTAAAATGATTTTGGTCTCTCCTTCTGTTGCATATATATATATATATATACATATTTGATGTACAAGTGCAAATTTCAAATAATACCATACGTCATGACATGGGACGGAATCGTGACAAAGTGTTAAAGCAATTATGTTAATACCATTGGCCTATCGACTAGTACCGAAGCTTACATCAAGTTGAGTGCATTTATAAGACACTAGTGAGATCTCCTTTGAAAGCCTTCAAGAACTCGCAGAGTTTAAATCTTGAACCAAGAACATAGTAAAGGTAGATGGGAGATGGTGTGACCAGATAGAATGCGCGGCAATGGATATAAATTTTGAAGAAAATAAGCCCAAAGATAACTTTAATAAATAAATTATACATGAGATTTCTTTAAGATATTTTTTATTAAAAATTTTTATATTTGTTATCGCACAACGGGTTATTTTATACCATATATTTTGTTTCATACTTTAAATTTTTTCAAATCCTTAAAATATTTATATATATTTTCATTCTTTCCGATATTTTGATGCTGAAGATATGGTAATTTTTAACTTAAAATTTTATTAAAACGATTTATATTCAGGTTGTAGTCCTTGCTAGCTTATTAATCGGGTTTGTTAGATTTTAATCTTTTGCATTCTTGTAATTTCTTCTTAAATATAGATACTTGTAGTGTTATAAAAAAATGTTTAAATTTATAAACAAAATAAATATGCTATTTTTGCTATTAGAATTTTATCATTTAGTTTTATCTTCATATTTTATATATAGTTAAAAGCATTTTGAAAAAAATTTTATCTTGAATTCAAAAACCATTTTAAGTATTTAGATTTTTATTAATGTGCATACTAAGTGTACTGCATCTAGTTTTGAGTAGAATATTTTTTTTTTTCTTGAAAGATTTCTATCTTACTTTTATAAATGAGAGTACATATTTCTTCAAACTGTGAAAGTTTCGTTATTTAGAAAATTTTAGAAGATATTCAACCTGATTTATGGTTTTATTGAATATTACCGCTATTGGTCTTATTTACAAAACGAAAAAACCATAATACTTTTTTTTATGGTATATTTGATTCTTTTTCTCTTATAAAAAATGTATATTTTGAATTTCTTTAACATATAGATAAATCTCATTTCTTTTGTTTTGTATTATCAATTTTCTTACGCATATATATATATACACTTTGACAACGAGAAAGAAATTTTGAAGCGAAGATGTGAAAAAAACATCTAGTAATTATAAATATAGCAATTATATGACTAATAACATTTTTTAATTCATTTTATTTGTTTGAATAAAAAGTATAAAGGTAAAAACCCATTTATAATGACTGTATAAATTTGCGAAAAAACTAAAAATCTTAGACAATTATAAATAAAAAAATGTAGATGTGTAATCCAAGGATAAACTGAAAACTAGATAATTTAAGATGAAGCAGAAAGTATTGCCAAACTTTTGAAAAAAAAAATAAGAAATACTTTATGAATACCAATAGTCTAATTTTATATGTTATAAAATTAAAACAACCAAAATTATCAGATAAAATGCATGTGATCTTCTTAAAAACATAAAATAATGTAAAGCGATAGTAGAGTGAAACTAAATAATTAGAGATGTACTACAACCTTCGTAAATTAAGTAAATACAAGTAAAAAGACATATAGTGACTTGTTTATAATTTAAATGGCCATTTTTATATTAAGACATGATTTAAAGCTCCCGTTGTAATAGGCCAGGAAAAAAAACTGTAAACAAGAAACAAACTGTATTTACATACTAAAAGGTCGTAAATTAAACGAAGTGCTTATATCTTCACTTTAGCGTATCTTTTGATTATAATTTTTTTGTAAAACATTTAAAAAAAGAGGTTTTGGTTCAATTGTGTTAATAGAAAAGTGCACAAAAAAGCTATTAAAAAATAATCACTTAATTTAAGATTATTAAAAACAATAGATAAAAAATAACTTAGCTATTTATTTTTTTTTTGGTTTCCTAATATTTTTGATAAATCATTAAATAATTGTAAATTGTCATTTACAACATCGAAAATTATTTTCTCTCCCAAAAATTCTTTTAATTTCAAAATTATATCATTCCATTTTTGCTTTTCAAATTTGTCTTCAGAAAATTCATGTTTAAATAGTTCAATTAAGGCATGGTTGAAATATTTTTTACATTTCGTTTGTATGTTTCCTGGTGTAATTTTTATAAAATTATATAAGAATTTATCTTTTAATTTGTCTTTATATTCGTTTATTGTTTTTTTATCTATATTCATCGAAATTAATTTCGATTCACAATTGCTATAGGATTTTTCAATCAAATCGATTCCTTCATTTAATAAATTGTTTTTCTCTGTTTCATCATTATTATCATAAATATAATTATTTAGAATTTTATATCCAATATTATCCAAATCACTGTTACATAAATGTTTCGAATGTATTTCAATTAAACGATTTCTAGTTAATTCCTTTTCATCGTCGCTTTGCATATTTTCTTTTATTTTTTTAATTAAATTTTTATTGTCTTTTTCTATATTTATTGTATCTAGTTGCAAGCATTTGATAACGCAATTCTTTTTAATATGGTAATTAGTAGAAAAAACATCGTTGTATATTTTCACATGTTGAGACACCGATAATAATGAAAAAGTATTACAAATTTTTTTTTCAACCGCATTTTCATATTTATATTTATAGTTATTATGAACTTCTACTATTACGCTAAAAATTTTTACTAAATTATATTTTCGATTGTTACTACTTATTTTTCCTTCTTTTTTATTGTTTTTTGTAGCAACAATATCACCAATATCTTTTATTATTTTAAATAGTGAATCATCGCTTACATCATTATCAATGATATATTTCTCTGCTTCTAATATCAAGATTAATTTTAATAAATATAATTCAGTTTTATCTGAATTTTTAAACATTGCTGATAAATCTCTTATTACATGAACCAAACTAATTTCACTGTCTTCTCTTTCACCGATCAAGAAAGATAGTGTATTTTTGTCTAATAATTTTTTATGTAACATTAGATGTAATAATATTAGATTTAAAGCCGATTTTTGTTTGTTAATAATTCTTCCAAGTAAGAATTCTATCTTATGGTTTATTTTCATCAATTTATAGAACAATTTAATTCCTGTCTTTATATTTTTTTTATAACCAGTATCAAAGATTTTTTTGAATTCGGTAAAGCAACTAATGTTTATACGACTTTTATTATAATTATTCTTTATAGTATTATCTGTATAGTAGAAACTTTCAGTGGCGTTAGATTTAAAGATTATTATTTTTTGAGTAATTCTAATTGAAAAATATTTACCCTTGTTGATTACTGCAATTTTATTAGCGGTCCAATTTATTTGTGTTGTACAATTAGTTATATAATATAAATTAAAATTTTTAGAAGATAAATTATACAAATCAATAAGTTTCTTAAATATTTGACACTCATAATTATTTGGAATATTAACTTCTGCATTAACCAAATAATATAAATCATCAATGCAAAATGAGAAGAAAAAACAAATATTATCTATAACCATACGTATACAAACATAATTCTTATTATCAAAGTAATCAATATAAAAGTAGATTGATGATAACGCCATTCTTCGTGACATTTCTTCGTTTTGATATTTTTTTCCATTAATGATTTTTTGTAAGAAATTATCTTGGTGACAAATATTAACATAGCAAATTTCAAAAGATTTTCTTTTGGTTCTTCGAAGAAGATTTTGTTTTTTAAGTTCTTCTATAATAATTTTAAATGTAGAAAAATTTATAAAATCATATCCGTCGTAAAAAAGTACAATTGAATGATTATAAACATCGTTTAAAATTTCTTCTATGTTATATTCAATTTCTTTTATTATATCATTAGTATTTTTTTTTTCTAATTTAATATCAAAATTTCCTAAATTTGAATTATAATAAATATCATCATATAAATCTGAAATTAGAAAATTAATCTTTTTATCACAATAAGAAGCATATATAATTATCTTTTTATTTTGTTTAGAAAAATCAAAGACTAAATAATCTCTATTTTTTATTTTCATCATAATTTTATTTTTAATTTTTTCATATAAAAACTGTTGGGATTGTATCAACACAATTATTGAAAATAATTTCATGATCTTCATATGGGTGGAGATTAATTTTTTTTTTATACAATAATTAAATTAAATTAATGTAATAGATTCATCACTTATTTTTTAAAATTTTAAAACATATCATTTTATTTAAATTTTTGTATTACTAAATTTTTTCCAAATTAAAATATATTTTATGAAAATATTTGACAGTTAACATAAAAATGCTAATAAATATACAAAAAATTTACATGTTATCAAGAAAATGTCGAAAATGTATAGTTAATCAATTTTGACAAAAGAATTTAAAGCTTCAAATTAATTGTAATAAGTTAACTAAACTGTCAAAACACTCATATCCCCAAAACGTCATGATGCGGTGTGTTAATTAAAAAATCTTTTTTTCTAATTTATAATTTTAATATTATATCTAAAAATACAAAGTATTTTTTACTTAAAAGTTTAAATATATGTAATCTATTGCTTAAAATGATGTCTTGCAAGACTTCATCTTTTAATTATAAATTAATTATTTTTTGGCTGAGATTATATTAGCAAAAAGTTTATAAGTACCAATTTTATATTTTTAACCTCTTGTTGCAAAATTAAAACAAAGAAAAAGAAATAAATTAAAGTCTGTTAAAATTTTCCCAATAACAGTTTTTTTCGTTCTTCAAAAATAATAACAAACAAAAAAAAATCAATCATCTAATCCAAGAAAAAAATTACAGGTGAAGTGTTATTTTTAATTTTTTTGTATTTTCTTAAGAATCAATAATATTCAAATGCTATTTTTAAATGTTTAGAAACATTTTAAAAAATATAATCAGATTATGGGTCGAATATTTTTTTTGTTCATAATAAAGAAATTGAAATTTAAAAATTTTCTGTACATGGTTGAGGTATTATTTACCACATTATTTAATTTTATCTTGTTTATATCTCCAAGTAAATTTTCTAGAATAGATTTTGCTATAAATTTTTTCTCTTTATTTTACCACTACAAAAATAGACATAAACAGATGAATAAAAAGGAGAATCAGTCGAATAACTACGGGAGGTCGAGAAGAAACTTACCCCCTCTCAAGAGGATGGAGTATTACCCACACGGGAATACAAATAATTATAATTTAACTAAAACGAATTTAAAACCGGGAGAAGCATTCTTGAATGATATTTACAATATGGCCATCTCCTTATGGAAACACCACAATGGTATAAAAGGAACTAATAATAATACAATACATAGGTATTTAATATATAACTCTACTTTTAAAGGATTTTTTTGTTTTATTTTTTATTTACCCCAACAACATTTCGTTTTGATCCTTCAAAAAAGTATGCTTATAAATTGTTATTTATAAATTGTTTGAACCTAGTTACATAATCTTACATATAGCTTTAAGAAAATAAAATGGGAATTATTGGATAATAACAAGTTTACGTCTATATAAATAAATTTAACACTTTTACTCACATTTCTTCGTAAGAATATTATTTTAATATTTACAAGCAGTTTCAGACAAGTATAAAGAAAAACATTATTATTTAAACATTTTTTATTTATCATCTTTCTAATGTTTATAAACTTTAGTATTTAATCATATATATACATTTTGGGGTTAAAATATCAGATGTAGATTTCTTAACAGTAGTTTTTTTGATAAATTATATCAAAGACAAACTAAAAAATATCTATGTAAAACATTAAGTCAAAAAAAAAATGTACGCAAGAAATAATATATATTTTTCTGAGACTTTAATTATAACAAATTAAAGATTTTTAAGTACAATTGAGAATTTTTCGACACAAATTTTATATTTAGAAAATACTTTGGCTCCCAATGCAAATAACATCCTTTAATTGTTAAGTAGAGTCCTTTTTATATTATAAGTAGTTCATATTGTTTGATAGGTAGTTTTAGAATGTGGTAAAAGAATGATTGATTTAGATAGGCAAGCCGAATAATTTTAAAATTTATCTAAAGTACGTGTAAAAGTAAAAATGTTGGCAGAAAAACTGAAGTTGAAAAATTATTAATCGAAGAAATAAGTACCATAGGAGAATAAATTTAAGGGGTTTTTGTTTTTATATGTTAAAATTGTCATAAAAATATGCGGGGAAGAAGAATATTTAGGATGTTTCTGTTTCTTTTGATTTATTCCTATTGAATGTGATTCTATTACCACTGCTCCTACTTGGCAGGCTTGTTTATATTAAAATAATATTCTAAAGAACACAAGATGATATTACACAGAGCTTTCCGTTGTATAACAAAATAATTTTGTATATATAAATACTAAATCAGGCAGATGAGGGAATTCTAAAAAATTCCATAGTCAAAATATGTGGATCTCTATGCATTATTTAAATTTTTAACTTTTTTTATGATATAAAGATCTTATAATGTAATTTAACATTCCAAAAAAAGTCTGTTTTATATTATTTATTTTTTTATAACTGTGTTCTTCTTTGATTGTATAAAAGAGCATTTTATAAAATTTTGAATCGTATTTTTTTTACCATAGGTTTCTTCAAACTTTCTAAAAACAGAATGTATTACATTTATTGACTTAAAAGTTTAAAATATATATAATTTCCTATGCTTATAAAATAATTTAAAAACCTAATTTGTAAGACATGAAAATTGAACTATTTTAACAGATAATGGTATAAAACCCAAACAACTTTATTTTGAATATCACAATGTTGCCAGTTCTTTAATAAAAATATATTCATTTTTTAATCGTCTTTTGCTAATTAATAATTCAAGGCAGTATTGTCAGCAACTGATCATTGTAGTGGGTCTTCAGAAACAAATTATACTGTTTTATTTAAATAAAGAGCATCTTGTAGTTAATTGCTAATATACGATAATTAGTATCTATATTTAAATACTATCACTTTTAAATTGCCCCGTTCAGTTTTGTTCCAAAATCAAAATTAATCCTGAAATAAAAAAAATTATAACAGATTTCTTTTGGATAAATTTCTTAAATTAAGTTTATCGTTAGTATTTTTTATATATAATGATATTTTTGCTTTAATTTTTAAGTCATCAAGCTATAAAGTAAAACCATTACCTGCTATTGAGTAAAAAATGAGAAACCTTGTACAAATTTTTAATCAACAAAATGCTTTCATTTATATTTGGCACATTAAAATTAACAGTTATAAACTTATTCTTTTTTTTTCTATAATGTACTAAAGCTTAAATAATTATATTGGATTTCGTTAAATCATGTTTTTATTATTTGCGTTAACGTTTTACATTTACATATAACAAGGTAGAACATGAGATTTCTTAAGAAAATTAGCATTTTTATTATTAATATGCACTAAACTTTTTCAAATGAGTTTATCAGATTACTAATTCGTTTTTTTAGAACTTTTCTGCCAACACATAATCCAATATTTACTCTTTTTTGTACATATCTAAACACTAAAATTTTTTTTTGATTCTATGATTTTTATTTCTATTTGTTAAATTTGTCAGATATATATTATAGCTTTCAGCACATATAATTATATTTTTTGTTCCAGATAGTTTGATATTACATTTAACTAAAATTTCAACGTAAAAAAATCAGTAATGACGTATTAAAAATTATACGATACAATCTTCTTTAGCTTTTTACGAATATACTTTATTTTTATGGATTATTTTTATATAGTCGATCGATTTATACTGTGATGTTATAGAGAGTTTGTAATTATAGCAAGCAAAGACTTCGAATACTCATAATAATTTTATACATTAATAAAAGTAACATTTATATATTTGCCACTTTTCAATATATACTTAATTTATAAAAAACTTAAAAATAGCAAATTTAAATAAATATAGTATACATAAAAATTTTTTCTTTTATTTATTTCATCAGTTTACGACATTATATATTTATCTAAATAATATGAACAATCTTCAATCATTTATTGTGTACAACCCAAGGTTGATTTCTTCGGTTTTGATATTTAGAACGAACTGATATCTATTGTAAACTTGCTTCTTATTAATTGTTATCATTTATCAACTAGATGTTTTATGTATCTTTTTAGATATTACATAATATAAAATTTTTTAAAAACCAAATTCCAATAAAATTTTAAATATTACAAAAACTGAGTACAAGAAATTCTTGATGTTTATAGTACGTAGAACATTAAATTTGATCAAAATTCGATTTTTTTCTATTTTATGTGTTAAAAGCATAATATTGTGGCTGTAACTTAAGCTCAAACAGGGCCTAAATGATGCTTAAATATTTCTAAATATGATAAATAATATTTACCCCGTCTTATATAAATAGAAAATGAAGAAAGTAAGAAAAGCAAATTGCAACAAATATATTTTGGAATTGTCTAATTTTCTTATAATATATTGGTAAAAATTCTTCATTTGTCATGTAAGATATACTTTATAGATATTATATTTCAAAATTCAAATACATATGAAATGGTGCTATTATATTAAGTGAAATTTAAGGATTTACTAATAATGCTAATAATTATAGTATGTATTTTTTGCATACATAGTTTAGCATATGTATTAATTCGAGAATATAATAGCTTTAAAATTACTTGTATTGTGTACATACTAACATAATGGCGACATGTAAAATTTTTTGCTTCAATAAAATTATGTAAGTAAAGACTTTTTTCATATATACTGTGCAAAACTTATTCATAAAAATTTAATTTCATAGTTTCTATGACTAATTGGATGCATATTTAAGATTTTGGTAACCCTCTCTTTTTTCAGTAATCTATTTTTAAAGTTCAAATATTGATGAGAAAGTTGTGATGATAATATCAATTTCTACTAAAATCTCTTTTTAGCTTATAATTTTTTGATAATAAACATCATATTATCTATATAAAAATTAGTCAATTCAAATTTAAAAAAGTATTGCGATAGAATATTTGGTAAATACATCTCAATAATAATAAATTCTTTAAAAAAACATTAGTCTACATTATATCAAATACGACTTTTAATCTTTTATAAAACGTGATAATTAAGTTTTGTCCTATTTTAATTACTATAAATAAATATGAAATATTAGGAGTTATGTGTCTAGGAATATTATTATCCTAGAAATTGCATCTAAGTTCTGTTTAATATATATTGTAAGTTTATATTTTGATATTTGATATATTTATGCAAAATTCAATTTGTATGAATTAAATTTAGACTTTAAAACGTAAAAGGTATTTTACATAAAATAATTATAGATTTAAAACATCTGATTTAAATTTTAAATATTAATCTGCTCTAATGCAATAATTACAATTTTAACTTACCATGTGCTGCTTTTTCTGCAAAATTTCATAGAAAAATCTTGATGTCTCATAGGACATTCAAAATGTAATGTTATAGCTAATTTACATTCTAAAAAATCTATTTTAAGTAAGATTAATGAAGCACGTAATACAAATTAATTATTTTACAATGCACATATATTTTAATGTCTAACTCCGCCGTGTTTACTAATTTTTAGATAAATAGTTTTTGTATAATCTTTTTATTTCGATTAAGTTTTTCAAGATCTTCTTTTTTAAAATATATCTATAAATAATATATCATACAAGATTAGGTTTTTGTTCTGTGTTTGGCTTAAAAATTGCTCTGTGAAATTATCCTTTGCTTTGAACTATGGGCCATATTCAAGAAGATTCATAAAAAAAAATTTCTTTGACAACAATATGATTTGATATGTTTATGGTCAATACATTTAGACTTTGCATTCTTACAAAACATAAATGCCTTTTATTGTGAACCTGATGCATATTATTTTATTTTAATTAAATAAATTCTAAATATTGGTGTAGATCAATATTTTCTTTGCTCGATGTTTAAAATCAAACGAAAAATAAATGAACATTTACATAAAATATAAGATTATCTTACTTATTGATCTCAGATGTATTCTTACGTAATTTAATATAATGCTGCATAATAAATATCACTATCACAAGTAAATCTAAAATTTTATATTAAGCTATAAATCATTATCACTTAATGAATTAAAATACTATTTATAATTGTAAGAATTGCATATGAATTTGTAATTATACTTATTTTATTGGTCAGAAATGCAATGTAAGTAATATAATTGAAAGCTTTTCACTTAAAACCTGAAAAGAGAAAAAAAATATTTCCATTTTAAAATTAAGGTTATATTTTTATATAATTTACCAAAAATTTATACAATTAATATAATGATCATCAAACAATATCAGTAAAAAAAAATTACGTTTATTCAATCTTAAGTTTTGTCAAGATATTCATAAGAATTTTCTTACATCTACCCATACATATAATGTTCTTAAAAAAATTATGTGCCAACTAATAAATTCCAAACGCTGATTGTTTGTTCATATTGTAGTATGTATATTTATATAGTTTATTTTAGTATAATTTTTGACTTACTAATCACATTTACAAGTTAAGTCACAATTTCTTCTGGCAGTTTCCGGAGTTCCTTCTAAAATCCTATATTGGGCTCTTGAATGCCCTTTCTAATCAGCCATGCTCATGTCTGATTGACATAGTATGACTTTTTTAAAGTCATTTAATCATTCTTGTTAAAATTAAAATGTAATATACCGAATTACTTTATATAGATAAAATTTAAATTTTACAAAAAATGTCGTAATATGTTTTGAAGGATGCTATGCCGATTTTTATGCTTTATATACATTTAACAAAATTAACAATCACACTGTTCATAAAAGGCATTCACAAGTTTATGTATTCTAAAATACTTTTTGAATTGAATATTATGTTTATTCAATAATAATTTTTTGAGACTATTCAAAATAAGCCATATCGAAATTATAAAGGCAGAGACAAAGAAAATCTTGCCAAAAAAGTTATAATCTATGTATATAATCAAAGAGAAATGATGTGAGTACAAATTTAGCAAAGTATTGAATTTTAAAACAATTAGTGGGGATTGTTGTATTTTCTAATGCAAATTTTGGTAGTTTTATATATTATAATAATATAGAGTAGTTTTGTTTTCAGCACTCAATAACTTTAAGTGAAAATTGTCTTTTCCTTTGTTTTAAGAAATTAAAAATACAAATATCTATCGGTAGGAAAATTAATCGAAAGATAGCTTGGTAACATGCTGAATATTTATTGTTATTAATAATACTTCATGTAAGATATTATGTACTTTCTATCTCAAAAAAGTTTCGTTAAATTTATATATATATCCGTCATGTTGTAATATACCTTTCTCAATAAAATACTTCACATGTAATCTACTATTTAGTGAGGAAACTGATTAGATCATTGAACCGTATTCTATTTCACATCAACAAAATTATAAAGACTGGAAAAACTATCATATCATAAAATTTTTTATAGTTTTTGAAGTAAAACAAGAATTTAATATTTAATTAAAATTGTGTTCTAAAAATATTTGATTTTTGATTTATTTTATTAAACTTTGCATTTTTTTTAAAATAACTTAACACAATTTATATATTTCTAAATATAAAACAGTCAATAAATATCTATATTATTTGTTCTAAACAGAACCTATAATAAACAAGAAAAAACGATACATAAATAGTAAGGTTTTTTTATATGATTAAATTCCTCAAATGATTATTTTTACGATTAACAATAACATGTTTAAACCTTATGTATGATAATAATTTTATATTTATTCGTTTCGAACAAGTTAAAAAAAAAAACTATGATTTAATAATTAGATGTATATAGGTATTAGAAAAATATTATAGCTTGCATATTAAAATTTGTTGCAACCGAATTAGATAGCCTAAAATTTGTTACTCAATCAAAATTTCTAAATATGCTAAAAGTATTTTTCATCAATTCACTTTTTCTATTTAACGACAGCTTAATGAGATTAGAATTCTTATTTTTATCTTATTGGTGTAAGTTCAAAAAAAAATAATTTTAACCTTGTTTGATAATTCAGGTACATGACATCTGTCAAAAATCTCGTTATCGAATATGTTGCAAAAATTTTTAAAAAATAATTACCTATAACAAAAATAAAAATTGTATAAAAAACAAATGTAATTAACTTTTGAGCATTACAGGAATGAAAAAAATAATATAAACAAAAAAAGTTAGATTAATGTAATAAGAGAGTTCCACGTAATATTAAATTTTTATTTATACAGTAAAGTCAAATATAGTTAATTTTTTAGATACGCTTTCATATCATGAGTAATCAATAGGGTAAATTGTTAATAAGATGTAGTATTTCAAATTGAGCTTGTTAATGTACATGTACTGGAAATTTTTCTCAACAGAAAAATTTTCACCTTGTTTTCAATCTTTTTAATTTCATAAAATCGAATAATTTTTTATAAGTTTCTATGCTTTTATTTAGTGTATAGAAAATTATAGCTGAGTTATTTCGAGGTTGTTTTTAAACTACGAAAAAATAATAACTTTAAATTACGATTTTATATAAATATGTATTTTAGTTTGCCCTACAATATTTAATGTACATAAATTAAATTTTTAATCAGCTTCAATCTAAATTTAAAAAATAATTATAGTCTTAGATAAAAATTCTAACATTATGCTCATTTTTATTTTAAAGATATAAATTAAAAAAATAAGTATTTAACACCTCTCAAACTGTTTATAAACAAAATTTTTAATTCAAGTATAAACATCACGATTTTTTGGTTAAATATAGCCAATTTAATAAAACATTTGAGCCATAATAACATATAACAGTATTTTGCTTGTGATTTAATTTTAGAGATCAAATATGTTCTTAACTAATAATTTTATTTTATAACATAAAAGTTGTTTATCAATTTACTCATAGTCGGAATAAAAAATATCTACAAGCGTCAACTTTAATACGTATTGACATATCTCAATAGACAAATAATAATATTTAAAAAATTTTTAGAAAAGGGAATAAATTTATATAAGTTCTGTAATATTTTCTGTATAAAACGATCTAATAGTTACTATGTAATTAATTAAAACGATTTTACTATTTTATTTTGTTTTTTCGTTTTTTTTTTACTACCAAATTTTGCACATTTGACATTCGTCTTGCTTTACAATATATCGTGAAAAGTAGTATAGGACTTAAGTCATGCTTAGGGGCCTTTTTATGATATAAATATTCATTTACTGGTGATATTTTTTCACTTTGTCTTTTATTTTGAAACCATACAGTGATAGTCTTAAGATTTAAATTTAGCATAAAAGCTAAATCGATTTTTGTTTGATAGGAAGGATACATTGTTATGTTATACACCTCGCTTAAAGTAAATGTTTGTATTTTGGATTTCTGTTTTCTTTTAGTATGAGAACTTTCAAATCCATTTTTTAATAAACATAATCCCAATGCAGCTTGAATTTTTAGTTCTTCTTCAAAAATATTGTTCATAGCCCCGAATTAAAAAGTACGTTTTTTATTATATTAAAAATTAATAAGATTGTTCTAAAAAAATAATTAATTGAAATATTAATTTCACATTTAAAGTAATTAGAAAGTATTTGTGTCTTTATACTGATCATTTATTATAAATTAAATACAAATTTATATTAAAATTAGACTTTACTATAAAATTGTTGGTTAAACAATATGTCAATCAGTTTTATTTTTTTTTTATTCTTATTAAAAAAAATTACAAATCAGATAGATCTTAGTTTTATCATTTTATAGTGCCTCTTAAAAATAAAAAAAATAATTAAGACAATTTTGTTTGTAATCTTAACAAAATAACAAAATAAAATGTAAAAAACTTTCATCGTGGCTTCATTGTAAATTAAAAATGCAAAAAAATATGTCTCTATAAATTTCTAACGAAATTTTAAATTAGATGTAAGTTTTATGTTAAAATAAAAGTTTTTTATATTTTATGTTATTGGTCTTGTGAATTAATCGTATGGCACCAACATCGTTAAGATTTATGCTTTTAGCAATATTCTATCAAAATAGTGGTTTATGTTCAAAATTTCTCATATGTGATATTTTTTCATACGAAGAAATCTATGTTGTTTGTTGTTCAACAAAATTCAAATAGATTTTGAATAGACTATATAAAGTTCAATAAGTATAAATACTATGTTGAAAATGCAAAAGTATGCTTTTATATAATTAATAACAATTAAGTAAAAAATATATAATTTATCAATTATCACAACATCTGATTATATACGTAATTGCAAAATAGAGTATTAATGTACCTATAGTCTACTTTTTCATATTAATTATGTGTTATATTATTTGTATATAATTCATTTTCTAATTTTAAGACAAAATATATAATATTTAAAAATTGAATTTTTCTCACATTGTTGTTTTTTATAAAATTAGAAATTTTAAATTTTAAAAGCTTAACATTACATAATCGATTCGTACATTTGAAAATTCAAACTCTCCCGTAAACAATACAATATGAGTTTTTATTGAACTAAATATACATGATTTACAATGATACGGGACTATATTATTCGAAAGTAAAAATTATAATCAATTGATAATTTAGCTTAAAAAAAGTTTTCTTGTAAATGTATTAGCAATATATAACCGTTATATTTTTGAGCGAAAACAAATTTAAGGGGAAAATTTTCAAAAATAAAAATCTAAAATTGACAGCCATCATAAATTTAAAAATTCTTGATTTGATCTTATTTAGAAATGAGACATTTAAATAAACTTATAAGTATCCTGATAAAAAACCAACTTATTAAAGTTATATACTCCAGAATGTGGTAAAGAAAAGAAAAATGATCCTAGTCTCGGTTTTATTATTAACATATTATGGCTTTACAAAATGTCTAAAGAACCATTTTAATGTCAAATTATAAAAAAATGAATTTACACATGTTCTTAAATATAAATATCTAAAAAATTATTTTCGCAATTATCTTGTTTTGGCTTAAAAGTTTATTTTAAATGTGTTTGTATGTGGTACTGTTTGGGTAAATTGTATTTTAAAAAGCGTTTTAGATCATTTATTACATTACATTAACTTTCCATTGGCATATTAATTATATTATTGAAGATTCGTTTAGTATTGTATCTGTTTATCCAAAATGTGCATCTTAAATAGACGATTACGTAATAAAATGTTTCTACAATGGAAATCAAAATACAAATTGTAAATCTTTTAGATATGAATACCTAAAAGCCAAATTGCAGAGTAATAATTGATGGTGTAAGTTGACCAAAGATAGAGTATAAATTAATGTAAATAAAAAATTTAAAAAAGTTTTTTAAAGAAAATGAAATTTTAAAAGTTATTTTGATACTGATACAATTGGATTTAGTAAAAATAATACCAATACAGAATTAGATGACAACAAAAAACTTGTTCTACCTAAGATTAAGTATTGCAACGCTATCAAATTCGATATCAAACAGAAAATTCCATTCAAATATGTTCAGGACAGAAGCTTCTGATGATGACGTCGATACTAAGCGTACCCCGCGACGGCTTCATCTAATCTAATAACAGTTGTATTTTTATATATTATTCCGTTTTTTATTGCCGTTAAAATTATTCTTACAAAATTTTTAAGAGTATACACCCTAAAAATGTTATAAATGAATTTTTAGTAGTACTGATTTGTATAGTATTAAAGCAAAGCAAATCATGATTACGTATAATGGTATCATAAAATTATGATATTCATAATTCAGTTTGTTTAACTTATTAAAATAAATTGTACTTTTTGCAAACACTTGTAACGACTTTTCAGTACATCCATTGTGATCTTTACCGTAGTATCGTTCGATTTTATCAAATATGTCATAATTATATGAAAAGAAGATACAATTTTATTTTAAATCTGGTTGCTTGCCTTCTGCAAACTGCAATTAGTAGTAAAAAAATAAGAATTTTTTTTTGAACTACAATATGTGTATTCTGAAAATATAGTAAAAGCACCTGATTTAAATTCTATAGGTCTTATTTTGATTTATTTTTAGTCTTTCATATATTCGAAACCATCTGACATTTAATTGACATTTGTAATTATTTTTTGATCTCCTTTCTAGTATGTTTAATTCTAATTTGCTGGTTGTTGAAATTGATATAAGACATTTATCTATTTTTTTTGTGAAATACTATAATAATTTCTCTACTAACGAAACAAAAGCAGAAACTAACATTTTGTTTCATCTTAAAACATTATGGTATTTGGGAAAATGATTTAAACCATAATGACACATTTTTAAATAAAATTATCGAATTAATAACTCATAATAAAGTGAATATTGCAAAACACAGACAAATCACAGGATTCTATTCTTGATACAATATTAAAAATAAGGTTTTTTAAATATTCATAAGATAGAACAATATTAATATAACATTTTCTGACATATATGCTTGCTTTAAATAAATTTTAATCATAATATATAAATCTGAAACTTTACAACATTTATGGTTTTTCACCTTTTTATTTTTTAAGTATATTATAGGAAAAGAAAACATAAATTGTTTCTTAGGCTATTCTGTTTGTTGTTTTAAAATTTATATAGATGATAGACTGGTACAAATATTTTATATAAGATCACAATTGATATTAAACTGTATAAATTTCGGTTATTTTTCATATTTTACATATATTTCAATGGTTTAACGTATTTCAAAAACGAGCAATAACGAATCAATTAATAACTTATTAGCTAATATTGTTTTTAAAATTTATTAAAAAAATATTTAGTTTTAAATTACTATTGCAGACATACTAATATGTCTTTAAAGTAGTTATAGAATTTATTAATCATATATATTATTTATATCTCTTGTAAATGTCATAAGATGACTCAAATTAATTTTGTGTCATATATATTCCATTAAAAAACAGCCCTAATGTATTTGCAATTTCTAATGTATGTTGTTTGGGGATATTCTTGGCTGTCTTTATTTGTTGAATATAAAGAAAATTCTATATGTGATGTATATATAGGTGTTACAAGCTATGCTAGCCGTTTAAAAAACTTACATATTACTCTCCTTAAAGACAAATATTTTAAAGCTGATGCCCGAAATATGAGGGAATTTATAGATAATGTACAACTGTCGATGGCAAGTAACGGAAGTAATTTATATCTAGTAAATAAACAGGAATATGATGAAATCAGAATAGCATCATCTATATTAAATTACAATGATTCTGTTAAAAAATTCTCTCAAAGTGAGAAATATTATAAATATACAATTAACTTGTTGGATGGAAGGACATATTTTTTTGCAATTGTTTTAGAAAGAGCGAATAATGGACCTATATCCCTTACGTATACACAAATATTTAATTTTGATGGTAAATTTCGATGTGGTGAGCTTTACTTACAAAAAGTTCCGTTTTATATAGATAAAATTCCGACTAGTACAAATGTAAATCACATTCTTGATACAAACAAAAGTAATAGTTTGGAAAATAGTCATAAGACTGCGAAGCAAAATAATAGTTGTAAAAATACTAAACAAAATAATAATCATATGAATGCTGAACCGAAAGATAATCTTGATAAGAATCTAAGGAACTCGGGCCTTGAAAATGATCTTGAGATTAAATCTCCTGATATGAATACTGCAGACGAAACTGCCAATAATAATCCTACGAACAAAACTGCTTGCATGAATCTTACTAACTCTGGACTTGATAGTAATCTTGCAAACGAAAAAGCAGATAAGAATCTTACTAACTCTGGACTTGATAGTAATCTTGTGGACGAAAAAGCTTATAAGAATATAAGTAACTCTGGATCTAAAAATATTCTTGAGAACGAAACTCCTGATATGAATATAAGTAACGCGGTACCTGATAATAATCTCGAGAACAAAGCTCCAGATATAAATATTGTGGACGAATCTTCTGATAATACTTTTACAAAGAAAACTCCTGATAATAATCTTGTGAGCGAAACTCCTAGTGAAAACCTAAGTAACGTGGGACTTGATAATATATTTGAGAACGAAAAACTTGATAATAAAAAATTAATTAGCTCTGGATCTAAAGGTAAACATGGAAATAACGAAGATGGTTCAAAAGACGATCCAAATGACAATGATAGTAAACTTTTTAAGTATTGTCTATTTTATATCGTTTTCGTAGTATTATTAGCTTTTTCCGTATTTTTTTTACAAAAAAAAAATAAAAATTAATATTAAATTACTAATTATTATAGTTTTTTCGTATGTTACACGTTAGAAATTTTTTACAAAATAAGTGATAAATTTAAGAATTTTTATTTTACACTGACAAATTTTTATGTATAATATTAATATATTGCCACACAATGATATAAATCTTTGACTATTTTCCCGTTCTTTTAAAAACTTTTATGATTTATACTATCAATCTACAATTTGTTCATACAATCATTAGAACAAAAAATAAACTTGATGTTATGCCCAGAAAATAATATAGAGAACAACAATTGGAATGCAAACATTATAATGCAATGATGGTTTACTAATACATATATTAGCTCATTAAAACTATACTGAAATTCACTTGAGTATAAGAATAACGTACTATTTATTAATATTTGTAACAAACTGAGTATAAATAGTGCCAAGCTTATTATAAAGAAGATATGTAATGACTGTAACTAATATAAAAGATATTTCGAATGTACCTAAAAACTGTTTTAGATTGTAATAAAACTAGATTTTGTATGGTTATTGATAAACATAAATTCAAATTCATTAAATATTCCCCCATCGTAACGGATTCTATTGAAATAATTATTTTTATTAAGTAAATATTTTGAAGGCCAATTTCACGTGTATTTTTAAAGTTTCAATAAATATTCGCAAAATCTTATGAAGATTGTCGACCTATAAAGAATTTTTTTAATATTAACTACTTGAAATGGTATAAACTTTTAAACTTTTTTACAAAAATTTTGCTTATAAACAATTTGAATATGGCGCAATTTTATATTCTTATAAATAAAGGCACTTTTGTTTTATCTTTGCATTACTACTGAATCTTATTATAGAGTTGAAACAACACTATAAGAATAGTGATTGATTGTAAAATGTTTCTAAAATAGAGATTTTATCATGAAATAAAAAATAACTATTCTATAACCCAATCAGCAAATTTAAAATTTCCGAAGATCAAAAAATCTTATACATTACTATTAGATCTAATTTTAGAACTGAAAAGTCTTTGGTCGTCGGCAAACAAAAATACTTTAAGTAATTTTAATAACAAAAAGGGCACTTTTAAGGTACAATTGCCAGAGAATTGATTCATTTAATATGATCTAGAATATTTGCGTAAGATGTTGAATTGTTTTATTCACCATAAAATATGATACTTAGATGATTCATCATAGTACTCATGCGACAAATATTGTTTAATTGAAGTATTACAGATTTTTATAGAATACAGAAAATAATGCTTATGAATAAAGTGAAGGATGATGTTTAATTTCATAATACAGTATAGAAGCATACGCTAGATTTTATCTATAAAACTTTTGTTTCGAAAAAGTAGACTTGACCTTTAAAATTTTTTTTGTCTTTAAAAGAACACTCTGAAAATCAAGAGGAACTAAAACTTACGTTTAGTTTAGAATAAGATTAATCAATTTATACGGCAAAAACATTTGTGTCTATGAAAATAATTAAAAATTCATAGGAATATCTAAACAGTAATACATAAGAAAAATAAAAATTCAATCTGATGTAATAAAATCAGGTATAATGAAGTTACACTGAGTGAATTATTAAGTAAATTTATATATGATAATTTAAAATATTTTCTGTGGTTTAGATAAATAACGTCAGCCGAATGAGTAAAAAATACACGATACGATGGTTTGACAAGCAACGATAAAATAATTATTTGGTTTCAGGAAATAGTAAATATTTATAGTGAAGATAAAAAAAAATTTTTACATTTCAATGCGGGATCTACTAGGTTGCCTTTCAATAAATTATGAATTCTTTTGGTTCTGGTGTATATCTAGGCAGATTTACAGTACGAAAAATATATTTTTATAATATTAATATCTAAAAATGCTATGTCATTTTTAATATATAATTTATTTGGGTAAAATATTCGGCTTATTAATTACTTTTCACAAGATACGCTTACAGTCTCATCTGGCAGTTCCATGACTTCCTTCGAGATTCACTCATTGGGCTCTCGAAGACCCCTTCCTGATCTTTATCAAGACCATGTCTGGCTGACATAGTTAGGCTTTCTGAGTCATTTTAAGGACTCTTGACTGTATATATGCTTCCGTTCTGGGTTCTAATCTGAGCACTTTGATATGCGTACGGTGAAAATTAGTTACTATTCCATCCAACGTCATCACATAAGGAATAATTTTTTGGCTTGGATTGTTAAATCAAAAAAAATTAATTTAAAATATGTTAGGTTATTTATAATTATATAGCTTTATGATTATATTCTTTTTTTAAATTAAATTTCGTATACAAATATATATTTATTTGGCATTTCTAATGTCTAAAGATGCAAGTATTTTTGGTGCTAATGATTGCTTCTCCTTTATTTTGCACTTCGTTTATGGGGTAATAAGAAATAAAGTGAACACCCTCAGAGGGGGGCGTATTGGTCTCAATTCTAAAAAATCAGAAGGGCAAAAAATGCTTATTAGTTAATATTATTGTAAAAACTTGTATTAAAATATAATTGTGTACATAAATATATATTTATTTATTGTTTTTAATGTCATAAGTGCTTAGTAATTTTTGTCCCCTTCCTGCTCCTCTTTTTTTGCACTTCAATTTTTGGGTTCGAAAAAAAAATCGAAGCGCTTCAAAAAAGGGGGGGTCTAATGTACCCCTCCCCCTATTTGTAATATTTTAAATTGCCGCAAAAAAGAAAGGAGGAGGTTCTAAAATATAATAATAAAAATCATATTTACATCTATAAAACTAATATTTTCGGCGAGACGTACCTCCGCTTGGGGTACGTCAGTTTCCAAAAAATTTTTGGATATTTTTATCATTTAATGAGATTATCAAAAGTGTTATAGTAAATGTGTTTTCTATAATGAGCTAATGAAATAAAAAGAATGTCTCAAAATACATCAATACGAAACAATATCTTTATTTAACTTTACTGTCATCTTTTGAGATCTAAACAAATAATAGTCATCCTGAATACTGATTAGTAGCTACTTATAGACGCTTTTTTTTCATTTTCGTTTGCTTATTTTTTTGTCTGATGTATTTATACATAAAAAATAATTTTTATAAAAGTGAAGGAAATAATTATTTTGATTATTAAAAGGTTAATAGTACCAAAAAAATATTTAAATTAAGATTGAAAATAATAATTTAAACATGAAAAAAAACTATTAAAATGTAAAAAAAATTTGATGTAAAAATGTCTAGTTGATAACTGTCAATTTGTGATTTATATTAATTATGCATATAAATATCTAAAAGTCATGACCCCAATGTTATTGAGAATAATTACGTTTTTTCTTTTTGTATATGGCGATTTATATTTACTATTCGATTATAAAGAAGATGACACTTGTGATTGTTACATAAGTCTTTCTAATAACGTAGAAATTGATGATAATTACAAAGTATTTTTGTCTCAATATAAAAATTGGTTAAAAGAGGAAGTAAGAGATTCATGTAGAGCTAATATTCTTATAAAAAAGGTTTATAAAGAAGGACTCCTTTTGGAAAGGGTGGAAAAAAAAGATTATGATCAAATCAGAAAATTAGCAGGAAATATTACCAATGAGAAAAAACGTGAAATATTTTTAAACAATGGAAATTTCCGAAAGTGTGGTTTCAACAAATTCGAATACGCAAAATTTTTTTTTGAAATAGTTTTTTATGAACCGAAAAAACATACAATTACATGGGAACATAGTGCATCATATGATTATGATCCGAAAGATGTTTTTAGTAAACTCATACTTTATAGAACTAGAAGTTTAACTATAAATGCTGGATTTTTAGAAAAATTTGTTAAAGATTTAAACTCCTCTATTTGCTCTGATACCAATAAATCGAACAGTATAACTGAAAAAAAGAACGAAGAAAAAAACCTTGAGAGCTTAGATAACACGAAAATTTTTGATGTTTTTAATAAGAAAAGTATTAAAAAAAATTAAGAGAAACTGACAAAGCTGCCGTATAAATTTTTTTTTAGTTTTACGTTTTTTTATCAATTTAAATTTAATTTTGTTTATTTTAATTTTTTAAGAGTCATAGAAGAGTTTTTTCTGCTTTTGACAAAATTGAGAGCCATGGTATGACGTTTTCTGAAATCACATGCGTCATAAATAATTTTTACATGAGAAAGATTTTTTTTATAAACATTCGATATTGTGTTGACCAATGATTTTACAAGATAGCAGGGTGTGTAAAATCAACCCCCCCCCCTGAATTATATACACTGTCCTCTTTATCAGTGAAGATTTAGCATTATCTGAGAATTTTGAGTATAGGTATGAGAAGTAGGATACTTTATTGGAAGAAAGGGCTAAAGTTGTTTAGCATGCACTCGACAGAAAACTTTAAAAAGGAGAATCGTGGATTAAAAATTGCAGCAAAATTTATTGAACTTTCGAAAAAACAAACAATTCAAACCAACTACAAAATTAAAAATTTCAAATTCAACTCTTGAGATGATTAATCAAATATTAATATTTTTTAATCGTTCAAAATTCATATTGGTGTAACTCTAGTTATCAATAATTGATCTTTGCAGATATCAAACTGTTTCTTCACAAGCTGGTCCACTTAAATATGGTTATCACAAAAAGTGTTTCAAATTTGAAATCAAAGACAGAGTTGTGTAAGAAAAATGCAATTCCGTTCAGACTCATCTACACTTTCCAACAATTTTAATTTTAAAAATTTATAGGACTATTATTTCATTAAAAATTATAAGTACTATAATTTTTACTTATTTTTGATATTAAATGCAAATTATATATCTCTATATTTAAAATTATCTATAAAAACCATAATAACTATTTTTTTGTAAGTCAGACCAACATGACTTAATAATATGTTTTTTTGTACCAAGTAAAGTAAGATGAAATTAGTGTATATAAGTATTAGATTAAAAATTTGTAAAAAAAATTGATTACATTACAACTTGTATCGAGTATTGAGGTATTATCCGGGAGTTGGCCGTTCCTCAGATAGCATTCTATGATGCTTCTCTTGGGTATCAAAGTTTGGTTGTAATTAAAGTAGTTTTATTTAATTTGCCTCCTTGGGCATCATCTTCCCTCTTCTGAGGATGCATTGATTGATACTGCTGTTCTCTAGACTCCTCTGTTCTTCTCGACATGTTTTTTTTTGTGGGGTAAAAATAAAAAGAAAATATTTATAGGAAAAATAAATTCTAGAAAATTCATTTGGAGGGAAAATTTAATAATGTGGTAAATAATACCACAAGTATATACGCTATATGTTTATTTTACTTCGTTTTTTTATGATTGAAATATAAACAACTTGAATAAATATCAATAAATTAAAAAGAAGAAATTATATGACAAATATTGATACAAATGTAGATAAAAAACAAAATTTTATTAAGTATTGTTCTTAAGTTTTATTTAAAATTTATAACGAGTTATCAATACCTTCTTTATTATTCAAAAATTCTTAGAATTCTCCAAATTTTATTTTTTGGTTAAATTAATCTTCACTAAAGATACAACTTTATTTATTAAATTTTATTTTTAACTTCAATTCAATTATATAATTTACTTTAATTGATATATAAAAGCAGATTTTCTGTTTTTAGGAAACATATAAGCATCATATTAAATTTTGATGTTTTAATAGGATACTTTTATAGTTCAATTTGGTTTGAATTGCCTTTTTGATCTAATTTTTTTTGAATGTATGTTTTAATTTTTGAACAGATTTGTTCTGTAAAACATAAAGTAGGTATGTATTCAGTTCATACACGCATCGGGAAAATGAATTTACATTTTTTATTAAAAAATAGGAAAAATAAAAAAAGACACATAACAATTTAATTGAATAATATATGAAGATAGTTTATATGTTCATTATTCGGTATTTGATAAGCCCAGAGCAACTGTAAAATGTAGTCATAGTGTTCGTCTTGGTGTATTCATGTCAAGACAGAATATCTATCTCTCTTGAAAATGACCAAAATACCACAATTTGTTTGGTATTGTGTCTCGGGATCATGAGAGTATACAAAATTGGCGGAGTTATTCAAATACTGTGCTTCATCCTTGTGATTTGACTAATGTGGCATCATATGCTCTTTTTGATAAGTGATACAATGGAACTAGGTAATAAATTTTGTTGTATTGCCTCAAGGTGAATAGCCGCATTTCTACTAGCCAGGAAGCAAGGCACGCGTTTTTCTGTCTATTAACTCGTTGAAATTATTTAAATTTATTTGGTTTTTAATAATAAAACTTACCTTTTTAACAAATTTTGTTCTTATCAATTTTGTCATTTTTTAAAAAACTGGTCCTTTCATATTTTCAATTCGGGGTTCAAACGGCCATGCATTCGAAAATAAATTGTATTGTCGGAGCTTACAAACATTTTATCTTGTAAACACTTGAAAATATGATCATGGCAACAAAAAATTGCAGAATTTACCGGGTATCACAACCCCATATATTATTTTATTATACAAAGTATTAAATATCTTTATACAACTAGATATAAAATGATATTTGTAAATATCATATCAATTTGATTTTATGTTTATAATTAGAGTGTAAAACTAACGAAGCTTCGACAGAATATTGTAGATGTATCAACTACATAAGAAAATTGCAAATTCTCAAGATTAAAAACAATTGTGCATTCAATCAAATCGCAACATAACCTTTATGTATTTGTTTTGAAAAATCACTTAAATTAATAAAGTTTCATTATTATTTTATTATTGCTTTCATATAAGATTAAATGTTTAATGCATTATTTTTAATATACAATTATTCTACTCTTTACCTTATGATGTGTAATTTAGTTAAAGATACTATAGAAATACTATGAATTGATTTTACAGTCCATTTCATTTTTATAGACACCTTGTTTCATAATTATAGACACCTTGTACCATTTTTATAGACACCTTGTTTCATAATTATAGACACCTTGTACCATTTTTATAGACACCTTGTTTCATTTTTATAGAACCCTCATTTCATTATTATAGACACCTTGTTTCATTTTTATAGACACCTTGTTATAAAATTCATTTTTATTTTTTTCATAATTTATTTATATAGTTGAATCGTAAAGAAAAGATAACGATATAGATATAAACATCATTATTTACATGGCAAACTATGAAAACATCTTAGAAGTTTTTAATTAAAATTTTTAATATTAATTCAGAAAAAAAATCGCTAAATTCTCCATATGAGAAAAGTAACCATCCATGACGAATACTTCTGTGTTCAACACGTCCTCAATACAATCAATTAACAAAGGAGTGGTTGTTGGTCTAGGTCTCTGTTTTACTCGGGACTTGAAACTGTTTTAAAACTCCTCGATAGGGTTTAGTTGTAGAGAATATGGAGGGAGAAGTTTTAGACTGTATCCTTTGTTTCTAAATGCAGCAGCTACTTCGGATGTTCTGTGTATAGATGTGTTATCCAATATTATAAATCTGTTTTCCTCTTGCTCACAAATAGGTAAATTATTGTCATTGAATTGGCAAAATCTGTAGATTTAAAATTCCGACTTTAGTTTTATGCGCATATAATTCAATAACGCTTATAGCACACATTAAAGAAACATTAGTCCCTTTCGAATTCAGGACCGTTACACAACACTTAGTATTTCTTAATGAATAACCAAAAGTATTGTTAAGGTGCAGATTTAAACCAGTTTCATCGAGAAATATTAAATTATAATTCGATATGATATCTATTACTCTCGCATATTGACACCTTAACAGCTTGTTCTGAGGACTGTTTCTACATAGTGGATGCAAAGTCAGGGTTTAGAACTATACCCTATTTTTTTAACAAGTCTGCAAACAGTTGACTTAGAGTAATGTCCCGTGGAATTTAAATTTTGCAATTTATCGGATAAATTATATAGACCCAGACAAGGATTACGGGCCATTTCCGTTGCAATAATATTTGAAACCATAGAAATATCTTTCAAAGATTCACTCTTTTTTTGTTCTGCCGTTTTAAAAGTTTTAAGGTTGGTAAATTCTCCTGTAAAATATCTTTTATATAGGCGTTTGACGCTAGACTAACTGAGATTTAAAGCAACTTCTATATCAATAAGTTTCATACCAGGTCGAGTAACGAAGGAAAATTTTCGATTATCGACCTGGTAATCAACTTCCTGGTTTTTCTTGGGGTAGAAAACTGCGTTTCATCTTCTATCTCAGCAAATGATCTTTTTTACGATATTCCTTAAGTTTATCTCTGACATTTAGGTTTCTCATATTTAAAGGTTTAAAAATTTTAAAGAAAGTAAAATAAATTTTAGAACAAGGTGTCTATAAAAATGAAACAATGTGTCTATAATAATGAAATGAGGGTTCTATAAAAATGAAACAAGGTGTCTATAAAAATGGTACAAGGAGTCTATAAAAATGAAACAATGTGTCTATAATAATGAAATGAGGGTTCTATAAAAATGAAACAAGGTGTCTATAAAAATGGTACAAGGTGTCTATAATTATGAAACAAGGTGTCTATAAAAATGGTACAAGGTGTCTATAATTATGAAACAAGGTGTCTATAAAAATGAAATGGACTGTATTTATAGATTGTAAAGATGAAGTGTTTGTATATTGTTAATTGGTACTACAATCGAAGCTGGTAAAATGTCTGACTTCCAAATTTTTCTTTCTCAAAGAAAGTTTATCACACACAAAAAAAACATGTGATATGCTGTTGTATTGTCATTGATATTATTTTATATAATGATCAACTTATGGTTTCAGTGGACATGAAACGAATATAAAAAATCAAAAGGCAAGCTTGTGAAATTTAAGATGAAGACGTTAGGAAATAATTTCTATCAATGTAAAATGTTGCAAAGCGGGGTTTAATTTATTAGTGTACAGTAATTTTTTTTGACATATTCGCTTGTAAAAAACAAGAAAACTCTTAATTGGGCACACACATGTATGTATATATTCAAGAAAAAGCATTCAAAGTAATTACATAAATCAAATTATAAATATCTGTAAAAACCTTTTGATTCCTTAGAAAAAAATGTTTGGAACTTCTTAATCGTTCAAATATTGATTTTAAAATAAATATTGAACACAAGAAACCAGATAAATTAAACAAACAGAATTTATCAAAGACAACATAAATTTACCCGTAAATATGTTAGAAAAAATCGCGAGCTTCGACAGAAGCTATTTGATATATATAATACGGATTAAACTAAAAATTAAAATAGACCATAAGCCTCATAATGCAGATAAACACTATTAAAATACGAATAAAAAACTGTGTATATTATAAGAAAACAGATTTAAAGAATAGATGCCTTAGCTGGGCATGATCACAATACTATCAAAAAAAAATTACATACAAATGTCAAATTTAGATTAGTCTTAAACTAAATAGTTATGATGACTGTAATTTGTGAAGTAAAGATAACAACGAAAAAGACAAATTCAAAAATTAAATCAAGTATATTTATGAATCTCTATCGAATTAAAATTCTGAATAACATGGTGACAATAATTTTTCGTTTTGATCTTATTTACGCTTTCAAAATAAAGTTATTATTTTTAAAGGTGGGACAATATTATTATTTCGAAAATATAATATTTTACATATTAATTTGTTATATTTAGTTAATTACATATAATTTTACAGAAATAACCGTTAACTAAATATAATTTCTATCTTGTTACGTTAAAATTAAAATAAAAAGTAATTAAATAAATATTGATATATCAAATTGTACTAATTTTATTCATAAATAAAAAAATTTATCAGATGATTATATTAATTCGTAATAAAATTGTGAAACCAATGTTTAGGGAAGGAAAAAGCAATATGCTATAAATAAAAAATCTTGGCTTTAACTAATTTTTCTTAAAAAGAAACTAACAGCAGGCAGAACCTTTTATGTTTTCTTAATCATATAATTTGCAGCACAACGACAATATCAAAGGTATTTATACAAACTTAATTCAATTATATACATAAGATATTTTAAAATTTAAAAAACCATTATTTTTAACAATGCTTCATGTTATAAACTTAGACCATTACATCGTATCGTCAAATAAAGTAGTAAAAAATATATAGGGAGAACTTGTCTTGCAGTTATTATATACTGTAGTATTTGAAAATATGCAGAAAGTAATAAAATTTTAAGTATACTGATATAAATCACTAAAATTCAAGTTTGAAGGCCAACAAACTTTGATACTGGCAGTTGTCTCCAAAATTTATGTAAAACAATCTTGTGAACTTTTGTGTTTGAATTGATGTAGCTTGTATTTGAATTTCTTTTTTTGTCATTGTTAATTTCAGAAACTACTTCTAAGCGTGTCTTTAAAGTTGATGATCGCTAGAAGTTATTGATTTTTTAAAATAAATAATATTCTTTCTAAAATGTATTTTCTGTTTTATATTGTTTTAGTTTGTAAATTAATACAATATTGTATGACTTATATATTCAAATTTAATACTAAATCAAAAATTATAATATTTGATGCAATACATAAGTAAATGCTTCGCTCATTATGTAATAAGATTTTTATGATATAATATGTTCAATGTTGTTTTTACGCTAAAATTATGGAATTTATATATAGAATAAATGTAAAAGCCAATGTATTTAAGTTTATGATTTATTCATTGAAAATTATATGACATATATACAAATGAGCACTTGATCTATATAATATCATAAACAAAAAGTTATTCTGTTAGAATTTGTTTTTTCTATGCTTTTCTGTAAATAATGTCAATATACTCGTAGTGATTAAAAACCAGAAAAATGTTTGAAAATAAACAAGAATAATAATTTCGCTCCAACATGCTTTTATTCAACAACCATAATATACAAGTGTTACATTTCATTTAGATTAAAAAAGACGATGAAAGAGGTATAGAATAAAATCTCGAAAAAAAATAAAAAGGTAAAATCTTTCAGTTTAAAGATTATATTTTGTAGATATGTCGTATCGATTTTTAAATCTATCCTCTTAGTCATCTTTTATAAGCAATTTATAATTAACAAGAAGTACACGTATTAATATGTGCGTTTTAAAGAACCGTGTGTATTATATTTAGCTCAAAATATTAATTTATTTCATTTTCTAGAAAAACAAATTATACTTTTATTAGAATATATAAATTTTTTGTTGGTATTAAAACTTATTTTATTGTACTTGTCATCTCAAATGCACGTATATTACATAGAAAGTAAATCCTTGATTCTTTAATAGAAAAGTTAATAATATTAACTAGAATAAAGTCAAATAGCTTCGACACTAAAATTAAAATCATATTCAAAGATCAAAATTGTTTTTGAACGATGAAAAAGGTTTTTTTTTGTATTTTTATGCTTAACGTAGAATAGTGCATTTATTTATAGTTTATATGTAATCAGAATTAATATTTGACGTATAAATTGATCAACTGAGAGTTAGAAAAATGTTAATTGTCTATGACTGATAATTTTCATTTTATAGCATAATTATTACTTAACACAATATTTGATATGTAAGTTGGCTTTCAAATACACTAACATTCCTAACATATTAAAAAATCTAAAGAAATTCTCATTTATTAGTAACATTTATTGAATTAAATATACTATAAATATGGTTTTTTATGACAAAAATCATAAATTTGAAAACACGTCAAAGTCGTGTATATTATAATTTATCATATAAAAAACGAATTCCCTGGACCCTTATGATTTGTAAAATATTTTTATGTTTTCTTTTTGCTTGCAGTAAAGTAACCATCTTTGTAAATCACAAAGAAAATAATGTTTGTGATGGATACGTTGGATTTTCAAAGGAAATTGATGACTACGATGAAGTCAAAATTTTTCTCTCCAACGAGATTAATATTCTATTTAAAAAAATTGACAATAAACAATACATTGCAGATATTGTAACACTAGTAAACGAATCAAGTTTGCCTCTGCTTCCCATAAACAGTGAAGAATATGAAGAACTTCGAAGTTTAGGTTCAAACATACAAGACAGCGAACTGCGTGATCATTTTAATGATAGTGTAAAGTATTTTAAATGTAGTTTTAATTGTAATGATTACAGACACTGCGTTTTAGAATACATTTTATATAAAGAAGAAACCAATACTGTTTCGTGGGCACACAGCATAATATTGTATCTTGAAGAGGATTTTATTTATGGAAATGCGTACTGGCAAAGAAAATGTGATTTAAAAATCAATGTATCAAGGTTGGATACAATTATTGGATATTTAAACAATAAATGCCAATTAGAAAGTCCTAACATTTTAAGTGAAATAAGGAATGAAAGAATGAGGGGAAAAATATTGTCACGTAATAGGTTAAAAAAATCTTCAGCTAACGGATCCTGGGAAAATATGACACCAGTTTTGGGTACCGATCCTAGTAATGAAAATCGCCAAAATATATTAGAACGTGAAATTAATGATCATGATAATAATATAACAGTTTTAAAAAAATCAAATATTAATACTAAAACTGAAGATGATGATGAAAATGATCCTTACGCAAAATATATAGTACATTGTGGCTTGAATAACAAAACTTCTTATAAACGGCCTATAAACTCGTTGAAATATTATGATTACGCTATCTTTTTTATACCAGCTGCTATATCATTGGGTATTTTTTTTTATAATAATAAATAATATAAAGTCTTATGTTTGCTTTTACAAAAATGTAATTTTTTTATTTTTGTAATAAATGTGATCTCCATATAACTTCGCTGATTTGTAGTTTTTTTACGACGTATAGACATGAAAAATGTATTTTTAGATAAAAAAGATAAAACACATTTGTAATTATTTTTGTATAGAGATATATTTTGATTAAGTAATTACAAGTAAGATTTTGATAGGGTCTTGCAGTTTGATTTAGAAAAATGTTTGCTTCACTGTTATGCCTTCACAGATTTTTTTTCTTTGATAGTCTCAAAACCTATATAAATAGGTACATTCTGTATTCTTTAATAATTTTGCATTTATTACTTGTGTTTTTTCATATACTTTTATATTTTGGAATGTGCAAACAAATGAGATTATCTAATTCTTAGTATAAAGATATTTTTGTTTATATTTAAATTTTTACATTGTATTTAATCAGCTATGATTTGTTTCATCATTTCCAACGTCATAACATATAAAAATACAATTTTTCGAAAAATTGTACTGTTACAATAAATTTCTCACCAAAATAATTATTTTTTGCCGTTGGCGTCATTCTAATTAATAATTAAAGATTATATTGCCTTATTTTTGTATTGTTTATTATTTTCGATATTTATTTTGTTGTCGACATCTAATTTCATCTATAAAAGCATCCCATCTATGCGCTTACTACAATGGTTTTGTTCTAATACACTATCATATATGCACATGACATATTCTGAAATCATATACTTTTGTTTATGGTTCATTATTATAAAAATAATATTATAATGGACTGATGAACAGAAACGTTTTTATTGATAAAACATAATTTAAACATAAAACTAGCATCAACGATAAACATGCAATGAATTTTTTTGTCAAAATAATAACTTTAAATAAATGGGGAAAAAATAAATTTATTATACATTATACGTCGGAAATGAAGTTTAGTATGAAAGAACACATTATATACATGTTTTATTATAGTTTTTAAAAAAAATGTGAATGTCTTCCACGTGAAATAAAAACTAAATGGTCCTTTCTTGTAAAGGTAAAGGTCCTTTCCTTACGTTTGGAATGCATAACAGATAGTCGTTCATACCAAAATTCGCAATATTGTACTAAATTAGAACTAATTTAAATTACTTTATTATCAACAAGTTCTTGAACATTTTTTATTACTTTGGCTTCAGTATAATTTTTATCTTTTTCATCTTTCTTAAGTTCAGAAAAATATGCGAGAAATTCAAAATCTGTTTATTGTTTTTGGTAAAAAGGAGACAACAGTATCGAATTCAAATTTTTATAGCAGTGAATCGTTTCATGTACGCCTCCTAGTTTTTTACATTACCGAAATTCTCTTTATCGACTGAGTTATACAAGTCTACCATATAAATAATATTATTTTGTAAAAATCTTGTTAATTAGACCAGTAAGATCTCTATATAGCTATATATATTTTCTTTATATGTGTCGACAAAAGTGACGTATGCGTGCTGGTAAAAATGTTCCAGCACGCTTATAGAATTAATGTTAGTTTTTTTAAATGTTTTATGTTAGTCGTTTTTGTTTGTAATTGGTTCGCTGTAAAGTGTTCGTTTGAGTTTCTTTTCATAGATTCGTATCTACGACATAATTTTGCTATTTATAGTTGTAATTCACGAACTACTTTATATGTTTCATAATGGACCATTGGCCTTTTCTAAATATTGGCGTGCTTTGAAACTGTTTGACATTTCCTTATTGAATGTTCACTCTGAAAACCTGTGGTTATACCACAAAAAACTATTACATTATATTTTACCCCACCGTCTATAATTGATTTATTAAGCTATATTGACAATATGACCACAAAATGAGATCAAATGCTATCGCATTATTACATGATATGGCGCAATGAGGCATTGCGATGCATACACCTGCAGTTATAGAAGACGTATGGTGTATTACAACATAGATGAATTAAAATTCAGTCGGTCCAAAAATCTGTAGCTAATGAGTATACTGAGATACGAATTGAAAATAGGATACATTCATGTATTAAAATAATGTATAACAAGGCCTATATACTAATTGTGGACAAGTTGAAGAAAGAAGAGATCGTTTTTGAAGTTGGAATCACAAGCTAACAACCTTCTTGCGGTAGAAAAAGAAAAGAAATATAAATACGAGTCGCTTGCAAACCTGTGGCTTCTATCTATAGTATCAGACAAAAAGTATTTTTTATATGATTACTTTTTATAGAATAGTGCTAATTTTCACCGCGCGCATAAAAGGTTCTGTTATAACCCAAACTGAAGAATATATACAAACAAGAGTCTAAAAATGACAGCAAAAAGCTATCTATGTCAGCTGGACATTATCTTGAACCTGATCAGGAAGGTGTATTTGAGAGTCCAATGCTTGGATTTCAGAAAGGGTTGCATGCGTATCATGTGAAAAGTAATTGGTAAATAAAATATTTATTATACCAATAAAGTGTTTTATAGCTGTATTAGCATAAACGATCTCCGAATATGCATGATGATTAGTCGAAGGAGTTGTTTTTAAACAGTTTTTTTTCAGTAACTATACGCAGTTTGGGATACATAGGCCTCCAATAAATATCGCTAAGGTTCTATTATGAAAAAAAATAGCATATTTATAAAAAAAACTTTATCTTGTTTCTTGTTAAATCTATTTTTCATGTATCAAAATCTTGTTTGATCAAATGTATATTTTGTATATAAAAACTAATAGTGCCACGTGTGAGATCTTTGAAAGAAAAATGGCTTTATAAGTACCTAATGTTTCTTAAGGTACGAAAATTTGAATAAAGTGTTCCATAAATAATATATAAAGGATATTTTTGTATATCATTGGCTTTAATAATATAAATCCGCTTACATATGATTATGTTATAAATTATATTTTGATATAAACATGTGTATTTAACTAAAGCCAAAGTCTACAACTAAATGACGGTTTATCGAATACAGTATCAATCATACTAAAAAATAGATAAAACTTAGCCAATAGATTAAATTTATTGAACAACAGAGTTACTTATTTTTAAGAACGTATTTATGATGATAAGTTGAATTATTTACAATTTAATTTAGTTTTAAATATCGAAATTAGTTTGATCCTCAATGTTTCATAAGTTATTTTTTTGTTTACTTTCTACTATCTGTGAATTAACTTTATTAATACATCACAGAGAATCTAATCTTTGTGATTTATACATTGTATTTTCAACAGAAGATGTTCAGTTTGATGAAATGAGATGTTTTCTTACTAATGATATGGATTTGCTGAGTAAAAAAATTGAATACAGACATCATCTTGAAGATATTATAATATTAGTTGCAAAATTCGAATTGCCTATGATCGATCTGAAAAAAGAAAATTATAGAAAATTACGAGAACTGAGTTCTGAAATTCAAAACATCGAAATCCGTAATAATTTTATAAATAGTGTGACATATTATACATGTAGTATTGATTTACAGGAGTACAAAATTTGTGTATTTGAGTTCATTTTGTATAAAGAAGAAGACAAAACTGTCTCGTGGGCATACAGCCAAGAAATAATTTTAAACGAAATTATAAATTCTCGTAAAGTCCGCTGCGAGAGAAAATGTGATTTGAAAATTGAAGTATCGAATTTAGATACAATTTTTGCATATTTATACAATAAATGTATATCGGGGGTGAAAGATACCACAGTACCCCACATTTGAGGGTGTTTACTTTATTTTTTCGAACCCCAAAAACGAAGTGCAAAATAAAGGAGGAGCAGGAAGGGGACAAAAATTACTAAGCACTTATGATATTAAAAATAACAAATAAATATATATTTATGTACAGAATCATATTTTAATACAAGTTTTTACACTTATATAAATTAACAAGCATTTTTTACCCTTCTGATTTATTAGAATTGGGGACCAACACGCCCCCCTCCAAGGGTGTTCACTTTATTTTTTCGAACCCCCAAAACAAAGTGCAAAATAAAGGAGAAGCAATCATTAGCACTCAAAGTACTTGCATCTTTAAACAGTAAAAATACCAAATAATTATATATTTGTATACGAAATTTAATTTAAAAAAAGAATATAATCATAAAACTATATAATTCTAAATAACTTAACATATTTTAAATTAAATTTTTTGATTTAACAATCTGTATTGATCGTTGAACATTTATTTAAATTTTCTTATATAAATAATATTTATAATTTTAATTGTTGGTTTATTATAAAAGTAGATTTTTGAAGAAAATCTACTTTTATAATAAACCAACAATTAAAAAAAAATGGAAAAAATAAGAAGGGCAAAAAAGATACAACACAATAAATGATTATTATAACTAAATTTAAGATTAAATTTTGAATAAAAGCATGTATTTATTTGTTATTTTTAATATCATAAGTGCTTAGTAATTTTTGTCCCCTTCCTGCTCCTCCTTTATTTTGCACTTCGTTTTTGGGGTTCGAAAAAATAAAGTAAACACCCTCAAATGTGGGGTACTGTGGTACCTCGCCTCCGTTTATCGGCTTGTCCTAACATTTTTACAGAAATAAGAAATGAAAAGAACTTGCAAAGGCTTAGGTCAATCAATAGTTCAGAAAACGTGTATATTAATAGAGACAATCTGAATAAGATTAAAAAAGCAGACAAATCTATTTGTAGTTTTGTCATTAAAAATTATGACAAAAAAATTAAATTTGATGTATCAGATTTGAATCAGCATTTTTTAAAACAAAGTAAAATAGATATAAATGGTTAAGTTGATGAAAAAAAATAAAAACAAATTCGAAATAAAGCCATTTTCAAATTTAAAAATCGACAATAATAATCCTAAGAAACAAATTAATAGCTCTCTAAAATATTATCACTATGTATCATCGTTCTATCTATAGTTGTATCGGCGGGGTTTTACTTGAAATATAAATGTTGATGCATATTATAAATTTTTTGTAAATATAAGCCTTCTATAACTCAAGTATAATTATAGCAAATGTTTATTTGATTGCTTTTAATTTGATTTTTAACTAATTTATTGAGTTAATTTTCTTGCCGCAGTTAGATATACGTAGCAATAGCGGTCCCGATATCGCTCATGGGATTCGGCTCGTCTCGGACTTTAGTTTCTGTGGACCTATCATGTTTCTCAACTTTGACACTTTACTTCTTTATAGTGATGATATTGAGTAATGTGCTTACAGCTCTAGGCACTTCTTTCTCTCCTGTATCCTCTTGGTCATATCCTTGTCGTCGTTCCAAAGAAATATACCCTAAAATCTATTTTAGCACAATATACTAAATCTACGCTAAGATATAGATGTCTTTTAAGTTTTCTGATTTACTTTCTGTGATATTTAATCGCCACATCATCCCATGTCATTACATTAGAAACTATTATTGTGTGGGATTAATGTATTGGTTTCATTTTATTTGCAAGAAGGTAATACTTTTTAGTTTTTCAATCATGACAATAGTAAGTAAACCCAAGTTAATTATATCACTTCAACTATTAAAAATTCTTTCTTCTTCGTGTCAAACACAAAAACATTAGGCTTATTTTGAATTTCTTTTTATTAGAGAATAAATTCGTATTCACTCTTATTTTACACGATCAATTTGCTCTCTTGTATTGAGTATCCACGTATTTTTTTTGTCTTCTTAGCCTCTTGTTTGATACATAGTAAGAGAGGATGCATTTAATTCCCTCGTTGTGTCTTTTAATATAATCAAAATCAAACATTTGATCACGCTTGAGAGCTAAATGTTGACGCTTTACTTTGAGATCCACAATGAAGACATTGTCTTTCCTGTCCACAGAAAATATTTCTAAACTGTGGGAAGCAGTTACTTGCTTCATTTAGCCTAATTGTTTCCTTTGACCAGCCAGGTAGAAGATTCCATAATGCATACTAATTCATTGCCTCTAGTTTTAGACAGCTTTACATAGTGATTTAGGTTAATTTTGTCTTAAATCGCTTCTTTCTAAATATCTATTAGCATTGCGCCGTTTTTTCTATTACAAAGTGGTACCTAATACTTAGATGCTCGTTGATTATAAACAATATTGATTTGCCTTCGCATCTTCTTTAGTTTTGCCGCCATTCAGAGTGAGCAACTTCAGGGCATATCTAATATTTATTTTAAAATAAGAAGCATAATTTCGCTCTATCATCGTTACTAAATAAGTTCTTCTCGGTTCTGATTTAGTACGGTATGACCTTTTCTTGCAAAACTGGTTGTAGATGGACCTGGTAATTAATAAGTACCTATCATATATCAAAATCGATACTTTATAAATCTTTTGGTTAAAATTTTAGTAATCACACTATTTAGTTTATTTTTGAAATTACTTTCTCATATATAGATCAAATCATATTCCTACTATTTAATTGGGGATATTACAGTTTTTAAACGCCCTGTAAGATATCACCTCACACTTTTTAAAGTCACTCTATAAAAGCACTAGAGTCATCTTCTGTTGCTCCAGGTCTTTATTATAATGAGCTTAAAGTAACTACCGCATCTTCTCTACAACGTTATATTTGTTTTAAACATATTTCTGTTCATTTCTTAGCCTATAGCCAAGAAGCCATTATAAATTTCCTTATTAATCAGTTTTAAAACAACATTTTTTTCCCTGTGGAGCTTTAAATCATTAAAGAAAATATATGTTCGTTACATAATTCTTTCGTGAGTCTGTATTCATACTTTTGAATAAGTTGAAATCAGTTATCACCCCAGTCTATCTATACATTGTACAAACATACGGGAACAAGAATTCTCATTGTAATGCACCCCCCTTTCTATCTTTAAATCAGTTTCTTGTAAATTATAATAACATACTTTATATTTTTTTTACGATAGTTTAATTAAAAAACGTGTTGTTTTAAGAGATTGTATAATTATTATAAGTTACGCTATAGCTTTAAAATGGGTTTAAATGTTAAAAAAAAATATTTTGTGTAAAAGGCACAATATGATATAATCTACATAAATTAAACGATGAATTTATTTTTTTTTTTTTTGAAGCATTGCTTTGTCCGAATTAACGATAGAAATAATATTTCTACTTCTTAGATTCTTTGAGACATCAAATGTTACATTAAAGGTTGCAATGTTATAGTTTTTAGAGTTAAAAGATTTTAATCCTATATGTTTGTAGACCGAAGAACCTTTCCACGCGATATTTACCACGTTGTAATGTTTTTAATATACTTAGGAGGGTCGATGATTTTAAGTTACTTTGGCAACTGTTTGTTCTTTCCGCCATTTCACTAATTATGATGGTATTTAGTTTTTATTTGGATTATTTATAACAAATATTTTCATAAAATTTCGAATTTTTATAAATATGATAAAAATTGACATTTTTGAAATATAGCCTGCAACAAACGATGGAGGCATTCTGCATTAAAAATAAAGAAATTAAAAAAATATGACGTTCCTTATTTTACATAATGAAATTCATCCATTTTAATGTGTAATATGTCATATGTCATCATTTTTACTTGTTATTCTGTGTAATTCATCTCATACAAATTATTTTTTTGGGCTGAACATGTAAAAAGTTTTAAATTTTAATATTATATTTAGTATTTAAATGTTTGAGTATAGAATGTGACTTTGTAAATGACTATATTGTGTATTATGGATAGATAAGATTTAATCAATAATATTGAAAGGCTCTTTTTGATTTTCATAATTTTACGACATACACTAAACCCTTATTTATAAAAAAATTTGGATCTAGTTTGCTACGCGCTTGGAGCCAAACCTAGTTTGTTATAAGCCCGGAATGAAAAATAACAGCTTTTAAAGAGAAAAGAACTTTTATAGCATGATAATAAAAAAGCAACAATGTAAAAAGACAGGCTTCATTTAGAATTATTTTTATTTTAGCTTATGGCTAGTAAAGCTAGCATTTTAAAACGCAGTTCCTTAAACGTGCCTCTGAACACCAGTTCAGCTATAAGACTAGGAAGTTGCGCTTTTTAAACACCATACATTTTTTTTCGCCATAAGCTTCATCTTATTTAAGAATGACTCGATGTTCTAAGTATTTCCTCCAGTTATCGGATCAACGAAATTTGTCTTGTGGTTTATAACCAGATGACGGAACCCGAGCTCTCTTTCGATATTCGCATTTGATCTTCAGCCATCTGAGTGGATTATTGTGCCAGGTCTAATAACCTAGCAATGATCGGAAGTAAAACACCAGCTGATCGATTTGTTACAATCTCCATATAGCACTTCGCAGGAGAGAAAGAGGTGTCTGCGATCCCCAAAACCCACACATCACTAGATGGTGCTCTGCCATGATGATATTTGATCTTGTGGACGAACTGGCTTTCGTCGATCTGGCAAATAATACCTGGACCTCCCAATCTCATAGGATCAGCCTTAAAGTATGCTTTAAGGATAGTCCTCAGCTTGTTTATAACCGCCACGATGCTGTTTCTTCTGAATATATGTTCTAAAATAATCTCTTTAATCTGTTTTCCTTCGCTCCAAAGCATAATCATAGCGAAGATCTCTGACAATAGCAATAAAAATCCCCCAAAGGATCCAGTTCTAATGCTCTTTGTGCTCCTGTAGAGCCTGCACACTTTTTTATCGCAAGTCCAGCAAATAAGGTCTGGGCCCTTCTTCGATTGCCCAATCATTCCAGATAAACACTCAGAACAGGACAACTGGTCTGAAAAGGGTTTGTTCTCGCAGAACATAAATCATCTTTAAAGGTGGCATTCTACGGATTTGTACGTAAATTTAAAACTGCGCAACAACCGAATTCATTGGGGTAACATTTTCTTAAAATAGTTTGTTATGCGCCCTATTGGTAGTATAACAAACTAGGTCCAGAATTTTTTAATTTAAAGAAAGTACAAATTTTTTCTAATAAATTGATGTTGAAAATTTTCATCACTTGTATAAACACAATATAAAAATGAGTTTAAGAAATTTATGAGTTTTTTTTGTTTGCAATTCTCTAAATATTAAGATTTATGATTATAGTAATTTTTACTTCAACTATTAGTATTGCGTTCTTATATTCTAAAAAAGAACTTAAATCTATTTTAACTTTAGATATAGTTTGTTTTAATTGTTTTTTAGTTTTATTCTATAATATTTGTTCGCAAATATTCCTTGATTGGTATTCTTAAATTGCTTTTACAATGATTTAATGCTTTAAATTTTTTAATTGTTCATATTCAATCATCTATTCTACTATATATATAAATACAATAAAAAACTAACTTATTTTTAATCCTCTCTTTTATGAATTAAAAGACTATAAAAAATGTAAATCGACTTAAAAGCGTTAAAAAACTCTTGCATGTGTTTATAATGTATTTTATGGTTCGCTAATTAAATTCGTTTAAAGAATTTAATAATATATAAGTGCTTAACATAATTGGGGTTTAATATTATTACTGATTATAACATCCCCCCTCCAGACGGTTAGTCTCCTTCAACATACTTTAAATCCCCTACACCCTTAAGATCATAATGCCTTTTTTTCACCAACCTTCCATTCTCTAATCTCACTATATATGAATCTCCTGGACATAGCTCAATCACTCTTCCCATGTCTAAAAATCGACCCTTACTATACTTACTACATCCCTTTAAATTCTCATTCTTGGCAACCCTAACTATCTGGTTCCTTTTGAACTTTTCTCTAAACCAACTTTTAAACTGTTGCGCATACTTTCCCTCTGGACTATTCTCCATACTAACATTTCCTGTATTATCGGTTAAAGCTTCTACTGGCGTGCACTTAATACCAGCATGAAAACTTAAATTATATTTCTCAATAGCTTCATAAACCTTGTTCTCGAATTTTTCTTTTTGGCTCTTTAAAATACTATCTCTTACAGTTCTAATAACTCTTTCTACTCTTCCATTACTTCTGTGCGACTCAACGCTGACCTTTCTATGACTAATATCTAAATTTCTACATAGCTCGGTAACTTTTTCGTTGCAAAACTCTTTACCATTATCCGTAATGATTTCCTCTGGTTTTCTACCCTGTTTACACAAATCCTTGATAAATTCGGCAATTCCAGATGCGTGCTTGCTCTTCAATACTCTGCCCCATAATCTCCTTGTAAAGTAATCAACTGCCAAAACAATAAACGCTTTCTCATCCCTAAATTCTATTAAATCTAAGCCAACCTTCTCTAAATATCTTGTCGTGTTCACTAAATCAGTACCGCCACTCGTTTTTCTATTAAAAATCTGACAAGTCTCGCAATTCTTAAGGACCTTTTCGATCTGATCCTTAATTCCTGGCCAATAATACTGTTTCCTCAACTCATAATATACCGTTGTTCTGCTTCTGTGGCTCAAATTTACATGACAATCCATTATTAATCTCTCTCTGTCTTGTTCCAAAGGCATCTCGCCTTCTCTACCACTATCAAATACCCAGTATTCTTTACCTTCTACAATTTTTACATGCTTATTTCTTTTCCCTTCTTTTTGTCTATCACGGCGTGTTTCATTTCTCTTTTTCTTTGCATCTTTTTCTTTTGTATATACCCTACTTAGCGCATCGGCTACGACCATATTTTCTGGAGTTCTATATTCTATCACGAAATCAAATTCCTGAATCTTCTCGACCCATCTATTAATTCTAGCATTCTTAAAGTCGGGCTTGTTTCTTATTTCGCCCAACGCTTTATGATCAGTTTCTATTCTAAATTTCCTACCTCTTAATTCATATTCAAACTTTTTAACGCCCCAAAAAACTGCGTACATTTCTTTTTCTGATATACCATAATTAACTTCCGTAACGGTAAACTTCTTAGACGCCCACTGTACTGGCACCCATTCTCCTTGATTATTTTTCTGTAACAGTACTGCGCCCATGCCTACATTACTAGCGTCAGTCCTCAACAAAAATTCTTTATCATAGTCTGCTATTTGCAGCTTTCCTAGGCCTTTCAATACTTCTTTTAAATTATTAAACTCGTTTTTCATATCATCCGTCCACTTCCAATTATCATTCTTCCCTTTTAAACTATCTGTCAACCTAACTGTCAATCCAGCGTAATTCTTAATAAAATCTCTGAACCAACCCGTCATTCCTAAAAATCTTCTTACATCTGACACGCATGTTGGTATCGGAAACTCTAGGGCTTCATTTTTCTTTATCTCTGACGGTATTATATCTTCTCCATTTAAAGTGACTCCCAATAATTTAACTTCCCGTTGACAAAACTGAACTTTATTTGCATTCAGCTTCAAATTGTTTTCCTTCAGTCTATTTAATACCCTTTTCACTAATTGCTCGTGTTCTCCTATCGTTCGGCTGTACAACACAATATCGTCCATATACACCTCTACTCCTTTGCCTTTCATATCTCTAAAAATCCTATCCATAATTCTCTGCAATATCTGCGGGCTATTCTTATATCCCATAACCATAGAGTTCCATTCATAAACCTTGCCATTAAAATCAAACGCCGTCTTATGTTTATCCTCCTCCTCTATCTCAATACTATAGAAGGCCTCTTTTAAGTCGAAAACCGTCATATATTTTGCACCTTGTGTAGCTCTTACAACATCTCTTATGTTAGACAATCTATACTCGTCCTTTTGTACAATATCGTTCAATGCCATCAAATTACTAACCAGTCTTATCTCACCATTTGGCTTTCTGATTGACCTTATAGGATTCCTCCAACTTGAATTTGACTCTCTTATCACTTTCCTTTTTAATAAATCTTCTAGATGTAGCTCTGTATCTTTTATCAACGCCTGCGGAACCATTTGTCCCTTTTTAAATACCTTCATACCCGCTTCAGTATTAATTTTACATTTTTCCAGTTTACAATATTTTATCTCCTCTTTTCCTAACTTAAAAACCTCTCTAAAACTCTTAGCATACTTATCTAAATTTAATCTGATTCTCTTACTCTCCTCTTTAACGGCATATTCTTTTTGATTTTTCTCAAATTTGACTCTAAGTCCTCTTTTTGATCTTCTAAAATCTCGCTCCTGACTTGACTCTGATTCACTACCTACTTCCATTTTGCAACTGTTATCCTTGTTATTCTTTTTATAATAATTATCTCTATTAATCTTCAGTCTGCATTCAAACACCCTATGCCCTTGTCTATCACAATAGAAGCATCTCGGTACTCTCGATTTTTGTCTTGGTTGTTCTCTACTAATTTCTTCATTTATAGACCTAGAAATAATTTTTCTCATTTCCTCATATATCTTTTCTTTTTCCTCTACTTCTTTAATCCTTAACAATAGCTTCTTCCTTATTCCTTCAATATTTTCTTCCTTTTTGATATTTCCCACAATAAAATCTTTTAAATCCATCGAAGCCAACTTGAACAGCTCACTCTTCCATTTCACTCTATCTACATCTCTCAAATCCAATTCATACAATATACGCTCTAACTCCTGCAACATCTTTCTGACCACTTGGCCACAGTCCTCTCTTGTGAACTCTTCTTTAGGTATCGCCCCCATATAAGTGCTTAACATAATTGGGGTTTAATATTATTACTGATTATAACATAATATAATAATATCTCCTTTAATCCTTCATTCAAAAATTGTAATTTTAAAAAGCAAAAACTTAGGTATCCACAATTTTAAAGCGTGAAATCTTTAGATTTTTTGTTAGAAACGTCTATATATTATTAATTGTATTAAAAATTTTTCTGGTTATAAATTTTTCTAATTTATAAATCTTCTAATATATAATAGAATATAAGAAAATTATTTAAAATAAAGTTTTATTTTGTTCTGATATATGACCAATCATCGTCCAGTTCAAAAATTTCTTCTTCTTTCGTCTTTGTAACAATCTTTCTTTTGCAAATTTTCATGTACACAATAAAAAATACAATAATACCCAACATAACCAAAAATCCCGAAATCTTAACAAAGTGATTTTCGATAAACGAAATATTTGCCTGTTGAGTTTTATTATAGCTACTATTTGGTGTGATAGTACTTAAGTTTCTATCAATAACAGTATCATTTATAGTATTGGTCAAAACACTAGTATTAAAAGTCTCATTTAATTTTGTTGTACCAAAATTAATGCTTGACTCTGTAGTAAAAAAAATTTTTTTGAAAGTAGTCGTTTTTATATCATTAGACACTGAAGAAATATTAGAAATGTCTTCTACAGTATTTGTAATAGAATAATAATTTAAAGTCGACGTCTGTGTATTGTTTCTAAAAATAATTGTATTATTATTGTCAAATGATGTATTATATATCGGATTAACAATAAAAGTACTTGTATTGGCATCATTAATAACAGAATTAGTTTCTAAAGTAGTAAATGGGCCAGTGTTATCATAATTTTTAGTAGATGTTGAAGTTTCCAATTCATTACTTAAATAAGTACCATTAAAAAAACTTTGTATAGTAGTATTTGAAACATCATTTGACAACATGTTGTTAAATTGAGTAGTATTTTTATCATAATTAACAGTGGTATAGACGTTAATTTCATATTCAGTAGTATCATTATTATTATTAACAGAAGCAATATTCGATTTATTATTAAAATCAGTAATATTGAAAGCATCACAAAGGTCCATAAAAGTAGTTTTATTTGTAAATTTAAAATGCTTAAAATCATAATTACTATCAATGCAATCAGATTTGCTTATATGATTTTTATTTTCCTCTGCAAAATCAACAATCCTTTGTTTGAACTCTTCGTTTAAACATCTATTATAATAAGATAAAAACCCAATGCACCACTTTTCATAAATATAAAGTCTATTATCTATACTATTAGTTTCAATACAAATCCCCTTATCAATTATCTCCCTCATGATCTGTAATAGAGAATCTGAATTATCGAGTTTGTCTTTGTGGCATAAACGAAATGAGTAGAAAATTTCAGAAGTTTTACGAACAACTATGTCCAAAAAATCATTTTCTGACTCACTTATCTTATTATAAATTATGTAATCTTCTGAAGATCCATTTAAGTAATAAATTAATTTCTTCAAATAATATTTTTTATAAATCTCGTTTCTTTCATTAAATTTTGATAATGAATAGTACTTTTTAAGTTTACTAACAAAAAACACATTTCTAGTTAACGCTTCCCATACAAAGATCCCAAATTCCTTGATGATAGTTAAGGAATAATTTTTGCCTGTTTTACTGTTTATTTTCAGATAGCATTCATTAGTATCGTAATTAAGAATTTCTCTTATTACGGCTGTATCGTGGATACTTGTTTTTATTTTAACAATGAAAAATACTAACAAATTAAAATAATAGACTGGTGAATTCATTTTTTTTTCTGGGGTTAATTTTCTGTCATATAAACAAATAATTAGTAGCGCCAAACAAAAAAAATAAATTAAATTTATTAGTAACTTGTAAAAGGTGTTTAATTTCATATAATGTTGTATAAACGAACAATTGTTTGATGATTTTTTTTTTATAAGTGTCTAAATAAAAGATATCGAAAAAGTTTACATCATTATGTTTATTTTTAGAAAAAATAAAATATCACGAATTTATATTTTGCTTTGTCATTCATTCATCATCGATATATATTATTAATTGATATATTATTCATTTATTTTGTGCTCCCTAAGAAAAAAATTAAAGCATCAAATACCAAAAACTTACGATGTCGGAAGAAATGTCGTAAGATAAATAAATTTCAAATATCATTAAGTCGATGGTTTTGTAATAATTAACTGATAAAAATTCGGGCGTTATAAAATAATAAGTTTTATATATTAAAGAAATCAAAATTTACAACTTTCTTATAATCTAACTATAATTTTCTCTTTAAACATAGATTTTATTTTTTTGCAGCATTTTAATTTTATATGAAAAAATTTAAAAGATGGATTTTGAATTTTTAGAATAGTGTAAAACGCATTTAAGGAAAAGAACAAACGTGAAAAAAGGATAAAAATGCTACATAAATAAATGAAAACACTTTCACTCAACTATTTGTACGATTATCGACATTTTATTTTAGCAAATTATCACTTATTACTTCGCATTAACTAAATAAGGGGTTAATAAAACATTGCTTTACTTCCGTATAGTTTGGGCTAACATGTTTCTACTTCCATTTCTAGGTTTTTTAGCATAATGTCCTTTCTTGGTGTACTTTCTGCTATACTTTAAACATAAATTATTCTTATAATTTTCTAAATTTTGTTTACGCTAAAAATCATCCATCTTGGTTTTTATCTCACCCCTTTTCTCATTTCGTTATTTTTACCTTCTTGTCTATCTCAAAAATTTCGGTATACTCTTGTTTAAATCTCTTTATAGTCTCGTCATTTAATTATTTGTTAGTAAGACCTATAATTCCTGCTCTTTCCATTCTTCTATTGATGTATAATGTTATACTTATAGAATGTTCAATGTTTTTCTTAAAGTTTATTTCCATTTGTTTAGTCATTTTTTCTCTATTGTTTTTTTGCCTCTGTTTTCTTCCGTTACTAATATGGGACCTAAACAGACCTTTTTAGCATAATCTTGTTCTCTTGCGAATTATATGCAAATTTGTCTTAAATAAATTCCTTGCCATATCCATAATATATTCTTCTGGGTATCCATCATTCTCTACCTACATTAAAAAATTTTCTTAAAGAAAAGACGTTTGCATCCTCTTTTGAATACTAAGCGTCCCACGCCCGCCATTTTAAGTAGTTCTGATAGAAAATCTTTTCTCTTTGACCGATTCATTTTGTGGAGCTCCTCTGTTTTACGGTCCCAAAAAATGAAATAAGTCAATTAAAACAACCATTTCCTTAATCTTAATAAAATATTTGTATTTTTTTCTAAAAGTAAATTTTTCGAGCCATGAATCGATATTAACATGTTTTACTCCGTCCTGTTTAGTCATTTCTCACTTCATACCAGAACTAAAATTTTAAATGTCATCTGTGTAAAATCCCCCTTCATTATCTAATTCTATCAAGATTTACAGTATTATGTATAAGATTAAGATTTGTTGCAATTGAGAGATAACTAGGATGGCAGTCAGAAGAAAGAATGGCCTGTGGTATCCTACCACTTAATTGTTACATTTCTTTTTTTTTGTTATTATAATATTTAACAAAAATGAATTTTCTAGAAAAATATTTTTTATAAATAAAAAATATGTAAAGAAGGGCACTACAAAAATTAAAATGAACAAGAATAATTATAACAACAACAAAGGCAACATGGGAACCACAAAGATGAGTTCTACCGTTAATAAACCATTTAAAAAATAAATTTACATCCGCTCCCCGTTGGAGCAATATTTTCGTTTGGCTCCCTCAATAGAGGGTACCACAGATCATGATAAAGGTTTATCACCTATTATTTTTATGGAGTATTATGTTTCCAACCAGAACTTGTACGATATAAAAATTATTTTTATAGTGCTTTAAATTAACTTAAAGTCCATACCGTATCTTTAGCTTTATGTTCAGTTTTAGATGGAACTCTGTAGTTTCCCTTCTCCACAATACAGTTTCATCATATGTACTTGAACTCCAGGTCCACCTATTTTGCATACTTTTTTTAATATCTTCAAATATATTCCCCAATCTCAAGCTTAATTATTAAAACTGAGTCATTTGACACGCACGTAAATTTATAATCAATCTATAATCTCTGTTACAAAGGATCAAGAACATAACAAAAGATAAATTTTAAATGATTACTCAATGACAAGTATAAAGCTGTTCTTTGCTTTAAAATCTCGTTTCGATTACTACAAATAATCTATCTTTTCTTTTTTACGCAAATATCACAAGTTTCGCTACATCATAATCACAATATCCACGTTATTTTGTAAGACAAAAATCCCACTCTCTATAATGTAATCTTTACACTTGCAAAGTCTTGAAAACATTAGATGTCTAAAATCATATAAATTTAATTTTGTCATTTGAAAGGTCTTTTTCAAAATAAAAATATTAAAATTTTGTTTTTTATGTTTTGCAGCACCTATTTTTGAAACCATATAGCAGAGAAGCACCCATTCTGTCAAAGATCTTCGTTAATTTCTTGATCGTTGACACAAAATTTTAACCTTCTGTTTCATCTTTTTTTTATTGACACGTTACATAATTCGAGGTTTCTTAGATGTTTTTGTTACCTGGTCCTTCATATATTGTTAGTATCATTTTTACTAAATGTTAAATGTTTTCCTTTGATACTGCGGTGCTAAATTATTTCTGATCTGTATATTACAACTCGTCTTGGTTGTTTATGAAAGATTTCTTTTTTTTTCTTGATCTAAGAATTATCATATTCTAATTTTTATGAACAGTGTGTTTAGTCTCTATTGCTTTTATTTGATATTAAATCTTTTTTACTATTTTTTTCTTTTTCGATCCCTTTATGTATTTAAATTATCTGCTAAAACGATTACATTAATAATTATTTTCCTTTGTTATTCGATTGTAAAGCCAAATTCTTGTATGAATTTTTTCATGATAATAAATGATATTTGTAAAAGGGGCTGTTCCTAATTTCAGATAGTGCTTTAAGTTCTATCGTTATTGTTAGAAGAAACCTTATACTACGTTTATCGGTCTCGATTTTTTTTATCAAAATAAACTAGCGTCTAAATTACACTATTTGTGTACCCTTTTCTGTTGGTACAAGCATATTTGATGGTCATTGTAAGTATACACTTTCCTTCGTGTCTTCTTGCCATATATAGCTCTAATCCCTGTATCACATGCGTCTGTTCTTGGTCTTAATATTTTCTTGCTATCTACAATTTTTTTGTTGTTTTCTCTTCTTTTTCCCCACTTGCTATCTAAAAATGTACTTTCACTATCTTCGAACCATATTCAATTTACATCACTTTTTAGTGTTTTGTAGATCGTGCTGTCTTGAATGGGTAATTATGATAAAATTCTAACCAAATCTATCTGCCTCAAAGTTTTTGCAGGTTCTCTTGCGTCATTCTGACTTTTCCTTATGTTTCAAAATTTTATTTAATTAAATACTCTATCCAAAAATTAACTCCCAATAGTTTAAATTTTTCTTATTTGAATTGTGCTTTTTTGTGTTTATTTTCAGTCCACTTTCTATAAATTTTTGAACTAATTAATAAAAAATACCTTCTATATTGCAATCTTGAGCATTTATCCTAAAACATCAATGTAAACATCAACATAGTTGCTTCTTAGATTTTATTTTGTCTCCTAACGATCTTTGCGTAATCTAATATGAGTTTTTATCATATTTTTATGCTTTCCCCTCCACATACACTGATTTTTACCGAAAAGGCAGTCTTATGTTTATGACGCTGCTCAATTTTTACATGAGAGAAGCCTTTCATTCAATATAAAACTGTAAATAGTTTAACTTTTAAGGCAATAATAATGTGCTGTTTCTAGTCATTCATATGAAAGTTTTTAAACTTATTTATACAAGCACATTATATTGCAAACTAATCTTATTTTCCTAGATGGTTTTTTTAAAGCTATTATGATACATTTCAACTTGCCCTTTGAATTTCTGTATCGCCCCGTAGTTTTAATAGTCTTAAACGCTCGTCTAATTTTTTCGTGTATTAATAAAGAATTTTGTCCGCTCTTTACAACTTCATACTTAATTGTTATTTTTAAACATTTTTCTTCCGTCAAGCATTTTATTTTTTCTTGCTCTTTTCTTATATCTCTAAATACTTTCCTTTTAATACAAAAGTATAATTTTTATGTTTTTTCTAATATTTAGTGTTGTTAGACATAAACAGTATTACAATTACCAAAATTCTAAAGAATTTTGTCATCATTGTTCTATTGTTTTTTTATTTACACAAATCCAACCTTTGATGATATCTCCAATTCAGACCCATCAAAGCAACATTTCTCTTCTTTTGTTTCGGAAATTTCTTTCTGTACTCATACTCTTCCAAACAATATTCCTTAAATTTCATTTATTTCATTTTATTTTATCAATCCAATGTCCGTTTTAATTTTTTCTTACATCTCTTCATTTTGTCAACAACAACCAACTTCCCAATTTCATCAGTTATTATTCCAAGTTTTAAAATAGACAATATATTTTTCTATTATCAGATACTGTATTATAATGCTCGCTTGTTTTAAAACCTGCTTTTACATTACTCTTCTTACATTATCATCATGCTCCATTATTCGGCCATTTTATATAAATTCCAGGCTCACTTCTTATACCAATTTCTTTTATGTTCGTCATGTTATGCATTTTTTTAATAATTTCTTCATTAATTGATCAATCTTACATATTGTAAATACCAATAACACCAGTTTTATTAAGGAGAAAATTTTAATGAGCTAAACAAGTCAGATTTATTTTATTTTGAAATATCTACAAAACAAAAAAAACTGTTTAAAGCTGGAAATTTATTACAAAAGCTCCAGCCCTAATAAAAATATTTTATTCATTTGATATCGTAAAAAACTAATAAAAAATATTGTGCATTTTTAGTAGTTAAAATATGTATTAAAAAGTGTATAATGTTGTAATACTGAAATTATAATGCCTAAAGCTTTTATACCGAGTGTTTAGATAACGTTGTCTCTGTCTTTGATTGTTTTTTATTTTTGCTCCATAATATAAGAAACAAGATTTATATCAAATTTTATAAACAATTCAGTTTTAAATGAGTTTTTTTTGTAAGTAAATTTTAGTACGTTGATTTAGTTTAGCGATAAAATGATCGTAGCTCGTTTTTAATACAATACAGAATTGACGTATCATATTAATTTTTCAGTTTTTAAACATATATATTAAAAAAATTATAACCTAAAGTAATTGTGTTCATAAATAACTTGAATTACATACGTCAGTTCTATTTTATTTTAACATATTAAAACTTTAATCATATATTTAGAGGACGTAAATTAAATATTAACTTTTTAAAATCATCCCAGAAATAAAGTTGTCGAACAATAACGAATTTCTGATTATAACTTACGCTAGAGACATTTTTAAACGATGATTTAAATAGTTTACTAATTATTTAGAAATTCATACCCCTCTCTTATTGATGAACAGAAAAGTTTTCCTACAAATTTTATTTGTACAAAGTAATGAACACATACTAAAACGACTAGAAAAAATTTTAAATAATGATATACATAATATAAATTATACAACCATAAACAAAAATGACAAATATTTAATAGAGTACGTTAGTTATAATGAAAAGAACGAAGAAGTAATTTTTTATGTAGATGAAAATTTCTCTTTTAATAAAGAAAAAAAATTATCAATAAAATCTTTAAACTTTGAAAATCGACTTAAAAACATCTGTTTTTCTTCAAACAGAAAAAAAGATAATTCAAGAATACTAGTGTATGATAATACTGATAGTACTCAGTATAATTTTTTTCTCAGAAAGTTGAAACAGAAGAATAAAAAGCAATATAAAAAAAATAAAAGCAGATACGAGATGATAATAGAAAAAAAACAGTCCCGAATATAATTATATATTTTCAGACTTCGATCAAAAAAATGATAAAGAAATAAAGTGGGTACAATGTAATGAGACATTTTATATCAAATTTTATATTCAGAATAAAAATCTACGTCATTATTTTACCATAAATTTAAACAAACTTGAACCTCAGAAACTTCATGAAATATATTTATATAAATATTTTAAAGAAGAAAATTGCAATAAGCCGATTATTGAACATTCACTGAATTTATATGATTTTCATGACTTTATAGAAATGTATTATTTTCCTTTGAACAATAATACAAATAATAACAGTAGTATAATTGATACCAACTTTATATTTTTTAATATAGATACTTTAGAAGATGAAAAAATATCTAAACATGACAATCCTAAGACTTGTTGTCTTTTAATAAATTTCAAGAATAATATTAGTATTTGTGAAAAAACTTCAAAAGAGTTAACTAGAATTAAAAAACTATGGATAAATATAACTCAAAAAAACGATAAAGAAATTATGTTATTTTATAAACTAATAGAAGGGCATTGTCTAGTTGAATTTGTCCTTGAGAGAATTTTAAAAAAATCAGGTTCAGCAGTAAATATTATATTCAGTCGGCTCTGTGTTGAAATTAAGATAATTAATATGTGCAATTTTAAAATATTGACTGAAAAAAAGTCATTAATTACTACAGTACAAAAAAATATAATAAATGGTAAAATACTGGCAGCAGTTCTTAAAATTCTACAATGCGAAGATGATGTGCGTTCATATCTTATAAAAATTTGTTTGTTTTTAGAAACAGACAATATTATTTATTCCAAAGAAAAAACTCAAATTGAATTATTTAGAGAATTGAAGTGTATCTCAGATATATGCGTACAAAATGAAGACTCTAGCGGCATGGGCGGGACAGATAATCTATTTGAAGTATTTACAACAATATCTCATCATTGTGAAATTTTATCAAAATATGCTAAAAAGACCTTTGATAATATCTGCGATGCATTTTTTTTACTTCAAATGGATGATGATAACATAGAAAAAATGGAGATCCAAGCAAACAAATTTGTTGATTTTCATTTTTTGAAAAAATTGCGTCAAAACTTATTATCAAAAATGAAAAAAAATGATTAAATTATAATCTACACTTAACCATTTACCTATTTTTATGCATTGTTTTTTTGTAGCTATATTTTTAATGGTTGCTATATGTGATAAAAAAAATGAATTCGATTTGCGCTTTTTTACATTTAAAACATAAAATTGGTTATGTATTGTACGTTGAAGCTTTCATACACATTCATTTGGTTTTCTCTGATCATATTTTATATGAATATATTTTTTAGTCATTGACAATATAGTAAAACTGAATACATTCATAGAATATTTATAGCTATAGTAATTTCTAATCTCGTGCTTTTTTACGATATGATTCTGGCTGCTATTTTAGAATGGCCTTAGTAAGTAAATCAGAAAGCTTTCGTCAAAGAAATTAGACTTTTAATTTTTACGCCATCACATAACAATTTATTGCACCTTAATTATCAGTCATTGGTTACAAATTAATCTTAAAGATATAAATCCAAAGTAAAAGATCAAATTTACATGTGGTCGGTCTTATTTGTTATGAAGAGGATTACATACATATCAATTTTCTTGTTTTTTATATTTATATCGACCCATAATGTTATTAGCTGTTATTTGTGCATGTAAAATTTTCGTTCTTTTATAAATTACGTTCTTTTTTTTAAATATTTCTATGAATTTAATAGATAGTATGAGAAAAAAATTAAATCATCATAAAAAGCAATAGATTTATATGAAACGCCACACAGAGATATGTAATAGTTTACAGCAACTGTATTAAAACCACATATAATTTAGAACGGGTCTTTATATAATTTTTTCAAGGTCATTGTCTAAATTATTAGTCTAAATACAATTTGTTGTTTTCTGTCTATATTATTCAAAAACAATCCTTTAGTCTTTACTAGCTGATTTTAAGCTAAGTTCCTCGTGACACCTTTTAGTAAATAGACAACATGTAAACATAAATAGTGTTTTTTAAGAGTTTTCGAGTTCTGGGGAAGGCTGGCCTTGGATAATTGCATAGTGTGCACTCTTCCGCGGAGATCAACAATCAAAGATGGAATATTTTATAGAACAAAATTATTAAGAAGCAGCTCCATAAAGTGTGATTTAGTCAAAAACTTATTATATTTAATTTATTGAAGCTTTTGTTTGTCAAATTTCCTTCATTTTACCCCCACTGAAATATATTCTACCTGGTCACACCACCTTTTAGCCACCTCAACTATGTTCTTAGTCCCAGACCCTCCTTAAGTGTGCCCCTGCCGGTGTTCGAAAGAGATGCTCTCCAGTGTCTTCTATATAATTCTCATTTAGAACTAAGCTTTGGTACTAGTAGATAGCTAGATGGTATTAACATAATTGCTGTGGTACGTTGTCATAGTTCCGCCCATCCCATGGGGTATGGTATAATTGAAGTTTATATTTGTACATTAGGCCCAATTCATTTGCTAAGATATCGTACTTTTTAGTTTTTCTTGTACTATGTTTTGTGTCAAACATTTAAAATAATGTTTACAAAAAAAAATTTAAATTTATCTATTTTGCTTTATTATTTTTGATTATTCTAATGTACTGATCTATACTTAGAAGTGACTCCTATTTATAATCAAGCTCGTGTTATCAATAAAAAATTGAGATAGTCTATTAGTAGATATTTAATTATTAACAGGGTGGTCGAAGGTTTTATATATGAAATTTTCTATTGATACGCGCGATAATAAACGACATGAGTTTGTTGTACATAGCTTTTTTATTTTCATTTAGGGGGCTTAATAGACAGGACATATCTGAAGTTGTAAGGATCGCTTTTTTCACCCAAGTCCTGTTTATAAACATTTAGATTTTCCTTTATTATTTCGATATACTTCTAATTGTAGTTCTACTTTTAGACCAAATTACGATCCGAGGAGATATAATAAAGAAGAGAATACGTATTAAATTTGAGACTTATGACTGCAAAAAAATATATTTTTCTCTAAACTTGTACTACTACATTACAAAAATCATCTAATTATTCTAAATCGTATGGAATATGAACAAACAACTTAAGTGACATTGTACTAGCCTTATTTTGGTAAAATTACTTTTGTCTGTACAGACTATATATTTATCTTAGAATTTTCATTTTGTAGTTTTTATCTTAAGTTTATTCATTCGTGTTGAGTCATTTATGCTCCGATTTCAAATGATATAGTTGTACATGCAACTTTTTTGAATTCTAATGAATATTATTTTTTATTTAAAGTTTGACTAAATTCTCAACATTGTACTTATATATTATCTATTGACTATCATGAACTTGCTTATCATAATTTGTTCCTTAAAACAATTTTTTTTATAAATTTATATTGAAGTAATAAACCCCCGCTCTTTGTTGGTTACTTATTTAAAGATATGTATTTTTATATGTTCCTATACATTTATATTTTTAACAATGACGTATTATCGAATGTTAGCAATATGTACGTAATTATTTTAAGCCTCAATTCTTAAATTTAAACAATTTGAAAACGAATGTAAACCCTATTTTTTTCTAAAGAGAAAATTTGTATCTCATATGTTTAATTAGTCATTATTAAAAACAAAAATGCATTTAATAATTAGAACTGAAAACTTATATGTTCCGTGTATCTAGAAAATTCATTAAAAACGTGTTTATCAAATCGCAACGAGATGCGTCTATTCTTTTGTTACACAAAGTGTATCAGTGGATATAAAATACGCATCTTTTTTTCAAGGCACGTTTATTGTTTTATACAGACCTGAGATTAATTTAATCTTGATGCGTCCAAATGTCTTTGATTTCTAACATATATGATTATTGTTCGATGAAAAATTGCAATAGCCTAATAAATGGATTGACATAAAACTATAAAAATTTGTTTCACTTAACACGTTTGTTTTTACAACACTAAACTTTTTTGCAGTCTATTTAATTTTCAACAAATAATATCTTACAAAAAAGTTTTTTAAGATTTTATTCTAATCCTTTTATTAATTTTTTATTCGATCTATGGTTTGCTGAAATAATATAATGTTTATAGATGATTTGTTGCTCGTTGAATATTTAGAACAGATCGAATATGATCTTTATAATTAATTAGCAATAATTAAATCTAATTTTGAAGTACATAATATATAATTTACATATATTTGCACAATTATGTTACTTATATATTATTCTGCTTGTCTATTTTAATAATTGAAAGTAGAAATTTCCATATATAAAAATATCCCTTAAAGTATTTAGTTATTTATTTTTAAATTATACTCTCACTTTAACTTGTTATGTCAGTGGAAAGCCATTACATTTAACACAATTTAATTATCTAAACATGGCAGATTAAAATGATGTATCGATATTGTAGCAAAAGTATTTTTTAAGTTTTATCATCTTTTATTAAAATTAAAGTTTAATGGGCTAAGCCCATATTATTTTTTGTCAGCATATTTATATATAAATTGTAGAATGTGTTTAAAATTGTCGTTAAAGCTATATAAACAAATTAATATATATTTTTATTTCTGTTAACAATTTCCTTTAGTTCTCCTTTTTAATAAAAGGGTAGAAAATTAATAACATTCTTTGGTTATTCATATTGTAAAATTTTTATTAAAATTTAACTTAATAATTTAGTTTTTAACATATTTGCCTGTCGCAATAATTTTTATAAGTTATGAATTTTTATTTTAACTTCATCAATGATTAAACATAACATGTTGTTGATCGGTAGGATAAGTAAATGTTTTAAAATTCTATTAAAGATAGCAGAGTATAATGACGCCATTCTGACCAAATGTCAATCTTAGCACTATTTGTTTTTTTCGACATTAATTAAAATTGTAATAACAATAAAATAAAATTTAAAAATCCTGGCAGAGCTTGGGGACATTAAATAGTCTTTTATATGGCAAACGTAAAGCAGTTATGTCTCAATGAAATGTCTTCCCCTTCAAAATTAGAAGACGTCTATATATCAACTAATATTATTGATAATACATTACTAAGGTTATTTGTTTTTTTATAAAATTTTTTGCAATTTTTACCCCAAATGAATACTCTTATATTTTTTTTGACAACTATATTAGTGCAAACCAATAAAAAAGCTTACCATAAAATAAGAAACAACTTAATAGAAAAAATAAAGAAGAAAGAATATCTCATTTACAATTCTAATAAAACTTACGCTAGAATTGATTTATATCTCTCTGAATTTGATAAAGCTATAGTGTGTGAAATAGAGGGGGGTATAACCAGTAGAAGCTATCTGAAAAATGTATTTTTCAATGTAACTTATGAAAACAAAACTATAAATCAAATTGTTTCTGAAATTGAAGAGAATATTATGAACATTCCTAATATTATAAATGACGAATACTCAATACATGATGCTAATATATTAGTATATAACTCATTAGATGTAAAGCGTTATCCAATTATGAAAAAAATTATAGAAAATATGAAGCATAAAAATTGTGAAAGGCGAGAAAATAAAATAATTGATGAGATTTTTTTTGAAATTATTTGTGATAAAGATTGTCTTTTATATAAAATGATTTATAATAGAACAGGGCCAAGTTTAAGCAACAAAAAAATTTTAAGTTGCAATCCGGAAGCAGAATATTCAACAAATTATAATGAAAATACTTACTATATAAGACTTAGAATTGATGTATTAAATTATTGTTACTTTTTTGAATTGAATACTAAAGATCTTGATGTTGAAAATTTATATTCATTTGATGACATAAATATTAAATTTAAAAGTATTTTTGACAGAGAAATTCTTAGACAGCTACTTATATTATACAATAGCTGTGAAAACAATTTGCTGAATTCAGTGATAGAATCTATTCCATTGAAATGTACTCCAATTTCTGTCGTAAATATAAGTTCATATTTCAAAATACGAATAAAATATGAAAAAATAATATTTGAAGATGAAAACATTGCCTTTTACTATTCGAAAAAAAAATTTAAACATCTCAACAATAAAACATATATAAACGAAGAATCCTACACTGAAATAAAAGAAATAATAGAAAGTATCTTAGTGATAAAAAAACTGGATCAAGGTAGAGCAGTTGATTTTTTTTATAGAATATTGAAGTTTAACAAAAAACTAGAATTTTTAATAATGAATATTCTTAATAAGCCGGGAACGGGATTATATCTAATATTTATACATCTCTTGTTTTTTTTGAAAATAATGAATGAAGATGATTTAAAAATCATAATAGAACAAAAAGATAATGAACTTAAAAAAATAATGATCGCAAAAAATTTATTGAAAAAGTTATCTGATGATATTGACAGAAGTTTTTATTTAGTTAAAGTTTGTTTATTAATTGAAACAGAAAGGTATATAAATTACAATGTTGAGTTAGAACCAATATTTAAAACTTTCAAAGTGATTGGTGAACTTATAGAATCAAAAAAAATGTTACAAAAACATATAATTATGCCCACAAAATGTTCAAATTGCGAAAAGGAAGGAAAGTGTAACTGTGCAGAGCAGCCAATAGAAATATTAAAAGACAAATTTAGATCTTTCATGTCTAATAAATACAAAATTTTTAAAAATGATGAGGAAACAATAAAATACCGTATATATATTAAGAAGGGAAGTATCAATTGGCTAAGAATCTTTGATGAAATGAAAAATATTCACATTGGTAATATTTTGAAGTATAAAAAAAAAGTTATGAAAAAAATATATAAATTGTCATCATTATTCACAGGGATTGATACTACTGATGTTTATAAATATGATATTAAGAAAGAAGAACTTATTCAAAATTTAGGATTCTATGAGAATGAGGTGGAAGAAAACAATAAAAAAATAGGTATTTTATTACTTACAAATACAATAGAAGATGAAAAATTTGAAGATGAAGTGGTAGAAAATAATGAAATATTTGAAAATGAAATGGCAGGAATAATAAAAACATTTGTAAATGAAAATACACAAGAATACGAAAATCTCATGCAATAAAAGAAAAAAATAAATCACACAATAAATAGAAAATATTATGCAAATTTCAAGGGTATTTTAATTATTATCTAAATTTAGATAGGATTTTGAGAAACATCACAATTTTTTTTACTATTTTTAAGACACAGGGCTGCAAGTTACAACCAGGTAAAAAAATAAGTTTAAAATATCAGGAAAATCGCCATTAAAATTAAAGTAAACGTGATTTAGGTATTAAAAATATAATTTTATTTGGGGAATGAGAATACATTAAAAAACTAGAAGTTTTTATTTAAACCCGGGCAAATATTAAAATAGATCATAAATTTTTTAATAACGTATATCCCATTGTATAAAAATTTTCTTAGTTAGCAATTTATTTACTATATGTTTTCTTAATATAAAAACTCTGTTTTTCAAGTAAAGATGATTACATCTATATGGTTTCATACCTAAAATTATGAATTAAAGTTCAAGTGTGATAGTTAAAAAATACGCAATACATAATACATTACAAAATATTGTTTACTATCACTTACACATAGTGATATCAAATCGAATATTAGGTTATTTAGTTTATGGTTGTAAAAGCATTATTCAAAGAACTTATTAAGACAATGAAAAATAGCAAACAATCTGTCAACAAACAATATTAAAAATCGTGCATTCGATTGAGACACATATAATTATAAAATTTAAATAAAAACAACTACATACTAATTTAAACAAATGTGAAAATAATCTATAATTTTTAAAATAGAACTTAAAATTGCATTCTGCACGTCGTAGAGAAAGATAAATTATCTACGGTCGCTGATAACATAAAATATTTATTTAAATATGAATAAGCGGAATCAATATATTGAAGAATGAAGCAAAGATTATTTTAGATTATTTTAAAACAATTAAAATCAAAATAGATTATGCCTTAACCACATACTCACACAAAATGGCTTTCAAAAAATTACCATTTGTGAAAAATAAATATATTGAAACAAATATTATATGATATACAAGTCTATATTAATTGAACATTCTCTTTAATGGTTCTAGAGCTTTTATAATGTTAAAAAAGTTAAACATATAAAATACTAATTTAAAATTCACAAAATTCAATTTTTAGTTGTATATTAAATTATTGTTAAGTTAAATGATTTTGTAAATCATATAATAGAAAATCTGCCTTTTTACTAATTTCAATCAAATACTGAATTTTAATTACTAAACAAAAACAAATTTTACATTCAGTTAATACTATATTCATGAGTATTAAAATTGGTCATCGGCTTCGTGGAAATTTTTATCTTGTCAGTTTTTTTTTGTATTGCACAGGAAAACATTTTCAATACTATCGAGAGGTGTATCAAATTTATATTGAAACTTGCTCTACTTCATATAAGAGCTTTGGTGTGACAGGTATAATGAGAGATTATGAAAACGATTGACTTTTGACATAACTTGTCACTAACTTATTTTAAAAAATTACTGTGAACACTGCTTTTCAGATGTCATATATCTTGAACGTGTCATGTGCAACTATATTAACAAAAACATTTCAAAGCGGACGAAAAAAGATTAAAACAAAAAAATGACTTAAAAAGAACGATAACAATAATTACTAAAAAAAAATACTATGTCGGAGGAAGATTGCTGCCTTACAATTTGTATTTATTATTGTGGATATAATTAATTATTCAATCTATTTAATTAATTTGCGAAGGTTGATTGTTTAATTAAAAAACAAACTGTCTGAGATATTTGAAGTGGTTAAGGTTTTTAAACAAAACTTTCACTAAAAATTTTGTCTTTAGTAAGGTGAAAAAAAAAATAATTTACAAAATATACAACTTTCAAAAATTTGAAATATGATTGTTTTATTCACTTTTTGATAAATTAAGTCTGTTTGGTATATATATATTATTTTCTAAACACAACCCCATGAAGTTAATATTTAATTGGTCTTTTTTTCTTTTAAATATAATCTATTTAAATATTTTTCTATTTTTTCTAATGCACAGATTTTTACTTTTTAAATCAAAGGATCCCGTAGATATACCCGTTTATGATAATTATGATGGAATCGATATTTTTTTAAAAGATGCTAATTCTGACAGAGATATTATATTTTGTCATGGGTCTAAATTATCAGGAAAAGTTTATAATATTCTTTTAAACGATATGTCTAGACACACTAAATGTAATGTCATCAGTTTTAATTTAAAAGGTATGTTGAATTCCAGAGGTATATCCTCGGAAAAGGGAATAAGGAAAGAAGTTGATAGTTTTATTTCTTGTTATTTACAAAAAAGAAATAAAAAAGTAATCGTGTTTGGTCAATCTCTAGGATGTTGTTTGGCAATTCAAATTGGCCGTAAGTTAGGCATCAATAAGGTCATTTTAGAAAATCCATTTATAAATTATAAATCTTTAATTAAGTCGTTATATAAATATGACTTTGTTTCTTATTTTGTAGTAGATAAATGGTGCAATAATAAAATCTCCGAATTAAAGAGTGCACTTTTTCTAATTAGTGATAATGATACTTTAATTAAAAACGAGGATGGTAAACATTTGCAAAGTTTAACAAACAATAGTAAAATCGCTTTTTTAAATGGAAGTAACCATTTCAACGCCAATAGAAATAGACATTTTTATCAACATATCATAAATTACATTAATAATTAAATTTTATATTTATAAAAATTTTACTATGTTTAATGTTATGACGTCAAATTTTATTAAACAATACAATGTTAAGAAAATTAAAAATGCAAATTTTTAATCCGGCACAACTTTCGCTTTACAGTATAACTTATAAAGAATCAAAGGGTTAAGTTCTACTTTGACGATTCTTTTACTATGTCTTTCTTCATCCAGTACTGCTATTTTTTCACTTTGTCTCTCATTTTGAAACCAGACATTTATTGTTTTAAGTTTTAGATTTAACATTATACTTAAATCTATTTTGGTCTGAGAAGAAGGATACGCTGTTAGTTTGAACACTTCTTTTAATGTACGACATTGTATTTTTGATTTCTTATTTCTATTAATGCTTAATCCTTCTGTTCCATTTTTTAATAAACACAATCCCAAAGCTGCCTGAACTTTTTTTTCTTTCCTGATAATGTTTTTCATAACCCCAATTGACAAAATTATGTTTTTTATAGTATCTTAAATTAATTATAAAATTTGATATCATGACGAATCATTAGATAAACAAAATATTAAAAAAATACGACGAAAATGAAACGTGTCAAAAAAGATACAAACTAATAAGTTTTTCAAATTTTCGACTTTTATAATGAAAATTAGATAAATCATTTATTACGATATTTCTAATATTTTTATTAATTTTTGACATTAATGATTCCATGAGAATTGATATAAATGACAGTGAAAAAATAAAAGAAGTTTTATTTACAGTTTAAGATTATTTTGAAGAATTAATTTTAATTTTCTATACATCTGGCAAGTATAGCATTAAAAGACTTATTTTCTGCACAAAGCCATATTCTTATCTTGAACAATTTGAACAAATCTTTTAACAAATCTCTGAAATCAATTCTTCTAGAACTCTTAAAATAAAAAGTTATTTTTTTCTTGTCCCACTGATATTCACAACTTAGAATATCCATTGTTATGTTACTTAAGAAAACAAGTTCTTTACATTTTTCTAAACTATTTATCTCATCAATTTCTCTTCTTTTTAATTCTTGTACGTCTAAATCAGTAGCGTATCTCAATATTCTTTTACTTTCTATGTCACTAGTTGCTTCTTTGAAAGTTTCAAATATCATACTTAATTTACATTCTGATGCTATACTTAAAACTTTTCCACAGTCTTCTCCTCTGTCTGCTTCTAATATTACATATGAATCTTTTGTATAACACATATAATCAAAGCCTATGTCTAATCTGCCACTTTTATATTCTATAATGTGATAAGTCACCTTAGTGACCAAAAAAGTTTCGGTCATAAAACTTTTCATTATATTTATTAATTTATCACTTTTTATTTCTACTTCTTTAGATTTTTCAGTAAACTGTTCACCTATAGCTTTACATTTAATTCTTTTATCATTCCAAGTATCTTCATTTTCCATCCAAACTGTGTTGTTGGCATACAATTTCATATGTGTATTCTAATATTTTTTTTTTATACGCATTTTGAATCGTGTTTTATTTCAAATCAATAGATTTGTAACCTTAAAAATATTATTGACTCAAAAAAAACAAAGAACATCTGTTTTATACTGTACAAATTAACAAAATGTTGAATTTATAAATATTTAAGTGTTAGTTTTATATTTATAATTTTTTTACACTTTGTTTATAAATGTTTTAAATTACTTTACATATAAAAAATATTTTTTATTTTGGTTATGTCATAGTTTCGGGATCTCACTTTGAAATTTATAATAATTATATATGAATTTTACAATTTTTTATAAAATGAATCTGATGGATTGCTTTTAAAATATTTAATAGAATAAACCAAACAATAATTTTTTTTTCAATATCAAAATTTAATTACAGAATTAATAAATAATTTGTATATATTAAATAAATGTTCCAATAAATTTATAATTGGTACATTTACAATGATTTATCAGATTTTGAGAGGTTTTACGCATTTAAGAAAATGTTCCTATTAATGAATTTTTTATAAATATGGGAAATTAATTAATTATAAGGTAGAAATTATTTAATAAAAAATTTGTGGAATGTATTTTTATCAAAAAATACCAAATAATTTATATCCAAAATATTAATATACCAATTAATTAAATCTACAGGTTATAATAATCATTTATATGTTATTGGCATCTTAAAGTATTTATAGTTTTTTTGTACAGGCATATTATGAACTCAGATATATTGTTTCACCTACTACCCAGACTCTCCGGAAAGTCCCTTAGATTTTTATATACACAAGACTCAAAGGTATTAAATGAAACAAACCGTTTACAATTAATTCATTTCTATAAAAACAAGCTAAACATAATGAGCTGTAAGAAATTATTATCTTTCTTATATTTCTGTGAGCAAAGTGGTTGTAGAGATATAGTATATGAATGTTTAGAATGTTTACCAGAATATAAAAAAGTAAACTTATATTTTTACTGGATAAAACATAATAAAACTACATTTAAACTTAATTATTATTTTAATGAAGATTTAATAAAGAACAAGATCAGAAAGAGCAATGTCAAATTAAATACAAATACAAGATTAGAATTTGTAATGTACAATTTAAAAATTCAATAACAAGTAATTAAAAATTAGGAGCTTTCCCACTTTAGTCCCCCCCTTACATATATAAATACAAATTTTCAAAAAATATCCCTGATTTTTGAAAATCGAAACGGACAGAACGGGAAGGAGAAAAATCCAAAAAAAATTAAATTTAATAAAACAACATAATAACCAAAAATAAACAGATTATTTTTTTTATTTTTTCAATTTCCTTAATATTTCATTATAGTTCTGACTTGATCAAATCCTCTACTTATTATACATAAATTTGTATAATAAAAAGATATATTATTGAATATGTATAATAAATAATAACATAACTATGTTATAATGTAATAATAAAAAATCAATAAGAAAATTTTTTCTATATTAATAAATTAAATTAATCTTATAGCAGTTTATCTTTAAAATTCATAATTTTAATCTTATAGCAGTTTATCTTTAAAATTCATAATTTTAATCTTATATAATATATATGAATGATTAAAAATACATAAATATGAAAATTTTCCTCTTCATTTGTTTATAAAAAACAATCAATTACCTAAAATACTAATATTTTATATAAATACTTAAAATAATAAGAACCAAACCTAAAATCTGTATTAAACATCATAAATGGAAGAAAAACATAAGTTTCAACACGGAAATATGATAATAATGACAGAAGAAAATAATTTTCTTTTTATGTAATTAGACATCTATTTAATCATAATTTTGATAAAATAATTATAATAACTGTTTTATTATTATGTTTTACATGTAATATGGTCAAAATAGAACTTATTATAACTATTATATACTACTTTATAAATTTTATATTTTCTCCCTTCCGTTCTGTCCGCTTCGAATTTCAAAAATCAGGGATATTTTTTGAAAATTTGTATTTATATGTGTAAGGGGGGGACTAAAGTGGTTTTTGGCCAAAAATTATTTATTTTTGAAAAAAAAATGAGATTTGTAATTTATATTGAAATGAGAATTAATGCTTGATTTTTTTGTATTATCATTGTAAATAATAAATAAAATTAGATTTTGTAGTTTAAAATTTAACGTAAATAAAACGCAAAAAAAAAGAAAATTTATTTGTATTATCATTGTAAATAATAAATAAAATTAGATTTTGAAGTTTAAAATTTAACGTAAATAAGACGCAAAAATAAGAATGATTTTTTTTATTATCATTGTAAATAACCAAGAAAAATAAGGGAATAATTTTTAAGTTCAAATACCGTTATTTTTATATTAAAAATAAAGACTATCTTAAAAATTTATACAATTTGTTGATTTTCACTGAATTCTCTAATTTTGAATTGACCACATTTTTTTCCGTTATTTTTTTAAAACTTTATTTTATTGCCCCAATGTTTGATTCTGTTATTTTAATTGGACCCGGTACAAATTTGTTTCCTCTTATAAACTCGTCTCTAAATATTACAAATATCCCTATAATTAACACTGAACTTCTTCTTATAAATCTTAGATTTCTTCAACCTATCAGTAGAAAAATTTATATAATAATATTACAGAAGAATATAAACCACATAACACAAATACTAAATCTAATAAAAGTTCCTGTAGAAGTTATAGGCATAGATTATTATGATGGAACAGTTCAACAACTTCTTAATTTAGAGAAGAAATTGAAATCTGATAATATAATAGTCACGAAAGGGGATTTAGTCACCAATATAGACGTAGTAACTTTAGGCAATGAGTTTAAAGAAAAAAAGTATTCGTTTTTGACGATTCTTTCTCCTGGGGATACTGGGGCAATTTGCGGTTATTCAAAAGACGAATTAATTTATTATAGTCGTAACGACAAATATAAAATACCAAATGAAATATTTATAAATTATAGGGTTACGATTAGTAAAGTCCATGACACTGCCCATTTTTTCATGTTTAAAAAAAGTCTTTTGGAATTTGCCACTCCAGAAATGTTTAGTTTTAAAACTAACTTTTTACCAATTTTGGTCGAGAAGCTTCGTCAATGTACGCCTGTTAAAATTTATGATCCTATGGATAATTATATGTTTCAAGTAAGAGATATTTCATCATATATTACTATTAGTAAGTTTCTTAAGATTAAAACTTTTACTTCTAATGATAATTTAATATATTCTAAAGGCATGTTTGATGTCATGAAAGTTTATATTAAAAAAAATAAATTGAAAGATACTAAAAATATTATAGGAACTGATTTATTTCTAGAAAGTGGATTTATAGTGAACAGTATAATAGGAAATAATGTCTTGATACACAGTAATACCCGGATTTTGTCATCTATCCTAATGAATAATATTATTATAGGGAATAATTGTGTTATAGAAGATTGTGTAGTAGGGAGTAATGTAAATATTCCTGACAATACCACGCTGATAAAATGTAAAATATCGCCTTCTTTTGTTTTTACTAATAATGTGACGGCGGAAGGCAACACGTTCAGCTGTAACTGACAAAATTAAAATTTTTATTTTGAGCTTAGGAGAAGGTGTCATAATGCTTTGGCGTATAATTAGCAAGAGAACTTGAAAAAAGATACACGCAATAGAATAAATAACATTCAATAGTTTTGATTTAATTAATATTTATTATATAATTCATCGTTTTTTATGTGCAAAATTTCTATTGCTTCGCCAGTAGTATTTTGTTTAAATTCTCTTTTATCTAATAAAGCTTGTCCCACTGCTAATATCCCCATATTAATTATTTTGATACAGACAATATCATTTTTTTTAAAATCTTCTATGCACTGATCAATGTATTTGAATACACCAGGCGCCATGACATTGGCTCCTCTTTCTAAAGGACCAATAGCTCCACTGTCTAAATAGACAGTAGGCAAATTTAAAAGATTTTGTTCTAATGTTTTTATAGTAGGAATATATTTATTATTAAAAAAAAACATTATCGCTTTATTGCCGTCCAATATTAAATTAGATCTGTTTTTAAGTTTAGCTATTTGATATTCTTCTTGTTTTTTTAGTAATTCTGTGTTACATATTTTATTTATAGATTTCTTGTCTTTTTTACTAATTTGAGAAGTCGAGATTATTTCAATTTTACAGAATAGAGATTTCATAGCGGGGTAAAAAATTTTTATACGTTTGGGAAATATAATGAATTAATTATATTTTATAAAAACCATCTTATTGAGTAAATAGCAAAATTTATAACTACAATTGCTTATAATTTGCTCAAAATAGTTTCAGTTGGAGAATTGAATATAGAACTTATAAAAGCACAGATAATATCAAGTAATCCTTACTTATCTTATGAGTTAAACAAGTTTGGATATTTTTTAAAAATTTGCCTTAAGTTTTTATAATGCCACATTTAATTAAGTAATATTAAAAATACACTCTAAACATGAATTTATTAGTCTAACAAATGTGATCTAAACGAATCAATGAAACACTGAATTTTATTGGCACATTGTCTGATTTTTAGTTTTAATTTGTTTAAAGTCTAACAAACTGATTTCAAAATATATTAACAAGTGAAAAAAAAAGTTCTTGTATGAAGAATCACTATAAAGCAATTTTTTTCTTTGCTTTTCTAATTACAATGTTAATTCTGATATACGAGGGATTGTCTTTACTAATATTTTCCACAGACCTAAAAAATGGCGAATACGGCATACCGAAAGATTCTTACACCTTTAAAGTAGCAGAAGCTACAAAAATTTATCATACTAGTATGATGCTGGCAGTATCTTCAAGATTTAAAATTTTAAAAGAAAAAATATTGTTGACTTTAATTTACACAGCACTAGCTTGCTGCATCCTTTTAGATTTACCAAGAAAATATATTTACAAATTTAGTAGAAATACTATAAATTGTTACACTTGCACGTATCTTAATGTTGATCATGTGCAAGTAGCCTTTACAAATATTTTTGTATTTTTATTTAGTACGCTTTATTTGTCAGAATATATAGAAACATATCTGGGAATAAGTCGTTATAACTGGATCAACACGATATTAATATACTTCATGTTATATTTTTTAGTGTGCCCGTGTGTAGTCTTTTGTATTTTTCTATTATTTCGTATGTTTGGCGGCCAATTAATTCTCGCGTTGTACATTTCTTTCATAGCTAAAAATCTTTATGAAATCTTTATAGAAGACGATTTATCTCCAACATTGAGACAATTATCAGCCGAAAGTTTTTCAGAGCCAGTTGAAAAATCTTTATTAGATACAAAATTAGGAGATAAAGTTTTTTTGGATGTCGACAATTCAAAAGAAACTAATGCAGCACTTGTTGGACTAGAAAATCAAGCAAGAATTGAAATATATGGAAAATTTAGAGATTTACCAGAAAAACAACAAGATTCAGTGCTTTTACATGAAATAGGACATTCAATAGATCACAGTCTCTTAAAAAAGTTAAGTGTATATTTTTTTATTTATGGTTTAGAACTTTTAACAATGCTTTTTTTATATAACAAAGGTCCAAAAATTTTTGAATCTGAAGATCTTTCCAAGACAACGTGTTTCATTTTATTGTTCATTATCTATGAGATTTCTATGAAGGAATTAATAATGGCATTTTACAAATTGTCTTCGCAGCGCGCAGAAACTGCAGCAGATATGTGGGCCAAAAGAGCAGGATTCGGCGAAGAATTATCCAAGTCATTATTATACATTTCGATTCAAGAAGCGTCTTATATACGACCCACATATTTATATAATGCAATATATGCTATGCACCCGTCTATCTTCTCTAGAGTAGAATTATTAAATAAAAAATAAATTTATTGAAAATTTTGTATGTTTTTTTTAACCCATGTCTATTGTTTCAAGACAAAATGCTAACACTTACAGTGCAGAAGGAAGACTCTATCAAGTAGAATATGCTATGCAAGCTATGAATTTAGGGACATCTAGCATTGGAATAAAAACCAAAGACTATGTTTTATTGGCATCTGAAAAAAAAATTATTTCCAAACTTCAAAATCCTAGTAGTGTCAAGAAACATTACAGAGTTTACGACCACATTGCTTTGGGATTTTCAGGGATTTCAGCTGATGTCAAAACAATTGTAGACAAAAGTAGAAATTTCGCTATAAATCATGAATATCTTTATGATGAAAATTGTAAAGTAGAAAGATTATTAGAACATTTGGCAGATTTAAGTCTCAATTTTGATAAAAAAGAAGCAGATGAAAAAATTTTTAGTAGACCATTTGGTGCCTCTCTTTTAATAATAGGGTATGATACCGAACCAAGGCTATTTAGCCTTGATCCTTCTGGCTCGTATTTGGAATACCACGCCAAGGCCATTGGTTCGGGCAGCGAAGTTATTGAAAATATGTTGGAACAGGAATTTGATCCAAATGTTGACATCAATTCAGGACTAAAAAACATTTTAAATATGCTTTCTAAAGTCATGAAAGATAAAATTAATAATTTCAATGTGGAAATTACTGCTATAACAAAAAATGAGTGTAAAATTCTTACGCCCGAAGAAATTGAACAATTTTTAGAATAAAATTTGTAAAAATTTAAATTAACTTGTTTTTTTTGCACTTCTCCTATTTTTTTCTGATTTTTTAATTTATTCGTCATTAGTCAAAAAGGAGATTTTAGTATTTTAATCTTGTTCTAAAAGGAGTAATGGAAGATACAACTTTGAGAATTATTTTAGATAAACAACTATATGAGAATGACGAATTTATTACTGGTAAAATATCTTATAAATCGAGAATTCCACGTTTAATTAAAAAAATAAGTCTAAATCTTACGAAATCGCGGAAAATTGAATTCTGTAGATTTAAAACACCAGAACATGACGGAATAAATTCAAGTAAAACTTCTATAGAATATTCCTACAATTTCGACATTTATTCGCCAACTGAAACATATGAATTATCAAGCGGCGCGCACATATTTCCATTTAAATTTAGTCTAAAAAGCTCTGATAGTTCTACTACCGAAATCAAAGGTGTCTATTTTGATTACCTTGTCAATATCATAAATTCTTATACCTTGACATCTAACCTATTTGTAGAGGGAGACCCTGAGCCACAATTAACCAGTAAAAAAGACATACAAATAGTAGAAATGATTGATAAAGCGTATCAATTCCAGGCTAAAATCGAATTATCAACTATTATGTGTCTTCTGTACAAATCTTATACCTTAAAATTTTTTTTAGATAAGCCACTGTATCTTTCTGGTGATAAATTGAATTTAACAATCCAAATGAACCGAGTTCTTGTCAAACTTATCAAAAATATTGAATGTAATTTGTACGAAGTCCTGAACATACAATCTCAAGATCTGGATATTATTAGAACTAAATATCTTGTAGGAGCCAGTGCGACATTAGAAAAAAGGAATTACAATTTGAGTTTTAGAATTCCGTCTACTACGCCTTCTTCTGTAAATGAAGATACTTTCGGGTTAAAAATTTTATTATTTATTAATATAAATTTCAAATACAGTGGACCTGTAAAAATAAAAAAATATTTACAAATTGCAAAAAGAAACAATGAATTGCCAGATTTAGAAAATCTGAATGTATTAGATGGGGATGTATTTGATGAGAGAGTATTTGTACTTACATAAATAAAAAAAACTTTTTATTTGCCAATGTCTATAAAATTTTTTACATGTGTGTAAAATTTTTCAATAGTTTTTAAAAAATGTTTATAATTCCAGACTACTTAAAAATATAATCAATTTTATAGATTTTAAATTTACAAAAATAAACATTTGCTGATTTGACCTTATAATTATTAAAATTTCTAAAAAGTCTCTAATAAAAACATAATTGGTTTATTGTGGATAATGATTAATAATATCTCTAAGAATATTATATTCATTTTTATATCTGTATTCATTCCTAAAAATAATCTTAGAACAAATACTACGCAATACAACACTTCTATCCAAAATATTTTTTATTGTTTCTTTTGATAAAACAGCTATAATATCAACAGCCGAAGAATCCAAGATTTCTAATAACTTTATAATACCAGTTTTTAATTTTGCATTGTTTAAAGCATTTTTGTTTATTAATTTAAACAAATAACTAACAGTAAAATTTTTTAACTGTGGATATTTTTTATATGTCAATATTAAAGTTCTAATAATTAGTGGTGGCATATCATTTTCTATGATATTTAAAGTGAAAATAAAATCATTCTCGTTAATTCCTCCAGATTCGAAACATAAATCAAGAATTTTCATACCACGAGACACGTCAGACATTTCATGAGCATAGACTAGAATTTCAGTAGGTTTTAAGACCAGTAAAAAATATTCAAGAGATTTTTTATCTATTAAAAGTGTATCTAAAAATTTTTTGACTTCTGATTTATCAAGATAAATGAATAATTTATAAATTATTTGCTTATTGTCTTTATAATTTTCAATTATAAATTTTTTTAAATTGTTTTCTAATTTTCTATTGGTTAAAATATAAGAAACTAGCTCAATATCTTTATGTTTTTTCAAAAATTCCACTATAAAATCTTCTTCTAATGTCTTAAATAATACAAAAAATGTTTGTTTTTGTTTTTCATCTGTGATTTTATCGTACGCTTCGTATAAAATTTCAGGTTTTTCTTTAGAAATTAAAATTAAATCATCAAAATTAAATTCAAATTTAAAATTTTTTAAAAGTTCAAAATTTTCAATAAAAATTCCCAATAAATGTTTTTTACTGATCTTAGTGTTTAATACATCCAATAAGTCGTTTACAAACACAGGTTTATTAGCAATTAGATATTTAATTATTTCAATATTTTCATCTTTCAGATCTAATTTTTCTATATCCAACTCATAAAGCATTTTTATGATTTCTACTCGATAATATTTTCTATTATCGTATAAAACTTGTAATATTTCGTTATAAATTTGTTTATTTTTTATATAAATACATTCTATAATAAAAGCAGATTCCTCATCTGATAAATTATAAAAAATATGATCTAATATTTCCTTAGGACTATTTACAATTGAAGAAATATATTTAATGTAAACATTTCTATGTTCCAGATCCACTTTTTTCAAGTCATTTAATAATTTTTTAGTCAAGTCAATTTCCAAATTTTCCAAAAGACCAAAATTAAAATAATTTTCGATTGAATTATTTATTTCCACTGTGGGAGTTTTAATTAATGTATCGTATAGTGAATTTATTAAAAAAAATAAATCGTCAAATTTTTTTTCTTGAATTTCTTGGATTTTATTTTCTTTAGCGAATTTGAATAATTTTAGATTTTTAGTATAAAAAACAAAAGGCCTTGGTAAAATTTTCGCGATTTTTTTATTGACCTGGTGAATATGGAAATTTAGAGATTTTTGAGCGTAGCGTGGAAAAATGATAAAATTTTCTTGTAAATCTAAAATGAATCCTAAAACTTGTAGTACGTTAGATTCGTCTAATATTTTCAAAATATTATTCCAGAAATACATAACTTCCATGGGATTCATTTGATGATAGTAGAAAAATAAAAGAGAAAGATTTTCTTCACGATATTTCTCAATTATGAGATTTTTAATTTTGTCCATTTGGGGTAATGAAAAATAACAAATAAAATTAAAATGTAAAAAAAGTAGTAGTTTCCATTTTTTTTACATTTTAAATTTCAAGAATAATATTTTCCATTTTTTTATTTTTTAAATTTCTTCCAGTTCAAAATATTCACTAATTGGTAGATAAGAATCAGAATCATGTAAAATTAGAGTATTGTTCTTTATTACTTGTTTCATTTTATATTTTTTATTTGTTGATTCGATGACACAAACTTCTTCCTCATGTAAATTAACAAATTCATCAACTTTGTCTAAAATGAAATATTTCTTAACCATTCAAATATGGGCAGCATAATAATTTGATAAATTTTGAGATTTAAGTTTGTATTGTAAAAAGATTTATAATTTTGCTTCTTTTTTGATCCCTTGAATGGAAGAAATTTACAGCACAGATTTAGAACAAATAACTGAAGAAATTAACAAGACACAAGAAAATCAAACTTCTGAAATTTTAAGCACAAAACTAGAATTATTACAAATATTTTACATGTGTTACACTTTATATAAAGAAAATGAAAATCCAGACATTTTAAAAAATCTAATAAAAATCACAGAACTTCTTAAAAAATGCAAAATTTTAGAAAATTACACAGAAGAAAACGAAGAACCAAGTAAAAGAATTTTAGAAGATTTAAATAAGAAGAGATTTAAAAAGCAAAAAGGAAATAATCCAAGGAAGAAATATAAAGAGAAAAGTGAGAAATTAGGCGAAAAGTGTAAAAAGAAATTTGATGGGAACATAAAATAAATAATTTAATAAAAAAATCCCATGCATTTTAAGCATTTAGAAATAAATTTATGCTTATAAATAAACAATTCAACCCTTTTTTACTATTTTGTTAAAAATCCAAATTGCCCACTTAATGTTTCTATTTCATTTTTCTCTAAATTATTTAAATTTGGTCTCTCTGTTTTTGTTATAAAACTTACAAAATATAAAATCGCCTTGTCTCTTTCTAAAACAGGCAAGATTCCTTTCAATATAATTTCATACCAATCTGGTAGCTTATCAATGGTCCTTACAATCTCCATCATTTTTTTATGTTTATTTACCGTCTTCTCTAAAAACATTCCAAGATTTTTTATCTTTTGTCTTAAGGCCCCATTTAGGATTTTCCTCTTTAATTCTTGAAATTCTTCTAAATCATCTTTCAGGAATTCATCAAATTTATCTAATTCTCTAAAATATTCTTCAATATCTTCTGATCTATCAAATAAAATATTCTTAGATTTGTCTTCTACTATTTTTAATAATTTATGATTTAACATTTGTAACTCGTCATCATTCAAAATTGTACTGACTCGGACAAATGACTCATACAAATTATTTCTATCGAGAAATTTAGAAATTACACATTTTTTTAGATTTCTTAAATGTACCTCGTAGACGCTTTTTACTTCTAAATCCAAAAAATCAGGAATAAAATTTGTATATTTAAAAATCCAAATCTTGATAAAATCAAAATTAGAATTTTCAAATATTAATTTTATCCTCTCAAAAATATAAATTATTAATTCTTTCTGTAATTCCTTGTCAAGATGAATTATTGTTCTAAGGAAATAATAATTTATATCTTTCAAATATAAGCCCTTATTTGTAAATCCAACATCAAGGCATTTTTCTTTAAAACTTACAAGTAGCGTGTTCATAATTTTCCTATCTGTTTTGTCTTCTGAAACTTGGAAATATAAATCAAAATAATACAAAATTTCCATATAATTATTCTTATCGTCAATTATTTCATTATATAAAATTTCAAGAAATTCTATTTTTATATCTTTAATTGACTCTAAAAGACTTTGAACAAATTTACTATTTTTCAGTTCATTAAATTGTCTTTTTCCTTCTTTGTAAATTTCGACAAATCTCTCGTATTTTCTAATATTCATTTCTAATAATTTCTTAATATTAAATAATGTCTTATATTTGTTAATGATCATTAATTTTCTTTCTTTGTAAATATCGTCTTCTTTATTAATTGGCTTAAAATTTGATTTTACATATTTTATATTTGTAAAAATATCTGATGAAAAATCTTTATCTAGTCCTTTAGATTTCATATCTTCCAAAATTTCTTCTAAGACAATTCTACATTCTACAAATTTACTGAAATTTGATTTTACTAATTCCTTGTTTTTCGCTTTTGTGGAAGTTAGAACTTTACTTAGATAGATTAGTGTATCATTCAGATCATATTCCGAACTATCAGCATATGTCTTGTTTATTACATTTAAGACATCGAAATCTTTGTTGAGAATTTTTTTCTCTTCTTCGTTTTGCATGAATAAGGATTTTTTAAATATTTTTTTGAATTTGTTTGTTAACAAACAAAATCTTAAAATATTAATAAAATTAAAATTTGCCAACTAAAAATGTTGTACTGAATTCCCTAAAATGTTTTATTAGATTTAAGTTTATCTAAAATAACATTTTTTATTTTTATGATAAATCATATTTTTACTTAACTTTATAACTTTACATCTTTTACAAACATTAGTACCTTGAATTTGATTGTACTTTGTTTGTTTGTTATTAATTCTTTTATAAATAGTTCAACCCATACCCAAATTTATAATATTTAATGATCAAATATCTTTTAACACACCTCACCACTTCAGAGTTGAGATTTTTATTGGCTTTATTTTTGACTGTATTTTTCAGTCTAACTTTAAAACAGCGTAAAGGTATGATTCATACAACTTGCGCCTTTATTATACTTTACATTGCCTTTGGATATTTCCAACTTATCTATTTTTCCACTGCTGTTATTCTCAACTTTTCTCTAGTAGCCGTGTTCAGACTCGAAGAATATTCGCTTACTGTTATAAATTTGGCAATTTTATATTTTTTCAAAATCAAAGGCGAAGACTTTGATTCGCAGATCGAAGGAACTTGTGACGTCTCAGGTATTTTGATGCTTTTAACTATTAAAATGTCGTATTTGGGAAAAGAATTTGATATGAAAAAACATGCTTTTTCTGATTTTATGGGTTATATATACTTTGTCCCTGGTCTGATTTTGGGACCAGTAAGTTCATTCAAAAGTTATATTGAATCGCCACAAATACAAAACTTGCCTTGTCTTCGATCATTTTTAATTTCTCTGGTTTTTTTAATAGTATCGAAATTAGGTGAAAATTTTTTCCCAGTAAAAAATTTATATTTAAAAAACATTTCAATCTGGAAAAGATTACTAAACATTTATGGATACAATTTTAGACAAAGATGTCGATTTTATTTCGCCTGGAATTTCTCAAATGGTTGTTTTCTAATTCAAGGCTTCAAAGATATGTTAAATATAAATTTTATATTAGTAGAAACAGCGACTTCTATTAAAGATTTATCTATGGGATGGAATATCTACACCAATAAGTGGCTTAAAGAATGTTACTTCGATAAACTTAAACATAGAAATGTCTTCCTGGCTTCTTTAGTGACATTTACTGTCTCAGCCATGTGGCATGGTATTAAGCCAGGATATTTGATAATGTTTTTGTCGTTCTGTTTTGCTATACCAGTGATCAAAGGAATTAACAAAATTATATTAAAACATGCGCCGATTTTGTATCCTGTTTTGTCTAGGATCCAGATGGTATTTTTTGTAATGTATTTTTCATTGCCTTTCTTTTTACTTGAAGTACATAAAATTATACAAGTGTGGTCTAGTGTGTATTTTTATGGACACATTTATTGTGGAGTCGGATTAGTTCTCTTTGCACTTCATTCTCTTTATAAATAAACTGTTTATTAATAATTTTTTAATATTATAAAAAATATAGACATAAAGAACTAACACTTAAGTTTTGTTATATTCATTTAATTTTGATTTTTTTTATTCGTCTATAAGATATTTCGACGTATTCTTGATGTTGCTCCTATATAAACGTAAAAGTACCTTTAATTTAGAAGTGCATATAAACATATTGTCTGTATCAAGTCATATAGCTAATTAATTTCGAGCATTACAGTGCTATTGCGCTACTAAATTTTCTTAAGTCTGTAGTTGAAAAGATTATACGGGCACGAAACACCAAAAAAAGATGCAACTGAATCAAGTCACATGGAATTGTAATAATAAATGTCGAGTTCTACACTTCACACAGCCATAAGGCGTAAATTAGTTTTTTATAGATAGATATTTGCCTAAAATTTACCAAAAGACAGGTATATTTTCCTGTAAAGAATAAAAATAATAAATAGTTGAAAAAAAATTAGTGTATAACTTCGCAAAAACCACACACTATTAAGATTTAACTTCGCGGAATTTTTACACACAATTTCATCTAGCTATTTTTTTTCATAAATGCGTAATCTTCGAGCTTTCTATTTCAAGTATATAATAGAATATTATGCAAATGTAGTTGAAAAATACAATTTAAAGTTTTTTAAATATTAAAGTACCTCAATAGTCTCGACTAATTTTAAAAATTGAAAATTTTTATCTTTTTTTTTTTCTTACATTCTGAGATAATTTAAACAATAATCTATAAGGTTATATATGATTTAGATAAGTTTTATTTACTCACACGATTCATAAATCTGCACTAGGTAAATTTTTTTCATATTTTAAGTGGAACCGAGCTGTAACAAATAAATAATTTTACAACTGACAGAATACTCTTTATATATTCAATAAACTTACTTTTAACTATCTATATGTTGTTTTCTTTATATTATACGTACTTATTTTGTTTTTCTTACTCTTTAAAAAATTTTTCTTTTTTTTATCCTAAAATGTTAAAGGGCGGCCAATACACAGTAGTTGATTTATTGTGCATTTCTAATTCTTTACTTGAACAGTTAAATTCTACAGAAGATCATAAATCTAGTCCTAGTCATGTTTATAAATCTGTCTTAGAGTCTTCATCTGGTAAAAAAGTGGTATATTTTTTAGGGAATATTGAGATAGGACAGAACACAATAATAAATGTGACTAAAGATAAGGAATGCCCTTTGTTATATAAAGAAGATTATCAAATAATTCAACGAACAAATTTCATAACAAACAAAATATTATTAGAAAAATTAATAAATAAAAATAACGTATAAAAATTTTAATACATTGAAAACACACAATATACAACACATAAAATACTAATCACATATTTTTATAAATATTTATTCGTTTTTTATTATCTTTTTATTCGCCCATTTTCGTTGTCTAAACATGTGTCTTATTAGAAATATCATACTAGGAATATAAATACACAAAAATGATAAATAAAGATATTTAAACATTCCTTCTATTTTACTAACTCCTTTATACATAGAACTCATCTCAATATAAATACTAATAGGATATAAAAATATGAATAAATTATACCGTATAATCTTTATATATTTATTCCTAGAAATATAATATAAATATCTTATACAATCTGTCAGATACCAGGCAGACATGACAATATAAAAATGTCTATTACAACAATCATAGAAATAAAAAACTATCCAAATATTAAACAGTCTAAAGAATAATTGAATGACAGTAGGCAAATATCTCGAATTACTTGTTTGTAATTTTATATTTAGAATTTCCAAAATGAAAAATGTCTGACATATGGCAGTAATAAGTAAAAAAGGGCGCTGTCTTGTAAAATGATAAATAAGACTAGTAAATAAAGCTATAAGAGTATTTATAACACCTATGATATTGTAGAATGTAATATATTTCATTATATGAAAAGGGGCAAAAAAATATTAAAGCATAAAATTATAAAAGCGCAAATTAATTATAGAGTAAATTTGTATATTAATATAAATTAAGAACCCAGACACTAATTTAATATTAGAAAAACAAAAAGAAAATATTTTATAAACTAGGAATGAACTTTAAAGAAGGGTGAAAAGGCCAAGAATAAGGGCAAAAAACAAAAGCATGAAAAATATTTAAAGAGGGAGCATAAAAAATTTAAACAAAAAAAGCAAGATAAAAAAAACATAAAAAATGAAAACAAAGAAAAAGCATAAAAATCATTAAAAGAGGGAGCATGAAAAAAAAAACAAGATAAAAAAACATAAAAAATTTAAACAAAAAAAAGCATGAAAAAAAAGCATAAAAAATTTAAACAAAAAAAAAAACATAAAAAAAATAAAATAAAAAATACAGAATATGCATAACATAAGTTATAGTACAAATTTATGCTTAACTTTTCTCAAATATTGCTTACCCTTTTTTCTCTGTTAATAAAAGATATAATTCACCAAATACAGACCAAAACTTTATAAAATATAAATTTTATAAAAGTTAAGTCATATAACTTTTTTAAATTTTTTTTTTATTTTTTTAATTATAAAATTCTTCCCCCTAAAATGAAGATTTTTGTTGGTAGAATCCCGCCCAATTTAGACGCTGACACTGTTTACAACCACTTTAAAACATTTGGGGAAATTGATAATTATAATTTTAAAGGCCAATTCGCATTTGTAGAATACAAAAATGAACAAGATTCTGATAAAGTACTTAATATGCGAGAAATAGAAATAAATGGCAATCTTGTAATAGTAGAAGCTTCTAGTAGTAGAGGAAGACCAAGAAGTGAATATAATGAGAGTAGAAGAGACGAATACCCACCTATGTCCCCTCGTGGACGAGATAATTATGGGCCACCAAGATATGACGCCCCACCAAGGTACGATGCCCCAAGATACGACGCCCCTCCAAGATATGAAGCTTCGAGATATGATCTACCAAGATACGATGATTACAGATCTCCAGAGTCTTATCATAGCAGACATTATGATGATTATCGTATGCCTGCTCCTTATCCTCCAAGATATGACCCGAGAGATGATTATTACAGGAGACCAGATCGAGAAACTTGTGCTCATTGCTCAAGATGCGAAATCCACGGAAACCCAGCGTACGCCAGAAGAGACACTTATGAGCATAAAAGACCAAAACGAGAACACCCAAATGACATAAACAAAATAGTAATACAAGACTTCCCCCAGGGCGTAGAACTGGCAGATATTGACGACTTTGTAAGGAGAAATGGTTTTGATTTCGTATTTTCTAGGCTGACAATTAAGAGAAATGCCGCCATTGTCGAATTTAAAGACATTGAAACAAGAGACAAGGCCATCAGCAAACTTGATGGGCAAGAATTGAAAAATGGAACTGTCCGTGTCAGGGATTTTAGAGTCAGTGGTAATTTCCAAAGTACACAACCTAACTATGAAAATAAAAATGAAGAAATTAGCATAAATCAACAAAATGATGAAAGTCAAGGAGTTGACATATATTCAGGATTAGACAAGTAAATAAACATTTAAAAAAAACTAAAAAATTAAGATTTTAATATGTAAGTTATAATTATTCAAGATTATTTTAAACATTTAAAAATTTCATTTTAAAATATAAGATAAATTCTAACATTCAAATTTAAAACAGTCAAAAATTTATTGCAACTTTTAAAAGCATTCAAAATTTATTGCAACTTTTAAAACAGTCAAAAATTTATTGCAACTTTTAAAAGCATTCAAAAATTAAATGTGAACATTTAAAAGCATTCAAAAATTAAATGTGTCATTTAAAATTTACAATGTTCAGAATTCACAATTTTTAATTCGGAACATTCAAAATTCATCTTATTTTTTATATTATTAAATTTTGACATTCCAAATTCTTTGTATTTTATGCGCATAATAAAGTGAAATGTAAATCAAAATAAAAACGACCTTTTTTTGATAAATTTGACATAAACTTCTTTTTAAATATCTTTAGTAAGGAGTCATTGTTTGTTTAATAATTTAAAAATGTCATATTAATTTATTTGTTGAACTGTAACTTACATCAAAAAATAAAACGTATTTTAAATAAACACAAATACGTCTTCGAGACATATTTAGAAATTATAAATAAATACAGTCTTTTATTTTTTAATTGATAGGTCATTACAATTTAAAAAAGGAGACGATTTACGAAAATCATAATTATAAAATATTATAAGATTTATCTTATTTGAGAGTTTGTTGTTTTTTATCAACAAACAAAGTCATTCTAAAAAAACTATAAATTAATTTATTTTCGCATAAATTATATTTTTCAATGGACCCCAATGATCGAACCAGAAAACGAGGAGACACTGAAAAAATATTCTATCTTTATTGAAAATGATCCAAGAAATTCACCCGTCAGAAAAAAGAAAAGAAGATTTGTTTATTATCTTCTCTGTATGCTTCTATCTTTTGTTATTTCCAGAGCTGCTCTTATTATATTTTCAATAGCCAGTTTTGATCTGAAAAATTATGCATTTAATGAAGTCAGATACACCACCGAAAGAGCAAAATCCGTCTATTTAGAAGCATCAACTTACAATGCTTACAGTCCTTTAAATGCTCAGATTTTAGAAGGGGTAGTAAGTCTTTATTATAATACGAAAGATTCTAATACTAGAGAATTGATGGCACAAATTCATGTACCATTAATACATGTAGAAAAATATAAGACTTTACAGTTTAAGGGAAATTTAGTATGGAAAAATTTAAGACCAAAAATAATTTATAAACTTATTAGGGATAAAGGAGATGTGAGTGTGTATTTCGCTGGAAATATTTGGTTCAGATTTTGTTTTATTAAATTTTGGAAATCCCATTCTAGTGAGATAAAATTAAATTATCCTGCAGATTTTATTTCAGAAAATAAGAAGGATTCTTTCTCAGTTCATGCTAAAGAAATTCGTACAGAAAATTTGGATGATAGGTTGCAAATCGAATTAGAACTAGAAACATGTAAGTTAAGACTTCCAGATTTTCTTAATGTACAGACAAATGACATATTATTGAATTTTATGAATGATCTTCCTTTTAAAGTAAAAATGCTTAATCAAGAAATTGTAAACGGAAAATTGATGAATCCAATAATCTTTCGTCTAGAAGTATTTAAAAAAGATTTCTTCATTTACAGATCATCAATATTTAAGGCTATGAATAATCAACCACTTCTTTGGTCGTTAAATTCCTTAGATATTTCAGCTGAAAACCAGGACATAGAAGAGTCTTTTGATATAAATATAGCCGACTGGATACGACACAGTACTGAGAAAAGCACAAATCCGATAAGTAATTATCCTAAATTTTCTGTAAGTAATATAGAAATAATAGGAAGTACAATCAAAGGTAATCTAACTATAGATATCTGTTTATTCCCATACATTACAAATCGAACAAAATTCAAGTTCAAGGAATGCATAAAGAATTTTATTTTACAACAAGAACAAAAAAAACTTGCAACGATTAGTTTTGAATTGTTGGAAAAAGAAGAATTCTTAAAGATAAAATGGAAAATAATGTTTTTTGACATAAATAATCTTCCTAAGTTGCTGACAAAAGAAATTACCAATTTAAATCTAGTAGATGATAATTCCAAAGGCCTTTTCGAAGGAGAGTCCTTGAATTGGGATGGTAAAAAACTATCTTATTATCACGAAAGAAATCAAACTTTGTTGTATACATGTAAAGAAAGCAAAAAGCCATTTCACGCCGAAATAGATCATCATTTATCATCAAACGAAAAAGAAATAAAGTTGAGTTCGTCGTATCTTTCCACTAAAAAGAACGAAAACTTGTCTCCCTTGATAGAAATAATTATACCGAAACTAGATATAGAAATATTTGATTATGAGAAAAAACTTTATCATTTGAATTCTACACTCGTAGAAACTAAGTGTTTAATGTTTGATGATTGTAGTTTTGATGCTTTTTTACACTTCGACACTTTGTTTAACTTAAAGAAAGATTTGTTTGATCTGAATAAATTAAAGTCACTGGCGTCGGAACAAATGACAATTAAGATTAATAAATCTAAAGAAATTACATTTAAATATAAAGGGACTACAGATTCTCAAGCTTCAGACAATAATGATCCAATATTTGATTTAGAAAAATTAGAAATTGAAGTCAAAAAAATAATAAGTTTAGATCCTTTCCGAGTCGGCCTCAGTGTAAAAAATCCCTTAGAAATTGGAAATACAGGAAATTATAATATGTTCATTTGTAATAGATTTACAGTTAAAAGAGGCCCTCACATTAGGCTCATTTTTCCTGGTGCAGAATATACAGACAACGAACATGTAAAATTATTGAAAGATATGAAATGTGAAGTAAATTATATAGATGGAAACTTTAAGTTCGGCATTGATGAATGCTACCTAGGCTTAGGGCTGTACTCGTCTCAAGAGCTAAGAATTTTAATTTTAGATTTTTTTAAATTTGGAGAAAGTACCAATAAATTAGGAAATGCAGTTTCCATGCTCTTTAAGAATTTAATGGAGAATACAGACAAGGATTTTGATGCGCCTGTAGTCGTAAAAAGAATTGCGTCTTCTTGTAAAGTAAATTTGGAAATAAAATCAGATGGATTTTCAGATTACGCGACTACTGATCTTAGTTTCAAAATTGGGTTAAGTCGGGAAATAATAAGCTCTTCTAGAATAAGAAAATTTAATTTCGACCATACAAGCTTTGTTTATTACAAACCAGATCTTAAGACACAATTAGCGAGGTTTGATATAAGTATTGATTCATCCGATAAATCTTATATATATCTTGTTGGAAATATAAGTTTTACACGTAAATTAGTCTCGGAATATCAGTACGGTATATTGACCTGTAATAATCTAGCAAATAAAACTGCTATAGAGAATAGGAAGAAAGATTTGACTAGAGATGGTTTATTAAATGTAATCAGATCCTTTTTTGTAAACTTATGGTCCAAAGAAAAAGAGAAAGCTCATATCAAAAGTATTTTAACCTCGTTGATAGTTGATGCTTCAAAGGCGAAAATAACTCTCAAAGACAAAATTATGGCTGACAAGGTTTTATTGGCCGTTGAAAACTATGGCATAAGAGATTTTATCAGGTACAATTTTGGCATTTTACTTTCAAAAATATTTAAATTCGTCCCTGATAATTTATCTTTAGAACTAAAAGCAAGTAGAATAGACTTAGCAGCAATGTATGACATCTCCTTTCCTGGGAGTTACCATTTTCAAACATCAATTTTAGATGTGTCATGTAGCCAGAATTTTGAAATGGGCGTTCAAATTCCTTATCCCAAGTCAGATGAATTGAACCCTGAGGTAGTTAAGAAATATTATCCAGAAAATATTTTATTTTCTGAAGACAAGATATTTAATGATAATTCTACAGACTTGAGCCTTGATGATAAAAATAAACAACTTATCCCTGCTCAAGATAGTACGAAAGATCTAAATCCTAAGTGCTTAGTTTATGGGACATCAAATGCATATGCACTAGTGATTAGTTTTAGAGTCGAAACGCAGCTTAGTGCCGCCGGCGTAGAATATTTTATAGAAGTTGCCATTCCTAAATCTCGTTTCATTGAGACTCTTTTCGAATTTATAAAAGAAGTAGACAATCCCCTCGAAGAGAAGATAAGTAAAGCTTCTGCGGGTATTGACGGATTTTCTTTTGTTTTAGGATTCAATTTGTTTGCCAAATGCCCGCCAAATATAGATTTATTTATTGCTGAACACGCCTTTAAGATGAAAGAAGATGGCTTGTGTTATTATTATAGAACTGTAAATGGTGTTTTGACTTGGCCTTTTACATTTTCCAAAGAGTCTATTCGCTTTTTTCTTAATACAGTAAATTTAAAAATTTGGCAAGATGAAAATACATTAGAGATTAGACTCACAGATAAAGAGAATGAGAATAATACCATAACTTTAAAGTTCATCACCAACATGTTATGCCTATCAAATACATTGTTAAAATTTGGGGCGTGGATAAAATCGGGTATTTACAAATCTGGGTCGTGGATTGCAAATTTAGTTTCTAGTAGGATACCCAGCAACTGGTTTGCTGATGCTTCTTAAGAGAATATGAGCGAAGTGTAGGAATAATACAATCAGCAAATTAAATTATTTATCAATATATCAATGTAAATAAAATCTTTTATTAAAGCTTTATTTATTTTATATGATTCCAGATATAAATGTTCATAACAGTTTTTGCTTACAAAATCATTATACTTCTTACATGATCAAGAAATATAAGAGTATGCAAATGGTCGTCTTAATTAAAATTTAGTAATTCCATCAGTTGTACATTGTATTTAGATTTTGAAGCACTCTGGTCTTTATTGCGAATTTTTATAAACATCTTGTAAGCCTAAACTTTATTTTTTTTTCTGTCATAAAAATGCCTATTTTTTAAAAGAAGATTTATCGCGAAGAAAAAATGATTCATAAACATAAATCTCAATATATGTTATGATCTAAAGCACATACAAAGATAGTGCCGTTAGATAGGATAATGAACGAACTCTGTATGAATAAGGTTCACGTACAGGCGGCCCTAAATAGATTTAGGGCATTAAGGAAGTGGAAACACGATAAACCCATTATCTCGGAATTTATTAACCAACCTCCGAGGGAAAGGAAAACAACGTGGAGTTAGAGGACTAGACGTTGGTGTAAGAGATATATCGGGAACGATTATTAAAGCATTGCCTACATTATAGGCAAGAACAAGATTTTAGAGGTACTTAAGGCAAGGGGTTCCTACAACACCACTTAGGTGCTCTAGTAGCAGATAAGTATGGAATCTGTGACTCGCAGATTAAACACATACTATCAAAAGTAAACAACGGGGAGATCAGGAATTACACTAGGCTTTGGTGTAATTTAGTCAGATGGTCTTCTGCTTTGGCTAATGCCAACAGAATCCCTCCTTTTTATAGGACTCATTGTTTCCTATGTGAGGGAGAACGAGAAGACCTTGAACACTTCTTGTTAGACTGTCCCGACGCTCTCTAACACAAGATCTCTATATGAGAATAGAATATCTAGTTGAGATCTTCAACTCAAACAAAAGAGGAGCTAGTTAAGATGATTATTGGTAACATCAATGGCATCAAAGCTTCTTTTGATAAAAGGTAGTCTCTACTTGTAAGAGTAGAGTTCTTAGACAAGATGATTGTACAACGATATATCGTTATACGAGAAAAGGAAAGGCTTGTAAGCCAGAACAGATCTAGAGAAATCTAGAAGAAAAAAAAATCACACTTTTACCTGGGGGAGGTATGGCAAGCTGCTGGTGCCGTAGCATTTACGTTGAACTAGTTAGGTTCTTAACTGACGAGTAGGTCAGACGTGTTATTCTCTTAGAACCCTGCTGAACGCAGGTCACAGACAGGAATGTTTGTGGTTCTAATCCCAAGGAATATTTTTTCTCCTACAAGCAAGGCCTTTATGGTATGCTGGTGTGTATCACAAGTTATTGGATGTTGAAGTTTTTATTTGCTTGGTGGCTTTTCTTTAATAACAATAAAAGTTTTTTAGTTTTTAGTTTTGTTTTTTTTTTGATCTAAAGCACATGTTGATATCAAAAGAACCGCATTTAAAATTGAAAACCAGTATTGAAAAAGCACGCTAACATATAAAATATAATATAGGCCTTAAAAAGAAAAATAGAATGCAAAAATTTTTAGTTAAATTTCATCCCTCAAATATATAGAAAATATATTTACTCTAAGAACCTTACAGTCTATGTTTTTTTTTCATTTCTTGTTTTGTAGAAGTTTTTTCCTGGCTTTTGGTATCGTGCTTTCATAAAAGATTGAAAAAAATTGATTTTTTAAACACATCAAAAGCGAAGTATAACTTGATGTTTTGATTTTAACTCTTTTTTTAATGAAGAATTAATACCTTCCGCTTCATTATTTCTAAATGGTGTATCAAGTATCCTCCTCTTCTTCATATAATAAAATAGAAATTAGTTCTATTTAACCAATTTGTTGTAATAAAATTTAACTGTATCTTCACTATTCATAGCATATTAACCTAACTAAATATTTGAAGGTAATAATTTTTTTTTTCTTTAATTGTCATTAAACAAAGGAGACATCTAAAAAGAATCTATATCGTATCAATTTTGTGTTTTAGAGACTTTTAATTGTTTAAACAATTTATACTTTTCTGTAAATAATGAGCTAGACAAAATCTTATTCTAGTGTCTATCCAGACACTGTATAATGCTTTGTGTATTGTTAACCTAAAGACTACTATGCTTTTTTATTTTTTTATACATTTACCAGATTGAATATTATAAAAGCTTTCACATATGTTTCATATTATCAATTTAGAAGAAAAAAGATATTTACCGATAAATCTTTTAAGAAATGGGTAATATGTCAAAGAAGAAGAGTCATTGTATTATATAATTACAAAGACTTCTATTTCTGTAGTTGTTTATATTTTTACCAGACCAGCATGCTACTACCGACTAAAATTCTTACTATTTCTCACGCTTTATGGATTTAGGTTGAATTCTCGTCTTCACTGATTATTTTCGATTTTTACTAGAGTAGCTAAAATTTCGAGCTATTTCGTGTCCATTTATAATTCTTACCTTTGTGTTCCGTGTGCTTTATAGTAATCGTCTTTCTAAAACATAGAGCATTGATGTTGTTACACATACAATTTCATTTTTAGTTTTTTTTGCTCTAAAGTCTACCTATTTAATATGCTTTATTTCCAGATAGTATGTTAATTTGGGATAAACTTAATCTTTATGTTTATGTTTTTCAAAAGAGTTTGTTTAATTTGATATAATTGTAATGCCTATACCTCCATTGTAATTCTCTAAAACGCTGGCCATTTTATAAATTAATTTACAATATATTCTTTAATGTATGTAAACCATTTTTATTGCTTAATAGAAATACTTCATTCCTTATATTTTATCTTGCCTTTCTTTCTGATCTTTAATCTTCATTTAATTTCATTTTTATAAGTTTTTTAACGACAATATATCGTAAAATTTAGTGTAAAAAGGTTTTCTTAGATGTATGCAAAAAGTAAAATTACACTTAAATATTTTAAAGATTATTTTACTAATATATTGCCATAGGTTGCGATATGGGTTTTGTTCATTTCGTACTTCATTAAAAATTTTCACGGCACGTTAGTAGACATTTTCGCCGACATGTTTATTAAAATTTTTTTTATAGTTTATTTTTAAGATATCTAAGACATCTCACAAAGCGTACAGGTATACTAAAATAATGCTGTATAGTTTCATAATATTTACTTTTGGTTTATAAAGGCATCCAATCACAGAAATAATGACGTAGTACAATCTCGATACGCACTATATGAGATAATAAGAATCTTTTGTGAACCATTTGCGCTCGGCAACTTTTATTATAATTTCGAAACTAGAAAAACTAAGCCGGGCAGGTTCTTGAAACCTCATTTATGAAAAAAAAAATATGTCAAAATACGTAGCCACGAAGCCAAAACATTTTTTAAGAAGCATTTTTTTTCAAAAACTGCTACACATATATATCTGATACAGATAAAAAATATAACAAATTTTTAAGCTTATAAACGAAGTCTTGTTAAAAAAACATTATGACTAAAGAGTAACTCTTATATACTCAAAAAGGTAATATTCTAGCTATTTTACCACGAGACGATTAAATTTTGATACAAAAATAGCTTTTTTCTGTTTCACGAACAGGAACACAAGCCTTGGCGAAGATAGCAATTTGTGTGGACTTCGCCACAGGAATATAATTTTAGAACAACGAAGAATTCTTGCACTGTCGCAAAGAAAGTAGATTATATATTGATCGTATATTTGTACTCGACTTTACAAGTCAGCAATATGCATCCCGCCTATATTTTTCAAAAAAAAAGATAACACTTGGTCCAGAAAAATATAGCTTACGTACAGGATGAGATTTGAGTTGACAATGTGATTTAATCTAAGAAAATAACTTATAATCGCCTGAAATTATAATTTTAAAAGTATTAACTCTAAATAGATGATAATTTAATAATCGACATGCGGTAGAACTTAAAATAAATATAAACACGACCCACTAGGAAATTACAGGGCTGCTCTCGACAGCATCAATCCAAAAATCATTCCCAATGGTAATGCTTAATACGACGTAAAAAAAAATTCTCGCACACACATAAGAGCTATGATTAGAATCATAAACGGAAGATATATCTAGGCAAGTGCAATCAATGATCTTATACCATACTTTTCTTATAGATATAATTTATGCTCATCAGAAACTAGTACATGATCACAAAAAAAGTCATGGTCTTATAGGCTATTTAAGGATACTGAGCATATCTGCGAAAGTTGAATAATATGAATAGCTGCTACATAATAAATTAAATTATTTAAAACCGAAGCATTACCAAGCGTAAAATATAATGTTGCAGATGTAAGAATCAGTGCACGAAAAAACATGTTTTTTAATAGATAGTAAGCATTCATAACTTGTTACGAACTGTGCTCGGCATTTTTTCTGCTCAGAACCCCATCACACAAATTTGCGCATTTTATTTAACACTTTAAAGTCTAATAACGCGGCCATCTAATTGTATTTGTTTGAATAAATTTATTTAAGAATGAAATTTAAAAAAGATATCGCAGCTCAGAGGCAATTAAATCTCCGTGTACCGTAATCTAAGTATTTTACCCTATTAATCAGGGATTACTTACAGGGGGGTTCATTTTTAGTACAATTCTTGCATTTTAATAGTATTTTTTATAAAAACCTCTCTTATACCTAGAAAATCAAGAGCAACCGCCACGCCGGGTGTCTTAAAGCAGACGTAAAAACAAATAAAAAATAAAACATGAGCATAAAAACATTTTACAACATTAAATTTAAGTTTTATTAGTATGAAAAATTCATAGTAAAATGTAGGACGAATAATCTAATTTTTTTTAAAAGCAATAAATCGTTCGAAAAATTTTATCTCCGCAAGTATTAACCCCATTTGATCTTGTTAAAAAAATCTTTACGCTGTTTTACTACATGACTCACGGCGAAATAAAGATCAACTTAATACAGAGCGAATATTTAAATGTCGTTCTCGACCACTTCAAAGACGTTGAAATATTTAAATATTACAAGAAAAAGATCATCTCGGATTTCTGCAGAGCGTAATTAACAGGACAAAAATGTTAAAGGAGTTGAATATGCCCTTGAAATTGTAGGTTATAAACTGAAATTTTGATTTTTGCGAGTGTAAATTATAATACCCATACTGAAAAGCATTATGAATTTCAAAAATAAAAAAGCATTTTAAACAGTCCCACAAATTCAAAAGAAAATCTGAGTTATCTTTCCGTGATTTCTAAATCGAGTCTATTGCATACGAAATGAAATGAAGCGCGTATAATGCTGTTCTTTTCATCATGTTATATAAAAAATCTTGTGGATTTTTTCCGAGCGAATTTTTAAAAGATTTTAGTATGGATAATGCTAAATTTCATCATTCAAAAGTTTTTTTAGGTAAACCAAGAAAATTAGTCATTTCTTATGTTTTTTTTTGCCCCATATTCCCCACGGCTTTGTCTATTTAAAATCTTTTTGCTAGATAAAATCGAAGCTAAAGCTATACAAAATTCAAATAATAGCTAAAAACAGATTTCGAACAATAATTTCAGAATATAGATTTAACACTTATATACTAATTATGTCAAAAAAATGAATTCTACCAATCAAATGAGGTTGTATATTATTTTACACATATTTGTATTAATGGTTCGAAAGATCAAATTCGGCAGTTTCAATCAAAACTATAAAAATGCAAAAGTTGGACTATAAAAATGCAAATCCCATGTACTTATAAATATTAATAAGTACACAAAACATATTTAAAAAAGAGTAAATTTTTTTATATAATTCCTTATCCCGTCTCATTTAAATTCACACTCTCTAATTCTTCAAGTGTAAACCTCTTGCTCACTGTTCCCAGTTGATGTTGCACTTCCAAATAATCTTCAAGTTCTTTTTGCCCAGTAATCATGTCAATTACAAAGCCCGTCTTCCCGAATCTCCCCGCTCTACCTATTCTGTGGATATAAGTTTCAGAATTAAACACTTTTTCTACATAGGGCAGATCGTAGTTTATTATTAAGTTTACTTGAGGAATATCCATTCCTCTTGAGAAGACATCTGTACAAATTAATATTTTAGTAGTAGAAGATTTAAAATCTCGAACTACTTCGTCTCTCTCTTCTAAAGTCAAGTCTCCATGTAAAATGCCCACTGAATTCGAGTCATCGATCAGAATCTGCTCTAATTTCTTTATAGTAGCCTTTCTTGATACAAATACGATGACTTGACCTACTGTCAATAATTCAAAAAGGGATTTCAGAGCTCTAATCCTCTCCTTATGATAAATATCCAAGTGATACAACTTAATCTCATCAGGCTTGGCATTCTTAGCCTCGTAGAGTTCCGAGCATTCAGGCGCGTAAGCTGAAATTGTCTTCTTTATTTCGTCATTATAAGTGGCACTAATAAAAACCTTCTGGGCTCCCTCAAAGGCCTTTAAAAGTCTAAATGTTTGTGATCCCATGGTAGTCTTTTCTAATAACATGTCTGTCTCGTCTAATACAAAGATCTTTATATTTCTATTATCTAATTGTCTTCTAGTACATAAATTTAATATTGACCCAGGACTGCCTAATACAATCTCTTGATTTAATTTATCAGCTTGTTTATCTCGTAAAGCAAGAAATGTTTTAATATTTGTGTATCTTGTTACTTTACAAATCTCATTATAAATTTGCATGTTTAATTCTCTAGTCGGGCTTAAAATGACTGCTTGTACGCCCTTGCCTTCTTCTATTTGTGTCAGTATACCAATAACAAAAGCCAGAGTTTTACCAGTACCACTTTGGCTTTGTACTACAATGTCTACTTTGGCTTTTATACCTGGGATGACTGTCTTTTGGATTTTACTTGGTTTTGTGTAGCCTTCCTCGTACAGGGCTTTCTGGATGTTATCGCCTAATTCTAGAGACTCAAAAGATTCTAGAGCTAGAAATTTCTGAGTATTTACCATTTGGAATTCTGGATCTTGTTTTGAGGTATTTTGAATGTCAGTGTCTCTTTTTATTTCTTCAAAGAGTTCTTTGGCTACGTCGTAAGCACTTTGAATTGTTTGAGAATTCATGGGGTAAAAAATTGGCGATCAAAAAATTTACCGCATAAACAAGCATAAATTTAATAACTAAAAGATGTTATGTCGCATCAAATTATTATCTTTAATTAACCACGGACTTTTTATATTCATATTTGACATAGACTTCTAAAATCATATGTTTTATAATAATAAATTGTACATATGATGTTTAATTGGACATAGACTTATTAAGGCAATTTTAAATCAACACAATTTAAAATTAAAAACATATTGTTTATGATACAGAATATTACAATACATGTTTTACAAATATTTTATTTAGATTTTTCTTACCCCATGGATCTCTTCGACGAAATAAATAAAAACAGACTAAGATACAATTTCCCTTCTAAAGAATACAAATCAATAATGCTTAAAAATAAATCCTCTCTTCTTTACCATTTAGAACTTAACACTTGTAAGTTTTATCTCCTCAACTCCAAGAAATATCTAAAAAAGAATCTAAAATTATCCACTGACTCTTTATATTCAGAATACATCCACACAATCTCGTGCTGCGACATCAACAAGCTTCTAATTTTAAGATCAAAACTGGAACACTACGACTCATTTATAAAAGAAATCGACAATCTTCTTACAAACCAGAACTTTGATATTAATAAAATTAAATCAATTTACAAATGGAATGATATAGAAATAACATTTAGTACTAAAAAGAAACAAGCAGATTATATTAATAAATGTTATAAAGTTGAAGATAAGAAATATAATAACCAGATAGTTATGTTTATTACAAAACTTGAGAATAAAATACGGAGTGTTAAGAAATTATTAAAGAAAGATAATAGTAGAGTAAAGTGTATAAGAAAGAAGTTTGAGAATGTTAAGAAAGTGACAGAAATGTTTTTAAATTTCTTGAATGAGAATTATGTAGAGTCAGAATATTTAAATAATTTGAGAAATGAAGTGGAAAATATTTTGAAAATTGATGACGTGTCTTCTTTCAGTGTAAATTTGTTTGTTTTTGATGACGTGTCCTCCGAAATTGTAAGTATGAGGGATATTAAGAGTAAGAAAGAAGTTAAAGAAGATCTTATTTTGTATCTTAAAGGGTTATTTGAGATTAATAATGATCAATTAGAGAATGTTCCATTTATTCCCGATTTTTATGATATTGCCTATGATTATATTAAGTATCCTGAGACTAATATAAATGAGTTACTTAAGAACATTACAATTAATTAAAAAATATTTCGTGTTTAAGTTTTTTGTCTTATTGTAACACCCTCCCCCTCTTGTTTTAAATGTTTGTTTACACTGTTGAGTCTGATTTAGATTTCCCTTTAATAATCCACAAGCCCAATTTCATTCTCATTAATACAAATACTAAAATGTCTTATATCCACATAAAACTTTCTTTTTTAAATCTTGAAGAGTGTCTTCCTTTACTTTTTGCTTTTTTAGAAACACCTCTTTTAAAAGACACAAGTCTTTTTATAAAGGACAAAAAAGTGACAGGCAGAGATTTAGACACTAAACCAGAAAGAATAAGGAGGAAGATACAAGAGAGAATATATCAACTTGGAAGTGAAGACAGACAGATAGAGAATGTATTTAATAAAATATCTCCTTAATTATATCTTATTGGTCCTTTTCTTCTCCTTTTTTAATATAAATTTCGTGGATTTTTGGCCTCTATGTTTTACACTGCGCTTTTCTTGAATGTCTTGATTTACTACAATTTATACAAAGATTTAATGACTCATCTATTTAGTGGAATATATACGAAGGACTAAAACAACAATAAAATAATTAATAATCTAAATATTTAAGAGATGTTAAAATTTAAAATTTTTTAATATTTAAAATGTTTTAATATTTTTTTTATCTTCATCAAACACATATAAAAAATTGGCTAAAGTAACCTTTAGCACACAATTTTTAATCTGAAATTTTAAATCTGAAATTTTAAAAGTAAATTTCAAAGTTCAAAGTTTAAATTTCAAAGTTTAAAAATATTCTTCATAAATAATAATGTATATAAAAAATAACATCTCGTTTACATTTATTCAAATTTATTATTTGCATCCCTAAAAATGAGACAGTTGAAATATCACGAGAATAAACTTCTCAAGAAAGTGAACTTCCTTGAGTGGAAAAACACTAATTCCTCAAGAGAACACTTCATTATCTCAAAATACAATCTCACAGACAGAGAAGAATACACAAAATACAACAGACTAGTAGGAAAAATAAGAAAACTTACAGAAATGCTCAGTAGACTAAAAGACAGTGACTACACTAAAAAGACAATAAGCTCTAAATTAGTAAACAGACTTTATGACTTGGGACTGATAAATACGAAGAAATTAAAAGACTGCACTAAAATTAAAGTCTCGGATTTCTGTGAGAGGCGACTTCCCATGTTAATGAAGAAAAATAAAATGATGCCGAATTTCACAGACGCGAGTAGATTTGTGGAACATGGGCACGTCAGACTTGGTCATAAAGTAGTGAGTGAGACGAGTATAATAATAAGTAGAGCCATGGAAGATTTTATAAACTGGGTGGATAGTAGTAAAATTAAGAAGAAGATAGATGAATATAATGAAGAAAGAGATGATTACTAAAAATATAATGGAAATATGGTATGAATTAATTATACAAACAAATTTACAATAAATTAATTAAAATAAAATATTTTCAGATTTTTTTTTAATCTAAAGATCTAAGCCACTCCTTAAAATTTACAACTTCGTCCTTGTTGTCACTGTTGTCTGTACTGACTCGACTAAAATGTAAAATCCTGTCATACGCATAATCATAATCGCACACTTGTGTAGAACTCGTCAACCTCCCTAAAGGAGAACTGGTCAGTTCTTCCTCTTCATTAATAAACTTAGTACTAGAAATAAACTGGTCAATCTTCTTGTAATTATTAAAATCCTTAGCAAACTCCCTGTGCTCATATTCCCGGACATGTAAGTCGTAGTCACTAAACTTCGTGTAGCAAACTTCACAGAATCCCGCCTTGGGGCCTTTCTTCTTCGTGCTGGGCTTGAACTTCTTATTTTCCTGGTATGGACAACCCAGTGGCTTACTAGACAAGGATAACTTGGGTGGGGTGGTGTATTCCTTATAGAATGGCTGATGAGATCCCTGTAGATCTTCTATGAGGATGTACTTCTTTTTAAATATTTTATAATTCTTCATTCTGCGTCCCCAACAAAAAAAAAGAAAATATTTATAAAGGCGGGAAAAAACAAAAACAAAATCATCACGTAATATAAAAAGTAAACTAAATACAAGTTAACAATTATACTACATGAACTAAGCTACAATGAAATTTAAGATGCCATAAATTAAACTTACGACCCTTAGTGGTACCATAAAAGCCAAATATACCTACCTTAAGAAATCTCATCAATATTATTCTGTAAATGACATTATAGTAAAATAAGTACATGGTACCTTATTGTAAATTATATCAATCAAATGTTATTTCTAGATTACATTTGATTCTTAAATATCTAAGATTAAGTTATTTCTTAAATTTATCACCCCTAAAGTAATGTCTAGTAATACATTCACAGAAGAAGGAAGATTATTACAAACAGAATACGCCATCAAAAATGTATCAAAAGGAGGCACAATCATAGGACTAGTATGTAAAGACGGAGTAATCTTACTAGGTATAAACAAAACAGAACTACTAGACGAAAGGGAGAAAATATACAAAATAAACCCTAAAGTCTACGTATCTGTGAGTGGATTATTTGGGGACGCCATGCTCCTCAAAAAATATGGTCAAGTAAAAGCTCAAGATTTCTTATACGAATTTGACTACGACTGCGACATAGACAGAATTTGTAATTTTATATCCGAGAAAAAACAACTCTTTACCCAATACAATAGTACAAGACCATTTGGATTCAGTTTTATATACGCAGGTATGAAAAACAACAAATTCAAACTCTGCTCTACTGATCCAAGTGGAACAATCAACGAATGGAAAGGTGTTTGCTTTGGGGAAAATGAAGATGCAATAAATAATGGGCTGAGGAACGATTTCCCTGATGAAGAAATGGACATGGAACGAGGTCTTTTTGAGATATTTAAAATTCTGAGTAAAGTCACGGAGTGCAGTGCAAAAGATCATAAAAAATACGAGATATTGTATTTTAAAAATGAAGAATCGAGGTTTCTGGAATTTGAAGAGATAGAAAATATCTTGTTGAGGATCGAGGAAGAGAAAAATAAAAAATAAATGAATTGTTACTGTCAATTAACTTAATTATAATTAAACTAATTATTTTTGGAAAAATTAAATTGGCCCTATGTTGAAACATAGAAATCAAACTAAAAAACAAAAATCTAAACAACTCACATCTCAAGATGACAATGAATCAAGTAAATGTACGATGAAGTCAAAATTAGATATTTTGACTAGTAAGTTGGAACTTACTAATTTCATAAAAAGGACAATATTCACGATCTTGATGATAGGCCTGTTTCTATTTATAAATTCCTGCAATGTGACCTATCTCATGATATTCGTCATAATTCTGACGATCTTCGTACTCAGAGAAATAATCTCCATAACAAAAACACCCCAAGGATACCCTCTGCCTATTTATTTAATAGTAGGATTTACTACTAATATTTATATATATTATTTATCTGACTCATTATCATATCTTTATCCTTCACTAAGTAATTGTCTAATAATACACAGCAAAACATATTTTTACAATTGCGTCATATTTATGATAATCTTCGTGTGTTCTTTGAAAAAAGGCTTACTAAAAAGACAATTTGCCCTGTTCAGTTTGATACACCTGGCAAGCTACTTAGTAGCGAACAGTTGTAGAGCGGCACTCGTAAATCTTCATATTGGTAAATTCTGGTTATTCTTTCCTTCTACACTGGTGATCTGTAATGACATCTTCGCTTACATAATAGGCAAGTCTTTAGGGCACACGCCTTTATTTAAGCTTAGTCCCAAGAAAACAGTAGAAGGATTTATAGGCGGATTCGTCTTTACATTTCTCTATGGATTTATCTTCTGCTTTATCCAGTCAAAATACACTCTGTTTGTCGATTTGTACAGTAAAGAATTACAAGACATCTGGAAATTTGTATTCTACGGGGTTACTGTGCAAATAAAATACATGTACATTCACTGTCTCTGCTTCGTACTAGTGGCTTCTTTTGTAGCACCATTTTCCGGCTTCTTCGCGAGTGCATTGAAAAGAGCGTACAATAAAAAAGATTTCGGGAATTCTATTCCCGGGCACGGAGGATTAACAGACAGATTTGATTGTCAGTGCATTATGGTACTCTTTACGACGGTGTATCTCAAATCATTCTTGAGAACAAAAGAACAAACACTGGAAGGTTGTTATTTCCACATAACAAGATCATTCAGTGGAGATGAGATCAGCCTATTGATATCCATGCTGGAAAAATTCCAACTAGGACAGGTAGAAAATTAAATAAAATTATGCGGATTTAATTCTATTTAAGCTTTTTTGCATAAACAAAGTCAAAAACAAACAAATTCCTTTAAAAATAATTTTAGATTTTTTGTTAAAATTTTTCACTTAAAAATATATTGGTATTAGCAAATAAAGTTGTAATTAAAACCGAAAAAAATACTCTAATACATAATTATTTGTACCCATAAAATGGAAACTATTCCTTGCGAGACACTAGAAATAAACGAAGAAGATTTCTATGTTCGAGAATATGAACAATATTTAAATAAGCATGTAGTCGTCATGTTGAAAGATAACAAATTTTATTATGGTTTATTTAAGAGCTTTGATCAGTATCTTTCTGTCACTTTGAATTACGCAGTAGAAAGAATTTTTCACGAAGAAATGTATGCTGAGAAATTTCATGGTCTTATGGCGATCAGAGGGGACACAATATCTTTGATAGGATTGTCAAAACACGACTTTAAAGATTATCAAAAATTAGAATATTCTGAACTAGTAGAAATAATTAAGAAGGCCAATGAATTGTAAAAATAATAAAATTTATAAAAATAATATAATTTATTTTTATTTCTTTGTTACTCCCATAAATATTTTTATCTCTCGACATTTTATTCCATTATTTTTATAAATCATCTTATAATTCATTTTATCTGTTCTCATAGTTCCATTTCCCAATATCGGCACTTTTGTGTACGGACTTTCTATCTGACCTTTAATTGTGTCTTCTTTATCTTTCTCCCAAAAAATTATAGAATCTTGAGATCCATTTATTGGAAACGTAAATGTGCCCTTATTAGAAAGTCCAATATGACAATCTATAAGGCTTTCTTTATGATATTCATCTGGTAAATTTACCACTTTAATATCTATAGTCTTATTATTCTGGAACTTTGGTACAAGTTTTAATAATAAAATGTCTTCTTCTAATATAGGTATAATCATTTTAACTAATTTTGAAGTTATAAGTTTTTGAATTTTTAGAATATTTTTTTTTAGCGTGGTGCTGTATAACGTGAAAATAAAGTCGTCAGTGACATTAGTTTTGAATTCTAAATATACGCCTCCAATACCACCATAAAAATCCTTTCTTAATTCTTTTTTTAATTCTAATCTTTCGTAACTTGATCTACTGGTCAAATTTATTATAGATTGATGCATTATTCGAGTGTAAATTGATTCATATAACTGATTTCCAGGTGTGTAACTTATTCCTTCGTCGATGTAAATATTTAAAATAGTCTTTGACGGCGTCTTAAAAGATGGCGACCTCGTGGCATCTGCATCTAAAAACATTATTTTGCTATTTTTATTATAATTCAAGTCTTCCTCCGACACATTCCCTTTTAAATTGGGATATGTGATCAATACAGGATTATTATAACCTCTTTTTTCAATACCATAATCATTGGTAAACACCGAACTTTTTATTTCATTTATCTTAATTTGGTCTTCGTTATTCTCTACAACTTCATAAATAATCTTCTTATTATCAATAACATCATATACTGTATTTTTACTATTAAACGTGTGCAAAATAAAATCATCATTGTGATCATCTCTACTTTCTATGGCTATCTTTTTGTATCTGTCATTTTCATTTATAACACGAAAAATTTTTATCTGGTCTGAAAAAAATTTTACTCTGATTTCATCTTGTAAAATTAAATCAAAAATAATATTTGGAGCACAACTGAATTTATAAGAAATATTTGGCTTACTGCAAATTGGTGCGTCTAAAATTTTCTCAAATTTATTAATAAAATCGTCTGTTTTCTCAATCTCCAAAATATTTTTAACATCGTCCACATATTCTAATGAACTTTCTTCTTTTTTTGATTTCCAAAAATACATCGCTTTCTTAGAATATTGGAATATCTTGTTGATTGATATCTTTTTACTTACTTTCTTCTCCAATTTCTTCTTTAATTTACATATACGAGATTTAGTCATTTTCAATGTCGAATTAGTAATATAACTATAAATAAACAAACTTTTATCACGTATACAAAATACAATAAAATCGGGATTTTGTTCATCATTTCTTTGGAATATTATCATGTCGTTTTGAACTATTCTAATAAATTCAAAATTTTTTTCTAAAAAAATTAATTCTACTAAAGAAGACGTACCATTGAAATTATGGATAGTGTTAAGTGATCTGAACGAAGAAATTACATTTTTAAATATTGAAAGATCATAAAATTGATTCATTATTTTCGATTCTTTGATTGTTAAATTTTCATAAATAAAATTTTTATCTTTTGTAAAATGCGAGGAATTTAGTGCTGATTCAGGTATTGAAAATTTTGCACAATGAATCTTTTCATTATCATTTAGCAAATTATTATTACATTTTAGTGTTATGTCATTTACAACTTCTATTATTTTATAATCCAATGCCAGTAAAATACTTATCGAATCGCTTATTTTGTAAATATGTTGATGATTTTCCACTGTTACCTTTTCTATTTTGTGTTCAAATTGACTTATATTTGGAACTATTAATGGAAGATAAATTGAATTAAATGAAGGATACACTAAAGTTTTCAAGATTGAAAATCTTACAGTGCGATGTAAAAATCTGCTTATGGCGCCTTTAAAATATTCTTCACTTTCGCCTTTACTGACTCCACCATCTATTTTCATTTTAATTATTGGGTTAGTTAGGAAAGTATATTCTAATCTTGTACTATGATTTATAGAAGGAAATCTCAGTAATATATCGCCTTCTATTTCATTTATAAAAACATTTGTATGAAGAATAAGATTTTTCGGGAATGTTATTTTAAGATCTATTTTTATAGATCCTTTAAACAAAACTGACATGACAGTATGCACATTTTCGAATATTTCTTCGTATACTTTAGCACAGTTTACTGAATTATCTTTGTTGAGATAAAAAGAGTAAAATTTTTTAGTCATGTCTGAAATATTTTTTTCCGCATTTTTGAAAATATTTTCCACATCTTCTCTGTCTACTATTCTAATGTTTTGAATTATTGGTCCTTTGTTTCCTATGTCTATGTTCAATACTTCTATAAATCGTATTATACCTGTTCCAGGTATATCATCTAAAGTTTTTTTAATCATTTTTTTGAATCTGTAAGCTTGTGCACTTGAATTTGACAATTCAACCCAAAACTTTAATAATAAAACATTTAACCAATATAAATCTCTACACTGATGTAGACTTGCTAAGATCAGATCTGCTTGCTCCTTATCTAAATTATTCTTTGACGCAGTTTTTAATATAAATTCTTTATTGTTTCTTTTATAAAAGTTTCTACTGGGATAGAATGCTATAATGAAAAAGACCAGTATTATTCCTAATATAATACCTATAAATAGCTGAATCATGTTTTTTTGTTTATATTCTTGTACATATTTTTTAAATTTAAAATCTGAAACAATCATAATAATTGTTAGAGCTTTTAAAAAACACTTACTTCTTTATATAAGAAGATAATGAGGTCTTAAATTGATCATGTATACAGCGACTTATGCAATTTTTTTTGTATTTATTTTTTTATGTACCAAAAAAATTTTACAAAATTTATAAAATAACTTTTGTGGTATTACAACCACATGTAAAATTCCATTTTCCCAAAATGGAATTTCTTAAATATTTTTTTTAAAAAATATTATTTTTCGACCCCAACAAAAAGAAAGAAGTAGATGCAGAAAAACAACAATAAACATTTTTTAAATAATAAACAAACAAGGCCCAAGGAGCCGTTTACAAGTAGTTTGCTAGAGGCCTACTTTCAACGAGGGTTCATCCCTCGTGACCACCTCAAGTTGAATTCAACGAGGAAAACTCATATCAAAGATGAAAAGAAAGAAAAAGAACATACAGAATTTGAAAAAAATATACAAGGAACTGCAGTTAAGAGCAAAGTAAAAATTTATAACATTTATGATATTCAACAAGATTTAACCATAAATCAACTCCAAAAATTTGAGATGTTAGCTAAAGCAAATGATTGGAATGACGAACAAATGGCTTTGATTTACATGGATTGTATACACGATCCAAGAAAAGATTATTTACCATCAGATTCTTATATTGCATTAAGAAAGTCACTGTTGAATTTTATTTATCCACCGGAACAAAAAAGACATGCGATACGTGAATTAGATAATACAAGCCAAATAAGTTATTTTAGTATCAAAGAATATAAAGAAACAATCGAGGAAAGACTTAACAGTTATTCATATTATAATGATCTAAAAAAAAGAGAAGCTCTGCATAAAATGGAAGAAGTATTTTTAAAGGGACTAGGAGATTTCACACATTTAGAATTAACAAGACAAAATATGATAAGTAAGGAAATTTATGAAATTTATAATTACCTTGTTCTAATAGAAAATGAAATTTTAACTAAAGTCGAGAAACCCAATACCCATTATGAAAAAGAAAATTTTGATTATAACAGAAATACTCAATTTAATAACCCGAAATGGTGCTCACTTCATAAGAGTAACTATACTCATGATACCAGGCGTTGTTACGCCTTACAGAATAAAAAAAGATTGCCTGAATTTGCAGATCACAAGGATAAAAATATGATTATTAAACAACGTAGCCAATGTCCCGAAGACATTACTGTAATAGGAAAAATAGGTAATAAGGATGTGAAAATGCTATTAGATAGCGGATCAAGGAGAAATTATATTACTAAAAGCGCAGTTAATGAATTTAATTTAAAGAAAGAAGAATGTGCTAGAATTAAAACCATTTTTGGAAATAATGAAACAGCAGAATCCAATGAAATGGTCAATACTGTTGTTACGATAAAAGAAAAACCTTTTGAAGTAAAATTTTGCGTTTTAGAAAAATTACCCGTTAATTTTGTTCTAGGGAACGAATTTCTTGACATGCATTGTGCAAAGTTAGATTACGCCGAAGGAACGGTAGAATTAGATGGACTACGAATTGACATGGTACATAAAGAGGGAAATGCTGAGGAATTGCTAGATAAAGAAATAGTTAATAAATTATGTCAGGTTAGCGAAAGCGAAGAATTTAATAAACTATTAGACTTCTATATTAAAGAAAACAAAAAATTTACCTCTATGAAAACAAACCTAGCTTCGTTTAATGTAATACAACCAGTTTTAAAAACAAAGAAGATTACCTATACAGTTCCATTTAAATATATTGAAAAGGCGAAAATGGAAATTAAAAGACTTTTAGATGCAGATATAATTGAAAAGAGTTCTTCTGATATAATAAGCCCTGCATTTTTTATAGAAAAGAAAAATAAAGATTTACGTTTAGTAGTAGATTATAGGGAAGTAAATAAAGCTTTACAAGATGACCCATGGATATTGCCCAAAATTGAGGATTGTCTAACAATAATGGGATCTAACAAATTTTTTACGCAGATTGATTTAAGTAACGGATTTAACCAGATAAAAATAGATGAACAAAGCAAGAAATATACATCGTTTTTTTTATTAGGACAACAGTGGCAATACAAGAGAATTCCCTTTGGAATTAAGCCCGGTCCAAAATTATTTCAAAGAAATATTTCAAACATTTTAGGAGATTTCGATAATGTATTTGTTTTCATAGATGATATTGTGATTTATAATAAAACAAAAGAAAGTCATTTAATTTCCGTAGAAAAAATACTAGAAACTTTATATAGCAAAAATGTCCAAATAAATTTCGAAAAATCGAAGTTTTTTCAACCAGAAATTGAAGTTTTGGGTTACAAAATAAATCACGAAGGAATTTTTCCAAAAACTAATTATTTAAATAATAGAATATTCGAGAAAGAAATAAGAACGAAAAAGGATTTACAAAAACTGTTAGGAGTGATAAACTGGTACAGAAAGTTTATTCCAGATCTTTCGATAAGGATTAATAAATTAACAGATATGTTAAAAAACAAGAATGAAAATAAAATTAAAATAACGACCGAAATGAGAAAGGAAGTTGACAGAATTAAAGAGTGGATTTTAGGTAATCATATGTTATCATTTCCCGATTACAATAGTAAATTTACATTACACGTTGACGCGAGCGAAATAGGTTTAGGAAGTACACTAACACAAAAGGATAAAATCATTAGATATTATAGTAAAAAATTTTCTGGTCCAGAATTAAATTACAGTATTGTTGAGAAGGAATTTTTGGCAATTGTTTTATCTATGCTCAATTTTAAAAACATAATCCAAGGATCTTATGTAGAGATTTATACTGATAGTAAAAATTGTATCTATGAAAATAAAATAGAAACATCAAGAATTAATAGATGGAAATTGTTGTTAAATGAATTTAGTTTTTCACTAAATCATATAGATGGTAATAAAAATTGTATGGCAGATAATCTATCAAGAAATTTCATTGGAATCGGAAATAATGAAAACAATAATCACGAAGAAATTATTAAACTAAACCAAGAATGTTGTCTCAGAGACAAAAACGGTAACTTTATATTTGATAAAGAAAAGCGCTACATAGTTAAATTTAACCAAGTAAAAAAATTTATATCATTTATGCATGAATTTGGACTTCATAGAGGAATTTCTACCCTATATTACAATATAAAGCGCTATTACTATATAAAACGAATCTTTAAAGAAATAAGAAATACCATTAGCAAATGTAAAATTTGTGGAATTTATAAAAATAAGCATCCTAAAAAATATATCACTGGTAATATAGTAGCACAAAGAAAATTTGAAAAGGTAAGTACCGATATTTTCGGCCCTTTTAGTCTTGATAATTTTATTACTTCAGAAAGGAAAGAGGTAGGATATATCCTTACCATGACGGATATATATTCCCGATATACTAAACTTTATTTCTTATACACTATAAATTCAGACTCGGTGTTAAGATGTTTTGAAAATTGGATTACAACTTTTGGGAAACCAACATCTATAATTTCAGACAATGGACGCCAGTTTATAAGTAACACAACTAAAGATTATTTAATAAAGGAAAAAATACTACATACCTTGATACCCTCATACACACCAAGCTCTAATGGTGTATCGGAAGCAATAAATAAAACAATTTCATTCGCCCTGAGCTTCAACAAAGGTTTAAATATACGAGAAGTCGTTATGAAGGCAGAAAATGCGATTAATTTCAATTATAATAGAACGATAAAATCTTCTCCATTTTCAATCATTAATGGATTTAATATTTATGACCCATTACAGAGAGATTACAATCATATTAGTGTCTTAAAAGAAGAAAAAATCTATTTGGTAAAAGTTGGAGACATTTGTAGGGAAAGAATATATAATGCTAAAAAATTAGGACCACAATGGAGCAAGAGGAAGAAGGTATTATGTGTTGGCAATAAAGGGTACTGGATTAAACTGAAAGGAAATAGTGGATGGACGCATATTAAGAACATTAAACTCTAAGGGGGCAGAATGTGGTATTACAACCACATGTAAAATTCCATTTTCCCAAAATGGAATTTCTTAAATATTTTTTTTAAAAAATATTATTTTTCGACCCCAACAAAAAGAAAGAAGTAGATGCAGAAAAACAACAATAAACATTTTTTAAATAATAAACAAACAAGGCCCAAGGAGCCGTTTACAAGTAGTTTGCTAGAGGCCTACTTTCAACGAGGGTTCATCCCTCGTGACCACCTCAACTTTGTATTCTTAAACACAATACAATACAATAATTAATATGAAATGACTTCGAATATTCAATAAAAAACCTCATTATATTTAACACATAAATTTTTTTAATAATTATATGCAAATTTTTGCAACAACAAAACAAATTTTAAATTTTTTTTTCATAATTACTTTATTTTATTCCATCAAATAAAAGGTACAAGTTCCCTATTAAGATATTTGATACACTCATCACTCAATTCAATTTCACCCACAACTCTAAACAAACTTTTTGCCATCTCATAATCATTCCCTTGTTTTATTACCTCACAGGCTACTTTTAATACTTTCTCGATAACAAATTTAACTTCAATAAGTTTAAAATCCACAGAAAAAAACGATGTCGTTTTTAGAGTAAAAATATCCGGACTCTGTAAAAATTTATAAAATTTTAAAAGTATTTCCAATTTTTTCACGTTCGTTGATTGATCTGTCAATTTAATTTCGTCAAAAATTTTTATCGCGTATTGAATATCTACCTGTGTCAATATTCCTTCAATAAAAATATCAATGAGTATTTCTGTCAGGAGTGTCGTGTCATCTACCAATTTGTAGACTTTAATTATCTGTTTTCTGTCGTTAATATCTTTTAAAAGACGTACTACTTTATAATCAATTTTTTTTGATAATGTCAAGCCCAATATATCAAACATTTTGTATTTTACTATATTTTTAGCTACAATTTCTTCATAATCTTCTGTTATTTCTTCTATAGCAGAAATACAATACAATTTTTTCTGTGTATCTTTCATTTTTTCACAAATCATGAAAGTTAAGTCGACGAATAAATTTTTATCATTTGATTTTTTAGCTAATTCTTTCATCAAATGATAAGTCGAAAATGTTGACAAATCGTTATAAAAACAAAATTCCATAGCTTTATCGTATTGTTTAGTCATTACGTAGACTAACAACAAGCCTCGTTTGCTTTTATATTTATCAAATTGTTTTCTTATACAATTCGTATCTTTTGTGTTCATCAATTGAAACCAGAGGTAGTCTTCCACGCTACTTATAATTAAATGGTCTTGTATATTATTTTTACCTTCCATCAAATCATATAAAATTTTTTTAAATCTGTCTTCTTCAAGATTTATATTGCGAAATTTGCCCAGATAAATTTTTGAATGAAGCCAAGAAGAAAAGCTTTTCTTGAAATCATTTTCTATATTATTAAAATAATCAGTATATTGGTTCATTAAATTAAAAATACTATTTGGCATTCCGCATCTCAAATAGACATAAATTTCGGCGAATAAATATCTACCTTCAAATACTTCTAATTTGTATTCTTCACTATTGTATTTCATTTTTACGAATACAGAAACTTTATCTTCAAAAGAATTCAGAGGTGCTAAAATTTCCGAAGAATTTTCAAGTAAAAATCTGTCAATATATTTTATATACTCGATACCCAAGTAGACGATTTCTTGGTCAAAATCCAATGACGAATTTGTCGTAGAAAGAAACTTGTAAATATCGAATAACATAGGATTACCAAATAATTCTTCATTTGGCAATATTCCGAAATCTTTTTCGAAACTTCCTACGTCGAGATTATTTTTTCCTGACTTGTTTAGATTTTCATTTTGTTTTTTTATTTCTCTTAAATTTTTTTTCAATTGTTCTCTAAAATTTTTTTCAATTTCTTTTTCATATTCGCCTACTGTTTCTTGTAATTTATTGTAGACAAATCCGTTGATGATACTTTCAATATTGTAATCATTTCTTATTGGTTTTAAGATACCAGTGAAATTTGTCCTTACTGGGATTACAGAATATTTTTTATTTTTTAATTGTATTTTTTTTAGATTAGCGACAACTTGGTAATAATTAGTTACTTGTTGGGATTCCAATACAAAAGGAATTTTAAGTTTATCAGTCATGGGGGTAAATTTCAAAAATCAAAAATTTATTATTTTGTCAAAATGATCGTGATTGTCTTTTCAAAAGTTATAAAAAAATTGTCTATATGAACTCTTTAAAACTGAATACAAGTACGCTAAACTTGAAGTTTTGTAAAATCTTATTTTTACACTATAGCGCTGAAGCTAATTAAAAAACATAAGTTTAAAATGGAATTTCACACTCACATATAAACTTAATACAAAACATTTAACTTATTTTTTGTTTTTTTTATTTAAATCTTATTTTTCCGTTATTTTTTAATCCCCAAAATGAACATTTTTTCTCATCAAAATGTCGGTACCACAGAAGAAAAAGGTCAAGACGCAAAGCGCACAATTCTTTCCGGTACAAATCTAATAGGCGATATTTGTAAAACAACTCTCGGCCCAAAAGGAATGTTAAAAATTTTAAAAGGCGACACAAAAAATCAAAATATTTCAAATGACGGCGCTTTTATACTCAAAAATCTTCAAATTGACAGTGCTTCTGCTCGTATTATAATAAATTCTAGTATTGGTCAAGATTGGGAAGAAGGAGATGGCACTACTTCGGTAGCTGTACTTTCTAGTATCTTAATTAATGAAATATCAAAATTGAATATACACCCTATAAAAATTATTAGAGGATTGAGAATGGCACAAGAAAGATGCGAAAAAGTTTTAAACAAGATTTCGTCAGTGCCCACTGATGAAGATATAAAATCTTTGATAAATACGACTCTTTGTTCTAAAGTATTGAAATATGATTTAGAGAAGTTTACTAATATGTGTATAAAAGCTGTAGAAGGTTTAGAAGGCAAGACAGATTTAAATTTGATACAAATTATTAAATGTCCTGGAAAATTAGAAGATTCGTATCTTGACGATGGATTTATTTTAAATAAAGAGGCAGTTATTAAGACGATAAAAAATCCCAAGATTTTATTGGCTAATACAAGTTTAGATCAAGACAAAATCAAAGTTTTCGGAGCGAAAATAAATGTGTCTTCTGTTTCTGATCTAGCAGAAATGGAAAGAATAGAAAGAGATAAAATGAATTCTAAGATAGAGAATATTTGTCAGAATAAAATTGATTGTTTTATTAATAGACAGTTAATTTATGATTACCCCATGCAATTATTAAAGAATAAAGGTGTTCAGCCTATAGAAAATGCAGATTTTGATGGTATAGAAAGATTAAACAATGTTTTAGGCGGGAAGATTTTGTCTACTTTTGATAATTTAGACGAGTCAGTTTACGGGACATGTGAAGAAATTAAGAATGTTAATATTGGCGGAAAGAAGTTTATTAAGTTTTCTGGTATTAAAAATGGAGCGAGTACTATTGTGCTTTTTGGATCTTCCAAGGAGATGTTAGACGAAGCAGAGAGAAGTTTACATGACGCGCTTTGTGTTTTGATTAAGATTAAAGAGAATCCTAAGATTGTTTATGGAGGTGGCTCATCTGAGATGGCCTTGGCAGTTGAGCTTGCCAAATATGCCCTTGAGATCCCAGGCGTAGAAAGCGAGGCCATTTCTGCTTTTTCTAGTGCTTTACAGAATATTCCTGTTATTTTGTCAGAGAATGGCGGCTTTAATGGAAATGAATTAAAAAGTCAGCTTAGGTCTAAGCACAATAGTGGGGCTTATACTTATGGAGTGAATTTGGAGAAGGGAGTAGTCCAGTGCATGAAGGAATGTCATGTAGTGGACAGTTTTAGAATTAAAAAGCGAGTTATTTGTGCGTCATCAGAAGTGGCACAGATGATAATAAAATGTGATGGTATAGTGAAATTACAACCTAGGGAAAGAACAAGGCATTAAAATAAATAATTTATTATGATAATTTTATATTAGACTTATATTTTGATTATATTTGTTTTTTATGTTTACATAGATATGCGTCTTTTTATGCATATGGATTTTTTTAAAATGAAGATTTTTTCATGAATGAAGGGTGTTTTTTATGAATGAAGTTTTTTTTGTAATTTAAGGGCGTTTTAAAGGAATAAAGAAGTCGATTTAATTGATCAAGATTCAACAGAAAGATATTTTTAAATATATTATAGTAAATTATAAATAATTTAATATTTTATTATACAATTGTATATTTTTCATATTTCATTATATATTTGTGTTTTATCTCTGTTTTTCTTTCTTTTTTTCCCTCGCTTTTTTAATTTCCCTCTTATTTTTCCCGCCTAAAAATATTTAAACCCGTTTTTTTCTTAAGGGCATGTCAAGAGTAAAACAATCAGCTCGTAAAACAGTAGGAGGTAAAGCACCAAGAAAACAAGTATCAGCCAAGGCTACTAAGAAGACAGTGTCTTCTAGTAACAAGACCACTACGTCACATACAAGAAGATTCAAGCCGGGTACAGTAGCACTTAAAGAAATCAGGAAGTATCAGAAGTCTACTGATCTTTTAATTAGAAAGAGGCCTTTCCAGAGATTAGTCAGGAGCATAATGAAGACCAAGTCCGACATGAGATTCCAGGCCTCAGCTATTCTCGCCTTACAAGAGTCAGTGGAGTCATTCCTTACTATTCTGATGGAAGATGCTTACAGATGTGTCCTTCATGCGAAGCGTGTTACTCTCCAGCCTAAAGATATTTGCTTAGTCTATAAGCTTAAGTATGCACATATGTTGTATTCTGAGATATAATGTATTAATTAAAAGGGTATTATCTAATCAAGAAAACATTTTATTATTTGTATTTTATATTTATACCAAATTAGTTTGCAATATAATTTAACTATATTCTTTAGAAAGACTTGCTTACAAATTTGTTTATATTTAAATTAAAAAGATCAAAATTTAATTTTATTAGTTGCCTATGATTGCGGTTATGTCTACGCACATAATAAGTTCTTTACTTCTCTCATATCCCACTTTATATAACTCTGGTATATTCTTGACTTCTTCCTTTAGATTATCGAGTAGTCCTCTTAGTTCTTTATTATTAGACATTTCTAGTATCATTTTAGTCTCTTCTGTCCACTTTACTAATTCTACTAAGATATCATTAATCTTCTCTAAATAGAATTCATATTCGTAAAGATTCCCTGGGATGCCTCTGTTCGTCTTACACACGGAAGTGACTGAGAATGTGTCATCTTCTATGTCATGCTGAATATTATTCAGTCTCTTTTTATATTTATCAAGTTTTCTCTTATTATTTTCTAAGGCCCTGTAATGTGTCACACATAAGTCCAGTAAATCAAAATTTACTTTTAATATCTTCCAGAGTCTGTAAATGTCTCTAGTACTTCTGCTTAGTACAAAATATTTAAGACTTCTTTCTGGATCATCTAAATATATTTCATAAATTATCCCGAGATCTTTAAATTTATTTCTATCTTCTAAATTTCTCAATATTTTATCTTTATAATTACTTGTACTAATATATTTAAAATTAAATATCTCGTGGTACATGTCATTTTCTAAATATACTTCTAATAATTTATCCCATTCTTGTAAATATTCATAAATCCATATCTTCTTCTTAACATCAGATCCTTTTACATATAATTCTACCAAATTTATTCTTTCGGAATATTGATTATTTAATATAATAATATAAACTAGTAATTTATCATACAAGTCATATTTCTTAATAACTCGTTCTAATTCATCTTGTAACTTATTAATTATTAAATAATAAATTAATTCATCAAATAATTTATAATATTCTAAAATCTTATGATAATCAGTCTGTAATTCTTCTAAAATGTAAACATCTTCATTTATAAAATGGCATATTTCTTCTATTTTAGAAATATCTTGTATTTTACCATAGTACAAAACTATGTTCTTTTTTATTTCTTCTAGACTGATATTATTCTTAATTAGTTTTATACATCTTTCTAGATTTCTAGTGTACAGAAAACATAAATCAATACGAGAACATTTCATGAAAATGTAGTCGAGAATATCACTGTTATTATTGAAAGCTACAAATAAATCGTCAATAAATATTTGTATCTTTGATTTATCTTGTATTGTATTATTCTTTATATAATTATACAATATCTTAATAATATTATTTGTATCACTAATATTATATGTGTTACTTCTATCACTGATATTATTAGTACTATTTCTTAGAATTTGATGGTTGGTCCATCTACTTGTAAATTCATATTTGTTGGTTGCGAATTTGTTTATTATATAAACAAATTCATCATCCAGAACCAAGTCATAATCTTGTATGACTTCATCAATGATATAAATTATATATTTATAGTTTAGATCTTTCATTTTCTCTATATTGATATTCTCCATATTGATTTTTATATTATGTTTTATCATCATTTCTATACTTTTAGAATATTCCTCGTTTTTAAAATATTTCTCTATTTGTTTTTTTATATGTTCTTTATTATAATACGTGTCTATAGAATTAAATCTACTTATGCCGTATATTTCTAAATCTGTAGTGCCTAGTAGCTTGAAATCTGTATCTGTAAATGTAAAAGTATTATAGAGATATAACTTATCATGTTTTGTATATAATAAACTATCAGATACGTAAAATGATGTAATATTGTCCAATATTACATCATCATATATGAGAGTATTCTGATAGAGTAAATATATCTTGCCATTCTTATAATCTATTGTATATTCACTGGTAATTGGTTTACTTTTGAATATTAATTTGTTCTCTTCTGAATATATTTCGCCGTTTGTATTTATAGTAATTATCTTCCCATTAATATTGTGGATATTCAAAATGTCATTTAACCTTTTTATAGGTTTTTTATGTTTACTATTGTGAATATTACTTGATTCTATCTTACTGTTTTCTATACTAAGAATTTTTATGTCTTTTTTTTTAAAAATTAATTTGTCTTCATTAATTATTTGTGTGTTTTTAAGACAAATATTATGTTTAAATTTATTTTCTTCTCTTCTTATAATTTCAAATTCCTTATCAAAGACTAATAATCTTTTGCTAAAAATAATACCAAATTCATCTCTGTCTACTAATATTCTCTTTATATCTTCTTTAAATTCTAATTTAAAATCGTGTTCTGCTAATTTCTTCTTATCAAAATTGTAAACTAAAAGATCTTTATAATCAGAAACAAGGAACATGTTCCCGATTTTAGAATATTCCTTATTTATGAAATAATAAAACAAGGTATCATTTTTCTTTGAGTATACTTTTCTATCATAAAAAGATACAAATTCCCCTTCTAGTTCTGTAATAAATTTTACCCTCCAGTGGCCATCCACAAGGACGAGTAAAGTGATCAGATTTCCTGTAGCCAAAATCAACTTATTTTCAAATGACTCGCATTTCAAATTATAGAGATTTCCTTGAAGTATCTCTTTTATCAAAGGTATTCTATTAAAAATACACCCATTATCTTCTATAAATATTATTTCTCTTTCTGTAACAAGTGCCCAATAATTATATCTTTCTATATAACACCCACTTAAACATTTCATTTTACATTCACTTATCTTTTCCATTTTCAAATTATAAAACTCGACTTTATTTTCATAAATTAATACGAAAACATCATCACTAGACAAAATCGCCTTACAAATCTCAGTCTCTAAATTTGTCTCTCCAATTATATCGAAATATTCATTACTAAATAATATCACTGATTTCTTTGTGACTACTAAAGTGTACTTGTTGTTACTAGTAGCTTCTACTATTTCATCAGTAAAAGATCCAAGTTCTGATTTGTTTAGATTGTGTTTGTTTATCAAGAAAATTGTCTTTTTGTTTTCTACTAAAACAAATTCGTATTGATAATTCAGAAAATGAGAAATTTCTGAATATTCATCTTTTAGATAAATAGAGTCGTCTACTATTATTTGATTATCTTTGCGGATCATTATACTTCCATTATTGGAGTATAAGTCGCCAGTGACTTGTTTTATTTTGTAATTTAGTAAATAATAATTTTCCATAAGAGGGTATTCATTTATGCAAAAATAAAAAAAAAGAATATTTATACTTTTAAAATTTGCATAAACAAATTTGGATTTGTTTGTATTAAAATAAAATGTTACTTGTAAATTATGCATATTTTATTATGTTTTTACATGTTTCTTCTTTTTCTTGTTTGCTCCCTATGGAATAATTTGGGCCCATCAAACATTGACTCATATTTCAGTCCCATTTTTTCATACAGTTCATTTTTCTCTTCTTCTTCTTCTGTTTTATTGTTCTCATCAAGCCATTCATTTTTATAGTCGATATTTTTATACAAGTCTGATTGTTCATCATTTGTCCACTCATTGACTTGTTTCGTATTATCAAAATTAGTCCAGTCACTCATAAAAAGGGTAAAATAAATAAAAAATTATAATAAATAAGTTACATGATATATTTTTAATTCATTTAATATCCCATATATTTGACTCCCATCTTCTTTAAAGAATACAAGACATCAGAACAAGTTATTGTCTTTCTCTTCGCATGATTAGCATAAACAAATGAATAAGAAATAATTCCAGTCATGTAACTCTTGGCGGCTACTCTGATCTCATTAAAACAGCCTGATCCTACTCTACTGACACCTGCTCTCCTGGCTAATCTTCTTATAGCTGGCTTACTAATACTCTCTTCATTAGAAGTAGTCTTTCTGTGTTTCTTGGCTATACCTTTGGCACTTTTAGATCCTTTTCCTCTTCCTGGTGCTGACATTGAGGGTGAAACACTTTCTTGTTTTTATAGTTTTTTGAGAAAAAAAGGCGGGATTTCTACACGAAAAGGCGGGAAAAACAAAAAGTGAAAAAGCAAAATGGAGAAAACACAATAACTTGGTGTTTTAAGACTTTTAAATTTTTACCTAATAAAACCAAAATTATTTCTTTTTTTTAAAAAAGAAAGGAACAAAAATAACATTTAAAATGGGATAAATTTATTTTATGTCAAATAAATTAATGCGAACAAGTAGATTGTAATTTAAAATGATTCTTTCTTTATGAAAAAGATAAGAATGTTATAATATTTCATGCGCATAAATGAAAATGATTTCATGTAAATAGATAATAAAATATAAGCAAATTGATTTTCATTCACAAATTAATTTCATTTATTTCTCGTTTACTTCCTTAACTAAAAATCCACTAGAAATTTGTACTCTTCTTAGTTCTTCTGATAAATCAACATGAAATAATTTACTTCTTTCTTTAATTTTTAAATTCAAAGAATCTAAATCTTCTTGAAGATTTAGTAAATTAATTGATAATTTAAAATATAAAATTTCATGCTTTTTATATTCTTCCTTAATTTTCTTATAAAGGAGAGTTTGTTTGTTTTTAACAAACAAACTCACATCTAATAAATTACAAATCCAAATATTTAAATTTACAGGATCCAAATCTGTTTTTTCAAAAAACAGATTTATTTCTTTTTCACACAATTCATCAATTTTATTATTATCTAAATTTCTAAGACTATTTAAAACCATTATTTTTTCTGTAATTTTTAAATTTTTAATATTTGCATAAATTGAATCAAATAATTCTAAAATTAAAGAATTTAAATTTTGACAATTTACAAGTTTTAAAATGTCAAGTTTACAGTAAATTTCTTTTATATTGTTAAATTCTAGAAAATCTTTTTTTATAAGATTTTCTATTTTTAAATGATCTTCTTTTGATAAATTATGATTTTTTAAAAAGTCTCTGAGTTTAAATTTGTCATTTATGACTTGTTTGAGAAATTTGTGGTTTTTGGCGTGTTGTGCTTGTAAAAGCAAATCTTTTTTTTGTTCGTACAATTCGTCCAATTTTTTGAATTTTTCGATTAATTTGTCCACCATAGGAAAAAAACAAAAAAAAACGAAACTTATATTTAAAAATCCAGTAAGTTTATAAAAATTATATTAAGTCTATGGTAAATTTTTATTACATTCATAAGTCTATAACGAATATAAATTAGTTTATAAGTGTAAATAAACAAATGCAAATTAATTTACTACTATGTTTTTATATAATAAATTTAAATTAGTATATAAATGTAAATAAACAAATTAAACTCACTAATATATTTTATATAATAAATTTAAATTAGTTTATAAATGTAAATAAACAAATGCAAATTAATTTACTAATATGTTTTTAATAATTAATTTATTTGGTTTTACCATTCTAAATCTCTTAATTGTTTCAGCTTGTCGCTCAAAGGCAATAATTCTTTTTTTACTCTCGTCCTCATATAAAATATAGGACAATCCCTATTAGCGCACAATATCTCGTCTTGTAAACTTCCTTGACATCTCTGACACTCAGTCCAACATTCATTATAAACAACTTTCTTGTTTTCTATCTCTGTCTGTAATTTGACTAAATGTTTATAGAAATCTGGTCTACAATTTTTACACAAGATTGTACCAGAAGTCTTACAACTTATACACGTAGTTTTAGTCTGAAGAAAGGCATTCATAGGCCCCTTGACTTTGACAATATTGGACACTACACGAGTGTGCTCTCCTTTTAATAATTCTGAGACATTGTCTACAATAGGCTCAAATAGCCTGTGAAGAGGTTTAGCCAATTGTTGATCAATATAATATTCTGTATCAATAGGCAGATTATTCTCCAAAACATAGACAGGATCTTCAGCCTTATCATAACCAGCCACTTTCTTCCCTTTTTCTACCATAATGTAGCCTACTCTGTTCCCTAAGGCACCAGCAGACTCATCTCCTCTCTTCTTCATTTTCTCTGCTAATTCTACATGGGCTTGTTTACTCGCGTACTTCTCGCCCGATTTCGTGATCGCCTTGGAAATGACCAATTGACTCAAATCAATTTTCCCTTGGTAAAGATCTTGGACTATTTTCTTAACATAAGATTTGGCACCTTCTACATCTTTCTCAAATAATATTTTATTAAGACAAGTCTCTATAACTTCTTTAACTAAATTACAATTATCTCTTCTTACTGTCTCTATCCCTTTAGTATCTATTTTACTAGACTTGTCCGGGTTAGTGTAAATTAACCCAGCATACCTCTTTTTATTAATTAAAAGATAAGGATAATAAACCTTCTCAAACTCAAGAGCAACAGGCTTAATAAACTTAGTAGTCACATAATCCGCAATTTCTTTTGCCATTTCGAAGACTTTTTTCATGTCGCTTTCTCTGAAATTTATCATAACAGAATCTGTGTCTCCGTAAATGACCTCAGTGTCATGAGAAAAGCCTTTGCTCTTCGAATAAGTCGTCTCAATAATATTTTTAGTAAAAGCAATCATTTCACGGCCAAAAGACGTCGTACTCTGGGAAATTTCTATACAAGGCAATTTACCAATACTAGCACCAGTAAATCCATAAATAGAATTCGCACATGTCTTAATTGCCAACTGTCTAGCACTCAGACAAGATTTTATAACTGGATCTTCTTCCAAATTCATTTCTTTTTTTGTAGCTTTTCTTGACGCCAATAAATTCGTCAAGACTTTAGGCAAAAGACCTTCTCTAAGCTTGACATCAGCGAAATAATTATTAGTAGGCGTCTTTATACCTCCATATTTCTCATATTGTTCTTTAGTAAGTAAAGTAGAATAACAAAGATTTCTACTTATCATAATAGAAGGATACAAAGATGAGAAATCTAGTACTGCTATTGGTTGAGGATAAAATCCTCTTAGTGGGTCCATAACAAACCCGCCTTCAAATGTCGACTCATTTTCTGAAACATTTAAAACTGGCACGAGGTAGTCATTTTGAGCCGCGGCTCTGTAAATCAAAGTTAAAACTTTTATACTGACGCCTCTACTCGAGAAATAATCCACAGGCACGCCTGTGACACGACTTAATTCTGTAAAATTAATTAACATATTTAACTTATTAAAAAGTCTTAGTGGCAAAAGTGTATCTTTTAAACAATAAGAAGCAATACGCTTTCTTGTGTCACGAGTTCCTTCTTGTAAATCGTGCATCGAATGATGTGGCACATCTTCTTTTTGTTCTTGTAAAAAATGTAAGCTGACAGAATTCAAAGAATAACTTCTCAATTTGTGTTCTCTCCTGATAATTTGCATCAGGTCGAATATAATTCGACCTTCTATATCTATTTCTGTCGTATTTAGATTTCCAATTTGTCTTGAACTGAATACAGTATTTTTAACTTTAGAATTTTTATCAGTTCTACCTAACTTGGCAAAATCTTCAATGAAAAAAATTTCTCCTCTGTCTAAAATGTAAGGAATGTCAAATTGTTTCAAATTGTATCCTAAAATTATATCAGGATCTTCTTTTAGAAAATATTCTCTCCAAGAAATTAATAAATCTTTTTCAGTTTTAAAACTTTTTACTTGTGCGCCTGGAATAGGCGCCGTATCTTTGAGACAGAAGATTGTTTGCTCGATTTTGTCATGTTCGTCGGAATATGAGACAGTGTTTCCTATTTGAATTATAGGATCTTTAGATGAGATTGGAAATGATATTTTGTCTAAACTGACAGTTTCAATATCAATACTCAGAATTTTGAATCTTGGAAGTTTGACGAATTCGCCTTTGATTTCCAAAGGTATGACGTCTTTATAAGAACATGACAATACCAAAGGTGTTTCAGTTAAAGTATTATAATGCTTAATTTTTAGATATTGCATTCCCACAATATTCATATCTACCATAAAACGAAGAACAAAAGGAAAATTACTCTCAAATAGTTTAAATCTTACGTTATTATTTCCTATTCTGATTCCTTCTTCCAATAAAGTTTTTAATTGATAAAAAACTGCTGGTGTATTAAAAGTCAGTTTAAAAAAGAGCGATTTTTTTTCTGAGTACCCGTACAGAGGATATTTCATAGCAGTGTCAACTTGAACAAGTCTTCCTTTTAGATTTAATTTATCAATGGCTTGTTTTATTTGATCTTCGTAAATATTTAAATCTCCTACTGGTTGGATATACAAATAAGGAAGAAAGTCTCTTACAAGTACTTGTATAGGTTTACCATCTTTAGTAGTACCAAAAATTTTGATTATTGGTTCGCCAGTATTTAAACCACTAGAGTCAATAAAAAAATCAATATTAGTTTTTAAAAAAATAATATCACTAGACATGGGTAAAATAAAAGATAATTTATAAAAAGTCTTTTGTAGAGTCAATATTAGTTTTTAAAAAATAATATAACAAATCATTTGGGTAAAATAAATTTTTATAAAAAGTCTTTGTAGAGTCAATATTAGTTTTTAAAAATATATAACAAGACATAAGTATTATAAATTATTCAATAAAAAGTCTTTTTATTCCTCACCGTCGACACTAAAATCTTTATATTTTTCAATTATTTCACTATATTGATTTTTTTCTAATCTTACAAATTCCCCATTTGTTTCTTCACACATGATACCAATTTCAATATCAAAAGGTTTATCTTTTAAAGGATCATAAGATTTATAAAGAATTCTTATACCATTTTCTACTAAATCTCGAATTTCCATATTTTCCAGATTTAATTTTTCGAGTTCTGTTTTTACAATTCGAGATCCTTTGCCGATGACAGAGCTTTTAAAAAACAAAGATTTCCCCGTACAATCAGTTTGGAGAATTTTATATTCATTTTTATATTTTGAACAAGTTAGTAGATTTATTCCTATAGGTCTCACGCCTGAGTACCTAGTAAATTGATGAATAATGTTTACTATTTGGTTTCTTACGCTTTCATGACTGACATCCATGTCATTAGAGTGTTTTTCGCTGATAAGGTTATTTTTCAAATTTTCATTTATATAAACAAGGTCTGTTTCTATACCACTAGAGATTTGGAATATAGAATTATTTACTTTTTTTATTCTGAAGTTTTTTTCGGAGACATAGAGTTTTGACTCTATGGGTTTCTCGGCTATCATAATGAGGCCTTTTTTATTTTTCATACAAATAGCAGTGTTCCCGTTATCTGCTGCTTTTTGAGCGTATCCTATTTGTAAGATGTCTCCTGTGTTTGTGTAAACAGTGTCCACGTCCAAAATCGCCATGGGTAAAAAAAAATCAAAATTTTTAAATTTATTTTCAAGTTTGTGTCTAAAAAGATTTTATGTCTTTTTAGACTCCATGAAAATGCACAGAGCCAAGCAAATGGTGTCAAAAAGATTTAAAAAGAAATTAAAGTAAACTTGAATGGCAAAATTTAACAAAATCGCATATTATAAATCTAAGTGTTACCGGCTGTGTTGCACACGCCAATAATCAGACTAAAACTTAAAGATGAAACAGTTGATAATGATCTGAAACCATCTAGGTTTCAGATCCGAAACTAAAACTATTTAAGAAATCTTAAATAGACTAAATATGCCAAATAAATATAGTTCTTCTTCTAATAAAAAGCCTTCTTCAATAACCAGCTCTCCTTCTGGTAACACTAAGTAAACTTGAAATAAAATTTACTTATTTAAAATCGCATATTATTTCTTGTCTTAACTTTTTATGAAACATATACCATTTTTTGATGTACAAGATCTTTTTGGTATTCACAATCTTAAATTAAATTGATCTTCGTCTTCCCAGTAAAAAAAGATGTTTTTTTTTTAGTAATTCATATATATAAATTATGATATCTTTTTTAAAAACCAACTTATATCTAAATTTGTCTTAATTATTTTCTTTCTACCCTAATTCTCTTAATGGTTTCTATAATAAATTACAAATTCAGAAGTATGAAGAATTTTAGTACAATCACCATAGAAGGAAATGGTCTTCCTCTCTGGGAACTTAAGTACGAAATCATCACTCAGAAGAAAATGCAGAGTAAAGATTTCGATTTATTATTTTATGAAAGTGCTACTAATGAGAAGATCACTGATGAATATTACCAGATAGAAAGAAATAGCCACATAATCGTAGAAAGAATCCCTTTGTGGATGTCAAGCACAGGCTACAATGTAAGGGACAAGAAGAAAGAGACAGTCAAGATGCCCAAGTACAAAGCCGCCCCGCCTGAAACTTATGTCTGCTTCAGATGCGGCAACAAAGGGCATTTTATTCAGCACTGCCCCACGAACGAGGACAAGGCCTTTGATATCGCCCGAATTAGAAAACCCTCAGGGATTCCTAAAGATTTCTTGATTCCTGTCAAGGAACCAGACGCCAATGTAAACACAGGCATGTTAGTAACCCCAGAAGGATATTATGTAAAAGCACAGCCACAAATACAAGAGTGGAAGAGGAATAAATTAGGGACTAGTAATATTTCAGAGATACCTGAAGAATTAAAGTGTCCTGTTTGTAATAATTTATTTAGTAATCCAATTTTGACTAATTGTGGGCACACATTTTGCGAAGGGTGTTTTGGCATAAACTCGAAATGTCAAGTTTGTAAAGCGACAATAAAGACGACTAAAGAAAATACAGAAAAAAGAAAGAAAGTGGATTCATTTCTCAATAAATAAGTATTAAATAATTAATATAAATAAGTATATAAATTATATTTATATAAATTTAAATAATATACAAATGTGTATTAATTATATTTATATAAATATGTGTATTAATAGTATTATTATAATTTAAATAGTAGAAATAAGTGTATTATTAATATTATATAAACTAGGGAAAGCTTTCCCGTTTTAAAAACGGGATTTACATGTTTAGTTTTTTAATATGTATTTCCCCTTTTAATTTTGTTAAGTTTCCATTTTGGGATGAATGAATTTAGAAAGGGGAAACATGATTTTAAAAAATACTTTTTAGTAACATATAAGGAGTAAAGTTGAGCTAAAATATTTAATAATTATAATGAGATAATTTTGGGATTTTCTAAGCTCAAGTTTTGACATTTATATTCAAAATCTTTATTAATAAATTAATTTGCAATTTTTCGTGGAAGGGTTAAATAAATTCTAAAAAACGATTCTGACGATATTTTGGAACTGAGTTTTCTAAAAATAATAATCAAAATTAAAAAGTATTAACTAATAACATACACACTTAGAATAGTCAAATTAAAGCAAAAAAATTTATATTTGATATTGCAAACACACAAAAGTATGAAATATGTAGTCTGGACATTTCAAATTGACAAAAAAGAGGGGTAATAAATTAAATAAAATTCTTTTATATATATGATAAGTATAATTTCTTTTTTTTTTAAAAGATAATAAAGATTTGTTTATGCAAATCTCATAGTAAAAAATTTCATAATCTTTAAGATAGTAAAGATTTGCGTTTAAATCTTAATAAAACACTTTTATATTTATAAGATATTCTTAAATATTTCATAACAATAAAGTGGCTTAATTTCTATTTGGTCAATATCTCGTCCTTTTAAATCTTCCTCTAGAGCATTTTCTTCATTAAATCTAAATGTCTCTGTAAAATCAATATCATAAAAAGACTGAAGTTTACTAATTATCCTTTTTATTACTGGATTATACCTAAGACACCCAAATATCAAAAATCTCTCTAAAATCAAATGTACTCTTTTTACTGGTTGTTTAATTTTAATAAATAATTTATCTACTACTTCTTCTATTAATTTCATTTTTGTTATATCCAAATTTGTATTAAAAACAAACAAAATCTCATACAAAGCTTGTACCAATTTCTTAAAATCATATCTATAAGATTCATAAATATCTAATACTGTCAAAATACAATATAATTTCTCTTCATAATTACTAATATTTAGACTATCATTTAATAAAACATAAAGTCCTTCATAAAATTCTTTTCTTATAAATTTCTTATACTTTTTTAAGCCTATAAAAGTATATTTATATTTCTGCTTAATTTTGTCTCTTAATATTAAGAAATATAATCTTTGTAAACTGTCTACTATTTTTCTATGTATTACAAATCCATCTTGTTTTTCTTCTTGATTTTTCTCTTTTCTTCTTTCTTCTTCAATTTGTCGTCTCTTTTTTTCTAATTTTCTTTCTTGTTTTTTAAAAGATCTTTTTATTTTAAAAAATTTGTCTTTTGGTTTTTCAGTTTCTTCTTCTAAGAAATCTTTTAGTAAATTTATTTCTAATAAAAATGACAAAACTTCAGGATGAAATTGTGTCTCATACATTTGATTTACAATACAAAATATGAGATCTCCATTTTTATCTTCATTTATAATATTTTTCAATGTATTTAAGCATACATTACTAATGTTATCTGTTCTTGTATTATTGTTATCTGTAATTATATCTGTAATGATATCTGTTTTATTTATATTATCTGTTCTTGTATTATTGTTATCTGTAATGATATCTGTTTTATTAATATTGTTATCTGTAATATTATATTCTGCTTTTACATTACTATTGTTATCTGTTTTTGTAATATCTGTTTTTATTATTGTTCCTTTTAATATTTTCTTAATTATTATATCTATAAAATTGAAATGTTCAAAATGTGCCATAATTTCTGATGCTATAATATAAGTTATAAAAGACGTGTCACTGCATAAAGTATTAATAAATAAAGAATACATTTTCAATATTGTCTTATCCCCTTCTGTGATTTCTAAATCATCTTTTTTATATTTGACTTTGTCTTTTAGAGTTCTAATTTTGTACAATGGAATAATACTCTTAAATACCTTTAGTAGAGAAATGTAAATGACTGCTTTTTCTTTCTCATTTTCTGTTTTTATGTTTAGTATTGTTTTTATTTTTTTTATGTTTTTTTCTGGTTCAGTTATTATGCTTTTGCATGAAACTGCGATTTCTTTTATGTTCATTTGCATAAACGGGCCAAAAAAAAAGAAAAAATTTATTTTAAAAAAAATGTAAAATTTATTTTAGATGTAAATAATTATTTAAAAATTATGTAAAAACAAGATCTATAAGTAATAAAAAGATGTCAAGTAGATCTTAATTAGGCTTACATCTAAAAAGTCTTACTGTAAAATAAGTGTCTTACTTTACATTCTGATAAAATCTTATTATGTTTTTTTTTCTTTGCCCTTATGATCGCCGTAGTAGACACTTGTTATTTCTTGAGACGTGGCACAATTTCCCAAAACATAAATAAAATTATCATCCCAGACTCAGTAAAAAGAGAATTAATAAATGATCAAAGTAAAGAATTCTACAATTTATACAAATTTATGATAGAAATAAGAAACCCATCTTCTTCTTACATTGACCAGATACATAAATTAAACGAAAAAATGCATTTTAATTTAAGCCAAGCAGACGTAGAAGTCTCTGCTTTGACTTTGGAACTCCATGAAATATTTTGTAATACTTGGGTAGACAAAACAAATATAAATGATCTAGAAGATGTCACTTGTCTGACACTAGACAATGGAATAAAACAATGTCTAAGATATCTCAATTTATATGAAGATAATCAATTTATTTCTAAGAAATTTAAAATGAGATGTTTCGCGTGTTTCTCAACTTATGAGGAGAAAATAGATTTCTGTAAAAAATGTGGATTAAACACAATTTCAAGAGTCTCTGTCGTAGTGGATGAAAATAATAAAGAGAAATTGTTATTAAAGAAAAATTACAAATTTCAGCCTAAAATATTGTACGGGGCAAAAGGAGTGGAAATAAAAAGCAGTGGGCAAAGGGAATATGAACAATTTATAAAAATGAAAGGATATAAAAATAAAAAGAAACCTCTGACAGAAGTATTAGGAGATTTAAATGATTAAAAATTAATAAATAACGAATTATCTATTCTTAATAAATAATTTAAATCTTAAGATTTATTAAACAAATTATTAATAAAAGAACGGTAGCATAAAAAAAATAATTAATGCATAAAAACAGCATAATAAAATATGCAGGATAAAAAACAGCATAAAAAAGTTATGCATAAAAAACACTGTGAGATAATAAATGATAATTTAATAAATCTTGAGTTTCTTCGCTCTCCAGTGTCTTCTCTTCATGTTATATTTATCTTTAAATTCTGGTAATTCACTCTTCCATGCTGGTATAGCTCTATTACTGCGTCTTGCTCTGACTAACCTAGTCTTAATTATTTCAGTTTTTCGGGATCCCATTTTTAGGGGATTTATTTTTTAAAAAAATAAATCTTAAATAAAATATGTCATCGTAGACTCAACTGTAACAAACAAAAGTAAATTCCAAATTTATGCAAATTTGTAGAAACAAACAAATTCATGACAAACAAATTATGCAAAAAAAATATAAATAACTTTAAAATTTATGCCCATATAAATGGTCGAAATCAAAGAAACTCATTGGGAGACCATCCAAGCGAAAACATTTACTAAATGGTACAATGACAAATTAAAGAAAGGAGGATTTCCTCTTATACAAGACATCTATAAAGATTTACATGACGGCGTATCTCTTGGAAATTTATTAAAATGCATTGTTTCTTCTGACATTTCTTACAATAAAAAGCCTTTTACAAGAATTCAGAAAGTAGAAAATTTAGAAATTCTTCTAAGATTTATTAAGAAACAAGGACTTAGTCTTATAAATATTGGACCTGAAGATATTGTAGATTGTAATAAGAAACTTATTCTTGGATTAGTATGGACTTTAATTTCTAAATTATCAATTTCAGAATTGGGTATAGGAGATTTGAGTATGAAAGAAGAACTTTTAAGATGGTGTAGAGAAGCTACAAAAGATTATAAAAATGTAAATATAATTGATTTATCAAGAAGTTGGCAAGATGGTTTAGGATTTAATGCTTTAATTCATAAATTTAGACCAGATTTAGTACCAAATTATGAAGAATTAAGAAAAGAAGATATTTATAATAATTTAGAACAAGCTTTTGATATTGCAGAAAGGAAACTTCAAATACCAAAATTACTTGATGTTGAAGATGTAGCAGATGTTGTAAGACCAGATGAGAAAATAATGATAACTTATTTATCAGAATATTATAAGAAGTTTTATCAATCAGAAAAAGATAAAATTTCTAAAAATGTACTAAACAGTTTATTAAACAAAATTGAGTGGTCATTACAAAGTAGAAATTTCTATGAAATTAAAGCTAGAAGTTTTTTAAATAAACAGAAGATTTATCAAGAGAAGAAAAAAGAATTAGATGAAGAAATCTTAAAGATTTCTTCATTACAAAATGAATTACAGAATATTAATAGTACTTTATCAAAAGATTATTTAAATTTACAGAGTACTTTAGAAGAAATTAATTTGTTACATAATTTTTACAATATTAAGGAATATTCACCCCCTTCAGAAATCTCAATTGATAAGATTAATTTTAAATATGAAGATTTAAAATTAAATTTAATTAATAAATTTAAGATTGAGACATTAGAAAACGAAGAAGAAAAAATAAATGAAGAAATTAAACAAATGAAGATTATTTTATTACATCAAGAAAATATAAATAAGAGATTTAATATTGTCAATGACAAAGTAAATTCAAATAATAATTTTATTAATGAAGATTTGAAAAATGATTATAAAAATTTACAAGAAGTTTTAGTTCAATTTGCCGAATTTTTAAATTTCTTGAATAATGAGAATTTAATAAAAGAGAACACGCTTAATAAAGCGATTAGGATTTTTGATAATTCAGGAAAAGAAATGTCACTTAAAGATTTTAAGAATTTAGTATCTAAATTGGGAATTTATATTGATGAGAATTTTATAAATAAGGAAGTATTAAATAGAGAAGAATTTATTGATACAGTGAAATATTTATTAATAAAGTCTTATGATTCTGTAATAATTCAGAAGGCTTTTGAGGCATTAAAAGATGAGACAGAATTAAATGAGAAAGATCATAAGAATTTATTGTGTTATAATGGAAAAAATACGAGTATAAGTTTGACTAAATTAGTAAATGAATTTCTTAAATAAACTAGTAATTAATTAAAAAAACAAACAAAGTTTATTTCACATATATAAATATATGCATAAAATGATATATGTAAATTTATTAAAATTAATTTATTTATGCATTATTAATTTATTTATGCATAAAATGAAATATATATAAATTTATTAAAATTAATTTAATAATACATGAGTAAATTAATATAATTGCATAAGTAAATTAATATTGTTTTTTGTTTTTTATATATTTGTGATGAATTCATCTACCTCCTTAAAAAATTGTACTAAATTTGACTTGTCAATTTCTTCTAAGGAAATCCAAGTCCTTTTTAGTAGAAATTTCACGCAGTTTTTCTTTAAAAATATGTGCTCATTATTCTTCATGATTTTCCCTTCTAGTTCCCTGTTATAAGTGTCTAGTATTTTAAAGAATATGCTTAATTCTTCATTGGTCATGTTATTTAAGACTGACGCTTTTATGTCTTCCTTGTTAGAAATTTCAACAATTTCTCTAAATTCTTTAGACATTTTTAAAAGGGTCAAATTTAGGTTAAAAACTTTATTTGAAATAATGTTGTATTGTAAATACAGATTTGTTATATCTTTTATCTTTCTCTAATACACATAAGAAATCTTTCATGTTTATATTTCTCCCTTGAACTTTCTTCTCAATATTTTTATCATCATAAGGCGAATAAATCGACTTAAACTTCGTTATATTTCTATTCATGGCCACTTCTTCCCCGCTCATCCAACTCTTCTGCTGGACACCAAGTGCCTGCATAGCCACAGTATTGCTCAGTTTCTTCTTTACTACCAAATCTTCTCTCTCTTGAATATTCTTCTTTTTCGTCTTTTTATCTTCATTTTGCTTCAGATTTAACTTCTCTAACTCGCTCTTCTCAATTTGCTCAAGGCACCAAAGTTGTCTAGCCAAATCATTTTTAATTTGTAAATTCTTGTTTAACAAACTGTAATCTACTCGTATTTTACTCATCTCGTCCATCTTATCAGTAAACTCAATCAGCTTCCTCTTTAATATCAGAAAGAGTAAACTGTAAACATCTTCACTGACTAATAATTTCCTATTCTTGGCTAGTCTCTGGACATATTCTTTAAATAATTTAACATTTAAAAGAGAATGTAATTGACCCTCAGGATCCTCTGAGTCATCATTGGCATAAGAAAGATTGTATTCCATGATCTTCTCATTTTCTTCTTTAAGATCTACACCAGAATACTGGAGAATATCGTCAATATGCTCAGTCTTAATTTCAGTATTTCTAGGGAATAAATTGGCATATTCTTCGGGATTGAGAATGTCTTTACAAATATTAAAAAAATCAGTGGGACTAATTTGCTTATTACTGGCAGCATAATAAGCATCTTCAATCTTCCTCTTTTTGTAATCAGCCAGCATATCAAATGTCTCCTTGTTCATCAAGGGGATAAAAGAGAAACAGAAAAAAATGTGAAGTATGTAAAATAGATGTGAAGTATGTAAAAAAAATGTGAAGTATGTAAAATAGATGTTATTGTAATATCATATATATAAAAAACACGAGAACCAATTATAAATATGTATGATTAATATATATTAGGCTATGATTATATATAACACAATTAAATTTTGTATATGTAGCCTTTAATTTGTTTGTGTAAAACAAACAAACTTGCATTTAAAATTATAAATAAATTTTTATTGCATAAATAAATAATCAAAAAAAAATTTATACATTGGAGATCGAAAATTATGTTATTACATAAAAAGGGGTATATATATTTAAGAAAATATTCTGATTGTAAAAAAACAACTTTGAGCAATTTCCAAATGATGAAAACACCTTATGTGTCTTAGATGTGCATCTAATCATGTGGATGAAAACTCTCAATTAGAAAACTTCAACGCTAAAATAAGTTTTTAGAGATTTACGAAAAACACGGACCTCTACGATAGGCTTTAAACTAGAAAAATTTAACAACCCCTAAAAAATCCGAGACTATACATTTTTTCTTCTACTGAAGCAACTATGGCCTTTATTCAAAAACATAATTTATTGTAAAATTCCAACCTTTATTTTTGAATGTTTTGATAAAATGGGTATGCCAGCACGATGCTACGTATTGTAACAGTTTTAGATTTCTAAATTTTCGAGTAGAAAATCGTAGCCAGTTTTTCGAAGGTTTAAAATATCAAATTTAAAGGTAGGCATATTTGAGTCTTTATTAATGCATTCATGGTTAGAAAAAATCATCAGTATATATTAACAAATATACTATTGTTTCCCGCCTCCTAAAAAGGTCAATAAAAGAGGTAATTTATCTATATAATAAAATAACATTGAAGGCAATATGGCTCGATAGCCCAATAAAAGTGGATGAGAGTGTTATAATAAAAAGAGATTTGTAAAATCTCCAACAAAAAAGTATGATTCAAGTACTAAAGCGACTAGGTTTTTGCATTGTTGAAAAAAAACAAAAACAGATTTATAGAGTAATACCAAATCTAAAATATAACTTTCCTTGACCTTTTTTAGATTTATGAACCTCAATTCATAAATTTATAGACACTGGTCTTACCCATACGCTGCCTCTGGGATTAATGGAGAACATAAAATCGCAAATCAAAAAGAATAATTGCCTAATATTGGTGGGTGCATCATTTACTGGAATGTGAGTGATATCATATCAAATTCGATATTAACCCGTGGAAAACAATAAGAAACTTAAGTCTTAGACCACGAAGAATAATATATTTGCAACAGATTAAAAAAAAGCTTACGATTCTGATACTTATAGTAGCGCTTTTATAACTTTTTAGAAAGATTTCATTTCAAAAAGCTTTATGATTCTTCTAATTATTTTTATAAGATCTATCAAGAAAAAAACAGCCCCCTTCGGGAAATATCCCTATTGCCGTAAACACAATCTAAACCCGAAATCTCTTCATAATGCTACTTATTGTACGTAGCACTAAATGGATTACTAAAAGACTAAGTCGTGTGCACTGTCCGTCATTTAGTTCTGCCGAATTTAATGACTTACGAATCAGAGCAAAGATATCGTAGGCGCGAAGATCATAATTCTGTAACATGCCGACGGAAACTTGTAAGAGACAAGAGGTCAACACATTCCATAAATTGCTTAGGTTTTAGAGGCGTAGTTTGTGTACAAATTGATGATGATTTTATAGACATTTCATGTCATTACTTTGATGTCCCTACTGGAATAAATCGTGCATGTAATATAATTACTGTGAATCTGTCTAGATGCGATCTGAAGTATTAAAAAATTTATTTGGACTAGGTCCAATGGATTATTGCAGACCTCGAAGCTCCAGCAAATATAGTAGAGAAAAGCTTGACCAGAATTTAGAATATAATTCCTATCTAATCACCAGTCATAGATTCCTATTACAAGGTGGTTTCTACCTTCCCCAGCTTGCGCAAGATATTTAACTTTTAGCCGTTAAATAAATTTAAATTTGCACATTTATAAGTAATATATAGATTAATATTATTTAATATATTAATAATGTGCGCAGATATGTTATGTCATGTCCGCTACTACTCAGTGCTTCTTCATTTGTCTCTAAATATTCTTGACTGTCTTTTTCATTTATCTGTTTTATTATCAAATATGACGCCAGTCCTATTTCATCAATATTCTTCATCTTGTCTTTAATGAAATCCATGATTGTATCAGAGCTCTCAGTACTACCAAATAGCCTGATACTATTTAGAGCAAGTATTCCCATATACAGAATCTTACATCCTGTAAGATTCTTAGATAATTCTTCCAATATAAAAGTATTATAAACATAATCCCAGTCTAGAAAATGACACAAAGATCTCAGTGAATAAATATACTGATAAATGTCAGTATTAAACTTGTATTTACTAAACACAGGTATATCAACTTTAATACCAGACAAAACTTCTTCTAGTGGTTTAGTACATTTGAAACTTAACAAATTCTTAATATAAGTCAAACTTGTCCCAATAATCTTCTTACTTTTATGAATTTCCAAATCTACCAAATATTGGTAAGATAAAATGCTATGAATCGTAGAATAAAAGACACCAGAGTCTGTTATTTGATTATTCAAAATACAAAACGAGTAAAAAATAAGTTTAGAAAAATCTTGAACATACAAAATTATATCGTGAATAATAACAAATTTCTCTGTATCTGTAAATTCAGTACTTAGAACTAATAATGTAGAACACACATTAGAAAAAGATAACTTGTTTATGTTTAAAATCAAATATTTCAAGATTTTGTTCTTATTTTCTTGTAAATATTTTTTTACATTTTTGCTGTGAGAAATCTTTTGGATTTCAAAAGATTTCTGAGTGTAAGTTTCAGTGCAAAAATCTATAAATTCGTCAAAATAAGAATTTTCTTTAAAAACGCGGACTATTTTTTTACGACCGAAAAATGTCTCGAGATCTTCTTTGAGTCTAAATTTGTAAGACCAAGGAAGATCGGACTTTATATTTTCTTTCTGGATTTCATTTTTGATAAAAGATTTTTCTATTTTATTTGGAATTAATTCATCTGCAATAATTTCTTGAGATAAATTTGAATTTTGGATTTTATTCAAAACAGAATCTTGAGAAGGATTCTTGAAATCTTGAAGTTTAAAAGTATCGTCTTGAGGTTTACATGTATCTTCTTGTTTATTTATAATTAAATCTTCGTTTTCATTTGTTTTTCGTCTTTTTATATCTTTAAGAAGTGCGTTGATCAAAATGTCTTTATCTTCTAGAATTTCTTCTAATTCGTTGATCTTTTTTCTAAGTCTAGAAATTTCATCATTCATAAAAGGGTCAAAAAATTGGAAGTTACAACAAGATTTTTATAATAAGTTTTTTTTATAATAGGTTTTTTAAAATAAGTTTTTTAACAAGATGTTTTTTTTACAAGAAGTTTTTATAAAGAGTTTTTATAAATGGCACTTTATTTTTTAATTTTATTTTTTTTATTAATTTATAACTTACTACGGAATTAATTAAATATGAAATATAAATATGATAAATGTGTAATTTCACACACATAAACCATAAATTCCTCATTTTCAATTACACTTCCTTCAGAATATAACTGATTAACTTTCTTTAATCTTTTTTCTATTTCTAAATCCAAAGTTTGTACCATTTTAAAATGAAATTTCTCATTAAATTTCCACGTATCCCCGCCTTCTGTAAAAATTATTTTAAATTTCATCAATTTAAACATTTTTTCTTTAAAATTTTTCATTAGGCAAAATTTTGACACGTCACTGTCTTTTAATATTTTCAAATCTTTAAATAAATTGAAAATTCTATATTCTTCTACGAATAACTTGGACATTTCTTCGTTTCTCAATAATAATTTACTATCTCCTTGTACATATTTGTCATTTTCTATATCTTTTTTTATAACTTGAAAATTTATTAAATATTTTAAATATTCTTCAATATTATTTATCTCATTAATATACGAGATTCCATCTTTAATTAGAATAGAACTACTTTCTAAATTGTTTAATACTTCTTTAATTGTTATTATCTGACACTTACAAACAGATTTATAGATTTCTGACATAGACTTGGAATATCTAGTATTTACTAACTTGATAATGTACAAATCTAGTAAAGACTTGTCTAATTTCTCATAATTAACAGTAAACAAATTCGTCTTAGTCCTTTTAATATTATTTATAGATGATAAATTAATTATAAAATCATCTTTATAAATTTCAATATTTGTATTATTAAGTTTATAAGTACCGGAAAGCAGAATAGTAAAGAAAAACTTATAATTAGTCAAATCATACTTATTTTTAATATAAGAAAGATACAAATTGAAAAATAATCTTCTATTTCCAAGAAACTTGTAATAATAAGTAGAATCAAGTTTATAATAAGAAACAATATTTCTTTGTATGAGAAGAGACAACCCTTGATAAATCAAAGATAAGTTTATTTGATTATTTCCTTGGTGGATTTGGGATATGGTACTATTATTTTTATGGGACAAGTATGTGCATATTGTGTAACAAACTGTGCCGTAATCTTTATATAATTCTGATATCATCAAGAAAGGGGAAGAAAATTGAACAAGAATTTGTTTGTTTCATACTATAAATATTAATAATTAGCATAAACAGAAATTTAGTAGACGACAAAGAGAAAAAAGTGAAATTTATCAATGATGTCTTATTTAATCAGAACTATTGTAAAGACAATAAGTTCATATTTTAGAGCATTAAGAAAGAAATAACAAAGATGAGTAAGTGTAACACATGTCAAATATAACGATGCCCACATTGAAACATTAGACATATTTATTTAAATATTCTAAAATTGAATAATTCCATGTTTTCATTCCAACAATAACAATTTACTCAAAAATCGAATTAGAGTTTAAAAAAAAAAAAATTTATGGTTAAAATATAAGGCAATATTACCTTCATCTGAGAATAGGACAAACATGGTCAAAACAAAACATTATATTTGTAATGACCTGAAACTGTATATTACAATTATAAGAATGAATTTGTAATATTTGACTAAATAGAAGCTTTCATTCTCATACCCTACAGACTAGAGACGAGGCCGGCTATTTTATAAGCGTTAATGGACCTAATCATAGGCTTTTACATTTTTATATCTATATGATCAGTTGGAAAACTTAGATGATAAAAATATCCACGATAATCATTAAGTTGATTCAATGAAACTTGTCTGCACACAGCCATAGGGGAATCTAGGAAAAAGGAACCTTTAAGCTAAAAACAATGATATGTTTGAAGGAGTTGTCGATACTTAAGGTATTCGCTGTAAACAGCTTACCTAAAACCCGTCGATTGTGATTTCTAGGAATCGAAAAGTTTGTAAAGAGGCTAGAAAACAAAACAAAACAATATTGCCATCTATGTTATCTAACACAAAATTCTGTATCATGGTTTACAAAACTGGTAGGAGACTAGAGGTAAATGCGCCTAATAAAAATGCTGGGCAGGTGTAAAGAGTCGTGTGCTAATTAGAAAGATAGTGGGGAACTAATGCCTGATGCATCTCATGGGGGATTAAAAACATGCCCGTTAAATATATCGCCGTGACATCCTCTGGATGTGAATTGATGTATATATGGAAAAATATTTCCCATCAACTAAATCCAAAGGATGTTAAAGTACTGCGTAAGAAATTCACAATACCAGAGAAAAATATCACAAGCAAATGCCCCTCCCCAATCTATAAGATTTTTTTCTTTTCTTTACTAAAGGAAAACGTTCCTTTTCGATCGCTTACTCCTAAAAAATTCTGAAGATTTCTCGATGATTTTAAACGAAGATTCTAAACTGACAGGAAATTTTTTTAATATTAAATATTCTTGTAACAACTTAGTAGCATTATTTGATCACTGATAATATAAAAATAGGGTATAATTGAATTAAAAAAACATAAAGTTGTTTAACCAAGAATGACTTTTTAAGTTAAAATTCTTTATTTAATGGCTCTTGATTGTCTCCTTACACATATTTATAGCGCCTTCCAAAGTTTCATTTATTCCTATAAATCCACTTTTATGGACAAATATTCCCCCTGGGCATATCTTAGCCAATTCTTCAGAACTCTTTCCTCTCCAGTCTTGTCTCAATGGCATTTTAATTTCATATTTCCCTTTACTTATATTTATAGCTCTGATTTTATATTTACCTTCAGATGGATATATCAAAAATTTAATATCCTTACCACATTTCTTTTCTACATCAAGTATCAAATCACAGGTATAATATTCATCAGATACAAAAATAGAATCATCTACTTTCTCAATCAATACTTCCAACTTCTTAAATTTATTCCACCATGAATCAATTTGATTTCTGATGTACATCTCCAAATCTTTAGACACGAAATCAAGAGCAACAAGAAATTGTTTGTATTGTTTTTCTGATGTTAAATTCTCATAATTATTAAATAAATCTACCATCTCGTAAATTGTCCTTGGTTTTATATCTCCATAAATATCTACACCATTGTCAATACAATCTGCGCCAAGAAAGAAGTCTTCATAAATTTTAACAACAAAATCGTTGTAAAGTGCATCTTTAGAATCAATTCCGAAACAATTAAAAAATTTTTCATGAAAATGTTTATAAATAAGCCCGGAACTACTCAATTTATACTTATATTTTTTTGAAAATGTCTCAGAAAAAGAATGTTGATGGTGATCATATCTATTTGTAGATGGATCGTATACACCTCCAACATCATAAACAATATCGCCAGTACCTATTTCCTTCTTGTCTCTGGTTCTGATAATTTGAGAAGATGGATAAATCATAAGTAAAATTGCAGTGGCTAGAATCTCATCATAATGGAATCTTTCATTGTGTGTGACAAGTTTCATGGGGGTCGAAAATTTACAGTTATTTATAAAAAAATAACGGACAAATTAAAAAATTTTATTGAATAGTGAAGCTTAGTATTTTCTTTTTAGATGATCAAATATCACATGTTTTTATGATTTAATTACTGTTTACTTTAAACTCTACAATAATAAAATTACTTTCTACAGTTACATCTTCCGCTTTTTTGCCTGAAAAAATTTATACCTCGGGAAATGTATTATTCTTTGGAATAACTTACAAAATGTACACGTTGTTCGTCTCATACTAAATGTCAAAAATATTGATCTAAATAAAGTTCGCTAATTAAAATTTGAGAGTTGGAATAAACAAAAAAAAGACAAAATAACGTCATTAAAAGAAGTCAAAATTATATTGCAAGACTATAACTCATTAATACGCAAAACAAGATCCTTACATTTTTGTAAAAAAATTATAATTATACTTATTTAAGTATTATGGCGATAATAGGCCATTATAGATTTATATAAACTTTATCTTTATGAGGTTAACTGCATCGATTTTATATTTTAGTTAGTATACAATTTTTTATGATTCATAAATGTTACTGTGTAATCGGAAACACAATCTCCCAAATCTATTAGTCCCATTGATGTCTGTATAACAATTAAACATCGCTTTCGTAAAAAAAAGTTAACATGGAATCGCAAAGCGCTAGAACAAGACACTATAGAAAACTAAAGACCTAAAATTTTGCCAATGCTTTTTTAAAATATTATTATTGTCATGGGCAGACAGTAAATGTCAGCTTACATAAACACTAAGCTTTGGCGGTTAACCTCACCTTCTTATGTAGCTTTTTGACAGTGTACTGAAAGATATAAAAATTCTATTAACGTAAATAAATTATCTTGTGGATGTTTATTATTCTAATATGTATTGGAAAAGGTTTAAATCTTGTTACATTAAGAAAAGTTTGATTGAAACTTTTTTAGTGTCAACCAACCCATTTTTTCTAAAAAATTGCCACTATAGCATTATAAGTCTGAAATATTCTGCTATTTGGTCATGAATTTTATGACTTAGACCTACTCTGCCTTTTTTCGCAGTGAAATAAATTATTACAATTGTGCTACTAAGTAAAAATATATTCTAATTTAAGATAAAAATTTTGAAATTTAAGCCAAACATCGAATAATGTAATCGACCTTGTACATATAAGTTTCAAAGATAAATATGTGTGAGAACATTTGCATATAATACATGGATTATTGTTTCTTCGTATATTGTAAAGATTTACAATATTAATGATATTAACGATATTGCTATGAAGACTTTAATCGGACGAATCATAAACTAATAGAGGTTGAAATAACTTACCAAATCCAAGGCGTATTACATTCATTTACGTTGAGGCACGATATATCAAATAAACATTTGATATCAACAAATGATAAGAACCACAAGTTACGAAAATACTTCGATAAAAAGAGTCTTTTAAATCTAATTTCGATTTACGCTGTATTTAAAATAACCCGTAAATGGCGATTTTGTTATAATCGCATTTCTGAGTCATTCTAATATTGGTAGGTTTTAAAATCCTTTCAAGAAAAGTAAATCCAGAGTATATATCCGAATGTAACTGTAGACTAGCGATCGACAGCAAGAGTCCTTATCGGACGTGTTGGACTTGAATCCGAGATTCCAAAGTTGTTACATATCTTGGCGCAAATAAAACAACAATATAATGCAATTGTTCACGATAGTTATTATTTTATTTTAATAAAACTTGTATGCATCCAGGCATAAAGTTGAGCATCATGTATAGAAACGCACCATAAGTCTAGAATATAATATTACTCTGAGGCGAGTTATCGATATGCAAAGTATGTGCTAAGTACAACTAGTTAAATAAGTGGATTGTGCATTTTTGAGATTGATCACAAAGATAATTAAAAGATTTAACGAAGTGTGCAGTAGAAAATCTCGTTGCTATCCTACAATTTTCTATAACACGGTGCAAATCTAGTTTGAAGCCGGTGGTCAGCGCAGCTTAATAGAATGTTCGGCCAGTATATGGTGGGGTAATGAGTTGACTGAGTTGCAATTAATGGTAGGGACCTCTGGACAAAAACGATTATGTCTCTTCTTTGGTTACTAAAAAATGGTTATAATTATATTTGCAGGTTTCTTTGATGCTATTTGAGTTATATGGAAAACCTCCATTCTCAGGCTCAAAGTCCAATTTATACGGCTGCCTTGCTGCTCCGTCAAGTTTCATGGGGTGAGTAAGTGGGTCTGAATCGATCATATTGTTCAATAAGAATAAGCTTAAACCATTTTGTTCCCGTATAAGAGTTATCTCGACTTTTTATTTACAAGAAAAAAAATGCGAAAAAATGAAAGCACTAATTGCGCAAAATTTTATCAGATGTGATTTAGATACAAAATTGAAGAAGAAAACTACGTATGATCTGGGCGTTTTACTTGATTTATTTTTTTTATTTGCAGTTATGTTGTTTCAAAAAAGCAATTATATCATATGTTAATATTAAATATAGTGAATTTGTGTTGGGTTGGGTTAGGAACGCACAAATTGATATTTATTTTTGGAATGAGCAGAGATTGCATTAATCTTGAAAAATTATACACAGTAAAAACTTACGATATATACCTACAAATTAGCAATATAAGTGATGACGTAGTTCTTTTTAATGCAAAAAATTGCGTAGGTTGCAATTTATATAATAAGTTTATACCAGATGAAAATTTTTATTGTTTTGTCGAGGTCGAAGTATCTGGTAATAAATGAATAGTACCTTTCTTTATTAACAAAGGGAACGGATATACACCGTTGGCTATAATTTTAAAACTTCTCGCAAGGTCTTTATAATACTTCAGGGACTTGAAGTGCATACGAAAACTAAGACATTTCATATTAATTATACAATAGAGAAACATAGTCAATCGTCATTAGACTATGTAATTAACTTTTATATGATGGAAATTAAGGAAATTGGTGGTAATAATGATGTTAATGTATAATCAAAAGGACTCTAGCGTCTCTAGAATATATATTTTTTTGTAAATTGTTAAGAAAAGTGATATGTATTTTACACATAAAAATCTTACTTTTTAATGTGTTTTGTTAATGAACAAGCTCGGGTGCATACTGATACTTGCCCTGCTCAAAAAATGATGTGTGTTTTGACAGGCCTAGAGAAGCCAACATTGTTGTTGAGAAATGACAGAAAATATATAAATCCTCTGTAGTGTAAAAAAGACAAAAAATGCCATGTTGGACCAACTATACTTTTGCAGCCAAACATATCAAAACTGCCATTCTTAACTATTCAAGATAAGAACCTTAAGGGACTGAAATTAAAAAAACCTGAAATATTAAAAATAATTAAAACTAATATAAGTATTATACTTAAACAACATGTTTAACAACCATGTAGAAACTAGTCTCACATGTTTTTTATATTGATGTGCCAATTTTGTAAAAAAAGGCATTTTAAAATTTTATAAAATATTTTAAAATTATTAAACAAGGGAGATTTCGGCCGCGCCTTTATTTTAGAATACATGTTTTTAAACCAGAAAATATTTTATTAATCTTCTTTCACTTCAAACCCGTATCTATCAAAATCGAAATCGTCTAAATTAAATTTAAATTCCTGTGCTTTCCCCATTTCATATGAAGGTGAGCCTTGGTTTTCTTGTTCATATTGTTGCATTTTCAGGCTCCTTATTTGCTCGGCATTGATTACAAGATTTGAAAATAGGCAAAATACGTTCGCCTTTTTATGTCCACCTCTTCGAACTATAGTTCTACAGATTTCTGTAATAAAAAACTGCGATGTCTTTCTATCTGATAAAATCTTGGCTATATTTTTTAGGAATCTTTCCATATTTGTATCTTTTGCCCAGTCTTGACAAATACTTTTCAACATTTCAAAAACATCAAATTCATTTGGTATTGGAAATTCCTTTTGTTTGCCCATTCGTCTTAGAAATGCTTCATCAATTATACTCTTATAATTAGTAGCTCCCATAAAAAATATATTTTTAGTTGCATCTGAAGTTATACCGCTCATAATATTTAGAAACTCAGACTTCAGCCCACTACTGAGATCTCTATGGCTCATTTCTCGGTTGGCGAAAAAAGCATCAACCTCATCAACAAAAATAATTGTCGCTTTCCAGCCTTCATCTTTTCTAGCTTCTTTAAATAAGCGAGCAACGAGTTTTTCAGGTTCCCCTCTATACTTACTTTCAATCATACTTGGTGATATAAAATAGGCTCTAACAATATCTTTGTTCTCTTTGTACTTTTTTTTTAGTTTTTCATTTAACAAGTAAACCAATCTTTTAATAAAATGTGTTTTGCCAGTACCAGAAGGACCGTACAATAAAAAATTACGACATGTGTCTGATAACCCTATCAGTTCTTTTGGGTTTTTGGACGTCGATAAATTGATAGATTCCATCATATCACTTATAATTGAAGTAAACATATCAGCCCGCCCATAATATTGAATGTCTGAAAAATCTTTAGCTGTATGATAAGAAAAAAATTCTGCCTCGCCTTGTTCATTGCTAGGCCCATTTGCAAAGAAATTTAGAATTTTAGGAAGAAAACATAATGCAAGCACAAAAGAAACCAAATTAACAATTGCGAACGCAATTCCAAACACGGTTCTTATAGTATCGAGCAATGTTCTTTTTGGTTCTTTGTTGACTAAATAAACGATCTTTTGATTTTCAATTTCTTTGAAATTCTCAACCTCCATTTTGACCCCAAAAATTTCATTTTTTTATAAAAAATCGAAATTGTGATTTTTATAAAATTAAATGATGTATTATTCATTTAAATTGTGGTTGGTCATATAATTTCATCTACTTTTTATTTTTGATATTTTATTTTTCATTAAATTTAATTAAATAATGACATGCCGTTTAATTTATCCATATAACTTAATGATTTTGTAATTAAAAAACTCAGTGTATTAATTTTTAAAAAAAAATATCTTCTTTTTTTTAAAAAATATTTCTTCTTTGAACTTTAAAGTAGCAGTAAAATATTTTATTAATTTATATTTATAAATATATTGACAGTGTCATATTGATTTTTGAAACATAGCTATAAATTACGGGAAGACTTAAATCAAATATTATCTTAAAGGCAAGATATAAAATTGTATTGAAAATCTTTTTTTTTACATGTACTAAAGTCCTAGAAAAGTCTATAATATCAATTTGTAAATGTTTTAAAGATATAAATATGCTAATATTGTTTATGTTTCAGTATAACTAGAAAATTGCATCTATATCACAAAACCCACGTCATAAAAAAAGCGATCAAGAAAAAATAATTCAATTCAATCCACAAAAAAAATCAATAAAGAGCTTATCTGTTATTTAAATACATAGACGGAAAAAAACAGATTCTTTAACGCCATTTAAAATAAGGAAAAGAATCAAACGCCCAAAAAATATATGTATAGTATTTAGCAGATGTATTACGTTGATATGTTTTTTATAAGAATTTTTTATAAATATTTTGATTAAACATTACACGGAATATTGTAGAATCATGATATAATTAGTGCTCCATAATTGATCTTAATGATATAATATTATTTATATTAATGTGTAAAAGTAAACAAATAGATAAAATTTTTAGTAACTATTATGAAAGTTTTAACATCCAAAAATATCATAGCACATGCTGTAAATATACCATTCCGAAAGACATATCTTCATAGAAGCTATCTTTTGTTTTTATTATATTAACCGAATAAATATTTGTATTATTGGCAGCTTTTCGCAAAATTAGCTCGAGCTCTAATGATTAATGTGAGATTATTCGAGTTCTATTTCGAGTACTTTAAGATTTTTGCAAATTTTATAAATGATGTAGATTCTGCATGATTTTCTTAATTACAATAATAATATAACCAAATTCTTATAGTATTCTATGATCTTTATAACATATTTTAATGTGTGGGCATAGTTTGTCAAGTCCTGTCTCTTGGTAGCTAAAATTTTCTTCTGACGGTTCTATCAATTCGTCTGTAAGATAGCAAGTTCATTTCATTTGGATCAAAATGATCGTCAAATAATTCTAATGAAGAATTTTTTGTTTTGTATTTACCGAAAAAAGATACAGCATAATTGTAATCAATTACATTTTAAATGATGATACGTGCTGGAGAACATTTGCTACCTGTTTCTAAACATAATTATAAAATTGAAAAATCTAAAAATTTTAAGTGCGTGTCAAAATTTTCAATATAACTGTCAGGTTGAAATTTTTACCCTTTTGATAATTATTCGATATTGGTGGTTGGCATGTTGATCACAAAAATTATATAAACAATATAAAAAATGTGATTTGTAAAAAACGAGACATATAATCTTAAACTTGATAGCAATAAAATGTTGGCTCTAAACTCTCAATATTATTGTTGTAAAAGCGTTTTATTTTATTTTCGTCTTCGTCTCTTTGCTTAAGATGGGGTTAAAATATTTTTAATATATATACAAATGATCAAGCATTGTAAACGCTCTGTTAGAGCGTAAGAAACTACGAAAATTATAATCCTTATAAGTTTTTAGTTAATATATTATGGATCATAATTTAATCTTTTATCACAATAAGAGCTTTCTCTTATTAGGTTTATATGGAACAATTTAAAAATTATTAATTATCTCAATGCACGCATTTATAATTATTTTCTATACAAAGTATATAAAATTTACTAATTATCATTTCGTGGTATAAAAGCTCTACCTAGATATTGAGATAAATACAAACTAATGTTTAAAGACTATATGAAAAAAATCTAATATAAATGAATTTGATTTTTGTCTACATATAAAACCGATTTAAAAGTATTTATTAATCATATACGATTTCCTTAATTATGTATCAACTTTTTAAATTTCCAACAAGAAAACTTTATAACATTTACTTAATGAAAAAAATTATCAGTTTATCGATACCAAATGCTTTTTAAATCATTACGTTGACTAAAAATTGTAATAAAATATTTGTTGTTGTTTTTATGGACAGATTAAGTACAAATCTATAAGTTATTTACATCTCAACTCTGAAAATGCCAAGTTATCGTGGCTTTATAAAAAATTTTATAATTTTTCTGTAATATTATAAAAATATAGTATAGTATATAAGAAATAATAACAAATCAAAAAATATCATATTTATTTATGAATATCAAAATTTTGAATAAAAAAACTAGCATTTATTTCCGTTTTATATAAAACAAACTAGAATACATTATAGAGAATTTTAAACATTATCAAAATGTACATTATCGAAAACCAATTATATCACACAGAATTTCTTTTAAACTCTTAGTGTTATTTGAATAAAAACGAGATAATGAAAATGAGTTGACAATGAATATAGATGATAAATTACAATAGTAATTTTGCTTGGTATTAAAATAGAACGTAGTTTTAATTTATTTTGTCGAAATACTAAAACGCATTGTTATGTTTTTCAATTACAATGTACAGTTATTTTCAAAGATATTTAATATCGGGCGGATTTATGTATATTTATTATGTTAAAGTATTCCATAAATTTAATGAGTTTGTAAAAAACATTTTAAATAATTATAAAGAAATCCAGTTTTATACTAAAATTTTCCAATATATCATACTCTTTAAATGATATCACTTTTACATGATGCATTCATTTACAATACTTTAAGCGCGAGCTTGTCATGTTAATGCAGGGTAAATTTAATAAAATTTTCAAAATAAAAGGTTTTGCTTTTACTTGTTGTTCTATAAGCAATGACGATTGTACAATTCCCACGGACTTTAAGCAGCAGTTTAATCTTATATTTCTATAAATAGACGATTATTTTTTATGATGTTCATTTGTATGATTTTTACTTACGGGAGCAAAATTTTTTTTTCAACCCCTTAAATTAAAAGAAACACCGTTGTTTTCGCCTTAAAACTCTATGAAATTAAAAGAAAATAATTAATTACGACATGAACACTTCAAACAAATTTTTTTGGGAATTTAATTGCCAATCAATTTTTTTTTTACCTAAATGATTAGAGCTTTAAGCTTTCAAAATCATTAACTCAAGTATAAAATTGATACCGACTGCCGTATCAACAGTTTATACACTTGTACAAAAAAATTAACGTGTATAATATTATTTTACACCATTTTAATAACTTTTAATTTATACTTCTTTAACAATGATGCGACGCTTTTTCTTCATATCTTTAATAAATCATATATTTGTTAGTTGTAAATATATATATATATAAAAAATACAAAGAAGAATAGTTGATATAGGAGTTATAAATACGGATTTTACACGACAAACGACTAAAGAAAATTTTTATTAGATTAGTTTTTTGCTTTAGAAATAACAAATCTTATCATACCAACAACTGCAAAAAATCCTAAGATGAAATGTATGTGGTTTCTAAAATTTTCTATTTTAGTTTCTTTTTTATCCAACTTGTCTTGTTTATTTTTACCTTTTACTTTAGACTTTCTGGCTACAATCACGCCTTTTATTTTCAATTGTTCGTGTATAGGAACATCAATCTCAAGCTCAAGCAATTTTTTATTTTCATTAGCTAACATTAATTGAGGGTGTTTGGGTGCGACAACTGTTTCATTTTTTGTAGGAAAAATATCACTAGTACGTTCAAGTGATAGATAATCAAATTCATTAACCGTTTGCAATAGCATATTGGGATAGAGTTCAGGCCTTTCAGCTAACGGAGATTGTACTATCTCAAAATTAGATTCTGTGGTATTTATATTGTTCGTATTAATGTAATTAGATAAATTACTTGCTGATAATAATTCGATTAATACTGTTAAACATAAAATAAACATAGGGGTCAATTTATTTTTACTTTTATACTTGTTGTAATATAAATTAAATTTTACATCTGTTTCATATTCTATATTTTTATATGCATTTTGCAATTTTTTTTATTTTCCCTCCAAAAAAGATATATTATATTTTCATTTATTATATATCATGTTTTATTGGGCGTCAAATATCCCAAACCTCTGAATGGTCTCTCCCACTAAGATTTTTCAACACCAATTATGAAATTTGCTCTCGGATTTACACTTTTTAACTGTTTTTTTCATTTGACTTTAATTTTAATTTAATTGACATTTAATTTGTTGATTTTTATTGCACAAAATGTGCACAATTTATAGTCGTAAAATCTTTTTAGACCAATATTAATAAATATAAAAAACAAAAATCAAATTATAATATAAGTTTTTCTGACATTTGTTTTTATTAACTTTTAAATTTTTTTATAACATATTGATAAGAACAAAGAGTTTATTAATAACAAATGCATATGCAAAAGATTTATAAAAAAATTTAAAGTACAATTACTTTTTTGTTTCTTTGTTTTATAGCGTACTAGAAAGCCCATATTTATTTACTCCTAAGCGATTATAAAATATAGTAAAGTAGCCTTCATAAGAAAAAAATACATCATGAATAAAAAATTTATGATATTTAACTGCCCATCAAAAATTCTTAATAACATGTCATTTATAATGACAAAATAAACACCTCACCCAATATACCAAGTTTTATTGGATTGCGAAATTTTTAGATCTTATTCCAATTGATATACATAAAACAACATATATATTCCTTGTTTTCTGTTTTATGTATGCTAGACGCAACATTTTAAATAATAAAAACCCTCATACTGTTTTTATAATTCAATTATATTACGTAAAAAAGTATGCTACTTTTTCTAAAAGTTTTTTTTGGTAATCAATGTGTTCTTCTTTATTGAATAAATGCAAAATGCTTTTTAAAATTAAATTTATATATGAAATTTTTGTCAGTGTAAATTTCTCTTCTACAACATCATAATAATATTTTAAGTACTAAATAAGGGCGCGACGAGCCTAGCCAGGACTTTCTACTTTTTTTACGTTTTGAATTATTGCCCAAAACTAGTTAAGAACCATTTTTTGCGAATTTATACCCAGAAGTTGAAATTTTACAGATTAATGATACTTATATTTCATGCATTTACATAGTTTTGGCTTTTGTATAGATTTTTAACAATTTTTATTCGTATTTTGTGTGTAGTCTCTTGCAGTAGATCAAAAATATTTCATGGTCCACATGAGACAATTTGTAGTCTGTAAAAAGATCTAATACAATACCCAATAAAAATAAGAAATAGATGAGACAATAGTCTGGCCGCGTGTGATTTGCACGTACATGTATTGGTCAAGTTAGCAGAAAAACAGGATGTGGGATTTCTATTAGGGATTTGTTTGAACTATTTTTAAGCATAGATTTCCACACAAAATATTTGTATATTATGTCTATTTTTTAAAGAAGCAGGTATTAAAAGTAAAGAGAGAATTCCCTATGTCGACTTGTAGATATTGAGGTCTTAGAAAATAAATTATGAAGCATCGAAAAAAAAACTAATAGCAAAAAAACAGAGCTTGAACAAGAAAAACAGGGTTAAAAAGCGCCAAATTTGGAGAAATTGTGCCAAATCCAATGGGAAAAATAGTTATTTTGAAATTATTCTCGGGTTAAAAGCACTATTGACGTATGAACTGTAAATTTAGGATCGAAATAGTACTGAATCATACAATTCTAACATAAATTTTTTTATGAAAATATCTTATTAACGAAACTACTTGATTACTGATTGCCATAAGTCCTACATAAAGCATTTGAATAGATCGACTGCAGACACTGCGTTGTTATTCACGATGTTCGATATAAACAAATTGAAGAATCCCTTTACATCTTAATGATACATGATATTATAAATGAAATAAAAAAATAGGTCGTCCCCGATTTTTTTAAAAATCTAAGTAACTAAGGAGAAATGCAATTTCCTAATTTTTCTTTATCGTTTTTTTTATTTATATATTTAGATAAAAATTTTAATTATAAAATAATTTATTTTTTCTCTAAAGAATCTTTTTATGGAGAAAAAATGGTCCGGCTTGGGCCGGATACTTCGAAATCTGTAAGGAAAATCTTTGGGGCGTAAGTAAATAAAATATTAGCGGCGATGTTATACGTGAGTTAAAATTAACATTTACTTGAAAGGGTGAAATTGATATCTTAAAAATGTCAAAAATCGTATATTTTAGATAACCCCCTAATAAACTACTAGCTACGATTTTTTTTTTGAATATCATCGAAGAAGCTTTATATTGTAACATTCTAGATCTTACAAAAAAATCATCTGCATATTGTAAGATTTTTTTTTATGGTTTTGAATTTTGTAGTGGCAAAAAAATATTTATATATCATATAAATATATAACATTACATTTGATAATATAGATGTAAATCTTGTGGTTAGTCTTACTTTAGGTTTTTTTTTCATACATATATGCCATCAATATGTATGTATTAATAATATTTATATAGTTAATTCAACACTAAACATGTATTTAAGTGTTTGTTTTGCAAGTGGTTTTTAAAAATAAATCAAATACCTGTTTTATTTTATCTGTCGAATATACCAAAAATTTTGCATATGTAACAACAAACTAGTTATATCAATACAATCAACAAAAACATTACAATATTACAAACAATTGTTAGTATTGCCGTAGCCCATCAAAAACTAGCTAGCAATTTTTCGACGAATGAACATATTTGATAAGCTTCTTAAACTATTTAAATTAATTTACAAACGAGATGATTAGAAACAAAAATTAAACATTTGACAATTATAACTACCATCTGAAATTATAATACGTAAACGTGATGAAAAATTTACTCCTTACGTTTTATATATTAGAAAATAAAAATCAAGCGCCTAAAAATATATATAATACCGAGAGGTAAATGATCATTTACGTTTATACGTTTGTTATAGTTACTAAAAATTTTATTTATATGAATAAATAGTAATTGTAACCTTTTTAAAGCAATAATATGTTTAATGCACCATACTTGATTATAACAATATAAATTGTATATTAATGGGCAAATAAAAAAAATAATAAATGTTTTTATTAACTATTTAGATCCTTTAAAAAAAGCATATCCTATTACGGCACATGCAGCAAATACTCCCATTACGAAAGATATATTTTTATAACATCTACTCTCTTGTTTTTCGGCTAGATTAACCAATTCAACATTATTCTCGGATTTTATTCTTGACTTCTTGTCAGAAAGTTTATTTTCGGACTCAAAGAGGGCGTGTGTATGTTCATCAAAATCTATTTCAAGCATATCAAGATTTTCGCTAGTTATTTCTAATGGAAGGTCTCTAGATTCTGCAAAAGCTATATCACTTCTAACCGATCTATCTTCAAATTCTTCGTTATCTATTTTTAGATTTTTGTCTTCCAATTCTAAAAATGCTTCTATTTTATGATCAAGTTCTTTCTCGAGTAGTCTAAAATTTTCTTCAGTCAGTTCTTGAGGAATCGGTATAATTATAAATTCTTCTTCGCTTGAATCGAAGTGATTATCGACTAATTCTAATGATGTATCTTTATTTTCCCCAACGTTTTGTAGAAGCGAATTCGAACCTTTGATGTATCTTTCCGATGATGTTTGTGGTATAATCTCTAAAAAAGACTCAACTGGATAAATGTTATTTTGATTGCTAAAATTTGATGAATCGCTAGCATTCAAATACGATATTATTTTTGTCAAACATAAGAGCTGCATGGGGGTATTTCCGCCTCTTTTTTTATATTAAACAATTAATTTATACAATATATATCTTTGCAATTTGCTTTGATTTTTACAAAATTTTTATACTTTATATTTCCCTCCAATTTTTTTTCTAAAAATTTTATTTTTAATATAATTCGAATAAATTTTTTTTAATTTTATATATTTAAAGTAAAAAATGTATTTATAAATATTCCAAACAAATCAATTCTTTGATCATGTCTAATTGTTATTTAATTAGTTTGCTGTCGAAGTTAAAATTTTATTGACATGCAGATTTTTGATGTTTAATTGTATCTATGAATAATTTTAAATAAGAAATATTATCTAAACAATATTAATTCCGAAAACTCAAAGCACCGACTGGATATTTTGACGTTTATTAGTATTTCTCTTCCTTAAAAAATTTTTTTGTTTTTTATTTTACATAAAAAAGATAATAAAAATACAGAAGTACTTACAAGTGTACAAAATAATTGTGTATTTCATTTGTAAACATAACTTTTAAAATAAAAAAAAAGTTTAAAGTAAAAACTTGACTATTATACTTTTATTTTAAAAGTTATATTGTGATTTATCTATTTTAAATTCATATTTATAATGTTTAATTTGCCGACAAATATTTCGATAGTGTTTTTAATTTATCAATAATTGAATAAATCAAAAATTCTCAAACACGTGTCATTCTTTTCAATATAACTGTCAGGTTAACATTTATTACCCCTTTGATAACCTGATGTTCATGGTCAACGTGTTGATCAATATAATTATATCAACAACATGAAGAATAAGATACGGGTTGCAGAATGAAGAATAATTATAATTGATTGACGAAAATTCTAAATTTTTATGTTGGTAACTTTCAATAATATAAATCTAATTTTTTTAATTATAACTTGACAAAAATGATAAATTTTTTGTAGTTAAAGAATATCCATGTTTTTTTAAAAATAATTTTAACTCAGAAACAACTTCCAGAATAGATTTATCATTAAGAATACAATACATTTATTTTTATATTTATTTTAAAGTTTTATAGGATGTTATATTCTGTAATATTATTGACCCCCAATTTATGACAAATAAAGACATGGCGAACACAAGAAACAAAAAGTCAGCAAGTGAGGACTGTGGTCAGGTGATCAGAACGATATGGAAGGAGTTTGGTATTATTATGTATGGATTGAGATTGAGAGAAGAGAAAGGGATTGAATTGAAAGACATTTTTAGTTTGGGTTCAGAGGATTTGAGAAATTTTATGGTGGAATATGTGAGGAAGGAGGACGGAATTGAGAAAATGGAGAAAATTTTAGAAGAGATGTATAGAGTAGAGGAAGAGCAGAGAGGAGAGAAAGAGATGTCGAAGGAGATTACGGAGAGAATCGTCAGAGAGGTAAGAGGAGAGATTGAACAGCAGAGGCGTTGGGCTGTGAGAAGAAGAGTTATAAGATGTTATGAGTGTCAGAGAATGGGACATAAGAGTGATAGATGTTATTACAAATATAAAGGAAAAGAAAATAAAAAGGAGTGCAATGCAGTCTACGAAAATGATAGTAGCGCTAGTGAGCGGAGTGGATATAGGACGACAGCAGCCGCGAAGAGGCAAAAGAAGCCTACAAGTAGAGAACTTCCAAAAAGAAAAAATGAAGTTGAGGCAGCTGGAAGCGTTTTAGGACTTGAAGAACTGAAGACAAAATATAGGAAAGTGTTTAGTTCGGGAGACGAGGTTATAGAATATTGTACGATTGAGAAATGTAAGATAAAAACACAAGAGGGTGCTAAAGTAGTGAAGAAAGGACAGTGCATACCTCAAGCATTAATGGAGGATACTGAAAATTTTATTAAAGGACTGGAAAAGAGGAAGGTAATAAGAAGTCGAATTCGGAATGGAGAAATCCAATGAGAGCGTTAAGAAATCCAGATGGCGGAATAAGGCTAGTGAGTATTTTGATGGCCTTGAATGATTTGGTTGAAAAGGATCCTTATGAGTTAGTTAATATAAGAGACATAATTAGAAATACACAGGGTTCAAAATATTTTACGGTAATTGATTTAAAGGAAGGATTTTATAGTATTGAGATCGACGAGGCAGATAAACATAAAACTGCATTTGAATTTAATAGAAGGGTTTATGAGTGGAATAGTATGGTTATGGGATACAAGAACTCCCCGCAGATTTTACAAAGAATAATGAATAAATTGTTTAAAAGACACTTGGGAAAAGGAATAGAAGTGTATATGGATGATATTGTTATACATGCAGCGACGAGAGAGAAACACGATATATCGTTAGGAGAAGCACTTAGGAAGTTGAAAGATAATAAGATGAGGATTAATATTAATAAGGTACAGTTATGCTTGAAGGAGGTAAAGCTATTGGGGGTTACACTGAATGGTTTAGAGATAACACCGTCTGAAATAAAACAAAACGAAGCGTTAGAATTCCCAGAGCCACAAAACGTGTCAGAAGTAAGGAGATTTTTAGGATTAACAGGATGGTTTAGGGGCTTTATAAAAAATTATGCGGATTTAACGGTACATTTGACCGACAGTTTGAAGGGTAAGAACGAATGGAAATGGACAGAAAATATGAAAGATGAATTTGTTAAGTTGAAAGAAAAGGTTAAGACATTGGGAAAGTTGAAGATAGTTAATTATGAAAAGGAGTTTTTATTGAGAACCGATGCGTCAAACCTAGGAATGGGTGCAGTATTAATGCAAAAGAATGACGAAGAGGATTTGGTGCCACTACAGTGGGCTTCGAAAAAGTTTACTCCCACGGAATCAAGATACGGAATAAGCGAGAAAGAGATGTATGCGGTCTACTGGGGAATCAAAAAGTTCGATTATGAATTAAGAGGTCGTAAATTTGAAGTTGAAACAGACCATAAAGCTTTGATAGAAATCAGGAGAAAGCCACAATTCGATAATAATAGGATTAATAGGTGGATAGAGAAGATTCAAGAGTTCGATTTTACAATTGAGTACATGAAGCCAGATATAATGGTAGTGGCCGATGCGTTAAGTAGAGCGCCTGTTGAAGAGACTGAGAAAGAAGAAATGATAAAGAAAAGAACAGTGAAACAAATCGAAGGAAAAGAAAAAAAAATACAGTATATGAAGATGGAAATGAATACTGGGTCTTTGATAGTGGTATAAGAGCAGAGATACCAAAGGAGGAAAATAGGGCAAAGTTAATAATGGAATATCATGAAAATGAAGGTCATCGTAGTGTTGGAAGTGTTTATTATGCGATGAAGAAGCTTTACTATTGGTTAGGGATGAAGTCAGAGATTTATATGAGTTATTGAAGTGTGAAAGATGTCAAATTTATAATAGGAAGAAGTCGGGCGGATGTGATTTTATTAGTACCAGTAGATATTTAGAGAAAGTAGCTTTTGATTTGATTGAATTTCGCGACGAATGTAATTACGTTTTGATTGGTGTTGATTACCATACTAGATTGATTTGGGGAGTGAGCATGAAGGAAAAAAAGGCTCAGAATGTTGCTTGATTTATAGAAAGTTTATGTAGGAACGGAAACCGATCAGAGGAAATAATAACCGATAATGGCAAGGAATTTGTTAATGGGGGGATCTTAGGATATTATGTAGAAGATTAGATATTGCTCACAGGAAGATAAGCATAGAAAGCCACCGTAGTAATGGACGTGTAGAGAGAGTAATAGAAACATTGAGAGAAGCTATTATGAAAATGAAAGGCGATGATTTTGACGATAAGGTTATGAGAGCGATTGATATGTATAATAATAGTTACCACAGTGGGTTAGATTGTACACCGAAAGAGGCAATTATGGATACTAGTGGAAAAGTTATGATAGAAAATGGTCCTGAAGGAAGATACAGTAAGAAGTTTGTTAAATGGAAGAGAGAAAAGTTTTACAGGAATCAGAAAGTACGAGTAGCGAAAAAAGAAAATTTGAAGGGATGTACTAAATATGAAAAAGGACGATTTATGGAGAAGGGAAAAATTTACGCGATTTGTGGAGGTGATTCTTATATTGTACGATTGGAAACAGGACGGCTGGTGAAGAAAAGACATTATGATTTAAAGGGGGTTTGAGTAAGTATGAGACTAATCGTCTTGGAGGGGGATGTTATATTCTGTAATATTATTGACCCCAATTTATGACAAATAAAGACATATTATGTTTTTTAAGACGATTGAAATAGAAGCGTATCAATATAATTATGTTTAAGCTTTGATGAATATTTTTAATTGCAAACAAAGGCTTATGTGCTTAAGAAAAACAGTTAATTTTGTAATTGCCTTATAATTCAATGTATTCGTATGATCTTACCTTTCGATTTTAGATCCCGAAATAATTTACCTTATTTAGTCCCATTGAAAATAAGGTTTCTACTTTACATGTAATGTCTTAAAAAATATCTTGGCTTATTGATAACACAGGTGTAAACATATAGCGCATGAGGTGCCCTTAGCACAGTGCTAGAATGCTATGCTTCCATTGAGCAATGGCTGGGTTCGATTCCCAGGGGCACCAAAATTGTTTCTACTTTCTATGATGCAGTTGGAACAACTCAGATGATGAAAATGTCCACGATAATCATTAAGTTGATTCAATGAAACTTGTGTGTGTCCAGCCACAAGGGGATTAGCATCTAGTGTAGAAACGCACCTCAAGGCCAAAAAGCAGTATCGCCCTTTGGTGACTTAATGATACATAAAAGTATCTAATGGGTACGGCCTAGTTGGAGCCCATGGCTGGTGCACTCTAGAGTGGGATCCTAGAGCTAACTAAGAGACTAGACGAAGTAGGGCAATAGAAGGTCTCGTGGACCCTATCCTACATGATTCTGTAATACGGTGGCCGAAACTAGTGGGAGACTGGTGGTCAACGCAGCCCAATAAAAACGCGGGGCTGGGGATGTGGTCGTGTAAGGAGCCGTGTGTGCAATACGGATGATTGTAGGGACCTTTGAGTCAGTACGATGATGTCTCTCCTCGGGTTATAGATAACCATGCCCGTTAAGTATATCCGCTGTGAGGTCACTCTGGACGCGATTTGAGGTATAAATGGAAAGTGTTCTCCTGGAGCCAAAGTCCAATGGATACGGCGGAGCTTGCTGCACCGGCAAGTGTATGGAGGGAGTTTTAGTGAGTAAGAATCTCATAGTACCAGTTGGATGAGGATCACAGCCAAATCCCTCTGGTCCCTATGTAAGGTTTCTCCCTACCTCTTGCTTGCAAGAAAAAAAAAAAAAATTTACATCTTAATGATACATGATATTATAAATGAAATAAAAAAATAGGCCGTCCCCGATTTTTTTAAAAATCTAAGTAATTAAGGAGAAATGCAATTTCCTAATTTTTCTTTATCGTTTTTTTATTTATATATTTAGATAAAAATTTTATTCCAAAATAATTTATTTTTTCTCTAAAGAATCTTTTTATGGAGAAAAAATGGTCCGGCTTGGGCCGGATACCCCGAAATCTGTAAGGAAAATCTTTAGGGCGTAAGTAAATAAAATATTAGCGGCGATGTTATACGTGAGTTAAAATTAACATTTACTTTACAGGGTGAAATTGATATCTTAAAAATGTCAAAAATCGTATATTTTAGATAACCCCCTAATAAATTACTAGCTACGATTTTTTTTGAGTATCATCGAAGAAGCTTTATATTGTAACATTCTAGATCTTACAAAAAAATCATCTGCATATTGTAAGATTTTTTTTTATGGTTTTGAATTTTGTAGTGGCAAAAAAATATTTATATATCATATAAATATATAACATTACATTTGATAATATAGATGCAAATCATGGATTATAACTTATTATGGGTTTTAAAAACATAAGAGATATCAAAACGTATGTATTAATAATATTTATATAGTTACTTCAACACTAAACATGTCTTTAAGTGTTTTATTGAAATTCAATTGTATGTTTTATTTTATCTGTCAAATATACCAAAAAATTGCATATGTAACAAAAAAACCAGTCATATAAATACAATCAACAAAAACAATACAATTTTACTTACAATTATTATTATTCCTTGTTCACATCAAAAACTAGAAAATAATCTTCCGATGAATCAACGTATGAAAAACTCCTTAAACTATTTATATTAATTTACAAAAGAGAGTATGGGTCCGTAATGAAACATTTGAAATTATTAAATATCGTTTGTTCATTTAAATACATCACAGAAGGAAAAATAAACTCCTTACGCTCCATATATTAGAAAAAAAAATCAAGCGGCCAAAAATATATATAATACCCGTAGGTATATGATTAATTGCGTTTATATGTTTGTCAAAATACCTAGAACTTCATTTAATCCAATAAATCATAATTGTAAACTTTTTAAAGCAATAACATTATCAATACAGCATACTTGATCTTTACAATATAAATTGAATATTAATGAGCAAATAAAAAATATAATTAATTTTTTATTAACTAGTTATATCCTTTTAAAAAAGCATAACCTACAACAGCACATGCTGCAAATACGCCCATTCCGAAAGATATATGTTTACTACATCTACTATCTTGTTTTTCATCTATATCAACCGATTCAAAATTATTTTCGGCTTTTATTGTTGACTGCATGTCGGAAAGTTTATTTTCAGAAACAAACGAAGTGTGTTTAAGTTCATCAAGTTCTATTTCCAGTAGTTTGAGATTTTCGCTTGTTATTTCTAACGGGAGATCTCTAGATTCTGCAAAAGCTTCTTCACTTTTCACTGGATTGTCTTCAAATTCTTTTATATTTATTTCGAGATTATTGTCTTCCAATTCCAAAAATGCTTCTATTTTTTGATCAAGTTCTTTCTCGAGTAGTTTAAGATTTTCTTCCGATAATTCTACTGATTCGTATATAAATTCATTTTTTCCGTCTTCTTTTGTATCGATTTGTTCGTATTTTTCTCCTGATGGTATGTTTAATGATCCACTAAGACTCTCTTCATATATATTGGGATTATCATCAGTTAATTCTGTTTTTGGATGAGAAAGTTCATCAAGTTCCAACTCGAGAAATCTAAGATTTTCTTCCGTAAGTTCTAGTGGTTCGTTTAGAGTTATAAATTCTTCTTCGCTTGAATCGAAGTGATTATCGACTAATTCTAATGATGTATCTTTATTTTCCCCAACGTTTTGTAGAAGCGAATTCGAACCTTTGATGTATCTTTCCGATGATGTTTGTGGTATAATCTCTAAAAAAGACTCAACTGGATAAATGTTATTTTGATTGCTAATATTTGAAGAATCGCTAGCATTCAAATACGATATTAAGTTTGTCAAACATAAGAGCTGCATGGGGTATTTTCCGCCTCTTTTTTATATTAAATAATTAATTTATACAATATATATCTTTGCAATTTGCTTTGATTTTTACATAATTTATATACTTTATATTTCCCTCTAAATTTATTTCTAAAAACTTTATTTTTAATATAATTCGAATAAATTTTTTTTAATTTTATATATTTAAAGTAAAAAATGTATTTATAAATATTTTAAACAAATTAATTCTTTGATTATGTCTAATGGTTATTTAATTAGTTTGCTGTCGAAGTTAAAATTTTATTGACATGCAGATTTTTGATGTTTAATTGAATCTATGAATCATTTTAAATAAGAAATATAATCCAAACAATATTAATTCCGAAAACCCAAAGCACCGACTGGATATTTTGACGTTTATTAGTATTTCTCTTCCTTAAAAAAATTTTTTGTTTTTTATTTTACATAAAAAAGATAATAAAAATACAGAAGTACTTACAAGTGTACAAAAGAATTGTGTATTTCATTTTAAACACAACTTTTAACACAAATAAAAAGTTTAAAGTAAAAACTTGACAATTATACTTTTATTTTAAATGTTATATTGCGATTTATCTATTTTAAATTCATATTTATAATGTTTAATTTGCCGACAAATATTTCGATAGTGTTTTTAATTTATCATACATTGAATAAATCAAAAATTTTCAAACACGTGTCATTCTTTTCAATATAACTGTCAGGTTGACATTTATTACCCCTTTGATAACCTGATGTTCATGGTCAACGTGTTGATCAATAAAATTATATCAACAACATGAAGAATTAGATACGGGTTGCAGAATGAATAATGATTATAATTGATTGACGAAAATTCTAAATTTTTATGTTGGTAACTTTCAATAATATAAATGCTATTTTTTTAATTATAACTTGACAAAGATGAATAAATTTTTTGTAGTTTAAGAATATCATGTTTTTTTTAGAAATAATTTAAACTCAAAAACAACTTCCAGAATAGATTTACCATTAAGAATACAATACATTTATATTTATATTTATTTTAAAGTTAAATAGGATTTATTTTATACTATGAGAAACTACGACCACCGTATTTTGAATTCTAATCAAAACTTATATTTGCAAAAGTGTGTGTAAAACAAATTTTTAGTCTTGATGAATATAAACTCTCCAATAAAAATTTTTTATAAGTTATATAATCAATTATTAATTACATATGATACTATACGATTTTTTTTTAAAAAACCTTATCTAAAAATTTAAAGGATTTTTAACAAAATGTGCCTAACATTCATTCCATATAAAATTTTAAAAAATTTTGTTATATAAAAATTTACATGAGATCCGATGATAAACACATATTGCGGAGAAATTTTAACTGATTTTGTTTTATTTGTTGAATAAAACTAATTTAAATAAAAAAATTAAATTTGTTTATATTGAACTATTCACATTTTTTAGTATTGAAAAAAATATTAGAAAAAAAGGAAAATCTTCCACGAAGGCTTCCGTTTACAGGCCTCGTCGACCAGCGAAATGCTTTCAAGAATATTCTTGAAGGTAGTCGCAAAGATACTTAGTTAGATCTGATTTTAAGTTATAGGTTATCTGCTTTTGCGTGATAAAAAGAGAACATTACTTCTAAGACCATCACTTGTAATAATATTTTCCTTTTTTAGTCAAAATTGACTCAATGTAATGTGTCAAACGGTCGTACATACGTACTTTTCCCTGTACTTGCTAGAAATGTTAACAGATACACTCTCTTTTCTAAACTATAATTTCTATATTGCGCTCATCTATCATTTCTATGCCTGATTTTTTAATTTGATATTTTTTTGTCTCAAAAGATGTGTCAACGTTATCTATTAATTATTTCGTCTACAATTTGCTGGAACGAGAGTGTTCTAAAGCTCTCTCTCATTTTTTCATTTTGATTTTTTACATAAGAAAATTTAAGGGATTTCACATTTTATTGCGATATGGTCAATAGTTTTTTAGACTTAGTTAAGCAAAAGCACATACTTTTTAGATGATTGAGTCTATATCATACAGGGAGCATAGTACGGGCTCCTGCGTTGGCCAATTACCATCTGTAGCCACATTGTCAATTCTTTGTTAGATAACGAATCATTTTTTTCACAAGATTAACTTTTTGTGTAAATATCAAGTTTTAACTTGTTAGCCTGTCGAAATCTATGCTTATTGTAACTATCCATTGTTATGTTTAAATGATCGATTTCTTTAGTTATATACGTCTATGTGGTTGAAATTGGGATTTGGCATTAGTATGTATAGGTATCATATCATAATTATAAGCCCAAGCGAATGTTTTTCGACGCTTTTATAGTTGTGATGTAAAATACTATATTGAGAATGTTAACAGCTGTCTTAGATAAAGTTATTATAAGACTATAATACAAGTATGATAAGATTATAATAATTCGAAACAGACTGATTTCAGAGCTGACCTTTTTAGTACTTATAGAATACTAAATACAATAAAATAACAAACGATCATTTTTCAAAAAAAGGCAATGGCAAGACTTGTTCGATAAAGCTCATTACATTAGCTTTGCCATTTTTGACATAGTTTACGAATTTTATTCATCTAAGCATTCTACTATGTATACTCTTAAAGTAGCATCATAGAATGTTATTTATGTTCTAACTCATTAGCATGCAATACAACATAATTATACTATATTTCTAAATGATAAAACTTTTTTTTAATATTTAATTAATGACATTGTGCAATACTACTTAAAAAAACCTTATTTTGTGGCATACGAGGTAGATAGGCAGAAAAATTGTAATTTAAAAGCGCACAAGGCGGTGCTTTATACATTCTTTTTAATCTGCATCGAGAAAACTATAATTAAACCGCGGATCAACCCTTTTAGATCATGGGGGTTCAACGTCTTTTCATAGTAATTAAAATGTTTTGTATTTCTGCGATAATCAAGGTTTTAAGCAGAATAATTTTTTTTGCAAGGAAGAGCTAGTAAGAAATCTTACATAGTAACCAGAGGGATTTAATTGTGCTCCTTATACAACTGGTACCGTGAGATTATTAGTCACACACCATTCAAAAAACTTGCCGGATCTATTGGACTATGGTTTTAGAACCCCTTTTCCATTTATGCCCCAAATCGTGCCCAGATTGACCTCACTGCGGATATACTTGACGGGCATTATTTTATATGGCCCATGGGGAGACATCATTGTACTAACTCATTGCCCCCACAATCATATGTATCGCCTATACGGCTCCTTACACTTCACATCACCAGACCGGCATTTTATTGGACTGCGTTGACCAACAAGTTCCAAAGTTTCAACCGCGGTGCTAAAGAATCTTGTAGAATAGGGACCACGCTGTCCTCTATTGCTATACTTGTCTAGTTTCTTAATTAGCTCTAGGATCCCACTTTAGAGTGCTCCAGCTATGCTGTGCCCATCAGATACGCTATTTATCATTAAGTCCCCAGAGGGAGATACTGTTTTCGGCCCCAGGGTGGGTTTCTACACAAGATTCTAATTCCCTCGTGGCTGAACACACACAAGTTTCATTGAATCAACATAATGTTTATCTAAACATTTTTATCATCTGAGTTGTTTAAACTGCATCATAGAAAGTAAAACAATTTAATGCCCCTTGGATTCAGATCCAGGCATTGCACAATAAGAGTATCGCCTTCGAGGACTGGGCTTAAAGCACCTATAGACTAAAACGTTTCATACAATTTAAAAACTACATTTAATCCTTGATCATAGGAGCAATCTAAAATGTAGAGTCAAAATAAGTTTATATTACATTTCTACGCAATTTTTTCTTCGAAGAGGCTTAAAAAGCAATGATATCCATTTTATCTTTAAGATGAATCACATCTTTTTAGTTGAAAGACAAATATATATATTTTATATCACACATAACAACCACTACACTGTTTACATGTTTTATCTCCTTTTATATTTTCTCACCTTAAATTCTTTTTTCTTTTTTATTAATATTTTACCCTTGTTTATGAATCTTTATTACATATTTTTATTCCTTTGTGATATTCTAGTTAGTTTTTATAGAAATTCTTTTTCCTATTTTATCATAAGCTTAATTGTTCCTAAAGATAAATCATGTCTAGAGAATTTAATTCTGTGCTTAGTAGACTGGGATCCTTGTTTTGAATATCTGCTACCTTATTTTTCGATTTATTATTATCCCATAGTAAATTACTGGTATAATATTAAGATTAATTTCTCATTACAAAAAGATGCCTTATATTTCATACAAGATAATTCTATCTTGTCATGGATTTATTACTTCTTACATTTTAAGATAGAATGTAAAGAATATTATGACGAATTTGAAAATAATCACTTACCTTCTTTTGGTATAACTTGGTTTAATTTTCTGCATGTCTTTTATGATTATTCATTTTTAGTGTATAACATTTTAAATCTTGGATATCTTTATGCAATTTTCAAGTTTAAATATTTTAAAATTTTAGAAACAAACAAACTCAATGAAAAATATAAATCATCAATTTATAATAGCAAATTATTTTACAAATTTGTTCTTTTCTTTAAACAAAGTACTTTTAGAAATTATTTACTTTTTATTTGTAAGAGTAGATACTTATTTATATACTTTGTTTTGTATGCACTTTGGCGTCATGTATATTTTTTAATTAATTCGATAGGCATTGGCAATCCTAATTTTATGTTTTGGATTGCGTGTACTTTTACATTTATATTCTTGATTGAAAATATGAATAAAAATATAAAAGGCTAATAATTTGACTTTATTTTTACAAGAACCATATGACGTCATATTTAATTTAAGTCGTATTGTTTATGAAAGTTTATTGTATAGTAGTTTTGTATTTATATGCATTTATATATCCCTTACAATTAATGGTTATATTATAAGCAACTTATTCAATATACAATTCTATAATGTCCAAAATCAGTTATTAATTTTTTTGTTTATAATGTACTAGCTAAAGAAGTTCTGTTCGGATCTTGAGATTAACTCATCATTTATGCTCTAGATAGCGTTTAAAATATATTTATCTTCTGATTGCCTTATGCTTTCGTTATTTTTATCTTGTTTATGATTTTTCCACATCTATAGGTCGCTGCGGATTTGTTTAACAAAGAACTCTCGTTTGTTTATATGGTTTCCTTTAAAAGGTGCTTAAGATCTTATATATAAGATCTAGAAGATTAAAACCAATTTTGAATAACTGTAAAGTGAAATTCTTAAAAACGTAGGTTTTTTCTCCAGCATAACAAGCTCCGCCGAGAAAATTTGACCTGGCTTTAAAACATTTTTCTGTTTCTGGTTATGTCACGTTGGAATAATTCGCTGAAAATCATATTATCGAGCACAACTATAAGTGACAAAAAAAAAGAAATTTTATTACAAGCATTTAAACTTTTGCCATCTATTGCATCTCACACAAGCCCCATATACCCTCAAAATACGAGTCTCGCATTTATAGGTCTTTGACCCCTTGCCTTCCACAAATTTCGCCGGAGTGTCACAGAACAAAAATCGGAGATAAATTAAGGCTACGGACTTACTTCTTTTAATTTCTTAATTCACTATGGGTTCGCATTTAAAAAGCACCAATCCATGCCCTTATTTGCATATATTACTTTGCGTGTAAGTATCATAAAAACATATTCGGCGAGCCTATGATACATTTATAAATGGATGTAAATATCTTGTAGCAAGATGCACACAAGTTTCATTGAATCAACTTAATTATTGCCGTGGGCACATTTTTCAGATCAGATTATCTTGAAAATTCTTGAGACAGAATCAAAGTAAACTTTTAGAAAACATCCTGTGTCATTTATGCATCAACACAATGCTTACGATCACTAAGCTACGTTAAACTTTCTAAATAATATTTTGATTTTTACAAGATATAATTTTTTTCAGTTTTTCCCCTTCATATGATAAATATGCTTATTTCTCTGGTTGTCGTAATTATCTGCGCTATAATATTAAAGCTCTATACTTGTAAGACCAATAACTCTGTCAGAAAACATCCTAAAGGCGACTATGTACTAAAAATAATAATTAATAAGAAGATAAATGACGATCTATCTTTAATTCTTAATCTCATGAAAGATTCCCTTTTTAAAGTCTTTCCTTCCTTAACAAATGATCCCGATTTATACGCAAAATGGCGAAAATCAGGAGAGGCCAAGATTGTCCTGGTTGGAACAAGTGAAAATATGCAAAAAGCATATGAACAAGGGAAAACTAAGAAGATACTAGTTACTAGTAAAATGCATGGTAATGAGATGTCATTACTTGTAGTAGGACCAGGACTTAAATCAGAAATCAATGAATTTACTAGCGACTTTAGATTATTCTAGTACAAAAAACAATAATAAAAAATACTTTTATGGTAAAAAATAAAAAACTACGACAATTAAACATATAAGTTAATATACATTTCTTAGACTTGTCTAAATATTAATAATATATATTAAGTACATCTGAAGATTGTTTTTATAAGTTAAAACACCATTTCCTGTCTAAAATATCGCGAAATCTATAATATATGAGCTAAGATTATATTTACAGGGGAGCGTATATTGAAGACAGCCCTCAGTGCAGTCATTCCATGTTTCATTTTGACATTACTTATATCGTTTTCGGCATACATTCAAAGATGCTTGCATCCACAAATTTTAAACAGCCATCTTTTTACACGTACATAAATATGTATTAGCTGCTGCCTTAATCGCCAATGCAAAATGGCAAGACTTTCTTCCCTGCAGCTTTTGATCATATCCTTGTTAGTAGATCCAAAGAGGCAGACTTCAAAGCTCCTTAGAAACAATAGGCCATTTTTATGCTCCAAAGATGTTCAGGATCGAGCTTCTCGATTTTCTCTAGTAACATATAAAGCTCTAAATCAGTGCAATTGCACATGGATTATTCTTGTCCCCGATTTATACCTCAGATAATTCACATGTATTGTTTTTACCTCCTTGTCTTTTAATTCTCGACTAGCGTAGTCCAATTTCTGTTCGTGTTTTCAACCTCACCTAAAAATATTTCTTTAATCTTATTTAAAAACGCAAAAAAAAAACGGGCCATTAATGGTTAAATTCTAAATGTACAATTCTTATGTATGATTTTGTTTCAGCTCAAAATTTTTCATAATATCCTGCACTTGGTCCACGTATCTATTTCGGCTTCTGTGATATATATTATTTTAAAATAAAAGGAAATCTTTCTAACTATCACGCATTGTCTTTTCATAGAAGCAACATTCGACATTATATCACACTTGGTAACAAAATTCAAACAGTTCTCGAAATTTACATAATTTAACTGACACAGAATATATTTTATCCTGTAAAAAAAATTGAATATGAACAGCAGAATATTATTTTTAGATCAAAAAAAGTTTCATACTTTCTATGTAATTGGTAAATTACTGTGCTTTTATTATATTTAGATACCTTTCGTTAAGTTTATTCACATCGTTATTTGATTTTAAATTAATTAAATGATGAGGTTTCATAAAATCAATAACCGCACACGTCATCAACGAAAGACTTTCGACAACACTTCAAACTTGAATTTTCTTTTTATGGTTTTTTAACTATTTAATTTTATATTAAAAACAGTCAATATTTTTATCCCATGAATATATTCTGTTTATTTTGCGTGCTTGTATCAAGCACAAATAATTCAATATCTTCATTGTATAATTTATTAACAAATAATGAAATACTCTACGAAATCTGTGAAGACACAGCCTATTATGTTAAAAATTCTGAATTTATCAATATTAACACCTCAGATGAAAAAAATCATTACGCTCTTATAAGTATAAAATCAAACCAAATCGAATTAAAAACATCTTTTAAATCATTTAAAACCATTAAATTTGATAATTTGTGGTCAATAAACAACTACTCTTTTGAGCTCTCTTTATTAATAGCCGATTTGACAACTAAGCTGTGTAACGAGAATCTTCCCGCCAAAACGGAAATATACGTCGACGTATTTTCAAATGAACAATTTCATAGAATCAACGAGTCTCGTAAAGAAAAAGAAGATTTTTTCATTACTTTACTAAAAAAGAACACGATACATTCGTTTTATAACTTAACTAGTTTACTTAAAAGAGTATCTTCACCACATTACCAAAAAATATTTTTTAGTGGTAAAGATAAAAATTTTATTTTTCCTTTACCATCATCATTTGAGATAGTCGATAACTTAATTTACAAAGAAAAAGGTCTACGTCTAATTTCTAATGAAATATTTTCTAGTAAAAATTTTAATGAAAAAATGAAAATTAGTAAATATTTTGATGGATTCGTAATTTATATGATATTAATGATATCAAATGAAAACCAATATGCAGTAGATTTCTGTTCAGGACTTTTAAACAATGGTATGGTTTATAGCAAATGTTATAACGGGCTTATAACCAGCATTTTGATATATTTATTAAATGATCCCGGGTATGACAACTATTTCAAAACATCGTGGACATTCAAGAAAACTTTAAAAAAAGAATTAAAGAAATTGTCATTAAAATTACAAACTAAAGACGAGTTAATTAGTTATTTATTAGAAATCATGTCTAATTATGAAATATATCAGAAGAAAACATATAAATTTGAAGAAACAGAAAATTTATCCAAAGTTTTATTGAAAACTATGATATCCTAAATATCATACGATATGTTTACTAACATTTCCCTCCAAATTTGACATCTTTCCCTCCAAGTCCAATACTTTTCCCTCCGATAAATATTTAAACATTTTATCCATCGAGGGGTACGAGATGAATAAAGAACAGGAAACAAGAAGAATAACCAATACGGTTAACAAACAAATAAATATTAATATTCTTGACATGTTCTTAAGTGGTGGATACCACAAGTTAAATTTAACCAAGCTGTATCCTAAACTAAACAAAAGGATAAAAACTGAATCTATCAAAGAAATGATCAGCTTTGAAGTCAAAATCAAAGGCCTAAAGGAGCCAATTATTAAACAATTAGAAAAAGTGAAATATATTGAAAAAACCAACATGTTAAAATGGTTTAAAAAATTTGAAGACATTAGCAATAAACTAGAATGGAACGATGAAGAGAATCTAATAGTACTGCAGAATGTAATTGAAGGTTATGAAAATCAATATGGAAATGATGCTAAGACGTACGCGAAATTAAAGGAAGAGATCTTAAGTATAGCCTATCCAAAAAACCTATTCTCTTCGGCGGGTGTAAGAGTGCTAGAAATAAAACAGACTAATTATGACCTAATAGAGGAGATGATTACGGAAATTCAGACCAAATTAGAAGTGGCGTCGTATCTAGAAAAATATACTAAGAATGAATACGAAAGAAGATTTAATGAAGTATGCCTAAATTCGTTAACAGAGGCCACTAAAGATTATGTTATGAAAGCTGGTGTAAAGAACGTCAAAGAAATTATACACTTACTAATAACTCTGGAGAAGGAACTAATCGCTAGAATACATAGTGATTTAGATCGAGCCAGAAGTACCTCGACCGACGTTAGAGAACCAATGCTACGAAATGAAATGAATCGATGGTGTAGCTTGCATAGGTCAAGAACACATAACACTAGTGACTGCTTTAGTAGGAATAAAAGAAACGAAGATAGGAGTAGCAAAATAAAGAAAGAGGAATTTAAATCCAATAAAGATATTACGTTTTCCCATTGTAAAGTAATTTTAAAAGAAAAATCCGAGTATCTAACAGTAAAACTACCCGTGTATATTAACGGCCAGACTGTAATCGCCATATTGGATACGGGCTGCACTAAAAACCTAGTAAGCGTAGACAAGGTGAACCAACTAGGGATCACTACGAGGAAGGGCATCGGAGTAAACTTTATATTTGGTAACGGACACCAGGAGATGTCAGGAGAGATTATAGAAGAAAACATTCGAATAAGCAGTCTAAATATTGAAATCCCAACAAGACTGCACGTAATAAGAGAACTATCGGCCGACATAATATTGGGGGTAGAATTCTTAAGTGAGAATCAAATCATCCTCAACTTTGCCACCCAAACAATCTGTAATAACCAAAGGATTATCAATATGGTTAACGGATTACCACTTCCATACGAGGAAAACAGAGATTTACTATTGCAAAGATGTTTTGCCATAAACGAAAAGAATGTCAGCACCGAGAACACCTCGAAGATATTAAAATACATGAAAAACAATGAGTTATTCAAAGAGATGAAAATCAAGAGAATTGCATTTGAACTGAGCAACAAAGGGAACTTAAGACTGACAAATAAAAAATACACGATCCCACCCAAGTACCTTGATGCAACTAAGCAGGAGATAAAAAGACTGTTGAAAGAGAAAATTATCAAATACAGTGAAAGTAAGTACAGCAGCCCCGCATTCGTCATTGCCAAGAAAAATAACGAAATAAGGCTAGTAGTAGATTATAGGGAATTGAACCAAAATATAGTTGATGAAATGGATTTACTACCTAAGATAAAAGATATGATGAACGAGGTCAAGGGTGCAAAGTATTTCACTAAAATCGACCTAAAAAACGGATTCAATCAGGTACCCATAGAAGAAAATTCCATGAGTCTGACCAGTTTTAAAATTTTAGGAAATGTTTACAAATATACAAGAATCCCATTCGGCATTAAATCAGGCCCCAAACTATTTCAAAGAACGATAAATAAAATATTGGCAGAGATACCCAATGTAGTAGTATATATTGATGATATTTTAATATACACCTTAACCAAAGAGGAACATAATACGATTTTAAACCAAGTACTAGACAGATTATCCAGTTATAAAATAAAAATTAACTTCGAAAAGAGTATATTTGCGGTTAAAGAAGTCGAGATGTTAGGCATGATTATAAATGAAAAGGAAATAAAGCCTAATGTAAGTAATATAGGTAAAGTATTAGTAAAGTTAGATATAACAAAACGACGGGAGCTACAGAAAATCCTAGGAATCTTAAACTGGTACAGAGAGTTTGTGCCCAATTTTAGTGCCAAAGTCATGAATTTAACTGATAAACTGAAGGGAGCTGAGCAAAAGAAAGAATTAACAGAGAGCGAGAAGCAAAATATACGGGCCTTAGTCAATGAAATTAAGGAAAATGGAAAACTGGTGGCCCCGAAATATGAGGAAGAATTTTGTCTACAAACTGATGCATCGGATAAAGCCATGGGAGCGGTATTGTTTCAACAACACGGATGCATAGGTTATTACAGCAAGAAATTTACCGACGCCGAAGCAAACTACACAATTGTCGAAAAAGAAATGTTCGCAATATTGCAAAGCCTAATATTCTTTAAAGGAATTGTAATGGGATACCCAGTTAAAGTTATGTGCGATAACAGAAATTGCCTATTTGATACCCAAAATAATAATAGCAGAATGATAAGATGGAAGATGATGCTCAATGAATATAATCTTACACTAGAAGGCATAGAGGGAAAAAGAAATGTAATTGCGGATCATCTATCGCGGTCGCCCACAGAAGAAATATTACAAATTAAAACAGACAATGAAAAAGAAGAAAAGGAAGTATTTAAGGAAACCTTAGCTGTTCCGGGAACTAAGAAAAACGACAAACTACACATAAAGTCTAGTGAAAGTGAAAATTTTATTAAAAGCATGCATTTAAAAAGCAAGCATGCAGGAATGTTTGTTTTATATTATAACTTGAAAGATTATTACTATATATACAAAATGAAGGAAATTATTAAAAAGGTAGTCAGCAGTTGTCAAAACTGTAAACATAACAAAAAATTTAGCTATCACAAACTCGAAGATAAAATGGGAATCACAGCCAAAACACCGTTTGAAAAAATATGTTCAGATATTTACGGTCCATCAAGGATAAACAATACAAAATGGTTCATATTGACGATCATCGACGTTTATACCAGGTATACAAAGGTGTATAAATTAAGAGAAATCACAAACAATAGAGTGGTCGAGTGTTTTGAAAAATGGTGCAGGGAGTTCCATTATCCTAAAACTATAATTACAGACAACGGAACACAGTATACAAGTAATCTAGTTAAAAACTTTGCAAACGAAAATAATATAAATCTCATACATGTACCAAAATACCACCCACAGAGCAATGGCATCTGTGAGAGAACAAATACCACTATATCGGAAATAATCAGGTTATACAAATCAGAGCCGCTTGAGAAAATACTAGAAAACATCGAAATTAGATTAAATAAAAACTTCAGAAGATCAATAGGCTGCGCCCCTGAAGAGCTAGTCACGGGGAATAATCAATTTGACCCTAAAGGAAGAGTGCGGCTTAAGAAGATAACAAAGACCGCGAAGAAGAATCTGGAGAATAAAAAGATCAAGAAAGTAAAAATAGGAGATAAGGTGTATGTAAGAAACTTTCTAGCTAAGAAGTGGGAAAAGGCGTTCACGGGACCATACCTAGTAGAATCAGTTGGTAAGAATGGCAGGTGGTTCAAAGTCAAAGGAGTCTACGAGTGGATTCACATTGCCGACACCAAACTCTAAAATGATGGGAGAGGCAGATTATGATATCCTAAATATCATACGATATGTTTACTAACATTTCCCTCCAAATTTGACATCTTTCCCTCCAAGTCCAATACTTTTCCCTCCGATAAATATTTAAACATTTTATCCATCGAGGGGTACGAGATGAATAAAGAACAGGAAACAAGAAGAATAACCAATACGGTTAACAAACAAATAAATATTAATATTCTTGACATGTTCTTAAGTGGTGGATACCACAAAAACAATTATAAAAAATTTTAATCTTACTTGTATTAAAGACATACAGGCACTTATAGACAATGAGTTTAGTTCTAAAACTTTTTGTAATCAGAAACTTGTAGAATATTTGGCATTATTACTTGATTCTGTCCATAGCAGATATAAATTTTATTTTAAGTTGTGCTCCGAGATTGACAGAAAAATTTCTTTTGATGAGTTGATGGCTGAGTCTGGTCATTTGTTATTAAAATATGATAAAAAAATGTATCGTAGTGATGTGGCTTTTATAAATGAAAAAATGAAGAAATTGACATACACGGAAAGTAATAAAATTGAAAGTGAAAGAAGTTTAATGGAATTTCTTAATGAAGTTTATAAAAATGAATAAAAATTTTATCTATTTATATAAAAAACATTTGATAATTGATTACTTATAGAAATATACATCAAAAAACTTTTAAATCGATATTGAATCCTTAATTGAGTTCTATAATTATTGCAAATACATATAGAAATATACATTAAAAAACTTACAAATCGATATTAAATTTTTATATGAGTTCCATACTTAGTGCAAATACATATATAAATACTATACTAATATTGAAAAATTTTACTCAAATTTTTTTTAGACCTTTGCCGACTAGATCTAACAAAATAGCTAATTTAAGAGTTAATTTTAAAAGTTAATTTATACATAATTGATTAAATGTATTATTAAAAATCTATTTTTTAATTTTATACTTTTTTATTCATTTTTTAGCACATATATTCTTCTTTATTGTTTATTGTTTTAATAATTTTTACACCCCATACAAGTTTATGTATTTAGATTTAGATTTTTGTAGATTCATTTTCTTATTATTTTCTCTTATCACACATCATTTCCTTTCTAATCTTCTCATTTCTGATTTTCTTCCCAAATTTCTTAAACATTTTACTGTTTTCTTTCAATTTACCAGTGTCTTATTTTTATGTTTATGCGCATTAAGAAGGGGATACGTGAATTACGAGTCTAAAGAAAACATAACATTAAGCACAAGATACTGTAAATTTTGTAAACATTACAAACCTGTTAGAGCACACCATTGTAGCAGATGTAAAAAATGTATAAAAAAGATGGATCATCATTGTATGTGGATAGGAGTCTGTGTAAATTATGACAATCATGGCGACTTTATGCGCTTTCTTTTTTTTTCTGTTTTGAGTACTTCGATATCTTTTTCTGGTTATATTTATTTGATTTTTAAAAAAGAGTTGTCTAATCAAATGAAAGTTTTACTTGCTTATTTATTACTTTATTCATTTTTAGTTAGTCTTTTTTGTGGAATTATGTTTAATATTCAAGCAGGGTTAGTTAGTAAAAATATTACATTTATAGAAGATCAACATTATTTTTATAATGAAGAAAGGTCTGCGTATGACAAAGGACTTGTAAATAATTGGAATGAGGTTATGGGGAGTATGAGATTATTATGGATGTGTAGACCAAATGGGAATGGAATGAATTATGTAAGAAATGATGGATTAGAAAATGATGATATAAGTTTTGTATAGAAAAAAGCAAATTACATAATAAACTAATCTAAAATATTATAAAATAAACTATTCTATAATAAACAATAATAAAGTATTCTATAATAAAATATTATTAAAAAATTTACAAGTTTCTTAATAATTTGTTCGTTTTTAATTATGCGCCTTTTACCCCAGAGATGAAATTTAAGAAGAAGATTTTAGATTCTTTAAAAGGAAAAAATAAATATAATTATGATGAGACGATAGTCTCTGAAGATCCATTTGATATTTTTTACTCTGATTTTCCGCATACTGAGGAAGTAGACGAGGAAAAGGCAAGTCCAAAAACAAAGAAAATTAAAGATAAAAACCCAGACGAGAAAGACAGCATAAAAAATAAAGACGAAGAAAAAGACAGCCTCAAGAAAAGCAGCATAAAGGAAAATAAAAAAGAAAACCTTATGAAAGATAGCATAAAGATAAATAAAAAAGACAACCTTAAGAAAGATAGCTCAAAAAATAAAGACGAAGAAGAAGAAAATGTCAAGAAAAGCAGCATAAAGGAAAATAAAAAAGACAACCTCAAGAAAGACAGCATAAAAAATAAAAAAGACAGCCTTAAGAAAGATAGAATAGACAAAGAGGACATCATAAAAGACGATGATTTCTTGACTAATTTATTAAAGCCTAAGTCTCATCTTAAAGACCCTCAAATAATAATCCCAGAAATTATCAATTCTTTAGAATTTTACTCTTCTAAAAATATCAAACTGACCCCTTTGGAAATGTTTAAATTTCCTCACATCTCAGATATAAAATACGAAGAAGGAGACATTTTCAAATCTCTTTACTCGCTTTTTATCAGAACCCTTTTACTAATTTCCAAGTCTAAACAGGATTTTATCATGAAGTACAAATCAGACATCTTAATTTATAAAAATGACGAAATGTTAGTCACTAAAGGCCTAGAAAGATTACTAAAGATTAATGATATTAATTATGAATTACAAGGAGATTTCCTTAGTATTAAGAACATAGATATGAAAATATTAGTAGATTATCTTGTCAATGAGCCTTTTAATAGTTCATATGTCTTGCCTTTTATAATGTCAAGGACTAGATTTATAAATGGGATATTTTATGAAGTGAATATTAAAAAAGGCCAGGCGCCTGTAAAAGACAATGATATGATTTTATATAAATATATTTTAGAGGGGCCTTTTTATAGCCAAGATTATTTAGAATATTTTGAGTATAAATATAAAAAGAAGTAGATAAAAAAAACAAGCGTATGCTTTCCCGTTTTGAAAATCATATATATAAAAGAATTTTATTTAATTTTTTACCCCTCTTTTTTGTAGTTTTGAAATTTCTTAACGATATGTTTTGAGCTTATTGTTTTAAAATAATAACAAATATAGATTTAATGTTTCAATTTGATAATTGTAGGTGCGTATACTTCATGTTAATACTTTTTAATTTTGATTATTATTTTTGTTAAACTCAGTTCAAAAATATCGTCAGAATCGTTTTTTAGAATTTATTTAACCCTTCTAGAAAAAATTCACAAAAATATGTACCAAAAAAAAGTTGAATATAAGTATAAAAAACTACATTTAAAAACATTCTAGAACTATCATATTGGATTTAACATAATAATTTGATGCGAATCCTGCATTCAATTTTTGCATTAGAAATAATTTTAATGTTTTTAAAATTGCACTCCCCCTTTCTTTTTAAACTAAATATGGCAATTTAAAAAAAACAAAGGAGGTACATACCATAAACAAAGCATATAAATCCCGTTTTCAAAACGGGAAAGCATACGCTAGTCATCATATATATAAAAGAATTTTATTTAATTTTTTACCCCTCTTTTTTGTGACTTTGAAATTTCTAAACTTCATATTATAGCTTATTGTGTTATTGTAATATCAAATATAAACTCAATGAAGTATTTTGACTATCGTAAGTGTGTATGTTATAAGATGATACTTTTTTGTTTTAATTATTATTTTTGTAGAACTCAGTTCCAAAATATCGTCAGAATCGTTTTTTAGAATTTATTTAACCCTTCTAGAAAAAATTGACAAAAATAATAACCAAAGAAAAGTTGAATGTAAGTGTCAAATTTTAAACGTATAAACATAATAAAGTTATCAAATTGGATTTTATAGAATAATTTGATTTTAAATCTATATTCAAGTTTCGCATTAAAAATAATTTTAATGTTGTTAAAAATTGCATTTCCCCTTTCTTTTCAAACCAAATATGGCAATTTAAAAAAAATATAAGGAGGTACATACCATAAACAAAACATTTAGATCCCGTTTTCAAAACGGGAAAGCATACGCTAGTCATATATATAAAAGAATTTTATTTAATTTTTTACCCCTCCTTTTTGTGGTTTTGAAATTTCTTAACGATATGTTTTGAGCTTAATGTTTTAAAATAATAACAAATATAGATTTAATGTTTCAATTTGATAATTGTAGGTGCGTATACGACATGTTAATACTTTTTAATTTTGATTATTAATCTTGTTAAACTTAGTTCCAAAATATCGTCAGAATCGTTTTTTAGAATTTATTTGACCCTTCCACGAAAAATTATAAAAAGATTTAACCAATAATGATTTTGATGATAAGTGTCAAAAATTGAGCTTAGAAGTTCCCGAAATTATTTCATTATGACTCAAAAGTGTTTTTAACTCAACTTTACTCCTAATATGCTACTAAAAAGTATTTTTGAAAAAGATGATTTCATCCTATCAAATTCAATCATCCCAAAATGGAAACTCACCAAAATTCACCGAGGCGGGACATATTATAAAACAAAACATTTAGATCCCGTTTTCAAAACGGGAAAGCATACGCTAGTCATATATATAAAAGAATTTTATTTAGTTTTTTGCCCCTATTTTTTGTGATTTTGTAAAATCTAAACTTCTTATTATAGCTTATTGTGTCATTGTAATATCAAATATAAATTTATTGCTTTAATTTGACTATTCTAAGTGTGTATGTTATTAGTTAATACTTTTTAATTTTGATTATTATTTTTAGAAAACTCAGTTCCAAAATATCGTCAGAATCGTTTTTTAGAATTAATTTAACCCGTCCACGAAAAATTTTAAAAACAAAATACAAAGAAGAAATTGAATGTAAGTGTCAAAAACTGGGCTTAAGAAGTTCTTAAAATTATCTCACTGAGTTTATTAAATGTTTTAAAACAACTCTACTCCTTATATGTTACTAAAAAGTATTTCTAATAAACATGCCTTTACCCTGTCAAATTCAATCATCCCAAAATGGAAACTTAACAAAATTTACTGAGACTGGACATATTATAAAACTAAACTTTTAGATCCCGTTTTTAAAACGGGAAAGCATACGCTAGTATAATATAATATAATATAATATAATATAATCATATATATAAAAGAATTTTATTTAATTTTTTACCCCTCTTTTTTCGTGGTTTTGTAAACTTTAAACTTCTTATAACAGCTTATTATATTATTGGAATATCAGATATAAACTCAATAAAGGATTTTGACTATCATATGTGCGTGTACTGTATATTAATACATTTTGATTTTAATTCTTTGTTTTGTAAAACTCAGTTCCAAAATATCGTCAGAATCGTTTTTAAGAATTTATTTGACCCTTCCACAAAAATTCATAAAACAATTAACCATTTCGGATTTCGAATGATAAGTGTCAAATTTTGAACTAAAAAACATTTAGAAGTTATAGCAATGAATTTTTTATAATAATTTGAATCGAATTCTATATTTAAGTCTGCCACTAATATAATATTTACTGTTGTTAAGAATTATATTCTCTTCTTTTCTTATTCCAACCCAAAATGGTGATCAAAAGAAAAATGCAATGCGCACACATATTAATCCCGTTTTCAAAACGGGAGAGCATACGCTAGTATAATATAATATAATATAATATAATATAATAATAATGTTATATTATATAATATGTACTATAATATATAAATATTGTTATATAATATTATAATGTGTAAATATTATAATTTGCTTAGATATTGTTATATAATATATAACATATTGTTTTATAGTACAATTATTTAATAGAATAATTTAATTATAAAGGTCGTAGACAGAATAAAAATCATTTCTGTAGAAGCTTGTTATACCCAATTTATCACATTTCTCAATATAAAGACTATACGCCTTTCTTCTCTCCTGTGTATCTCCCTGTACTTCTTTTATAAGTCTATGATGTAAATTCTGATCACTTGTGCTTTCTTGATCTACTGCCTTTTTAGGCAGACTTACTTTATTAATCTTCTTATCAAAATTATCTCTAACAAAATTAAAAACAAGTCTCATGTCTCCTGTACGCCCAAACATCTTAGAAATGATCTTCTTATCATCATCACTTAATATTTCACTATTTATCTCTTGACATTTTAAATTTAATATTTCTAAAATATCTCTACTAGTGTAAGTAGGCAGAGAAATATTTAAGCCACTAGATTTATTCAGATTATTACTTAGAGTAATAAGCTTCATTTTATTAGATTTAATAAAATTTATTACAAATTTGGAATCAGGAATCTTATCAAATTCGTCTATAATAAACAGTTTACATTTCTTATTTGCCAAGATTTTCTTCTTTATTTCGTCAGTGTAGGCATTTAGATAAATATATTTCTTATTTTTACAGACAAATTTAGTGATACTTGTTTTACCACTGCCAGGGTTTCCAGTTAAGTGGAGAATAAAATCTTTCTTATCTTCAAGGAAAGATTTAATGTTTTCTAGTATTTCATTTCTCAAATAAAAAGACTGGGAATTTAGAGAGAAAACTTCCTGGACTTTTTTATGGAGTGACATTGGGGGTAAAATAAAAAAAGAATGCGAATAGCGGGAGTCGAACCCGCACCACCAGATTATGAGACTGATACGCTACCGCTACGCCATACTCGCTCATTAAAATGATTTTGTATTATAAATTACAGTATAAAAATAAATGCATATATATAATAAATCTATTTTATAATGCTATTTATATACATAAATTTATTAGGAATGTAGTTATTAAATCTTAAGTGATATTTCTATAAGTAATTATAAAATCTAATTCCTCTTTTTATCCCTTCTTTATGAATATTGATAATTCCTTAGATTGCATTCCTTTTTCAGATTTCCTTTTATTCTTCGACATACTAATAAATCAAGATATAAAAATGCCTTCTCACATTTCATTCTCCAAATTACCTTCAATAAAATCATTAGAAAATAATTTACAAATTTCTGACTTAATAAAATCTTCTATAATTTACTGCATAAACAAGAATATTCCAAATGTAATCACTAGAGGCTACAAATTATCATATGATAAATTACTAGTAAATGGACCTAATAATTTAATAAGCATATTATTGACTTATGATAAATTATTAGAAATAATAGGCGACGAATTATTTATGAAGATTTTAGTGGAGTGCAGACTTTTCTGCGAAATGGAAGGCAAAGACGAGAGCAGAAATTTACTGATGATTTGTGGGAATATGAAAAATGAGAAGAAAAATCTGCGCATAAACAGACACAAATTATTTTATAAAAATAAACAAGAAATAAAAATATACCCAAGGGAACTTATAGAGAAATATAACAAGAAAGAAGAAAGTAACAACCCCAATAACAAAAGTTACATAAATAATATAAGCATAAATAATATAAGCATAAATAATATAAGCATAAATAATATTAGCATAAATGAAGAAGTATTTAGAAAATGCCAAGAAAAATACACAAAATTAAAAATAGACAAATTATTCTACAAATACATGAAAGAAGTAAAAAACCAAATAGACCCACAAATATTAATTAATTTTCTATTTTGTGTATCAAAGAAGATCTTACCAAATATTTTCGACAGATTTAATTTCAGGATTCTTAAGCAGAAGATAGTTTTGTTGGTTTATAAAAACAAATTCGAGTCATTTAGTGAAGAAGAAATAATAAGACATTTTAAGATAACAAATTTCAGATTTTTTAGTAAAAGAAAAGTCTATAAAGATTTTAAAGATAGCATAAATGGAAAATCTAATCTTATGGATTCTATGAATGGAAAATCTAATCTTATGGATTCTATGAATGGAAATTATAATCTTATGGATTGCATGAATAAAGAAGATATAAATTTATGCATGAATAAAGAAGATTTAAATTCATGTATTAATGACAGTGGCATGAATAAAGAAGATATAAATACATGTATAGATGACATTAGTTGTAAATATTCTCATACTCGTAGAGATTACACATTCATGATGCAGTTCACTAAAGAATATTTATTCTTCTTATTCAATGACTTCTTCATTCCTCTGATTAATAAGTTCGTCTACTGCACAGAATCTTGTTCTACAAAATTCAAGTGCCTTTATTTTAAAAGACACACTTTTTATAAATTCTCAGACGAATGTGCCAATATTCATTTATCAGATACTAAGAAATATAAACTTCTTAGTAAAACTAAGAAGTTTCCCAATAATATAAGAATTATTCCTAAACAAGAAGGAGGCCGAGTGGTCGTAAATTTAAATCTCAATTCTGATTTAAATATTTCCAATTTGAGCTTAAGAAATGTTTATGAAATTATTAAGAAAGAAAACAGGAAGAAACTTATGAATTCCATGTTGGGATTTGAAGACATGGAGGAATTTATTTATCCACTGATAAATAGAAAAAGGCTTTATTGTATGAAAGTAGATGTAAAGAAGTGTTTTGATAATATTCCTCATGAGTATATTGAGAAGATAATAGAGAAGATATTTAAAGAAGAACATTACTATATAAGAACATTTCAAGAGTCAAGAACTACTACTAGTACTAGTAGTAGTAGTAGTACTAAATATAATAATACTAGTAGTAGTCAAACAAATTATAATCTTGTTACTAGTAGTACTAAATATAATAATACTAGTAGTACTAAATATAATAATAATAATAATACTAGTAGTAGTAATTATAAGAAAATAATTACTTATGAAGTTTTAGAATATTCAGAATATTTTAGAATGTTCAAAGATAAAATTATTATTGACGAGTCAAATCTCAAGGAATATTCAAGACAAGAATTAATCAAATTTATTAAGAAATCTCTCCTAGGGAACAAGATTTCTTATAAAAATCTCCTCTACAGGCAAATTCAAGGGATTCCTCAAGGGAGTATCTTAAGCACAATATTCTGCTCTTTATATTTCGCCCAATTAGACAAGAAATATTTCAATAATATTTTCAAACAAGGAAAACTTATCAGATTTGTAGATGATTTCTTAATTCTAAGTCCCTGTAAAGAAGAAATCTTAAGATTTATAAAAATCTCGACTTTATTGAAAAATAAAGGCGTCATTTTCAACACTGAGAAAACAGAAACAAATTTCGACATAAAAGAAACAAATTTGATACTAAGAAATACAGAGATGAATTATTTAGGAATGAAGATTATTACTAAAGAAGATAATGTTTTCTTTAAGAATAATTTACAAGATAAGAATATTCAATATGGAATATATTCCCCGTCTCATAATATAGGGAATATGATATTTAAGAAGATGAGTAGATTTATAGACACAAGGACTTATATCTTAATAAATAAGGAGAATAAGAAAGTGTATGAGAATATTTATGATACATTAGTAATTTATATTTGGAAATTAGAGATACTTTTTAAAAGAAGCATATTTGTAAATAGAGAGTATTATAGTAAAATGATAAGGTATGGAATAAAGAAGATGAAGATGATATGTAAAAAGAGAGAAATAAAGATAAGTCAAGAGACACTTCAAGAAATGATAAACAACATTCTACAAAGAGGAAGTAGACAAGTTATATAAAGATCAAGAAGATGGTGTATATTTAAAGGCTATTTTCTTAAAATTGAGTCTAGACTCATTAAGTCTAGCTTAATTATAGGTTTGGCTTTTATGATTAAGCTTAAATTACTTGTAAGCCCGCTCTTATAATCAAGCTTGCCATAATTTTAGAAGCCTGTCTTTTATAATTAAACTAGACTCAATCTTAAGAGTCTAGACTTTATTTTAATAGCCTGCCTTTTTTGAATAATATTAACTTAGAATTCTAGAGCCCTTTTAAAAATGAATGTAGGGACAAAATTAGAAAACGAAGAAAAAATCAAAATTTACAAGAGAATTAATGAATTACTAAAAATAGACAACCCTGTAAATTCTTATAAATTTATAGGAAATCATCCCATTTCCCTTACAAATGACAATATCATTTTACTCCTTAAAGAGGACTATATGGTATGTGAGAAATCTGATGGGGTGAGAATGATTTGTCTTGTAATAGATCAGAAAATATATTTTTATGATCGAAAAAATGAGATATATTTAATAAAAGATCAAACTAAAACTATAGATAATACAAATGTAGATAATAATGACAATGTAGATAATACAAATGTAGATCAAACTAAAACTGTAGATAATAATACAAATGTAAATATATATACAAATGTAGATAATACAAATGTAGATAATGCAAATGTAGATAATAATTACATTGTTGATGGTGAATTATTTTATGATAATTCGGGTAAATTAAATTACGCTGTCTTTGACTGCTTACTTTTTAATAATGAAAATGTCTGTGATAAGAATCTCTTAAAGAGACTTGGTTACGCTGATTTATTCATTAGAAATCTAATTTACAAAGGAGATATAAATTTCTACCTTAAAATTATGTATAAATCTTACGGATTCTTAGAAATTTACAATCAGATCAAAAATCTAAATCATAAAAATGATGGTCTAATTTTCACTCCTTGTTTTGAGAAATATATTTTATATAAAAGAGGTTTACTTTTAAAATGGAAACCTCCTTCTATAAACACGATAGATTTCAGATTAGTAAAAAGATCTAAAGGGATTTATAGCCTAGAATGTTCATATAAAAATAATGAGATAATTTTTGATTATTTTGAAAGTGATCATGAAGATTTAAATAATAAAATTGGGGAATTTATATTTGATAAAGATAGAATTATTAGAGATATTGAGAATGAGATAAATATCCTAGGAGGATGGGTATTATATAAAATAAGGGATGATAAAGATACACCTAATCATTATAGAGTAGTAAATAATATATTAGAAAGTTTAGAAGATAATTTAGATATAAATGAGTTATCAAGATATTACAAGCCCATGAGGCACAACACGAAGCACCGTATGAAATAAAAATAGTTGATGAATTTAATAAGATAAATTATAGATAAGATAAGATATAAGATAAGATAAATATAAATATAAATCTAAGATAAGATATAAGATAAATTAAAGATAAGATAAGATAAGGTAATAATCTACCTATATTTAATAAGATTAGATAAAAATAAGATAAAATAAGATAAGATAAATATAATAGATAATAATCTACATATATTTATTAATTATAGATAAATAGGGTAAAATATTCAGTTTTATTGATGAACAAATTCCTTGTTATAACAAATTACGGAACAACAAACTTTCTCTACTACAAAGACAAAGTGCTCATCTTCCTCTACACTCCGGGGACTGTAAATATAATAAGGAAAATTAACATAGAAATTATGACACACATCACAGACTCTTATCTTCTTAAATAATACATTAATATAAGGATTAATCTGATATTTAAGATTTAATATCTTATTATAACACTTCTCTAATAAAGAAATCTTAAGAGGCCTTAAATCTCTGGGCTTATTATAAGGATTATCACTTATCTTTATAGTACTCGCATTACTAAAAATCTTGAAAAATTTAAAAGGTACAAAATCAAGCTTATTGTCACTTAAATCTATCATATTAATTTGAGATTTAATAAATTCAATCTTCTCTATTTCTATCTTATTAATTTTATTACTCTTTAAATTTAAATATCTAAGATTTGGTAAATCTAATAAAAAATCAGGAAGCTTATCAATTTCATTATCTGAAAAATCTAATTTCTCTAAAGATTTACAATATCTTAAAGATATTTCTATATCTTTAAGATTATTCTTAAAAATTGGTAAAATTCTCAATTTATATAATTTATCCATACAAGGTAACTCTACTAATTTATTCATTCCTAATCCTAATTCCTCTAAATGTATCAAATTATTAAAATTACTTGGTAATTTTAATAATTTATTATTTGATAAATTTAACCAATTTAAATAAGTCAATTCACAAATCTCATCTGGTAAACTTGTCAATAAATTATTTGATAAATCTATCTTGACAAGATTCCTTAAATATTTTATATCAGGAAGAATCTTCTTAATTCTATTACTAAAAAAACCAAATTTCCTTAAATTTATCATTTTGTAAATATTAAAAGGAATTTCATCAAATTCATTTTCACTTAAACCTAGGCCTGTGATTTTATTCAAATTATGAAAATTTACTGGTAAATTTTTCAATTTATTTCTAGTGAAATCTACCCATGTTAAATTTTGTAAATTACAAATTAATGGACTAATTACTTGTATTTGATTATCATTAGCAGCAAGTCTAGTCAAATATTTCAAATTTTCTATTTCATCAGGAATACGTCTTATTTTATTATCAGAAATTATTAACCAACTTGTTTTTACATTTATTTTTGTGTATTGGATTTCTGTAAGATCACTTTTGGAATAATCTGTGGAAATTATTTCTGACATTTAATTTATTTATGCAAGAAAATTAATTTATAAAATTAAATAATCATGTTTCAAATAAGAAAGAGTAAAATAAGAACAGAAGATGAATTTTATAAAAAAAAGGCAGAATTTTTATTCAATTATAATTTGAAACTTAAGAAAAACTTTTTAAAACTTTCATAATAAAAAACAATGTTTTAAAAATTGAAGACAAACAAAATTGAACCTAAAATTAATTAATATAAATAAGGTTGTAAATAATAAAATTAGAATTTATATAAGATTGATATTATTAATAGAAAATCTAAGCATAAAAAAATAAAAATTTGAGATTGGAGGGACAACCCGATGATAATAGGGTTAGCAAAAAAAATCTACAGTATTGAGAATCATAAAACTAAAAATGCAAGTTAGACAGTCAAAATAGGATCTAGAAGGGCGTAACTTATAAAAACAAAAAAATGTATGGGCTTAAAATCATCGACACTAAAGAAACGAGATAAAATTTGACGATCAAATTGTTTTATAATATAAGGTATTTTAAATGACACTGTACGTAAATAAAAAGATAGCTACATTTTGTGGAGATGGACCCTTGAGGCATAATGTATATGAACTTTGAACTAGTTAGGTTCAAAGTTCATCCTTCTTCGAAATACAAATTGATAAACAATTAGACGAAAAAACTCAATTCTATGCAAGTAAGAAGTCTGCAAGATATTACACGGGGACCAGGAAGATTTATAAAATTTTTATAAAACTGGTAATGTAAGATTCTTACGTACTAAACAATTATTATATTTTTGCTGACACAGAAAGCTTCAACGTATTTATTGGACTTGGGCTCCAGGAGAACACTTTCCATTTATACCTCAAATTGGATCCAGAGTGGTCTCACAGCTGATATACTTACGGACATTAATTTAATAAACCGAGGATAACAACGGCGTATTAGCTCAAAGGACTTTAAAGCAATCTGTACCTCCCACAGACGGTAAAAAATTCACATCCCGTCCTGTCTTCACTGAATAATAACTTCGCAGTAATAATATCCTCGTCACAGGGCATTCGCCTAGAGTAACATTAATCTTTAGTATATAAGAGTGCACATATGCAATTTCAAGCTCTTGCGTTTGATTTTTAAAAATATTTTGGATTTTCTTTTACCCTAAAATGTCGACTGAAGCTGAAAATCTAAAAAGATATAAACTTAACGATATTTACAGAATTTTAAACTGGATTTTCAATAATAAAAAAAGACCACAATTTTTCCCTGTAAAATCAAAAGACAAACCATTCTCCCTAAATTTCATATTTATCTCAGACTACAAAGAAAATGAATTTGTACTTCCAACTTTGTGTAAACTCAAATTCCACGAGAAACTGAATTTCAATGATTTACCTTTCAACTTAACAAGGGAATGTAACATCAGACAACTTCTACCTGATTATTCAGTAATTAAAAAAGAAAATCTTGATTTAGTTTTCCATATAAAAATAGAACAATTATACGATAACAAGATATTTATAAATAGTGACGTCAACTTAAAATGTCCAAATAAACAAAATGTGTTTACTAAAAGTACACCATATTTCCTTATATCTTTAGATATAGAAATGGTAACTACTAAAATAGGCAAAGAAGTTGGTAGAATAAGTTTAATAGACAATTTAGGCAATGTTTTATACGATAAATATGTTAAACCTATAAATCAAGTCATAAATTACGAGACAGAATACAGTGGCTTAACTAAAGAAATATTAGATGATGGTATTGAAAATTATCAAATGATACAAGAAATATCAGAATTTATAGGCAAAGACACTGTAGTTTTGGGCCACGGATTAGAAAATGATTTCACTTCTTTAGGAATGTACCATGATAAAATTATAGACACATCATATTTATTTCTAAGTACTCAAAGTAGAAGAGTTTCATTACAACAATTATCAAGGACTTATTTGAAGATACAAATACAAAACCAAAGTCATTGTTCGATTATTGACGCGACGACATGTTTGAAATTATTAAGTTTAAAGATACAAGAAATGCTTATAATTCAGAATAAAGAAAGCGAGAGAATAAAATTCCATGATAAAATTTTGTACCACAATGGATATGAAGAATTTATGAGAAATCATGCTTATGGATTGAATATTTGTAGAACAAAATCTGGAGAAGTTAAAAAGAATATAAATGGGTTTTATAAAAAAAGAACATTGACATTTTATTGGTATGAAGAAGAAAATAAAATTAAACTTGAATTTTGAAAAAAACATAAAAAAATATAAATTTTATTTTAGCATAAAATAATGAAAAACTAAATATCTACATAACATGAATAAGATAAGGCGATGTGAGGATTAAGTCATGTTAATATAGAAAAAAGATCTTTAAAATATGAAGGAAATATAAATAATAATGGTTACTTTAGCCCCTGTGATTTTGAATTTAAGACCTTAGGTCAACAGAGAAAATTTGATTTTTATAATTGAGCGTAGATTTATTAGACAGACTAAAAGGATAAATTGATCTAATTTGAATCTATTTTATGCCTTAGAATTGTGCCATTTTCGGAATATAAACTCCACTTTAACGATATCGACAAGGGTAAGTTATATAAATTAATGGCGTTTTACTGTGACTTTGTTGTCTTGAACATACAAAGATGCATTCATAGTATGCATACAATATTTTATAGATAATATTTATTTACCAGTCATCATCCCATTCATCTCCTGAATCTTCCGCCTTCTTCTCTTTCTCTATTTCTAATTTGATATCCTCCACACTCTTAGACTTAATATTCTTTTTATTACTAAATAATTCTGTAAATGACCAGTCCTTAGAAATAATCTTTTCCTTGTGACATTTCAAATCTGTCAGAATATTCTCAATTATCAAAAATGTAGAAGTTTGTAATTTCTCATCTGCCAGGTAAGTGCAGATCAGAGGAAGTAATTCTGTACTGACTTTGTTTTTATTAAATGATTTATAATAAATTTGTATGACATTTAGTGTCTCATTTCTTACTGAAGGAATTTTTAAATAATTCTTACACATTCTATAAATTATATCTGTTTTACAATCTACATTCTCGTTTATATTACTTGTCTTGACATATTTCAAGACTAATAAAATGTCTTCTGGTTCAGTTATAAATTCATACATAGTCTCTAAAATCTTGATCTTATTTATTTCACAGAATTTAGTTTCATTATTCTTAAAGAAATTAATAGTTTCTTTTCTTAGGTTATTTTTTCTTATCTTTAGGCCTAAAAGTAAAGAATCAAAAGATTTATCTAAATTTTCAACTTTGTCAATAAAAAGTTTAGAATTTTTAAACAAGTAAATTCGTACATTCGTGTCTAAAACATTGAAAAGTAAAACTAAAATATTTTCATAATTTTCTAAATCTATATAAAATATCGTATTAATAATTTCATATTTATAAGAATTTTCGAATTCTTTATTCAAATCTTGTATAAAAATTTTTATAATTTTCAATTTGTACAAATCTATAAAATCTTTCTTTTTATTTTTAAAATCTTCTAAAAAATCTTTTTTATTTTCTAAAGTTTGATCAGAAAACCCAAATAAAAATATTTCATTATTTATAAAATATTTTGAAGATTTATTATTTTTTATAAAATCTAATAAATTTGTATTTATCTTTAGATATTTCTGCATTAAATTACTAAATTGTATATTGTCACTACTAAAAGATGAGTCAATATTAGTACTTGATTTTTCAAATCCACCTAGTACAATTTTACCATCTTCTGTAAAAAATAAAGAGTCGGTTTCGATATTATTATGAGATATTTGACATTTCTCATGTATAAAAACTAAGCTTTTGGCTAGACATAAGAAAATGTGTTCATTAAATTTACAAGTAGAAGATTTGTAAATTTTAATAAAAGGAAAAAGTGGCTGAGTGTAAAAAATATTATTTTTTACACTTATTTTTATGGGACTGATAAGGTTATCATGATGAATATTCTTTAATAAAGAATATTGTTTTACTCCTTTTTTGTATACAAATTTGGTGACTTTTTTGTCATCTAAAAATGTGCTGAACATTTTGTAAGTTGGAGTTTCGTAAAGCAAATCTTCTTTTTTTGGACCAAATGAAAATATTTTGGAAAAAAACATGGGTGACATATTTAAGAAAAATAATCACCAGGAATAAATGAGATAGTTTTTTTAATATTTAAAAAATAAAGTAAATATATATTACTTAATATCTAATTTTTTTAGTTCATTTGTGTTTTTTTTTTGTTTTTTGTCTTTTAAATTTTGTTTTTTTTTTCATCTTACAAGGGTTTTAGATGAAGAACACATATAAAACAGTATTCATTGGTAACTCAAGCGTAGGTAAAACAACTATAATGTCCCAATATTTATACCAAAAAATCGAAGATTCTTTTGGTCCAACAATAGGACTGGATTTTGTTAGTACAACTATCAATATCTTAGGCAGACAAGTTAGACTGCAGCTCTGGGACACAGCAGGCCAGGAAAGATTTAATTCACTTATTCCTAATTACACAAGGAATAGTTTTATAACTATAATCGTATATGACTACTCAGACGAGGAATCATATAATAAAATAGATTATTGGATAAATGACCTAGTAAAAGTAACAGACCCAGAAAATAAAATCAAATTGATAATTGTGGCTAATAAAAAAGATCTTGTAGAGAAATCGAAAATAGAAGAAGTAAGGAAAAAAGGTAAGAAGAAGGCGAAAAAGTTCAATGCGCTTTTTGTAGAGACTTGTGGATTGAACTATGAAGATATTACAGGATTAGTTAAAGCAATACACAATCTTATAGAAGAAGATATAAAAAAGAACCCCGAAGAAGAAGACTCATATAAAGAAATAATAAATCTAGAGAAGCAAAAGGAATCAAGATGCTGTGGGGGATTTAGGAACTAAAATAAAAAATAAAATAAAAACTTAGTACCACTTCCCTGAAAAATATAAATAAAAATAAATTTAACAAAAATATTATTGAAAAATATTACTAGTGACTTGACATAATATTCAATAATCCAACAAACCTTTAGTATTCATTAGCTTTTTAGAAGATACCTTCTTTTTTACATGTGTCTTGGAATTTTTAAAACATTTTTGAATTTTCACATTTAACCCCTTGTTGTAGCATGACACAAGGGCCAAGTTCAAACCCCCCTTGTCCGTAAATATCCTTCACGTCAATGACATTGTTATATTTTTATGGCATGCAAGAGGCAGGGAGAAACCTTACATATAGAATACAGTTTTCGTGGTACACATTTTATACATTGACACAGTGATACTTAACAATCAAATTGTCGGCGCAATAAGTTCTGCTAATTATCTTCTAAGGATAACTACACAATATATACTTATGTGGGCTTACGTCGATTCGCAATATACAAGTATCAGACTTGGGGTTGAAACATACGAGTCATGTTTCAAAGCAGATGGTCCTTAATGTCATTTGCATCTCGGCTATATCTTCAAATTCGGCATTTTAATTAGTTATGTATTTTGATTATACCACAACCTTCGATCAGGTTTATACGCTGGACTAAATTAAGTGGCATTTCTTTTTTTTTTAATATACCTCGTCTTGTCCCTTTGATTACCCATACGGCAATAGAACTTACTAGGCAAGGGCTTTATTAACTAACTTCGTACTATACATACATTAGAGTCGCAGCTCGGCCTACTTATGCCTCGCATAGGGCGGTATGCGAAATACACGTAAAACCTTGTGTCTGATCACAAACAAGTTTGATAAGTCTCTTAAAAAATTTAATTATTTGACGAACTGACAAATCTTAGAAATATAAATAAATAATTTTCGGGGGAAATCGTTTCTATTTTAATATGTCAGACAATGTTATAAATCATGCCACTAAGAATCAATATATAATAACCGGCTAATTCATTAGTACTTGTCAATGAAGGTCAATCCGATCATATCTCCTGACTATATATCGCTAGTTGGTATGTATTAAGCAAATAATGTAGAGCATTCTTCGCAAAATTTTCTAGTTAATCTGTATGGCACGACCATAATTTATAAAAACCAACGGCGTACAATAAATTGACAATTTATATAGATGTAAATCGGCAAGAATTTTTTAAAAGATAAAAATACGTCTATCAAGGAAATACATTACCATTTCGTTAATAATATGTCGTTTGTTTAAATGAACTTAAATTTTTATACCTTGTCCTTTGGTGTAAAAACAGTTCTATATTTTTGTTGTCATTTGGTATCGATTAAAAATGTTTTTATATAAGAAATATTTTGTTTTATGGCCACCGAAATCTTAAAATCGATAAAAGTCAATCAAAATTCTATATTAAGAGCCTTGTATGCAAAAGGTCGGCCAAACCTTAGTGTAATGTTGTGAATTATGTTTTATTAATCTATTTTTTTCGTGTTTTTATATAAAAGAGCATATGATACATTTTACGATAAAAATAAAGAAAAAAATTTATCATGAATAAAAAAAAAATATATTTCAATGTTTTATTTACAACACATTCGTCTTCCAGGCCGGAACACTAATAAATTCGTATCTGGAACAGAACAAATTCCAAGATCTAATCGAGGAGCAGAAAAGCAACCATTAAGTCCTTTGGTCTTAATATTCTGACAGCGATCCACACAACAGCTCTTTATGCTATTAATAGTCGAGTTTCTATCGATAATATCTCTTACCATTGTAAAAAGACCAGACAAGTCTTCATTTTTCCCATAGTTTTGTTGATTTCGATCTGTATAATTCGTATCTTGTTCATTATTTAGATTTATGTCATTAACATGTCTTATTTGATCATTATTGGTCCAATTTTGATCTTCAATAAAATATTTATAGTCGAAATTTACAGCATTATTTTTATTATCTACAGAAGAATAAGCAGTTTGATCTCCTGGGTCATCTGAAATCATAGAAACTGTATTTGATAAAGTGAAATCGTACAATTTAGATTTTTCAAACGGCGTACTTGATCTCCTATTATTTGAGTCTCTTTCTGGACTAAAATCGTAAGATTTGGATTTTTTATACGATCTATTCGGCCTTCTGTTATATGTGTCTTTCTCTAGACTTGTAAGCATATTGAGAGATTTAGTAATACCGTGTTTTTTATACATGTTAGAACGAGCTTGATCTGAGTCTATAGTTATAGAGTCTCTTTCTTGGCGATATTTGTCATGACTTGCGTCTTTGTTGCAACATTTGTCATGACTTGTGTCTTTGTTGCAACATTTGTCATGATTAGTATCTTCATTATATTGTTTACAATGGTTTGCATTTTCATTGTAAAACTTGTCATGATTAGTAGCTTCTTTATCGTATTTGTCATGGTTTGTATCTTCGTTATAATATTTATCCCGCCCTCTAATATCTTTAGATGAGTATCGTCTACTATTTATACCAATATCTGATAATTTTACAGTTTCTTTTCTAAAATTCTCCTTTACTTCTACTTCATCAAAGTGTTCATAATTCTTTTTTAATTTTTTCGGTACTTCGTCGTTTGAAATGTCTTCTGATAGATATCGTGGACTATTCTCAGAAGTCGACGGTAGTTTTGAATGAAAAAATTTGGGCTCTAACCCGACAGGATTATCCATACAATATCCATCATCATCTTCGTTTGATAATTCTTGATAGTAAGGAAGCACGCAATCAGAATCATCCTCATAGTAACTAAGTTTGTAAAGGTTTTCATTTTTGTAGTGTGGATTATTTTTAATTTGACTACTAGACCCTTCTGATGTATCAAAAGACGAGTCCAATAAAGAATCTGAACTAGTATCATTTGATAAATTCCACGTAGGTTCTGGACTTTTTGATACATAAAACAATGGCTCTACCCCCGAGTCACATCTTTCAGATGTACTAGGCATAAATGAAAAATTTTCATTTCGACTATCACACAAATTTGCTGAGTTTTTGTTTCTAGCAATTGACGCAGTACAAGTTAAAATCTGAAACAAGATCATATGGGCATTAATCAAATTATTAGTATTTAAACAAAAAACAATTTAAAAATCAATTTTTTTACATTTAGTAAATTTATACATTTAAATCATATAAGTTTGTTTATAAGAAGACAAAAAAATCAATTTATTTTTTAATAAACAATATATTTAATTATCGACTTTAATATTTTTGATACAAACAGAAGTCTTTTTTATCTTAAAATATTCTTTAAGAGCTTTTTTAGTATTTTCATCTTTTATAACTTCATAAGAATTGTATTTTCGTCTTAGAAAACCTTCATTAAATAATTTTACAAATATTGTATTCATTTTATCATAGCTTATTCCCATTCTAATACTTAATAATTTCTTACTTGTAAACTTCTCTAAATATAAAATCGCCAATAATCGTCTTGTAAGAGCTTTTTCGACTAATTCTTTTGTCACTTCGTTCCTACAGAAGTCGCACTTGTAATTTCCACTTGGTATTCTTGTATCTTCATTTGAGAAATATCCACAACAAACAGTGTGCAACCATTGATTACAGAAATCACAATAAATTAAATTGAAATCTGGAGCTTCAACTAAGCATATGCACTTGGTTTTCGGTTGTAAATCTTCTTTAATTTTGGGTGGATCAACGACGTTTTTATTAGCTGTTTTATTTTCTTGAGTTAGCACAGGATTCTGAGATGTAAAATCAAAGGCACTAAACGTGCTTTGCTGTGTTAAATCTAGTTCGCTTATTTGTCTCGATTCACGATTTACTTCTTGAATGTTTACATTTATATTAGTATCTGTTTGATGCTTATCTTCATTGTTTGTACGATTATTATTCGATTTTACTTCTTGTTTGTTTATGTTTTCATCAGTGTCCGTTTTATACTTATTATCAATATTTATTTGATTGACGTCTAAATTGATTTCTTGTTTGTTTATATTTTCATAAGTATCTGATTTATCTTTATCTTCATAGTTTCTTCGATTACTTTCCAATTTTACTTCGTTTTTATATTCTTCTAATTCGTGCTGACTATTTAAATCTTTATCAGTCAGCTTTCTACTAATATTTTTAGTACATACTTCTTCTAATTTTTTTGTATTATGACTATTCTCTATTTTCGTATTTGTCTCTCCATCAATAAAAGCAATACTAACAGGCACGACACAACTCATGATATTCTCAAATTTCAATGTGCTTACCTTTTCTTTATACGAGCAATCCCAACCATTACCATCTTTAAATCCATAAGGTTGGTATGAAAAGGGTGTTTGGTTTGTATAAGTAAGTTTTATATTCATAAACTTATTCAATGGAAGTGGTTTAAGCTTCTGTAAAGCGAGGCAAAACCTCTTTAAGTTTCCACTTCCCTTGCAGTAATTAATATCAAATGTATAAGACTCTACTACTAGATTATCTACAATTATGAAAACCGTAAAATTTTTCAAGAACTGTTTGTTTATGGCATCATATATTCCATTTTCTAGTATGTCCAGTAAATCAGAGGTCTTATTGTTTCTTTTTATTTTAGGAAATCCTTCGGTGAAACAATTTTCTGGTAATAAGTTTCTTATGTACGTTATACAAGAAAATGTGTCATGCACTAAAACTTGTAATTGGTTTTGGATTTGCATTATTTATGCATTAATAATTCCTTTTATGCTTTTTTGCATAATTTTATGCAAAAACAATTCAAGCCTTTTCGTTATAAAATGACTAGATTTTGAAATTAGAGTAAGTTATTTAATATGTTTTATTTTTTTTATTATTAAAATACAAAAGAATGCCTCCTATAAATGCTAACAATAGTAAGAAAATTAGTAATTTGTAAAAAATGCTATATTTTAAAGGCCATTATATAAATTAATTTATTATGCACGTAACGTTTGACAGTATAAAATAAATATATTCGACAATGTACTGAAAATTAGATAGTTTTCTTTTAGTTTATCCCCATAGTTAAGAAATTACCTCTTAAATTGCGACCATTAAATAAAAAAATTTATATCATCGATTTATTATAAAAAATTATTTTGAAATTAAAATTGTAGAATAAGAACATAAACAGTGGTAAATGTATTAGTTTTATCAATATTAATATCAACAAACAAAAATTTGACATAAAAGACATTTTGTATTTATAAATCTCTTTTTAAGTTAAAAATAATTGGTATCGAAATATTTTCTATTCATCACTTGATTTTTATCTAAGTATTTACATTGTTTATCTTCTATATGCAAATCATATTATGTACTTTTTTAATTGTTTATAATACCTGTACACATTTATAGTACCATGGTATCTTCTTTATTAATTATAACTTGCTATTACAGCAGCAAATCAAAGTTCTCTTTATTTTCTGAAAAAAAAATCAATCCATTTTGTATGATATTTATGTACCACAAATATAGTATCTTGCTAAGTTTAGGCATCTGGTCATATGAGCTAAATATTAATTAAAGTATAATTGGAAGAGTTTTACACTCTTCAATTAATGTTAACTCTCTATAACTTCATCAATTATATACAACTCCTTGAAATAATATGGTTAAATTTAACTTTTGAATAAACTATAAAAGCTTTTACAGATATAAATAATATCAAATACGCCTATAGGGCGATGCATCTATGTAATCAAGTTTAGAATAAAAGACTATGTGCACAGTTTGATTAATAATAATAAAATTCTCCAACGTATGCTTAGACTTTTGATGTTTTAAATATAAAAATCTAATTACCTAATTATTTCTGTTTAGACATTCCGCTCGTATCATCCGAGCACTTAACCCAAGAAAATCGATTATTTATGTTACAATAAAACAACCAAAAAACTTAAAAATATACGTGTAAAGATAAACAAAAAAAGTATAGTAAAAATAGTGTAAATTATTGGTTTTTATTTCATTTATCAAAATATTATGTGGGTTATTAAAAAACGGGAATAAACAATTTGGTTCGATCTTTGTCTTATCCAGGCTGCTCGTTATTCTAAAATAAACTATAATTTTGTTGATTTATCTTTCTTTAATTAGCTAAGGGACTAAGGTCTATTACAGGGGTCGGCAACCTTTTTGAAAAAAAGTTCAAAATGGGCAATTTCAAAATCTTAAAACGAAAAACGGGCGCAAGCGCATAAAATATCTTAGAAAAATAAAATAAATGCTCTGGAAAAATTTTTAAAAAAAACATTCGTCTCGAATAATACAATTATGATTTTTTCCAGTATTTTTAAAGATAGGCACTTTTAACAAGTTTCAATTTTTTATATTAAAACAAAAATTATAATTAAATATATTTACAAGAGTTTTCTTAAGTGATTAAAAGAATCGAAAAAAATAAATTTTATTGTTTTATATAGATTTAATAGACATTGTTTTGACAAGAATTCGAAGCTAATTTCTTCATAATTACTTTGAAAAGAGGTTTAAATTTTGTTTTCGATTAAATCTCGAAGAAATAAAAAAAATTAACTACGTGTAGAGAAATACTTAGAAACAATACTTTTCAATGAGATACTTGATTTTGCATGTCATCTGCAATTTGGTCATAATAATGATATAAGATAAATTGGCCGCTCTTAAACAGTTATCTAAATGTTTGTCCGTAAGTTGTGTTCGATATTTTGATTTTAAATACGTCATATTCGAAAAAAGAGCTTCACAATTATATGTGGTTCCACAATATGAAAATATTTTGAGTGCACATTTTCTTAAAATGGGGAAACTATTATCTGAAACCAATTTCCCAAAAGTCCTTGTCTAAATAATGAGATTTTAAAACTATATCATTCTTCAAATTAATAATTTCAATTTCTAAGTTGTCCATGTTAACTATGTGAAAAAAATTAGAAATTTTTACTGGTAAATCAGAATCAAAAACATTTAAGGATTAACAAAAAATGGAATTATTTCCTCTAATGATCGAAAATCATGAAATCTTTTAATAAACTCAATCAGTAATAAATCTATTGCGCCTATGTACGATGTAGGATCGAATTCATGAATACGTTTGTTTGTTTTTTATTAACTTAGTATTTTAAAAGTTAAATAAAGATTTCTTCATTAAATGTATTTTAAAAAGTTCTAACTTATTTGCAAATGAATTAATTAAGCTTATCATATCTGCAATATGTGAATTTCTTTGTTGTAATTTTAAATTTAGTTCGTTAAATTTCATTGTGATTTCCGCTAAAAATCCAAGATCTAAAAACCAACTTTTGTTTTCTAAATCTATATAAGTTTTATTTCTCATTGCAATAAATTCCTTTATTTAAGGTAAAAGCTTAATAAAGCGTTCAAGAACTTTGCCTCGGCTAAGCCATCTCACTTCCGTATTAAGAACTAAACCTTTAAAATCTGCGTTTTCTTCTTCCATAAGCAGCTTAAACAGACTATGTTGAGTTGCTTTGGCTCTTATCGAATTTATAATTTTAGTAACGTATAATAAAATATGATTAAAATTAACACTTTTTGAAAATAAAACTTGTTGATGAATTATAAAGTGATATAAAATAAACTTTGGGAACAAAGAATCTGCTCTACATAAACCAATAAATCCGCTTTCTTTTCCGACCATTGCTCGTGCACCATCAGTAGTAATAGAAGAAGGTTTTTGAAGTGGTATATTTTTATCGACAATAAATTTACTAAATAAAGAAAAAATATCTTTTCCCGTTGTAGAGAAGTTATAGGTAGAATTTTCAAAAATTCCTCTTTAGTTGAAAAGTCATTAAATACCATTTTTATAGAAACAATTAGTTGTGCTATGTCAACTACATCGGTAGATTCATCAAGCTAAAAAAAATACATCCAATTTCTTAAGTCTTTATCTAATTCCGATTCTAAATTATTAACAATTAATTCTATTCTTCTTGATGCACTTCTTGCTGATAACTGCAACATATTAATAGCTTTTAAAATTTCTTCTTGTTTTCAAAATCTTCAAAAAGAGAATCCGCCGCTGCTATCATAGCCTCTTTATAATTTCTGCATCAGTAAAGGGCTTTTTTCTTAGCCAACAGATGTGCAACTTTTAGTGAAGCTACAGTGGCCGCCTTTGAAAGCTCCTCTGGCTTTGTAAAACATCTCTGCTGTTTTACAATTGCTGATTTTAAAGAAAACAGCTTACTTTTTCGCAGTACGGACTTCAGTGGGTATTCAATATTTATATTTTCATGCAAACCAGCGAAGTGTCGTTCTAAGTTACTTTTTTGCAAATTGTATTGCTTTTGTTGCACAATAAACAAATTCACTTACCTTGAAATTCTATAAAGAAAAAATCTTCTTCACATAAATTATTGAATTGATAATTTCTTCTTTTTTTTGAAAGTTCCATATAGGGGCAAAAAAAATTTGTAATAAATTTTGAAAATTTATTGAACGTTGCATTAGCATGTTTTATGGCCATATTATTGTCAAAATAAATTTTAAAGAACTTTATAATTGGAATAAATAATTTTATTGTTATAATCATCATATGTAAAAAATTTTTGTTGAAAGGTCTTTTTGCTTAACGAAAAGTAGATTAACTCCTTATAATGTACTCCCAATACTTAGCATTAAAAATGTTATTGATCAAGTTTTTTTCAAAAAATTGAAATTATAAATTTTTAAATTTCTTCTCCATATAAAAAATGAAAACAAGAGCTTCATTGCCGACCCCTGGTCTATTATATACATCTCCTAAGTTGGTTTCGTAAAAATTTTGATGCACAGCATAAGTTAGACTAAGAAAACAGACATAAAAAAATTTTGAATAGATTCGATGGCATGTAGGAATGTTCTCTAATAATGTAATGTTGTTTTCCGTATTAATACTATATAGTGTTAGATAAACTTTCGAAACAGATTTTTTGACAATGCAAGCTAGCCGATTCTAGATATATTATGTCAGCTTCAAAAGAAAACATTACAAAGTATAACTTCCGATCATGAACTACATGTAAATGGTATTATATTTATATTTACGTGGTTAAAAATTTTATAACCCCTTTTATACTATATCTATATATAAATTGCAATGATTTAGCATGTAAAACATCTATTAGTTTAAGGTCTCGTCTTACAAAATTTTTGGGCCAAGCCACGTTAAAAAAAATAAATGCTTTGGAACGGATATAAGATCTAAGATTGTATTATGGACCTGTCACAAACAATATATTAAAATGCGCTATGAATTTAGAAAAAAACGTCATGAACAGGATTTTGAATTTTCGATAGTCTCAAAAAGGTACAAAACAACGCTTTAAATAAAGAATGAATATGGAAATTATTACTTCTGATCGCATAATATGAATAACTTTGGTTCATATAAATAAGATCTTATATACTTTAGGCTTAATTTTTTTTTTCTTACGAAAATAGGATTTAAAAATTTTAACTAAAAATATTCATACAGTTGCTTATGAAATCACAACAAACAAATCAATAAATTTATTGGCGCAAAACTTTAAATGCATGTTTTATATATAAACATAAAATATGCGAAAGATTTACCACATGATCTATTATAAAAAGATCCTGTGTATTTTACAGAACATATAGTCCTTGCACTTAATCCATTGTTTGGCATCTTGACATCATTATAACTGAATACGATTCTGTTTTGTTGATAACAGAAAAATTTTTATCTTAACATTTTTTTTACCCCAATGTGGCCGTTATTAATTTGTTTGACAGTCAAAATACATTCTATGAACGCAGACGAAAATAGGAGGATTTCTATATATAATTTATCTGCTAATAATGATAATCATGAATATGCTTGTAGCATATTGCGTAATAATCTAAAATACGTGCATATAACGAAGGAGGAGGTACAAAAGCAAGGTCGACTAGTATGGAAAACAATAACTCAAAATAGCATATTTACAAATATGCTAAAAGATAGTGCTTGGAATGACAAAACATTCTATGCAAATTCAAAACTAATGAATGCATATATTAAATTACTCATGCAGAAATTTGGGCTACAGAGCTATGATTTGTATTTATTTAAAAATTTTTTTTCAGCGGAAAAAAAAATTATTGAGAATATTGCAGATGTTACGCTAGAAATGTATATAGTTTATAATTCTTGTAATAACAATGCGATCCCTTTTGAAGAAAGTATTGAAAGTATTTTAAACTGGATTGTTTGTTTCAAAGAAAATGGTATAAGTTATATGCCGTCTGTTATAATTAAAAAATGTAGAGGCTTATTGCCTTTTTATAAGAAATGCTTGAATGATTATGGGACATTTATTTGGACCAAAGCTTTTCTAGAAAAAATTAAATATAACCAGAATGAACTGTATGGCGCTAAATGTAACATAAATTATTATGAATTTAAAGATTTTGTATTTCCTAAAGTAAAAAATTTGACGGAACTATGTAATTATGAAAACACTACAGATCCTATAATAGCTACAATTTCGAAAGAATTATGTGATTCTGCAAATACTACGTATTTAAGAATAGTTGAAGATTCGAAAAGGATTGTTAATTTTGAAAACGCTAAAGAGTCTGGAGGGGTTCACTTTATTTCAAAACCTTCTAATAATATTAAGTATGCAGAAACAGATAATTTCGAGTTGTTGATGTTAATAATACTGAACATAATTTGTTTTTGTGCTTTTTTGGCGTTAAGTTATATTCTATATAGTAGATGTAAGAACAACAAACCAACTCAACCCAATCGAATGACTTATCCATTGAAAAATATAAAAGACGTACAAATAAATGATAGTTAAGTTTAGCATTCGTGTATCATGATCATTCTTTTTTTATTTTGGAAAGAATTTTTTTTTGCAGTTAATTATATTTTAAACTTCAATTAAAAAATTAGGACAGTTGTAGTTTAATATGTATTTTATTATTATTTATAACAGTACAATATTAAAGCTTTAATGTTAAATAAAGTACATAACAAAATAAAGTTTTAGTTATAGTTATGAAGATGAAAAGGTTTTTTCACTAAAAAGAAATTACTTGTTAAAATTTGTTTTATAAATAATAAGCAACTAGGTATTACAAAGTCCAACAATTATTTATTTTATATATAGTACATAAAGATGAATAATGTTCTTACGGGTTGTATATATGTATACATAGCAGTAATGTTTTTAATATTCACCATGGTATATCTAATGTTATTTAATCTATTTGTTGAAATATATCTGCAATCATTAAATCTGGATTGAAAGTTTTTGTAAATAATTTAAAAAATATAATCAAAAATGCTTTTTCGAAATATATTAGCGTGTGAATTCAATTTTTCAGTTTATAACGGTTTCTATATTATGATGATTTATACATATTTTTAACAATGAACGTAAAAAATAGAATAGTATAGTGACTAAGTTTCACAAATCTTATACTACAAGACTCGAAATCCCTAAGAAGGTAAAAGCGTTCCTTCCTATGATCACGCTAAAGAAGACGCAGAGATCATTTTTTGGACTAATATAGGAGAGGAGACGAAGCCGATGTTGAAAGGTTTATGGTGCCGGAAGTTACCTACAATCAGGAGATGCTAACGCGGAACCTCTCCTTGTTAAATTAGAAGTATAAACTACACTAAGCATATCCTACGAAAAGTATTCATATTATTTAACATTAATTTTTTTTTTCCATTAATTTATATTTTTTCTTTATAAAATCGACGTATGTGTAGGTAATTTTTTAGAGTTGATGTATCCAATCGACATCAAAAAATTTATCTGCGAATCATTAATACCTGAAAGTGGAAACCCATTGTTTTTTTGGTAGCCATCATATTATTTAGATTTACAAAAAAAAAATATAATTTTTTGTATCTACACAATATAAAACTAAAATATCATAATAAATACAGACTTCTTTAGTTTAAAAAAATTTAAAAATATTGATACATACTACAAATAATCGAGGGTTTTATGATATAAATTTTTTTATTATTACGATTAAAACTTCGACTTTGAAAATAAAAAGTTTATTCTACTACTTATCGGATAATTAATAGACAACCATATACTTAAATTTGTTAAAATATAGGTTATGAGTGTAATGACTTTGACAATCATACGAATACACAATAAACTCAAAAATACATTAGACAAATCTCATAATAAAAAATATATGTATATACTAAATAAATTAATTTATTACATTGCACATATCACGAAAGTTTGCCTATTATGAGGACATTTAAAAATATTTATCATGTAAAAATATATCGTTTAACCTCTAAGATAGTACATTTAAAGATTCTAATTACAATTAGTTTCATGACCTCTTAATATCCGCGCAAAATTAGAAACGTACATTAATATTATTTTATATAAATTACTTGTCACTAAATTGTGTATGACCAAGTAAGAAAAGGATTATCTCTAACAGAATTTACAAACGACAATTTTTGTAAAATTTAATAATTTCTTCCTGGTTCTTATTCTTTTTTTTTATACTTCTTGATTCTGGCTGTTTATTATCCGCATACCTTTATGTCCTTTTTTGTTTGTGTAAAAGATTCCTTAATGCTCTATTAGAAATATTGATGTTAGTATAACTATACAATATTCTTATTAAACCTTTGTTAATATTTAATTGCTAAAAAATCATCATTTGATTGAAGATCAAATTCCAAAACCAAAAAGCAGAAAATTACAGTTTAAGAACGATAAATAATTGACAAAATACTTTTATTTTTCTTTAGCTTTATTTTGTGGATTTTGTCAATTATTTTTATAAGCGATAATTTTATAAATACGTAGATTGTATAAATATAAAATTAAGACAAAAGTTACGATTAGAACTCTATATAGAAGCATATACGACAAAAGTTTTATAATATTTTTAAGACGCCTGCCTGTGTTGGGCGGACATTGTCTTGATATTGATCAAGAGGGGTTAGTCGTGAATCTAATGAGATAAAATCTAAAGAATTTTCAAGGAATCATTTGGGAGAATTTGAGTATCTGTAAAAAGCAAATGAATTACGAAAGTCATTTCACTCGAATAATCAAAATTTGTTTCTAATTTATAATCGACACTATTTAAACATATGAAAAGATATAGTCATTCTTAAGTAATACATTAAATTGGGATATAACGTCCTAAGAATATTTTTTAGAACTTATCTTAAGCCACAGATTTTTTATTTGGTGAAAATACTTAAACTTTGCATCAATTTCGATTCTTAATTGTTTTTTATGATTTTTAATTTTTTAACTTGCTAATTATAATTAAATTTTGCCGTCTTTCGGTTTATAAAATCGATTATCGAAAAGTTATATTATGAGCTCCAAAGTATTCGATCTCTTTTTTTCAATTATTTTGTAACTGCAGAAAGACTAATTGGATGCATGGCGCAATTTTTATTGTAGCTGTGAAAGCGTTTAAAGGTAAAACTTATGATATTACTTATGATACCCGGGACAAAAAGGATAATCAAAAGCAACAGAAATATGGATCAAATTATAGATGAAAATCTATATATTTACGAGAAAAAAAGAATCAACAAAATTACTATAAGTGGCGATGCATTGTACGAAGCTGTAATGCCAAAGCCACTAGTAGTATTGTTTACTTAAATAATCTCGAATCCTTTACTATTTCTTCGGCTCATAATCATGAACCAAATCCTGAACTGGTCTGTAAGAAGAATAAAATAGATAAAATGAAACGGGAAATTATCTCTGGCAAAGATTCTCCTAGAAACTTTTTTTTTTCTGCCTTAAGAGAAGCTGGGGAAGAAACAATCGCCGCAATGGGCCCTATTGAGCCCATTACAAGAATATTAAAAAATGCTCGAATGAATTCCTTTAATCCAAATCCATACGCCAACCAAAAATTGGGTTTATGTACTGATTTATTAATCAGTTATACAGGCGAAAAATGGTATCGATATGGGCCTGAAAATTACGGGAGTGACGAACCCAATGACAGTATAATTATTTTTTGTACAGATTCGGCCATGGAAAAATTGGCTCTATATGACATGTGAGCAATGGATGGGACCTTTACGGTGGTTTCAATTCCCTATTACCAACTTTACACAATTAGTTTTATCCGTGATGCGCATGTATTCCCGATAATATTTGCAATTTTGAAAGATAAAAGTTTTGAAACCTATTGTTTTTTGTTTCAAATGTTAAAGAAAAGGTTTCCGGAGCTCAACCCAAGGTTGATAAAAACTATTTTTGAGTATGCTGCGAAAAGAGCATATTCTAAAGTTTTCCCGGATTGTCAAATTTCAGGTTGTCTTTTTCATTTAGCTCAGGCTATTGATAGGCGTGTTAAAAGTTCAGAACTTTCTTCTGTTTACACATGTTCACCTATGGTGAAAGGGTTGTTTTGTCTCTTACGGCACTTGCATATGTTGAATATGACGAAATATTGTCTACTTTTTTGGAACTAAAACAAGACAGAAATTTTCCGGAATGCTTGACTGAATTATATTGTTATTTTTTTACAAATTATATTGATTTAGGATGCCGTTTTCCGCCGAATTTGTGGCACACGCGAAATAATATGGATATAGATTTTCCAAGAACGAATAATGCTATTGAAGGGTGGCATAATACCTTTAAAAACACATTCGGTACTAGTCGATACAGTTTTTATCTATTAGTGAGCAAATTAAAGGTTGAAGAAGATATAGTTAGAATCAATATAATACAACAAACAGTTTTAAATCATATTTTTGAACGTAAACAAAAATACATTGATAAAGAGGTTTGGCTAGCTGTTTTTTTAAATAAAACTGTGGATGAAGGATTTGGTACAGATTTTGTCTTTAAAATTATTGAAATATTAAAGTTTTATTTTTATTTTATTTTTTTCGGAAGTTTCGTCCCGGTCACCATTACTTATCATATCCATTACTTTTCTTATAACATATTTTTACAATATCTCGAATATGTTGAGAGCAGCAAAAAATTTAACACATTGAGCATAGTTCTTCTGCAGCACAAACAAACTATTTTATCTGGTATTTTACATACAATCGTTGTTTTAAAATATTCTAAATCAATTTTAGTCTTGAAACACATATTTTTTTTCGTAATATATCTGACTAAAATGAACAAATGCTAGGAATAAACAAAAGTTTGATCATGAAAAGTAAAAAAAGAAATATTTAGATCTAAATTAGAAGATTTACAATAAAATTATGTGAAACAATAATATAGATCTAATTATTCCTTCATCCTTCTCAAAATTCAAATAATTTATTTCAAAATATAATTTTTACAATGTTATAGCTATAAGTAAAAAAAGACGATCAAAATCAGTTGAAAATGCTTATTATTATGATCATATGCTACAATATATTGCATATTCGATTCAAGATATAATTCGTTGTAAATTTTTTTTAATATTTGTATCAACATTTTTAGTTATTTTAGTTTAAAAATATAAAATTTACTTTTGAAATGATAGCATATGTTTCATTTTAGAAAATTGATTGGTTTTAATGTATTTTGTTTTATTATTAGTAAAATGTTATGTATACCTATAACTCCTTTTTGAAAATTTATATAATATGAATAAATAATCACCGCCTATACCAAAATTTAAAGACTGAAATGCTATTTTTTATTTTTATTTTTTAAAGAATTTTGGGGTTAAAAAAATAATAAAAATTTTTATAAAGAAGGATTATTTGCGGTTTAAAAAATAATTTTTCAAGCCTTATATTATGCTGATGCAATTTTTAAATTTTTATTTTATATTTTTTATCAAACAAGTGAGATCTCATCCAAAGAATACTATTCTCAACAAAAATACAACGAAATCACTTTCAAAGTATGAATCAAAACTAGAAACCACAATAGAGCTCGCTTACCATTATAAACATGAGATAAAAAGAAAATTGATTTTTTCTACAGTTGTTAAAGACTGTATTACCAAAAATAATTATCCACAAAGTTCTGAATATTGTGGAACTGGGATAAATAGTAGTTTCAGATTTTATATAAATTTCGAAAAAGTAAAAAGAAAAAAGTTATGTAACGACGAAAGTGAAGGAATAGCAGAACGTTCAAACGTGTTTGCATTTATAAATGAAAAAACCAATGTTTTTATTTCAAAAGACAAGGTTGCTGAAATTTTGGAAAAGGGTAAAGGAGTATTTATAAATATTGGGAATTTTTCGAATATTAATTATTTAGTAGTCCCAATTTATATACGTCCAGAAAAAATTTATATTAATAACGAAGAAGTCGTTTTTAATAATCAAGGATTCGGCTACACTTTATTATTCGAAGAACTTTTCGATCGCAATTTCTTAAAATTAAATTCCGAAGAATACCAGCATTGTGTTAAAAATCTTGAAGATCTTTGCAAGTTGACACAGGAAAGATTTAATCATATATTTAGAGATAAAATTTTTCTTCTGGCTAATAAAAATTTAGAACATTATAAAGTCATTTTTAGATTTTTAAAAAACTTAGAATATCAAAAAAAGGATTCATTTACACTTATAAAAGAAATATTAGATAAAATTTATAAGTTTGCAAAAGATTTAACTTTATCAAAATACTATCCTAATAAAAAAACAAATAGATTACATCCTTACAATCAAGATACATTTACAACGGCAGTGTGTTACGGTATTATGACTGATATTATAAATATTATAAGGCATTATATAAATCCTGAACTTAAATTTAATTTTTATGAAATTTTTGAATCTTTTATTGAGGTGCATATGGCCGCCGTTATAAGTGTGACAATAAAATATGACAATATTAAGAAATTAAAAATCGAAGATGTTACAATTGAAAGTGAAACAAATGATAAGATAGAAAAATTTTATCATATAAAATGGGAGAAAGGTTTAGAATTAAATATCCCCTATAGCGATCTTAAAGATAAAAATTATTCTTCTATTCGAGTTCGGTTTAAGCATAAACGTAAGACAATTACATCTGAATTTATGAAATTACCAACAATACCCTTAGATGAAAACTAATAATTAAAAAAGTAATTTCTAATTTATATTACCAATTTAAATCGTAGCTTTTATGTGTATAAATTACCATATTAAACTGTTAATTTAATATTATTTATGTTTAGCACATTAAATAAATATTAGTAATACTAAGTTCTACAATCTATACATCGCGATACAAAACAAATGAAATATTATAATTTTTTGTTATTTTATAATTTAATTTTTCAATAGTTGTGTAAGTGGGAGCATATTGATTACATGACACATAACGGGTTAAATTAGTTTTTGACATATAATTACATATCATTTATTTACTCCAAGACTATAGTAATGATTGCAATATGTCTACATATGTTCATTTTAAGTAAATATAAATATTTTTGGAATATATTATAATTCCAAAAACTTTTTAAATTCAGGTGCTAATAAACAAAACTTTTAATGCTCAAAATACTAAATTGAAATTAAAAATTAAAAAAAAATAGTTTTGTGTCTTGTGTCACACTTTAAATTTATTACCTTGATTATATCTGGCTTTGAATAGATGTATAACCAAAAACTTTAAATATTATTTTACATTATATAACAAGAATAACTGTCAAACCATTATGTTAAATAACAATATTTCTTGAAATACGATACTAAATATACACAATTATCACAAATATTTCTATTTTTTATATAATCTGTACATAAAAATTATCCAATATGAATTTTGACTTCTATTATATTATAGTTTCATCAAGGGCACGTTCTATCAGTGTTACTCACCATTTTAGGTCTCGGGCACTGTGATTGATAGACCATACAAGTTCTTCAAACAGCATAGTTGCGTGTCTAGATGAACCTTTGCAGTTTTGAAAACTTTTGTACTTTTCATCATATTTATCAGTAGCCTTGTCTTTATTAATGCGTAAGTAACAAAATATAAAAACCATTATTATTGACATCTTGATTGTAAGTATTAATACATATAGTATTTAATGTAAAAATCAATGTTCAGTTTTTTCATAAATTTTTTTATTTAATCGAATTTCACACAAAAAAATTAAATTTTTTTTTAAAAATATTTTCTCCCTTATGTTTTTGACCTTTTTATTTTAAACTGCAACTATAATAAAGCATGTAGAATGGTGGTAATAAAGGTTAAAAATTCAAAAGTACTGATATAGCATACGAATGCAGTATTTTATATCATATTATTAAAAAAAACTAGGGTCGTTAATTTTTTTTACAAAGTCAATGTGATTTTTTGGAAAGAAAAAATTTAATGTTTTACTTTATGAACTCTTTTAATATTGCCAATCTTTAAAAAAATTAAATTAAGCTTCACTTTTATAATACATTATTAAATCTATTACTAAAAACAACTAAGTAGTATAAAAAAAATTATAACAAATGGTAAGGACTAAAAAATTTATTCAACCTTGTTGTAATTCATTAAACATTTCAAAATTTAGCATTTTTGTAGAAATATTGTGTTTGTTCTTTTTGGGACAATCTAAGAAGATATTTTAGGCGTTAATTTTCCGTGTGTATGCAATTAAAAAGTTGATTCAAAGACACGCCCATAAAACTCATTAAAGAATGTAATATACGTTTATAATTCGCGGTAAATGTTATAGTGTATCTGCGGACAATTTTAGAACCCAATCTTTTTATTTAATGTATAAAAAAAAACCGACATGTGCAGTAACGATGTCATGAATTAGTAAATTAATTCGTTAAATTCTTGTGACAATACAAAACTCTGTAATTTAGAAATATTACGGACCACGAAAATACTAAATTGCAAGGATTGTGTATGTATAGGATTTACATAAATTACAACATGACAAATATTATTTTAAACTTAGATGTAGAAAAAAAATCCATAGGCATTTATATAATGATTTTTTTCCATATATAATCACTATAATATTGATGTGAGTTTATAAGTAAAATCTATAAATTACGGATCTTGCAAAAAAGAAATCACGCGTTTATAAATTAATAGAATGTAAAATACAAGCAAATATTAGGTCAAAATATGTGGGTTTCTATATATTAATTAGAATTTTTGGATTAGCAATAAAATAACCTCACCATTCTTATATTTTACTAATCCCTATAATTGTTTAGACTAAACTACAATATCCACACAAAATTTTGTATGTAAATAGATGTTCCGAGTTAAATATGTACTAATTACAAAAAAAGCTCTGTTTTCTACTGGGCCAAGTTTTATAATTTACGCTCTATTGCCCCATAAACGTATATTACAATGTTTTAATTCGTAGCATTTTCATAGACAAATTAAATATGATATATGCTCCAATTTAAAAATGCACACAACTAAATAAAAAATTACACCCGTGTTAAATGTATACAATCGTTTAATGAAATATTCTTATTAAACTTATTGTAAATATATTTCTAATCTTTGATCAAAAAAAGCATTATAGTTCGTGCATGTTTTATGCTGAAAATTTTTTTTTACCCACAGATAAATAATTTTTTTCAAAATTAAAAAATGTAATTATGAATTAATCTGGAATCTGCCAGCGCCGAAACACCAATAAGAAAACGTTATCCCATATCAACTAAGATGCATAAGTGTAATGGCATGACAATAGAGATGTTATGACGAGAAACTAAAAAGCACTATATATCGCTATGCAAAAATATATAAATAAAATTCAAGGAAGTTGTTTAAGTTAATTTATCCAATTATATTGTCAAATGACTACATTGAGATAAGATGGACACTAAGATTTATACTTCCGACGAATTGATATTACAATTCAGGCATTGTTATCATAAAAAAATAAAAAATTCAAAGAAAAGAAGTGTTTATACCTAAAGACTAAGCCTTATATTTGAATGATAAAATATGGCTTTTTAGCAATGTCTAAGAATCTGGATTTTTTTCTTTGTATGACTTGCATAGAAGGACATCTGCAAATTAGAAAACAATGTATAAAAGTATTTTTCAAATATTAAACAAATTCAAGCATACAGACAATCAATAATGCACAATAATATTTTGGGCATAGGAGTATATAATTGAATTCGACGTGATTGGCGATGTTAACGAAAGAAGAGAGAAGAATTATGTGTGGGTTTTCTCTAAATAAGTGTACATTTGCTAACTTCAAAATAAAAATATACATTATCCATAAATAATTCATAAATTATATCTATTATCATTTAAAGTGCATACATAATACACAATTATATAATTTTTGTTCAATGTCATCTCACATTAAACAATGTTATATAATTAAAAAAAATCATATGCTGCAAAAATATATCTTTAAAATAAAGCCTATTTATTCTTCAATCATATGTAAATAGATATATTCCGATTCGTCAGTTTCAATATCAATAGGAACATTTATATTTTTCGAAATAATTTCATCAGTTTCGTTTTCAATAAATTCTAATTCTAAAGATTCAATGTTTTTTTCTCTCAACATTTGATGATCAAATTCAAATAGAATTTTTTCATCTTTTTGTTTAACCTCGAATGGTATTAGAATATTTTGATTTTTATCATTCTCCACAACAAATTTAAATAATTTATCGTTGATACTAAACTGTTTATCAGATTTTTTATCTTTTATTAAATTTTCATCCAGTTTAAATTTAGTAATAATAAAATCTTTTGCATTTCCATTGATTTTTACTTCTTTATATAAATTTTTTAGATTGTAAAAATCAGTTATTAACCCGATTAAAAACTTACTTGCAGTTTCATCTTCACTATTTTGTACCATTTTAGAAAACAAGAATGATTTTTTAATCAAAATTTCTTCAATAAAAATTTTTATATCATTGATGTCCACAAAATATTGTAAATCTTTTAGTATACCAGTTACAGCTTTGTGAAATGGAGATCGAGTATCCTGCAAATCATAGATCAAATTTTTTAAGTAAAATATTTTAAAAACGAAGGCATCGCTTGGATTATAAAATAGTTTAGGAATAAGAACTTTCTCGCAGAATAATTTATATTGATTTTCTGGCTTTTTTAATTGTAATTCTAAAGATTCGTTATTGATATTTAACTGATAAAACGGCGAATAGGCTATTTCATGAATTCTAGGACTTTTTATAGTAGTTGCCTGGAAATTAAATAAGAAATCTTCATAATAGATCTTATGGGGGTCGGTTCCCACAACTTGCCTTGTGGATAATGGAATACTAAGATTATTGGACTTGTTATTGACGTTTAATTTTCTAACAAACCTAACTTCAGCCACATTATCAAAAGAATGATTTTTAGAATACATCCTGAATATAAGTTCCCCGTTACTTAACGCATTTCTTAGGTTCCTGGAAATAACAGAACATGCTATCAAAGAAGTAGAGAGAAGTAAAAACATTGGGGTAAGTTTTAGCTTTTTTTATTTATAACATAAATTAATTAATAAAAAATATAAAAAGAATAACAATCGTCAATTGAGGCAGTTATGAGACATATTTATTTTAATTAAAAACTGTCAAATAAATGCTAAATTTTGACATTCTTCTGTTTGATTTATGTCATATTTTTATTTTGTAAATATTGCATCATAATGTTCTGCAATATTTTATTTATTGATTAAATTATCTCATTAATTATGATTCAAAACCTAATACATAAAAAAAAAGAAATTATTTTAGGTTTTGTTTCAATTTTAATTTATCAATTATCTTTATAAAATATTTTTTACTAAAAATACTTTTTTTTTGTTTCTAGCTGTTAAAGATAAAAGCTTAAATTCCGATGCTTGTAATTTTCTATTTCTATGGTAATTTTAAAAAAACGTGCATCTGATTTAATGCCTTTGCTTTCATTTTTTCTAATTTTTTGTCAACACCAAACTTGATTGTTTGTTTAAGTTTTTATAGTGTTCTAGTTACTATTTTGTCTATTCGAACTCAAGAAAGGTCTTCATGTTTATTATCATTTGCTTACAATTTTATAGGTCTTGCCTAAACACATGTTTCGTTGTTTAGCCACATTATCATTCAAAATTTTTACTTATGCTTTTATATCGGACTATTTACAAAAATGTTTATTTATTTAAAAAATCTGCCTCTGATTAAATTTCCCAGTTGGTGCTTTCATGTTAACTTTTAAATTTAAATATAGGAAATAGTGGGGAGTTTATATATTGTTGTCATGAACCTCAAATATCTTTTATTTGAATTTTTGGCTAATTTTCACTTTATCCCCCCCTTACCAATATAAATACAGAATTTTTTATTTTTAGCCCTGTTTTTCAAAAGTCGAAGCGTCCAGAGCGGAAAGGAACAGAGAAAAATTTACATAAGTAAAAAAAAGGTCTTAAAAATATCTAATTTGAACATAGTTTATGAAAAATATATTATTTAAACCAATTTAATAATGTTTTCTAATAAACTATGAGTTAAATAGAAGTCTAAATTTGTAAAATATGTTTTAACCTATTGCTTTCTTTTGTCATTACATTTAATTTTTGCTAAAGATAAACATGTTTATACACAGTTTATGTTGTTTAAAACAGATTCTAGGTTTGGTTATTCTTAGTTTGGTAGTATATTTATTAGTCTTGTTTTTTAGGTTTTTATTGGTTTTTCTAGACAAACAAAGTAAAAATTATGTTATATTATGCTCTTTTAAAAATTATTGAATCGTATAGAATGTCAATTTATTAATATATGTTATATTTTAGCTCCAAAAGTAAAATATTACATGTTTGGAAAATTCTTTAATTCTTTAAAAATATTCATTTATAACAGCAAATGAACCTTATATAATATTGTTTATATAGAGATTTTCGTTGTTATACATTGCAATGTACAATAAAGATAAATATTGATCAATAAGTGGAAGAAGGAAATTTTTAAAAAAAACGAAAAAACAATTGTTTTATTTTTGGTAAATATGCTATTTTATTACAACTTTATTTTTTTGACTTTTGCTCCTTCACATTTTTTCCGCTTCGAATTTCGAAAAAAAGGGATATTTTTTAAAAATTCTTAATTTATATTGGTAAGGGGGGGATAAAGTAAAAATGCTCCGAATTTTTAAAAGTTCCCACTATGTTTTAATGTGTCAATATATTATTTAATGTAATTTTTTAATTGTTTAATAGCCGTCTCTATTTCTTTAATTTATAAAGTTAATATTGTTACAATCACTCATATAATTAATTATCCCTTTTTTTAGTAATATTTATTTATTGCTCTTTTTTTTAATGTTAAACCTTCCACTTCTCCGAAATTTAATATTATAAATATACATTTCAAACTATTAATAGTACATTTTTGTATACATAAAATAATAACAAAGTAAAAATCGGCAATATCGCATCAGATTGGATCTTGGCGGGCTTTATGAATAGAATATTAGAAACATAAAGAAGGTAAACAATAAAAACGCAAAATGAAGAGTGGATTTCCAGCATGGTTATATTCAATAAGTGATTCGCGAATGTAAATTTTTTGTTTTGATTCTAAATTTTTTAGAACACAAAAGTTTTATCACTACGGTAATTCCCCATTCTTTTAATTTAGACGTTTTTATAGAACATTTAAAAATCAAATGAACAACACCAGATATACACACTTAGTATATCCTTTTACGAAATAATATTTAATGAAATTTCCTACTACTCAAGTTTTAATATTAAAAATTAAATAAATTAATCGAATCAAAATTCTTCAAGTGCGTTAACTTTTTGTTTTAGATTTTTTTTTGCAGTTAAATTTTCAATCATTCCTCTTTTTTATAATATTTATAACGGTTCAAAGTGAAATTAATGTTTTTGATAATCTCATAATTATATTTACGTTTTTTGGATCAAATCGTATCTTGTATCGATCCATTTATCTACAAAAAAAAAGTGTGTATTAGCATTTAAATTATAATTGAAATATAAAACGCAAAACCAATTTTCGAGGTAAAACAACGACGATATAGTAAATAATATGATTTTATTAAGATGTAACATGCCATATATATAGACTGGTTGGATTTCAACAATTGACCTTAATCAAAAATTATCTATCGATAGAACTAACGAAAGGATACATGTATTTGTTTAACCTTTTTTTAAAACTTTAAACAGTTTTATCAGCTTATATTCATTTCTCGAATCTATAAAACTTTTTATTAACCAATTATTTTATATTTGTAAACTTTCCCAGCTATTTACAACATATATAGAAATTTTATATACTTATCAAATATTTGTGCATATTGAAACCTTTGTAATGGACCTGTTCTAACTAACTAAAAAACTAAAAAACTTTTATTGTTATTAAAGAAAAGCCCCTCAAAAAAATACACTTCAACAGCCAATAACTTTTGGTACAAAGTAGCATACCATAAAGGCCTTGCTTATAGGAGGAAAATTATCTTTTAGGATTAGAAACACAGACAGGTGTGTCTGCGACCTGCGTTCAGCAGGGTTCTAAGAGAATAACACGTCTGACCCACTCGCCAGTTAAGAACCTAACTAGTTCAACGTAAATGCTACTGCATCAGCAGCTTGCCATACTTCTACCGGGTAAAGAAATGTGTTTCTTTTTTTCTAGATTTCTCTAGATCTGTTCTGGCTCGTATGCCTTTCCTTTTCTTGTATAATGATATATCGTTGTACAATCATTTTGTCTAAGAACTCTACTCTTTCAAGTATAGACTTCCTTTTAAAAAAACAGGTTTGATGCCATTGAATCAAACACGTGGCTTTTTTTCATACTCAATTGTGCGGTGTAATTTTCTGTTTCATTATAAATCTTTTAGAAATGCCAAAGTTCGCCAATGTATACGTTCTTTTGATTTTACGCTTGAAGTATAGATTTAGCTCAATCCTTTTATCTGTATATTGTTTTTTCATATCTGTAAGATTTCTTCAAATTTGTCAAATTAATGAAAGTTCATAGTTTTGATTTTATATTTGTCATTTTTAAATTGACAATAATAAGTATATGTGCCTTAAAAATTTTATAAATTATTTTTTTAATTAATTTTTTATTTTTAGCAAGTACACGACTCACATGGCTCTTCATTATCTTCTTGTTTATTACTTATATTTTCCTTCATAGACTTCTTTAACATATCAATATCAACAGTAAACTTAATGGCTGATGTTATAGGTCTCGTTCTAAGATAATACATTCCTGTCTTTAATCCTCTTTTCCATCCATAAAAGTGCATACTAGACAATACCGAATAAGTAGGCTGAGCTACGAATAAATTAAGAGATTGTGTTTGATCGATAAATACTTGTCTGTCTGCCGCCAGATCTATGACGGTCTTCATTTTTATCTCCCATACTGTTTTATGTAAATCTTTTATCTTTCTTGGAATTATATTAATATTTTGTATAGATCCTTCGTTCTCAACAATTAAATTCTTCATTTCTAGTGACCAGAGATCAAGTTTTATTAAATCATTCATCAAATATTTGTTGACCATTTGAAATTCGCCGCACGCTGTTCTTCTAGTATAAATATTGGAAGTGAATGGTTCAAAGGCTTCATTATTGTTAAAAATTTGAGATGTACCTGCTGTAGGCATTGGAGCTATTAGAAGGGAATTTCTGACGCCAAATTTCTTGATTTTAAGTCTTAATTCTTCCCAATCCCACCTACTTGAGACTGACCCATTGGCCAATTCCCAGTGGAAAATACCTTGACTTATGGGCGATCCTTCGTAAGATGAATATGGACCATATTTTTCGGCATCTTCGCAAGAAGCTTCCAATGCTGCGAAATATAAAGTCTCAAATATCTCCTTGTTCAAAATTCTGGCTTCCGCGCTCTCATAAGGCAATCTTAACATTAAGAATACGTCGGCCAATCCTTGGATGCCCAACCCCATAGGCCTATGTCTCCTATTAGAATTTTCTGCTTCTTTTAGAGGATAAACATTACAGTCTATGACTCTGTTAACATTTTTAGTTACTGTTTTTACAACAGATTTAAATAAATTAAAATCAAATTTTTCATCTTTTACAAATTTAGGCAAACAAATACTTGCCAAATTGCATACTGCTACTTCATCCGGGCTTGTATATTGTATAATCTCAGTACAAAGATTACTACATCTTATAGTTCCTATATTCTTCTGGTTACTCATTTTATTTATAGTATCTTTATAAAGCATATAAGGCGTGCCAGTTTCTATCTGTGACTCAATAATAGCCTTCCACAATTTCTGAGCTGGAACAACTTCTCGTTCGACTGTCTTTTCGTATTCAATATACATTTTCTCAAATTCGTCGCCGTAAGCATTTGACAAACCAGGAACAGACTTGGGACAGAACAAAGACCAGTCTTGATTAGACTCGACTCTTTTCATAAATAAATCATTAAGCCACATTCCTGTGAAAACATCTCTGGCTCGTAATTCGTCTTTACCAGTGCTCTTTCTTAGATCTAAAAAGTCGAACACGTCTTTGTGCCATGGCTCCAAATAAATGGCAGGACAGCCTGATCTTCGATTTCCAGCTTGTCCGATATATTTCAGTGACCAGTTTAGCACTTGAATGTATGGAATTATTCCTTTAGAAATGCCGCCTGTTTTTCTTATACTTGTGCCTTTAGCCGCCATGTCGTGTAAATCAATGCCTACACCACCACCTGATTTTGTAATTTGTACGCATCTTTTTACTGTGTCGAACAAACCTTCAACACTTTCTTCTATCGGAGTCAACAAAAAGCAACTCGCCAGTTGTGACTTTTTACTACCAGAATGAAATATCGTAGGAGATCCATGTGTGTACATATTATCAGATAGAAGTTTGTAAGTATGTTCTACATTCCTAAGATCTCTTTCGTGTAATTGTATAGCCACTCTCAGTAACATGTCCTGTGGCCTTTCTATTAATTTACCGTCTAACGTTATTAAATAAGCTCTTTTAAGTGTTAAAATGGCGAAATAAGTCCAACAATTATCTTTTTTATAATCTACAAGCTTATCAAAGAATTCTTTGTTTTCCATTACTATTTGATAGAACTTGTCCGAATAAAAATCTCCATTTTTGTACACGTACTCGACTTTCTCAGAGAAAGAGTCTGAAGTGTTTTCTTTTAAATATTCAATCAATATCTTCGCAGATATTTTCCCATAGTCGACGTGTTTAGTGGTCATCGACTCTGCGGTTTCTGCAGCGTAAGTAATAAATTCTTCTACTGTTATGTCATCACACAATCCTGATTCTATTTTGTAAAAGAATTCGTTTTTGTCTATAAAATTAGAGTCAAGAGATTCTGCATATTTTGTGAATGTTAATTTATATTTTTCATATAATTGTTTAGTTAATTTGTCTGTTGATTTGTTGACTTTGTGAATATAAAATTGCATGGGGTTCATAAGATCATTTTTTTTATAGTAAGAAAATTTTCAGTTAAAAAATTAAATAAAGTTAAATTGATTATTAATAATTAAAAAAGTCTTTTTCAATTTTCATAAAATTTCCCGCCATTTTGTAAAATGAACTTAGATCATTTATGACACATCAAATATTTAGCAGACCATGTCCTGTCAAATGTGTCAAATTGTTTCAGATAAAAATGAAATATATTAAAAGACAGTTTGCTGCTTTTGCTGCACTATTTTTGCCACATTATTTTAATCTTGGTAATTTTCATATTTCAATTTTATAACTCCAAGAACCAAATTGTGACATTTTATTGAACTTTTTTTATTAGTAAATTTTCTATAAACAATTGATTCTTGTAATATTGTCCAGGTCATCATGAATATTGATGAATATAATGAATTATATTGTATTTTATATAACACTTGTTTCAAGCATACAATGATCTATTTTTTTCGGGGAGTTGGTTTATTTGTCTCGAAACAAACTCCATCAAATTAGATTCCTCATGTTTAGATAAGAAAAATAAAATCAAAATATGTAAAAAATCCGCACAAATTTCCACTTTTGTTTTCAAAAAAAAAATGGTGAAAATTTTTACAAAATTTAAAAAAATTTATCAATTTTTTAAATTGTTTTAAATCACCAATGAACCATAATTTGCGTCTCAAATAGACAGCCTTAAAATGATATTTTTCAATATTAAATTTATTTAATTTAAAGATAGAACTTGCATTTGAATATAATTAAAGCTGAAAAAATAACATTAGTAAATAAGTTAAGACTTTTCAAACACTTTTTGATCTAGTTCAAATTACCTGCAATTAATATCAAATTTATTCAATTTTTTGATAAACCAAATCAATAAAATCAAAATCTAGACAAATTAAATCAGATTTCTCTTACCAAATACCATTGGTCTTTTAATTTATAAAAAAAATTGAAAAAAAATAAATAAATAATTTATGGGATCAAGTTCTAGTAAACCCAATAAATCTGTAATTATAGCTCGTTCCAATTTCGCAGCACGTGGTATTTACGCTTTATACGGCATAACTGACAAGATATTTCCACACAATATAAACCTACCTAGATTATATTCCGACAAAGTTATTTTAGACAAAAAGATTGAAGAAATCAATTTAGAAATATCAAAGAAATTAAAAAAAGAATTTAATAAATCTAATAATGAATTAGAAGATGATCCTGTGCTGAAAGTACAGGATCTAATTTCTAAAAGTAAAAAAATAGAAACAATTTCTTATAATTCGAGTACACACGGAGATCATTTAATAATGTGTAAAGAAAATATTTATGAAATTAGTAATGAAATAGGTGAACTTAAGAATTTACTTTTATGTCAACTTTGTTGTAATTATATTTATAAAATACCACCATCGATAATTTATTTACAGAAATTGATGACTTTAAGTTTAGCAAGAAATCAGCTTAGATTTATTCCTGAAGAAATTTGTGAATTATCAAGTTTGACACATTTAGATTTATCTTTTAATTTTTTAGTAGAAATGCCTCATAATTTAAAGAAGTTGAAGTCTTTGACTTCTTTAAATTTAGAAAATAATTTGTTTATTGATATACCATTAGAAATTAGTAAATTGAGATCTTTAAGAAATTTACAAATTTCTAATAATCCGATTAAAGATGTACCATTACAAATTTTAAAGATGCCTTTTCTTGTAGATTTTGATGCTTCGTCTTCTACGCTTGTTTATGAAGATGTTTTTAAGAAAGTTGGAAATTTAGATCTTAGAGAAATTTGCCTTAGAAATGTAGTTTTGAATATTTTACCAGTTTATAAAAATATAGACAGGTTGTTGATAGAAAGTCTTTTTAATGTTGAAGAATGTGGATTTTGTGGTGGTCCGATTTTTGATGCGTATTTTTTTATTAAGACGAGTGAAGTGCATGAAAATAAAGAGTACCCAGTGAAATATAAGATTTGTAGAAAGCATTTTAAAGATCAGAGAAATAGAATAGGGGCTTTCTTTGGGAGATCTCATGATAGTATTCCTTATAATATCTTGATAAATCATAATATTAGTATTAGAGATATCTTTTATGGTTCTGTAGAGATTAAGAAGAGACATAAGTTGTATGGAATATTTAGTAGAAGAATGCAACTCTGGGAATTATCAAAGTTTAATAATCCCGAGACCAAGAAAACATTATTCAAGAAAGTAGATCAAAATTTTTATAATTAAACCTCAATAAGTATATACAGTATTCAAATATAACTATTAGATCTTTATATCTCTACTTAGTTAATTAGTTACTTTCCTTTTTAAATGTATTAAATCCTACACTTGTGGTCTTTTTCTTTCCTGCATATAAAGACATCTTCTTTAAATCTACATTATTTTTCTTAAGATCTGGATTATTTTTCTTAAGATCTACGTTATTCTTAAGATCTACGCTATCTTTTAGATCTGGATTATTTTTAGTAAAAGTCGGGCTGGGCTTATTAGGCAGATTTAACTTGGGAATTGATGCTCCTTTGATTTCTTCTTTTTTAGGAGGAGTATTTCCTCCACTGACCCATTTCTTGGTAACTGGGTCATATTTTATATCATCAGCCGCTTTTAATTCGATTTTATAACTCTTCTTCTTGAAAATATTGAACATTGACAAAAATGAACTCTTTTCTTCGGGTTCAGAGGATACGACTTTATCTTCTTTTTTTATACCCACTTTGTCCTCGTCTAAATTATATTTAGAGAGAAAAAGAGCAGTGTCATCCTCTGACGTCATCTCCTTGTCATTTTTATCATCTTCAAAGAAATCTGCGAAACTTTTTGAATGTTTTTGATCTGCGTATAAATCTCTATTTCCCGAATTAGTATTACCATTATTTATGTTAACATATTTGTTATTATCATTATTTATATTATCTTGTTGAATATCTTCGCCTCTATTTACATTATATATTTCATTTTTATTATATATTTTTTTACTATCTAGTTCTTCTTTATTATATATTTTCTTATTATCCGTTTTCTTAGTATATATTTTCTTATTTAAATTATATTTTTTGTTATTATCTAGTTGTTCCTCTTCTTCCTTGTCGACTTTATTGCATTTGTTTTCATTTTGCTTTATTTTAGTTTGCTCATCTTCTGATACATCTAATATTTTGGATATCCCAAAATTCACTATTTCTTTAATTCCGAAATTCCAATTTAATTTGAAATTCTCATCTAAAATATTCTGTAATTCTTTCCTAAATTCCTTTTTATGTCTCTTATAAAATTCTCTACTAGTTTCTAAATCTCTATCTTTTATATCACAGACATATTCATACAATAATAAATCAATATTTCCAATTTTATTATATTTGGTATGAATAAACAGTAAAATACTACACAAGTCATGCTTATGTGAGAAATATTCTAAATAATCTTTTATGTCTAGAACTTTACACAAGTGTAAAGAGACAAGTACTAGAATACCATCTTCAAAATTATATTTAAAAACTTCTCTTATAAAATTATCCAAATTCTTACTAGAGTTATAAGCAAAATGCTTGAAATATTCTTTCCAGTGTCTTTTTAGTACGAAATTATCATTGAGAAATAAAGAAGTCATGTCTTCGTCTATAATTTCCTTGTAAATATTCTTCATGACTTCTGAGTCCATCTTTGATAAAATCAAGGCCAGTGTCCACATCTTATTATTGAGACAATAATCTACTGCATGATTAGTATTATAAGTTGAGATATTCAAGGCTGTATTAATATTTGACATGGATTCAGTTTCCTGGTAAGATTTAGAAGTGTATTTGACAGACTTGGCCCCGATTATATCGGCCACATTGTCCTGGTGAATATCCTTGAGATTCAAAATGGACAAGATCATGTTCAGACTTGGACTAGTAAAAGATTTAGTAAGAACTTTGTCATTCATAACAGAAGGCTTTTCTAAATTAAAAGTCGTCAGAATATTCACACTTTGGTCTTTTTTAATTCCTTCTGTATTGTATCTGGGCTGAATTGACTCATAATATGTAAGGACTTTATTGCCAAACAAACAAACTAGAGGCCTCTTTGTTTGTAACTTGAACTTTTTAGAGTCCCCAGAAATGAGACCTTTTGACTTTTCATTTGGTAGATCAGACTCATTACTTGCTGCATGAGATTCATTGGCTAGTACTTTTTCTTCATATTTAGTTTCTTCGAGGATGATTTCTTTTTTCTTAGATATGTCTGCCTCACTAATTATTTCTTCTGATTTATTAATTGATCCTTCGTATTCTACCTCTGTCTCTTCTTCTATTAAGTTATTACTTGTCTTGTTGATAGTACTGAAAAAAGAAGACTCGTCTTCGGCTTCATTGTCATCAAAAAACAGACTCTCTGTACAAACATTATTAGAAGAACTTTCTAATTCCACATCTGTAATCTTCAAGGGACTTGATAAATTAAGACTCTCTAAATCTTTGGACAGATTTTTAACTTCCTCTTGTCCCACATTCACAGGCTCAGTGGAATTGTGAGTGTCAATGAACTCTTCAACGTTGTCTTGGACATTATTTGCTTCATCTAACTTGTCGGGAATACAATTTTGAGAAATTTCATAATTTTCGGGTTGGGGACTAGGAAAATCCTTTTTTTCTTTTAAATCGTCAGATTGATCATTTACAGAAGTCATGTCATTTTTCTTAGGTTCGGGACTATAAAAGATTTTTTCCTCCGCTGTGCTTTCTGGTTTGTCGCTCAGAGTTGTCGAGTCATTTTTATTAGGCTTATAAAATGAGTCTTGTTCCTCGTCTTCTAGCCAATAATTAATTTCTTCTCTATTTATATTTCCACTCTTCTCTTCTTCGTGACTGTTTTCATTTATCTGTTCTTCTTCATTTACATTATTTTGTTCTGACCTGTCTAAATTCTCATTTTTATTTCCTTCTGTAACAATGTTTTCATTTTCTTCATTTTTCGGCCAATTATTATTTTCATTTATTTGTTGTTCTTCTTCCTGCCAATTATTATATTTTTTTGCTTTACCAATGTTTTCAAAATGTTCTTCATTTATTTGTTCCTTTTTTTCTTCTTCTGTAGAATTTTCATCTTCTTCATTCGTTTTATCATTTTGCTCTAAATTTTCTTGATTCACATAATCTTCTTTTTCTTCGCTTATTTTTTCTTTGCCAGTTGAGAAAATTGCTGTTTTAGGTATTTTTTCATTAACTGGGAAATTATTGTCTTCATCATCAGACCATAAAAAATCCAACTTCTCAGATGTTAAAATCTTAGAATCATTTTGTGATTCATTGGTTTTTTCTACTTTCTTTGAGTTGATGATACTTTCAAAGTCTTCGTCACTTTCTTCATCATTACTCCAAAATGTTTGATCACTTTTGTTTTGCATAAAAAATGGGATAAAAAATATCTTTAAATAGTTTTTTTGCATGAATTTGTTGGTTAACATACAAATTACACATCTGAAAATAGAACATGACAATAACTAAAATTTTATACAATTTATTAAAATTACAAATATGCCTTAATTGATTGTAAACAAGTCGCCTACTTAGAGAAATTTATTAAAAAACATAAATTCCTTAATAGTCAAATTATAAAGTCTTTTATGTGCAATATTATTAAAGTACAATGAATTTTTTTTTATAGTTTTCAAGTTTACTTTGAAATTTATGCCATTTTAAAAATTATTTTCATGGAACGTTCTTTTTTATGCCAGAAAAATATAAAAAAAGAAAAACTTTAGAACAAAGAAATTGGGAAAAGAGAAAACTCAAAATGGCAGGAATAGAATGTGCCTCATCACACTCAGAAAATGGTAATGTGTTAGAAGTACAAGTCAAAGATGAGTCTAGATTTAGGAATATAAATAATGTTACAGAAGTAATCTTTGATTTTGATAATCCTTTATTTTTAATAGGAAATCGACCAAGTAAATATTATGAAAAATATAAAAATAATGAATTCGTAAACTACAATGAAATTAAGCACGACCAGACAGAGCAAAATTATGAAAACAATCATCCAATTAAAACTGAATTAGAAGAAGATTATAAGTCTTTGCCTGTTTATGAGCATAAAGAAGATTTTCTAAATTTCTTTGAATCTCAGAATATCATTTTAGTAACTGGAGATACAGGATGTGGAAAAAGTACCCTTGTTCCTAAATTTATATTTGACAAATATAAATTCCGTATTTGTGTCACACAACCGCGAAGAATTAGCGTAAAAAACTTGTATAACAGAATGAAGAAATTTTATAAATCAGAAGTGGGTTACGCAATCCAATACGAACAAAATTACAATCAAGATACTAAAATCAAATATGTCACAGAAGGAATTTTATTACGAGAAATCACTTCTGATCCGCTGCTACTAAATTATGACGTCATTATATGTGACGAAGTCCACGAACGCAGTGTAAATTTAGATATAATTTTAGGATATTTAAAAATAATAAAAGAAAAAAGAAAAGATCTAAAAATAATTCTAATGAGTGCGACACTACAAATCGCAGATTTCAAATGTTTTTTTGAAGCCAGTTCTTATAATTTTAGTGGTAATTTGTTCCCCGTAGACATAAAATATCTAAAAATAGATGTAGACGATTACATAGAATGGACTACAAAGAAAATATTAACAATCCATAAAAAAGAAGATCAAGGAGATATTTTAGTATTCCTTAGTGGTAAAGAAGATATTTTACAAATTTATAAAATTTTGAAAAAAGATACAGAAGATTTAGAAATAATTCAATTATATTCAGAAATAATGAAAGATGTTTACAATGTAATTTTCAACCAGAAGTCAAAATTTAGAAGATGCATTTTATCGACAAATATAGCAGAAACATCAATTACAATTAGAAATATAAAATATGTAGTAGATTCGGGATTCCATAAAATAGGCTTCTATGATTATAATTCAGGAGACAGACTTATAAAATATCCAATTAGTAAAGAAAACGCAATACAAAGAGCAGGTCGTGCAGGAAGAACTGGACCAGGTATTTGTTATAGAATGTACTCAGAGAAATCATATAATGAATTTATGAAAGAAAAAAATATTCCTGAAATTTTAAAGTCAAATATTTCAAACACGATTTTGTTGCTTTTATCAACAAATTATAAAAAAATTGAAAATTTCCCATTTTTGTCCAAACCGCCTAAATCTTTGATAAATGCAGGAATTATAACTTTACAAAGTTTGAAATTTATTGATAATGGATATAATCTCACTAGAGACGGGAAAGATGTTATGAATTTAGGAGTAGATGTCATATTAGGCAAATTGATTATTGAAGGAATTAGAAATGATTGTTCTTATGATTCGACACTTTTAGCAAGTATTTTGAGCTTAGACACACACAATATTTTCGGATATTTTGAGAAAGAGAAAATTGATTATAAATCTTGTTTTGTAAAAGATAATGAATTTATAACTTTGTTAAATTTATTCAAGTTTGGTTATAAAAATAAAAATTTCGCCCCGCAAATAATCAATAGAGTCAGAGATATCCACGAGAATATATTAAGAAGAATTTATAGACTAGGATATAAGAAAACATATAAGAATAATATAAATTTAGTCATACTTAAGACATTTTTCTTTAATATTTGTAGATATGAAGAAGACAAGTGTATCAATTTATGTACTAAAGTAGAATATTCAATATTTAATTTAGATTTTAAAAATGATTATTTGATATTTTACAAGTCATTTAAAAATAAAAGAGGTGAATTTGTCATGCAAATTTCTGCCTCATTGAAGCCTGAAGATATTTTAAGAAATTTACCTGAATATTTTAAAGATAGAAATGTAAAAGAAGAAAGTCAAGAAAAGAAAAATATAATAATATTTGATAATTTATATGAGAGATTTGAATTAGAATCAGATAATGAATTATAAGAAAAGTAGTACATGTTAAACTAGATTTATATCACCTCTTTTGGAAATGTTTTTAAATACTTTTTGTAGCCCAATCTATGTCTGATTATTAGAAGATGATTGGCCAGTATTTGCTCGACTACGGCACTACATTTACTTGTATTTTGTAAGTTAAAAAATTGATCAAATCTAAACTGACAATAAATCTTTGTTAAAATTTCAAAATAAAACCTATTTTAGGATAAATAAAGACAAGCTATGCTACAAATATCTAAATTGACATTAGTAAAATTTCTTTTATGATCATTTTTAAATTATATTTTTTAATCTTTTCTCCAAGTTACTTCGACTGTGTCAGTTCTAAACCTTTGGGTTATCGTACAATCTTCAATTTTAAAGACTTGCCCACTCTCATGCATCAAAAGTCCACACAGCGCTATCATTGCCCCATTATCAATACAGAATCTTTCATCTGTAGAGTACAACTTCCCTCCTCGTTCTTCTACCATAATACTCATCATTTCTTGTAATCTTTTATTACATCCAACTCCCCCTACTATTAATACTTCATGACTATTATTAAAAGACATAGCTCTTTCTGTGACTTCCACTAAAGAAGAGAAGACTGTCTCTTGTAACGAGTAACAAATATCATAAACAGTCTGCTGATCTTTAATTTCTATATTCTTTATAGACGAAATAATCCCGGAAAAAGACACGTCCATGCCTTTGACGACATACGGGAGCTCAAAAAACTTCTTGCCTTTTCTGGCATGTAACTCGATATTAAGACCGGGCGCGGGATCATTAGGCAATTTTAAGATTCTCGCTACTTTGTCCAGGCAATTTCCTACTGCATTGTCCAAAGCTTCCCCGAATATTTTATATTTATTTTTATTATACGAAATTATTTGCGTGTTGCCGCCGCTTACGTACAAAACTGTGGGATTAGACGAGTTTGTAATAAATCTGCCCATTTCTATATGAGCTATACAATGATTGACGGGTATAATAGGAATATTAAGAGTAAGACTTAGAGCTCTGGCTACAGTGGCCACTGCTGATAAAGCTTGACCCATTCCTGGTCCTTTTGTATAACAAATGAGATCGACGTCTTTTAATTTGATCTTTGATTTTTCTAAAGAAAAACGAAGAAGATCGAAAATCTCACTTCTGTGATGTTCAGCAGTCCGTGCAGGAATGAATCCTTCCCCTGGAGGAGGGACGAAAGTTCTTCTTTCGTTTGATACTATTTTTTTATCGATTAGAATTCCTATGCCTAGTTTATTCGCACTCCCTTCAAAGCCCAGAACAATCATGGGGTTATAAAATGGTAAAAATTATCTACATTATTTAATGTAGACCATATTTTTTATTGACTTGTCAAGTCCTTTTTCTTTTTAATAAAATAAATACTTTTTTAAATTTTTATAACCTTCCTCTACGTATTTTAAAAATCAAGATTTCTATATACTTAAAATTTTTAAGAAAAACTTTATTTTTAATATAAAAAACAAACAAATTTTCACTGTAAAAATTATTAAACTAAATTTCACTGTAATTTCTTTAATCAATAAAAGACATTCCACTCTTCTTAGCCGTTTCTTTAGCAAATAATTCTAAATATTGATAAATTATAGAAGTAGCCAAAAAGACATTTGACCCACTTCCAATAGTATCAAATAAATTAGACAATAAAACGACTAAACAAGTGAAAAATCCACTAAGAAGCGCAGCAGATGGAATATATTTAGAAAATACAAATTCCATATTACTTTCTCTGATTCCTTTTAGCGTCATTCTGTTTTTCTTCAAATTACTAGCACAATTACTTGGAGTTCCTCCGCCTACTTCAACCCAAGCTCGACTCATCAAAGCGCAAGAAATGAAAGTTATAGCGAGATAAATGAAGAAATAAACTGGCCTACGGTAGATATCAAATACACTTTCAGGAGGAGAAATATAATAAGAAATACCTCTTAGAGCGTTTAATCTTCCAGTTTTCACTGTATCCCAGACGCCTAAAAATCTGACAAGTTTATTAGTCGGCTTCCACTTGTACAATAATCTTGAGATAGTGCAGAAATAAGAGACAATATAATTCTGATAAATGACAGGAGAAGTACTTGTATAAAGAAGCTTAATAGGATATTTACCAGTCTGGCCTCTTACTTGAGTAGACTCAGTAGTAAGCTCGACTCTCAGACCTTGTAAATAAATTACAAATACGAAGAGAGCCACAGTGACCAAGAAAGTAAACAAATTTGGCAGATTCTGTCTGAACATAATTTCATGAAGAGCTGACAGCTTGTTAGGTCTGACTATCAATAAATGGAATAAGGCGATTACTGACCCTTCGAATTCTATTCCTCTTCCTGTAAAAAAGACTTTAGGACTGAAAGCTTTCCAGACGATACTCTCGCACACATTGGCGGCAATGAAGAGGTTTACACCATTTCCAAGGCCATATCCTTTTTGGAGTAACTCGTCAAGTAAAATGATTATTATACCAGAAAATATAAGCTGAATGATAAGAATAGAACAATAAGTAAGCCCGAGATCTTTTGGTTTACCATAAAACCCAGTAAAAACTTGTACTGCTGCTTGTCCTACAGTCAAAATAATCGAGATTAATCTACCGAGAGCTCCGTATAAAATCTTGTCTTCTTTTATCGAGAAGTCGACTTTTATAAGTTCAGACATGGTAAAAAACTGCATAATCATCGAAGAGGTGATCACGGGTGAAATTCCCAAATCCATGAGTGTCCCGCGGCTTGAGGCCATCATCATTCTCATCCAGTAAAAAGGATCAGCTTGTTCTGAAGCAATGATACCAAACAGAGGAACTTGTGAAGCTATCATGTATATCAAAATGGCCAGAGTGGTCCATATGAACTTCTCTTGGAATGTTACTTGTCTGGATGGTTGAATTACATCAGGAATGTATGATAGTAGTGGCTTTATCATATGTAATACATTAACTAAATTATTGCATTTTACACTTACATGTCATAGGAGGGGCATAAACAAAAAAAAATATAAAAAAGAAGAAGCTAAACATGAACTCATTCTAAAAAAAATTTATAGAAATCAGGATATCTTATTTTATATCGCAAAGATGCGCACTAAAACTCAAAATATATTTTAAGCAACAACAAGATTAAATTACAAAGTTCTAATTAATACATAATAACATCTAAATTGAAATATATTGTCCATTGATTATTTGTAATAGTAAAAACAAAACTTAAGCGAAGACAAATTTAAAAAATAATGACAACGCGAAACATATGTAAAAAATTTGAAGCCAATCTGTCACTTAACATTCGGCGGGATATCGTGTTTGAATGTGAATTTCAGGGCAAATAAATTTAAACTATTATGTCATAAAAGTCAGCTGCGTGGTAGTGTAGATAATGTTTATAGCAGTACATAAGATTAGTAGTATTTTCGTCGTAATTGGAACGTCTTTACAGCGAAAAAATAATTCAACAAATATTAAAAATCAAATCTATAGAATACGAGAAAAAACGAAGAAATAATAATGTTAATTTTCATTACGCTTATTGACGATGATCTGTATAAAACCAACTAGAAAAAATTTATGATCCAGGCAAATTATATAATATTTAAAAAATGCGAAACTTTTCTAAAGCATTATTATAGACTAACTACAATTAATTTACAAAAAACGATCAAAATTATTTAGATAACATTAGATCAAAGTCGATGTTTCCAGTGTCAATGGCTGTGTTCAAATTTCAGAGGCACGTAATTGTTTCTACTTTCTATGATAAGCTGGAAAAACTCAAATGACGAAAATATTCCGGTAAACATTACGTTGAATTAAGAAAATAATTTCGTAAAGCCATAAGAAGATTAGCATCTGATGTAGAAACGCACGTTTAATTTAAAGAGGGCTGTTTATTCCTCAGGTAAGATTTCATACTTGAAAGTATCTGATTGGTACGGCCCAGTTGGAGCAAATGCAAGGTGCACTCTATGGTGGAATTTTAGAGCTAACTAAGAGACTAGACGAAGTAGAGCAATAAAAGGTCTCGTGGACCTTATCTTATAAAATATAAATTATTTTGTCTAATCTAGTGGTCAACGCAGTAAAATTTAATGCCGGGCTGGTGATGTGTTCGTGTAAGGAGCCGTATGTGCAATATAAATGTTTGTGTGGAGCTTTGAGTCAATACTATGATGTCTCTCCTCGGGTAATTAAAACGATGTTCTTTAATTAATCCAGCATGAGGTACCGCTGGCGCGATTAAATGTACAAAAATGTTATCCTGGGACAAAACAATGGATTTGCCCGAGCCAAATGCATCTACATATTTGCTGGAGGAGATTATGGCGTTTTTAAATCTCACAGTACCAGTTGGATAAATTTACGCCAAAGTTCCTATTGTACTTATGTAAGGGTTTCTCCTATCTCTTATTTGCAAAGAAAAAAAAATTAAATCGAAGAACTGTTGTTAGATTTATTTAAATAAATTGAGGAACATACACAACAAATTCCTCCGACAATCTTGCTGTAAAGAAAACTTCGCCGTATCCATTGAACTTTGGCTCCAGGAAAAACGAATTATTTTATGATATAGTGTATCAAGAACAATTCAAAAGATGGGTGGCCTTGCCCCAGTGGTAGAGGGCGATGCTTCCATTGAGCAATGGCTGGGTTCGATTTTTAGGGGCACCAAAATTGTTTCTACTTTCTATAATGCAGTTGGAACAACTTAAACGATGAAAATGTTTATGATAATTCATAAGTTGATTCAATAAAACTTGTGTGTGTCAAGCCACAAGAAGATTAGCATCTAGTGTAGAAACGCATCTCAAAGCCAAAAAGCAGTATCACCCCTTGGTGACTTAATGATACATAAAAGTATCTGATGAGTACGGCCTAGTTGGAGCCCATGGCTGGTGCACTCTAGAGTGGGATCTCAGAGCCAACTAAAAAACTGACGAAGTAGGGCAATAAAAGGTCTCGTTTATCCTATCCTACAAGATTCTGTAACACGGTGGCCGAAACTAGTGGGAGACTGGTAGTCAACGCAACCCAATAAAAACGTCGGGCTGGTGTTGTGGTCGTGTAAGGAGCCACGTGGGAAATATAAATGATTGTAGGAACCTTTGAGTCAGTAAGATTATGTTTCTCCTCGGGTTATAGATAACCATGCCCGTTAAGTATATCCACGGGGAGGTTACTCTGGACGCGATTTGATGTATAAATGGAAAGTGTTCTCTTGGAGCCAAAGTCCAATGGATACGTCGGAGCTTGGTGCGCCTGCAAGTTGTATAGGACGGTGTTTTAGTGAGTTAGAATCTGAAAGTATCAATTCGATGAAGATCGCTCCCAAATCGCTCTAATTCCTATGTAGGGTTTCTCTCTACCTCTTACTTGCAAGGAAAAAAACGATTTAAACGAGATTTTATTATCAGATACGGCTTGATTAAACTAAGGAGAGACATCTGCGTACTAACACGAAAGTCTTACAAGGATATGCATTTAAAAATGTCCTATACACTACCACAACACCACTCCTTTAATTTTTTTAGCTGTGTTAAATACTTGCCTACTAATAGTTCTTATCAGATTGTTTTGAAATCATCTAAGTTAAAAAAATCGTAGCGTGGTGACAATAGCATATCGATGATGCGTAATAAATTAAGTTGATTTGACGAGCACTTAAAAAATTTATTTTACGTAGATATAATGAATCTTAGTTAATAATAAGGTATTCTACGACAATCTTTTTGTTAATTCGTGGAAAAAGCGTGTTTTCGGGTATAAAGGAATTTACGTCTTTTGGAAATATTTTTTAATAACAAAATCATTATAAATTTATTTCCTATAAATTTACCTTATAGAAATATATGGGTTATAATTACCAGAACTATGGTAATTTTAGCGGTATATACTACACTTAATAATAAAAACTAGACGAACTAAGCAGCGAGGTCTCGTTTCCATGCTTCATTGTTATGTAAAACTTGTTAAGTTAGAACAATTAGAGTATAAAATACATGGAGATGAAATAGTGTTTTAAGCCGGGGCGAGATCCAGATTATTGTAAGGGTCATTAAGTTAGTACGACAATGGAATTCCTCAGCATATTCCACAAGGCCGTTACAAACGCATTATGAGTTATTAAAACGAAATAAAAATTCTTGATGTCAAATTCCAATAAATACGACGGAGCTCGCTGCACCCTTAAGTTTTATAATAAAGCTATCAGAGGGTGTAAAAACTCAAAGTACCAGGTTTCCGGTTATAAGATCCACCCATAGAAAAGACCATTGATCTCTTCTATGAGTGGATCTTTTCTATTGTTATAAAATATTTGAAATTTCTTCTAAAATTTTTTGAAACTTTACCTCCATGAAAAAAAATCTTACACGCTAAAAGCAAATTAGACGTATTACAAAAATTGCGTGAAAACAATGGAACCATAAGAATGACTGCTTTCGAATTCCAGAATACACTGAGAATTAAAGGGCCATTATATTAAAGTGTTTCTTCTTTATATAATTTTTACCATTTGGCTAGGAGGTGGATCTCTTCTACAAGTACAAAAACTCTTTTTGAAAAGTCGTAAAATTCGACTTTGGGGTGGATCTTATAACCGGAAACCCCGGTACCCGTTGAAAAAAAATACGTTTAATTCCTTCTGGTAACTGTTTAAGGGTTCTATCCACCTCTACTTGGAAATGAAAAATACCAGTTTAACTAGGATCATACGTACATCTTCTGATCCGCAACAAAATTTCTTTTCATATTTTCGTGTAATAATGTCATTAATAAGTAATTCGGCTTGTTATGCTTTATTTTTATACTTAGTAGTATTTACCGTCAACTCGCATCTCAGCCTAACGTAAGCTAATAGCAAGGCCGTGTGTTTTATATCTTTTTTGCACATAATTCATAACGTATTATACAGCTGTAAGGAAAACTAGCACACTTTTATCACATGAATCATCGAACGGAAGAACATATTGAGTGGGCATATGATTTATTGTATTCAGGACTTCATGGCAGTTTCTTTTTTTGGTCATTTCATGAATAAAACAATCTAGTTCTGAAGAAAAAATAGTGCTTTTTGTTGCGGTACTATCTTTTTTTATGTAAGAACATGCAGAAAATTTATTTCAACAAGTATTTTTCTCTTGTTCAATTTTTATTAATGTTATATTTGTTTTTGATTCGCTTTGAATTGTTAATAATTTGTACCTTTATGATATTTCAATCAAGACTTTTTTTTGAATTTTTTTTTGCTTGTGTATCATTCAGCTTGATAGACATTGTAGCTGTTAGTATCAGAACCAAAAATAGTTTTGCATCGTTATTTAAATTTTTTCAGCTTTCGATTTATATTTTAAATGGAATTTTTTATTTATCATTATAGTCCAAATACAATTTATAATGATCGTGTATAACGCTCGGATAAAAACTTTTCCTAATGGTTTCTGAACTTGTGAGGTAATAACTACATACTGGTTACGATGTACAATATGAGAGTATTTTTTAAAGCAGCTAAAAAATATTAGATAATGTATTTGTAAACTATTACAAAAAAAAGTATGTATTTACAAAAACAAAAAAAATTTATATTCAAATTGTACTGTAATGTTTCCTTTATATAAAATCACAAACTATTTCCATTTAAATTTTATACAGATTATAATTAAAAACTGTAGTCACTCGTTCGCAATCAAGTCTCTTAGATTATTCATGTTAAAATATTAAGAAAATTTAAAACAATATAATCGTTCACGGTCCTTTTTATCACTAGAGATAGCTCATATTTTTCATTAATTTTACTGAGATCTTTATTGGTAAAAAAAATATCAACTCTGATTAATTTACTACAATATCAACAAAATGTGCATATAAAGAAGATATATTAGGTAATTTATGCTCAAATACTTGAATATGTTAGAGAAGTAGAAATATCAAAAAAAAAGTTTATTTACAATTTTTTTATTTAGGTTTCTAATATTTGTTAAAAAGCAGGTCTATTGATCTTTATTATTTTATTGTTGTACGATAAATATAAGAATAATAAAGCCAATAAAATCAAGAGGATGACTACTATCAAAAAGTGTTCAATGTGGACTCCGGGCAAATATATATCTTCCATACTGTACTCGTCGCTATCCTCATTCATGTTAATATTTTCACAAGTGGACGTATCTTGAAGAATTGAGTAAATATGTTTGCAATATTGAAATTGAATTCTAAATTCATTCAATACGCCCAGCAATGTTAATTCGAAATGCTTTAGATTTTTTTTATTGCCCAAATTCTCAGTATTATTTATATGATTCCGTATTTTGCTTTCTATAAATTCTATATTTGCATATAAAAAACAAAGTGAACCTATGAAATAATCTTGTATTTTCATCAAACTTTTTCGATCTATTGGTTCGTTCCCAATTTTGCCTTCTTTTTCTTCATTTCTCTTAAATATAAAAAAATCGGAATATTTTTTATTTAATTTATGAAGTTCGTTTTTAATTAAAAACAAACCCAATGTAAAATCAGTAATTTCAATAAATTCATTAATAAAATTTAACTTTCCCGAAATTTCATATGAATGTACATTGGTTATATCATCTTTGTGTTCTAAAATAATATGAATAAAGTTAGTTGAAATATTAATATTTGACACTGTAAACATTTTATACTTATTAATATCAAAAGAAAAAGAAGAATGAGTACGATTAATTTTTCAATCATTTCTTGTTCATTTAAAACAGGCGTAAAAATCAAACAATCATCTTTCTGTATCAATTTCATTGTGTATTCGTCTTTAAGCTCGCTGTGAATGAAAGCCACTAGCTCGGTGGTTTCCCCTGTTTTTAAAGTGTAAAAATAGACGTTATTAAAACAGTTAATTAAGTCTAAGAAAAATGAACAAAAAATCATGGAGATGGGATGAAGGACAATAATCTGATAAATATTTATATTAAAAATTTAAATAAAATCAAAAAATGACATCTTGTAACCCAAGAGAGTTATTTTGAGATATTTTATATTTATATCTAATTTTAAAATAAATTTTACAAGATGTCAAATTATAAAATTAAACTGACCTCTTTTTTATATTTGCTTGTTGTGACATTTTTTAATACGTCATAACAATATTATTTGTAAAATTAATTGTTTAGACTTTTACAAATAAAGCATATTTTTTTAAAGATTGTCCAAAAAGGCATTTGAGCTTAAAAAATAGTAAAAATTATACACGAAAAAAATTTAGCAAAATTTTTTCGCCTGGATTTTGTTTGTTTATTTTGTACGTGTAAAAATATAAATTAAATATAAAAAACACTTATTTATCAGAGACTAAAATAAAAACAAGAATTAGATGAGAGTTCTGATTTATATTTTAAAATCTAATGTTCATATTATTTCTCGTATAACTTCTGAGTAAAAGTCTGCCAGGGAATAAACTAGCTAAAAATAATCATTAAGTGTAAACCACAAGCATTATTCATTTATCAAATAATTTGCTAAAAATTTAATGTCTAATAAACGTAAATTAGAATTTGAAACCAATAGTTCAAATTTTACGCAGAAAAACACTGAAATATGTAGTAAAATTAAGAAAAGACCTTTCTAATCGCTTTTGAAACTTAAAAACTTCTCGTGATTGATATGAATTAATCGTCTAATAATAACCAATTCTAATTAGTATTTTGACAATCTGACAATAATAATTTATTTTCGTAATTAAAAGTGCCATTCATACTTTCAATTCAGCTTTAAATTTTATTTTAGTTAAAATTTAAATTTGAAGGATCAAGAAGCTTCAATATCAAAGATTAGTTACAAAAATAATTTAAGACGATATAAAATCTAAAAATATCTCAAAAAACTAATAAAAACAACTAACATAATCTACAAAAGACAAACAAAATATCAAATAACTTTAAGACAATAGGGCATTTGCCTTAACTGAAGCCCAGTTATTTATTATTCAATTTGTTGGTTTTAACAAACAAACTAATTTCTTTTATATTTAAAAATGAAATTTTTTGAAACCAGCATAAACAAAATTATTTTTTTGAAAAAGTCACCCCAAAAATGATCATCAAAAAACAAAGAAATATTTATTATTTAGATACGCTATCTAATACTTATAAAGGATACATTGAGACTTATATTTCAAATGTAGATGAGATGTTAATAAGATATAAATTTGCAGCTTTAGAAATTACAAATGTTAGTGTATATAAAAATGGCGAATTATTTTCTGAAGCACTTTTTACTATTGAATTTTTAAAGGATAAAATAAATGACAAGAATTTGTTTAAGAATACAAATTCTAATTTTTTGAATATCAGACTTACAGAAAAAGAAAAAGATTCAGAAATTAAGATCAAGATTGATTTTACTAGTACCAAAGAAAACACTTCATTGATATTTTATAAACCATTTTCAGATGAAGATAAACACAGAGAAGTAGTAGCAATTAATAAGAATAATGATAGTTCAGGAATTTTTCCTAGTATTGATTCAAAACAATCTTATAAATGGGAATTAATTTATATTTATTCTTCATTTGAAGAATTACAAGTTATTTCTCCTGGGGTACTTAAAAGTTTCGTAGAGGAAGATTCTTTGAATATTTCTTCATATACAGTCCAAAGCAGCGTATCGGGATTTATAAATTTCGCATTGGGAACTTACAAGAGAAATGAAATTATTAATGGAGAAGACAAGAAATTAATATTTTATCCATTGTTTTTAGATAATCTAAAAGAAGCAATTATGGAAGTCAATGATGATTTTGTCAATATTTTTAAATATGTCGAATTTTTTATTCAAATGCCTTATCCTCTTGATACTTTGAATATTATGTTTACACTTTTGGAAATTGACAAGATCAATGCTTTAAATACAGCGATTTACAACATTGCGCATATTTCGACTTTTAATGACATAGAGCCCAAATTTCTTATAAAAAGAACAATAGCTGAAATTTTATGTACTCAAATATTTTCATATTATGTTTATCCAAAAGACCCTACTGATTTTTGGATTTTCTGCGGATTTAAAGGATATTTAGAGGATTATTGTGTAAGACTTTTGCTAGGAAATAATGAATTTTTATTTCAATATAAAAAAGACAAGGATTTTGTAGTACAAAATGATGTTTATGAATTGCCACTTTGTCATGAAAAACGAGACATTTCGTCGATGGCGTCAGATTTTTTTATAAAAAAATCTAAATTGATTTTTCATACACTGGAAAATAATTTGAGCAAAGCATTTTTGGAAAAAATTTCTCATTTTTTATTAGAGAAAAAAGATCAAATTGGTGAAAATTTCACAGGAGATTTTCTTTCATTAATCAAAGATATAACAGGAAAAGATATGAAATCTTTTTTCGAATTTTATGTTTTTAGACCTGGTCTAGTCAAGGTCAATTTCAAATTTACAATTGATCCTAAAAAAAATAGAGTTGATTTTAAAATAACACAAGAAGCAACAAGTAAAATGATTAAAAATAATACAAAAGTACTAGGAAATTTGACTTTAATGTCTTATGAAGTAGAAGGAAGTTTTGAACATATTGTGAATTTTTCAAATACTGGCCATTTTTATTATCACATTAGAACAAAGAAAAGAAAGAAAGTCGAAGAAGAGGAAGACGAAGTCATGCCGCTTTTATGGATGAGATTAGATCCAAAACAAGAACATCTGATAGATTCGAGTGTAGAACAACCTGACTACATGTTCATAGAACAAGCATTAGATAAAAATGTTATAGGACAAATTGATGCATTAGAAGAACTCGCTAAAAATCCATCAATACAAATTTGCGAAGTTTTAGAAAGACTTTTAGAAAATTCTCATGTTTTTTATAAAATCCGAATAAAAGTCATGTATTGCCTAGCCAGGATAAATATTGAGAAATTTATAGGATTCCAGAGATTAATACAATTTTTTATGAAGAAATATTTTGTCCAGTCTTCTACAATTGTCAAACCTAATGAATTTATGTTCGTAAATTATTTTTTACAAAAGCATTGCGTTAGGGCTTTGTCTATGACAGATCCTTTTATTGTAAGAAGTCATGATGAAAGAAATGTCAGTTCTGCTACGGTGATATGTTCATTTATAATTAATATTCTCAAATTTAATGATAACTCGGCCAATAATTTTAATGATTCGTGGTATATAGCGTCAGTAATTGAAGACCTTAGCAAGCCTTTACTTGCTTTGCAATTCCAACAAACTTTTAATATTCCCAAGCTAGAAAATACTATGAAATTTGAGGAACCAGTGAAAACTGAAAGGAAAATAGATTTCGATTTTGACGAAGACAGTTCTGATGATCTCAAAGAAATCTTCCGAGAAGAAGTTGACAATAATTTTGAACAAGAAATTACCAGTAAAAATCATCTTGACACTGATAAGATGAAATTTATAAATGAAGCCTTGGAAGAAGTAGAAAGATACAGAATTATGGACATGATTTTTCCATCACATAAGAATATCATAACAGAATCCGCGATTTATTTATACGGCAGATTGAGCATTTATGGATGTCTCGGTATGAAAAAAGAAACCTTAGTGGATTTTACTAAATATCCTAATTCTTATAAAGTAAGAAAGGCTGCTTTTATAATTCTCGTCTTACTTTACAATGACGACCCCGAAGTTATAAAATATTTATTACAAGTTATAGAAACAGATAACATAAACATAAAATTGATAATTTTAGATGCTTGGATAAATTTATTAGAAATACGAACAGAACATACAAAATCCGAACTAATTTCCTATAAGTCAGAAATATTAAATTTAGTAAATATTTGTGAATTTGACTACGATTTTAAAAATAAAATATTTGAAATTATAGATTTCCTAGATAATAAAGATTTAACAAGCTCAGAATATAATCAGAAAATTATAGAATTTAGTAAGTTAAATTATAATACGCAATTTTACATCGATAAAGTAAATTCGGGATTTCTATCCAATAATTTATTGACTATTAAATTAAAAAACTTTTTAGAAATGAAGAGAGAATATTTAAAAGAATCGTACATTATAAAATTAAAAAAACCGAAAGAACAACCAGAAGCTGATATAAATTTAGAGAAAAAAGAAAATCCAATTATAAATGAAATCAAATTTGAATCACAAATCCAAGAAAAAAGTAGTTCTAAAGAAGAAATAAAAATTAATGAAAATTTTGAACAGAAAAATACAAAATTGGAAGATATAAATTTAGAAGAAATGTTAAAATTTGATGAATTAGAAAACAAGTTGTCTGAAAAATATAATTTTAAAAAAGTTGAAAATTTTAAAGATTTAAATTTATCAAGTAATGATTTTTCAAGTATGAATTTGACAAGTAAACCTGAATATTTCACAAAGTTAGTTAATTATGAAAATGATCAATACAAATTTAACGACACGAAACAAACAAATTCTGAGATAAACAAACTAATTGACGAATTTAGAAATCAAGTATCAGAAAATTCGAGGAGATCTGATTCTGGTAGTTTTACTAGTGCGTATAATTTTTTAAAGCCCAATTTTGATGATACGTTTGATGAGTTTAAAACTACAGAAGATAGTCCTACGAATTTTACATTTGAAGAAAGAAAGAAGATTGATATAGAGAAGTTTTTATTAGATGACAGTGAAGAAGATACAAATTATGAATGTAAAACACAAGTATTAGAAGAAAGAGATTTTGATAATCATTTTGACAAGATTGATTTTATTTCGACTAAAAATAATGAGTCGACATTTAGGAGTTACAAAGATTTAAGTGTGACAGATATGCCAAATTTAGATATTTTCAAAACAAATTCTCATCTTGACACGAATTTCAATAGAAACATTTCACCAATAGGATCAAATTTTACAAGCAGTTCGACAAATTTTGCAACTTCGTCATCTTCAGATCAAATTAGTCACAAATCAAAGAATATTTTCAGTGTCCCTACAAGTTCCTCCGGGGGAATTTTTAGTAGCCAAACTAATTCGAGCGATAAAAATATTTTTGAAGCGACAAATCCAATTATGAATTTCTTAGACAGTGACGAGAATGAGTTTATCAAATCCATCTCGTCTTCAAATTCGCTCAGGACTTCGTCTCCGTACAGAATTGACGCTACGATTTTGCGCTTTCCCGTCAAGACTAAAATCCGCCTGCCGATTTCCAGCAGATCTCACAGTGGAGATTCGGACAAGAGAAAAGGAAAAAGAAGGAAATTCGAAGAACCGAGTTCTCCTGAATTTTATTCCTCTAAAAAGACGACTTATCAAATACGCCCTCATGACTTAAGTACTAAGAAATTATTTTATGGCACAATTAACAATGTGTCAATTAAACAAGTCAACAAAGTCATTTTCAAGAATAAGAATAATAGTTTCTTTGACTGGAGACCCAAGACATTTAAAGAGATAGAAGTTTATATTAATAATGAGAATAAATATAAAAAGATATGTAAAGAGATAGAAAGGGCTTTAGTGTTCGCTCTTTCTTATTCTCAATTTGGATCTAGGACATTTAATATTACCAAGAGATTATTTGAGACATTCGAGGCTAAGGTTTATGAGACTTATGTCTTCCCTAAATATTGTCACCCTATGTCTGAACAATTAAGAAATTATTGTATGGATTTCTTAAATAAGATTTGTCTAAATGAGAGATTTCTCTCATTTATAAGACCAGTGAACATTGACGGCTTAGAAGCCTATGTGGATATTGTGAGATATCCCATGTGCCTGGACATAGTCCAGAAGAAAATGATGAAATATTCCACATTAGAATCTTTTTACGGAGACATAAGACAAATTATTAAGAATTGTTGTTATTTCAATCAAAATGACAGTGAAATAGTCCAGAGTGCCAGGAAATTATTAAAGATGACTCAGGAATTTGACAAATTCCTGAGTAAATTAAAGACAGAAATTAGAAGTGGGGAAGTTATCAAATTATTATTACAGAGATTCGAGGATAGTAATAATTTTATGGAAATTATAAAGAAATTTGATGGGAAATTAATTTTGACATTTAAAGATCTTGTCAATGAAGTGAGAAATATAAAAAGCACTAGTATGAGGAAATTTATATCACAGCAAGAATTAATTAATGAAATTGAAATATTTGAAGATCATCTTTTTCATGCATTTAATGTTTATGATGGGAAAGTGTACTGTTGGGATATTTACCAATAAGTAAGCTAAAGAAATTAAGAATTTAAGCTTTAGATTTTTAATAAATTTAGCAATTCAAGAGGCGGATATAAATACGAAATATTTTTAATAGAAGAACACTTTAAATAATTTAACAATTCTAGAAATAAGAATAAGCTTAAAATAAAACATTTTATTTATAATTGTCATATTTGACAATAAAAAAAGATCTTCTTTTTCTTAAATTTCACCCCCTTACACAATGTTAAAGAAGAAATTTAAAACTGAATTTGATAATGAAGAAGTCAACAATCAACTTAAAAAACTTATAATAGATCAAGATATTATAAATACACAAAAATGTTATTTATATACCCAATTAAAAATATATAAAGAATTATATGAGAAATTAGAAGTAAAATATAAAGAATTAGAACTGGAAAACAATGAATTATATAAAAAAATAAAATTTAATGTACACGATGAAAGAAGTACTAATTTCAGAATAGAAAATATAAATCAAAATGAAAAATCAAATAATATTAATCATAATGAAAGTAAAGATAAAATTACAAATAAAAATATAAATAATGAAAATCTAGAAAATTCAGAAATTGATGACTCAATAAATATAAAAAATATTATAAATGAATATAAACAAACAGATGAAGAATTTTATCCATTAAAAATTAGATCAATTTTATTAGAAAAAGATAAAAAAATTATAGAATTAGAAAATTCTATAATAAAATTGCAAATATTATCAAGATCAAAAAATAATAAAAATGAAATAGAATATAATACTGACGAAAATGAAATTATAAATTTAAAAACAAAAGTAGAATATTCACAAATAGAAAAAGAAAGATTAATTATAAATTCAAATAATAAAATTATGGAAACAAGAATTAAATATGAAGAATTTATGAAAAAATATAATGAAATAAATGAAAAATATCATAATGCTTTATTAGATATGGAAAATTTAAGAAATAAAATAAAAGAAAAAGAAATAATTAAAAATGAACAAATAGAAAAAATAAAAAATCAGACTGAAAATATAAAAAATGAAAATGAGAAATTTATGCAAAATATTAATTTTATAGTAAAATATTTTTTTAGTATGCAGAGTTTGTTTGTTGAAACAAACAAACTCAATACAAATTTACTAGATAAATTAAAAAAATATAAAATTTTTGAAAATAAAAAAAATTACAAAACAGGCGAAGAATTTTACGATGAAGAAATTAATAATTTATTAGAAGTATGTGATTCCTTAACAAATGAGAATAAAATTTTAGAAGAAAAAATTAATAATTTAAATAAACAAGTAATAAATTTTGAATTAGAAAAATCAAAATATATTCAAGAATTAGAAATTTGTAATAATAAGTTGAAATCAAATAGTTCTTTAAAATATATTGAAGATTTATCAAAACAAAAAAAAATTATTTTAAATTTATCTCAAGAAATTAAAATTTCCACAGAAGAAAAAAATAAATTAATAAGATTAAATGTAGAAAGAATAAAATTAATAGATAAATATAAAGATGAATTAAAAATTAAGAATATTGAGAATGTATGTTTAAATACTAAGAATGAAGATATTTATAAAATGTTACATGATATTAAAGAAGATATTTTTATTAGACTTAATAATCCGAATAAAGAAGTAAAGAGTTTTATAATTTGTAATTTGTGTGATAATAATCCGAAGAATGTGGCTATAATTTCGTGTATGCACACATTTTGTGAAGAGTGCATAAATTTAAGGATTAAATTGAGAGATAGAAAATGTCCAACTTGTGGAATATCTTTTAATGTTAGTGATGTAAAAAAATTATATTTGTAAGCAAAAAATAAAGTGAATTTTAAAAAGAAAATCTTCTTTATGTATTTAAAAATAAGTTATTAAACATGCATTAAAATTAAGTTTTTATTTATGCTATAAAAATAAGTTTTTAATTATGCATTTAAAAATAAGTTTTTGATTATGCATTTAAAAATAAGTTTTTGATTATGCATTTTATAAATTTTGTTTAGTATTTTAAACATGCATATAATTATTAAGTTTTTGATTATGCATTTTATAAACTAAGTTTTTATTTTAGATATAACTCTGTTTTATACTCTCATAATAAAAATTTTGAATTTTTTATGCATAATATTTTTCTGCATAAAATCATGCATTTTTATTTAAGTTTGTTTGTTAATACAAACAGATTCATATTTAATAATTTTAAGTTTATTTTGCATAATGATTTAATAATGCATAATTTTATTAAATTATTCATATAATGATAAATTAAAAATATATTTACTTAGAGATTTTATTGTTTTATAATCTTAAAATTCCCTTTTTTTATAGTCTCAATATTCACTCTATTTCTCTTTCCGTCTTTTGTTTTTATTACAATGTCCGCTGTGTCTACACAGGCTATTATTCCATTGTATTCTTCCTTGTCTATTTTTATTATAACTTTGTCGTGTTTAATAAATTTCTCAGAATTTACGTACAAAGAAGAGTCAAGAATTCTCACCATCAGGCCGCCGTCGTCATAAATTTCATTAAGATCTTGGACTTTCTCATGATCTTCCAGTTTTATGGAATTAGAGAAGTTTAAATTGTTGCTTTTTCTTTTCTTAAGATATTCTTCGTAATATGAATTATATCCTCCAGTAAATGACGAGGAGTTATTATCAAAGTGTGTCTCCGAGTTATTAATGTATATTGTGTACTTCTTTAGTACTTTAACTCTATTTAGTTTCTTCTCGATGTCTTCGTTAAGAATGTCTGAATATGTTATAGTATCCTTACTGTCGTATACAACCATAGGGATAAGATAAATAGAAAACTAGTCATATTTATTAATTAGAAAAAAGATATTTATAAGAACTAATTATATTATTTAGCATAATAAATTTATAAGAACAAACAAATTTATAAGAACAAACAAATTATATTTAGCATAAACAAATTTATAAGAACAAACAAATTATATTATTTAGCATAAAACAATGAAATGTAAAGGCACAATCTTAATTTCAAAATATATTGAAAGATAATTAATCTACATTTTATTGATGCTCTCATTGACAATATCGTCAATTTCAGAATCAGGATACACTTTTCTAGAATCAATTTGATTTTTAATTTTAATTAAAAATTCACTAAAATCATATTCTAAATATTTTAGTATAAATTTTTTATAAAAGATAAAATTTACTAATAATTGATTTCCACTAGATCCATATTTCTCGACTTTATTTATGAAAATATCTTCAAATTCCTTGATTAAGAGTTTGTTGTATAAAAAAACAAACTCTTTATAATTAATTAATGAATTCTTTATATCTTCTATAATTCTGAAAATCCATTTTTCAGGTTTATAAATATATTTAACATCTTTAGAATAATCACTTGTAATCAAATCAAGGACTAGTGCTCTTGTCTGTATAGCCTTGTGTCTCATGAGATCTTCTTTTTTAGAATTGAAAATTTGAAGATCAAAATCTTGTAAAATATGAAAAAGTTCAAGTTTATTTTTGTCTACTGATTTTTCATTGAAAATATTTTTTATAGATTCGTCTATAAAAAATTTCACTAAGATTTTCTGTTCTTCAGTGTCAAATTTACTTTTTAAAGAATTTAATTTTGAAAGTAAAATTTCTTTCTTAGGCATCAAAGGGAATAAAAAAAGGAAGATTTTTTTGCATTTTTTTACTACCCAAATGGCTAGTAAAAAAAATAAGAAAAAAGATGATTTCATGAAAATATTAGAAGAAGAATCTAAAAACACAACCAAGAAACCTGAGGAAAGTAGAGATAAAGCTAATAAAAGTGAAGAGAATGATCAAATTAATAGTAAGAAAATTAATAGTAAGAAAAATGAAGAAACTAATGGCAAGAAAATTGAAGAAACTAATGACAAGAAAATTGAAGATAATAAGAAAATAACAGATAACAAAAATCTACCAAGAGGAATGAAAAAAGGGAAAATGTCAATAGCAGACATAAAAAAAATGATGCAGGAAAATGAAAAAAAGAAAAAAGAAGAAGCAGAAAAAAAACAAAAAGAAGAAGAAAAAAGACAAAAACAAGAAGCAGAAAGAAAGAAACAAGAAGAAGAAAGAAGAAAATTAGAAGAAGAAAGAAAGAAATTAGAAGAAGAAAAGAGACAAAAAGAAGAAGAAAATAAAAAACTAGAAAGAACAGTAAGCGGATTATTAATAAATCAAAATAAAAAGAAAGAAATCAAGAAAAAAACAGAAGTAAAAATAAGTTCAAAGCATAAAAGTCCAATTTGCTGCATTTTGGGACATGTGGACACAGGGAAGACTAAATTATTAGACAAATTAAGGGAAAGCAATGTACAAGAAAAAGAAGCAGGAGGAATTACTCAGCAAATAGGAGCCACATTCTTTCCAGCACAAGAATTATACAAAAAATGTGGTAAACAGACGGGCGACCTACCGGGGATTTTAATAATCGACACTCCCGGCCATGAGTCCTTTACAAATTTAAGATCCAGAGGATCATCAATTTGCAATTTGGCCATTTTAGTGGTCGATATTTTACACGGCCTGGAGCCTCAGACTCTGGAAAGTATCGAATTATTAAAATCCAGAAAGACTCCGTTTATTGTCGCACTTAATAAAATCGACAGATTGTACGGGTGGAATTCTAAAAATTACAGATATTTCCAAGAAAGCTACGACTCTCAAAGCGAGCAAACAAAAAAAGAATTTAAAAATTATTTAGATTTTACAAAAGTCAAATTCGCCGAGATCGGCTTAAATGCTGCACTTTACTCTGAAAACCCAAATGACAAGAAATTTATTTCTCTTGTCCCTACCTCCGCCATTTCAGGCGAAGGAATCCCAGATTTGGTATCTTTAATCTTAGAATTAAGCGAGAAATATATGAAAAATAAAATGATAATTACTGAAGAAGTGGAATGTACAATTCTAGAAGTGAAAAATACAGAAGGATTTGGTGTCACTTTAGATGTAATTTTAAGTAATGGCGAATTTAGTATAGGTGACAAAATAGGATTTAGTAGTACAGAAGGGCCAATTATTACGACAATAAGGACATTATTTTTACCACAAGCTTTAAAAGAATTGAGAGTTAAAAGCCAATACAAACAAGTTAAGTTTGTTAGAGCAAGTTTAGGTGTAAAAATTTACGCTAATAGTTGTGAATCTGCGATTGCGGGAAGTCGAGTCTATAAAGTGACTGACAATGAAGAAGAAGTAAGACAGAAATTAGAGAAAGATTTCCAGTCAGTTATGTCTTCTATAGAACTAAATGATAAAGGTGTTCATGTAGTGGCCAGTACTCTCGGATCACTAGAAGCACTTTTATCTTTTTTAAAGAAAAGTGAAGTGAACGTATCAGCAGTGAGTATTGGAAATATAAAAAAGAAAGACATATTAATTTTAGCCTCAAATCAAGAGAAGAATAACGAGTACACGGCCGTTTTATGTTTTGATATTTTATTAGACAAAGATATCAAAGAACTCGCCAATAATTTACATGTAAAAATTTTCGAGGCGAAAATTATTTACCATTTATTAGATCAATACACGAAATATATAAATTTTATGAAAAATAAAGACAAAGAAAGTCATTTTAATGAAGCAATTTTCCCTGTGAAATTGAGTATAGTACAAAATTGTATTTTTACTAAAAGATCGCCACTCATTTTAGGAGTGAATATTGAACAAGGTACTTTGAAAATTAATACTCCGCTTTGCATTTTTAAAGATGATGAAGTTTTAAAAATGGGCAAAGTGGTTTCTATAGAAAATAATAAGAAAGAGGTTAATAAGGCGACGAAAGGACAAAAAGTCGCGATAAAAATAGAGAATTCGGATTCTCCTAAAATGTATGGAAGACATTTTAATGAAGAAAGTGTTTTTTATTCTATTGTGACGAGGAAGAGTATAGATCTTTTAAAACAAGTTTATAGGGATGAATTAGATGAGGAACATTTGCAGCTTCTTGTTCAACTTAAAGATAAATTTGACATAATTTAGAAAATAAAAAATTTAATTTTATAGTAAACAATTTATTATATCCTAGTTTTTATCGATTTAATTTCGGCGTCATCATATTTTTAAACAAAAGATTCCCTTCCGGCAGAAAAATACCATAAAAAACATCATAATAGAGAATGAAAGAAAATTTGCTCTTTATTTTTATCAAATTAAATTTTACTGTATTTGTTCCCTTTGTGCATTATTCAAAATTTGGCAAGCATGTCAAATAATTTTCAACCTTCTTATCGTGATATTAAATGTACCTGTAATAATAAAACACAATATAAATTTTCATAACAGCTATTTATTTGCGATTTGACTTTATAATTTTATCTCTGCTTTTTCTCTTTTTCTTTACCCCCAAAATGCATTTGACGAAGAGAAGATTTACATTTTGCTTTAGCGCTCTCTTTAACCCGACTCTTATTCTTTTAGGCTTAATCTTTCTCTGCTCGCTACTTGTAGAAAAGCCTCCTGCTCAATCTGATATCATAATCAAAGAGATAAAAGCCAGTGGGCTTAAGAGAGGTATAAAGTTTAATCCCAGAATAGATCTTACTGATCAATTCAACTTCAATGTTAAAATAATATTCCTCTATGTAAGAATTAATTACCAGACTGGTAGTCAAGAAATGATCTGGTCACGAATTATCAGAAGAGAAGATGCGAAAATTATAAACGAGACATTAAAAAATATTTATGATATAAGAGGAGAAGTAGGGACAGAAGTGGAAATAGAAGTTAGAGGGTGTGTTACACCATTTGTGGGACTTATAAGAGATAAATCTTATGGAACTATAAAATGTGTAATCTAAATAAAAATATTTTATTTTTTACTTGTGTAAAATAAAGACCTCTTTGGGAAGAAGACAAAATTACAGATATTTATTCCGTATATATAAAAATTTATGTAACAAATTTGTGTTTTCTTGATAATATTATAATTAGTTTGATTTATAATAATCAAATGCATCAAACCAAAGAGATACGTCTAATTTTAAGATGCAACTTAAGCCAAGAAAAAATGTATGTAAAATATTATACCTTTGTACGAAAAGTACTATAAAAGTGAGGGGCCTTAGATGATGGATTCATTACTAGCTAAACTAAAGGACTAGACGAAGCAAAGCAATGGGGTGTGTGAACTTAAACTACTAGTTTCTGCCCAAACTACGCGAAGCTTGTGATGACAAGAACCTAATACGGGGTTGGTGATGTGAGTGAGTCAAAATTATTGAGCTTGTACAATGATTCTCTCTATAATTGATTTGTATCGGCTATTAGTCATTCTAAATACCCACAGAAACCAATTCTCTGCCTCAAAGTTCAAAATTAATATGGTATACGCATTTTGGGTTCAATGAACCCCATCCCCATACACAGCGAAAAATTAAAACATATCGCTAGAATTTTAACTTTTATATGTTTAATTCATTGTGTAAATTTTTTTGTCTTTCGTCGATCAATTTAAAAATTGTTAAAGAAAATATTATTGTCTTATCAAATACGTCCATTATAGAGACATTATTGGCTAATATTCGAGCTTCCACGAAAACTAATTTTGTTTTATTTTAAATCTAATGTGTAATTCCTTTTTTTTGACTACTAATTACGTAAAAATTTGAGCACAACCGACTTTTGACATTCTTTTATATGTCTTCAATTTCGAGCCTTATTCTTTGATGCTTTGTCTCTGTCTAGCAGATATACTTATAGAAAATTTCATCCAGATCTCTATCTTGTCCATATAACTGTTACCCTAATGAAAACTATGTCTTTTACATTTCTTGTAGTATTTAGACACAACTCTTCTCATTTATTACATTAGAATTGTCGTCTCTTACAAATATTAGTAGAAATAATATGCGTTGTTCAATGTAACATAAGATTTAAATTTATATATTGACTGTTAAAGATCACATCAGCTTATCATCTATATTTCGATAAGTTTTAAGTTTTTTATATATAGAACAAAATATTGTTAATTTATGACAATAATAAACAGTTATGTCTTTTTCGTGATCCATTATTCAGTATTTTGGTTTATAAATCATAATTATATATGTTAGGACTAATTAAATTATCATTAAAAACATTCTCATGCTCAAAGTTTAATTTACTTTTTTTGACAACCAATTAAATTTTTTTATAATGCAACTAAACGGAAGCTTTCCCGTCAACAATAAAAATAAAAGTACTATATGATCGAAACTTTAATATTATTGTGTTTCATACCAAGCCTATATCCGAAAAAGAGCTTCAAGAATAGCGGGGACATCTCGCTGTCATATTAAAGAAAGAGACCCAGAGAGGCTGCCATGATCAACTTTATACTTTTATAGTGATATTCTAAGCTATACTAAAGCAACCAAGAATTTTTTAAACATAAGATATTATTTTTTTTTAATTTTTCACTGTGAAACACGAAATTTACTTAAAACCATTTTTAAATATCATCAAAAGTCATTTCAAAAAAGTTAACCTTCTACATTTGTGGTAAAAAACCAAAATTTTTTATAGCGATGAGACATCATTATAAAACTGGAATATTTTTTTATTTTTTAGCCCAATAATGATAATAATTCTGCTGATTAAGTATCATGTTTGTTCATATGCAACACATTACGATAGTGAGCATGCTATAGTCAAACCAAAAACGACAAAACAACACAAAGAAAAATTGTGTAATGTTCACACACATACATCTCAAGAAAAAAATATCGAAGAATCCAAAAAAATAAAAAAAAATTTAGATAGAAGGGAATTAGAAACTAAATACTGTTGTATAGACTTAGAAGAAAATCAAAGTCCTAATAATAAAAGGAAATCTTGCGCAAATATTTGCTATAAAATTTTTAAAAAGTTTTTATACTACGACGTAGTGCGTATACTAATGCTACTCATATGTTTTTATAATTTTGGTGAATTGGGATATTGGTTGATAATGCTACTTATATTTATAGCAGATTATTACAAGTTTATAATTAAGTTCTTTAAGAAAATAAAAATATTTAGCCGCAAAAAGACAAACAATGAAGATTTTAATGTTGAAAAGACTTCTTTAGTGGATACAAATACAACAAGAAATGACGATAGTTTAGTTTAAAAGAAAATTATGGGAATGCTGAAATAATACGCTAACGTGGAAAAGTCCACTCATAAAAGAATATAAGAAAAAAACGATCATCTTAAATACAATTAGAAATTTAAAGATTCAATTTTTAAACTTTACTTGCCCAATTAACTCTAGTAGATAAAAGTTCACTTTATTGGATCTACTGTTAAAACTTAAAAATATTATTAAATTCATTCCAATATGATATAAAATATTTAAAAAGATAATTCATGCATTTTTATATATCTCATTTAACTTTTCGTATATTTTTATTGCTTTATCCGACAATAAAGATAAGTTTAGCAATTTCTTTTTTATCAAATTCAATAATACAATAACTTTATTGTGTATTATCATATTTTCAAAATTATATGATTTCAATTCATACCTTAGTATTTCCAAAGTTTCTAATATCGGTATATAATAAAACAAAGAAAATATTTCAATGTTGTTTTCGTGAACTTTTATTCTTTGTATGTTCGAATAATCCTTGTGTAATTTATTTTTTATGTCATAAACTGATATAAAAGATTCAAAAAGATCTACGAAATTATAGATAATGTTTTGAACATCGAGCGGCAAAGATAACGCTTTCAATTTTTTTTTAATTATGGGCATTTGAATGTAAGTTAATTTATATAGATTTTTCGTCTTGATCATTCTAAGGTCTACATTATATTTCTCTATATCTTTATTGTTCTTGATATTTTTTTGAGAGTCTAATTTTCGATTTTCTTTCAATATTGATTTCTTTTTCATTTCTATGATAAATTGCCTTGTTTTGGTTTTACATTCAGATATTGCAACTTGCATTTTATCTAAAGAATTACGTATTTTGTTGCCTAATGCAAAGCTCTGCTGTGTTATTTCTGTATTTATCACATCATGAGAAGTTTGATTAAATTCAATATTTGGAAAAAATTCATAGTTTTGTACAAAATCTGATACATCTTGAGGAGCTGTAATGCAACTGTAATAACTAAATTTAGTATCGGGTACACTGCAATCTATGTATTCAATAGTACTTGACCAACAAAAATGGATGTAAATTAATATACAAATCATTATATGGGTATTTTAAAAAATTGTTATTAATTCTTTATGATCATAAAAAAATCAAATCTTTAGATATGTACAATTCTAAGTACAAAATGTACTAATTTTGACCTTGACAAAATTAGATTATATATCTCGTCAAGTAAGCGCATTGATGAGGTGGAAATTGTCCAGATGAGACATGGACGAATATAAGAAATTACACCAGTATAGATCATGAGAAATACCGTAAAAAACACAAAAGCACAAATATTATATCTTTTTATTTATTTTTTGATTTGATGTAAAATAATAGTAAAGGAAATCTAAAAATCTTAAAAGTAATTTCATTGACATAAATTTAATTCAAAAAATTTGACGTTCTATAATAACTATATTTGATTTTACAATAGTGTTGATTAAACGAATTCCAACTGATCTATATTATATTAAAATGCCCAATTATTCAAGTAAGAACATTTGAGAAAATATTGACAAAATACCTAAATAAAAAAGAAAAAGCACAAATTTAAAATCATATCGAGTTTTTTTTAATAAATTTTATTTCAAGCATTCACTAGTATGAATTTGAACACCTAGAGGTACTGCAAGGATTATGACCATGAACTAGTTTGGTTCTAAATAATAAATTTTATAACAACATATCTAGATGATTGCAGTAAAGTAAATAAAAACAATTAACTACTCAAGAATTCCAAGCATGAATCAAATGACTTTCCTTGTAAAACTTTTATAATTTCCCTATATGTTTGAAGATCTTTTCGGCACGCTAAAAAAGAGTCTTAGCTTGTTTAGTTAAAGCTAGCATAAAAAAATATAACGTTGAAGGTACAACTGTCACTTTTTTACGGAGAATCTCACACAAACTGTGACGGCGTGGAGTAGATAGGCGTGGTTAATTTTCATGATCCCCTCAAATAGCTAATTTTTATTAGTTAAATGATCATATAAAAGTCTAAACTGATCTTTTAGAACATACAAATGTATTCATGTCATTTTACAATTGTAATGATAAAATAAAGATATTGCGACCAATTTGTTGTTTTATTTTCATTTCGCACGTCAGTTAACTCTAAAGATATTATAGATTACAATCTATCTTCATCATCAAGAATGACACAACAATTTTTTTGAGACAAAATTCAAAAACGTGTTATATGATATTTTCAAAAAATAGCTTCACTCTCGATTTCAAGTCTTAAATACAAGTAATAAGGTTTTGTTGATTATGGCTTCACATAAAAAAATAGTGTTTTAATTTAGAAGATCTAAAATTTCTTAACTAAAGATTTCTACACGCTGTACAAAAAAAAAATAAGATTTTAGGATATAAACATTATATTAAACGATATATTTGTGCATATTTGCAAATTAATCTTTGCTCCACCACAAACCTTCATAGAAGGTATAAAACCTTTTCTAAAAAATATAAAAATATTTTGCTTCGTTTATTGTTCCGTCGTTGCGTTTTTTTATCGATACGAAAATTTTAAGTCAAATAGATTATTTACTTTTATACTGGGTGTTTAAAATCAATCAATTATACATTAGTTTTTATTAGTATTTAAAATACTTTAGTTGTTTAAAGTATCATATTTAAAGTAATATAACTTACTCAGGATATTTTTATATGAAATAAATTTTTAGAAATATTTAAAGAGGAAAAAGAAGTTTATTTTGTTATTGGGCCAAATATTAAAAAGAACGTAGGTAAACTTCAGTCAATGTTGGACCTACGATAAAACCAATAAAGTACGTTCATATTAGATAAATCGAATATGCATTATATAAAACGTGAAATTTTAAAATTATTTCATCAAAAACGATACTATTAATTTTGGTTTCTGATCGTTTAAATCAGCTTGAGAAAATGCACATATATTGAAAAAAGGAGTGTAAAATAAGAATCTACAAAAAACTTAATGATTTATTCTGAACAAAGAGAGAAAAAATTTAACGTTAATTTTCTGTTGTTTTATAACCCCAGATGAACTGCAAATGGGGGTTATGATACATGTCCTGCCTTATTACTTGTATAGACCGAATATTTTTTTAAGTGGACTAAACTTCCATAATCTGTTGGGCATGTGTGCTAGGATCATCAAAGGTACAAAGTTTATGAAAAATTCAAGGTTCTATGCTCATCCGCGAGGGTATCTAAATGCGGAACGCATGGATTTATTTGATTAGTGATCACAATATAATCAGGTAATACATTTTGTACTCCTTAAAGAAGAATAGAGCATTTCTACAACTACAGAAACGAGTAAGGCCCACGCCGATTCTGCATTTATAATGTTTCTAGATAAAATTTGTATATTTTACAAAATCAGAAAAAAACTAACACTAGTAATTTCATCTGTTTCAACAAATTTTGTTCTTATCAATATAATCATTTTTTTTAACGGAATGATTATAAATTTTCACTGTGGATCCATTTTCATACGCAGGTTATAAACGTTCAGACTTCTTTATGTTCTACGCAAAATATTGCATCCTGGTAGAAAATGAAAATTTTTTAATGATGCATGAACCCCCTGCCAAATTTTGAGAAACATGTTACTGGTAGTATAAGCGACCTTTAGTATTAAATGGCTTATTCTATGAGGTGCAAAGGCGAAGAGGTCTACAAATATAAAATCAATTTTATAGTTAACTTACGGTTCTAATGACGCTAGAAAAAATTTCAAATTCACAATGATATATGATATCTTAATAAATTTCAATGATTATTTGAAATAAAAACTTTTAAAATACATGTCTCGTAATCGTTTTTATATAGAGCTTAGTTTTCGAATTCACAATATTCGATTATACACAATTGTGGTCAAGGTGATTAAATTGTACTTATGAACGGTATTATATTCATAGCTTCAATTTCTTTGTTTAACTTTTTTACTGTTAAGGAAAAAAAATAAGCAGTCTTTTCTTCATATTCTAATTTTATATGTTTTTTGTCTTATCAAACTTAAAAAGCCAATGAGTCACAATAATAAATTATAATAAATGAACAGAGTTAATACAACAAAACAATACATATCTAAGCTTATTATATACATGAGATTGATGTGTAATAAATGATTACGAATACCTACTTTATAACTTCATTTAAAAATTTTCGGGCCATTGCTTTTATTTTCAAATTAACACTTGTTTTATATAAATTCATAAAGAAATCTAAAGCGGTTTACATTTAAAATATAAGTAAAAGCCATTTTTCTTGATCAAAAATACAACATGTTTGATTTAACAGCATAAATGGTAGTTTAACTTTATTTTTTCCCGTATGGGGAAAAGTCCGCCAACGTAAAAAGAAAATTTGAAAAAAAAATAGTCCTAAAAAGGAGAAACCAAAATGAATAAATTTATTGTAAAATATCATCAAGAAGTTATATAAAGACGTAATTTCTCTAAAACTTTATAAAACACTCATTATATTTATAGTCTTATGTTTTAGGTATTGTTTTGTTATTTATTGTCTTTGCTGGAAGCCTGTTTTGTCAAGTTGTTTATTTGGTAAAGAAAATAAACAAAGAAGTAAAAGTATATCATACATAAAAATACATGAATCTTGAAAAGGACTAAAGAAAATATCAAAATTTTCCATGAATTGCAAAGCTTACCCTTTTCAAGGCTTTGTTTATATTTTTATCAGACCATTATGCTGTTATTCTTTCTTCGGTACTATAATAATCATCATATTATAAATTTAAGCCCTGATCTTGAAATTTATAACTCATTTAAAATGTCACGATCATAAGAATAGTTAAAAGTTTTGACCTACATCGTGTTTATTTCTAGCTCTTCTCTTTGAGTTATTTTGCTTGGAAGCAATTGTCTTTCTGAATCATCAAGCATTGAAGTTGTTGCCAATATAATTTTATTTTAAATTTTTCTGCTTTAAGGTTATGTCTTTTTATATCTTTATTTACAAATAGTAATTACTTCAGAAAAGTACTCAATTTTTCATGATTATGTTCTTGATAAGTGAATATTTTCTTTTTATTATAATAATGCTTATACCAATGCTGCAATTCTTAAGTAACAAGGGCAGATTATAATACATCGGGGGTTTTATAAGTAATTTGGCCCTTTGTATAGCTTTCCGTTGTTAAATTTTTATGTCTGTTATTTCAACATGTCTTTCTTTCCGATCTTGTAATCTTCTTTCATTTTCCATTTTAAGGATAGCCCTTAACATTAAGGAAAATTCAAATTTATGTAAAAAAATTTATACAGTCTTTTAATAACATAAAATTGAATTAGAAGGGTAAATAAATTTGTATATTGTATTTGTAAAGTTTACTTTGTATCATATTATTATTAAATTGGGTTTTTAGTTTGTGGAGTTTCTTCCCGATTCTGTTTCTTCAATTCAAAGTTCATTTTTGGGGGCTATATTTTTCAAATTTTTCTTTATACGTTGGCGGACTTTTGCACCAACCGTAAAAGCCATTTTTCGTGATCAAAAACACAACATATTTGTTTAACAGCAGACATGGTAGTTTAGCTTTATTTATTCCATTGTTCTTGGTTCATGTATATTTCATTAATAATATTTCGCGGGCTGTGTAGATATAAGATGTACAACAAAATTAGTGAAAAATTGTTGCAAATAAACATGTAATTTCAATACAATAGATCCATAATCATATTAAAATAGTTTTGACCCATATGTTTTCCCCGTCAAACGTTTCTTCTTTTATTGACTCAATGAGAAGTTTGACGTTTATAATGATTTAATGAACTAGAAAAAGACGATAGTCATTATAACTAGTTCTTAGCTTTCAGCACAATTTATATTTAATTAAATGTGGTATTGGACGATTGACACTGTCATAATAATCAAAATTGATTAAACATAAAATGTGCTATGTAATAAGCAAGACCGTTTATGTAATTTTAGTTAAATTTATTCAAATAGCGTTTATTTTTTGTTTTTTTATTTTACAACAAGTTATGATTTTGTAACTAACAGATACTTAATAAATTTTTTACCCCATATGAGACAATCGATTTTCGCAATTATTATAATCTTCGTGATAGCCATTTGTTCATTTTTATTATTTATATTATATAGCGTACTTAACTACCAAAGCGAAAGGCAGGAAATTCAAAATCATTTATTATCATTAAGTGTCTCTCCATATTACGATAACGTTATAAAAGATAGCAAAATCGAAATAGATAGACAAAATATATTGGGAGATTCTTTTGAATGTATAATGTCAAAACATGCATCTGAATTATATTCGAGAAATCGACTTCAAATTACATTTAAAAATGAAATAGGATCTGACGAGGGTGGAATTACAAGAGAATGGATTTCTTTATTAATTGATGAAATTTTTGATCCTAAAAATCAGTTATTTCATTTCCCTACTGATAATATAACTCAGATGTCTCCCGTTAAGGAGGAATTAATAAGTCAAAAAAATATAATGTATTATAGATTTTTTGGTAGAATTATGGGCAGAATGATTATTTCTAAGGTAAATGCCGATGTTAAATTACATCCAATTATTTGGAAACTATTATTAAATATACCTTGCAATCATTTGGATTTTGAAAAGGCGGACCCAGAATTTTATAGAAATTTTATGAAATTAAAAGAAAATCCAGAGATAGTAATCGATCTACAAACTTCGTTTGAAGAAGATGGAATCGAGTTTATAAAAAATGGCAAGAATATTTTAGTAAACAAAGATAATATAAACTTTTATATTGATGAATTTTTAAAATACAAATACATCACAAAATTCGAAAAACAAGTTACAGAAATGAAAAGAGGATTATTTGAGACTATTAATAGAAATTATCTTAAAAACCATTCTGGTAAAAGTTTTAAATTGTTAATATGTGGATCAGAAAATATTGATTTCAAAAATTGGATTGCGAATACAAAATATGTTAATTATTATCCTGCAGGGAAAACGATCAAATGGTTTTGGGAAGTTGTAAAAAGTTTTTCAGATGATGAAAAAAAATTATTATTACAATTTGTAACTGGATCTAGCTACCTACCAGGTGGAGGGATAAAAAATATTATTGGAAATAACTTATATAAAACCCAATTTACAATTTCGAAGAAGGAATCATTCGGTGATACATTATTGCCTAGTTCCAGTACATGCAGCAACACTTTAATGCTGCCTGAATATTCAAGTAAACTAATACTAAAAGAGAAGCTTTTGTGGGCCATTAAAGAAAGCAACAAAGGATTTGGACTATGTTAGAATAAAGATTTACTCAGATAGTTATATTTTTTTTTTTTTACATCCGAAGTTTGGAAACTATAATTTTTATAAACATAATAATTGATTAACAAAAAAAATCATAATTTCTAGTTTTCTTATTTATTTTTTGTATCTATTACAACACAAAATATATAAAGCATTAATAAATACACATTTGTGAAGATTTTTTTTGAAGGGCGATTCTGTATTCTTATGTGAATCATACGGCATATTTCTAAATTTCCAGCATAATTATATTCGACTACTATGTTATAAACTTTTTTTTTGTGAGTTTATTCATCTCACTTTAGCCACGTTACGAATTAAACACAGAAACTTTTAATTTTATTTACTGAGGATTTGAGCAAAAGCTATAAAAAAAATTGTGACTTTATAACAAGGATCCCTAATCTAAAAAATATTTTTAGATTTTTTACTTTTAAAAATTTACTTTTACATTTATTTATTTCGAGATCCTTTTTAATTATATTCTAATGTATATATATACAGGTCAATTCAATTATGCTAAATTAAATATTCTAAGTCAATTAAATGTTACAAATGATATTATTTAAGAAATAGATACTAAATAAATCAATATAGTTTTATTTTTGTAGAAAAATATACCACAGTGTTTGAGGCAGTGTTGCATATGAATTTAATTTTTGTAAAAGCTTGTGAACATTTTTATTTTTTTCTCTTGTATAATAAAAACCTATGTAAAATCATAAAGGATAAATAAATGTATTTGTGCAAAAATTATAATTAGCATATCTAAAAACTGCTTAATTATCATAAATGAATTATAACATATATATGTTGCAGTCAAAGTATACATTCCAGGCAATGTATACATTACCTAGTGAATGTATACATTCACTAAGATTTGTAGTTAAAGTATTCATTGTAACTGAAATGAACACATTACCTAGTGAATGTATACATTCACGAGCTCCCTCTAGTCAAAGTGTTGTATGTTAAATCCGTAGGTTAAATCGTTAAATTTGCTAGGAAACCTTAAACCTAACCTCTTTATTCGTGATGCACTGTGTGCTGTTGAATGTTGCTCTATCTGTGCAGTTTGAGAGAGTACACACTGGCTGATTGTTGGATGGTAAGTGAGTTATTTAAATTATATGTGTCCATAGAAATTAATAATTTTTAATTATTTTACCCTAAAAATAAAATGGATAAACAACCAATGAAAGATAAATTCTACCAGCACATTAACAATACTCCACAAAAAGCTAACGGCTTTCGTATGAATACGGAAAGATATGCTCAACTAATAAGTGATGTTAAATCCGCTAAATCAGCTCAGAAAAAAGAAAATCGTCACTTCTGGTTACTAAAACATTATGATACAGTGTATGTGAGTAATGTGGATAAACTTGTTGCACCAATAGCAGATGAAAAAGTGCTGTATTATGTTACTGTTGAAGAATTGTTTGAAGTTTTATATGAAACTCATTTATCAATTGGACATGGAGGACGAGACAGAATGAAAAAGGAGCTTAACCTTCGCTTTAAAAATATAACAGCACAAGATATTCAAATATTTTTAAATAATTGTGAAGTGTGCCTTAAAAAAAGGGCGAATGAAAAGAAAGGCTTGGTGGTTAAGCCAATGGTGTTTTCTCACTTTAATTCAAGATGTCAAGTAGATTTAATTGACTTCCAATCACAACCAGATGATAATTATAAATTTATATTGGTGTACCAGGACCACTTAACAAAGTTTGTCATTCTAAGACCCCTAAAGAATAAGACAGCATATGAAGTTGCTGATCAACTCCTTCAAATTTTTTTACTATTTGGGGCACCATCTATTTTGCAATCGGACAATGGCAGAGAATTTGTCAACCACGTCATTGATGATTTCAAAGGTCTATGGCCTGAATTAAAAATTGTGCATGGAAAGCCCCGCCACAGCCAGTCTCAAGGCAGTGTGGAGCGTGCAAATCAAGATATTGAGAATATTTTAACCGCATGGATGCAACAGAATCAAACTAGTAATTGGAGTAGAGGACTGGGTTATGTGCAGTTTATGAAAAATCGAGCCCTTCACGCTGGTATAAAGCGAAGTCCTTACGAGGCAATGTTTGGACAACCCGCCAAGGTCGGCCTTACCTCTTCTTCCCTACCACACGAGGCATTAAGCAGTATAAACAGTGAAGAAGATTTGGAAAATATTCTTATAAATATCAATTGTAATGAAGAAAGTATCCAGGAGATTACTCAAGTAGAAGTTAATGAAGAAGAGGATCTAGATCTAGAATCAGATAATCTTCGAGAAGGCGTCAGTGAATGGCTAATGAATGACAAGAAACAGTGTAGTTCATCACATGACAATGAGAACCGAAAATGTGATGGATGTGACATTTTACTCAATTCGGAATGCAATAAAATGTGCAATATTTGTAAGTTGCAATCACGCATCAATTATGTTCGAGCAGAAGCAAAAGAAAACTTGAACAAGCAAGCTAAGCGCATGAAACAAATTTCTGATGCTTCGCATACTCCGGCGGAGGTTGGAATGACAGTTAGAATTAAGGTACCGGAAGTTGATAGAGGACGGGGAGATTCACGTGCAGTACTAGGATGTTTATTAACAAAAACTGATGATGATTACTATCAAATCGGAACACGTAATGGTATTTTAAAAGGATTATATTCTAGATCTCAATTTAGCGTGTGTCCTGAAAGTATATTAACGCCAAATGATATTGAAAACAATGCAATTGAATTGCCATTACGTACTATAGCTACCAAACAGTCGATAGGTAGCGGACAGGGATTTTCCAAATGCCAATGCAAAACAAAATGCGCAACAAAAAGATGTGCATGCTTTAAAGCAAATAAATTATGCAACTCCAAATGTCATGGAAGGTTAAATTGTGGAAATAAATAACATTTTTTACTAATTTTACTTATGTTTATGTTTCAAATTATTCTTTCTTTTATATTGTATTTTTTTGCTTTATATTTATATCTTTTGCTTTTTTTATGTTTTGTCGCTTTAGTGCAATCATCATAGAGTCAATTATTAATTCGTTTTTTCGATATATTTTATTTAATATTATGACCTATTTATGTTGTTCTAACTTTTGTTCTAATTATTATGTGTTTCAATTTAAAACTAAAATTTTTATTTAATATAACCTAGTTTTTACTGTTAAAACTCTATCATTGTGTGTGTTCTAATTTCAATTTCCCAATTCAACATTTATGTTTTAACCTGAATCTAGAACGGCGATCATAGTCTTGTGCCTGTAAAAAACTTGTTCCAACTTAATTTTATTTTAAAATTCATCAATTATCGCTTGACTGCAGTTGGTTAGTAACCCTGCTTACATTGTCTAGATAATACATGCATTCACTAGTTAAAATGTTCATTTTAATAGTGAGTAAACACTTTGACTAGAGGGAGCTCGTGAATGTATACATTCACTAGGTAATGTGTTCATTTCAGTTACAATGAATACTTTAACTACAAATCTTAGTGAATGTATACATTCACTAGGTAATGTATACATTGCCTGGAATGTACACTTTGACTGTAACATATACACTAATAAAACTTAATAGTAAATGACATACTGATGCATTATCCCAGTAGTCGGGGGTAGAGCTTCCAACGGAATTGTTAAAATTAAAAACTAAGATGCACCAAAGTTTATATATTTGTATGATGAAATTGCTCACGATAAAGTTTTAGTAAATAGAATGAAACTTGTTGCGCTCGCTCAAAATGGGATAAGTTTATATGTAAAAATCCCCTATGGTCAAAAATCAAACATCTTTGTGGTGACTTGTCAAACATAAAAATATCTAATGAGTACAGCCAGTTGTTGGCGTGGCTGGTAAAATCTGTGTGAAAAGTTTAAGCTTACTAAGAGACCAGACAAATAAGAGCATAAAAAATATCGTACAACTTGTCCTACAGGATTTTGTAATGCGGTGGGCGAAACAGGTGGGAGACAAGAGGTCAACGCAGTCAAATAAAATGTCGGGCTGTTGATATTTTGGTGTGAGGAGCATGTAAAAGATTTAGATGGTCGTGAAAATCTTTGATCTAAGCGATGATGTCTTTCCTAGGGCATTATAATAAGTCCATTAAAAAAACTCACTAGAGATAACTCTGGACTAAATTTGAGGTATGTATGGAAGAAATGCTTTCAGTTGCCAAAGCCCAATGATTATATGTATTTTTTGGACAGACAAGTTGTTTGGGTAGAGTCTTATGTGTAAGGATCTCACAGTACCAGTTGGAAAAGATCATACATAAAACCCTCTGGTCTCTATGTATGGTTTCCTTATTTCTTGCTTGCAAAGAAAAAAAACCATGAAAATCTATTTAAGTGGATAGTTATAGTTTGAAAAAAAAATTGGCAGATTTAATTTATTCAATCCCTTTCTTCTACATTTAATCCAAATTTTTTAATTTTCGTCTGTTTGATGAAAGTCAAATTGCCGAGAAAGATACTTTTAAAACGTTGAATTTAAAGATAATTAAATGTATTATTAAGAACAAATTAAGGTATAATCTTAAAAAAATAAATAATTCTGTTTAATGGTGGTTTGCGTAAAACACTTTCAATTAATGCATATTATTGTAAAATACGAATATTTTTTATTCTTACGTCATAAAACATTTTCTTATTATTGAACATTTTTATATTTAGTTTAATTTTAAACAGTTTTGCCTAGTGATGTGTTTTTTTAATATATTTATATATAGATTATTTTGTTCTTTTTAGTAATTTTTTGGTTTTTCTAAATGAATGCAACTTGAAAAATTTAACTCTCTTTTAATCATAAAAAATCGTAAATAACTTGGTTTATAAAGATCTTGTATGTTTTTACTCCAAAAGTGAAATTTATTATATTTTTAAAATTGCCTGTTTCTTGCATAGAAAGTTTATATTAATGATTTTTACTAATAATAACATTGATTCAAAATCTTATGCAAATGTGGTAAATAAAATATTAAAAGTTAAAAATATGTATTTATTTTTGGTTATAATGAAAATTTTTTATTTTTATTCGGAGTTTTCTCCGCCACGATTTGCACACTTCGACTTTTAAAAAAAGAATCAATAATGAAAAATCTGTATTTATATGTTAAAGATATGATTCATGTGAAAAGGCTGAAAAAGAAGAATTTGTATATTATATAGAAGAAATAAATACCAATGATCAAAGTTAATGAAGAATCAACAGGTATCACTAGTGCAATTAAACACATTTTCAAGATCATTAAATATAAAAACGACCACAGGTATTAATTTTCATTTTTAACATAAAAGAGACAAAAAACTAAAAATTTAAATGGATTAGTCTGCTTGTATAATTTTAATGCCGTTAAATTATTTTGCGGACTTTAAAAATACTGTGCTGATATTAAAGAAACGGCTCTACTTCATTTTCTTACCCCACCCTAAAAAAACATTAATTAAAAGGTACAAAATCTTAGTATTTTTCAAATCTAAACATTTTTTTCGAGGGGGGGGGTGAAATAAAATGAAGTTAGGGTATTTTTTTGATTTATGAATTTTAATTGCTTCGCTCAGATTCAACATATACGGATTAAAAAATTAAAATTTTTTAACCCCTCTTAGTTGAATTTGGAGGAAATAATTTTAAAAAAAAATATTTGTGAAGATATGTACTTTAGAAACAATGAAGCAGCATATAATATTTTTTTAGATGCAAAGTAAACCTGGCTCTATAAGGATAACTGATGGTTTTATCTTATCTTTCAGCCTCTAGAAATTTTGGAAGCAAAAACTAGATTTTAAAACACTCGTTTTTTAATATAAACACTGATGGAGGTAGCACAAATCATACAGAAAATTTGGGTCTAATTTGAAGAACGAATATAGATCGAGAAGTGGGTTTATTAGGCATAGCATTGATTTATTTTTAAAAGCAATTCACATGATAAAAAGAAATATCAAAATTTCAATAATAATGATGGGCTCTCTTTTATTAAAATTTTATTACTTTGTATATTAGATTTTATAATAAATTTTTTTTATGGGGGCAAGAAAATGGAGTAGCGCCAAAGAAACGATCGGAAATATTTGTAATGAAAATTTTTAGAGCCCATTTAATCTTTAAGAACTATTTCGGGCGCTGTAATAGGATAGAAATATCTTACTAGGGCTTCTTTGAAAGTATAAAAGTAGAGTTTTGGATGTATAACTATGGAGTACAAATTAGCTGCAATTAATTTAAAAAAAATGTAGAGAATTTAGTAATAAAAGTACAAGTATATATATGATTTAGTAAATATGTTAAGATGATCAAGAAATTGAAGAGGATTTGCAAAAACAATGAAGTTTTTTTTAAGAGATGTAATTATACGAAAAATGGATATATATTCTAGTTTTTGACTAGTTTAAAAAAAGTAATATAGAAGTTGTAAGTGATCGTTGTAGAAGTTATAATCACAAGTTTTAACAACCTCCATGCAGTAGAAACAGAAAAGAAACATAAATACGACTTGCTCGCAAATCATGTGGCTTCTCTCTACAAATACAAGCCGAAAATTATTCCCTATGTGATGACGTGGGATGGAATAGTAACTAATTTTCACCGTACGCATATCAAAGTGCTCGAATAAGAACCGAGAACGGAAGCATATATACGGTCAAGAGTCCTTAAAATGACTTTAGAAAGCCCAACTATGTCAGCCAGACATGGGCTTGATACAGATCAGGAAGGGGTCTTCGAGAGCTTAATGAGTGAATCTCAGAAGGAAGTCCTGGAACTGCCAGATGAGACTGTAAGCGTATCTTGTGAAAAGTAATTAATAAGCCGAATATTATACCCAAATAAATTATATATTAAAAGTGGTACGACCAACTAGAACTAAAAAAATATAATTGAGAATTAAAGGCGTATGAAATAAGGGCTACTTGCACAACAACCAAGTCTTCTACTAACCCCTTATAAAAAAAAATTCAGTTCTAAATACATGAGATAGATTTAAAAACATATGCCGCAAAACACATCAAAAAGCATTATTTTTTTATTTGTAAGCACAAATTAAGTATTTTGGGGCAAATATCATTATTAAAACTATATTATTATATTGAAGACGTGAATATAATTAGGGTTAACTGGATAAGAAGATAAAGCCGGAGACTTTAGTGTAATGATCAGGCCAAAACTGCTAAAGAAGAATATTATGAAAAAACAGCCTTTGAAATTAATTAAGTATCGTCATAGGCATTCTTATAGTAGACTAATCTCTCAAGCAATGCCCGAAATATATTACTATATTACATCAAGAACAATTCTAATAATTCCATTAAATAAATCATTTTTACGCCCTGTATACATCTAAAATTTGAAAAAAAATTCTATTATATTATATATTTAAAAGCTAGAAAGTTAAATTTAATATATCATAACTTGGCCCGAGTTCATTTGTTGGCTCTGATATGATTAAGAATTCCATATTCTTTTTATATATAACATGATAGGAATTAAATGTCGTCTTATGTAAATTGCAATATTCCAAGACATCTCAATAATTTTTTTTATAATTTAATTCTTCTATGTGTAACCTTCAACTAATATAATTAATAATCACGTACGTGTGGTCTTCTACGACCTTTTATAAGTATATTTGCATGTCCAAAAAGTTATATTAAAATTGGGTTATTTATTGAGTACTAAAAGCTTGATAAACCCATAAGATTTATGCGTTTTTTGATATGTCCGTCAGAAAAACATGAAAGACAAAAAAAATGTATTTTTTATCGAGTGTTAAACGTACTAACTATAAAATTAATGAATGAAATAGGACCAAGTATTGCAACTATATTGTCGTTGTAAATTCCATAAGGAAATTACAAGGGAAAACGCTCGATAAAGTCAACATTGACGTATATAAAACAGTGAGTCCTAATGAAATATCTGTATGATAATCGGTTCTAGGAAAATTCACCGACCATCAACTCACCGGCATCAATTTACCGACAGCAATTCACCGAAAATAAATTCACCGAAAATCAATTCACCGACAACAAATTCACCGAAAAATTGAAATATGTATTTTTATAGGTATAAAAATGATATACATATTTAATATAAATTTTTTTTTTGTATGGATCATAAATATTGTGCAATATAGCATTTGAATATTACTATATTTATATCACTAAATAAATTAAAAAATAGAAAAAGTATCAAAATGTTCATTAGAAATTAATCTGAAAAGAAAGATTATGAAACAACGCGACAACAATTCCTCAAAATTATGACATATAATGTACTAGTATACTTGTAACATCAATGTTTTTACATTGCATTGGGGTGTAATGTTCTATCTAGACATATTGTAATAAAGTCTCATCCAATTCGATACCAAAGTGCAATGAAGGTATCCTAGGCACAATTGGTAAGGCGCAGGTTTGCGAAGAAAGATCTATACTTTACTTAAAATGGCACAACTCTTTTTAAATATTTTAACATTTTAATTCTGAACCCCTAATTTCAATAATGCAGATCGAATATTTACCCTCAGAAAAGGGGAAGAAAAAATTAATTTTAGAAGGTCATCTTTTCTTTAAAGAAAAAGATGTTTGGGAACTATCCAAAATATATTGGAAATGTAAATACTATCAAAAGTACAAGTGCAAGTGTAGAGTGATTACAATGTCTAATGGGGAAATTAAAGTGTTTGGCGAACACAACCATTCGGGAGATGCTGCTAAAGTCGAAGCCGATAAAATATATGCTAATGTTCGAGCCTTGGCAAAAAGCTCTAGAGAAGCGCCACAATCTATTATATCAGATTGTTTATCTCTATGCAGCCATGCTGCAGCTCCAAAATTGCCATCGATTGACAATATGAAGCGTAGCGTTCGGTATATTCGACAAATTGCAGAAACTAGAACCGCACTCCCAAATTCGCGGCAAGAAATTACATTCATAGACGAATTCAAAGAAACGACAAGAGGGGAACCCTTTTTGCTATATGATTCTGGACCAGATGAAAACAGAATTTTAATTTTTTCGACGACTCACAATTTACGGCTTTTGGCAGATAGTCAACACTGGTAAACAGATGGCACCTTTAAAACCGTACCATTATTATTTCATCAACTGTACACAATTCACGGGCTAAAACAAAGTGCTTCTATTCCCTTGGTCTTCGCTTTATTGCCAAATAAATTAGAGCAAACGTATTCTAAATTTTTTTGCACTTTAAAAGAGTTGGAACCATCATTAAATCCGCAATCCATAACTGTAGATTTTGAAAAAGCCATGATGAATGCTATTTCAGTACAGTTTCCTGGTGCAAGTGTAAAGGATGCTTTTTTCATTTCTCACTTTGCATTTTTCGAGCTGTTCAAAATCATGGACTCAAACTACTGTACAATACAGATCCAGAATTTGCACTGCAAATAAGATCGCTGGCCGCCATAGCATTTGTACCTTCCAATTTTGTTGTTGAAGTTTTTGAAGAATTGTCTGACAGAATACTGCCCATCGAAGCTCTGCCCGTCTTAGATTATTTTGAAGATACTTGGATTGGCCGCCCAAACCGAAGACAGCGTCGAGCCCCGAAATTTGCATCAGAGATATGGAATATGTACTCCAGAACAATAGATGGTCTACTGAGGACTAACAACTCGGTCGAAGGTTGGCATCGTGGGTTCGAGTCGCAAGCTGGTGGTACTCACCTGAATATTTGGAAGTTTATCAATTGCTTAAAAAAGGAACAATCTCTAAATGAAGTTCGAATAGAACAATTTTTGTCTGGTTTTAATGCTCCTACGTCTAAAAAAAAATATCGCGATTGTAGAACGAGACTTCTAAATATAGTGTCCAATTTTAATCGAGAAAATATTATAGAATATATTCGTGCCATTGCCCATAATCTGACATTTTAATAATAAATTATTAGATTTTTATGTTTTCTATTATTTTTAATTAGTTTTTTATGTTTATGATCATTTTGATACTTTTTCTATTTTTTTATTTATTTAGTGATATAAATATAGTAATATTCAAATGCTATATTGCACAATATTTATGATCCATACAAAAAAAAAATTTAAATTAAATATGTATATCATAAATATACCCATAAAAAATACATATTTCAATTTTTCGGTGAATTTGTTGTCGGTGAATTTGTTGTTCGGTGAATTGATTTTCGGTGAATTGCTGTCGGTGAATTGATGTCGGTGAATTGATTGTCGGTGAATTCTCCGGACACCATGATAATCATAAAAAACGATCAAACAAAAAGATGAACTTTAATTGGGGGTTTCTCGTTGTAAACGGGCAAACAGAGTAAATTTTTCAGAAAAGATGTGATGGCTGAGAGTTTTAAATAATTGTGGTCTTTTTGTTGATAAATAAGATTTTTAACTTTATGATTGTTTTGCTTTTTTAGAGATCCCTATAATAATTGTTGGGTCTGGATATGTTATTTGTACGTCATTTTTTAAATAAGAGTATTTGTTCGATTAATTTTTTTTTATAAGACCACAAATAAAAAATCGAACATTTGAGCATATATTAGATATTATTAATTTAAAGTAATGACATTGATATGGTAAAAAAAATCTTTTTTATATTCGCTATTCTCTCTTCAAATTTTTAAAATTATTGTTTAGTTTTCAATTACATGACTAGATTTTCGTAATAAATGAAGCTTTAACAAATGATGTTACAATCTTTCGCTATAATTTTATGTTTATAATTGATGTCTATATCTCACAATGTTCTATTTTTAATTTAAAATTTTATATTGAAAATCATTTTTGGATCATAATCTTTAAATAGAAATCGCAGAAATATTTTTTTAAGCGCAGTTTTTTAGTGCATTTTAACTATTAAGTTTATTAATATCCTAATAAGGTAAGCAACGAAAAATCATTTTGAATGAATGTTATAAATCTAATAATATACAAACCATATTTCTATTACTAAAAATTTCTTTTAAAATATACACAAGATATGTAATATTTTTTCTATGATAGCGGCTTATATACCGATTATATATTTATTTAATTTTACGTAAATATATGTTAAAATAACAAATATTACAATAGCTACAACCTCACCCCATATGGTTCGGAGAGAATATATAATCTTGACGTTGTGCGTTGCCTTTTTCAGTTTTTTTGCTATAAGAATTATATGGACGTTATATAACAAACACAGAGAAAAACAGGTTATTCAAAATCATTTATTTGCATTAAGCATTTCTCGACATTACGATGACGAAATTAAAATAATCAAAATCGAAATAAATCGACGAAATATATTGCGTGATTCTTTCGAATGTATAATGTCAAAATTTGCAACCGAATTATATTCAAGAAATCGACTTTTTATTTCGTTTAAAGATGAAGTAGGATTTGACGAGAGTGGAATTACAAGAGAATGGATTTCTTTATTAATTGATGAAATTTTCGATCCTAAAAATCAATTATTTTATTTCCCTACCGATGATTGTAAACAGATGTCTCCTGTTAAGATTGAATTAATAAGGGAAAAAAATTTAATGTATTATAGATTTTTAGGTAGAATTATGGGAAGAATGATTATTTCTAAAGTAAATGCCGATGTTAATTTACAATCAATTGTTTGGAAACAATTATTAGATTTACAGTGTGATCATTCTGATTTTGAAAAGGCGGACCCAGAATTTTATAAAAATTTTATGAAATTAAAAGAAAATCCCCAGATAGTAATCGATCTACAAACTTCTTTTGAAGAAGATGGGATCGAGTTTATAGAAAATGGTAAAAATATTTTAGTAAACGCCGATAATATAAACTTATATATTGAACAATTTTTAAAATACAAATACATTACAAAAATTGAAAAACAAGTTACAGAAATAAAAATCGGATTATTTGAGACTATTAATAGAAATTTTCTAAAAGATTTTTCTGGAGACAGTTTTAAATTGTTAATACGTGGATCAGAAAGTATTGATATAAACAATTGGATTGCGAATACAAAGTATATATATTATAATAGAGCGATAGAAACAATTAAAAGTTTTTGGGAAGTCGTGAAAAGTTTTTCTGATGATGAAAAAAAATTGCTTTTACAGTTTGTAACAGGATCTAGATACTTACCAGATGGAGGGTTAAAAAATCTTACTGGAAATAATCTTAAAAAACAGAAATTTACAATAATGCTAGTAGTATCTGATAATGATACTTTATTACCCAGTGCAAGCACATGCACTAACACTCTAAAACTTCCTAGGTATTCAAGTAAAAAAATATTAAAAGAAAAACTTTTGCTGGCAATCAATGAATGCCGAGAAGGATTTGATCTAAGTTAATAAAAACATTGTTTATGTTTTATAAAATTCTAGATACTGTGGTTTATATACTCCTGAGTTCTGAATTTTTATACATTGGTGCTTAAAAATGTTTTTTTTTGTATTTATAAATATTTTATAGTTTGTAAAACCTTTATTGTCGAGTTTTGTAGGTAGACACGTCGGTCATATCATCAATTATAATTTTATGAAATTTATCTTTTTTCTAAAATTAAAACATATTCCTTTGTGTAAAATCCAGGAAACAAATTAGCGTCTAGATTGGAAGGTTTTCTCGAATAAAATGTAAGTAAAGAGGTATGTATGATGAATTTTTTTTTTAGATATAATAAATTTTTAAAAATTTGTAATTTCTGTATTTTCTCTTAAACTATGTTTTGTCCGAGAAATAAGTTATCTTTATGCTTTCGATTGTTTTCGCTATCATATATCTTTTTTTACTCCATCAAAATGCCTTAAAAATCTTCCTATAAGTTGTTTAAAAACTAAAACACTAGAAGGCGTATTGTTTTGACTTCATTTTTTATTTTATTTTTTTAATACATTTATGCAAATACAGTAGGTACCCTTAGCCAGTGGTCGGAGGCGATGCTTCCATTGAGCAATGGCTGGGTTACAAAATTGTTTCTACTTTCTATAATGCATTGGAACAACTCAGATGATGAAAATGCTCACGATAATCATTAAATTGATTCAATAAAACTTGTGTGTTCAGCCGCAGGGGAATTAGCTTCTAGTGTATAAACGCACCTCAAGGCCCCAAAACAGTACCACTTTAGTGGTGATTTAATTATAATAATTATCTAATGGGTGCGGCCTAGTAGGAGCCCATTGCAGGTGCACTCTAGAGTGGAATCCTAGAGCTAACTAAGAAACTAGACGAAAAGGGGCAATAGAAGGTCTCGTGGACCCTATCCTACAAGATTCTTTAACACGGTGGCCGAAACTAGTGGTAGACTGGTGATCAACGCAGCCCAATAAAAACGCCGGGCGGGTGATGTGGTCGTGTAAGGAGCAGTGTGTGCAATACAAAGATTGTAGGGACCTTTGAGTCTGTACGACGATGTCTCACCTCGGGTTTTAGATAACCATGCCCGTTAAGTATATCCGCTTTGAGGTCACTCCGGACGCGATTTGAGGTATAAATGGAAAGTGTTCTCCTGCAGCCAAGGTTTAATGGATACGTCGGAGCTTGCTGCACCGGAAAGTTGTATGGAAGGAGTTATAAAAAGTAGGAATCTCACAGTACCAGTGGTATGAGGATCACACCAAAACCCCTTTGGTTCCTATTTAAGGTTTCTCCCTAACTCTTACTTGCAAGAAAAAATAGCAAATACAACTCAAGATTATTTTACATAATTTTTCTATATCCATGCATGCAAAAAAGGTCTATTAAGATGATTTCTAGTAGCCAAGTATTTTTTATGCGATTAAAAAGCAAATAATTTCTTATGTGATTGAGGAATTGAAAATTTGGTCTACCAAGCGAGCAACTGGACGATGATTAGACCTAGAAGAAGGTATTTACACAATTAACATATTTTTAAAAATCAATTTGGTGATTTTATTTATATTGATTCTTCTAGAAAAGCTTTTGGAAGCCTAAAGAGAGGATTTCCGAGGTAAAACCAGGCTTTGATACCAGAAAAAATACGCACATACAGAAAAAACAAATCATGTTAAAAGTCTTAGAATCAATTGAAGATAAAGTGTTCATACCAATTTATATATTAAGTTTGTAAGGTTTTAAAATTTTGTGGTAGTTTATAGAATCATCAAATTCTATTTGGTTTTCTTCACTATAAACAAATACAAGTGAATTATCCTCAAAAACAATTTCTTAAAGTAAAAATAAACTATGAACAACCTCCACACCGAGAACGACGCCAGTCAACTACTTAAGCTGCCTCAGGTCACCATTAACCTTGCTAATAAAGCTTAGTAATAAATAATTAAAGATATACAGCATCTATTTCCGAGCCTCATAAGTTTATGATGCGTTAGAGGTCTATTAAACAACGCGTCGCACTTCTGATCAATGCGAATAAGTTTCAATGAAGGTTTATCATATTTTATCTTTAAAAGTATGTTCTTTCGTTGTATATCATAGAATTTATATCGTCTAAAAATATCTTATGATATTGATTAATGAGGTCATAATTGAAAATAGCTATGAAGACAGCTTACTCATTGAGTTTTATATTAGTTCATACTTAGTAATTTACATTTTATTGTTGACATCGAATGATAAAATTTGCAGACAAAAATACTTTAAACGGTTATTTGTTTGAATTTCATCAAAATAATAATAAATTTGCTTTATATTTTTTAAATTTTCTCTGACACATTTTAAATCTATAAACACTGAACAGTTTGTCAATGTAACAAATTGTCTTTCTGTTTACGTAACCAAAGACAGGATTTATTCTGGCGCTTGAATTTCGGAAAAAAAATTTTACTGAAGTACCATTTAAACAAATTAATAATTTATTTGGGTATAATATATTATCTTACTTACTAATTACTTTTCATAAGCTATACTCACAATTATTCTGACAGTTCCCGGAGTTCCTCCTGAAATACACATATTGGGTCCTCGAATGACCCTTCCTGTTCAGTATAAAGCTCATGTCTGATTGACATAGTTAGGCTTTCTAAAGTCATTTTAGGGACTTTTGTCTATATAAATGATTCCGTTCTGGGTTTTAATCGGAGCTCTTTGATATGCGCGCGGTGGAAATTAGTTACTATTTCATCCCAAGTCGTCACAGAAGGAATAATTCTGGCTTATATTTATAGAGAGAAGCCACACGAAGTACTATTTAAATTTTTAATTTTTATATATACAATAAAACACAATTAGCTTCATTACTAAATTTGATTATACGATCAATTATACATATGTGCATTACAAATGCTTCATAATACTAATACTCTAGAAATGTATCGATAGACGAACAAAGAAAAATCAAATTTATTGATGAGGGAAGGCAAAGCAACAGAAATAAAATTAACCGGTCTCGTTTTCTCCCATATGCAATATATATCTAATAAGTATGGAATTAAACACATAATAATTTTTTTTACAAATACTATAGCTAAAATAAACGTATCAGTTTTCTAATTAGTTCAAAAAGTCAGTATAGAAATTTAGAATTTTCCATATTTTTTTACTATTTCAAGATATTTTCAACCCCCATGAAATTTCAAATCTTAGGGTACAAAAAAACAAAAGAGAAATTTTTAAATAAAATTTCTAGAATATCTTCAGACATGTCATCTCTAAAAGACAAATTAAACCAACTTAATATTTTTTCATCTGTAACAGAAAATAAAAAGAAAATAACAGTTTACGAAAATACAAGAAAAATTAGTATAAATTCAAAAGGGAAAGATCAAAATGAAATAAACATCAATTTTCCGAATATTTTTGGCAAAGGGGAAAATTTTAATGTTAACATGAGATCTCTAAAAGAATATGAGGTGAATTTTACTAAACCTTTTATTTTTAATAATTTCCTTTTCTTTGCTGATTTTAATACTAAAAGATCAATAAGAAGATTATTTGATAAAGAACATGTTTTAAGTAATAAAGAGATGGGAATTAGAAATAAATATGTTGATTTCGGATATGGTTTAGATAAATATGTATTTTTAAGATTTAATCAAGACAATATAAAATTTAATATTTTACAAGGCTTAGATTATGCCAAAATTACGGCAAGTTTGAATTTTGATTTTTTTTTATGCAAAAATATTCAGCATAAAGTAATTTTGAGCACTGGTTCTGCTTTAGGGAATATTAGTGACATTAATAAATTTTATATTGGCGAGAATATCAAAGGCTATAAGAAAGATAGTATTATTCCTAATATGAACGAGGGAGGAAGATCATTCCTTGAGTTTACTAATAAGATGATCTTTAATGTAAAAAATATGGATTTCTATATTTTTGATTCTATTGGTTTAAATCATTCAGGAATCAATATTTTGGATTTTAAATGCAAATCTGAGGAAAGATTTCCTGGTTCAATGGGCCATTCATTGGGAGTTGGTCTTAATATTCCGTTATATGAAAAGATTAATGGACCAAATATTGACATATCTTTGGCATGGCCAATGATAAAAGATAGAGATTTAGAATCGTACCAATTTTCATTTGACATTAATTTCTAATTAGACGCGCAATAATAAAATATTATTTATAAATTTATAACAAAATCTGGTGGATTTGATTATGTTTTTGTGTATTTTTTAATTTAGCTACTAATAATTAAATAAAGTTTATAAATTTATACCAAAATCTAGTGGATTTGATTATGTTTTTGTGTATTTTTTAATTTAGCTACTGATTATTAAATGACATTAATTTAATATAGAAAATTAAATAACTAAACATAAATTTAAGGAGTCTAGATTTTAAGGAGACTAATATAAATTCAATTTGATTTTGTTTCTCCTATTTATTGATGAGTCATAATTAATTTATAAATAGAAAAAAATACACGACAAAAATGGAAGACAGAAACAAGAAATTGATAGCTGAAAAAATTAGAAAAGAGCTGAAAATTAGAAGAGAAGAGAGACATAAACGAATTAACTACTTTATAAATAAAAGAATACAAAACAAAAAACTCAAAGATGCTATATTTGGATTGTGTACTCTTAAAGATTTAAATTTCTGATTGAAATTAATGGGAATTGATCATTTTTGAAATAAAAACGAAACAATAAACCATTTTTCAATATAAAATTTTATAATACATAAAAATATATTATTATAAAGCATATAAATTTGTCGTATTTTATATTTTAAACACAACAAATTTGATAATTTATTAATATTAATTAACATACTTAATTTATATATTTAAGTTATATGAGTTACAAAAAAAATAATTTTACACACACTACTGGTAATTTTTTAAAATACAGTTTAAATTTTAAGTTCTATTTAGTTATATTTATCTTGTCTTATTCAGATCATATTAGTTATATTGATTGATATTTCCAAACAAATCAATCTTTTTGAAATCACGAAACCTGCTCCTTGAAGCTCACGAATATTTAGATATTGCATCTAGGAATTATAATAGAGATCAAAAAGAAAGCTGATGACTGAAGTAATCTATGACACCAAAGAAGTAGTTGTATAATAATTTAGAATGGGAATATAAGACATTGATAAACAACAACCTTCTCTTATGTAAAACGGTAGAGAAGATCAATGAAACAGAACCACTGTGTTGAGCTCTAGGTTAAATTTATAATTGTGTTTTTAAATACCTATATATTGAAATTATTTATTAAATATTTCATAGGTTCAAATGTCTACCCGGGACAATTTATGGACTTTTATGAGCCTTAAAGTTATTTCATAACGCGATAGTCGAAAAAAGATTGATTCAAAGAGGATCGTGTTAGATTTTTACGAAATTCATTTTGTTCTTTTATCTGCTAAGATGTTAGATAGTATAAAATTGTTGAAATATTTTAATAACAATCTTTAGGTCGATTTACGAAGCCTTTGTGTGCGACTATGGTTATGATTTATGTTTAGTAACTTATATTGAGGCCATCAATAATGCGAGCTTATGCTTATTAAACGTACGACAGTGCTGATAAGTCATAAAACTCAAAGGTGAAGTTCTTCGAGGAATCTTCCTAAACGTAATTTACAAAATTATAGAAATAAGTCGATACGCCTTTTTTACAAATGCGATGACATAAACTTGAGTAACAAGTTGTCGACAAGGCTATACGATGCAGGATTAGTGAAGTAGCGGGTTCAGATGGCACACTATCTTTTTGAGTTAGTACGATAATATCTCTCGTTTTTGTTTATATCTGAATGTTAAACGTATCTTGGGATTGTTGTTTAGTTAAGCTGATGTATTTGTAAATATGCTTCTAAAGCTATAGTTTTATAGAAAAGCAAAGTTAATGCCTTTAGATAAACACAGCAGTTTATAGAAGAAGTTTTTTGTATAATTGAAAAAAATCATAGTCTCGTGTTCTTCTGACTTTTATAAAAAGTTGTTAACGCTTTTAAGATAATAAATTATTCTAAAACTTCGTCTTTTTAAATTTTGTACGATTAAATAAATTCCATTTATAGATTCTACTAAACTTCCTAAACAAAATGCTTACAAAATGACTTCATTTTTCATCATTTTCAATAAATAAAATTTGTACTGTGATCATATGCCCTTAAATGATAATTAAGCTGCTATTTCATGACATAAATATTGCACAATGAGCATTCGTTTATTTTTTCGACTTAGATTGTGTTTAAGTCGAGAGCTTATCCGGAAATGGTTCACTCTTTAAGGTAAATATAAAAAATGACAAATAAAAAAGAAATAATAACTTATTATTGAATAAATAAAATGCATTTACATAACTTAATGAAGTATTCTAGTATGATGCTTCGAATAAGATATAGAAGATATAATAGATTATTATAAAAAATGTTTTTTGCATGTAATTATTTTTAGAAGCTTGACATTTAAATCTTTAAAATAAGACTTAGCAAATATATAATTCATAATTTTATTGCTTATTCTTAAATTCAATCAATCCATCGGCCATAGGTTTATTTCAGACATAAGCCATTTTTAAATCATGCCTCTTTTTGTTTATGCAGAATATTTTACCCCTAAATGTCTAATCAGAAAATCCAAGTCCACCATTTCAACCAAAGACAGAAGAAACTAAATGATCTCCTTTTTGAAGACCAATCTTTATTTCTTATTACTCCTTTACAAGTACTAATAATATCACTTGTCTTTATAGCTAATGTTTTCTTACTACATATTGTATCAAGATTTATTCCATCTACAACTGCTCCTCAAGTCGCTATATCTATAATAGTAATCATATTCTCTATCATTATAACATTCTGTTTAAATAAAAAGAGATGATTTATATCATAATTTGTTTGTTTTAAATTTTTAATTTTTTTTATGCATAAATCTAATAATGAAATCAGAAAAAAATTTTGACTCTGATGAAAAATCTCGTATTTCTAAATTACTTAATAAAAAACTTGCTCCTGAGTACATAAGTTATAGACAAGGATTTAATAGAACAGTAGTTCCATATGTAGAAGGATGGACTGTCATTTCTCTCGCTAATCAAATATTTGGATTTAATGGCTGGTCTTCGCAAATAATAAAGATGGAAATTGATTATTGTGATGAAAATGACAATAAATGGTGCATTGGAATTTCTTGTATAGTGCGAATATCTTTAAAAGATGGCACATCTAAAGAAGATGTTGGATTTGGGAGTAGCGAAAATCAGAGAAGAAAAAGCGAGGCCTATGAGAAAGCCAGGAAGGAAGCAGTCACAGATGCTCTAAAAAGAGCCCTTAGACAATATGGAAATTCCCTTGGAAATTGTTGCTATGATAAAAATTTTATAAATTCTGTAAAGAAAATTGAGAAAAAAGAGAGGGACTACATAAATGCAAAAGATTTGTACAGAAAAGAAAATAACGCGAGCTTCAGTAAAAGAGCGAAAAAGAAAGATGAAGATTCTATGGATTTTGAAGCATTTACTTTATCAAATAATTAACTACAAATAAAAAGCAAAGCATTTTGTAAAGTATTCATTTGATCAATTTATTTCTTAATTGATTTTGTTTTATTTATTTTTACAAAAAATAGGGGCCCTAAAAATGGATCCACTACAAGAAGCATCAAAAATCAAAGAGAAACAAATATTCTTTACAATACCACCAAGATATGAACAAATCTTTAAGCAAAAGGAATACGACCTTGAGTACTTTGGTCTCACTCTCATGCAGAGAGTTATGGCCTTCGTCGTGTTCTTTGCCATTGGTCTCCTTTCTTTCTTATATGCCATGATGAAAGTCCCTGCTGCTGTGTTTTATCCTGCGTCATTCGCTTTTCCTTATGCTCTGTCAAATTTCATATTCTTTTTTATGTTTGGGTTTATCTTGGGCTTCCGGTCTTATCTCTCCAATCTATTCTCTGAGAAAAAGAGAATGTACACCTCCTTCTTTATTTTTAGTACAATTGCTACGATTTATTCTACCTTGACCGTGGGACGCTATTTTATTAATTTCTTCTTCTGCTTAGTGCAAATGAGTTCTTTTATTGTATTTGCTTTGACTTTTATTCCTGGAGGGACACACGGAATATCGAGCATGATGTCATTAGTGTTAAAAAAATAAAGAATTAAACTTGAATTAGTTTGTTTATGTTTTTTGATTTTTTATTTTTGCATGAATGAAGAAGAAATCTTAAAATCTTTGATTTTTTGTAATATTTGTTACTACCCGGAATACAAGTCTAAATCTTCCTCCTTGCTAATAAGCTACTGTATGCATGTTGTTTGTAATACTTGCTTATCTGAACTCGACTATTGTCCTATTTGTAACTCAAAAACAACTTTTATGCCTATTACCAACTCTCTAAGTTCTAAATTAACTAAAAACCCAACTGAACTATTTAGTAGACCTGTGGATATTTGCATGTTCCAAGTAAATAGTTCAATAAACTTAATAGAATATCTAAGAGAACAAATAAAAATACAAAAGAAGTTATTAAAACTGGCTAAAATGGAAATTGAGAAATTAAAAAATCAACCAAAATCTAATATTAAACAAATTCGTACAGAAGAAAAAAATAAGAACGTTGTAAATAATGAAAAGATTAAAAAAGTATGTGATATAATAAAAACAAGTAAGAAGAAAAGTGATAAATCCACGTCTATTTTAGATTTCTCAAATAGTTCATGTACAACTGGGAGATTGACAATTCCAAAAGATTTTAATCCATATAAAAAATTTTACAGAAAGTGAAAGAAATGAGGCAAAAAAAAGAAGAATATAAACTTATTAAAGGAAATTCGGAGATTTTCACTTGAAAAAGCAAATTATAAAATTTACAAATCATAATAAATTTATAAAAAAGTGCATATTAAAATTATAAAGTGATTGTATCCAACATTTTTAAAATATGAATCAACTTTAGACCAATTTTGAAATTTCTGTTTAAATTTTTAGAAAATTTTTATGTATGAATTAAAAAAACAAACATGAAAAAAAACTTGCTTAGATATATCTGATGAAATTATAAATAACTTATTGTTTCTTTAAATATTAAGTTATCAATGTAGGTAAAAATAACAGCATTTCGTCATAGAAAAAAAAAATCAAGGCACATCAGAAAAAACAACAGCCATTTTTGATGTAACGAGCGGAATTCCAGCAAAATAACGCAAGAGATCAAAAATATTTAGTACTGAAAAAACGCTTTGAAAATATCTACATTGAATACGTTATTTCAAAAATTTGATAGATTACAAAATTAAATTACAGAAAAATACAAATACTTCCCATAAGCTATTTTATAACATGGTTACCAAAGCACTTAGATAAACAATAGATGTTTTGATAGTTTGGCAACTAAATCTTAAATAATATATTAGTGTTATAAAAATATACAATACAAGTGTAAAATAACGGTATGGAAAAAAATTAGTTAAATTCAAATGGCGTCAAAGGTACACAATTATCTTTATCTAATATAGCGATGTATCGGCTTAAACAAATATAGAATAAATCTACAATGATGATATATAGCATAAGGCATTAGAATAGATACAAAAATAACGGAAAAGTAATGTTTTATACTCTACAGATATAAATGCGAAATCATTTATTATTAACTGAATTTTGATTGTCAAGCGGAAAAAATTTAGGAGAAAAAACAAGAAAGCTACATTTGAAACATAATACCTGAAAAGTGGATTGTTTTATTATTGCCAAACTTTTGGATATTTATTTATTTCCTTTGTTTGATCTGGAACTCGTTTTAACATACATCATAATTTATAAAAAAGAAGTCTAGATCAATCTCAAATGTATTTAAGTAAATTACAGCTTTATTAATATTTAATATGTAGAAAATCATGAATATATCAATAGAAGAAATTTTACTTTAAAAATATGAATACTTTATATTAAATTAAATCGATGATGTATATAATCGAAGAATGGTTATCATAATATATTATGAACTTTTATTTGTGTCTATGGAAATTAATGAATGATCAAAATTACGAATATATTTATATAATATAAAAATAGTAACAGTAAATCTTAACACTGTCTTAAGAAAACAAAAAACGGGTTGAAACAATTTTTTTATAAATAAAAAAAAATAAATATTTAATCGTGATTTCTCAGTGTTGCTCGGCTTGGTCTTTAAAGTTGCTTAACACTTTGATTTCGGCGAAGAACCAAGTAGGATACTATGTTAAACAATCATTAATTGTTGCGCCTTTTGGACATAAGTTTTATGTCTTTCTATAACAATAACAGGGTGTTTGAATTTTCGTATAGATATCAACTTCGATTTATGAGCAAATATAGTTAAAAGGGTATAATTGTCTAATTAAGGTTAAGATATTTTATCTTGTACAATATAAATCTCGAGTCTTCTTTCACATTTTTTCTCGATTCGATCCTTAAAATTAGGTTAAAAACAAAAATTCTACATTATAAGTAGACGGTTTAAAGTGGAAATATATCTTTTCTTGTAGTAATAAGTAGGCTTAGTGTGTAAAATTTTTTTTACATTGTGTAGTACATTTTAGTACGTTCTGGAGCTTTTAAATGTACTATGCTTTTGCATATTCCTTACTAAATTTTTCTCCAATTACAAATACGTTTGATCTTAATATATATTTAATAATGCCTTTTTACTATCAAAAACGATAAACATCAAATGCTAGTTGGTAAAATCTAAGTTCTATTTTATGCTTATACATAATTCTAATAATTCATTATATAATATTGCGAGTAAAATTATATTGATCATGTAATAACAAAGAAATTTAGTACTTAAATGTAAAATTATAGGGGTTCTAACTTCATAGATAAGATTTTATAATTTTTTTAATTATTTTAAGTAAATATGTAAAATAAATAAACAAAAATAAAAAAAAACTATTTTTTAATGTAAATATCTCCACAGAAAATACTCATATAAATCCCAATACATAAAATCATAATATAATAGAGAATTAACCACATAGAAATACCTAATTTGGAACTATCATTAAAACAAAAGTGCCCACGTCCCCCATCAGGCAAAAGAGTTTTATCAGAAAGATTTGATTCATTTCCTGATTCGCTATCAATATTTGCATCGTCTAGATCATCAACATTCTTTAGTTCATGATTATAAGACACATTATTGATCTCAAAGGGAGATGATTCTATTTTATCATTCTCAACAATATTGAATTTCAAAGATGGCTTTTTTATGTTTGCTTCATGTTCCCTTATATAAATTTTATTATATATATTATTTTCCTTTTCTTTAACCTTATCAAATGTTTGATTCTTAGTCTTAAAGTTATTATATTTTTTAATGTTGAGAACTGCGGTGTCCCATTTTGTTGATCCAAAATTTTCATCTTTCAGGCTTTGATTTACGTCAGAATTATCAATATTCATCATTTTGATAGCGTTTGAGGTGGCTGGTTTGAACAATTGATGTATATTTTTAGTAGCCAATTCGAAAATCTTCTATATATAAACATTTTATGTTTTCAAAGTTTAATTCATCACAAACAATTTTATAATCAAGTGTATATTTCTATGTATTTGCCAATAACAGAGTAAATGTCTCTCTTTGTCTAAATACTATTTCGAAACTTACGTGAACGTGTCCTTTAATTTTAAATTATAAAATTTAACACTTTCAATGAACCTATTACGTAAAGTTTAATCTCGAATGCAATACGCAGAATTTCTAATTTTTTCATAATATTTTTCATCTACCAAATCCAATCTAGAACTACCGTAAGCCAATTTGAAATCATCTTCAATATTTATTGCTTTTTTTCTATACATAGCGTGTATATTGTTGGTGGCAAAAAAATTATATTGACCAAATTTTTAGCTTCATTAGAAACACCTATGTATCCAAACCCACTATCTTTTTCAATATAATTTATAAATAATGTTAAGTGACAATTTCCAATATACAAATATATTGATATATTCCACAACATAGGGCTTAGAAATATTTTAAATTTTCAAGGAAAATCTATATAACTTGTATTTGACAGTTAATACAATTCATTGATCACACAAAGCAAAATTTTTGGAGATGTCAAAAATATAGCAACTATTAAATACAAAGAAGTCTAAATAAGTGTAATAAAACCATAATAATTAGCTAACTTAAAATTATATGTATCTCCCATTAAACCTTCATACATTAATAAAATAAATAATTCATATTAATATTACATAAATTAAAAAAAACTGTAACTTAATGTGAACTTATAAAAATAATTTTGATTTAAACAATTTTTGCTTTTATCTATATTTTACCTCCAATCTTCAAATACTTCTATATGGCAATATTTTCCAGATATATTAATTTTGTTTGTTATTTCGCAATTTGCTATATAATGGCACGGCGACAAATAAAATACATCTTAGCTTCATTAAAAGTCCTTTGATTTGTGTAAGGCCGAGGGTTAAGTGTAGATCCTTGGAATCATTACCGTTGTTGTGATATATTAACATCATTACTGAGTCATTGGTAATTATATAAAATAATGATTTGTTTAATAAGATTTTCAGAGTCAAACACAAGTTCGTAGACATCTTCATTAACTTATGAATTGTGCAAAATTTCAACCAACTTAAGGAGAAAAAATATACTAAATGTTAAGCAAATAACATGTTTAATTGCATATTTCAACTAAAAAAAAAATACTTCATGCAAAATTTTGTATGTTTATCTGACAATTTGTCGACAACAAATTAAATTTTCAATAAAATACCTCGAAATATCGATTTACGCTATCTTAAAAAAGAACTATACATAATGCTTATAATAAGAAGATATCGCCTACCTCATGTATAGCTTAACCTTTATCCAAAAAAATCAATTAAAAACGGTATACTTTTTTATTATGATTTATCTTTATTTTTTACAATCGAAGTTGCATCGAATAAGCCAAAATCCAATATTAATTTTACGAAGGAGTCTTAGAAATATATAATAATGAATCACGTATTGTATAGATTATATTTACATATACTTTTTATAAGGGATTTTCTTAGTTATATCTTAGAGATTAGCTTCGCGTAGCTCACTATGTCTTTTGTTACTATGCATTCAATATGAACACCTTATTTTTTTAAAGAAATTAGGTAGCTCCGAATAAGAAATTGTAACAATTAAGCAAGTTAGATCGCGCTTATTTAATATTTTTATTTAAACTGATAATTTTTCTTTACTTTTATAGAATTATCTCTATTCCATTGCTTGTCATTATATAAAGAAACATAATCGTCTATTGTACAAAGATATCTTATGTTTATAAAGTTGAATTAAAAAAAAATAATTCATTCTTTTTAAGAAATTTAAGGCTAATTGTGATTGCTGAGCTGTAGAAACATTTACAGAAATTATAGGTTCTTATAATTCGTATCCTGTAACTTCAACTTTTAAATACTTGTAGAATTTAAAAACCTCTGAATTAATACATCCAGACTTTTTTTTTGAAGTGGTTTTCATTTATGCAAATATATCGAAAAGATTGTGTCCTGGTGAAATTAATTCAATATTCTATTACTATGATTGAAGGTAACCTTTCCCCAGTGGTCATGGGCGATGCTTGCAATGGAAATTGCTGGGTTTGAATAGCAAAAGTCATAAAAATTGTTCTACTTTTATGATGCAGTCGGAATAACATCGATGATAATAAATTTCCACGATACTTAACAGTTAATTTAAATAAACTTATATTTCCAAACATAAGGAAATTAACATTTACAGTAAAAGCGCACCTTAATGCCAAAAACTGTATACCCTTCGTGATGACTTAATAATACATATATGTATCTGTTGGATACGGCTTAATTAAAGCGCATGGCCGTTTGCTTTTAAAGATGTTCCTGGAGCCGGCTAAGATACTCTATGAAGTAAAGCAATGGAGTATTGTAGAATCTGACCTACTAGATTCTGTAACACGGGGACCGAAACTAGTGAGAGGCTGGTCGTCAACGCTGTCCAATAAAAATGCCAAGTTAAATATGTGGCCGGAAAGGAGCCGTGTGTACAATAAAGATTATTATAGTGACCTTGAGTTAGTACGACGATGTCTCTCCTTGAGTTATAGATGACCATGCCCGTTAAGTATATCCGCTGTGGGGTCACTCTGGACGCGATTGAAGTTATTAGAGCAAAATAAATTTCTTGCAACTAGAGTTAGATGGGACGTCGGAGCTTGCTGCACGACAAGTTATAAGAAGAAAGTTTTAGTGAGAAAAATCTCACAATACCTGTTGGATAAATATCAAACCCAAATCTCTATGGATTAAATTATATGCTTCTTCCTACTTTAAATCGAATAGAAAAAATTACTAATATTTATATTGGATTTAGATAGATCTCAAAAAGAGCATTTTTGCCTAAATTATCTTTATATGTTGTCAAAAAAATGTTTTTATACTAGTAATAATGCTATAATAAGATGCATTTTATTTGACCAATATTTAAGGCATAAACTTGTGGTTAATTTATTTTATAAAATTTGTATGTGTTTATTACGAGTACAAATCTTTACAAATTTTATCGTGTTTAATAAAACGATATAAAAAGTAACTGCAAGTAAATAACGCACATTTATTAATAACTTTTTATGTTATAATATCTTACTTACTAATTACTTTTCACAAGATGCACTCACAATTTAATTCTGACAGCTCCCGGAGTTCCTTTAGAGCTTCACATATTAGCTCTCGAATACACCTTCCTGCTAAGCATCAATCCCATGTTTGATAGACATATTTAGGCTTTCCGAAGTCATTTTAAGAACTCTTATTGTATATTCTTATTCAATAATGCACTTTATATTTTTTTACATAAAAAAACTTGTACTTTAATTTGAAACCATACCAACTTCAATTAATTGATCATTAGAATAAATTTCATAAAAACACACATTATAACTTAAGAGTTCAATTTCAAAACTGTAAGTTGGTTTTAAAAAATTCCTCGAAGTAATATGGCCCAAGTTTTATTATTTTGTTTAAATTTTTAAACAGAAAATAATGTCATTAGTATAAATTTGAATCATACACATTTATAAACTCATATGAAGCTACTGCAAAATATAAAAGAAACTATATGTGATCATTTGGTCATTTTTTATTTTAATTTAACACTTATATAATAATAAAGAGTCTTCAGTGTTAAATTTCTTAGTATTTGGTATTTTCATTTAAAAGTCTGTTGTTTCATGTATTGTATGAATTTGTTATAAATTCTAAAAGAGAATGTTCCATTAGCAAGAAACCATTACAATTTCCTTTGAAATTTATAGGTTCTTTGACAGGCCAAAAGAAATTTTTTTTTCTCAATGCAGCGGTATTCAAGTCTGTATTTTTTAATATTAAAACAATGCGTTTTTTAGTTATGTGATATTATAGCCATAATTAAGTTTAACAGATTTTTTTGTAAGAAAGCACATTATTACGTTGCATTTCTACCAATTTCTTCTCTTCTACGTTCTTTATCCTGATGTATATATGATCTTAAAAGATATTTTTTTCATGGGCGCTATTTATGACTAGAATATGTCGTTTATAACAGATCTACGAACAATAAATTTTGGGTTTTCTGCAAAATATAATTAAAAGAATAAATGGATTTTTTATCATAAACTATTATATAAGCTTCATGTTTAAAAATAAATCCGAGAATATGTTTTTATGTTTATTTTTTTGCTTACTACACAATTTTTTTTGTATAGAAATTAGTTGAGTTGTTAATTTTTCAAAATTATTACTCTATTTAATTATATGACACGTCTTTGAATTTGTAGAATCGTCGAAGTAACCGTTAAAGGGTTGGTATTTTGAAACTACTTTGTCATGTTGGCTCGGAAGATTAATTTAGTCATATAAATCATATTTTTCATAATTAAACCCCCGGACACTCAAATATTTAAAATATACAATATAATTAACCAACATTACTTCCGATAATACAGCTTATACATTCAAATGTATTTCGTATGATTACATTTGTAAAACAATGAAGTAGTCAATATAAAAGAAAAGGGGATAAAACTTCCTTCATTTTTTAAAAAATTAATTAAATTTGCTAAAAATAAGGGGATTTAATTTAGCCAACAATATCTATAAAAGTCTGTAAAAATTATATTAAAGTATAGCTGATACGATTACAAAAATTCAAAGGTTGTTTGGACTTATAAATTACATCATAGAACAATACTATAGAATCTTGAGATAGTAAACTACAAATAACATTCGATATTATGGCCAAAGCGCGCCAAACTAATCTCTCGAAGGCGACTGTTCAAAATTACATTATCAAAAATAAAGTTAAAAAAGAAAAGAAGAAAGGAATCATAATTTATAAACGTTCTAAAACTAAAAAATACAAAATTGTAAATATTTGCGTAAAATTTATTTTTAATTGCTTAAAACTCATTTTTAGCATTATGTATCTATACTGACCAGAAAAAATTATAAATTATTTGATATGTAATGTTTTTTATTAAAAAAATAAATAATAAATTATTTAGTAAAGCATAGTAATGTTAAGAAATACAGGAAAATTTTCGAACATAGAACATGTGATTGGCATTAAAATTGTTTATGTTACTTAAGTTATAAAAAAAATACTTAGAATTATTTTCTTGATTCTGCTTATGAAGTTGTAGTAAATATTAAAAACAAGCCTTTGTATTAAAGCGAAATCTAATTTTATGACATTTATATCAATGATGTTTAGTAATTTTTCTCTTCTATTCGAACCTCTTTTGTAAATTTTTATTTTTAGGTTAAAATATGTAATGGCAGGCTCATAGTATTTTCGTGGTATCCTAACTTCAAATTTATTTAAGCAAAGAACTTTTACTATCCAAACAAAAAATTCTATGTTAGCGAGAGTTGAACTATTATGCGATATTATATTATAAATTAAAATGTAGGTGTTTTTTTCTTCTAGTACGAGTTTTTACAGTTTTCAAGTTTATTACTGATTAAAGAATCTTATTATTTATTATAATTATTTAAACTTTTTATTTATATTTTTAAAACTTAAGTATTTTTATAAACATCTATACAAAAAATTATAGCCCCATAATGTTCATACGTATTTTTCTAGTTGTATGTACGGAAAGTCAAAATAAAACAGATTATTCAAATTTGTTGCCAATAAATATATTTTCAAAAGATAATCCAAATAAATATATATCCCAATTAAATATCGATGAGAAAAATCTTCCAATTAAAAAGAGAAAGACATACTCAAATGTAGATGAAGGTTGTAACGAACAATTAACAACACAAAATGTTAATTTAAATGCAAGCAATTCGGAATCAAACAATGTTTTTAACACAAATAATATTCAAGCACAAGATAATTTAAATTTACAATTAGATGATCAAAATACAGAGGAAATCAATAATAATTGTATGAATTATAATTTTTTAAAAGAAATGTTAATCAAACAAATTGAAAAATGGACGATAGAAGATAATATGATTTTAATTGATGTCATAGAACTGGATTGCGACAAGAGAAAAAAAGAATACGTAAAATATATTAATACTAGAAAAAAAATCAATGCCGCCTTTTACAAGTTTAAATCACATCTAAAAATGAACCTAGAAAAAATAAAAAAGATTATTAAGAAAGTTACTAAAGATGAAAATCAAAAGGATTTGTTGCATCGACAAATTCCTTTTTTTGAACTTTGCTTCGATTACCTAAACAAAATACCGCCTCATAAATTAAATTATAAGACCTCTAGTCTTAAATTAATTTCAATATATAGCAGAATTCCTACAAAACTTAATACATTATATAATAATTTTAAAATAGTCGATAATTTCGAAATTTTTAGGTTAAATTTAGAAAAAACCTGTAATTTTTCTTTGACTGTTAATCAACAAAAACCATTAAACACAATCTATGAAAAATTGCAAAAACTTTTCAGTGAATTAGAGCAAAAAAGCAAAAATTGTTCGATTGTTGTGTCAAATCTTGAAAAACTTAGAAAAAAACATGGAAAGATTAAATTATACAATGTTTGATAACGTACGGATTCCTTAATTTTATATATAATTTTTAAACATTATTTAAGGTCTAATTAATTTTAAAATAAAATATTCTTAGTTAGATCATAACATTTTTTACAAGATTAAGTTATCATGAATTTTTTAATAGTTTGATAAATCCTGAGATAATTTAACCAATTAATAAACCGAATGTTCAAATTGACTTAGGTTTGGGATTCACTTTGCGCCGCTCTCACAAAAATGAATATAAATCAAAAAAAAATTGTTTTTTTGAAAATTAAAACATAAAAAAGGAGGAGAAAATAAAAGATTTATTTAGTATAAAGCAGTAATTTTATTTTGTTCTACTTGACCTAATTTTATCTAAACAGCAACGGAAACCAAATTTAAAATTATTTTCAACATATTGTTGTTTAAATGGATGTCTAAATAGAAACACGTATTTATTCGCTTGCGTCTTATTAAAAAATTTTATTATTGATAAAATGGTTTCATTCATTTTATTTAGTTTCATTTGGTTATAAGATATAAATTATACTTTTTTTACATATATATATTTTGACTTTTTTGTTATTTTTTGGTTTTTATAGACGAACAATGAAGTAAAATTCCCGTTTAAGTTCTTAAAACATTCATATGTATTATGTAACATCAAAATTGTAAATTGCCAGAGTTGTGAATATATATTTAATATATTTAACTCTTAATTTACAATTATCTTTAACATGGTGGAGAATAAATAATGATTGAACCCAAACATAAACAAAAGAAGAGGTTGTAAGTTCTTTCGAGACATGAGTCGTAAAAATGCAGTCTATATTAAAAGTGAGATGGTTGGTTGTCATACAGAAGAGATGGTATGATTTGCATCAGTCGAGTGACCCGGATAGATGAAGACGTAGAGTAGCTATGGAGAAACAGTATTGACTGTAATAAGATTTGACAAAGAGTTGTCGAGATTGAGTGTAGTGGTAATCTCACCATTCACATTAAAGGTATCGTGGCAAGATAGCCGAATTATATGTGTTCAAAAATCCAGAGAGATATAAAAATAGAAGAAAATCAAAAAGAAACTGTGTTGTAGTCGAAGAATTAGATAGACGGATTAATTCGAATCCATGTGTAAAGGAAAATCCTATGCCTATAGACTTTATGTATTATAACAGGGAAAGAAGTACCGCGAAGACCAGTCTTTGAAGGGATAGTAAGACGCGGTAGAGTAAAGCGCAGCCCATGATCAGTTAACATAAAAAAAAAAATGCACTTTTATTTTGTGAGCCAGGTTTTAGGCGTAGAAAGTTGTAAAGATAATTACATCCCCCAGTATTAAATTTAGCGCAGGGATGTTGAGAATATATATTTTACAAATTGAACCCTTAACTTACAATTTTCCTTAACAGCCAGAAATAAACTGTTACGAGATTAAGTTCATTTATTAATAAAATTGTATATTTCTTAATCGTTTTTATTTATACAATTGTAATTTAGTTATGCTAACATCCATTATCTATATGTTCAATAATTTTTCTTTTTTTACATTATAATGTGTAAAATGTGGAAAATTTAATCAGGTAAGTAAAATAAGGGCTTATTTAAAAAAAACTTTAATGTTTAGGTAGGTATTTTAATTATTGGTTATTGTATTGTTTATGTCTTAGTCCATCAAAAACTAACCAATCATCTTTCGACAAATGGAAGTATTTGATTGGCTATTAAAACTACATAAAAACTTTCTCAAAAGAGGGGGTGGAAAATAATAATAAACAACTTGATAATTTATTTTACTCTTTTTGAGATTTTTTTTACCTTCCTGTTCTATCCTCTTTGAATTTTAAAATCAGGAATATTTTTATTTAAAGAGGACGTTAATGAAAATGCTTCAAACATTTTATAAATCTAAAAAACTTCATAAGCTTTAACTCAAATTACTCATTACCATCACAGAACATCGGCTTATGAAAATTTGCTTGCATACAGAATCGATTTACCTTACTTAACAAGTATTTTTTAAACTTTTTATTTTACAGACCTCATATGTGAGATGAACATGAAATGGAATTTATAATGTGATCCGATGTCCATTGCGGTTATATCTTCTTTTATAATATCAAAGTATATAAATATCTTTCTCAAATATCAATTTTCGAGTTTCGATTAATTCTATGGTTTACTGAAGCATTGATATTTGCTTTAAAGTTTTTATATGGTCGAGGGCCTACTATATATTGCCTTTTTAAAAGATCAGATATTTTACAAACTTATTTAGATACAAGATATAACAATGAGATTTTAACTATACGTAACATTTTTATAAACTTAAGGCTATAAGAATTGAAGATTATGTTAGTTTATTTTATCGTGTAACTCATAACCACTCTATAAACGAACATCTAGGCTGTTAGATAAAATAATGTTTTTTTATTATGCACGATAAAATAACGTACAAAATGCTTTTATTAAAGTTTAAATTCTAATGTTCTCGAATATGATAAGTGATCTATCTTTAATCTATATAGGTATTATTAAAAAATTTATATAAATTTTTGACTATTTTTTTTAGGTTCATAATATCTAGACTCTTCATTTTGTCTATTTTTTTAGAAATAATACTATTTACATAAAAAAAACAATAATTTTAAATATGTAATTTTTCATTTATTTTTTTATAACTAAATCATTCAGTATAATTAGCATCGATTTGGAAATTACGAAAACCACCCCCCAATATCACTTCCAAGGCTGTTAAATAATCGCAAAATAAGTTAAAAAAGTTAAGTATAAATTTCTAGTGTTTTATCTCATCTTTTTCGATTTAATTATCGTTTTAAATGATTATCTTGTTTTATATTTTTATATTTTGTTTTTTGTGCTTCTAAATGTTTTTTTTTTCTTTTTTCAATAATTTCATATAAATCCAATTAAAATCAATAAAAATAAAACCACACGTTTAACAAAAACATCACCAAGTGAAAAAATTAATGCAATTGAGTTAAAAAGGCAAATATACTAACTGATTTTTACAATGTTTCAGCATTTTATTATATATTTATATCTAAAAACAATCCCCATATCATGTTTACATGTATATTTCTGATCGTCTGTATACAAAAAATTAAGCAAATAGACGAAAAAAATGTGTCGCAACTTTATATATCAGCAAAAAATGATCCTAAAGAAACTATATTTCATTCAAATATTAGTCGGCAAAATTGTTTACTAAAAAAGATGAAGACATATTCAAATTTAAACGAAATTTCTAACAAACAAGCAACAGCACATGTTGTATCTTTAAAGCGCCTTTGAACCCATTGAACTACATATTCAACGAAAAAATTTTATAAGTACAAGAGAGATTCACTTTCTCAATTTAAGAAACAAAATACAAATGAAACTGCTAAAAATTATACTAATTGCAGATATTTAAATGAGATATAAAAAATGCGTATTGAAAAAAGGACGAAGAAAGACAATCATATCATAAAAGATTTATTCGAAATAGATTCTGATAAGAGGAAAACGGAATATCTAAAATAATATAAACAAGAAAGAATATATGTGACCTTTTTTATAATTTTAAGTCTAGCTTTAACCTGAATTTGGACAAAATCAAAATGATTATTAAGAAAGTTGTTAAAAATGAAAATCAAAAAATATTGTTATGCGGACAAATTTTTTTTGAGCTTTTTTTTGATTATATAAACATTATACTCCCATGTAGCTTCAAAAGTTAACATTCAAGCCTTAAACTAATAATAAGATATAGTCGAATACCCAAAATACTTAATACTTTATATTATAATTTTAAAATAGTACTTAATCTTGTAATTTTTGAAATACAATTAGAAACTACATGTAATTATTCATTGACTTTTCAACAGAGAAGGCCACTAACTATAATTTATGAAAAACTGCAACTTCCTTTTGCTGACCTGCAGCAAATTAGCCAGGATTGTTCCACTGTTGTGTCAAATTTTAAATACTTAGAGAAAAATATGGGAGAAATAAAGTTAACCCACCTTGATTTCATTTAGATTAAAAATTAAAGTTTGTAATAAATAATATATACATTTGTAGTTTCATAAAAAATTTCCTATCTTTTTTAGTTAGAGCCAGAAATAGTTTGTCATTATTATTTTCAATAGAAATTATCTCTCACTCATTACATATTTTTGTTTCAAATCTCACTACTGAATTTTTAAACAAAATTTATACATTATTTTTATATTGTTAAAAAATCTTCCACATAATATAATTTTCTAACAAAATTTCAAACTAAAATTTATTGTAACTGTATTTTTTATATGACAACACGCTTGTAAGATTGAGCAAGTAAAAGTTTTTTATATTTCGCTGGATAAAAAAATATGATTAAATAAATGAATTTAATTAAGGTATGCCTATTGTAATTTTTATTTATATAGTAACAAATATAGGTTCCGCGTTAGCGTCTCCCGCTTGTAATTGGCTTCTCGTCACCATAGTCATTTCCACATCGGCTTCGTCTCCTCTCCTTCGGTAGTCCAGAGAAATGCTTTCTAGCGTCTTCTTGACCGTGATCCTCTGGATGTATGCTTCTACCTTCTTAGGGATTTCAAGTCTCAAATATGATTTAACATATTTTACGATAAAATGCTTTTTAAATTGAGTGATAATGTAATTTTTTTTTAACAGATGTATAATTTTGAATTGGTTTCTAGACTCTTCAAATTAGAACACTCACTTTACCAGATATCAGGATTCTGAAGTTCGGCCAAGCATTCCTACAATTCTTTAAAAGTCTTATAGGTCCAGAATCAATCCCACGTACAACTACAATTATATGCATTCATGTGTATTTGTATTGAGTATACTAATAGTCCATTTTTATGTATTTAAATTGAGAAAAAATTAAAATACATTGTATAATGTAATGTTAGATACTAGCGGAGTCAGTGAGGAAAAAAGCAAAGCAATGTGCATATGTGCATAGCAAAAAGTCTAGAGACGACACATGAATCGTAAATACTACTAGAATTACTCGATAATTCGAAATAATATTTTGAGTTAGCCAAAATGCATGCCACTTATCGTTTTTTGTTTAAGGTTCTATATCTTAAAACTGATAAAGAATTTATATAAATGTTTTTCGAAAATACAAAAGCTTTCTATTTAATAATTCACAAGAAATATATTAACAAAGGAACTCATTTTAATAAAGTTTTATGAATATTTTTAATAAAATTTTACACTAGGAGTGTCTTCTAGAACACCAAAATTAAGACAATGTGTTTTAAAATTGTAGGAAGAAACTGTTAGTTGGTCTGAAAAGGTCATAAACATAAAAACAGAGTATTTCAAAATAACTGGGCATTATTAAGCACTATATAGTTACATATATAAATACAAATAAAATGAAAAGATATTATAGAAGGAGCTGTAAATAGTGATTTTGGTTTTATTCGTTCAATTATCTTAGATAGCTTTCTAGTATTTAATGTTCTTAATGCCTCAAATACAGCGGGTCTGCTAAAATATTTATAGAATATTGTATAGATTTTTACTGTCCTTTATGACAATCATTTTTCATAGTAAATGAATAAAATAATAATATAATACTAAAAAATTAGGTTTTAAGGAAAAACACTATCATATAAACGAAAGGCATAAGAAGCAAGTTCAACATATATTCTGCAAAAATACGTAACAAATGAAAAAAACATCGACTAGTATTTATATACGTAAACTCATTAACCAAAAATTTTAATATCCCTAATGTACCTTATTCAAATTATAAGAATATTTTAAAAAGCAGATAAAGAATTGGAAAAAACAAAAATCGGTACATGACCATTTGGAACCGCTTTGAAAAATTCAAAAAAGGCAAAATATAAAAAAATTATAAAAAAAGAGACTTGACGATTTTTTTTAAATAATGAAAAAAGATAATTTATCCGTTGATTAATAAAAATTTGGAAGGCCCAGAGGAACTGTAAAAGGAACTCATAGTGTTCGTCTTTGTTTATGTCTAGATCGAATATCTCTTGTAGAAATGAGCCCAAACCAACTAAATTATTGGTATTGTGACTCTGAATCCCTAAGGGAACGGCATTGATGGAGTGATTTATAGTACTGTGCTCCATCCCTTTGATTGTCTAATTTGGCCTCATATGCTGCCCATTGATTAGAGATCATAATAGGAACAGATTATACATTATCTTGTATTATCTCAAGGAAAAGGCAGTATTTCTACTAGTTACAGAAACGTGCAAGGCGCAAGCCGATTCAACATCAAATGTTTCCAAAATAAAATTTTCTTTGTATTCCATGTATAAATACATTTCATCACTAAAAAGCTCATCTGCCTCAACAAACATTGTTTTTGCTAATTTTGCCATTTTTTTAAAGGGGGTTCGTTAAAATTTCAAAGCGGGTTCATTTTCCCAAAGCTGGAACAAAACGGTCATGTACCTAAAAATCTATTCAATGGATGTAAAATGCCAATCAAGAACATCTTTGGCAATTCAATAAAAAATTAAAATGAATTTTGTATGTTTAAAATTAAATAAATTGTATTGATCCCATTTTAAAAATGATTAGTTTCGAAGAAAAATGACCAAAAAACATATGTCACATTATTTTTTATAATTTAGCCAGTAAAGAATAAAATATTTTAATATATGTAGGGTTTAGAACCCTTAATAAATAAATGGTTAACATGGCGAACACAAGGATGAACAGGGAAACAAGAGAGTCCCGTAGTCAAGAGGCTAGAACATTAGAGAAAGAGGCAATTAGGATAGATAAGAGACTAAAGTTGATATTGAAAGTTGAGTGGAAAGATGTTATGGATTTGGCATCTGCGAACTTGCAGGATTATATTTTTGAAAATTTTTGTGACGGAAGGAGCAGTTGGGAGGAAATTTATAAAGGCTTACAAAAAGGAGCAGAATTTGAGAGAGAGTCAGAAGAAAGACAAGAAATGATTAAAGAGATTATGGATAAAGTGTTGAAAGAGTTTAGGGAAGAAAGAAAAGAAAATCTTAGGATGTATAGGAAAAGAAGAGAAATCAGAGAAACTACAAAATGTTTTATATGTAAGAAAGAAGGGCATTACGCTAGAGAATGTCATGAAAGTGTAGCTGGTAGGGAAAAATATAAAATTAAAAAGGAACAAGTTTTACAGAAAGAACCAATTATCAACAATGAAGGGAAAAGATGTAAAACAGTAAATAAGTTAGAAAATTTAATTGAAAAGTATCCGGAAGTTTTTAAAGAATCAGAAGAAAAGATAAAATATCTCACAGGAGAGAAGTGTCCAATAAATACTAAGCAAGGTGAAAAGGTTGTGAAAAGAGGGCAGAATGTGCCATACTACCTTAGGGTGAAATTTGAGGAGTACTTGAATAAGTTGGAAAATAGAGGGGTTATAAGACGTTCCAAAAGTGAGTGGAGGAGTCCAATAAGAGCACTTGAAAAACCAAATGGGGACGTAAGATTGGTAAGCAATTTGATGGCGTTAAACGATTTGGTTGACAAGGACCCGACTCACTACCGTTAATTAAGGATATTATGAGAGCCACACAGGGGTCAAAAGTATTTACGGTTATCGACTTAAAAGAAGGGTTTTATCATATTGAGATTGAGGAGCACCATAAGCACAAAACAGCATTTGAAGTGAATAGTCGAGTATACGAATGGAATAGTATGGTTATGGGGTTTAAGAATTCGCCTCATATAATGCAGAGAGTAATGAACAGAGTTTTAGATGAATTCAGAGGTAAAGGCGTGGAAGTATATATGGATGATATAGTTATTCATGGTAAAGACGTAAGAGTGCATGACGAGCTACTAGAGAGGGTAATTAAAAAGTTTAAAGAGTGTGGGTTGAGAATAAACCAAACAAAGATACAATACAAAAAAGATGAGGTGATGTTGCTGGGAGTAACAATTAATGGGGAGGTCATGGGACCGAATGAGATAAAAAGCAGGAGACATTGGAATATAGAAAACCTGAGAATGTTAGAGAGTTAAGAAGATTTTTAGGACTAACTGGTTGGTTTAGAACTTTATTCCCAACTATGCGTATAGAACAGTAAGGCTTACTGAGGCTTTAAAGAAAGATGTTAAGTGGAATTGGACGGAGGATATGGAAAGAGCCTTTGAGGATATGAAGCAAGGCTTGAGAGATATGAAAAAGTTGAAGATTCCGGACGGAAAAAAGCTATTTAGAGTAAGAACTGATGCGTGTGATACGGGGATCGGAGCAATTCTATTACAAGAAAATAAAGAGGGTGAGTGGATTCCGATACAATGGGCATCGAAAATGTTGACTCCTACCGAGCGAAGATATACGATAAGTGAGAAGGAGATGTTGGCGGTGTTTTTGGAATAAAGAAGTTTGAAAGTGATTTGAGAGGAAGGAAATTTCATTTGATGACGGATCATAAAGCATTAGCAGAGATCAGAAATAAGCCATACTTCAATAATAACAGAATAAAAAGATGGGTAGAACAGATACAAGAGTTTGACTTTACAATAGAGTATGTGAAAGGGGAGTTGATGACAGATGCAGATGCGTTAAGTAGGCAGTATGATCAGGTAGAAGTTTCGGATGAACAAAAAGAAAAGGACAACAAGAGAAAAGAAGTGATCGAAAAACAAATTTTGGGAAAAAAGCAGAAACATATTAAAGAAAAGGACGGTAAACAGTATTGGGAATTTTCCACAGGTGAGGTGAAAGAGATATTGAGCCTAGATAGTAGAGAACATGAAATAACAAGAGTACATGAGGAGTTAAACCATAGAGGTGTCAAAGGCACTTATTATAACATTAAACAAAGATGGTATTGGCCTGGTATGAAAGATCATATTAATAAGGTAATTAAGAATTGTGAAATATGTGGGATTAACAATAGGAAAAACACAGGAGGATGTGATTTCGTAGTAACTAGAAAGAAATTGGAGAAAGTGGCGTTGGATTTAATGGACATAGGTGGAGAGAATAGGTATGTGTTACTGGGTATTGATTACTTTACTAGAAGGTTGTGGGTTCGAATTTGAGATGTAAAGAGAGTAGTGAAGTTATAGAGGTATTACAAAAGTGGATAAGGGAAGATGGATTTCCAGAGGAATATGTGACAGACAACGGAAAAGAGTTTGTAAGTAATAGATTTAAAGAATGGTGTAGTATTAATGATATTAAACATAGGAAAGTGGGCTTAGAAGCTCATAGGAGTAATGGTAGAATCGAGAGATGCATCAGAACTATAAGAGAGACATTGATAAAGCAAAATGATGGGAATATTTCTGAAAAGATAGAAAGAGCAATCAAAGGATATAATAATACACTACATACAGCAATAAAATGTACGCCGATGGAAGCGTGGAGAGATCAAACTGCTGAAGTTATAATTGAAAATGATGAAAATGGAAAATATGCTGGTCGGTTCAAGAGAAGACACAGAGAGACATTTACAGTAGGCCAAGAGGTAAGAATCGCTAGGAGAGAAAATTTAGGTACACGTGCGAAAACAGACAAGGGAAGATTCACGGGTCGCGGAAGGATCGTAGCTATAAGTGAAAATGATTCATATATTGTGAGACTACTGGATGGTAAAATTGTTAAAAAGAGGCATTATGATTTGAAAGAGATAAGGAAGAGTTGTTTAGAAGATGGAGAGACTACCCGTCTGGAGGGGGATGTAGGGTTTAGAACCCTTAATAAATAAATGGTTAACAATATATATATAATTTAATTGGAATCTAAATGTTAAAAACGAAATAAAGATTTTATTGACTTAAAATAAATTTGGTACATGATGTATAATGTTACTTGCTTTCTTATTTTTACAATTTTAATTTTATAGGAAAAGAGTTAAAATATAAACATGAATTTAAATAAGGGACACGTTTAAATAAGCAATAATTTAAAACCATAAATACATTAAGAATTCATGCCAACGAGGACAAATTAACTATAATTAAATATGAAATTCTCATTAATTTTTATTTAAATTCTTCATTTTTTCATTTGAGCAGCAGCCAAGTTGTTATTTTAATTATATTATTAATTATTTTTTTAGTAATATCACAAAAAAAATGAAGATTCTAGTTGTAATAGTTTAAAATCGATAAAACATTGTATCATATTTGTACTTTTACCTTAATGCTGTCAGTACAAATATCCTAATCTTCTTGATTTTTTTTTTAAAAATAGTGTCATTTTTCATATTGGTTGATTTATGTACTTTTTGTAGCTTAAAATAAAATAATCGATTAATTTAGCAAAATATTATGCAGTATGTCTATATTTTCATACTTACAAACAAAAGAAAATTTATATATTTAATTAATGAAATGTATTTATCCGCTAAGTAAAATTACCTTTGAGTCCAAAAAAAATAAATTATTGTGTTATGTGTCTAAAATGAATCTAGTTCTGTTTTAGATCGAATAATACATGCATAGTATGACAAAAATAATTGTAAAATTAATTTTATGATTTTCTAGACTTTTTTTCCTCTTAATTACTCAAATATCTAATAAAAAATTTTGCGATTAATTTATTTCTAGAATTTAGTTCGCACTTAATTAGAAAACGCTCCTAAAAATGTTTTATGGTTTATATGTTATGCAGGATTGTCGATTTGTCTTCTTTTGTACTAATTTATAGTTTATAACTTAAAACATACAACCTTTTGTCTATGTAGAGCTTTATTATTTCTTATTTCTTTTTTGTACAAATTAATTTAATTGTTGTAGTTATGGTAATTTTGACATCAAGTATTAAGGCAAAAGTATTTAAAGTATACATAGCACATTTTGATCTTATAACAAAATTTATACTTAACTATGCATTATATTCTTGCCATTAGTTTTGAGTTTATAACAAATTTCAAAAAATTAATTATATAGTTATAATTAAAAAAATAAAAAGAATATATTATTATAATCTATAGCATTTAGATCTGATATAATTAGAACATTGCAAATTATTTAAGTAATAGCAAATTAATAGCTTTTTTGTATAAGGAAATAGATTAAAAAAGCTATAAGATGCTGCTATCCGGCGTCTTTTAGCTCAACTTGTGAATTAGATTATTTGTTTCTTTTTAGCTCTTATTTTAATTATTTCTTTTTTTATAAGGTAGTGTTTGTTTTAGTTAGTAAACAGAAAAAAAAATTGCTTCTATTATCTCTGCATCGTTATCTTTGTAGTACTTTTTTGTAATATATTATTAGGTAAAAATTTCAAAAATCCTTATTTTGTTTTTTGCTATAAATGTTGACACTAAAGTGTTTATACAAACTTCATATTACTTTAATATTTGAGGGTTCTATACAAAACTTACGTTAAATGTTAACGTTATTTTTAATAGAATAACTTGTTTGCCAAAAAAAATTGTTTGATTCCAAGTTAAATTTGATGTTGACAATTTCAGTTGGCTTATTTAGCCACTATCTGTATCTTAGCATATCTAGCACGTCTTGAAATGTGATCCAACGTAATTTGCTATAACTCTGACGTGATGATCAAATAATAACAAATCATCCTGCGATTCCTGGGCTTATTTTTTAACATGTTGCCTTTTTTTATTTAATTAAGTTTTATAAAAAGAACATTATAATATTTTAAAAAGGCTTTTCGAGTATATATTTCAATCGAAAAATTTCATTATTCTGTGCTGACAGTTAACATATATAATCACTGCCTAAACTCTTCCTTTGTTAATATAAACTGCAAATTCATGTTTCAAAAAAAATTGATAAAATTCATATGAATATTTTTATTTGTATTAAATACTGACAATCTTACTATAACTGAATAATTATATTATGTTTATTTGTCGATAACATCTTTGTAATTGGGATTCCTATTTTCAGAATTTTAGGATAGATGTAATATCGTAAGGAGAGTTGTGGAATATCCTACACATTGCGCTAATTTCAGAGCTTTTATATTCATTTGCACTCTTTTTTACACTGCTCTGTATTTCTTTAATATTACAACACTAATTACAAATGCTATTTAATTTTTACTCCAGAATATAGAGCTGTTAGAAATAGATGTGTATTTATCATGAAAATTTAATTTTAATAATATATATAATTTTAATTTAATTTAAAATAAACTGTTAAAGAACTTTTTTTACTTTCTATTTATTTTTATAAATTAGATCATGTCATACTCCGATTTCGAACTTGTGATCATTAAATAAATTTGTTAATTACATATAAATTAATAAGTAATTAATTATTAAAAATTTAAAAATCGATTAGCTTTTACTTATAAAAAAATAAGTGGTTACTTCAAAATAAGTTGTATGAATGCATTATCTAAAAAACCATTTATTTTTATATTTTCAATTAACAACTTTCTCTTTTAAAAATATGTTGTATTTTAATTAGATTAATCGTAAGTTTGGTCCAAAGTTATTGTTGCTACATTGTAAATACTTAGAGTAAAAAGTAACGAGATGGATGTGTTTTCCACCCATAAAATGATTTTAATATTGGATCTTATCACTTGTGCTCATTCAAATATAGAAGAATACATTGATAATTGCGGCCATGAGACTAAACAAATAAACAATAAAAATATAAGTTCTCTACAAAGAGCATTTGATTCTGAACAATTTGATGAACACGAAAATAAACCCTATGCAAATTTTACAAAAATAGATGACAACTATAATTTAACTACTACTGCATCAAATAACATTGTTGATTTATACTACGACGATTACGATTTGAATTTGTTGAAAAAAGAAGTTGAAATATATTGTGGTAATGATGACAAAGATCAAAACATTGAGTTAAACACAATTATCTTACAACCAATTCAGTTTTTAGATATAGAAATTGAAAAAATAAAAACAGAGGAAGAATCTAAAAAGGTATTTACATTAAAACAAAATCAAACTTCTGATATTTTATTTGATTTTACACCAATAATAACAAATATATTTGCGTGTGAAAAAAAAATTCAAAATTTTATCGAAAAAATAAAAAACGGCATAAATCTAGAAAAGGAAAGAAATCCTTCATTTATAGAAAATAGTAACACTAATTTACATATTAAAAAATATTATGCAGCACTTAGACAACTAAAAGTCAAAGATTTATATAAATTGAAGAAAATACAAGTGCCTCTGATTAAAAAGAAAACAAGGGAATTATGCGTGCCGCTTGATGTTCGAAACATAATATTCGAGTTTTTGAAAATTCTTGAATCTTTTCTATCAGTTTATGATATGAAAATGAAATTACATAAAAATTTATCAAATGCACAAAGAATAAATGTTCATAATTTCAATATAAATATATTTTCTTTATTCCCTTCTGTGCCAATGATAGAAACTTTAGAATTAATGGATGATAACCTGAGAACATATAAATATGAAAATATTTATATGCGGATTCAAGTAAATGCAATTTTGTACTTGATAAAGACAAAATTATTTAAACTATCATCAATATCAGACAAAGCCGTAGAAATCTATAAAAAATTAAATCTGATCTATAATAAATACTAAGTACCCTTTTTAATCATTTTAATCAATAAGTCAATAATGTATTTTATATGTAAAAATTCGACTGCTACCCATTTCATAAATTTTATTATAATATTACAGTTTTTCAATATAATTTTAAATGAAAAATGCAGCTTGTTGGTGTAAAACATTTAATTCTTGTTTATTTTCTCTATTTTTTATTAGGTAGTATTATAACTTGTTCTTTTTGTCCTTTGTTTTGCATATATATTATAATAGTTTTGTAAATTTTGTTAATATACTTAAAAGAAGGTAGTGATTAAACTCGCTTTACAAAAAAGTGCTTATGATATTTTATCTTTAAATTATAACACTGTTATTGTCCATTTTAATTTGTTAATAACGTTATTAACTTACAAAAATTTATTGTTTTTTAATATATCGCAATTTTAGTTGTCCATTGTTTGTATCATATAAAAAAAATATTTCTGATAATATCGGAGTTGGTCTATGATCAAAATAAAATTAAAGATCCAGAAAACTATATTTGGACTTATAATAGAAACATTAAAAAAAGTTTTTTTATCGTAGAAACACATCTTTAAATCATAAATTCAGATATGATCAATAATACTGAACAAACAAGAAATTGGAAATTTTTTTTGGTTTGAAGTGAGTAATATACAACGTGATTGAATGGTTTCAAATTTTGTTTCTTATATAAAATAAAAATAATTTTATGCTCTTTAGCAAATAGTAGAATTTTTATGGATTATTAATTGTTTTTGTTTTATTCTCCATTTAATTGATTTTTTTTAAAGCATCAAAAATAATTTAATCTTTTCAGTTTTTTGTTTCGATTATATTTCCTCTCCATATCATAAGTTACAATAAATCGTTAGGATAAGAAATCATTAGATTTATGTTTTTCGTTGGTCCTTTTCTTTAAGATTAGGTGAAATGTCGATATATTGTCCGACATTTCAATAAAGCAAAAATTAATGCGCAATTACTAATTGTAAAAATATGCTAAAGATAATTTCAGTTAATTATATGAGATAAAAATTACAAATAATGTTTGAATATAAGTAATATGTTGTGTTTCAAAACAAAATAACATGGCTCCTGTCAAGAATTAGAACTAGTTTAGTTTTAAAACCATTAAATATTTTTTAATTTTATATTATCTTGAATTAATAAAAAAACATTTGAAACGAATAAAATAAGATTATAGTAACATGGAAAAGTTTTAGTTGAACATGATAATGTTCTTCTTTGGGGCATTTAAATTTTTTTTGAAAATTTTAAGGGTTGGAAAAAAACACAAAAATAATTGCGATGTTGTTTTTGTGAACCCGATATGATACCTAAGATTACTATTTTTTTAAAAAAAAGTTTATATACAAATACCATAAATAAACTTGTCATTAATAACAAAACAACTATTATTCTATCAAATATGTTTTTAAAAAATTTTAATTTATGATTTTAATACGCAATTTTTAGCTTATCATATTTTTACGGAATCATTTTATTTTATACAATAGATGCACGAAGATAATTTCATGCCAAGGAAAAATTATTGTAATATAAAGCGAGAATGTAGAATCTTATGAGCAAAGAAAACAATTTAGATAATTTAATGGTGAATTTAAGCTGTTTAGAGGAATATAGGCAGATATTAGAATGAAGAGAGGAACAACAGACATAATACGATGAAGAAAATACAAGATAATTTTAGCCCGAAATATGAAAATAAAAAAAGTACAACGGAGGCATAATCTCCTTAACTATCGAGAAAACAAATTAATGACAAACTTTTATTAAGCGATAATATTTGATTAATATCATTAAATGGGCCTCAAAAGAAAGTCAGATAGTTTTATAGGATCTTTAATTTCTTTATTTAGAAGACAACTAGCCCAACAATTAGAAGTATTAAATAATTTAGAAAATATTTACGATAAGAAAATCAAGAGGATAAGATTTATAAGATCTAAGTACTTGATGCTAAAGGATTGCCAATTAGTGGTGTTGATTTCAGTCTCCGCGTGTATTTTCAACCTTTATAAGTAGTGTAAAAAGTGACTTACGCAGGTAGTGCAGAAGGTTATATATAACTGTTATTGAAAGAAAAATAATTAGAGACAAATAGAAGAGTTATGAATACAAAGGAAGGCCCCTACTAATAAAGCAATATAATAGAATTTGACTATAAATTAAAATTGATTAGATAGATGTGTAGAAAGCAAATAATATGGTATACTACGCTTTTCTGAGTAAAGCATATAAAACATAGCAAACTTAATGGATCGGCGAGGCTGTAAAGTCAATAGGCAATGCGACACTAAATAAACATAAGGAACTGTAATTCTTATATAGAGGGAAAAATACAGAGAGAGAAATTACAATGAGGCCCACTCATGCATCAATATTTGTATCATGCATGGCCCTTTGTGTAGGAAACCTAATGAAACGTATCTAAATGTAAACATAGCGATTGACAAGGAAACTATCACGACATAAATTTATTGGCGATCTAAATTTGTTTCTGAAAAAAAATAATTCATTATAAAGTAACGGAATAAACTTCGAAACATTCAATGAAGTGAGAATAGAAATGAATGTAGTGAAATTGGCAGAAACCAATAAAGCGTATGTCTATATCGCATTATTAATTGAGCTTCAGAAAGGTATAAGTAGATATGGACGACAGAAAAACCATCTTAAAAACAAATTAAAGAGACTTATAAAAGAATATACAGAAGTTTAAGAGAGATGGTAAGGATTATGTAAAACTTGTCTTGGGCCAACCTCCTAAAAGAGCTTCATTGAGATGGTCTGACTTTATTGAATTTTTATAAGACTTATTAGATCAAAAGAACGAATCTAAACTTTTATGTGATAGATCAATAGCATATTAGTAACATACCACGTACACCACCAGAAAGCATGTAATATATCCTAATATTTCTTTTATAAAGTAAGGGAGAAAGATGACCTACAAGTACGGAACAAAATGAAATAATGTCGCACCAACATTATAACTAAACAAAACATTTAGGTGTTGTGTCGGGGAGAGGTGTATATACAAATGTAGGATAAAAAGAAGTCACACCATTCAGTATTAACAGAATAATTAAATAAAAAACACCATAGAGGTAGCAAATTATTTAAAAGTATTTAAGAGGCACAAAATAGAGCGTGATTAGAAATACTAAAAATTTTTATTGCAAAACTATTTAGAGCATAAGAAGACCATTGCGAATTAAGCAACAGCAATGTTTTTACAAAGAGAATAACTTACCAAGTGAAGAATGTAGATTCTGTGCCCTACTAGCTAGAAAGTTTTTTTAGATTCTGGTAAAGTTTTCGCACAGTCGTGAGAAAATAAATAAAGTCGATCATAAAACTACTTAGTCTGATAAGATGTCACTGCCCGACTATGTTCGACATTAAAATGCTACATTGAGATGCATGTTTCTATAGTTGTGCAGAAATTATAGATTGACAACATATGGAAAGTAAAGAACCATACTGTGCATGATGTTTTTAGAATAAAGATGTAAAAATAAGAGAAGATAGAAGATTTTAACAAATATGGAGATAATGAAATTAACCTGATATTTTATTACTTGCAACTAAAGAAGGAAATTAGAATTGTCAAAGCAGGAATCATTCGGTTGCAATACAAAATAAAACTCCCGAATAATTCTAAATACGGCTTAGTCACTAATTATACAGAAAGCATGTACAACTTTGAGTCGCGGATAATTTCGTATGTAATTGCGTTGAATGGTATTGTAACAAACAAACAGTGTTTATATGCATTGGACCTGTATCTAAAAATCCGTACTAAGACATAATATAATTATGTTTCTCAAAATGACTCTGGGAAGCCTCACGATGGGCAGCCGCCGAAATAAAAAGCCGAATCTGAAAAGGATAAAAACATCAAAACTTTATGCAGGATGATTCTAAAAAGCCGCGTAAGAAAACTTAAATACATAAATTTATATCTTGGCCAAATTTATTATTTTACTTCATACATATAAGCAAAAATTAGAATAGAAATAAAACATATATCGTTAAATCAATTCTTGTTGATTTAAAATTTTTAAAGTTCAGATTATATTTAAATCTAACATCAATTTTAGATCTGTCTAAATGATTCATCTTCTAGATTATAGAATAATATAAGGCACTATACGCAAACAAAATTTTTTTTAGTATTATAAAGCGCTAAATCTAGATTAGCAAACTATATGTCAAAAGCCTTGAGTTATTTAGAATATAAAACTTTTGAGACTTCAAAAAAGAAACTATGCAACTCAATCAACAAAATATTAAATAGGTTCTAAACCACAACCCCCAATGTTGCAAATGCAATCAATTTTTTTATGTGGACTATAAGAATTATTTTTGTTGCAATTCTAGTTTTTTTTTATTATAAAATATTTGTCGCTGCAAATAAATCGTATATTTATGTTTGTTAAAAATAGACCTAAAAAACCTTGCAAAATTCACAAAATGTAGGTAGAAAAAAAATATTGATATGATTACATCAAGATATTAATTTTTTAGGCAAAATTATGGCATTATAAAATATTCGTAAAAGTAAAGTCTTGACAAAAAATGGCAATGTATTGCAGATTTTATATTATTTCTACGTTTAATGAAGGAATATTGCACTATTGCCTCTTTTTGTGTAGTTGCATATTATGTTTATGAATATTCTGTATTTCTACTGATAAATACAAAGTATTCTCAATATCGAAGAATTTTGTTTTATTAAAAAAATATCTGTATCTAAAGCCCTCAGTGACATAAGTGATTTAATTAATGGAGTCCTGTGTTGATATTTAGAATTAATATCTGAGTCATTCATTGATTAATGTCAATTTATTTTTTGTAGTTATATCTTCTTGCCTACATGTAATTACCGAGACACAGATTCAGATAATACATATCTAATTTTAGAATTATTTGTTTCACAACTCGTGTAAAAAATACATCGAAAAACTAAGTGACATTATATAAATTGTATTTGTAAAAAATTAAGAGCGATGGCTTGTATGTATTGTTTATTGCATTGATTGTCTATCAATAAAATAAATAACAAATAAAAAACCGTACATGCAATATTTTGAACTAGTTTAATATATGTTGAATTTATTTTGCACTACAAATATTTTTTTAGCAATAATTAAATCAATATTACAAGTCCAAATGTTTTAATTTCAAATTTTAATAGAAAATTGTAGACCCATTAATGTTAAAATTTATTTTTCGTATATTATGTGCTGGAATCACTAATCAATTAATTGCATCAAGTTTATTGCAAGTACATAATACACTACAAGAAAATTTAATGGAAACTATTGATAATACGTACTTAAAAGAAAAGACACTTCCATTTAAAAAAAGAAAAAGAATATTAAATATGACAAACTCCATTAAACAATCACAAACAAGACAGATACATATTTTAGAAACAATATTATTTCGATCTAATGATGACTCTAATCAATGTATCAAGCGTGTATGCAATGATAATATAACACAGCCAAAAGACCTAAAAACTTACAACAATAATGTAAATAGCAATATAAATATGACCAATCTCCACTTAGAATTAAAAACAATTCGATTTCAAATTGAAAAATGGCAAAAAGAAGATGCGAAACTTGAAGCTGAATATGTTAGAATATGTTGTGATAAAACAACTCAAGAAATTATACAGTATAATGATACAAGAAAGAAAATTACAAGATGTTTTTATAATTTTAAAGCTGGTTTAGAAATTCAAATGAAAGAAATCGGAGAACTAATAGATAGAGCATCTCCGAAAAGCCATAAAGTTTATTTACTTGAACAATTTAATTTTTTCAAGCTCTGCTTTGACTATCTAAGTGAAATGTCAAGTACCAAAATCAATTATAAACTATCAAGTCGTAAATTGATCTCATTATATAATGGTATACCTAAAAGACTAAATTTTCTATTTTATGATTTCAACATAGTTGAAAAATTAGATATGTTTTTTATTATTTTGCAAAACACATCTATATACAATTTATCCAATGGTGAAAAACACACATTAGAAATAGTCTATAATAGAATACAATGTTTATTTGAAAACAATAATGAAATAGGCACAGATTGTGCAACCGTGGTGTCAAATCTGGAAATGCTTCGATTAAGATATAAAAGACAATAAATTTTAATACTTAAATTTAAATTTATTTTATAAACAATAAGCAGTATTGGTGTAATTACAAAATTATATAAAAATAAATATTCTCTAGCCTAATAAATGATGAAGAACATGAATATATTTTATTGTGTATTGAAATAAATATAGTGTGTTTATTTTCCATAATGAGGGGTAAAAATAATAAGGATATATAACATCCCCCCTCCAAGACGGTAGTCTCATACTAGAACTCATTAATCCCAAGCAGACCTTTCAAATCATAATGCCGCCTTTTCACGATCCTACCATTTTCCAAACTAACTAAGTACGAGTCACCTCCGCAAACTTCCTTGATAACACCATATCCTAAAAACCTTCCTTTCTCATACTTACTACAACCCGATAAGTTCTCTTTCTTCGCTACCCTAACTCTCTGACCTTTATAGAATTTCTCTCTTTTGCGAGCCACAAACCTCCTACTATAAAATCCTTCAGGTCCATTCTCGATCATAACATGGCCCGTTTCGTCTCTTGAGGCCTCAAACGGTGTACATCTCAACCCTTCATGATAGCTGTTATTATAACGCCATATACATCTATTAACCTTGGCTTCAAAATTCACAGCATCATCTTTCAATATTCCTTCTCTTATGGTTCCTATTACCCTTTCCACTCTTCCATTACTTCTATGACTTTCTACGCTTACTTTCCTATGTAATACATTTTCCTCTGAACACCAATTCCTCATATATTCATTACTAAATTCTTTACCGTTGTCAGTAATTATTTCTACCGGTTTCATTCCTGATCCACACAACTGTTTTAAAAATCCTACAACCGAGCTTCCGCGTTTGTCCTCTATTACTTTTCCCCAAACGATCCTAGTATAATAATCAATCACGACCAACACATATTTCCCTAAATCTCTAAACTCAATCAAATCCAAAGCAACCTTTTCCAAATAAAATCTTGAACTAACAAAATCACAACCACCACTCTTTTTCCTATTATATATTTGGCAAACTTCACACTTCTTTAAAACATCCTCGATATCCTTCTTCATACCCGGCCAATAAAATTCAAACTTCATTGCATAGTACACTGATCCTAAACTTCTATGTCCCAAATTTTCATGAGCATTGACAATTAAACCTTCACGCAATTCTTTCTTTGGAATCTCCGCTTCTCTACCAGAGTCAAATACCCAAATTTCCTTCCCATCAACAACTTTAACATGCTTGTCCCATTTACCCTGTGCCTGTTTAATACTTCTCTCCTTATTCATTAGCGTTTTCTCATTTTCATGTACCCTACTCAGTGCATCTGCTACAACCATGGTACTAGGCTCTCTATATTCAATGCTAAAGTCGAACTCTTGAATCTTTTCAATCCACCTGTTAATTCTATTATTGTTAAATGCTGGTTTATTTCTAATCTCGATCAATGCCTTATGATCAGTTTCTACCCTAAATCTTCTTCCGCGTAGTTCATATTCAAACTTTTTAATTCCCCAAAAGACTGCATACATCTCCTTCTCACTGATTCCATATCTCGTTTCCGTAGGCGTAAACTTTTTTGATGCCCACTGTACTGGTACCCAATTACCTTGATCATCTTCCTGCATTAAAACAGCACCCATTCCAACATTACTCGCATCCGTGCGTAACAAAAATTCCTTATTATAATTAACAATTGCTAAACCTTTTAAATCCCTAATCACTTCCCTTAAACTAATATATTCTTTTTCCATTTCTTCTGTCCATTTCCAATTACTTCCTCGTCCTTTAAGAGAATCCGTCAACGCCAATGTACGTTTTGCATAATTATCAATATGGTTTCTAAACCATCCAGCCAGCCCAAGAAACTTCCTAACATCTGATACACACTCCGGTTTGGGAAATTCTAACGCTTCATTTTGCTTTATTTCAGATGGCAGTATCTCCTTGCCATTAACTGTTACTCCTAACAACATCACCTCTCGTTTACATAATTGAACCTTAGCCAAATTAATTTTCATACTATTCTCCTCTAATATATCCACAGCCTCTTTCAACAATTTGTCGTGGCCCTCTCTTGTCTTACTATGAATCACAATATCGTCCATATAAATTTCGATTCCCTTACCAATAAATTTTTCAAAAATCCCATTCATTATTCTTTGTAATATCTGCGGTGAGTTTTTAAACCCCATGACCATCGAATTCCACTCGTATACCTTTTTATTAAACTCAAAAGCCGTCTTAAACCTATCCTTCTCTTCAATCTCAATACTATAAAACCCCTCCTTTAGATCTATCACGGTAAAAAATTCAGATCCCTGTGTACTTCTAATAACATCTCTTATCCTAGTTAACTCATAAGGATCCTTCTCTACAATGTCATTAAGAGCAATTAAATTACTTACTAATCTTATATCACCATTCGGTTTCTCAATCGCTCTAATGGGATTTCTCCAGTCAGATGTCGACCTTCTAATTATCTTTCTTCTTTCCAAATTATTAATATAATCTTCCGTCTTCTTCAACAAAGCCTGAGCTATAGCCTGCCCTTTTTTAGCAACTTTCTTGCCTTCTTGAGTCTTGATAATACATTTTTCAACCTTACAAAAACTAATATCTTCATCCTCTCTTCCTCCTACCCGTGAAATAATCTCCTCTAAATACGCGATGCCTCTTACATCCCTTCTCAACAGAACTCTCTTATTATTGTCCCTTTTGCTATAATCTTGTATATCCCCTAAATTTTTCTTCTTACGTTTCCCACCATCAACATTATAATAATCACATTTGTCCGAATTGGAATCGTCATCACATTTACCCTCTAAGTCTAATTGCACTTTACATTTACCAACATAATTAAAACTACTTTTATTTCTTCTGTCTTCAGAATCTCGCCTCATTCCCCTACAAAATCTAACACTATGGCCTAACTTCCCACAATTGTAGCAACGCATATTCTTTTTATTTTCCTCACGAGACAACTTATTCTTCTCCTCAAATTTAGCCCATAACGCTAGGGACAACTCTTCAAATTCTTTTTTTCTCACTTGTTCCTTTTCCTCCTGAATAGCTAGCAACTCTAATTTTTCCTCAATTTCCTTCCAACTACCCTCTTGCGAGATCCTCTCAACAATAAAATTTCTCAATAAAATAGAACCTCTCCTAAAAATTTCTAATTTAAATCCACACTCATCAATTTTCTCTAAAAACAACTCATAAACAATCCTTTTAACCTCTTTTAATATTATTCTAGCCTCTTGGCCACGGTCCTCCTTTGTAGACCCATTTTCTGGTATCGCCCCCATGTGTTTATTTTCCATAATGAGGGGTAAAAATAATAAGGATATATAACATATAGTAATGATTTACATAAAAATTTTTTTTTTTTAGTTTTTACTATATCAAATTAGAGGTCACGTTTTATTTATTTATACATTTTTTTGCTATTTTTTCTTTAATTGCGTATGTGAACTATTCTTAAGGGTCATTGTTTAATTTAAAAACATAAATATTATTCTGATCGATTTAAAGCATTTCTAATTTTAAGTAAATTTACTAATCATTGGTCCAATTTATAAGGAGTGAATTTATTTTTTTTCTAAAAAGCGTATAGAATGTCTAGTTCATAGGACATTATAGATTTTGTCACATTTATATTGTGCAATTAGACATAATGCTTTTTTTATTTAAGTAACTTTTTTACATCATTAAAGAATATCTAGAGAATTTTATTATATTCCCTTTTGACGTCTGTTTACTTTATGCATATTTTTTATTCTACGTAACTTCTTAGTGCTATAAATAAATTATTAATTATCTTTCTAAAACAATAAATGTTTTTGCTTGGCAAGAAATGTCGATTTTTGGATATAAAGAATACTAATCTTATTTTTCTTAAGACGATGCAAGCTCTGTATTCATTATACTTGCTTACTATGGCTTTCATCGGCACGATAGTATTTAATTTCTAAAATATTTGAAACAAACAAAAGATCTTACATACGCCTACGTATAATTTAAATGTCGTAATAATTAAAATATATCAGTGAAATCATTAAAAAATTCGATGATATTGATAAAATTAAATTTTCTGATCATGATGTTTTACTATACACAAGAGTTACATTTAGATTTGCGAGGTTGGCATCTACATATCTAAAAATGGCTTGTTAATTTTATATAGTTTATTATTGTCTTTTTTTTCGAGTATACAAGGTTATTTTACATGCATAGTTTCATATATTAAAGTCCGGTCAGTTTGTATAACTTAAAAAGACAAAATAAATTAACATCTGGGATCAGTCGTCAAATAAATGTAGTTGCAAGCCCTTCATATATATTGAGTATTTTGCCACTGTTTTGTCAAAAAAACATCCACTTACTTGGCCTCTTAATACAATTTTTTTCTTTATTAGCCAGTTCTAAGTATATACCTGAGCTTGTACTTTGACAAATATGATACTGATAACTGACTTATATATAAATAAAAGTATACAAAATTTTCTATTTGCATTATATATATGATTCTAAATCATTTTTACTTATATTTATAGTTTGCAGCTTGTTCAAGTCTATAAATTTTTTTTATTTCAAAATTTTTGTACCCTTTTATAATGTTTCTTCATATTTTTTTTATATCATCTACTGAATTTTCAGATTTATCAAATAACTCAAATTTGTGGCCAATGCATATTCCACAAAGTAATAAGCGAAAGGAAAGCATACCTAGTTCTTCGGAAGACGAGAAAAATATTCCATTAAAAAAAAGAAACCCGTTTCTTAATAAGACAAATATTTCCGACATACAATTTGATGTTGCACAGACTAATATTTCTCCGGAGGTTTCTTCCGATTATAACAATTTTAACCTATATGATAAGCAAAAATTTGTTTATCAAACTTCAGAATCGGGAAAAATCAAGTCTACTTTACATAATAAAAAAAATCAGAATGACGATAATGGTTTAAAATCGGCGTTAGAAATTTTACAAGCTCAAATTAAACAATGGAAAGATGAAGAAAAAAACATGTAGCAGAATATGAGACAATAAATTGTGTTGACTCAAAATATGAATACGAAGTGTATTTTACAAAAAGATCTATTATTTCTAAAATTTTTTATAATTTTAGTAAAAGTTTAATTAATCACGTAAATAAAATCAAAGAAGCTCTAAGAAGAGTAAATATAGAAGCAACAACAAAATGTTTATTGACTGAAAGATTAGAGGTTTGTAATTGTTGTTTTGATTATATAGGTACATGGACATCCCATGGATCTCGTTATACAGATTCAAGCATAAATATAATTTTATTTTATAGTAATATTCCTGTAAAATTAAAAATTTTAAGAGATAAATACAAGATTATTGAAATTTTCCAGAGTATTAAATTCTGTCTGATTCAAGTATGTTTGCAATCGTTAACTATTGAAGAAATAGATGCATTTACACTCATTGAACAAAGAATACTAAGGTTATTCCGAAGCTTAGCACAAATAAACGAAAATTGCACGACAATTGTTACAAATTTACAAATAATTAGGAAAAAATATGGAAAATTGCAACGTGACAATCAAATCTCTAAAGCATCAAATTTTATAGGAAAAAGTTTTCTATAGTTAGTTAAAAAAAATTTGATTCTATATTAATAAAATATATATAATGGAGGGGTGTATATACAAATCCTCAACCTTGTCGTTTAAAATTTTATATCAAAAAATAAATTATGTAAAAGAGATGCAAGAAGAGACAAAAAAATTACCATTGTTAATATTTAAAAACAATAAGTAATAGAATAAATAATAAATAAAATCTTAAGTTTGAATTGTTCTTTACTAGCGACGCCTATGTTATAAAATAATTAGTTTCGATTTTAATGGATGTAAACAATTTTAGAATGTTAGATAGTGTTCAACTTTTTTTTTATCCATTCAATATCCATTTTTAATTTTATATGAGTGTATAAAAAAATCTGATGTAAATTCCATTAAAAAAAATTTAAAGGTTCTATACTTTAATTAGTATCTGCTATGTTTGTTAATTCATCAAAGATTTTTAATTTATACTCTTATGAATAAGGAATAAAAAAGGGGAAATATAGCTCTAATTTTTTAAAATCTGTTAAAGATAAAAATTGAATTTTACGCGTATATATATTATTGTTTTTTTTTTATACGATAATAGTGCTTAGTAAGTGTATCTTCAATTTATAAGTTCATTTTGGGGTTAACAATTCTCTAATGGCTGGATCAAACAAGATGTGGTAAGTATTCTTTATTATAAGGTTTTATAAAAATGCACTATAATAAGGCTGATGTGTCCGTCTCAAAAGAATAAAATAGAAGTATTAGGTGTAAATCGGAATAACAAAGCATGCTCGATTTATTATGGTCTAAATGAAAAGCCAAAAAAGATTTTCTTGCGAACGGATTTAGTTATTTCATAAATTCTTGGGAAACTATATTTACGTGTGTGATAACATGTCGGTGAGCTGGTAAAAGTGTCATAATTTGAAACCTACACCTTTTTAAAACATATGTGTAGTAAATTGTACTGATATGAATTTAGAGTCTATATCATTGGATCGAAAACAAGGAGCGATCTAAAAGATAGGAAAAAGAGAAAGAAAGAATGAGTAGAGCTATTTTTACACTAGCCGAGTGTAACTGTCAAAGAAAAGTTTTTTTTTCTTTGCAAGTAAAAGGTATGGGATCCTTACATAGAGACCAAAGGTTTTGGTTTAATATTTATTCAACAGGTACTGGATGATTCTTACTCACTAAAACTCCCACCATATAACTTGCAGGTGAAGTGAGCCCCGCCGTATCCATTGAACTTTGGCTCTAGCAGAACACTTTCCATTTATACTTCAAATCACGTCCAGATGACCTCACAGCTGATATACTTAACGGGCACGATTAACTATAACCCAGGGGATGATTATAAATCGTATTAACTCTTGGGTTTTTTATCATCTGTTTCGAACACAGCAGCCTACATTGCAGCTCGGTTTTTAATTGGACTGGGTTGGTCAACGGTCTCCTACTAGTTTCGGCAACGTGTTACAGAATCATATAGGATAGGGCCACAAGGCTTGCATTGCACTACTATGTAAAGTCTCTTAGTTAGCTCCAAGATCCCAATCTAGATTGCATTGGCCATGAGCAAATACTAGGCCATATCCATCAGATACTTTAATGTATGTTTATGTCACTACGAAAGAGATAATGTTTATAGAGCCTTGGGGTGCGTTTTTACACTAGATGCTAATTCGCTCGTGGTTAAGCGCACACATATTTTATTGAATCAATTTAATGATTATCGTAGACATTTTCATCCTCTTAATTATTCCAACAACATCATATAAAGTAGAAACAATTAGGTGCCCTTGTGATTCGAACTTAGCCATTGCTCAATAAAAGCATCGTCTTCAACCACTGGGTTAAACCGAGAAATGTGGTATGTATATTGTGAAGCTAGCATATAAATAGACTCAAAGCATAAATAATACCACTTTCTAAAATTGTGAAGTGCATCCGCCGAAAATGACAACGAAAATATGTGTGTTTACAATCAACCAGCAGATTGTTACTATGCAAATATATGTTAATGTTATAGATCTCTTAAGGCTTGTAACATGTATTAATAAATCGCTCGGGCACTTATTATTAGTATAATCTAATGCGTATGAAACCTCATTTTTATTCATTAAAATTCAATTTGCTTTGTTTTTGATTTTATTTATGCTATATTTTTATTTTTAAAATCAAGTGCCCCTTCCATTATGTTTAGATATTTTTTTTTTATATCATCTACTGAATTTTTAGAATATTCAAATAACACTAATTTATCGCAAATACATATTTCACAAAATTATAAGCGAAAGGAAAGCATAAATAGTTTTTTGATAGACGAGAAAAATCTTCCATTTAAAAAAAGAAAAATATCTTTAAATATTTCAGAACCTTACGACAAACAAGAAAAAACTGCACAAACTACTATTCCGCCGAAGTTTTCTAGTTATAATAAACATTCCTTTTCTTATGTTATGCAGGTCCATGTTGGTCCAACAGGCAATAATAAAAAAAATATCGAAAATAACACGATAAAAATTGCTGAAACTTGTTTTAAATCGCCATTAGAAAGGTTAAGAACTCAAATTGAACAATGGAAGAAAGAAGATAAAAAACTCAGCACAGAAGATTTGATGATATGTTGTAGTAATTCGAATTACTATTACAAAGGATATTTTGATAAGCGAACTGCCGTTAAGTTGACAATTAATAATTTTAAAATAAGTTTAGAAAATCTCGTAAATAAAATCAAAGAAGGCTTAAGAAGAGTTGATATTGACGAAACAACGAAACATTTATTAAATGAAAAATTGATGTTTTGTGAGCATTGTTTTAATTATATATGTAAGATTTATCCCAAAAAGTTAAACTATAAGTTTAATAGTAATCAAATAATTAAAATATGCAATAATATTATCATAAAACTTATAATCTTTAAAAATAACATCAAAATAGTAGAAAAGTATGATGACTTTAAATTATGTTTAGTTAAAACATGTATTGATCTGTTTACTGATGAAGAAAAAAATGCAATAAACGTGCTCGGAAAAAAATTACTTAGTTTATTCAACAATTTAGACCAATTAAATGAAAAATGTATGGGTGTTATTTCAAATCTCAAAATACTTAGATATAAATATGGAGAAATTCACAACAAACGTTAAATATATTTTAAGGCAAATTTTTTATTATATCAATTTGAGGTAATTTCGCAATTTTTATGTAATCATATATATAGTTTGAGGTAAAATACTTAAAGAACCTCGAGATTGTCGTAAAAAATTTCTAATCACGAAAACGAATTCCAAATATAATGAACGAGTAATAGATGAAAATTACTGTCTTCTTTCGATAGTAAAAAATACAAACTAAATATAATTCAAACTATAATTAAATTTGCAATCATGTTATTACTACAAGTTTCTATCCTACGAAGTAAGTCGACAATATTTCTTTATTAAAAAACAATAAAAGCATGCAAATATGTTTTGAATTTTGTCTGTACGATATGCCTTTTTAACTTTCAACGCACTTATTTGAATTATATTCATATTATATTATCTTTAGTTTTCCAATATTCATTTTTATAATTAACTTGATATTTTTGTTCGTTTAAACACGTTGTTTGCATTTCACACTTATATGTGAGACGGGAAATTTACTATTTAGGCTAGCGTTCCCCACTTTGCATGCGTACATTTTTTCGTTCTCTTACTCAAAAAAAAATTTTGTGTAATTAGTTGGGAATTAAGTTGTTAATTTTATAACTAAAGCACAACAATTGTTAGGTTGACGACTTTGTTTTTACAAAAAAAAAAATAAAGAATAAAAATAAGATTTCACTTAGTTTGTTACGTATAATATGCTTATTTGTTACGGAAAAAAATTTGTCTCTTCTATTTTTTGTTTATTACAAAAGTAGGTGAGCTGGCCTAAACTAGAAATTTTTAAAAATGATTTTTTTACAGCTTGTTAGATGGGGGGTTTGACATATTTATATATAAAATATATCAAAAAAAACCTCAATATGCTATTAGTGTTTAAAATATTATTTGACGCGAGTAAAAATTAAATTTGTACTCAAAAATATGTTTTTTGTAATTTTTTAGTTAAAGTGGTTAGTAATTTTTGTCTCCTCCTTGTTCCTATTCAGTTGAAAAAATTTTAGGGGTAAATTTTTCCTAAACGGTTATCTCGCTAATATGATGAGGTATGTAAGTGTCCAATCTTCTGTTGTATAAACTTCGAAGTCAATTTTACATTGCTTTATCATATTATAATCGTTATTTATGTTCGATTATCTTAAATCTTTAGTTTTCTTTAACTCCAAATATTGGATATTTTAAAGGAAACTTTTTATATTATTTATAATTGTTTACTTTGCTTTTCTATTATTTCAAGTCTACCTATCCTCAAAACAGGTATGTTTTTTTTTTATTTTTTCTTTCTGTTTGTAATTTTACCCTTATGAAGAAAAAGACAGAACTTATTATAGCTGTTACTCTCGTCACTGCTCTTACATGTTTTTTATACACAAAATATTACAGAAAGAAAAAAACAGATTTCCCATCTCTAAAAAAAGCCGCCGACAAATATTTCCTCAATAAAGACTACAATAATGCCATTTTCCTCTACACCAAATGTTTATTTATGATCAATGATCATGAAGTTATCCACAGACTTGGTCTATGTTACTATAAATTATTTAAATATGAAGAAGCCTTAGACCAGTTGAAAATTAAGACTAATAATTTGGATATATTGAAATTGAGAACAGAGTGTTACAATAAGTTGGGAATGAAGAAAGAGTATTTGATGGATTATGCGCTTTATGAGTCGTTGATTAAAGATGAGAAGATGCAGGAGAAGATAATGCAGAATATTAAAGAGATTTGTGAGAATGAAGCACATGTTTATATTAATGAAGAAGGGATAGATGTTAATAAAGAAGAAGTTATTAAAGGACTAGTGTCTATAGAAAATATAGATAAATACTATGATCAAATAGAGAACCAAAATAAAACAGAAATTAATAATACTGAAGAGCAAGACAGTAATGAAATAGTATTTGAAGATAAAGAGCCTGATGACGAAAAAGAGGTCAAGAATCTACTAAAGAGCATAATTTTATTTCATAAAGGCAAGAAAGAAGAAGCCCTTTCTTTATTAGAATCTTCTACATATAAATATGCCATCCTCGTCCGGGCTTACTTCCTCACTCTTCTTAACCAGGAAGTTTCCTTTACTTTACCCCTGGATGACAAATTGACCACCCTTTATTTACATTCCAAGATTTATAAAGACAAATCCGACACTTTCCTCACTAAAGCTTTACAAAATGCGACAGACTTGCCAATCTCCAAAAAGGACTTTTTATATGTCGACCTTCTTATTTTTTATATTTCCAAAAAAGATACCACCAAAATCCTCGATCTCATCGACGAAGTCTCTTCTTCCCTCACCAGTCCTTTGGTAGACCTAATTGGCGAATATTATCTTAAGACTGGCGACCATTCCAAGCTTATGAGTTTATTGCCTTCTCATTCTGATACACCTGGTAAGTTATTATTAATGGGCTTGTATTATCTGAGTATTAATAACAAGAAAGAAGCTATTAATATTTTATACAGTTGTATTTCTCAATATTCCTCGTATTTTAAAGCGTATCTTTATTTAGGTAATATTTTGATAAATGATGATTTAGAAGAGAGTAGAAGATTGTTTAATAAAGGAGTGAGGTATAGCAGTAATTATGATGAAGTATATATAATTAAGCAGTCGTTGTTGTTAATAGAAGTACATGAGTATATTAAAGAGCAACATACATTAGCGAACAATAAAAATGAACATTAAATTAAAGCTGCATCTTTAAAATATTCTATTTTAGTAAGATTTTTAACTATAAAGTAATATCAGATCCCTTTAAGGAAGGCATTTCAACATTTTATCAAAGAGAGGCAACAAATTAAATACTAATAATATTGAAAAATGCAATATGAATTTCATGCACTTCTTTTTACCATATTATTAATTATATCCTCTTAATAAATTTCGACTTAATTTTTTCATTTTTTTACTATTTTGGAATGTATAATATGTGTTTAATTGTCCTATATCTGACAAATGTTTAAAATCTTCTTATCATGATAAGTAATTACTGTCTTTTTTTTGCACTTCAATTTTGGGATTCAAATTATTATTCTTCATCTAGTTCTTTTTTCTTCCCCTTATTTTCCCAATGATCAAACTTTTATTAGCTGGTAAGTGAATTTTTCTTTTTTTAATTTTTTAGGTTGCGGCGGCACAGGCGTAGAAATCTTAAAACTTTTACCACTCTCAAAATATGATATAACCATCGTAGACAAGGACACTGTAGACCTTTCAAATCTCAACAGACTCTTCCCGTTTACTCTTAAAGACATAGGCCTCCATAAATCTTTTTTATTATCTAAAATCTACAATATTAAATATTTTGTTCAAGATATTCTCACTTTTGAGAATATTGATGAATATGATTTAATCATCGTTGCCTTAGACAACGTGCCCAGTAGAATGCACTTGAATTATTTGTATAAGATGAAGAATAAAGGAATATTAATAGATTGTGGAGTTAGTAGATACAATTGTCATGTGTTTAAAAGTACGCCTACTTCTTTTTGTCTGTATTGTGTTAGTGAGATGTATGAAGAAGAAAAGGGTGACGTGTCTTGTAGTAGAGAAATAAGGGAGATTATGCCGTCAGTTTGTTTTATAAATTCTATATGCGCATCTTTAGTGTTTTTGATGATAGAAGATGAGGTCAATAATTTTTATATTTACAATGGGAGAGATGGGGTTTATTTATGCAAAATGAATTTAAAAAGAAATAAGAAATGTATTTTATGTAATGCATAAACTAAATAAAGTTTAGTTTAATTATATTTAATAGAGTTTAGTTTAATTCTTATTACATTCGTCTATCCACTCACTGTAAATGTCTATGGGATTTGTCAAATTATTCGCTTCACATCTAAATTGTGCATTACAGATCGTACAAAGGGCATGCCCTTTAGACTGGTTTTTTAGTACTTTACACTGTACAACTGCGTCTTGGTTGCATTTAGGACAGGCAAATCTCTTCTCTATTTTCTGGACTCTTTTATTCCTTTTTACTTTTGTTCTTCTGACTTTCTTCCTTCCCATTTGGGGAGGAAGAAAAATGAAAACAAATTACAAAAGACCATTTACTAATTATAATAACAGATATTATCATAATATCTGTTATTATAATATTATGATTTTTCTATCCCTTGTTTTTTTTATGAAGTTTTCTAGTCTCGTTTTCAGAGAAGATGGTCGTCTCCCTGACGAACTCAGAAGATTGATTTTCCTCAATGAATCCCCTTACATTTCCCTAAGACAAGGGAATTCTCATGTCAGAGTCCAAATTGATGGCCCCAAGGAGGGCTCCAAGATATTTTTCAATATCTCAGGAGACAGAAGATACCCCGAGTTAAACTCAATATTCAGTAAGATATTATTACTAGATACTCAATTAGACATAAATATAGAAGTAATAGAAGAAGATGGGAGTATTCTGAGTACTATAGTGAACTGTATAGTACTAAGTATGTGTCATAGTAATATACCCTTAGTAGACTTCCCTTGTAGTGTAACATACTCGAAAATAGGAGTAGATTTGTCAGGACAAGAAGAAGGAAGCGGGAAAGTCATGGCAGTGTATTTGATGAATAGTATGAAGATAGTGTACTATAAAATAGAAGGGAAGATGGATATAGAGAAGATAGAGAGAGTGGATGAGATGGGGAGAGAAGCAGTCAAGAAAGTATACAAAATATTAAGAGACGAATTATTAAACCAATAAAGTCTATTTAATATCTGAACTAATTTATAAATAAACTTTTTATGGCTTAGACTTATCATAAAATAAACATGATAGGTAGAAGATTATTACTAAGCAACATAAGCACTGTATCTTGAACACTAAATAAAAGATATTTAACCCTAAGAAATTAAGGAGGGACATATTACTAAAATCTTCTCATATTTAAAATACTAAATATAGAATAATGTTAAGGATAATTGTAAATATGTTCCCCTGCGCTAAATTTAGATCTGAGTGATGTATTTATCTCTACTACTTGGCTCTCAAAATAAAAGTGCATTTTTATGTTAACTGAATATGAACAACCAATCATTTTCGCATCTTACTATCCCTTCTAGTACTGGTCTTTACGGCACTTTCTCCCCTGTTAAAATACTAAAAGCCTATAAGATTATTCTTTACACATGTTCCCAACAATGGAACCGGATTTTATTCGTCTATCTCATTCTTCAACTACACAGTTTCTTTTTTATTTCGTTTTTTAAATCTCTTAGGGTTTTTTTACACTGGTGGTTCAACTATCTTGCCACGATAGCTTAAATGTATATAGTGAGATTACTCCTACACTCAATCTGCACATCTCTTATGACAGATCTTAATTTTTATCATACTGTTTCTTCATAGCTACTCTACGTCTTCACCTATTCGGGGATTCGACTGATGCAAGTCATTACCTTCTCTTCTGTTAGACAACAAACTATCCCTATAATTCATTACTGCATTTTTTAGGTCTCATGTCTCGACGGAACTTACAACCTCTTCTTTTGTTTATGTTCGATCATTTTTATTTATGTGTTAAGATATCTTTAAGTTAAGAGTTGGATTTATAAATATATATTCTCATTTGTTTTGTTTATGTTCGATCATTTTTTTTCTATGTGTTAAAAATAATTGTAAGTTAAAGTTTAAATCTATATATAGATTCTCACAAATGTAAATATAAATATAGTATTTATTTCCATGCAGTAGAAACAGAAAAGAAACATAAATACGACTTGCTCGCAAATCATGTGGCTTCTCTCTACAAATACAAACCGAAAATTATTCCTTATGTGATGACGTGGGATAAAATAGTAACTAATTTTCACCGTACGCATATCAAAGTGCTCAGATTAGAACCTAGAACGGAAGCATATATACAGTCAAGAGTCCTTAAAATGACTTTAGAAAGCCTAACTATGTCAGCCAGACATGGGCTTGATACAGATCAGGAAGGGGTCTTCGAGAGCCCAATGTTTGAATCTCAGAAGGAAGTCCTAGAACTCCCAGATGAGACTGTAAGCGTATCTTGTGAAAAGTAATTAAAAACCGAATATTATACCCAAATAAATTATATATACTCATTTGTTTTGTTTGAGTTCGATCATTTTTTTTCTATGTGTTAAAAATAAGTATAAGTTAAGATGTAAATGTAAAATATAAATATAGTATTACATCATAATTGTAATTTATGTTCTCATAAATCTATTTTACTTATGATGGGCCTCCCATGCGCACATATAAAAGGGTGTGCACACTTCTTCATTTCATTTAAAAGATATTCTATAAATATCTCATCAAGTACATCTCCAAATTTCACTGCCTTTCTACACGCCCTGCTCTTCCTCGTCTTCTCATTCCCTGTAAATCTCTCGTACAAGATCCTCTCATGTAGTCCATGCTGGTCAATAAAATAAATCTCATTATTAATATTCAGAATAATAAACTCATTATTAAATTTACCTACTAGTTTAATATTTGATAAATCTATCTCTTTAAATATTCTCTTTCTTAAATATTTACAAGTACTATATAATAATAAATTACTAGAGTAATTGTTAGAAATATGAATGCTAAAAAGTCTCTTAAGTAAACCTTTTATAGTCACACCATATTTCATATTTATATTTGTGTCTGTTATAGTGTGTCTATGATCTTTTATGTCGTATTTTATATATTTCTTATGACTCATTAATATCTCATAAATCTCAATATCGGACTGGAATATAATGAAAGATATTCTGAGATGAGAAAGAATCTCCTCGTATTTGGAGACAGAGATGGGCGAGTGACAATATAAAAAGTCATTTTCTATTTTTATATTAGTAGGGAAATTAAAAATGGCCAAGAGACCATCGAAATATTCCATTTATGCGAGAAAAAAATTTGAGACATTTAAGATATATAGAAAAAACTATTATAAGAAGATGATAGATCGCAGTTTATATTCTACTACATCATTTATAAAATATTTTATATATGAGATAGTACTCATTTACAGAGGAAAATTCTTAAATATTAAATTATTTATTATTAGTATTAATTATGCATGATTTTGTTGCATTGGATTAGACACGGAATGTTTTAATATTTCATTGAGCAGATTCATATCTCTTATAATATTAGGATTTCCTCTGTTAGTATCACTAATGAAAGTAGGCTTAATTATAACTTCCCTCTTCTTTGGTACTACTAGTAGTACTTTGACCTTTTCTTTCTCTTTACTTTGTTCTATTTTATAAAATGACTCAGTGTAAAAGAAAATGAATGCTAGTAGAGACAGAGAAAAGATTAAAACTAATAAAACTTTACAGTGCATAAAAACATATAAAAAAGATATTTAAATATTGTAAGTGAAACAAGTATCAGAGTAAAACATGTAAGAAGTGAAGATCTAAAAAAACATGAGTAAAAATTTATACAACAAATTTATCTACTATTAAAAAATTATAATAATTTATATTTGATAAATTTTAATCCTTGTTAGTCCAGTGGTTAGGATATCGGTCTTTCACACCGGGGGCCCGGGTTCGATTCCCGGACGAGGAAATTTTTGCATTTCATTTTTAGGGGTTAAATTGTGTAGGTTAAGATCTAACAGGATAAAATTTATTTAAAAGTTGGACTTCGGAATTTAAAAATTGCTCGTAGCAAGCTTAAACAAAAGCAACTACTTCGAACAAGAGATTCGCTCGTTCTTCTTTCAGAGGTCTTCTCGATAAAAAATTGTTTAAATTTTATCAACTTCGATTATCTTCTTTCTGTCTTGTTAAAATATTTTCATGACATGTCATGTTTTAATGTGTATTTCGGTTTTGACATGACGTTTTTTCAATAATTTATAATAAATAAACCCATGTTTTGTATCATTCATTGCACATCATTCCCTCTCTTTTATGTGTTATTAATATTTTTGTAGACTTCGTCATTGAGTATTCTTATTTTTTATACTTTCCCTTTTTAGATTATTATTTTTCTTGCCCCTATTTCATGGTCAAAACATATTTAAATACTTTTCTACAAGATTATTATGGCTTTGAAGTTGGAATATTCTGTCTATCATTTCTTTTCTGTTTAATTCCTAAAGCTATTAAATCAGTAAATCGTCTTACTAAAATATTCCCTATCTTGACTTTGTCTTCTGCTGGATTTCTACTTGCTGTATTACTCTTGGATTTTATACCTCATATGTTTCCACATGAGCATCATAATCACTCTCATGAAAAACACGAGCACCACTCTCATGGGGATATTAATACTACGGTGGGGATGATTTGTGCTGGTCTTTCATTGCTCTGTCTAATTGCTATAGACCAGTGTGTAATAAAACATGATCACTGTGAAGATAATCAAGAACACGATCATCATGAACACAATCACAATGAAGAAAGTATAAAACATAGTCACACAGACGAAGAACATAAACTCTGTATGGAAAATATAAACATTAACACCAATGAAGCAGCAAATACCCCCTTAAAACAAGATATAGGATGTTGTAACACAGAAATGCTACAAAAAACCGAGTCAAAAACCAAAGCCCTCATTTATATCGCAAGTATCTCAATCCACTCATTCTTCGAAGGACTGGCTATAAAACCAAGAGACTTGGGCTCCTATGAATTGGGCATTGTCCTCCATAAAATATTAGAATCATTCGCCATAGGAATGACATTGTTCAATTCTGCCTTCTCTTTTCCTGTATGTTTATTAATGAATGCTTTCTACTCTATTTTGACTCCCATAGGAATGGTCATCTCTAGAAATGCGGCAGGAAATATTTACAAGATATTTGATGTCCCTATAAATTTCATATTTAATGGACTGGCCTTGGGTTCACTTATATTTATCGTATTCTTGGAAATGATACCAGGCGCATTTCATAAGAAAGGAAATAAAGCATATAAAATGTTAGGACTCATCTTAGGATTTGTTCTATCTTCTATTCTTATCGTGATGACACCTCATGAGCATTAATAAAATATTACTTTTACCTTTATATTGTATCTTGTCTTTATTGTAGATACTGTCTTTCTTTTTATAAAGTTCTGGTCTTTCTTTAGAGGATAGGTATCAAACTTCCAGTATCAATCAGCAAGACTGATGATTATTATTGGGAGACTAATACTAATCCAATAAATCTACGATGCAGCAAGCTCCGCCGTGCCCATAGGGCTTTAAGGCATTAATTCATTGGTATCTGTATTATTTAATTTTATCATATATACGTGCTTTGATATATTAATTACTCTTCTCGTATGCTATATTAACATTATAGCACATGTTTATAATCCGGTTTTTTATCATTGATAATTCTATTTATTTCTTTTATTAGGTCTCCTTTTGATTCAATCAATTCATAAACTATTTCATTAATTTCATCTTGTTCTAACTTCTTAGATGTTAGAAATCCCAAAAGAAATTGTAAAATATTAATGTTCTCACTGAATCTTGTAATCATATCCGTATATGCTTGATCTTTATACTTAATGTGTTTATCTCTAATTTGTATTATTTCTTGTATTCTCTTGTTTTTATCAGATTCCCTTTTAAATAATTCTAAATCATCTGTCTCATATAAGAAATCAGACTCTTCTCGACTATTTTCACTTTCCACTTCTTTATTCATTTCCTTATTTAATTGATCATTTTCTATCAATGTGAAACATTTTTTATCTTCATTACTGGCATATAATTCCTTTTCATTTTTCTTGTTTTCTTTTTTCCCATTTTTATTTTTCTCATTTTCATTTTTCCCATTTTCATTTTTTTTGTTCATGCTAAATTTATGGATAAAGTTTTTTTTTTATATTTTTTTTTCTAAAATTTGTTTGTTTAATATTTTATAATACAAACAAATTCCCGATATATTTATAACTTAATTTTTTATCCAAAGATGGGTGTACCAATATTATTTTCATGGTTAAATCAAAAGCATCCCAATTGTATCAGGAAATCTCCTCCTAAACATGTTGATGTTGTTTATATTGATTTAAATGCTCTAATACACAATTGTTACAATTCAAATCTCCGATCTTTAGACGAGATTTACATTGACATGCTTGATAGACTAAAAAATGCTATAGACAATATTATAGAGAAAACTAGACCTACTAAAATATTGTATATAGCAGTAGATGGTGTAGCACCTGCTGCTAAATTGGCGCACCAACGAAGCAGGAGATACAAAGCGGCCTGTGAAAAAATTGACAATTTGGAAGCTGAAGAAGAAGCACTCAATTTAGAGGAGGAATTATTGGCCTGTGATGTTTTTAAAGGGAATGGGTTTGATTCTAATGCTATTACACCCGGCACGAGTCTCATGGAATATTTGCATAATGGCATAAATGAAATGCTCTTGTACTGTCTCAGTGCAGACCCGAAGTATAAAAATTTAAAAGTTATTTACTCAAGCTACTTGGTCCCAGGAGAAGGAGAACAGAAGATCATGGCTTTTTTAAGGAAATATCATGAAAGCCATCCTTCTGACACTCACTTGCTTTACAGTCCTGACGGAGATATAATTTTCTTGGGTGTTGGGCTGTATGACGTAGATCTCTTTATTATGAGAGAAGATACTTTTAATAATCCAAATAAAAAAGTAGTGTGTAACATTTGTACAAAAATGGGCCACACTGATTACCAGTGTAATAAGCCCAGTTCTCTTCTTTACACATACATAGATATTCCCGAGTTTAGATCTACTCTCATCAAGGGATTTAATCTTAATCGACAATATGATAAACGAAGAATGCTTGTAGATTGGGTCTTCATATGTTTCCTAATTGGAAATGACTTCCTTCCTGGTCTTCCTTGCGTGGATATAAAAATTTCTTCAATTGAGTCGCTTACAAATTTATTGTGTAAAAATTTTATAAATTGTAACGAATATTTAACTACTAACGACAAAATGATCAATTTTCATGTGCTAGAAAACTTTTTTATTGCTCTTAGTAACTTAGAAGACAGTTACTACGTAGTAAAAACAAGAATGCTTAATAGATTCTGCGACACTGGTAGAGAAGAAATACCCTTACAAACTAAACAAGGAAAAATGAAGTATTACGCCAGTAAACTCAATGCTCATAATCAAACAGAGATAGACAATGTCTCTATGGAATATATTACTGGTATGATATGGATTTATAATTATTATATAAACGGGCGCACCAACTGGGACTGGGTTTACCCTTTTCATTTCGCACCTTTTACAAGTGACTTAGTAAAAGTAGTTAGGGCGAGATATCACTTGAAATTGGGCGTGCCTTTGTGCCCATTCGAACAATTAATGGTCGTCATACCCCCGCAGAGTAAAAATCTCGTACCAGAAAAATTACACCATATTTATGAAAAATTTTCGCAATTTTATCCAGTAAATATTCAGTCAGACATGTTTGACAAATATTTATCATGGACTAGCGTCGTTTTACTACCTCATTTAAACTCACAACTAGTATTAACTGAAGTAAAAAAAATTTTAAATGAAATTAGTGCACCTGAACTTAGTAAAAATGCTCAAGAATCCGATCTCCTTTATACTTCTGATAAAGATTCTGTAATCAATTTACAGAAATTATATTTTAACCTAAAACCCGTTACAAAATATTTTTTATATAAAATGGTTATTTCAGTATACCCATATTATAAAGCGAAATATACAGGGAATGAACTTGTTTTTAATAATAAGAAATTTACTAACAAGGCAACGATTGTAAGATTTGATTCTTTACAATAAAACTTTTATTCTTATCTAATTTATATTAAAAATTCCTTTTTTAAATGATCTAGTACTTATAAACAAATTTTCTATGCTATTATATTTATTATTGGTTTTCAGTTTTAAAAATATCCATACGCACAATTTGAATTTTTCATTAAATTTGCTTTATTATTTTTTAGCAAGTCTTTACTTTTAAAAAATATTCAGTGCACACATCTCTTAAATTGAAAATTTATATTTAACAATAAGGCTTCAGTTGAAGATTTTAACTTTTAACAATGAGATGTAATTGTAAAAAATATAATTGAAATCCATTTATTACACTATTAATTCGTGTAGAATTCTCTGAAAAATTTTTTTTTTTCCAGTAAATTTCTTTGTCATAAAAATTTTTAAGATTTGATACATATGGTAAAACTTTACTTTAAAAAAATTATTGTGCATTCTTAAACTGTAAAATTCCTCTACACAACAATATATTTATTTTTCAAAAAAATATTTTATATTACTTTTTAACTCTTCAACCTTTTTTCTATTAAAATTTCCATTTTTGATTTTATAATCATGTTTAAATACTGGCGAATAAACCCATCTTAATGTAGCAGGCCAAGTATATGTATCTAATCTTTTTACAATATCTTCCTTCTCTGCATATTTCAAAATTATATCTTTTTGTATTCTCAATTTATACAACCTTTCTTTACATTGTGTCAATAACAAATTAAATATTTTTAGCTTCTTTTTGCCTTTTTTTATATTTGTGTTTTTTGTGTATTCTTGTTTTATATTTTTTTCTATGTTGTGTCCATCAAATTCTAATATATTAAAAACCACTTCATTGAGACAATTGAAAGCGTATACGCCTTCGATTATGATAACATTAAAGCCGGGATTTTTTACATATGATATGTCTTTTACTAAGCCATTTGGCCTTTTATAGATTGTTATATAAGTTTTTTCTTCTATTAATGAGTTTATTACATTGTAAATATTGGACCAATTTAACATATTTGGATTATCATAATCTACAGAAAAATCGTCCTTAGAATTGTTGTTGTAAGGAAAATCATAGAAATCATCTAATGATAAAAGAAAAGGTTTAATATTTTTAGGAGAGCTATCATTGCAGCAATTGATATTTTTTAATATGTAAAAAATGTCTTGAGACAGAGTTGTCTTGCCCGCCGCAGTAGGTCCTTGTACAACTATAAAATACATAATATTTTTTTCATATTTGACACCAAATGTTTTTTCTAATGATTCTTTACATGGCAGATGATGTGTCTTATGATTCGACATACTTATCATCGATAAATGAAATTTAAACAATTTATTTACCAATAAAATTAAAGAGGTTGTATTTTAATTTAATTATGTGCAATTAGGAGAATGTATTTAAATAGTAGATTATCTTAATTCCTTTTTGTCGTGTAGAAATTGTGTAAAGTAAGCACTTGCATGTGGTACTCTTATTTTCTATTATTTAAAAATCAATAATTTGCAGCCTACATTTTAAAATTGCGAAAAAACTTTGATGTTTTATGTTATCAAAATTCTGCTATAACCTCAAAGCAAAATAATAAACCGTATATCAAATTAATTTACATGAAAACTTTAGATGATTTTTAGATCTGTACCAAATGGAGAAAAGGGAGAAATGAGCAAATCAAAAGCGAATAATAGTTTTATTGTCTAAAAAAAATAAAGAAAAAAGATATAGACGAAGCCTTCCCAAAAAAAAATTTTTTAAAAAATAATTTTTTTTAATATGGAAATATCATAAATAAATTCTAAAGTTGAATATTGGGACAGAGGCAGATTGAGGATTTAACGTCGAAACTTAAAAAAATAAGCAGCGAATTGCCAACAAAAAACTTAAGTTCCCAAATAAGTTTGTAATATAAAAAATTTATTTATTTATGTAATATAAATCGAGAACTTCGTATTTGACTTAAAAAATTATCAAGAATTTTTTTAATTTGTAAATTCTATAAATTCATAGTCTTCGTCTTCCAAATCAACTACTAAAACTTTGTTTGTTTTTTTAAAATTAGGTATTGAAATTACACGGCAGCCAGAGACTTCATCTTTTTCAAATATAAATTCTTCACAATTAGGAATAATAAAAAAATCTATAAACTTATCAATAAGAAAAACTTCTTCTTTATTATATGGAGAAATTACTAAGGTATCGGGACCATTAGGACAAAGAAGTCTACAATCTAATATTCCTCTTACAACTTTAAGAATATTGTTTTTATTAAATTCTTGTAAGTGTGCATGTGTTTCGTCTATTGCTTTTTCATTTAAGTGCATTCGATATCCGTCAGCCTCAGTTTGTAAATTTTTGATGTCTTGATTTAAATATTTCAATAAATCTTTGATAATTTCATGAGACGTGACAGACAATGTTTTGTTATGAAAATCAAAGATACATGGATTACTGTAAGAAATAATTGATTTTTTAAATAAATTTTTATGTACTGGAAGCAATGGGTAAGAAAGACAACCGAAGTCAGAATATTCTGGTATTATTGTAATGTTTATATTAGAACTTTCTATACATTTTTTAAAAATTTCAAAATCGTCTAAAAATAAGTTTCCTATAAGAAAAAGTTCTTTGATTTCTTGCATAAGCAAGAAATCTGTGATAACTTTAAAAGAAGTTAAATTGTTATTATTTTTAGAAATTTCTAACCCCGACAAAAAGGCCACTTTATTATTTTTTTCGTTTTTTATATTTTTATTTTCTTTAATATTTTTGTCAGGAAAAATAAAATTTTCGACTTCAAATTTGTTACTTTTCATAATTCCAACAAAACCAAGAATCATTCCTGTACATAAAAAATTATCATTGTTTTTGCTTATAACTATTTCTATTCTTCCAGTTTCATCTTCTACAAAATATTTCACGTCATTTGAAATGTAAGTCGATCTCTTAAATTCCAATTTCTTTTCGTTTGTATTTAACCTATCAAATATTGTAGTCTTTAAGTCACTGGAAATAAATAATATTCCTTTAATAAGACATTTTCCAGATTGAATGTTAATATCATGAATTCTATTACATATGTCTATGGGCTCTGATGTATTAATGAGAGATCTCAATGTATTTAATCTTATTTTATATGTGGCATTGTATTGCTTTGTAAAGTCTTGAAAAAAATCTGGCATTTGGGGTTCACATAAATAAAATTATTGAAAATTTAAGAAGCAAAAAAATATCATGCAAGTATGAGGCAGGGAGAAACCTTACATATGAATCAAAGAACACGGATTTTGTGTTCTATCCAAATAATATTATGACATTCTATTTACTTATCTTACTTCAATGATTTTGCTCTGTAGTGACTCCTGCCGTGCAAATATTAATTCGGTTACAATAAAATTCGTCATGTTCATCATCATAGTTCTTCAGGAAAGATATACAATAGATATAATCGTTGTGCAATAGTAGATTAATTACGGAGCGGCAACATCGCATAAAAATGAACGCCCACTATAATCTGCATTTGAAAATAGTCTTTACTGCCATATTTTGCCATGCATTCAACATGTTGTGGATAATTTGTCATATCAAAATCAACAAATGTTTGAAGAATTATTTTGATATTTTCCTCAAGACTATTGTTTTACTTCGTCAAATTTTACAAGTTCTTTTTAATTACTTAAAAAATTGTACGTACATCGTTTTTTACCTTTTGTTTTTTTTTGTAAGTTTTATAATGATATAGCTGCTTAGTTCGGGTCTCAAGCTATTTTTAAAAAATACTATTTTTTTGCGATTGATAATATATAAAGAAAAGACCAAATTTAATAAGTATAGTGAAGGAATTTTCCAATATGAGGTAATAGGTTAATGTATACAAAAAAAGAGCTCTTTGTCTTAATTCATTTTCTTTTACAACACAATTAATACAAAATAATACTTATTTTAATAATGTTTTTATATAAATTTATGCATCTAATATTGTGATGTAATATAATAAAAAATTTGAACTATTAAAAATTATCCTAATTTTATTTTATTATAATAAAGATCAATATAAAATTTAATTGTTATATTCTAATGTTGATGTCATTTGGTTCCGATAACTTATAATAAGCAAATTGATCAGGTCTTTTTTTTTGTTACGCGGGTTGTATATATAAAAAACAACCCCGCCAATAAAAATAAGAATAAAAATGACAAAAATTATTATTCCATAATGCGCATTTTGTTCACTATATATTGATAGTTTATTTCCAATATTAGCAAATTCGGCCTCATTTTCAGACATGTCAAGGTTTTTAGTACTAACGCCGTTAAAACCTCCTTTGATGTCTAAAGTTTTATTAAAAGTTTTCATTTCTTCATGCTTGCATATTTTTGTCATAAGATCTTGAATTAGAGGTTCTTTGTTGTTCTCTTTATTGCAAAAATCTGTCATATTGCTATAATCAGGAATCTCATCGTCTTGAAATTCATAAGTTTCGTTGTAACATATTGCACTTGATACATCCTTCTTATTGTCTTGTAATATGGCATAGATTTCTGACCTATCGTAAAAAGGGCCCAATTTGTTATATTTGCATCTCTCAAAATACTGAATATATTTTTTACACACTTTAATGATAACTTTCGGATAATTCTTTGGCCCAATCCGTTTAAAACAAATATTCTTATTAATAAAATCTTCTAAACTTTCAAAAAGAGATATTACTGTATCAGTAACATTCTTATAACAAGAAACATACATTTCATAAACTTCTTTTGCAACAAATGCCATATTTGTTGCAAAGTTATATTCTATACGCGTGATACTATCCATTAAATCTATGTCGACATCTTTTTTATTAAATACTTGAAGGATTCTGTCTAAATACACATTTTTTATTGCAAAATGTTTGTATATTGATTCCATGAATTCGATATTATTTTGTATCATTTTTTTAAAGATCTCATTTTCTGTTATTACTCTCCATATCAACATACCATACTCTCGTAAACGCTCTAAAGAAGGTCCGTTGTCAGGTTGGCCATCATATAAATGACAAAAATCATCATTTTTGATTTCGAAATGCTTGTGAAGAGGATTTAAATCTTCTTCGCTTGCTTCGACAAAATTTATGGCGAATATAAAAAAATTTACTAACAAACTCATGGGGGTCAAAAAGATTTTTGTAATTTTATTTTTAGTAAATTGCGAAGAAATAGTTGTATTCTCATCATAAAATAAAACATTAAATAAAAATTTATTTTTAAATGTAGGTAATTTTAATATCACACATTAGTAAAAGCAATGCATTTGATGATTTTACAATTTTCTTATTTTCATTTGAAATATTATAAAATAATAACTCATTATTAAAAAAATGGACTCGAGAACTGTAGGTAATTATTTTTGAACCAGAGTTTTTTTTGTTGCCTCATCTTAAAAAATAAAGGAAAGAATTAGAACTTATCTATAATGAATTGATAACACAAAAAAAAAATAAATTTTGTGGAAAATGTTAAGGTAAAATGCGTATAATAGGTAAAAGAAATATTTACTTATTTCTACTTGGAAGAAATGTAAAAAGACAATTTTTATTGGCATGATACTTTCTTAAGTAATTCCAAACTTGATCATTTACTAACGTTAAACTTTCAATATGTGGATTCTTGGGCATCCGAGTAAGTGTATATGTCAAATTTTAGGTTGTTCGAAAAATCTATTCTCAGTTTAAAAAAAACTAAAAGAAATAAACATTTACATAAGTATTTGTATATAATAAACATTATAGACATAAAAGATATAATAGTATTAATTGATGAAACAAAGTTAGGAAAAAATTTAAACTACCGAGACAAGCTAGTAAAAGAATTTTGGTGTTTGTAATTATTGACCGGATTATAGATCTTTTATTACAATTGGTAAAAAAATGATATAAAACTCTAATAACACTTTTCATGGAATATGTAAACACAAAAAGTATCATACATAGTGATATGTGAAGAGCCTATAATTCTTTAGATACTTTATTTAGCCAACACCATATGGTTAACCATACATTACACTTTAAAGACCCAATCGCGGAAGTTCATACCAATACCATAAAGGGAATTGGCGAACACTAATAAATTCATTTGCTAATAGAAACAGATCAGTCAATAGTGCAAAACCATATTTGATTAGGTCTATGCTCCAAAAAAAATTCTTCATCTTAGTCTTTGCTGCTTTAAAAAATCTTTTATTCTACTTGTTAATTTTGTTCCTTCCTCAAAATTTTCTTTCCTTTATTTTTGAAAAAAGGGCAAAAACAAAAAACCCTAGTTCAAAAATTATTACCTATAGTTCTCTTTAGCCAAAAAATATTCTATAATGGGAATTTGGAAAGTATTTTTTTTATAATGAAGCTATACCTATATGCATCTTGTTTGTATGTTTTATCGATATTGAAATGATAAACGAATATAAAATGGCAGAATAACACAGTGTGGTTTACTACAAAAAAGTTAGCGATTTATTGCAAAATTACGATGTTTGCCCTTTTATCTGATTATTCTATGTGATCACACTTGTTTTGCTAATTTTTTCCTCTTTGTTTGTCTAATATTATTCATTTATATCACTCCTTGTGTATGCTCACAAATATTATAAAATAAATTTTTAATTATAAATACATCACAATTTGGAAAGATGTTTACTGGAAAAAAAAATGATTTTTTTAAATATTGAATAAATTGGTGGTGACTTATCTGTCTTACGATATATAATGATTAGTAGAAGAATTATTAAATCATAATGGAGGGAATCTTGCATAAATAAAGCATGTTTTTGTTTTATATAGATAAAATGACCAAATATTAATATTATAAATCACGTATATGCTACTAAGTTTTTCGGCTTTAATATTCTAATAACTTTACATATATTTAATTTTTTCCATAAAAAATATGCACATAGAGTGCAATATAATACACACAACGCCGATATATAAAAAAAAACAAGATTAAGTTCAGTGAATTTTTATGTATTTGTTTTCCAGGCTTCAAACCCCAATTTAATTGCTACTAACCTAATGCTATTTAAATTGTTTATAGCCAGTGAATACAAGTTAAGGGAATGCGAGTAAATACAATCTACAAGCATCTCGAAAGATTTACCAAAAAAAATCTCCTATAGATTTAGATTCTTCTGAAATTTAATAAGTAAATTTTTTAATATCATGCAATACATGAATATTTTTTAAAATAAAATTCAATTTTTAAAATCCCGCCATTCGAAGTTGTTAAAGCTGAAATAATTTACTTTCACCATTTTGTCAAATTATTTATTCCAATAGACCTTTAAAAGCCGAAATTGTTTTCGTAAAATTATTTAATAAAACAATTCAATTTGGTTTTTAGCATTTCAAAAATAAAAAATTTATTGTTATTAATTTATTAATAGTGTGGTAATTTTATATAGACTCGTACATATCTTGTCTTGAATGTAAATGAATATAATCTAAGTTAAATAATTTGCCAGTCGTGCTGTCTATATGCTGATATTTTAATTTGAAAAATATTAAGTCGTTCTTTTACTTCTTTAAATTTTTTTTATTCGATATAAGTTTCCATTTGGCTTTACAATTGCATCATGGACATATTTTCGATGTTATTTATGCATTTTATCCCTCAATTAACCACGTTTGGCAGAATTAATGACTTGTACTTAGCAACCTCTCTTAATGAGAGGTGCGTAATATCATAACCCCACCAAAGATAGCTGTTAGGTAATTACTGCCCCCGACCATTTCCCAAAAGGAAGAGTAAGAAAGAATAATAATTTTTAGCCGTCAGATATTTTTCATTCTTTTTTTTCAAATTGACAGACTTGGTGACCTACTAAAAGTATTTAAAAACATTGTCAATAGAGGAGATGGAAAACAAGAATGTAGGTATTGACAAAAATATTTATATAAAATATAAAATTTCAATTTTAATCGTGTTATTACTGTAAGTATAAACATGAGACATAAATTTAACCTTAACTTTTATATCAAAAAGATTCATTAAAAGATCATTAAATTAAGGAAATGTTAGAAAGAAATCCCGATAGTTATGGCGCAGTTGAAAAATAATAAACACTCTAAAATTGTTTATACCTACAAAAAAAAATTTATAAAAATTAAGTCATATTAGATTTATAAAGAAGACTATTACAAAGAACATTATTTAAATTGCATTTTGTTGTTAAAAAACATTCTTATTATAAAACATTAGTTGTTCGTAATTTTTGTTCCCATCATGCTTCGTTCTTTTTTAAATTTCTTCTTGAAATCGTAATCATGTTACAGCTTCCTCAAAAGATTTTGATATGATCTTCGGACTTTTTTTTGATTACAAATCTTTATATTTTGAAATTAAAGAGCTACTTATATGTTTTTTACACAACTTCTTCTGTTTTAACAAACTGTCACTTTTTTTTGATTGTTGTGAGATATAATGTTACTTTCATAGTTGCTACTCTTGTCTTTACTAGTTGCTCATTCTTGTTCTTTGTACTATTTTTTTTTCTAACTACAGCCAAAAAAATTAATTAACTCATCTTGAAAGAGTAATCTCGACGTATTTCCGTTTAAGATAAAATAGAGAATCGTACGATTCTAAAAAACTATATAGACAAAGGCATTTAATCGAAACATAAACATGTTTTATATAAAATAAATAATTTCACTGAAAAATAAAAATTTTTACATTTTTAATTTTCCGATTTTCCCCCTTTTATGTTAAAGAATGAATTAGAAGATCTGTTTATTTCTGGAAAATACAAAAATGTGTCAAATACTATTCTCATTTCCGAATTACAACAATATTTAAATAATAACCCACTCTACATAAACGAGATAAAGAATTTTTTGAGAGATAATGATAGTTACTTATTCCATAAATATGCGTTATGTTTCAAACATAACGCTGGTGTAAAATGTGCATTCGGCATAGAACAAGATACATCAAAGGTGGATTTGACAACTTCACATATAAAAATATTTAAGACATTAAAACCAGTGTACAAAACTAATAATAAAAAAGAAGAAAATAAGACAAAATATAATATCAGAAAAAATAATAAAAAAGAACAAATTAAAAGATATAAAATGAAAAATAAAGAAAAACAAGAAAATGAAGAGAAAATAAAAAATATTAGAGATAAAATAAAAAGAGGATAAATTAGACAAAAAATAAATTTGATATACAATTTTTAAATGAAAAATATTTACATGTATTAAAAATGATCCATATGAACAAAAAATATTGTTTTTTATCTTACAATTGAATATGTTTTTATATGAACCTCTAAAAACTGTATATTTGATCAATTTTAAAGTTAAATTATTGTGCACATTTTTTTTAACGCGTTATAAATCATTCACCTTGTATTAGTTTCATTTATAATATAATCATTTGTTTTTTTATATAATAAAATTGATACCAGTTTTACAAAAAAAACGACATTTATATGAATTCATAATTAAAACGTTCAATAATTTTTCATTGTGATTTAGATTTGTTTATATGATTTCCTATTTATTAATTTTAGACATAAAATAATGGGGGTTTTCGGGCAGTGTCATTTTGTATTTTAGAAATTGCAGTAAAAATCGTCTTGATATCGCTCATGAGATACTGATTTTCCTCGTTTGTTATTTCTGCGATATAATTTATTTTTTTTCAGTTTTGTATTGTCAGAAACAATCCCTTCTAGACACATCGTGTATTAATATTGACATTTTTGCCTGTTACAAAATATTTCGCCAGTTATTCCCTTGTTGAATTTTAATGTTCATATCTTCGTTGTAGATCCAAGATATGAACTTTAAAGTCTTTTTCAGCACAGTTAACTTAATATTTTGCTGAAGAAATGTAAAATTTCGGCACCCTGATGTACTTTCTTCAATATTTTGTCACATATCATTATAAGAGGATTATCACATCCCGTGCTTATTTTATGCATTTCGATTCATTTACTTTAAGATAATTTTTATTTATATTTTATTTTCAACTATAGTAGGACAATTATTCCAACGTCAAATATAAAATTTTTAGATTTAGTTGTCAAACACAAGAATATCAGACTTATTTTAAGATACTTTTATATTTGTAGATATCTTAGTATTTATTCATAATCTCCACGATCTTTTTTATGATCTATAGATCCACGTGCTTGATATATTCTTTGGCTCTAAAAATCTCTATTTAATACATAGTAAGAAACAAATTCTTTAAATACTTTGTTATATCTTTTTATATAATCAAAACCCAATATTTAATCAAGCTTGTTCGTCAAATCGACTAAGGTTTTCTTGTAAGATCCACTGGAGGCAGTATTTATTTTGTTTACACAATATTTTCTATATAAATTGTTTAATTTGACAGTTTTATATAAAATTTTCTGATACTACAATTTTTTTAATAATTTTAACTTCTTTTCGTAAATCTCGGGCTTAATTTTTACTTTAAAGTCTAATTCTTAGGTTTTGTAAGAATATTATGGATCACCTTTCCTAAAAAGCACTAATTAATTCTCAAAAGGTTTTTTATATAACCATTTTAGATTTTCTTGCCACATCTACTTCGATTTCAATACTCGTCTACAATCTTTTTTTAGGCCATAAAATGATTTATAGGCAGATAAAGCGTGTTCTTTATCTTAAACTTAAAACGTACAAGACCTATTCATTCCAAACTTTACTATGTATAGCCTTTCTACGAGCTTTCCATATGTTTATTATGTACTTAATCGGTTTCTGCTGCACTCAAAAATGCCAATTTTTGAAATTTTTTGGCTTAAAATTTGGTACACTAAATGGAGGTTTATTACTGATAATGCGTATTCATTGATGCTCGCAATAATGCTTTACCATGAAATTAATCTTTAGCAACCTTCAACTCCATGTAAATTTAGTTTTTTTTCCTAAAGTCACATTTTTGATATGACTTAAACCAACTTTAGCTGTTCCGTGATCTTTGTATTCGTAATGGCCTAATAGTAATACTGCATATTATGTTTAGTTCGTGGCACTTTGCCTCTGTTCATTTATAAATACAGGATAGAAGAACTTTTGTTTTATCGTTAAAAGTTACAAGTTTATTATCTATGAAAAGTTTAAGATCGTTAATAAATAAAAAATTATATTTTACATAGACTTTATGAGTACAGATTTCTAAGTTGAAAAAAATTGACTTTTTTTTTCTTTTCTTAGGATATATACACAGCTTACACAAAGTGGGTTCGACAGTTACCTTGTACACAACCCCTTTTCAATCATCTTATCTAACATTGTCTCCGACCATGTTATATTCTCAACGTGGCATTAAGACAGTTTATTCTGAAATAAGTTAAAAATTATGTAAAAAAATCTTGTTAATACATTTCAAGTGTTTAAGATCTACGGGGTTCGTAGGCCTTCTTGGCCCGACCCTTACAGTCTTAATTTGTCATGATTCTTAATGATGTTATATTGATTAAAGCGCGCTCTTCGCTTTTTAGACTGGTCTTGCAGTCAATATCTGTTATTAGCAATCCTCTACTTTCTACATTATATGCATTATTTTAGTGTGGAATTTTGTTGTCAGCATAAAGATGTTTAACATACAGGTAACAAGTCTGAGGCCATTGCAATCAATAAACATTGTGATTTTAAGTTTAAAAATCCTTTAATAGAACCAAGCACCGGAATTATCATCCAGGTGGATTTTTTTTGAAAATGTTGTAAAGGAATGATGTATAGTTTTAAATTTTAATATAAAAATTGAATACTATCTAATGATATTATTTTACAAATATTTATTAAAAAATATTTTGATTACTTCTCAAATTATAAATGTAATCTTGTTCCTCATTATCAAAGGGTATTTAAGTTGTTGGTTATAAAACTAATGAAGTTTAAGAACCGGTCTGTCTTATTTTATTGGTTAGATCGGGTTGAATTAATACTAGCGCAACGGCTGGAGCTTTACTATTGTTATTTATTATCTTCTGAATTCCGAGTCAGACTGTAAAGTGAGAAATATTTTTTGTGAATAATTTACCCAGAAGTCGAAATTTTACTAAGAAGTTTATAGTTCATGTATTTTATATTCCTTAAGATATATATATATTTTGATTATAAATGGAGTATAAGAGATTATTACACTTGTAGTATGTCTTTATCTACTTAAATATGTCGAAAATATTCTCGATAACATCAGGAAAAAAGGATGAAAATATATTAAAACCTTAATACAATGTGTAAATGGTTAGTGGGAATTGTATTGCCCCGGGAAAATTGTCTTTTACTGTTCTTGGTTTAAATGAGGAATAAGACAGGATCTGTAGATTCAAATAGAGTTTTCGACAAAACTTTATATTCTTTTCTTCGTAAATCTATACATAATTATTTGCATATTCTGTGCTCATAAACTAAAAAATGTGTAAATAAAATCTAAACAAAAATTCTTATTGTAAGTATCCAGTGTCTTTAGGGCAAGAAAAAAATTACGAATAAATGAGAAAGAAAATAACAAACACTTAAAATGGGAGAATTAAGGAGGGACTTGGGCCGATGAAACAGGTATTGTGAAGAAAATTAGTCAAATATCCACCGGAAACTTATGACGCCGCTTAAGTTTGTTCGTGTTAGTTATAGCAATAAATGTACGAAGATTGAATATAAGAATTGAATCAAATCTATAATGAAAAATTCTATAATTTTTCATTGAAATTAAATCGACATGTACAACTGATGACAAAAATTTTATCCAAAACGAGTCAAATTAATCAACGATAACACTGCGTTATTTTTTATGTTAAAGGCTTTGCTCACAATTTGAAGAAAAAGCCAATTGAATTGAATGATTATATCATATCTTCAATATAAAAATCCAGAAAGGTGATTAATAGAAGTAAGACTATCCCTCATTTTTAAGGGAATAAATGGCGAAAAAGATATGCAATATATTCAAATATCAAAAGTGCCAAAGATTTTCATACAATAAACTGATTTTTTGTATTTGTTTCTCTATAAGGGCCCCTTTGGAGAAAAAACAAGTTTGGTTAAGATCGTTGCGCTCTAAATTTTTTAATTTGGTATTTTGAGTATTCTCCTTGGGACATTGAAGTTTCTTAGAAATTGCTTTATAGAGCTTAAAGTTTTTATCATAGCGTCAATATTCTGCCTCGGTCAACCATCTTTAGCTTTCTTTACCATATAGCTTTTCTATTATTAAAAAGTAATAGTCAAGGATCTATCTCGTTTTAAAAGATTAACATATTAAGTTCACTCAATATCTTTTTGAATTCATTTTAAAGACCTTCGAAAGCTCAAGCTTTTTCATAAGTTTCAATTTGTCTTTGAAAGTAGCCAACTTTTTAGTTGCCAAGGATTTACTCGCAATTTATGGTCCATTTTTCTATTTAGGGCTGTATCATTGTCATCTAGACATGTTACGGGGGAAAGATCTAGCGTTATTCTCTACTGTTTAAAATAGGGGATAGAGTTTCAAATATCATCCTCAGACCTAAAAGATTCTTTTTTCCTGTACACACATTCGATTTGGCTAAACTAAGTTTTTCTGACGATTTTTTATAATATCTATTTATGATATTGAAACCCCTTTGGGGCCTTTTCTTCACTAGCTTCGGTACTCACAAATACTGCTTCTAAAGTTTTAGAAACTAGACATAAGCATACTTCTGTGTTCTGGACCCTATTCGGTTTTCTTTGTCCCTTGCTAAAAAAGAGAATTTGAAAAATTGTTATTTTTCGTTACCAATATTTTTTATGCTTTAATAAAAAACTAAGTTCTTTTATTTTTTACCGTTAAAATGAAAAACTTGGCCGTTTTGAAAACTAAAATATTAGAAAATGAAGATTTAACCTCAATACTTGAAATATGCCTAAATGATTTACTTGATAATCCAAATAAACAAAAACTTGCTGTTTTATTTCATTTGCTTCAAATGATACACCAAGAAAATTTTTTAAAAATTAAAATTTTGAAAGTAATAAATTTAATAAGATTCCCTTTAAAATTCTCTACACAATAAAGTTTATTATTTTTTAATATTTTTCACATATTTCTAATATTTTTATAGCTAACTTTTTTACATTTTTTTGTTCTAATTTTATTCCTATCATTAAAGTCGGCATTGGATTTAAATTTAGACCCACATAAATATTTTGACCATGCAAATCTTCAATTATTTTATGAAAAATGGACAAATTCGCTTTTTTTGATTTTTCGCTTTTTAAGCGTATCAAAATTATTGGCGATTTTATGTTTGAAATAATTTCGTATTTTTCAGATTTGAAATTTTTATGAAAAATCTTGATTTTTCTTCGAATACGAAGATAATCAAATTTCATGTCAAAAACAAGTCTATTGAAATTTGATAAGACCCCAGGTAAAGATGCAGAAAATACATAACTTGAACTATTTAGTCTTTGATAATCAGTAAGAAGTTTATCTCCGGTGAAAAATCCCCCACAGGATGAGAATCCATAAGAAAATGAGCCTATTCTTATTTCTATTAATTTTGATGGTACATTAAAATATCCGCATACACCTCTCATATCTAAAAAAGGAATACTTAATGATTCATCTAAAATAATTTTAAAGTTATATTTTTCTTTAAATTCTAATATTTTTTTCAAATTAATAATTTCCCCTTCATTTTTTGATAACCCTTCAATAATTACGAAATTATTTACTTTTTTATTAAAATATAATTTTAAGAGATTTTCTAATGTTTCTAAATTATCAAATTCGTAACATTTAGATTTTGATAAATTTATACCTCGAATTATTGCTTCATTTGCATTTTTAGGGTAGAAAATATAGTCACTTTTCGTAGAGAAACATGAAATGACACTGTGTACACAAGTGTAAGAATTAGAATATAGAAGCGAATCTCCTGTCCCTAATATTTCTGATATTTTATCTTGTAATGATAAATGGCAATCTAGTGTACCATAAAATGTAGGGGGTCCACATGTGCCTATACCATATGAATTTATTATTTCTTTAGATTCGTCCTTCAATAAATTTCCTATTTGGAAGCAGTCGTAGCTCGCCAAGTTTAAAAATTTTTTAGAATATTTTTTTTCTACTAGAAAATCCCCAGGAGGATTTTCTAGCAATTCTGAAGGTTTAAAATCTTTTATTAATTTCATCCTTATTTTTTCAGGTAACTCGATTGTGGGTTTTTTTACTTTGTGTCTGAATCTTATGATCACATAAATTAAAAAAAGTTCCAGAATAAACTTAGTAGTCTCTACTGGATCACCAAAGACTCTCTTTAGAAATATTTCTATGATCATTTCAGGGCCTTATTTAAAAATTATTAAATAATTTAAGTTTGTTTTATTGAGTCATGAATATGTCAAATTTTAATCACAAAAAAAAAGTATAAAAGCTTAATTTCCTATAGATCAAAATTTTCAGCATGACTTGTACATTGACATTTTGACGCCATGCCTCAAAATGTGTGGATGACTTAGACACATTTTAGAACTAAAATATGATATGAATTTGCTTATATTTTTTTTTGAATTTGCAACATCTTTTTATTTTATTCTATAGTTTCTTAACTTTATTTCTATACTAACCTAGCGTCTTTATAATTTTTTATCCTGTTTAACTTATAAATAAATTAACAAATATGTGTTATGTCTCGATTTGACTTTAATATAAAATTACAAATGCTATATTTACAAGAAACTTGCACTCTATTTTTTGCAAGTAAAATATAGGGCGAGCCCTCGCATAGAGAACAAAGAAATTCGGATGTCTCCTTTATCCAACTAACACTTTGTGATTATTATTTACATAAAATACCTTCATATAACTTGCCTGTTAACAAGTTCGCCGTATCCATCGGACTTTGGCTCCAGGAGAACACTTTCCATTTTTACCTCAAATCGCGTTTAGAGTGACCTCAAAGCGAATATATTAAACGAGCATCGCCATCTATGGCCCGTGTAGAAACATAATCGTACTAATTCAAAGGACCAACGATCATCCTTATCGCTCACATGGCTCATTATACCGCCAAATCACCAGCTCGGCGTTTTTATTGGGCTGCGTTGACACCAGTATATACCTAATTTCGACTACCATATTACGAAATCTTGTAGGATAGGGAACACGAGACCTATTATTGCTCTACTCCATCTATCCTCTTAGACGCTTTAGGATAATACACTTGTGTGCACTAGTCATGGGCTTCATTTTGGCTGTTAACAGGTACTTTTATGTATCATTAAGTCCCCACAAGGGTATACTGTTTTTCGGCCTTAAGGTGCGTTTCTACACTGATTTCTAATCCCATCGTGGCTGGACACACATAAGTTTCATCAAATCAACGTAACGACAATCGACATTTTAATCCTCTGTGTTGTTCCAGACGCAAAAAAGAATAACTTTTGATGCTTTTGAACTCGAAATTAGACAAGCTAAATCGGAGTTATGTCTTCTACTACAGAGCTGGGATCTCTAAAAAATACATCCTGTAGGTATTTACTGTTATACAAGGTTTTTTATATAATTTTAAGCACAAACGAAATATTAAATAGATTTTTTTTAACATCATACATTCAATATTTACCTAAATTAGACGATATATTTTCAGGTATGGCTTGTAGGAGAATATGCCCGCTACTGCTAGTTGAACTTTAAAGAAGCGCTTTACCACAAAATATACAAGTTTTTAGCTAAGAACATTGAAGTAATTATTATAACTCTTTTTCATAATTGGCCATGGGAACAAACAGGCTGGACCGAGAAAATTTATTGCTCTAATATGATAGATATACATACTGTAAACATGATAAACAAATTTCTAATCAAATAAAAAAAAGCCAGGACTCATTTGGATAGGAAGCGTAAACAAACAACGAGTACATTTTATATTAAAAAACAAGTCGAGGTGTTATGCTTTTCAAATTATAACCAAGAATAATTAGTTATAAAATGCTTAAAATATACAATAACAATCAGTTTAGGAGATCATGGAAAACGATCAAGCTATGAAAGAGTGCATCACAATATCGACAAAAAATAAATAAACCCGAGATAGGCACGAAATCTTCTATTTCATTCCAAAAAAGTAAATACTCAAGGTGAAGATTGATGTAAGCTACCAGGTTCGACTACTCATTGTCGAAAATAAAAGCATTGACACATGATATATAATTTTTTATTAAGCTATTGAGTTTATTTTCTTCAATTTAACTCCACTGCCGCGCATTCTATCTGGTCGCACCATCTTCTAGCCGGATCTACTATGTTCTCGGTTCCAGATTCTTCCTCGGCATGTCTCTGCCGGCGGTAAAGGAGTTGCTCTCTAGTGTCTCCTTTATACTTCTCATTTGTATATAAGATTCGGTACTAGTCGATACCGAAAACATTAATATAATTGCTGTGGTATTTTGTTACAATTCAGTTCCATGTCATGACGTATGGTATTATTTGAACTTTACATTTGTACATTAGGTCCAATTCATTTGCTAAGACATCGTACTTTCCGTGAATAATCCCGGGAAGTTGTTTCTATTACGATTAGTATCATTTACTTTTCCATGTCCAGTACAAATATATCAGGCTTTTTTAGTGTCTAAGTCATATACATTATCTAAGCTTAATCTTTAAAATATATATATATATTGGCGTTACATACGAATAAATAATTTTTGATATGAACTTATTTTAAACTTGAGTAAAGCTACCATTTTAGCGATATAGAAACAAATAAAGGCTTGTAATCATTTTAATCTATTATATAGAAACACTTTTATTCCTTTAAAGAATGTGGTATTGTGAAACTAATACAATAAAAATTTTAATATTCTTTATAGCAGTTACAAAAACAATTAAACTTAAACTAGATCTACTGATTAAATTGGTTTAAATTTTAAATTTGTTTTGATAATTTTTCCTGAAGTACTTAGAGTATTTTTCATTATTTATACGATACAGTTTGGTATAATTCCCTTTAAAATTGAACAACATTGTGGATAACAACATATTATATGTTAAGATGGACAAAAATTATTTTGTACAGTCATTTCAGGTCAATTCAAATGATATTTCTGGAAAATAAATATACTGTAAAGAAATAGAAATAATCTTTTGCAAGTGCAAAGTGAAAGAGAAAATAAATGAGCACTTCCAAGATTTTAAAATTTTCATTTTTTTAAATTCTAGGATGATATCTTAGAAAATAATAGCAGTTAATTAATAAGGCTACTTTTAAAAATATTAATTGATCCAAAAAATATTTCAAAGACATCTCCTAATAAGAAATTTTAAGGTAAATATCTCTCAAAGTATTTTTCATTAATGATTTAATTAAAATATAAAGTAATAGACTTTTAAAAAACAGGTTAAAATAAAACTTTCCTTTTTTAAAAACTTTTATGTCAGACATTTGTTTTTATTTTTACAAATAATTAGTAAAATAAATTATAAATTAAATTTTCTAGGTTAAAGTCAAAAAATCCACAATGAAGATAGAATAAATTTGGAAAATCTGATTATAATAAATTTATAATAATTTGATAAGGCAATTCTGTAAATTAAATTTTTAAGAAAATATATCACTATGAGTTTTTTATAGAGCGCAAATAAAGAATTGATTTTTTCGTAGTATGATTAATTTGTTACGAAGAATTAAATGTATACAAAAATTGTTTGTCGACAAACAAATTCTCAACTATAAAATCAATAAAATTTATATATTATAAATTTTATTGCCCACTTTATTAAATATGACGAGGAGTAAGACTAAAGAAGAAAAGAAACAGTTAAAAGTGCTGTTTTTGTCTTATAATTCCATCTTGGATAATCATAAGATAACTCAGTTATCTTATGATATTTTAAGTAAGGAATGTGATTTTGATCAAAATGATCTGCACAATTTCTTGGAAGCAGCAATAAGTTCATATAATGATATTCCCTATCATAATGCTACCCATGGGTTCAATGCATTGTATAATGGGAATATCTTATTAGAACTTATTGATAGACCAAAAATTGGACGAAAAGTTAGGTTTATCTTTTTGATTTGCTGCCTATTGCATGACATAGGCCACCCAGGTTCTGATTTGCCTGGGCATAATAAATTCGACTTAGAAAATCTCCATGTAGAATTTATTAAAAAATTACTGTCTGAATTTTTACCTGGGTATTTGACAGATGAAAATATAAATTTGATAAGTGAATTAATCTTATCTACCAATTTAATTTCACATAATGACGTCCTTAACTCTTTTAGAAATAAGTATTTAGGTCGAAATATCAATAGCGCCAGTGAATTGAATATTATTGATTATAAAATGTTGATAAAAATAGCAGATATCGGTGCATCTTATAAAAAGTTTGATGATTTTATGTGTGGAAGCAGAAAGCTTGAGAAAGAACTCCGCGGCTCAAGTATAGAAAGCGCTAATAAAAAAGTAGAAGAAGATGAATTTTTTCTCTTAAATTATTCCATACCACTAGCAGAAGTGTTTTGTGAAGTTTTTATAGATTTTAAATTTTTATATGAAAATGCTATTGATAATTTGAGAAAATTGAAAAATTTGAAATGAAAGATCTTAATTTTTAAAAATAAAAGTTTATGCCATGAAAATTATTTTATTTATACGAAATTAATTTTTTTTAAATCATGCATGAGCATAAAATTGTACATGGTTAAAAATATATGATATGGATAATTGAGATGTCTGTGGCCGAAGCCGGAGCAACGCTATTGGAATGTCTGAATTATAATACAGGGACACCAAAGTTACTACCTTCTATGATGCAGTTGGAACAACTCAGATGATTAAAATGTCTACGATAATTATTAAGTTAGAACGATGAAACTTTTGTACGTACAGCTATAAGAGACTTATATTTAGAACGATAGCAATTTTAATAAAATATTATACTTAAACATATTGTAGGTACGTTTTAAGAAAGCTTAGGCTTGTTGACTGTGGCAATCCAAATTCACTAACTAGACGGAGTGGAGCTTAAGTTTTCTCGTGGCCCTATACTACAGAATTCTGTAACATGGTGGCCGAAACTTACGGGATATAAAGAGTCAACATAGTCCCATTGAATGAAGAGCTAATGATGTGGCAGTGTAAGAGGCTGTGAGCGTTAAACAAAAATTGTAAGGGCCTTTAAGCTAATACAATGATGCCTCTCCTGGGTTATTAAACTATACTCGTTAGGTATAATCACTGTAAAGTCATTTGGATGCGTTTAGGGGATAGATGAACAAATATCACAGTAGAGCCAAAGTCCGATGATTTCGGCCGTGCTTTCTGCGCCGAAAAGTTATAGGAGGAAGTTTTAGTGAGTTGAATCCTAAAGTACCAGTTAAACTAGGATCCTGAATTCTCTGGTTCCTATTCAAGAGTTCCCCAGCTTCTTATTTGCAAGGAAGTATAACAGAGATAATTGAATTTAAAATTCTAATTTTTGGTTCTTTTAAATGTTGTCAACTTTACTAAGAAGTATAAGCTTGTATAAAGGCAACCCGTTTTAGGGCACATCGCTTAAGTACAATAAGCTTGTTACAGGCTCCCACTTTTAGGCCCTAATATTCTCTAAACCCTTTCAGAACTCTTGGACAATGTTTCTATGAGTATTCTTAAGCGTTTCTAATATTAAATTAATTTTAATTTAAATTAAAGTTTTATTTTTTTAAAATATATTCATTTGTATAAATTACACCACAAATCAGAGTTATCAATAACACCCAAAACATCATCCCAAACCTGCTCCCTCTTTTCTTATAAAATATTTTCATTTTCCCACTCTCATACATTTTCAATATCTTCCCCGCTTCTTCACTAAACGTCTTCTTTTTTAATATTATCTTTTTATGATACCATATCTTTTCATAAGGATTATACACTACAATAGTAGGTATCTCAATATTTGGTAACAATGATTGTGTAAATAAAACATATTCATTCAAGTTTATACTAGCAAATACCATTTTCACAAATGGCATGCCTGCATGTACATTTTTCGCAAATTTCTCGTATTCATCAATTAAATAATCGTCATAAGTCAGAAGTAAGAAACTTGGTTTTAATCCATTGAACACGCTGTGGAATGTCGAGTCATTGATTTTCACTACATTTGGAAAATGTGAATGGAAAATCCATTCTAAAACATTTTTATCATTAAAAATGTCTTGATCGTAAAAATGAAATTTACCATTTTTGTAGAGTGCCAAACTTACTTCACTAAAATATTTTGGATTTAGTTTGTCGAATAAAATGTGGTCATTTGTTTTGTACATTTCAAGTTTAAACTTGAAATTATGAGCATATTTTGAAAATAATATGTCGGCAGTTTTCTCGTTTTTGTATAAAACTATATAAAATTGAGTATTGGTATTTATCTTTTGTAGTAGTTGGTCGTAATTTATATTTGGAAATGGATGACTCATTAATTTATTAGAGAAATTTACTAAATTTTCGAAGTTTAAAATTTCCAAGAATGGAGATGAGAGATCTTCATAGATCCCGAATATCACAGGGAATATTCTGATATTGTACCTGCCTATAATGTTTTTAGATTCCTTTTCGTTTATTTTTCCTATTTTTAGTTTATTTTTAAAATGGCCTGCTACTTTTATAAGTAAAGAGTCTATTTCTTCAGAAGGCTTGTCATAAAAATGAATCAGCCACGGTCCATCAAATGAACTGTAGAAATCTATTTCCTTTAATTCTACTATACCTACAATATTATCTCTATTTATATTTTGATCAGGGTTTATATTTTTATTTACAAATTGTACTAGCTTTTGATGCTCTAAATGTCCTGTTAATGAATCGATTTCTTTATGATCTTTATAAATCTTAAATGTAGGAAATCCTTCTAATTCGGGACATGTACACTTTGAACAATTAATCTTCTGTATTTTAGTATCAAATTTATTCTTTTCTAGATATTCATCTAGAAGATGAATATCTTCATCTACGAAATTATTGTAATATTCTAAGAAAACAGTGCCTTCACTATAAATAGAACAAGTATTCTCTATTTTGGAGAATATAAAAGAGCAGATTAGTAGGAATATCATATTGTTTATTATAAGATGAAAAATTTAAAAACGTGTTTTAAATCAACAAACTTGAAACAAATTTATTCGAAATACAAAATGTCGCACATTTATTAACTTTGACATATAAGAAATACGTATTCTTTATATATTGATTTATTCAAATTTGAGATTAATATTGTAGTTCTTGCTTTTTGCTTATAGTGGAATTACTAAAATACAAGCTTGTTTATAGCACTGTTTTTTGCAAGTGTATGGTAGTTGAGATCTTACATTATAGAAGTATCTAGTGCAAACCTTGTCTATTGATGCTGTGGAATTTTTAAACAACCCCTTTTTATACAACTTTTTGGCGCAGCAAGCTTCGTCGTACCCATTGTTTTTTTTTCTCCAGATGATTTCCATTTATACCTCAAATCGAGCTTATAGTGACCTCACGGCAGATATACTAAACGGGCGTGGATTTTTATAAATCAAACAGACATCATCGTACTATCTCAAAGGTCCCTACAATCATCTGTATTGCACAAACTGCTACATTCCAGGCCTTTTTATTGGACTGCGTTGACAACTTATCTCTCACCAATTTAAGCCACCGTGTTACAGAATCTTTAAGATTATAGTAAACGCGTCTTTTTATTGCCCTACTTCGTCTAGTTACTTTAAGAAAGATCCATTTAGAGTGCGCAAGTCATAAACACTGACTAACAGCTACTCTTATGTATCATTAAGTCACCACAAAATAAAATTGTTTTTCGGCCTTAAGGTGCGTTTCTGCACTAGATCCCTCTTATAGTTGTACTTACACAAGTTTCATCAAATAAATACACTGTAACTTGGGATTTAATTTCTTTGGAATTATAAACTTATTCAAGGGCCTCGTTCTCGATATTTTATATGTATCCATCGAGATGTCCTTAAGCATTTCTGGCTAAAAAATCGCTTAAATTTATTTTATGCATTTTCCTATAAATTTTTTTCTTTTTTTTTTATGCCATGGAGAAAAATCTGATAATTTCAAACGACGAAAATTTGAAAATTACAAATTTCAAAAATGCCAAAAGGATTCTCATAAACAATCTTGACATAAAAAACTACTCTTCTCTACAAGACTGTATTTATGATTTATACGGCACACCACTTTACAATGCCATAGATAAATGTCATTTACGAAGAATTCTTTATGGATATTTTAAGAATCGTGAATTTATAAGAAAGACCAAATTAGTCAATCAATTAGATGATAATATAAAATCATACAATGAATTCATAACTAAATCTCATATTATTAATAATAATAATATTAATAATATTAATAATAATAATAATATGTTAGATTTATATGAATTTTATGTTTACAATAGAAGTAGAAATTTCCCAAAATTATCTTTTAAAGATATTCCAGATGATATCTCAATTGAATATTATTATTTCTTACTAAAACAATATGACCCAGATAATTTAAAAGAAGTCTGTCTTGAGTTTTATTTTTTTATTTGTGATTTGTATTATGAAGATAAGATTTATTATAAAATGGATTATAAAGATCTTCTGCCATTAGTCAGAGATTTAAAATGTTTTAATATTTTAGAAGGGACTCGTATGAGTCCCGAGAATATTTATTATTGCTTTATAGACAAGTTAGAAGAAAGATTTAGTAAATTTGTAAGTGAACATGACAAGAGAAGTATAGAGAGATATGAAGAGACCAAAGAAGAAGGCGAAATATAAACTTATAAATATATTTACATATATTACAGATTTTAAATAAGATCAAGAAAACACCCACTTCGTTTTTAAAACGGGAAAGCATACGCTAGTAATTTATTTCGACTATGATAGTATTATACGCTAGTCGCAAGATAATCAAATCTTTTAACTTCGGGGTTATTATACGCTAGTACTTTATTTTGACTATGGGAGTATTATACGCTAGTAATTTATTTCTTTTTTATTTTCACCCCATGAAAATTGGTTATTTATACGATGACACTGTCGGCCTTTACCACTACGGCCCAAAGCACCCAATGAAGCCTTTCAGAATTATGGTCACCCACTCACTGGTCAAATCTCTGGGCCTAGACAAAAAGATGACTATCATTAAACCCCAAGTAGAAGATCTTACTTACCACTCAAGAGACTATTTTAATAGTCTAGGGGAGACTGAGACATCAGACTGCCCTTCTTTTGAAGGCTTAAAAGACTTCTGTGTGAAATATTCCTCTGCCTCTATAAATGCCGCGAGATATATTAATAATAAAGATTTTGATATAGTCATAAATTGGGCAGGGGGTCTTCACCATGCTCATTTACTTGAGCCTAGTGGGTTTTGTTATGTCAATGATATTGTCATGTCTATCTTGGAGTTACTTAAAGTTCATCAGAGGGTCATGTACATAGACATAGATGTACACCACGGGGACGGGGTAGAAGACGCCTTTCTTCTGGAGGACAGAGTCCTGACTCTGTCCTTCCACAAATTCGGGAATGGCTTCTTCCCAGAGACGGGGTCTCTTATTACTACTAATCATAAGGCAGTAAATGTCCCTCTTCTCTCTGGTATTACTGATGAATCTTATCAGTATGTCTTTGAGCCCATAGTAGACGAGTGTATTAAGAAGTTCAGGCCTGATGTCTTGGTCATGCAGTGTGGGGCTGATTCCTTGGGGGCTGATCGACTTGGTATGTTTAATCTGTCGATATATGGCCATGCCTCATGTATTAGGTTTATTAAGACTTATAATTTACCACTAATAATACTAGGCGGAGGAGGATATACCCTGTGTAATGTGGCGAGATGTTGGGCTTATGAGACCAGTGTCTTGTGTAATGAAGATATTCCTGATGAGATACCAGAAGATAATCCTTTTTATTCATATTTTAGTCCAGAGTATAAATTTAACCCTAAGTTTAAGACTAAGTTTAATGATAAAAATGATAAAGAATATTTAGACAGTATTTCTGAATTTATATGTGAGCGTATAAACAAGTACTAGTTTAAGATATAAAAGAATTATATAAAGAATATTATATATAAAGAATATTGTATTGTAATAGTATAGTATAAGTACTAGCTTAAGATATATAAGAATTATATAAAGAAAATTAAATATTATATAAAGAATATTGTAATAATATTATATAGATATATATATTTTTGAAATATATCTAGATTGCTTGTTTAAGTGTCAGTACTGGTATACCTAGTTCTTCTACTAATAATGTCCCATTGGTCTTACTAAATATCCTCTCAAATATATTCCTCTTCTTGGGTAGAAATACTATAATCAAATCTGTCTTCAATTGTGACACACACTTAGTAATCTTGTACTTCTCATCTCCCAGTAATATTAATTTAATCACCTCGGCCTTCTTATTATTGATCTTTACAGCGAACTCAAGGCTCTTTAAAAGGGCTATAATATTCCGCCTTTCTATTCCCTTTTTAGAATTCAGGGAATTTATAGAGGCGCATATTGTCTGGGGGTCATTTATAGGGAACCATCTCTGTGTCTCTATGTAGATCAAGACTACTTTGTCAGCAGACATGATTAATTCCCACTCTGGAGTATTTCTATTATGAGAGAAGTCTTGGTTGATATTGTCAATAATAATAGTAACAGATTTCATAGGGTAAAAAGAGAGGGGAATTAATATTAAAGAAGATCTCCTTTATAATAAAGGAGTATGATATAGAAAATAAATTATAGATTTATAATTAAAATTTATTTAAATATTTTGGGCTGTATTTGCCTCATTTGAAAGACCCTTTAAAATAAATAGACCCTTTAAATTTAAAAAGCCTTTTAAAGGGGCCTCCTTTAAAATGAATAGACCCTTAAAATGAATAGACCCCTTTAAAATATAAAAACCCTTTAAAAGGGTCTAGTCTTTTATTTCTCCTTAGTTGGCCCTACGCTTGTCTATGGAGTCCTTGTAGGGTGGATTTATGGGCTGAGTGAGGGGCTTAAGTGTCATTTTCTCCACTAAATTTCTAGTCATGTCACTATCTGGTCCATCTCCACACCCAATAACTTCGAAATCTTCTACAGGAAAGCAGTCTCGTTGATGTTCATATTTCCCTTTACAATATATAAAACACTCTATAGAATTGTGTCTACTGGCCTTAGGCTTTAATACTCTTACTTCTTCATAATGCTTCTTAAACATACTCACTACATATTTAGTATATTTCCCTCTAAATATCTTGCCTATAAAACTCCCACCTATTTTACTAATCTTTAAAGATATTTCTAGTGCTTTAGAAACAAGTTGGTACTGGAAATATTCATCCACGTCGTGGATGCCTGTCATGTCGGGCGCCCCGTCACACAAACAGAGATCGACTTTCTCGTCTCCGAAATAGGCCAGAATTTTATCCACACAAGATTGTGTAGTAATATCTTCTTTAAGAATAAAGACATCTTCTATTGGCTCTATGTCTTGTAAATCGACAGTGACAATCTTCAACTTATTATTTCTTAATTTGTTCTGTTGACAATATTGAGACCAAGAGCCTGGGGCTCCACATAAATCAACTATATTTGATATATTGGAGAATATATCATAAGAGTCGTCTATGTGCTTCAATTTTTAGACACTTCTTGCTCTGTAGCCATTTTCTTTACTTAATTTGTAGTAAATGTCACTTTTGTCTTTACTCCGAGTCCCCATAGAAAAAAAGGGGGACAATAAGTATTATCTTAGTTCGGAAAAGAACTTTTTTTTAATTTTTTACCCTTCTCATGTTCTAAATAACTTCAGTCTATTTAGTATATTGATAATATCAAATCCAGATTTAAAAAATTGAAATTATAAGTGCGTATCTTTATGTTAATGCATTTTTAAAAAATTCTTATTTTTGAAAAACTTAGTTCCTAAATATCGCAAGAATTTGGGGTTGAAATTTATGTAACCCTTCCACATAATAAAATACATTTAAGCATCGAAAAATTATGAACAGAGTCTAAAAAATTTAACATAAAAAACATATATAAGTTATCCCATTTTTTGTTCAAATTTTTCTCGACTGAAATTTATACTACTTTAAATTGCGAATCGCACCTTTTCTTATGTAATTGAAAATGATCTATCAAACTGCATCGCGCTATTTGCTAGATATTTTTTAAACTGTGAAATACATTCGCTAATATTATTTTGTGTTTATATTATGCAATTTACTATTTATGTTTTGATTTCAAAATACTTGCTTTTTTGACCCCATGTTCGGCCTTTTTACTATGTTTTATGGCTTCATTTTACTGGCAAATTCTGTGGTCATTTTGGATGACAAAAGATTTCTCAGTAAAATCGGCCTGCCTTTAGGTCAGGAAAACAGGAGTCTCTTGGGCGAGAAAAGGCAGAAAGTGGTGGATATGATTAATGGAATAAGGACAGTATTAAGAATACCACTTATTATAGTGAATATAATATGTATAATATATGAATTACTACTTGGATAAAATAAATCTCTAAATAAAAAATATTATAGCATTTATTATACAATATAATTTAAACACGGACATTTGTTTCTAAAATATCGATAATTTACTATTGCACAAATACATGGCCTCAGTAGACTTTAGCCAAATACATTACGGTAATTCAATTTAATATGTTTATTGTTTGAAGATCCTCGGTCTCATTGTTAAATGAAAAATGCATAATCTTTTTATATCCATGTTCTTCTTTTAATTTCTTACCTATTTCTTCTACAGATTCCTCAGATTTCTGTAGCGGAATAATTCCTCTGTACAAATTTATAATTGAGAGAAATCTCCGATCTTCAGAAATTACATAAATATTTACTCCCAGTCTTTTATTATACAGTGACTTAATAATACTGTGACTACTAGTCTCAAGTATAATACAAGAATCAATTTGATTTATAAACGGGCACTTACTACATTTCTTTTTAGAGGCATGCTCTTCGGCATTTCTGATAATATTCTGCATAAATGCAGTGCATAAATATGGGAAATCCCCGACTGCTGTCTCTCCACTAAGCATTAATGAGTCATACTCGTCTAATACTGCATTTCCTATGTCACTTATCTCTGATCTTAAAGGTATAGTACTAGTAGTCATACTCTCCAACATTTGTGTAGCACAAATTACCGGCCTAAACTTCTCTCTACACTTCTTTACTAATGTTTTCATAACACCAAACATCTCAACAAACCCTGTCTCTACTCCCAAATCTCCTCTGGCTACCATAATCCCATCAGAATTATCAATTATATCATCAATATTCTCTACACCTTTAATAGCTTCTATCTTCGAATACACTGGTATATCACCACATAACTCTTTAATCTTTAATACATCTTCTTTATTTAATATAAAAGAACCAAATATCACATCTACTTGATTTCTAACACCAAATAAAATATCTTCTTTATCTATATCAATTAATCCCGAATTTTTAAATTTTATACCTGGAAAATTTACCTTTTTATTATTCTTTAACCTGTGACTATTTAACGCTTTAGCTTTTATATAATTAGTACTAACTTCTAAAATCTCTAGACTTAGAAATCCATCATCCAAAAAAAATTTCATACCTTTGTTCAAAATATTAAAATCTTCTATAGGTATAAAAATATCTTCTGTATCTTTTTTATTTGTAAATAATATAATATCATTGTCTTTGACATTCATTTCTGAAGATTTCGTAAGATTTATACGGAACTCTTGACCTTTTGTGTCAAGACAAATGGTAATTATAGTATTGGTTTTTTGACTGGCTTGCCTTAAATTGTCAATTAGAAGTTTGTGCTCTTGTTCTGTGCCATGTGAAAAATTCATACGGAAGATTGTTATGCCTTGGTTAATGAAAGATACAAGAGCCGGGATGTTATTGAGTTTTGGACTGAGAGTTATGATAATTTTTGTTAGATTGGGGATTTTGTTCATTAAGATATGAGTCAAGTTTGTTTATAAACATAGAAAAATGAAGAGACCAATGATAAACTTATTTGTCTATTATATTCATTGGTGATTGTGTAATCAAATAAATTTGACAAATAAGATAATCTATAGTATCATTAAAAAATATACTAGATTGACAAATGAGATCTTTTTAATAATATTTCAGATAGACAATAAAAAATTTTAAGGTAATAAATGCAAATAAAAACCAGACATTTAATAATTTTTTTATCAATTAAGTAAGTGGGTTGATACAATATGATTTGTTAAAGTCGTGATGTTTAATTGCTATGGGAATAGAGTTGCTACCTAAGTATTTTAATTGTCTTGGAATAGTTTTTTTCTCTTTTTGTAAAAATCTACTAATAGCATATTATATATCAACTGTGTCTGCAAAATTTGAAACGTTTTGATGCATTAGCATATAATTTTATGAAGTACAGATGTCAAGTATATCATGATCAAACGTCATAAGATTTGACATGTGCATCTTTAATTTTTAAATAACAAATACTAATATGTTAATCCCGAACAAAAAAAATTTTTACCTATAGCTATAAGGTAAATTTTCTTCAAGTTTAACCTTTTGCAAGAAGATTTGAAGTTTAGATATCTATGGGTCACGTTGTAATGTGATTTAATGTTAAGTACTTTGCAAATATTAATGTGTAAAAAATTTTGCCTACAATTTTCTACTTTTTTTTTAAAAAATTTTATAAAATTGGTCAATCATACATGACTTTTTATAAAATATAAAAAAATGTGAATTGCCTCTTTTCTTTTTACTTTTACGCATGCTTTTTTTTAGTCTTTTTATTCTGTATATTCTAATTTATACACTAATTTACATTTTTTTTTTGCTCTATTCTCTTGAATATTCTATTGATATATTGGACTCTAACTTGCATTGTAAAAAAATTCAGATCTACTAAACACATCTGGAGTTTTTTAGCTTATTTAGAAAATGTATAGATCATAAAGTCGTCTTTAACTTATATATGGGACAATCTCCGAGTCAGATAAATATGTATTAATAAAACATAAGCATACAATACTTATTAGAAAGAAGTTAGATAAAAACTCGCACGCCAAATAATAACAAATATTACAAAACAACAAGGACTATAGTATTCGTTTTCGTGATTTCTGAACAAACCACAAAGATATACGTTAAATACAAGTCTAGGAAAATCAACTTATATTATCATTAATCACCATAGACATACTATAACTTAATAAGCCCGGATAGCATAATCAAAGCATAAGTTTATTTAAAAACGAAAATTATCTCTGGAAATACTATCTCTGATGATTAAAAATTGTAAAGGGAGTTTTCGAAGGATTGCATTTTACAAAGATCACTAAAGATATTAATTGCCAGTTACTTATCGCTTTGTTTATGAATTTATTACAATGAATTTTATATCACAAATATTTTTTACAGAATTATTCTTCATTTATAATTAAAAATAATCAAATGAAGATGACTCGAATAAAAATTTAATGATTTGTTTATACCCGTACAAAAATTATTGGTTGAAAAAACAATATAACCTTATAATGTAATTTGTCATTGTAAATGTGAATATCATCAAAAACAATATGATCTAAATAAAAAAGCTTTTATTCAAAGTTTATATCTAACGTAATTAGACATGTTATGCAAAAATTTTTAATATCAATAAAAGTGCAAGTTTTTTTTATTGGATTTTAAAAACATTTAATTGGAATAAAACATGATATAAAGACATAACATAGCAAATTGTGGTATATTTCGTGAACGAGGCATCATTATATGGTGTCATTTATGTCTTACGCAACAAGTTCTTTGGTTCTAAATTTATCTTATACCCTTACTAAATTACTTAGGTCTAACAAAATGGACCTACGAATGCTTTCACTGTACAAAAGTCTAAATATAGACTTGTTATGTCTCTTTACATAATTATTTGAAGCAAGAACTGACTTATATTTTAAAAATAATTAGCGCGCATGGTCTAAATCTTTTTTACTTTATAACACAAAATAAAAATGATACATTGAACATGTAAATTTGCCAGTAAAATATATATATAAATTTACTGATAATAATTCTTTATTTTTTAAACACTAATGACATCATGCTCGATATTCCATGTGTTCCTCCAGGAATAAAAGTCAAAGCAAATACAATGAAAGAACTTATTTGCACTAAGCAGAAGAAGAAATTAATAAAATAATGTCCCATAGTCAATGTAGAATATATCGTAGTTATTGTACTTAAGATGAAGAAAGAGGTGTACATTCTCTTTTTCTCAGAGAATAAATTTGAGAGATAAGACCGGAAGCCCAAGATAAACCCAAACATAAAAAAGAATATGAAATTTGACAGAGCATAAGGAAAAGCGAATGACGCAGGATAAAACACAGCAGCAGGGACTTTCATCATGGCATATAAGAAAGAAAGGAGACCAATAGCAAAGAACACGACGAAGGCCATAACTCTCTGCATGAGAGTGAGACCAAAGTACTCAAGATCGTATTCCTTTTGCTTAAAGATTTGTTCATATCTTGGTGGTATTGTAAAGAATATTTGTTTCTCTTTGATTTTTAATGCTTCTTGTAATGGATCCATTTTTATGCCCTTGTTTATTTTTTTTTATTTTTATTCAAAAAAAGGAGAAATTTGTTTTAACTAAAAAACAAAGTAAATAAATTACTCCTTTAAATAAAAACAGTATATTAATATTTAAAAAAGGAGAACATATAAAGTTAAGATATATAAACATGCACACATTAAGTGCATGATATATTACATTTTGAATTAATATAAAAAAACATCATTTTTATCTTTGTTTTGAAACATAGTAAAACTGTTCTTTTGCTAATTTAAAACTTAAAGTTTCAAAATGTGAAGCTTAGAAATGTAAAATGTGCTTTCAAAATATTTTTTAAGTGCCAAATTTTATTATGGTAAATTGCATGTTATTATATTTAAAATTGTCTAAAAACTCAACGAGACAAATTTCAAAGATTTTTGAGTCATGTTTTTTTTGTAAACCTCTTTTCTCTTTCAGGGGTAAAAAAATAAAAAATGAATAAAGGAGAAGATAAAATTTGAAAGCAACTAAAATTTAATTCATATCAAGAAGATTTAAATAGACTTCAAATGCTCATTCATCAGCATATTTAACATTTATTGTTTTTTATTTTTATTGAAAATTTATAAAAAAAAAACGTCTTAAAAATAATGAATCGATGGATTAGAATGAAATCAGATTAATGATAAAACAAATGCTTCATTAATACGTACTACGAAGTCGTAAAAGAAAAAATAAAATTTAACATGTAATATATACAAAATTCGAGTCATGTTTAATTTTTTTCATTAGAGTCTAAATTTTTTTTCTATGTGCAAAACTGCAAATATGTGATTCTTAGTTGTACTAGAAAATTTTAACCTAAATATTTTTGAAGTTAAATTTATGTAAAAAAGTACAAAAAAATGATATTAAATAATTCATCACAGTTTAAAGAGCAAAATAATCTATTCTTATTCGAAAATACAATACAAAAAAAATGGCTAAAATCCATTCAAAATTACATTAATACATGAAAACTAAATATTTATGATCTATTGCTAAGTACAATATATAAAATTATTTCTATTTGCATTATTTTATACTCTTTATTGTACTTTTTATTTATCTAGACTTATGTATGTTTAATAAAAAAATTTTTATTTTAGCTCAGTATAAAAAGTAATCACACTTGTTTATAACTAGAATTATGTTTATAAGATATTGTAGTTTAGTGTCGGAATCAGTGGTGTTTACAAGCCCAACTATACGTATATTATGTTATCGAGATAAAAAACATAGGACTTATAATGCGATGCATTCATTTAACCACACAATATGATATTTTTATTTGTTTGTATTAAAACGTAAAATTACAATTTGAATGTTTTTTCCTCGCAAAATATTCAATCATAATCTATCAATGCTTTCACAGTTCCACATTTTTTAAAGATCGGAAGTAAAATGTACTTTGACAATTCTATGCAATTTATATTTGGCTACACACAGATCTATTCTATAATCTTGATAATTAATTCGTCAAAAATGAGACATTCACAAATTTATGCCACCTTAGCACAAAGCAGCGATTTATAAAAAATTTTTATGATATATACCTAGGTATAAGAACCTTCAAAACAAAAGTTTGCAAACTCCTACTGTAGATTTTCTTCAGGCCCTAAAAAATTTAATGAATAAATTATGTTTTTAGTCGGATTTTCACACACAAATTGCCATCAAGACGTAGTCATCATTATTGAACTACTATTTTTTAATTTTTTCTAAAACTTTTTGTTCTTTAAAAATATATTATTTTTGACAACATTAGATTTAAAAATTTACAAAAATTAATTGTATATCAGAATCAAATGATTGAAATATTTATTTTTTTTATAATGTGAGTTAAAAATTGTAATAGCATTTTTTGGTGCATTCTTATTTTTTTCCGATCATTAGAGGAGTAACTAATGGCATCCCCGACCCGCTTAATATTTATCTAATATATTTATTCTGCATAATTTTACATCTCTAGGCTCGTATATTATCAAGCTTTCTAGTGTCATTTTATAGATCGGATCGCAGAATCATATACAAAATACTTTTCAATATAAATATCACAAGATATGCTTGTAAAAAATATATCAATATAGTGTATGTTTTATCTAAGAATATTGTAAAAGGCGTCGTAAATATAATGAAAATTTTTTGTTAAATTTTATGCAAATTAAGATAAAATTTTTTATTCTACTATTCATATCTTAATCTACGCCTTCAAGTAATAAAGTAGCAATCTCACAACATTTTCTTAATGATTCCAATTCTTGATATAAATCGTATAATTTACCATAAATTTCGCGTAATAATTCTTTTTCGTCGTTTGTTAACATATTCACTTGTGCTTTATCTAAATATATTTCAAAACGTTTAAATTTTCCCAGTATATTAAACTCATAAAACAAGATATTTAATCTTTTGGGTATATTCTTAAATATATAAATATATTCAGCGATTGAATATGGAGTATTTTTTATATGAGGAGGCATTTTTCTTATATAGTCGAAGCAATAAACAAAAAATTGCAATTTTTCATTAAACATTTTTTTTAACTTATCGTCTAGCGAACTTTTTGCGAAAAGATGTTTTATTTTATCTAATTGCGTTTTCATGCCAAAACTAAAACTGTTGAAAATTCTTTTTATTTGATTTTCAACATTCTTGAAATCTATTTCTTTATCTGTATTTGATAGTGGATGAATGATAGCTTTCCCGATTAATTCTTTACTATCTTCTTCCTTCCACGCTTCAATTTTATTTTGTATAATTTCTAATGTCATTTTATCAATTGTATCTTTAATCTTAAAAAATTCCTCAAGCCGCGTATTTGGATTCTCGCTTAAGTTGTATGCAAATGATGTAGAATCAGCATTATATTGCAAATTTTCTGTTCTATTTATATATCTTTTTGTCGTTTTTAGTCTTGTTGAAAATGGTTGAGCAATTTCCAATCTTTTTTTCTTTTTTAATACAAAATTTTTATCGTCTATATTTGAGTTTATCTCATTTTGAATGTTTTGTGATAAAACATTAGATTGCAATGTATTTGATTCGTATGATTGATTTATATTTTCAATACATACTATTAGATAAAAATATATAAACATAATGGGATTATTAAAAAAAATTATAGGAGTGAAAAAAAAAGAATATAGGAGTGAAAGGAAAGAATATAGGAGAGAAAAAAACAAAAAAAGCAAATGTAATTCTTATTGGTTTAAAAATTGACATATAAATGCTACTCGACGTGTTACACACGCTATTATTAAGACTGAACATAAAATAAGACACAATTGATAATGATCTAAAACCGGTCTGTTTTAGATCCAGACTAAAACTATTTAAGAAATTTTAAATAGATAAAATATGACAATCAAAATAGTTTTTCTTCAGAAAGAAAGCCTTCTACATACCTCAGCTCTCCTTTTAGTAACATATGAAATTATTCCTTTTTTAATTTTCCGTTTTTTGAGAGATTTTCTAAATAAAAAAAAATTTGTTCATCATAAAATTTATTTTTAAAAATATTTAATAGCATTTAAATTTTATAACCGTTATTATGTCCTTTGGATAGTTTTTAAGTATGTCAAGTATAAGTGAATTTTATTTTTTTAGATTTTCCAATTTTAGGCGTTCAATCGCATTTGGAATATTTTTTTTTAGTAGATTAAATATAATAAGACACAAAACATATTTTTAACTTAGGTGTAAAATTGCTTTTTTTGATGTCTAAAGAACAAAGTATACATAATCAAATTTTTCAAATTGTTCTGGTAAGGTCCATATTTAATAGAACATTAAAAAAAATAAATTTTTTTTTGGCGACTATTAATAATTTAAAAGGGGAAATTTTGATTAAAATTTACATAATATATGTTAATAGCGCATGATTTCTTGTTTTAAAAACGAAAATCTCATTGATTTTTAAATATATTGATAAAATTCTCATCCGGGTACAAAAAAATTAAAAGAAGAAAATATGATTTTTTAAGCAAAGAAATTACTTTTTAAAGTGTGTATATTTAGAGATAAATTATATTCGCCTGATTACATGAATGATGACTAAATTTAATTTAAAAAAAGTATTTTTATTTTACCTTAGTAAAATTAAATATAGTTGATACATTTTATTCATAAATAATATGTGGTTTTTTTAGTTATCATCAATTATGCATAAAATCTCAATTTTTATAAAGATGCAAATTTTTAATGTGACGAAACTTGTTCGTAAAAGTATTTTCTTTTAGTTGTTTATGACTTTTTTTCTTTTTCCCGTTTTTAACTTTGAATCATAAGAAGCAAAGTATAAAATAAAGCATTCTTTATGCACAAAAGGATGTAAAGTAATTTGCCTCTTGGAATTTATAAATGTGTTAATTATTTAATTATATTATCATGAATATTTAATAATTTGTTTGTCAAAAAAGATAAATTTTTATGATCTAAGATGACGTTGCGATGATGATCATAAACATAATATCAATAAGATACTTGATACATTTTTAAATTTATTAAACTCATTCATAATTAAATAAAGTTTACCTTTTTAAAATATAAATATAATTTTTTTTTACATAAATAATGAACATTATTATTAATTTTGATCACTTGCCAGTATCTTTTTTCATAATCTTGTTATTTTAATTTTCTTTTTTTTTGACCCCACGATGAATCAAAAAGAAGACATTTTAAGAACAAAAGAATTTGAAAATCTAAAAGACTACACAATATTCAAGAAAAGAACTCCTAGATTAAAAAGATACACAAGAAATGATAAGAAAAGACTTAGTAGATGGTATATAAGCTTCGTCAAGAATAATAACCCTCGTATTAAATATAAATATTGGATAAGTATCAATGGATACTTAGACGACAATAATTTGATACAAAGCTCGCCCATTTTGAATATTCAGGGATCTTTGGTTGTAGTCACAGCCAACTCGCTTTATTTCTTAAAAGGGAATAGTGAAATAATAAGAAATCCGCCTCATTCTAGATTTGAGATTACTGAATTGTCTAAGTTTAGTAAAGGCTTCCCTAATGACTGGGAGGAAATAATTATAAGACAACTTACAGAGATATTTGGGGCTGAGAAGCTTAAGACTAGTGATTTAGATGGAGATATGGTATTGACACCCTTTGATAAGTTATATAATAAGATATTTAGTAACGAAGAGGAGGAAAATATACAATTGTCAAATGCTCAATCAGGCGATGAAAACATAGAAGAAAATTATTTAGCTGATCAAGAACAATCAGAAGAAAATGATATAGAAGAAACTGAAAATAAGTCTGAAGAATCTGAAAATATATCAGAAGAGTTTGATCTAGAAGAAAATAAAAATATATCAGAAGACGACGACACAGAAGAAAATAAAAATATATCAGAAGACGACGACACAGAAGAAAATAAAAATATTTCAGAAGACGACGAAACAGAAGAAAATAAAAATATTTCAGAAGACGACGAAACAGAAGAAAATAAAAATATCTCAGAAGAGTCTGATCTAGAAGAAAATGTTTTATTAGAAGTTAAAAATAACTTAGAAGATAAAGGTAATCTTTCTATAAGAAGTCAAATTACACAGGCAACATTAAAAAGCCAAACAAAAGAGGAAGATAGCGAAGACATAGAAATAGTGTCAAGTTCTTTCCGTTTTGACAAGTCACAAAACAAAGAAAGTAAATTTAAGGGAGCCTTTGAAAAGGAAAATACATTTGACATGACATATGATAAAGGAAAGCTTGTTGACAGTCCCTATGAGCACATTTTTCTAGAAGATAATATTGAAGAAATAATCAAAATAGAAGAAAAATCTAAAACAAAAGAAGAATCTGATTTAGAAATTTGTATTTTAAACACAAAAGAAGAAGACAATTTTGATAGAAAGTTCAAATCTAATGACTCTGAAAAATCTGCAGAAGATATTCAAAAATCAATAAAGAAAACTGCAGAATCCTTTCAAAGCGCAATAAATAACATTAATGAGCAAAACAGTGCACCACCTCAAAGAAACTATAAAACAAACACAGACTTCTTCATAGACAGTAGTTTCCACACCGAAGAAACACTTTCTTCGGGTATAAAACTCGAAGATATCGAAGATAAAGATTGTCTACAGGACTCAAAAATAATTGAAAGCATTTTAAGCCTAGGAAGTATATTGGAAAATGGGACATTTACTCCAAATGACTCAGATAAAGTGAATTTGTCACTGACAAAAAGAAAGAAAAAAGAAGAAAAAGGTCAAAAAAAGAAAAGTAAAGACTCGGTGATCTCTGAATACACTAGTGTGCAGAGTGAAGGGAAATCTAACAAGTCCCTACTAGAACAAATTATGAATAGTAGAATAAGCCGACCATATTCGTACGAAGAAGTAAGCAATAAAGAGAAGATTTCATTAATACAGAAAAATGAAGAAAATAAGACACAAGTGGAGGAAAGACAAAAACATAATGAGATAGAAATATTAAAAGGACCGAGTATCATTAATGAACAGCAAGAAAAAGAACCAAGTATAATAAATGAGGACAAAAAAGTAAAAGAAGAAATTGAGCAGAAGCGAGTAAATGTAGAGCCAAATATTTCAAAGGAGGAAGCAAAGGAAGAAATTGACCAAGATACTGTAAATGAATTGATAAAAATAGAAAACCTGAAAAAATTATACAAACAAAATGCAATTATACAAAATCAAGAGTTAGAAAATAAACTCAATCAAGTTCTTTATGAAGACAGTGAGGAGACAAGGGAGAATAAATCTTTGTTTGTAGAAAGTAAAAATGTGCCCACGGGAGAAGTCGAAGGCAACGCTACATCTTCAAGTCTGAATACTCGCAAAATAAAAAAGAAGAAAGGAATGCGCATGCCAAGCCAGGGCAAAAATAAAAAGAAAATGTAAAGACAAGGTTAAAAAACATTGTAAAATATTATTATGTAAAATACAAGATCTTATCTAAAAATATATAATAAAAGATTTTAAGAATTTTATATAGGGTTTATTTATATTTAGTTAATTTTAAGATATTTATATTTACGGTTCGTCTACTAATATACAAGGTATTTTTAGGTACTGTGGTATTATTAATGATTTATACTTACTAACATTCCCGCGATTTTGAACAATTTCGTCTCAGTAAGTGCACTTATGTCATCTTCTACGGTGTATCCCTTGTTATATTTTTTTCTTCAAATAAAAAAAAATCTAATGTCTACCTTTTCACATTACAACGAATCTATGATTCAAGAAAATTCTTAATGTTTGTTTCCCGATTTACCTTATGTGATATTTAGTCGCCACAATAAAACTATTTCTGTAACGACTTGTAGACTAATTAGAAAAAAAATATGTTTTTAGTTTTTTTATTTGTATATGCAAATTGATCCTGTTTGTATTAAACTTCTACTATTAATGTTTCTCATTTATTTTGTCGAACACAAAAATATCAGGTTTATTATAATTTATTTCTATATGTTCTCGTATTCAAGCTCGAACTTTTTCATAATCTCATATGCTGTGTTTACGTATTTTTTTGACTTATTGAAGCCAAATTTAGCACATAATGAAAACGATTAGATTATATCATCCCGTTGTGTTTTTTTTTATAAATCAAAATCTAACGTTCGATCACACTTAATAATAAAAAAATCATAGACTTCTTAAGAAATCCACAGGGAAACATTTATCCCAACGTCTTGATATATATATATTTCTATTTTTTACAACTGATGATTGCTTCGGATCTAGCATATTTGTTACCATTGATAAAAAGAAGAAGAAAACAATTAGCTTAAAACCTTTTTTTAACTTGAAACAACTTTATACGGTAGGTTCATAATTTAATTTAGCAAACCGCCGTCTTTCAGGCGACTTTAGCCTACTTTAGATTAGTTTACCTAAAAAAGCTAAACTTTTTTAAAAAAAAGTGTTAATTTGTAGTGAAAAGATTGCTATTGTGTTAATTATAAAACTATATAGTTTACAAAACTTATAATATTTTCCAGATTTATTCTCAAACTATACAATTATCCTCTTAAAAACTGGCATTCTTGAGAATTAGAAGTAAATTCGCTAAAAGTTAGTCTTATATAATATAATATATATTATATATACATTTGAGAAATCAAATATTTCGAAAAGAAAGCCCGCAAAATGTATTCTAGGATACCGACTTTATTGCTATGACATTATACAGTGATATTTAAGTTTATAATTTATTGCATATAATGTCATCCTTAAAAATGTTCTGAATTAAAGTTTTTCAATATAAAGATAGACTCTTACCTCATATGCAATTGTACCCATATATTACACAAAAAAAAGTTTCTACTAATTGTTCTTAAAAATGATTAATTATTTACAATTTCACTAAAAAAACAACGTACAGAATTTTTTTTAGGATACAAATATACTTTATTTAAAATGTGACTTTAATTTATATTAAACATTATAACTGCCTGTCTATTTTTTTTTATTCTATCTATCTAAAATTTGATATAATAGCCTTATGCTTTGTTTTTTGCAAAAACTGCTCTATATTTGTTGTATCATTGCATTTGCATAAATACGTATCCTATGCACCCTATTGATCAAACTTCTTAAGTAAGCTTATATTTCTGGGGTGTAAACCACTATACAAAAAAAAACATTCTAGTTTATATTGTTCAAAAGATAATTTCAATTTCTACATGTTTTTTTTTTGAATATTGATACTTGTTTTATATATTATATTTCAAATATCTTATAAGAGTTTTAGACATATAAAAATATTTTTTACTTTAATTTTTATTTATAAGCTAGTCGAAGCTTTTCAAGTGCCGAAACAGCAATCATACAATTTGTACTTAATGAGGGCAAATCTCTGTGTAATGTTTTTATTTTATCATTAACTTTGCTTAGTGGGTTTTTTTCATTTTCGGTCAGCTGATTATTGCATGCTTTGTCTATATTTTGCATAAAATGATTAAACTTCTGTATTATGTTGCCATAGTCATACAAGATATTTAGTCTAAGTGGTATATTTCTATATTTATAAATAAATCTTGCACTGTTTGATCTAAATCTTACATTATGAGGAGGCATCTTTATTATACATGCAAAGCAATGCTCAAAAAAAAGCATTTGTTCTTGTAATCCATTTTTGGATCTTTCATTTATTTCAATTTTTTCTATTAAATTATTAATTTTAGTCAATTGCGGGCTTAAATCCAAAGTAAAACTGTAAAAATAACCGTTTATTATATTTTTTGTGCTAATAAAATCTGTAGTTTCTTTTGTGGTTTTTTCGCAATTTATTTTAATAGTTTCAAATATCAGTTTTTCATCATCAAAATCCCATTGTTTAGTTTGTTCTTGTATCATTTCTAATGCCAATTTATGAAAGGTACCATATGTCTGATCGTTTTCATTATTTTTATTTTGATTTGTTTTTTCGTGTTGTAAACTTGGATTTTCACATAACCGCTTAGGACACGAATTATATTCATCATTAGATTGTGTATATGCTTCTTTTAATGTATATATTGTTGTCGGTGTTAGTTTGGGTGAAAGGGTTTCCCAATTTTCTGATCTTTTTCTTTTTTTTATATGAAGATTGATATCATTCATATTTGTACTATAGATTCTTTTATCTTGATTATCTTGTGATATGATGTTCGCTTTTAATGTCTTTAATTCTTTTGGATGAAACAATGATTCAGTACATATTATTGGATAAAAATAATAAAGCATATGGGGCCATAGTTTTTTTTACAAATAAAAAGTAAAATAATGTAGTGTACTTAAAATATTTATTTGTAAGATATTATTTTCATTTTAATCTTAAAGTATTGTCACAGACATCACAAAGAAAGGGAAGAGGGCTTCAAATGTTATTTTTTATGGAGGACCTTGAGCTTATCTTCTCAACGGTTAAAGGGCAGTCTGGTGGCCAAAAATCCCTTAAAAGGAATTTTTAAAAAAATCACCCCAAAAATGAAAAGTCAAGAGGAAGAAAAATAAAAACTTAAAAATCATTTTAATAATTTTTTCAAACAAATCCCCTTCAAAATTTCTTCTAAGCATAAATCTTACCAAAGAACTCTTTATTAATTTTTTTGTTCTATGCCTTATGGAAGTTTCACTTTTAACAGCACTCCAATTACCTTCGATAGTATTTGTATGGCATGAATTATTTTTATTAACAAATTCTTTTGAATGATTAACCGTCTTATGTTGTTGAAAAATTAAACACATTCTAGAATATGAAGAGAAGCAATCACTATGTATGATAGATTCTGGGTGAACATATTTAATTAAAAGTTCTTCTAGTGTAGAAGCTCTTCTATTATCAACAGGAACAAACACAATTTTCCTTTGAGGTGTTCTTTCTACAATCCCGAAAATCCAAACTCCTTCTACTCTATGGCCTCTATGGTATTTTACTTTACCAAACTTACTTTCATCTATTTCCACAACAATCCCAGGTCCTCATATTATACCTGTTTCAACGTAAACAGAATTTTCGATGGAATTTACTGTTTAAGTTATGATTTTTCTTACACTTTTAATGCTAATTCCAAGAAATTCCGCAATAGCTTTATACTTTACATTAACTGACCATAATTTAATAATTAATAACATAGTATTAATTCCAAGCTTGTTATTGTAGAATGGAGTGTTTTTTAATAAAGACCATTTACTTCTACATTTAGACCAAGTACATCTAAAAATAAAATTTTCATTATATTTTTTACTTGAAGAACCACATTTTATACATATTTTGCTTGTTTTTTCAATGTATTTTAAAAAAATTTCAAAAAGTTTTTCCTCTTGACTTTTCATTTTTGGGGTGATTTTTTTAAAAATTCCTTTTAAGGGATTTTTGGCCACCAGACTGCCATAGCTCCCTTCTCAACAACCACTGGCATGCATTAAAGAACTTATTGACAGCCATTAAATGAGAATTTTTTTAGAATCTCATGATTTGTATATTTATTCTGCATCTAAAATATACTGTGTAATACTAATGATAATAAAAAAAAAATGAAAAATGATTCAAATTATTTCAAAAAATACTGATTTTGATTTCATAAAAAGATTTAGTACGAAAAAGTAAAAAATATTCTAATGAAAGTTGAGAAGCTTCGGCCTATGGAAGATAATGTCGATACATTAGCTTTTATAAAATTTGAAAATTACTTGTTTCCAAGTATTGTAAAAATTTTGATGATTATTTTAAATAATTGAAATACATTCTTTTGGATTCATAGTATAATTTTTAGAATTTTGAAATAAAATTTAAGCCAATCGATAAACTTTAATGTTGATATAACTTTGTAAAAACAAATCATGATGAAATATGAAAATTTTTATATTCTAAAAATCCAAATAGTCATAGAAATCGGACAATACATATAAATTGAAACCTTTATGGCGTTTTTTTGATTTATCGAAAAAGAAAAATATCTCGTGATACTAATTTGTTTAATTTGTTGTTACGTTGGTCATGACACGGAAAAGACAAGTAATCATCAAAGACCATAAATCTAACAGATAGCAGCGCCTCAATCAAAAGATTTTTTTTTTCTTGCAAGTAAGAGGTAGGGAGAAACCTTACATAGGGACCAGAGGGATTTGGGTGTGATCCTCATCCAACTGGTACTGTGAGATTCTTACTCACTAAAACTCCCTCCATACACTTGCCGGTGCAGCAAGCTCCGCCGTATCCATTGGACTTTGGCTCCAGGAGAACACTTTCCATTTATACCTCAAATCGCGTCCAGAGTGACCTCACAGCGGATATACTTAACGGGCATGGTTATCTATAACCCGAGGAGAGACATCATCGTACTGACTCAAAGGTCCCTACAATCATCCGTATTGCACACACGGCTCCTTACACGACCACATCCCCAGCCCGGCGTTTTTATTGGGCTGCGTTGACCACCAGTCTCCCACTAGTTTCGGCCACCGTGTTACAGAATCATGTAGGATAGGGTCCACGAGACCTTCTATTGCCCTACTTCGTCTAGTCTCTTAGTTAGCTCTAGGATCCCACTCTAGAGTGCACCAGCCATGGGCTCCAACTAGGCCGTACCCATTAGATACTTTTATGTATCATTAAGTCACCAAAGGGCGATACTGCTTTTTGGCCTTGAGGTGCGTTTCTACACTAGATGCTAATCCCCTTGTGGCTGGACACACACAAGTTTCATTGAATCAACTTAATGATTATCGTGGACATTTTCATCATCTGAGTTGTTCCAACTGCATCATAGAAAGTAGAAACAATTTTGGTGCCCCTGGGAATCGAACCCAGCTATTGCTCAATGGAAGCATAGCATTCTACCACTGTGCTAAGGGCACCTCTCAATCAAAAGATATATGAGAACATCATTGATGGTGTTTTTTCACATAAATAGTAAAATGATATTTCTCATTGATTGTATAAATTCTAAGAAAAACAATATGTTTTGTTTATATATGAACTTTTATTATATGTATGATAGCCCAGTTCTCTTTTGTGCATCTCCAAGAGATATACTGAACCAACAAAAACGATAAAATTTGACGATCGAACTAGAGGACTAATAAACTGATTTTTGTTGGCGACATTCTTAATTCTAGGCCATGTTGTTTTCCTAGGCTATCTGTTTATATACATTTGCAAAAGCTAGGAAAAATTTATTTAATTTTAATTTAGGTCAAATACGACTATTTTTTTCATAATTATATTTACTATCAAAAAAGCAACCTATACATTGTAAAAAAATTATTGTATGCTTTCACAATTTTTAGAGAATTCGAATTTTGTGCATGTACCCTCGTTGCAAAATTTATAAAATCTTAAAAAATGTTATAAATTACCTAAGACCATTTAAGATGCATAAAACTCCTGTTGTAGGATGAATTTAATATTCCCAATATTTGTAAATATACTTACATGACTAAAAAACACTAAATACTCATAAAATCCGTAATGCAAGTTTATAACATTTGATGTTGCGTAATGAGATACTTATTTCCTAGGCCAATGACTAACAAATCTTCTATTCCAATTAGTTTTTTAAGGTCTTTTATCAATTTGCGTATCACAAAAAGCTGCAATAAAATATATTATATTCAAATTATAAGCACTTTCTAAGGTTAATCCAGCCCAACTTATATTTCTGCTGTATTAAAAAAACGATAAAAAAGATGAAAATCCTATCAAAACTAACAAATCTAGATGAATTTTTCTGAAATACATAGAACCCCCGCCGTAAATACAATCTAAAAATCTTTTGTCTTGTGATTCTTAAATAAAATAAAAAATACTAGTTTGTTTACGCTAAAAATAAAGTTTCTTTGTTTTAATTCCCTCATAAGATATCATTACACCAACGTTTTTATATTGTTTTCGATTTTATTTACGAAAATTTTGAATATTCTATGGTATATTGTTTACATTTCTATGATATTTACATGTTTTAAAATGCCAACACGCTTTGTGTGCTTGCATAAATACATATAAAAGACAAAAAAAATTAATCACTCTTAATGATATGTGTTAAAAAAATTTCTTAAAATTCGGTGCAGTATGCCTAGATATATTCGACTTGTCATAAATTAGTTATAATTAAACTATGTCTTTTACGTCTATAGTTCTATTTTTACTTTCATATAAATGTCACAAGAACATCATTAATTTAAAAAAAAATATTTAACATTTTCATGGGCCAATGATAATTTAAATACTCATGTTTTTAATATTTCTCCGTTTTAATCAATCTATTAAAAATTTAAAATGAAATTTTTTGCAATACCCTAATCTGTTTTGATTAAATGGATCATTGCAATCCAGTATGTTTCGTTTGATATCTGATTTTTCCTCTATAAAATACTTTATAAAAACATTCTGTAATCTATGCCTAGCAGAATTAGCATGAAAAATATTTACTTAGCTTTTCAAACTATGATTTAATGTTAATATATATAAAATTAAAAAGGTATTTTTTATTTTCATATTTTATACTAAGCATTAATGGCTTCACACAACAATCAAATATTTTATGCCCGATTAATTTTGCCTTTTAGTTATAAGTAATATTTTACTTTTGCTTCTCGAAGTGTTTTTTTATTATCAGTCAATATATTTACACGTTTGAATCCTAATTATATATAAATTTTGCTCTAAATCGAATTTATTTGCACAACTTTTATCTTTGCAAAATTAATATGTATTAAATCAATTTCCGAATTGATTTTCAATGTTTCATATTTAAAGATTCAATTTCAAAATATAATAGAAAATGCAAAAATTAAAAAAATTTACTATATTTTATTAGAATCAACATTTTATATAAATTTTTCAAATTTATACATATAATATCTGATAACCCCCGTAAAGTGCTTTTAATCCTTTTTTAATATTTTAGTTATTAAAACTTTTCTTAAATTTTAATCACACCACGTAAATATTTTTGATTCGTAGTAATTCATTCTTTTAGACCATTTTAATATCTGTGTTTGGACAATGCAATTAAGATTGATTATTCGTATCATTTATATCATTTTTTTTGATAAATTGATTGGTTAATTTGAAAATTCGAATAGTAGGATACACTCTTAACACATTAATTATATTTATTAGTAGATTCAGATATCACTTGCATAGAATAGTTACTTTCATTATTCTTTAAACTAGATAAATGCATCAAATTTATTAATCTTTATTCTTCTTAAAAAAAAATTAATATGATCTATTGCCCGTTGATTACGATTGTGTTCTGGTTTTAATTTTTAAATAATTCGCTATTAATAAATCCAGCCTACAATATTCAAGTGTTTATAACTACATAAAACAATTATACATCATATGAATAATAGTTTTCAATACAAATACATAAATTTAAAAAAATATAGAAATTAAAAGCAAAAAAAAACGAGGGATAATATTTATTGATGTTTATTTTAAATCTGCACTAAGTTTTAACAAGTACATTTTTAAAAATATCTACTAGAATAGGTACTTGTAAGAAAAAATTACAAGCATTTTATGATTCATCAAGAACCGACTTTAGCCATTTATCACTCTAATTGTTACTATTATAAAGGTATGCCTGAATAGACCAAAAATGGTTGTCCACGGCGATTTCTATAAGATTCGTGGTCTATCATCTTCAAATTTTTTGAATTTAAGAATTTATGAGAGACATGTATTATATGCCAGAGAAATATTAAGTCGTTATTTAAAAAAATAAAATTCCATATGAGGCATAAAGGCCATTTAATTTTTTATATAAGATACCCTTTACCGGGCATGATAGACTACAGAATATAAATAGAAAAGATTATAATCCATTTTATAAAATTTATAACCGCAACAAAAAGTTTTTTACGAGACAAAATCAATACAGTAGACAGAAAGAAAGCATTTCGTTGAAGCATCAATGTATGAGTCAAAAAAATTAATTCCGCGTCACACAACTGCTTCTGTGCGATAATTAAATTGTGATAAGAACCAAGACTCTTCAAATCATTCCAGGTGGAATATAAATATAATCAATTTGGTTCACTATCGCTACATGGACTGATTCGCAATGATAAATTGTATTTACATTATTCTCTTAAAAAATAAATTTTTTTCATACAAAAAAGGCATTTGAATTAAGGTCATCAAAATGCAAAAAAGATGTACGAAAACATAGAATGTTCATTTCTGTTTTTTTTAATGTCTAAAGGCCCTTGTATATTGATATAAATTTAATACTACATGCATTTAATTGTCTTTTATTGTATATCTTCTCAGGGATAAATATGATTTATTTTTGTATAATTTTTTACTTACTAATTACTTTTCACAAGATGCACCCACAATCTCTTTTGACAGTTTCCGTAACTCCTTCTGAAGTCAATACATTGGGTTCTTGAATTTTCCTCCTAGTTCATTATTAAGCCTATGTCTGATTGAAATAGTTAGGCTTTTCAAAATCATTTACAGAACTCTTGTCTGTATATATGCGTTCTTTCTGGTTATAATTGAAGCTTTTTAATATGCACGTGGTCAAAATATCTACTATTTCATCTCAAGTCAAGCAAGGAATAATTTATTAACTCCAAAAAATTTTGTTTACACCTAAATTAAGGCCAATGCAAGGGATCACCAAGTATTTTCTTCAATGCTGTCTAATATATAATGGATACAAAGAGTTTAAAACTCTATATTTTTGCAAAAAGAGCCAATACTCTTTTCGTTTCTCCGTATGATATTTTCGGGGACTTTAGTCTCGAGATCTGTTGAGCTATGCATAGGATAAGTTACAACTCCTATTTGAGAGAAAAAAGAGGTATTTACAGGGTAATTTTTATGTTTTGGAATAAATGTATTTATAATCACGAGAGTACAAATAAAAATTAAAAACAAATTTGTATAAGTATTATTACGTTTATTTTGTCTTGTATGTTTTTAGATTATAAAAAGGTTAAAATCTGTTGATTAAAATTAAAGCATGAGTGTTGGCAAGAGAAAAACATAGTCTTAGATTCGAGAATATCTACAATACAAATATTTAGCTGTACAATTTTAGTGCGAATTTATTTGGGTCACTAATTTTTTTTAATTTGTACTTTATCATTTTCAAAAAAATGAAAAGCAGGTTGGTGACAAAAATTATTAGTAATTTTACATATGATGCTACAAAAAAAAATATTTTAATGATATAAATTTATTTGTAATGTAGATTTTTGAGGAATGAAAAATTTAACAATAAGTATACAAACCATTGAAATGTAGTCTTTTATTTACTGCGGTTTATTTGTTTTGTAAAGAGATTCATATAAAAAATATTCTTCTGAAATAAAGTCATTGAAAACAAAAAAATCGATCGGAAATGGACAACTAAAAACATTTTTTTCATTCTAAAATGGTTAAATTTTACAAAAAATGCAAGGAATTTGTCGACTTTTCTTAAGATGAAGTATGAATTTAAAAATGAGTAATATGAAATTATATTTATAATTTTTTTATATTTTTAATGGGGAAAGTAGCTAATAAATTTGTTCCCGGCTGCTCACGGGGTTTAAAATTTTTTTTAAGGTTGTAAAAACAATCCAAAATGAGTCTAAAGTTTACTTTTGCGCAAATTTTATTACATTTTTAAAAGAAAATTTTTTTCTTTTATTCACTTGAGCAACTGTAAAAATTACACTTCAAAATAAATTTTTTTTAAGTTTAATAATAACTATGTCGTGACGTATTTTGAAATTTCCCGAAATAAATGAACTTAAGTGTGATTAAAAATGTAAATTAAGGGGAAAAACGCTTTATTTTTATTTTTCGAAGCAAACTATTGCTTAAATTATAATATCATTTTCTAAACATCAATACTTATCTACTATACTAAATATACATGCCCATGGAAAATAATATATTTCATAAGAAGTAAAAGGTATATATTATTCTGATATTTAGAAATTCTATGAAAAGGGCCTTAAATTCAATGTTTTTTAGCATGTTGAAATCTAAATAAGTATTTTTTGTGATAATTTTTTTATACTTAACATTCTTTATATTCGTGGATTCATAAAAACATTAAAGATGGTACATATTTAAAAATATAAATAATGTATTCAGCATAAGTTTTTTTTTTGCTTAGAAAAAACATCATTTTTAATTAAGTATCCAATTCAACCTTTTAAAATAAGTAGTACAATTAAATATATCCAGAATTTAAAACTTTCTTTGAAAGTACTAGTTATATACTTGTTAAACTGTTTCAAAGGCTGTTAACATCGCGCCCAAATAATTACAAACACGTTAAAAGCTTTTAACGAACAGGCTTAAAAACTATTTTTCTGACTAGACATATAATGTACAATGGCCTTCTCGTAGAAAAAAAATCGTTTTGAGTATATATGATATTTTTTGTCTCTAAAAAAACAGGCAAGTTATGTAACGTTAATTACAAAGAATTTTTTTTGAAAAATTATTTTTTATAAACTACAATATGAATTAAACCTTATTAATAATTGCAGATATATTAATAAAAAAAAACCGTTTAAATTTTTTTAATTTAAATATAATTGCGTTCTAAGTATTATATTTAAAAGTAAAAAAATAAAAATAACATTCAATTAAAAATTTCTTATCTACATATATTCAAAGATTATCAACCCCCCCTCCCGAAATTTATGAAATTCTTTATTTCGCTTTTAAAATGAATGCATATTCGTTTTTTATGATCTAATTACACAAAAATTAAAAGACAAGTAGTTTTAATGTTTTTTACCCGTACTTAAATATAAGTACTTTAAGATTTAACACAATATTCGAACATACCGTATATATTTCGTTCAAGGATCTAAAGAGGGAATCCAATTTTTGATAAGTTTTGCCTAAGATTTCTTTTCCATCGTTTGTCAATGAAAAATTAAAACTTCTCTCCAAAGCATATTCGAGAGATTTAAAATTTTCAAGCAGCTGGAATTTTTTGAACAAAACATTTAGTCTTATAGGCAGGGTGCTATAATTCGAAATTAATTTCATAGAATGATATTTATAATGCAAATAAAAGGGGCTTATTTTCTTTATATAGTCGAAGCAGTATTTAAAAAAAAGTAACTGTTCAAGTATCAATTTTTTTGATACTTCATCCTTAGCTACAAAAAATATAAAGCTCTCAATTTTTGTTAAATTACAATCTAGCTCGCCGTAAAAACTAAAAAAATGTCCATATATTATTTTCATGTTATTAATGTGCATTTTGACTTCATATACATTGTTATGGCAATTTTTTAGTGTATAGGGCCATTCCAGAAGATCATCATCGAAATCCCATTGGTCAATTTGATTATTTAAAATTTCTAAATCTGATTTAAATGTTTCATCATTTATTGGACGCTTTTCTTTATTTTTGTCTTGATTGTATTTATGAGACTGCAATTTTGTATTCTCACATGTACTTTTATCACATATGTTAACATATTCGTTGTTTGGAGAATGTTTTCGTTTGAGAAGAAACCTTTGTGTCGAATCTCCATTGTTAAAAGACTTAGACACATTTAATAATATTTTTCTCTTTTTCAACGGAAGATTTCCCTCGTTTTTTTCAGCATTGGGTACGGATTCGTAGTTATTATCTTGTAATGCTATCTGTGTATTGGGCGCATTTGATTCGGTTTTTTTATTTAACTTTTGAGTACAGGATATGAAAAAAATGTATTGAATCATTGTGGGGTTTATAATTATCTACTAAAAATGTAAAACTATAAAAAAATATATAAGAGACGAGCTAAAAGAAAAAGCGCTATATGTTTATTGATGATACATATATAAAGATTTGTTATTACACTATGTATGTAAGAAAACTTAACATATAATAAGGATCATATTGGATTAAATTTTTATTAGATCAATTAAGTAATGTATTTTAGTTACAATATTTTTAGAAAATTCAACAATATTTATGAGTATCTAAATCAAAATGGTCAAAAAATTGTTCATGGTATTTGATCTTATTTTTGACATTGATGGTCGATGTCATACGAAATGATCAAAAAAATTATATGATCATAGATAACTTGAGATATGAGTAAAAATACAAATAAAAACAAATTATTAGCAAAGCTTTTAATTTAAATCATATTTAGTAAATTAGAACATGTTTTGGATGAATATTCCAGTTCTTATTTTATAAATATTTAATATTGAGCTAAAAGGACAATATGTTTCGAATTCACCTTTCTGTCTGAAAACTTTTAACCGCAAAAAATGAAGTTCAGAAAAAATAAGAACCAAGATTTTCTCTATAATTAATGAGCATTAACTATAAGTAAATAACCGCATAAAAATTAAAATAAAATAAATTAAAATCAAATTAATTGTAATAACATAAATATAAACTCGTCAAACAGGCTTTTATGAAAGCATCCCGAAAAATTAATTTTTTTTAGATCCTAAGATGCACGTTTTCGTATTCTATTTTTAGTTTGTATTCGGTTGCAACGTTTATTTATAATTCTTGAAGAAATTTATAGTAATCTCTTATTTTATTCTATTTTTATAATACAGTTTATGTTTTTCTATTTGATACTTTTCATTTTCTTTTAAATGAAAAAAAAATATCAATAAACGAAATTGGGATCGAAAGCCAAGTTATTTTTTGTAATAGTGTATAAAATCAAGTAATAGTTTTTTCTGATATATTATATTTATTTTGTGTTTTTTGCTGCTCGAAAATACTTAAATTATTTTTGATTCTAACTGTCCTAATTGTGGCCTAAAAAACACGGGGCTTTACTCCTCTCAAAATTGGAAAATACGGGATCAGAAGCGAGATTGAAAAGCGAGGACTTTGAACAAACTTATCTCGCCTTGGAGATAAAATAAGCGATAATAAATAAAACACTGATAAATGTAAAACATAACATATTCTCTATATATTTTTAAAATGATAAGAATAGTAAAAAGATGATTTTTAGCTTATTAATTAATTATTCAATTTTTGCTTTTATATTTTAAAAGGCGGGACAAATGAGTATATATTGTATTCTTCTCGATAATATTGTATCAATGTTTTTTAGCAAAAAATATAAAGATTTTTATTCATAATCTAGCTTTTGATGCAAAAATAAGAAGTCTAAATATCCATTTATAATATACATTTTAAAATTATTATCGTAATCTAGTAGATTTATAAATCTAAGAATAATAATAGAAACAGAGATTCCCAACAACCAGAGATATAATTACTGCCGTTCTACTAAATTGTAATGTCTAGTGGAATTACAAACTAATAATTTTTGTGAACGCATTTGACGAATTATATTACAATTAAAAGTTGTTTGAATAAATAAAATCGGCGAAGAGGTAATATGAATTTTTATATAATTCTTAATATAATTACTTCTCTTGACAGACTCTTTATTGGTTAGTTATCACGCATAAATAAGATCTCCGTTGCAAGCAAAATTTTTGAAATTTCACACAAACATTCAATTATGAGGTTTAGAATTCTTAAACTGTCATGTATAAATTAAAGACTTTTTGTTTTTTATATTTTTGCTAATATAACTAAAAAATTCATGTAATTATAGCATACTTTCGGAAATTTACACTGTATATCTTAAAGATATTACGATACCTTTTTATTGTATATTATTATATCCCGTTTATATTTGCAAATACAAAGTCTAAAAGCAAAGAAAGTGTAGATTTTCATAGATATCGATTTTAAATATTTTTGGATAAAAACATAATAAAAACGAAACAATTTATATACGAAATCCCGATAATTATTTAGCATATCCAAATTCTATTTAGTTTAAATGTTAGTAGCTCATCTTGTCCCGGTATCGCTCATGGGATTCAGATCTTCACAGAATATTGCTATTGTGAAATTAAGTTTGATTTTAGCCTTCAGACTTTTAGCTATATTATTCTTTGTCAGTAGCTATATTATCTATTGACTTATAGCCAAGCTAATTCTTCCCTTGTTGCATTCTTTTGGTCGTATTCTGATCGTTGTTCCAAAGAAATAGCTTTATAAGTTTTCTTTAGTACTGATAATTTACGATATATGATATATTTTAATAAATATATATATACTGGAGGGCCTCGGACGTGAACTTATTCTATTTTTATTTTTTATTTAAAGTATAAGATAATTGAGCATAAACCATATCTAATTTTGTGTGATCTATTTAAATAATCTCTTTCCATTTATAATAAATTAAAAGTCTTCTTTACAATTGAGCAAAACAGTATGATCCTAACAACATTTAATGTAAAATGCAAAGTTCAATAAATATTAAGACTTGCTAGATAATACAGAATACTTTATAACTTTATTCGCCCCTATAATACATACGAAAAATCTTAAACATTGGTCTACAAATTACACTACTATAATGAAATAACATCGATATCTATCAATTTTTCGGCGTGCAATTTTTGTAAAGTTTTTTATAGCAATTGAGCATATGATATATATCTTAATCTTTGTACACATAAAAAACATACATTTGCATTTTTTTAGTTAAAAACATTGCTCAAATTGCAGAATATGTTCGAAACACTATTCTATAGTGTGGTATCCACCACTGAGGAAAGTATGTAAAATGTTTTTATTGTTAATTTTAAACTTTCTTTCCATTACTCCGTACCCCTCTCCAGATAAAATATTTAAATAAATGTTGGAGGGAAAACGGGACGAATTTGGAGGGAAAGATTTTAGAAATATATTTTATGATATTTGGTATATCATATATAGAATGAATAAAAACAAAGTTTACTTTCTTATTTTGTTAAAACAATTTTTACGTATCCATTACTTATATCTCACGATTAATGATTGATGTTAACTTTATTTACTACAATTATAATTTTTTTTTATAGTTTTTACGTATAATCGATATAGTTATATTTGAATCTTTTAACATCACATTTTTTAGTTTGTAGTTTTCTCGATAAATTGAATACAAAATTAATAATTTTACGTTTTTAATAAAAGCTTTACATTGCCTTTTAAAATTACAGCTTCATATTTAATAAAAATTTTCGATTACTTTATTTAAATTGTCACATTTCCGCTTTTGAGAAATCTTTTCACAAACAACACGCTAAAAAAATATCAAATATATAATATCGCCTTATTCTATCAGAACACTGAAATCACAAAACTATATCTTTTAATACACTATCTTACATTATTGTTGTAAGAAAAGATTTTAGAAATTAGCCAATTAATGCTAATAATTGATTAATAAATTGCCTTTATGTAATATGGATTTATAGTAATGTCAAAAAAATGTTGCAAATATTTTTGTATTTATATAATAATGTTTATGAACTGTTAAAAAGAAATTACAATTTCATATATCTCCAAAATGATAGAAAAGATGTTCTAAATTGTATTTTAGCACAATTGATCTTCTAATCTTGACAAAAAATCGCAACTTATCTAATTCTTTTATCTTATAGTGATTTTTAAAAGGTTCTTTTAAATATTAAGATGCAGTGTCTGAAATAAACTTAGGAGGAACGGCCCGAATAAATGCAATAAATTGCATCATCTCGCGCAACAAAATATAGCTTTATAAAAATATGAAAATTTTAAGTGCCTCTTAAAACTTTTTTATTTTTTAAAAAAATGATTCTTTTTTCCATATTTGTCCCTAAGTTTTTTAAGATTTGATACAATATTACTAGAATAACGACATATTTGTTTATAATTGTCAAATAAAAGTCTAATTTTGTTTCCGACTACGTTCACTGCATATTTTTCTTTATCTGTCAATAAATTATTACATATTCTTTCTAAATTATACCTAAAAATTTCAAAATTCTCGTTTAATTTAAATTTGTCATCAAGAATCTTAAGTCTATTAGGAGTCTTTCCATATAATGAAATTAAAATATGACTATTAAAAATATAACGTTGTTGACTGGGGAGCATATTTTTTATATATTCAATACAATGTTCGAAAAAAAGAAATTGTTTATATAACGATTTCTTGGGCTTTTCATCCCATGAAATTCTGTGGATAATTTTCTCAATTTTTTTAAGATTAAAGCTTATATTCAGTTTAAACCGGTAAAAAACTCGATTAATGTAAATTCTATTTTGAAAATAGATTTTGTGTTCCTGTGTTTCCTTATCACAATTTAATTCCATTCCGTCAATTTCGATTTGTTTATCTTCTAAAATCCAAGTTTTTAATTGATCTTTTAATAATTTTAATGCTGATTTACACACAGAATCATTTTTCTGAATTTTTTCATCTGTCTTGTATATATTTGTTCTCCCGACTTGTTCTTTTGAAACTTTACATGCTTCCTCTGCATTTTTATTAAAATTGATTCCAGAATAAGAACCTACCGATTCAAAACAATAACATTGTTTTGTAATTGGTGCATTATTTATTTCCGATAAACTAAATGTTCTTTTCCTTTTTTTTAGTGGAAGGGTTTTCTCATATATAACTTCACTAGTTATCATTTTATTTTGACTATATTTAATTGAAATATTCTCTTGTGCACAATTTGATTTATGTGATTTGTTCAAAATTTCCGTACATATAATATGAAATATATATTTAAACATTATGTGGGTATAAAATTTCAATGCATAAAAAAATGCCTCGGATGTGTGTTTAAATGCAATCTAATAGATTATAGCAGAGGAATTGTTTGCGAAATTGAATAAGGATCTTTACTTTTTATATTTTAACATTAAAATATACGCAGATGGTTGTTCCACCAATCTATTCAAACCAGAAAATAAAAATCACTGAATTAAAACAACTTGATTTTAGTTAATTTACAAAAAACCAATAAAGATTTTTTTTCACTAACAAAGAATTTCTAAATTTTAATCATTCATAAGATCATATAATTTGTCATTTTTGTTTTATTGAACTATATACCTTAAAACTGTAAGTCTTTGAAACAAAAGAATGTGATAAATAAGCAAATTAATATTTTGAAAAACTTTACAATATCTTGTAACAACTTAATTATTTTCATCAAGTTTCTAATATGATTTTAATTTAACGAGTAATCAAGGTTTTTATAGTGAACTTCTTGAAAAAAAGTTTTGAACAATAAATCTTGTTAATGTGAATATTTAAAATTATGGCTCGATATAAGCGTGTTACCATATGCAGAATTTTAAGTTATAATGTAATGTTATATTTTGAAGTGTTATTTTTTATTTTAGAGGTGTAGAATTTAATTAAGCAAATATGTACAACAGTATTTAGAATATTTTTGTCGGGCATTATGACGTTTTTACCTAATAAAATTCCGTAAAAAGAAATACCCTTATGTTTTTATACATAAAAATTAATAAGGCTAATATATTAGGTTTTAAATATAAAGTAATTATTTTTAATGACGATTATAAGCCTCTTTATTATTTTTTCCATTTTCAACAGCATTTCTTTTCTTATAAACAGCGGTTTTGATATTTATAAAAAAATTTATGTTTTTGCTATTGCTACTACTCATTGAACTATATACTGAGTATAGATTTTTTCTGTATTATATAAAAAATCTATGAATTTTTGGAAACTAGATTTATAGCCTAGTCTATCTAATTAAGACAACAAATAATCGATTACGCTTCATAGTACATAAAATTTTAGGTCATCGCTAAAACGTCTAAAAACTATGCGTTTTAATTAGCTTGTTTTAACTCAGACTAAAAAGTATTTATGAGTTTAGTTTTATTTTACATTCAGTGGCTTTTTGTTCTTTTAAACAAAGAATATAAATATCTACATACCATCGGCGTAAATAAACAACTTTAATTTTTGTACTAAATGTCTTGCAGCGCAGGCAAAAATAATAATAATATTACATATGATAAAAAAATTAGAATTGTATGCACCAGGTGTGCATAGCTACACCAAAGAAAAGGCAAATTTGTTCAAAATCTAAAAATATACCACGCATAAAATTTTTAAACCTAAAATTGCTTATTAAAGCATAAAATGTCAATATCATAAATTGTTTATTTTTGTGTGGCGATTGTTACAATGTCCGAGAACCTTCAAAGCTTTCTATAATAAAAACATTTTAACAAAATAACGTAAATAGGAGTGCATATTTATTAGATTACATATGTGGTAATCAAGTCTAAACTATATGTATTTTGAGGATAATATAAACGATATCCCCTGTTTTATATGATTTTAATATTATCATATTATTAATTTTTGATCTATAAAAAACTATTTCGAATAAAATTATTGAAAAAACTCATGTGCCAATTAACGTTTTCAGATCTATGTTACTGTAAAGTCTAATTTATAAATGACACTTAAGTTGCATGATACGCTTGCATATTATTCTTTTATTGTTAAATTTCAATTGGCTATGTTTTTGTTGTGTCTGTTTTCAACAGCCTCAATTCAAAACTTAGATTATATTGTGAAAACAAGTATATAAATATAATAATGCTCATGATTCTCTTATTGCATGTCAATGCCACAATTAAACAACATCTACTTATTTTTTATGAAATGATAATTCTGGAAACAAAAATTGATTGCACGGAATAATGTAGTATATATTAGAATATTGTATCTAAGTATTTAAAAATATAAAGAAAAAGTATCTTATACGTCTACATAACAAAGCAAAATTGTACATGAATCAATCACTTTAAAACAAATCGTCATTAGATAGGCTTATTCCATCGTAGCCAATAGTCGATATTCTTAATATTGACATGGTGAAATTGATAGCTTATGGAAAAAAAGGGATTCTAGATATAGTTTCATATGTCTGTATCAATTTTGGCTCCTATATAGGTTGTCCTCTACTTGTTTTTTGGCCCTGTTGATCGTATTTTCTCTGATTGCTGTTTGTAGTATGCTTCTTATGTATCTATATTCGTTTGTATTCAACAACAAAAATTATATAAAACAGATAGTTTGAAAAAAAATTATCGAAAGACAAAAATTGAATAAAAACAAGTCTCTTAAAAACAAACTAGTAATTTTTATGTTTCACAACAAAAATGGCAATTTTTCATTCATAATTTTTACAAATAAGCATGCAAAACAGTTTTAGCATCTTAAAAAACAAAAATGTTCTTGTACAATTTTATGAAGAGGAAAAATAACAAAAAAACTAATCGTGTTTGACAATAGAGAAGTCACTTTAAAGTATTATAACAACATGCAAAGAAAATAATATTGATCTTACAATATGGACTGAAAAGTAATATAAATAGAAGATTTTTAGCAACATACTAATATATATAAGACCATTCAACAACCCCTCCCCCGATATAAAGCTTGCAATAAATAAAATATTCAGAGATAGTATTTTTGTAAAACAAAAAAAACTGAAGAATGACATCATTGTGAAATTTATGAATCTGCAAAGAATTCTGGTCAAAATAAAAGAATCAAACTTTTATTAATATGTAGCAAGAGTATGAGTACTATAAAATAAAAAGAAGTCATTTTTGAAATATTTTTTGTGTAAATAAGTTCTACAAATTTATAAATTAAAATCAATTATATTTCAATGAAAAACGATACTTTAAAATGGGATCACGATTCTAATAATACCTCACATAATATAAATAAATCTATTCACAGATTATAAAGTAATAAAAAACCTCCAGCAATAAGTTAAGTTAAATATAAAAATCTATAAATTCTGTAAAAACCCACAAACAAGACGTATTATAAATCTAAAGCTAAAGACCCAAGTCGTTGAAAGACTATTTAAAGGGAAGTTGTTAGTGCAAAATGACAAAAGTAAAACCTAAAACCCACACATACAATCCCGACAGCTTATTCGTTAATGATATGAAATTAAAATATTTGTTTATAAGAAAAATTATTTCAAATGGTTTATTTTTTTTTAATGCCATATTTTGATCTAAGTATTTCGATATTTGACACAATAATTGAGTAATTTAAAGTTATTTGTTTTAAGCTTCCGTACAAGCTCTCCAATTTTTTTGAGATTACGTCTAGCGCATTATTTTCATCAGCAGTAAACGAATTACCATATTTTTTTTCCAAATTTGATCTAAATATTTCAAATTTTTTCTCTATCTTATAATCGTTAAATAAACAGATTAATTTTTTTGGTATACAGTTAAATCTTGCAAGTAATATACTACTTGAACATGATAAATTTAAACGGCTCTGTGACATTTTACATATATAAAGAAAACAAAGTTTGAAATATTTAAATTGCTGAAGTAATAAAAAGTCGGAACTTTCGTCTTTCTGGCATTTTACCAGAACATTTTCGATTTTACACATAAGTACGTTTAAGCTAATTCTAAAATTATAGAAAATCTTATTAGTTGAATATCTAGCTTTTTCATATTTGCTCCCCTCTTCTGTCATTATACGACATGGTATTTTCACATTGTCATTTTTAAATTTCTTCTCCTCATCTTCCCATTCAAAAATTTGATTTTTGACATTTTTTAATGAATATTTATCTTCCGCTACGTCTCTTCGAATATTATTACAGTATTTATTGTGATATATCTTCTTTTGATGGATTTTTTGATTCTTGCATAAATACCTTTTGCATAGTTTAGAATCATCCTTAGAAATAGATACATATGTTTCGAGAATATTTTGTGTTGTTTTCGCGACATTGAAATAATTCGAGATATCGTAGGTACTTTTTCTTTTTTTGAATGGAATATTTTCTTCACCAGCTTTTTTACATAAAACCATTTCATTTCTTCTATATTGTAGTAAAATATTTGCTTGATGTGAGCTTGATTCATCGGATTGATTTATAACTTCAGAAGATTTGATTAAAAAAATAAACTGAAACATAATTTTGGGATAATAATTTTTCTAATAAAAATATGAATAAAACTTTTTAGGATGCAAAAATACGTAAGTAAAAGATTTTAAGAGGTTTTCATAATGCAATTTTATATGATTAAAACATGTTCTTGTGTCTGAAGGCTCTGATCTATAAATTTTGGGTGATAACTCAGATGTATTTTTTACTTCTCGCATTTTTGTTTATTAAATAATTATTAACATACTATTAAATACTTTATTAAAAATGTTTTATTGTAAAAATATTTTTTTGAATTTTATGATATTAAATTAACATAATACGTTTTTTCTATTTCATGGCGGAAAATCACTTTGTATAATTCTATTTGTCCGATTTCCATTTCAATTGATATTTATAATTTCATTTATGATTGCTATTATTCGTGATATAAAAAATACGAAATTAAAATAAAAAAACGGGAAAAGGTCCCGCTTATTTGTTTTATTCCAGTTACTATGTATCCGCCTTATTCAAAATTTATTTATTATTGTACTTATTTTTGATCAGATAATATCAGAAATAATTGTAAATTTATGACTAGAGACGCGAACTACCCAAAGCTAGAATATTATATAGGTATTAAATTGATATAATGTATCTTTCTATAGATACTAACTCATAAAACATAATTTTCTTTATTCGGATTTCTTCTAAAAACTGCTCTTTTGTAAGTTTTATTTTGTGAATTGTATTGTATGCATGAAATATTTGATTTTTACATAAAAATTACGTTATCCTACTAGTTTGGTTTTTAAAGCCACATAATTATAAGTGAATCATAATATCACTCTCAACGTGCATATAAGGATGAGCTCGTACATCGAAGGTGGGTAGATATAAATCCCCGGGACTAAAACTTGAAACTTTTTGCGATAAACATAACACCGATAATTATGAAGTTGGTTCAATGTAATTTATGTTCGTCCATCCGAAAGGTATAGAATATAAGTAGAAACGTATTTTAAGCCAATAAAAGCACTCTTATAATTATTATCGTTACGTAAAGTACTTGCCGGTTTTAGCTTATTTGCATTAATGCTACACTCTGTGTGGATCCTAGAGAAAATGAGAGAATAACCAAAGTAGAGCAACATCGGGTCTAGAAGACCCATTTTTCAAAATTCTTTAACACGGTGGTCGAAACAGCTAGGGACTATTGGTAAACGCAGTTTAATAAGATGCTGGGCTTGTGACGCGGATATGTAAGATATGCATGATGTTAAGTACCTTTGAGCAAATAAAATGATGTTCGCTCTCTCATTAGTCATACTATAGGCATAAATATGTCCGCAGTGGTGTACTTTGGACTTTATTATAGGTATAGGTGAATTATATTCTAATGAGCCAAACCAATGAATAAGACGAATTCTGGGGATTTAAATGTTTAATTGATGGAGTTTTGGTGAATAAAAATTTAACGCTACCAGTGGAGAAGGATCGCATCAGATAACTTCTAATTCTTTGTAATATTTCTTCTTTCTTTTACTTACAAGAAAAAAATAAGACTAGCAAATTTGGAAATGTTTTTGTGACGACTTCTAACATATTTTATAATTCTATTAGTAAATTATAAGTATAAACGAGCTTTAAAAATATTTTAATATTACTCAATACAATAAAAATAAAGTGTTTTAATTTAATTGTTTTAGATTTTGAATGTTATTGAGATTTTTATAGTTTCTAGGTCGTACTAGTTCGTTTTATATTAACTCTTCTGAAAATAAATCGCATAAGTTTACGTATATATTTACTCCATGACTTTCATGAACAAATAACGAATTTGTTGTGTATTATTATCTTTTTTAATAATATGAAATTGCTGCTTTAACCTCAACCCTTCATGTAAGAATAAAAATTATTTTTCTAGTACATCCTATCTCATAGATAGTATATAAAGTTAATACGGGTTTCTTGGGATTCTACTATTTTTTGAGGTTTTTAATATTTAAAATTTGCGTATATTTTCTTATTAGAAAAAATTATAAATGAAAGTATGTGTCGTACCTCCTGCGGAAGTACAACTCCAATAAAGATAAGTTTTGAGTAAATAGTTTATTTCTCTTATCTTCCATACCCCTAAGTATGGAATTTTCTTTTATAGTTTTTTTTGTTTGTTTACAGGGTAAACAAATCAAGAAATGTCAAAAATGATATGTTTGACATGTGGGATACCACATCCTACCCTCTTCTTTTAATGTCCTTTATGTGGATCCAGTTGCCTCCTTCTTCTACTTTAACCCAGTTTCCTTTCTTCCCAACCTCTTTGATCGTACAGGGTCCTTTATATTGTTCATCCATTTTCCCAGCTTTGACATCTCTTACAAATACTTTATCATTTATTTTTAATTTTTTATCGTTATTCTGGTTCAGTGTGGCTGGAACTGATTTGTATTTTGGTTCCTTTAGGTTGCTTTGTCGTCTGAATGGGTCAAAAAAGCTGTATTGTTTCTCTAATTCGAATGGAGAACATCCAATAGTTCTTTTGTAATTTACGTTAAGTTTAATGTTAATTTTATTTGTTATGTCGTTGATGTTATTTAGCTTGTTTATCCTTAGACATTCAGCTATTATACTGTTTTGCCTTTCTGCCATTCCGTTGCTTTGTGGATGGTATATTGGAGTGTTAACGAGTTTAATTCCTCTACTTTTCTCATATTTTTCTCTGAGTTTTTCTCCGGTAAATTGTGTGCCATTGTCCATGATAATTTTTTCTGGCTGTTGAAATTCTTGTATCCATTTATCTATACATTTTATTATTGTATCTTCCGTTATGTTATATAGAAGGTATACCCTTGAAATTCTTGAGTAAACGTCTGTTATGCAAAGGTAATAAGCCTTATAATGGATTGTATCATGTTCAAAATTTTCAAGTTCAAATGGTCCAAATATGTCCATGGCTATTGTTCCGTAAATTTTATCAGATTCGATCTGTAATTTCTGAGTTTTGACTTTCTCTTTCTTATTTAAGTTACACATTCTGCAATTTTTTGTTATTGCTATTATTTTGTTCTTTAATCCAATTATGTTGTAGAAAGGAGAGAGATTCTTGTTTAATACTACGATTCCTGGGTGGCCGGCTAGTTCATGTATTTTTGTTATAAAATTTTCTGCTTCGGTGTTTTTGATCATTATTTTGTCATCTTTATTTCTTTCCCAGTTTTCCTTTCCGGATTTATCGTCTGATATTTTTTCTACATATTGTTCTATTATATTCGTAAGGTTATTTCCATGTCTGACATTTTCTATTTTAAAACATCTTGATAGGTAGTCAGCTACTGAGTTATTCTCTCCTGCGATTTGTTTTATGCAGTAATTGTGCTCTATCATCATCGCGTCCCATCTTTCTATTCTTCTGCTTATTTTGCTTTTAAATAGACAATTCCTGTTATCTGTATAGATTTCGACGTAATTTCCGAGTACTATGTTTCTGCACTTATCCATCGCGTATACTATTGCAAAGTATTCTTTTTCCACTATTGTATAATTTCTTTCAGTTTTATTAAATTTCATGCTTATATTTAAAATTATTCCGTGTTCTTGTGATAGTACTGCGCCCATTCCTAGTTCAGAGGCGTCGCAATGTAGTGTAAATTTTTTACTGTAGTCTGGCAGTACTAGATGGCTATTGTTCTTTAGTGTACTTACTAATTTGTTTATTATTAGATTGTCTTCTTTTGTTAGCTTGACTTTTTTTTCGTTTCCTTTTAGCTTTTCGGTTAAGCTTAGAATTTCTAGACTTAAGTTTGGAATGTATTTTCTGTACCAATTAAATATGCCAATTATTTTTTGCAGGTCTTTTTTAGTGTGGCATTTCATGTTTTCTGTTAGTTTACAGTCTTTCGTGAGAGGGTACATTTTTCCGTTAAAAATTCTTGTTCCTAGGATTTCGGTGTCCTTTGTGCAAAACTCTGATTTTGCGAAATTTACATTTACATTGTAATGTTTCAATCTTGTGAACAGTTCTTTAAGCGTATTGAGGTGTGATTCGTAGTCCTTTGTGGCAATTATTATGTCGTCTATATATACTGAAATGTTATTTATCCCGAAAAGTATTTTGTTCATGATTTTCTGAAAAGCTTTTGGTCCATTTTTTAATCCAAAAGGAAGTCTTTTGTACCTGAATGTTTTACCAAATATCGAAAATGCTGTCCATTTTCTGCTATCTTTTGCTAGGAGTAATTGATTAAACCCGTTTGTCAAGTCTAATTTGCTTATTACTTCGCTTTTACCAAGTTGATAAATAATATCGTCCATTTTGGGTATTATTTCCACTTCATCTTCAACAAAGTTATTTATTTCTCTATAGTCTACTATTAATCTCATTTTCCCATTTTTCTTTTTCTTAAAAAATGCGGGACTTGTGTATCTTTCATTACATTCTTCTATTATGTCAGCGGTTATAAGTCGTTGTATTTCGGCTATTGCATCTTCTTTAAAGTTTGATGGTACGGCATAGTTAATTTTCTTACATTTTATGTCGTTGTTTGAAACTTGTAATTTAACGTGATCTGTGTTTATAGGACAATTTTCTTTGATTTCTCTTTTATAATTATCTATAATTTCCCTAAGTCTTTCTTCTTCCTTAGTGATAAGTATTTTTCCTGGGGGTTTTTCGAATTCTGTTTCTTCTGCATTTGTTTTCATATTTACGGTTGCGTTGTTCCAGATTATTTTCTTTCTTGTAAAATCTAATATAATATCGATTCTCGACATGAAATCTCTACCAAGTATAATATTGACTGGTAGGTTTTTTAATAAGTAAAATTCAATCTTGCATGTCTCGTTTTGATCCTTTAATTTTAAGTCGAGTTCTATTGTAGTGTTAGTTTTTTCACTAGATTTATTACCGAACATTACCTGGATCTCTTTGTTTTCTCTAGTGGTGATGTTCCATTGTTCTACGAGGTCTGCTTTTATAAAGTTTAATCCTGCTCCGCAGTCTATAGTTCCTGTTGACTCATGTTTTGTGTTGATTATGAGTGGGATATCGAGTTGTTCGACAATGTTAGGATTTTCTAAAATAACATAGTTTAAAGAGTTTTTATTTTCCCTGGGCTCTGAAGTCTTTCTCGTTGTATTTTTTAAATTTTGATTGGTATCGGGAACTACTGTCTTTTGTAGTTGTTGAATTTTTCGTGTTTTACTTTGCTCATATTCGATCGATTTGTTTCATTGCTTTGCCCGCAGTCTCTCGTTGTATGTCCCAAAGTTTTGTGGACTTTACACCATTTTTTCATGAATCTTATACCTGAGGTGTTATTTAGCTTTCTCGGTATGTTAAATCTTGTTATTATGTTTTCTTCAATTCTTTTTAGGGCTGGTATGATTTCGGGTAGTGTTTCGAAGTTTTGTTCCTCGAGATATCTTACTGTTTCTAAGCCTAGTCCTCTGTATAGAGATTCCTTTGATCTTCGTTCATATTCTTTCATGCTACAGTTGGATACTTTACTGTAGATAGTTAATCGATTCATGATTTCGTTTACATAGTCGTCGAAGAAGATGTGGTCAGTCTGTTTGAGATTACTCAGTTCTGCTATTAAGTTCTCGACCCTTTTCTGTGAAAATACTTTGGACATGATGTATTTTTTGTTCTCTTCATAATCATCTTTCAATTTGGTTTTATCTATAATCTGATCTTCTATAAGATCGTATAAAAAGAGCCTTTTAGTTTCTTCATTCCATTGGTTCCTTTGGAAAATTTCTTCGATCTTTTTGAACCATCCTAGTAGATCGATTTCGAATATGTCGTTGATCAGTTCTACATTCTTAGTGATTCCTAGATCCACTTCACCTGTCTTAATTCTTATGGTGACTACTTTTGTTTCTTGAATTTTGGAGTTGTGCCCTGCGATTTCTCTTCCTAGCGTGGGTGGGAGTTCATTATATTTGTACTCTCTTATTGAATTCAATATGTCGTACCTCCTGCGGAAGTACAACTCCAATAAAGATAAGTTTTGAGTAAATAGTTTATTTCTCTTATCTTCCATACCCCTAAGTATGGAATTTTCTTTTATAGTTTTTTTTGTTTGTTTACAGGGTAAACAAATCAAGAAATGTCAAAAATGATATGTTTGACATGTGGGATACCACAGTATGATATTTGAGTTTTTGCGATTTTATTAAAAAATTATGTTTTTTATTGAAGTTTTAGAAATCATTCAGTCCAGGAATGTGTAGCTAATGAGTATGTTGAGATACAGTTGACAGTAGGATACATTGAAGTATTAAATAAAGTATAACAAGCCTGATATACTAATTGTGGATAAGTTGAGGAAAGAAGTGATCGTTGTTGAAGTTGGAATCACAAGCTATAACAACCTTCATAGGTAGAAACAGAAAAGAAACATAAATACGACTTGCTTGCAAATCATGTAGCTTTTCTCTATAAATATAAGCCAAAAATTATTTCTTATGTGATAACTTAAGGTGGAATAGTAACTTATTATAACCTCTCGCATATCAAAGAGCTCGAATTAGAACCCAGAACGGAAGCATATATACAGACAAGAGTCTTTAAATGACTTCTGAAAGCCTAACCATGTCAGTCGGACATGGGTTTGATACACATCAGGATGGGGTATTAGAAAACCCAATATGTGGATTTCAGAAGGAACTCCGGGAATTTTCAGAAGAAATTGTGAAAATTAATAGTAAGTAAGATATTATATTATACTCCAATGGAGTTTTATTTAAAATCTTCATTCTTAGGCAAGATTTCATTCTTTTCATTCTTCAGATTGCAAAAAAAGTCTAATAAAATTTTATGAAAAGATTATTTCCATCAGTGTTCAAAATTTTCAGAGTTATTATAGGCTAGAGAAAATCCAAGGAATGATTTTCAAAAACTAGTATGTCTTGGCGCTATTTAAGCTCTAATATAGCAATATAATATTTAAGTTCCGTATTTTCTTATTATACCAAGGCTTATATCCAGTCTATGATTTTAAAAAGATTTGAAGTGTATTCTTAACCTTTAAAAGATAGAACTCTCTTAGAGAAGATTATAGCACGTGAGCGAAAACATAGCAAATTGCATGCAAAAGGATGGGTACTACGCCAAGTGTGAATAGTGGTTAACTACATTACTACTTTTTTTTACAAAAAATAAACTTTCATTTTGTATTTTTATCAATATAAGTATTTACAATTTTAAGTCCCTAAAAAAAATTCTTATGAGGAATATATGAGCACAACGTTTTAGTTTAGACGAAATGCAATAGCGATAATATCTAGGAAATACAGCTGAATTAAATATATAGTAATGTTTTAATTTTGTAAAAAACAATATTTAATGAGATATAGATTATAAGGCCTAAAATCTTTGTGAGCTCAAACGTTATAGGAAAGTTATTAATTTATAAAAGCACGAATTCATTTTTCTGACCAAATAATTTTCGAAGATATATTTCAAGTAGATAATTTAGTTATATATTTAGATCTATGAGATTAATTTTTTTTAAACTATATTACAGTTTTAATTTAACTTCAATTTTATTGTAAAATACAAATGAAAATAAGAATTCTAAGCTTTCATGCCAAAAGTTTATGTTAATGAATTGAACTATAGTGTTCTTTTTAATATTTTTAGGATAAAATTTTTCGTTGCAGTAAAAACCTTAGATCTAGTTTTTTATCTTAACAAGATTTTTCTTTTTCTGCATTGTAAGAATAGTTTATCGAAATTTAAATTCCATTGTAAATTTGATTCTTGTTTTATTTATCACATATAAATTTTTTTAAACTGTTACAATTAAATCAAAATGGTTTTAATCTATAATTCCATATTTTGATCTCAGTATCTCAAGATTTGACACAACATTTGTGCAATTTGTAGTAATTTGCGGCAAACTTGTAAAGAAACTTTGCATTTTATCTGAGACTACGTTTAATGCATCCTTTTCATCATCAGTTAACATATTATTACAAATCTTTTCCAAATTTGCTCTAAATAATAGAAAATTTTTAATTATGTTATAATTATTACATAAGCAATTTAGTTTTGAAGGTATTTTTTTAAATATTGAAATTATTTTGCAACTTGAAAGTGTATATCGCAATTGAATAATTGACATTTTACTTATATAATTAAAACACACGTTTAAAGTATTAAACTGTTCCATTAGCACTATGTCGTGACTTTCTTTTTCTTGAGTTCTTGTTAGAATTCCTTCTATTTTACTCATAAGCACATCTAAACTTATTCTAAAATAGTAGAAAATTCTATTTAAGTTATGTCTGTTTTCATTATATTTCATCATTTCTTCTACTGACTTATTACATTTTATTCTTATATATTCTGCTTTAAGTTTTTCGTCTTCTTTTTCCCATATCTTAATTTGATCTTGCAATTTTTCTAATGGTAATTTGGGTTCGAAATAATCTTCTTGGCTTTTTTCTTTATTTTTATTTTGTAATGTATATAACTGTATATTCGGATTTGAACACACGCGCTTTGCGCGTGGGCTATGATCATCATTTATATGAATAGATGTTTCTTTAAAGATGCAATCTTGTGTTGTTTCTGAAATTTCGGTTTGACTTATAGCATTCAAAGATCTTTTTCTTTTTTTAAATGGGAGATTATTTTCTTCAATAACTGTATTGATTTTCGTATCATTTTGATTGTCACGTATTAAAATATCTTTTTCCAATGAATTTGTGTCATTTGTTTCATTAAAAATTTCGGTGCATGCAATTAGAAAAATAAATGGAATCATATTGGGGATAATACCGTAAAAGTACCTTATTTTAGTTCCTTTTTATTATTTTTGCAAAAATGAATTACGAACTATAATTTAATTAATAAATAACGATTTATGAGATTTTCAGGTCCTATATTGAATTTTTCACTTTGGTTATAAATTAAAGAATTATGTTTATATTTATTTGTTAGTAAAGCAAGTCTATTATATTAGTAATTATATTCAACATATTTTACAAGTTCTATTGTATTGTTAGCGTACACATCATGCTTATCAAAAAATACTGTTTTACATGTCAGAATACAATGTATTTACTTGTAAGAGTTTTTATGGCTTGGTAAGTCATGAAATATTATGTAAACATATTCACGACGTCTTTTCTCATAGGACAAACTCCTTTTGACCAGTGTTAAACTATTGTTTCTAGAAAACTTAATTACTGTATCATTAAATTTCACGATACATTGTTGTTATGGGGATGATATTCATCTGCTAGATTATCCTTTACCATTTATTATTTGTTACTATACAATTAATATATAGTATTTGAAATATTATAATCGGTAAGGACAGTGATAAGTTTTTCAAAATTTCAATATAATGCAGTTTGTACGTGATTTTTAAGTAAAAATTTTTATAAGTTTTTTCTGACTAACGGAGTACATATTACGTATTGATGCTGTCATGTATCCGGGGTACATGGCCATTTTTATAATATCTCTCTAAATAGTTTTTAATGTAAATATGTTTATTGATGGTTTTAATCTCTCTCTTGGATTCTATATATTCCATACCCTTCACAGACAGACTTTCTTTTATAGTTTATTTTTAATTTGAAGATTCTTGTCAACACTAACCTACAAACTTTGGCGTACTTACGAATGTAGTAACGACCATGCAACTTTCGTTTGTTTGTTTGTTTGTGTGACTCATCTTGACATGTAACTTGAAATGCTTGACATGTCTTTGGTCATAAGTGATAGATGACATATTTGACATCTGTTCATGTGATGTAGCAATGTACATCACAGATGCACCTATACTTTGTTATTTCTATTAGATAAAACATTTAAGTAATTTGGAATCATACGTCAGTAAGTTTTTAGTATTTATCTTCTCATTTTTACTTAAGTATAAAAAAAACTTACCATAGCGACCTCTCTTATATTATTAAATATCAAATGTATAGGGAAAAAAACAAAACTAGCACAAATAATGACAAGCAAAAGCTGACTGTTTTTAAAATACATTACAAGTCCTTTTAAGATTAATACTTTCAACTTAAAGTAAATATTTTACAATGTAATTTATGTACTTATTCGAATAAACGCGTCTATCAGAAAAAAAATATATCTATCAAAACAAAGTCCTTGTTTTTTAAATTTATGTGTAAGTTTTGATAAATATATAAATTTCATTATATTTTTAATTTTTTTCCAAATGTCCAAAATATAGTTGTTCTAAAGACACTTATATATTAATATGAGCTGCATTTAATATTTGGTTTTATTAGTAATTCTTTTTTGAAATAAATAAAACCTGCAAATTTTTAATTTATCAAAAATAAAATGCGTAATCGTAGTATGATGTAAATTTAAAAAACTATTTTAATAAATAATAAATGCTTATGAATAAAATTCATTTTACAAACAAATGAGGGTTTTTTGTTATGATTATAAATTACATAATCAATGTGCATATAATAAAAAAGTATAATAAAAAAACACTGACAAATAATAGCACGGAATACTTAGCTGTTGTTAAAGATAATTGTAAATTGAAGAATAAATTTATTAAATATATATTCTCAACAGCTGTAAAGAGAAGTTTAGACTATAAAGGTCAATATAAAATTTAATACTTCATGGAGTTTCAAGAAGACATAATTATTTGACATACACTATTTTTTTGCAGTACTTATAAAGCTTTAGCACTAAAAATGGATCAATAAAAATTTTCAATTACGTCGTCATATATTGTCAATCTCTATAAATCTTTTAAAATTATTATTTTTTAATTTTCCTATTACGGCTTGTTTTTTAAGTTAGAAAGTATAATTAAAAATATTACTTATTTTCTATCTTCACTTAGTTTTCAATTACCTCTTTATTCCAGAAATATTAGAAAACATTAATGATAGAATATTATAAATTGTCTACAGGGCGTTAGAGTAAAACTATTTCATTTAGTATTATAATATAACCTTTCGGTTTTCAAATATTCAATTTTTTAGGGTATGCTTATTGTAATTTATATTTTTAGTTTAACAAAAATAGGTTCCGCGTTAGCGTCTCCTGCTTGTATGTGGCTTCTCGTCTACATAGTCTGTTCCACATCGGCTTCGTCTCCTCACCTTCGGTAGTCCTGAGTTGCTTTCTAGCGTCTTCTTTAGCGTGATCATCTGGATGTACGCTTCTGCCTTATTATAGATTTCAAGTCTTGTGGTATAAGATTTACGAAACTTAGGCACTATACCATCCCAAGTGATTACGTAGGAATAATTTCTGTTTTTAGTCCATATATTAGGCCCATTTCGTTGCGAGGACATCATACTTTCTTAACTTATCGTATTAGACTTGATGAAGATTTTCTTGTGATGTGACATATCAATTTTCAAATATTAAATTTTTTTTCATATTTTTACCAGTATTGATAACTTATAAGTCCCATCTTTTTTTATTCTATATATATTTAATTTTCCTCGTTTCTTCTTTTTTTATTCGTCAAATAGTTCTACTTGTATATATTCATATTCTTCACTTATATTTATTTCCCCTTGATAATATACCTTTTTATTATCATAAACCAGTACCATATTATTTTCTTCTTCTACTTCTATTAATTCACATGTTTTTTTCAAATACAAATATAATTCTTCATTACCTTTCACATTTCTAAAATTAAAAATGCAAAATTTTTTATCTTTTTCTTGACTTGTACTTGTCAAGAAATTAAGTGCTAATAATGAATATTTTTCTGGTTTTTTATACTTATTTATGAAGTTTACATTCTTTTTACTCGTTTTTATATTTTTTTTCTTGTATATTTTTATATTGACTGGTATATTTTCCTGGATTTTTCTATAATAAAAGTAATCATTAATATATATATTGTTATGATATTGTGTACAATATTTCAATATCTCATGTTTCTTATGTACTATTTCTTTTTTTGTAGTTATATAACAATTCATGCTCTTTTTATATTTTATAGGTTCTAGTTCATGTTTTTTGTATGCGGGATTATATTTCCATATGATTAAGTGTGGTACTAAGAGTTTGAATTTTTCTTTAAGAATATTTTTAGTATGTAGATATTTTTTACTAATAACACGCTTAGTGTTTATAGTTATAATATGTCTTGGTGGAGATACATAAGTTAAACACGGGGTAATTATTTTGTATTTTATACTAAAGCCCATATTCATGCTAAATTTACTTATTTATAGTTTTTTCATACATTTTGTTTGTTCTACAACAAATTACTTTTAAGGTCAACTTTGTTTCCAAAAAGTTTTTTTTATATAGGCGATAAATATGTTTTTAGTATAAATATATGTTGTTTTATTTTTTTAAATATGTTGCTTTATAATATGTTGTTTTATTTATATAATATGTTTTTTTCCCGTACTCCATACTACTATCCTGTTTTACTCATTTATGTTCTTGTTTTTCTCATGTATGATCTTGTTTTTCTGCCCTTCTTACAAGATACCTCACTTCTCCTAAATTTGTGTATCTTGTTTTTTCTCATGTATGTTCTTATTTTTTCTCATATATGCTTAGTATTTCGCTCATTTTTCGTTCTATTTCTTCATCTGTCTCCACTTCTCTTTCTATCTTTAGTACCATACACACTAGTTTTACACATGCTTTTATTAAAAGTTCCTCGTCTTCTTGATATGTTTCAAGATACACTGTGTCATTTAGAAATACCCAAAGATATTGGGTCATTAGCCTTGTGAGTTTATATTTCTCTACATATAAGTTTATATTTTTATAAATGTCTACCATCTCAAAGTCAAAGTCCATTATTTTACAAATTTCTAATTCTATATTAGAATTATTTACTAATAGATCTTTATTATTTATTATATAATTTGATATTTTACATCCCAGTACAATACAAGTATTTATTATAGTGTCTCTGTCTCCAGTCCCTTCTTTCTTATATATTTTGTATAAATTTGTACAATATTGTACAGATCTCTGAGTACAGCCCAAGTTTCTACATTTATTTACAATTTCCTGTATGTCCTTAAAAGTCATATATAAATTAAAGGGGGTCAAATTTAAACAATATTTCTACAATACATTTATTATTATTTTATACTGCTCTATTTATTATATATATTTAATACAATTTAAGTATCTAATAGATTTGTACTTTCTTTTAAATTATGTTAAGGGTGTTCTTGTCTTTTCCTAATATCTTCTTGATTTCTTGTATATCTACTGTCTCACATTTATCTATCACTCTTTTTACATATTCTTCTACTCCTTCTTTTATATTCTCCACCACTCTCTTATCAATATTTTGCTCCACTCCCATTTCTCTAAAATACTGCTCGATTTTATATTTAATTTCTTCATTATTCAGTAATTGTCTACTATTTTTATATGTCATAAACTTAGTAGATTTGTAAATATTCTCAAATTCGTATTTTCTTTCTGTAATTTCAAGTGTCTCTGTCTTTTTCAAGTTCTTTAAGAACTTGTTGTCTAAGAATTTGTTTATTTTTAGTGTGGGTCTTGTTTTTAGATTTTTGATTTTTTCTATGACTATTTTGTTGAAATCTAGTGGGGTGATTTTGTATATTTTAAGGAATTTAAGGAGGGTATTTTTGTCTATTTTTTGGTGTATAAAGAAATTTATAAGGTCTTCAATAGTATCTTTATGATCTTGATCTTCTTTAAGTTGATCTTGATCTTCTTTGAGATTTTGACTTTCCATAAAGAGGGTTTTAAAAAATTAAATAAAATTCTTTTTTATATCTTTTTTTAATATATCCAGTTTAAACTATATTAAACTTATATAGTTGTTTTAATTTTTAGTAAATATATTTAGGACGGGGAGTTCGTCTATTACTAATTTACTTATAAATCTCATAAATGTCTCATCATAACATTCATCAATATACTTATTTATCTTATCTTCTTCATTATATTTAATCTTATCAAGTCTATTTCTTTTTAATATCTTAAGACAATATGAATATAAAGTACTTGTCCTCGGTCTACTACTCATAGTCTCACTATATCCCTTTTTATATTCTTCTCTAATTATTTCTTCTAAATTTATCTCATTCTTCTGTAGAATTTTGTAAATATTTCCACTAAGAAAGGCATTCTCGGGGTTGTTCACCCACATTTCAGAAATAAATCTAAGAATCTCAATATCCAAGATATTCTTACTTAATAGAGAAATATATAAGATATATTTAGTGTCACTACAAATAAATTTACCATCTTGTACGAATATCCCTCGTCTGAAGATGAAATCTTCATAGACTTGGATTTGGGGGGCTTTCTTGACTAAGACATTGTAAATTGACTTGTAGTCTGAGAATTTAGGCAGAGTCAGGAATAAATAAACAAGTCTATCAAAATCTATAGTGGAAGTATTATTATGATCGATATATTGATCTAGTAAATAATATTTCCCGGAATCTATGAAATATAAAGTGGGGGTTTCTATCCCTTGGAATAAAGAGACTTCTCTTAGTTCTATAAGTTTACTCACAAATGAGTCACTCTTGTGTAAATTTAGAAGGACTTGTTTCATGTCGAGATGGTCTAAAACCATATACTTGATTTTCTTAAAATGGTAATTAAGAATTTTAAAGAATGATTCAAGGACTAAATCTTTATCATTTAACTTATAAATGTCATCGTCCTTATTAAATGTATTAGATATGCTGTTAGATGTAGTGGTATTATTAGAAGATACTTGTGGATGTTTTCTTACCCATAATCTTTTAAGTTTTTCTCTACCACTTCTTCCTAAGACACTTGTCCATAACTCTAACTTGTTTATACTCACTTCGTCATAAACCTGAGATGACTTAATGAGTGGATCATAAAACAATATATGAGAAAAGGAGTGGAACTTAGCATAAAACACATTATTAAAATCTTCATTCTGCGTCATGAAATACTCAGAGACCATTTTTATATCTTCGAAATATGGGAAATTTACTATTAAGAAATCTATATTGTCAATAAAAGGCTTAGTAATTTGGACTACTTCTTTTTTAAAAGATTTTAAAGATTTCCTCATAAATCGAAGCATTTTCTTGTAATCGTGTTCATCCATGCGAAAGGGAAAAAAAACTAAAATTTATAAATAATTTGAAATTTAAAATAAATCTAAAATAAAACTAAATCTAAAATAAAACTAAATCTAAAATTATTTAAGATAAATTTATTTGAGATTATTCATGCAATATAAGTTTATGCAATATAAGTTTATGCAATATAAGTTTATGCAATATAAGTTTATGCAATATAAGTTTATGCAATATAGGTTTATGCAATATAAGTTTATGCAATATAAGTTTATGCAGACATAATTATATTATCTAATCTTATTTTGTAATAATATCACCCCCATGTTCAAAATACGAAATGATCTCAAAATACAAAATGATCTTAAAATTCTTGACATTTTCGAACTACAAGGAGAATCAAAAAATATCCACAAATTTGATGGGAAATTTAATAGGCAGAAAATAGAACTGGAATTTGACACATTTATTTTAAAAGGAAAAAAGATAAATAAAAAGATCAGTATTTTAGAAAAAGAAGATGATCAATTAAAAATAATATCTAAAGAAGTAAATTATTACATTTTTGATAAACCACCAAAATATAAAGTACTAAATTAGTATTTGAAATCAGATCAGTGAATAAATTGTAATTTGACAATTCTGTCTCCTTTACTCCTTTTTAGGTATAAAAAAAGAAATTTCTAATTTTTTATGGAAAAACAACAAAATGAGAAGAAACTCAATGAAGAAGAAACTGAAAAATTAGCTCTTAAAGAAGAACACCCTAAGAAAGTCAATGAAGAAGACAATTTAGACACTCTTCCGGAGAAAAGGGAAGAACACCCAAAGAAAGTCAACGAAGAAGACAACTTAGACACTCTTCCAGAGAAAAGGGAAGAACACCCTAAGAAAGTCAACGAAGAAGACAATTTAGACACTCTACCAGAGAAAAGGGAAGAAGACATTGTTTTTAAAAAAGTCAATGTTGAAAAAAATAAGGAAAAAGAAGAAGATCACAATTTCTCTTCAAATTACGCAGACCATAAAATCGACCTTCTCTCCATAGAAAATAAAGATTTTCCTAAGAAACAGAAAAAAGTAAAAGACTCTCTTCATTTACTTAAAGAAAACAGAGACAGAGATTTCGGGAGAAGTAAAAGAGGACATGTAAGAAATAAAAAACAAGGAAGAGAAACAGGAACAAGAAGGATAAAAATAAGAAAGAATAATTATGAGAGTAATGATATAAATAATTACAATATAAAAACAATATCAAAAAAGAGTAGAAGAAAAGAAGCAGAGAGACAGTAAAAAAATAAAGAAATATTATATAATACTCTTTTTAAAATATTTATAAATATATCTTATACTCTTAGTAAAATAAACCCCCCCTTATAAAATGACAAGTGAAAAACAAATTCATAAAGAAAGTCTAACAGAAGTAGTAAAATATCTAAATGAGGAAAATAAAACAAACATAGAAGAGGAAGAAGAAGTAGAAATATACAGTAAGAAGAAAATAAGACAAATGTCAAAGAAAAGAAAAACAGAAGAAAGAACAAAAAACAACGAGAAATCTCAAGAAAAAATGAAAGGCGATAAATTTAAGCAAGAGAAGTTGCAAGAAATATCTGAAAAATCTAAACAAGAGAAATCTCAAGATACCCATAAGCAGGAGAAACTTACACGAAAAGAAAGAAGGAAAATGAAAGAAGAAAACAATGGAGAAGGTATGAGCTCAAAAGAATACATGAAAATATTTAAAGAAAATCCAGGGAGAAAAATCGAAAGATCAGATAAAAATATCAGCAGGCTGCATATTCCAAGTAAGAGGAAATCGGAATTCCCTAAAGCGGACGAGAAGCCTAAAAAGAGAAACTTCAAGAAAAGGTCTAAGCAAAGAAGACGATAAACAAAATAAAAACATATATAAGTTATATAAGAGTTATATATAAGCTATATAAGCATTATATATAAGTTATATAAGCATTATATATAAGCTATATAAGCATTATATATAAGTTATATCTATTTGATGTCGCGTTGTGATTTACGTGGCCTTATTTTATACTGTGGTATTATTTATGCCTTCTTTTACATTATTAAATTCTATAGAGACCTTTGAGTTTTATAATAGACTTTTTATCTGTAAAAATAATATCGTATAATTTCTTTCTTTCTCGTTTCGTACATATGAAAACATATCTAAATATATCTTCTTTGATTAAATCTATAGAAATGTCATGTTTTTTTAAGTAAAATATTAAAATCATCAAATTATCAAAATCCTGAGACTTGACCATGTCGACTTTCTCTTCATTTTTAAAATTTGATATCAAATTTATAGCAGTCAAATATATAAAATTCCTTAATTTGTAATAATCCGCACTGTCTTTATAAGTGAAAGTAGATTCGCCCACAGTACATGTTTTTATAATTTCTTGATTGGGTCTCTTTGTCTTTTTTATATTCCTTAGATCTTCTAATAAATACTGGTAGATAAATAAGAAGTCTTCCTTATTTTCAATATTCAATTTCTCAGACAAGAAATAAAAAAGTATAAAAATATTCTTGTGTCTTTTTCCATATTTCTTCATCTCCTTAAAAATTACTCTAGTGTCTATTTCTTGTAAATTTATACATTGATTTATAATCTTGACTCGACTCATTTGTAAATAAATATCTTCTACTTCTATAAACATGAAATAAATCATCATCAACATCTCGAAATATTTCTCTGTATTCCTAAAATCCATATTTATGAAATATACCACAAAATATAAAACATCCTTGTGATTATCCTTTAAAGTTATCAAATATAAATACAAATATGATAAATTCATATCTCTAAATAAAATATTAATAAATTGTATCTTGTTCTTCGAATTATTAATTATAATTAATAAATTATCTAATAAAAGATCTAAAGTGGACTTATTTATAAATCTCAGAATTATCTCATTATATAAATCATTATTATAAAGATCATTGTATATTTTTACAATATCAAATGACTTATTAAATTTCATCTTGATCTTATTTAAAATCTTATATTTGTATTTTAAAAAATTTTCAATCATGAAATCATAATCACTGAATGTTTTAAATTGTGTGGAAATTGTAAAATTTTCTAAATTATCATGTAATAATTCTAAAGTATCCGATTCATCGTACGAGCCATCTGTAAAATCCAATATTTTAAGTATAAAAATCATCATCATAGTATCTTCGTAAATATTAGTAAATAAATGTATTGATTCCTCAATACATCTTAAATAAATCCCTTTTTTATATTTCGAACTTCCAAGTTGATAAATCAACTTGATAAGTTCAATTAATAATTCCAAATCTGAAGATTCAAAAATTTTAAAAGTATCTTGAGAAAACATCAAATCTATCAAATAAACACTGTATCCTAAAAGAAAATCTTTATAATCATCAGAAAACATCTTAAAATCATAATCTAATAAATAATATAGAATTCTACAACAAAATAAGAAATTTCTATCTAACAAATTATTCTCTAAATAATAATTTAGTTGTTTGTAAACATCTAATAATCTATTATGACAAATCTTATTATTATCTAATAACTTAAGAATAATAGACAAATTTTCTGTAGATTGTAAATCTATCAATTTTTTATATTCCTTGTAAATTATATTGTATCCAAAATAATTCCTGAAAAAATCAATATCTTCGTTATTGACTTCGCATTCTTGTAAAATGGAAATAATGTCTAAAGGATGTGTAAAATTTTGTATATTTTTCTTTAACCATGTCATAATATTCACATTTAGATCAATTTGATTGTATTTGATAAGAGTAAAATTTTTTATATTTTTTACCATTTCAATTATTTTATGCAGAATTTTTTTATTTATAGAATAATTTGTGAGTTTGTTTGTTTTCAAAAGATAAAATTGAATATAAAAATCTTCATGTTCAAATATCTGAAAAAAATCTACAATATTAATATCGATTATTTCATATCTTTTTATTTTGCTTGTTATATCTTTAATTGGAGATGTTTTTGTCTTTTCTTTCTTCAAGTGCATTTGTTTATCGAAAATGTTTATTAAAAAATAGATGTTTCAGAAAAAAAACTTAATTCAAGCAGTTTAAAAAATAATAGATGCCTTGAAAATGATACATAGTTTTAATAAAGTAAAACTATAACGTTTTTTTAGCTACAAAAATAAACATTAAACATTAAAATTTTTTTTACAAAAATAAATAAAATTAAAATTTTTTATTTTTTTTAGAACTCTGGAAATTGCATACCTGTTCGTAATATCATTTTATATGTATTTTTCCCTAACTTATCTCTTATACTTTTCATTTTCTCCAATAATATTTTCCTTATCTCATTACATTTTTTATTTCCAATTATTTGATCTTTATGAATCTCAGCCACTGTATTAAAAATCCTAGAAGCTACAATTGTATTTTCACAATATTCCAAAAGATCGATAAGTGAAAATATTTGTGTAGAATTTAATAAGACAATGAAACTGTTTAAAACACCCAATCCTATTTCCTGAACCAGCCTATTGAACTTTTCATTTATTTTGAAATTTGACAAATTCGTCTCTTCTAATAAATCCAAAAATTCTTCATATTTAGAGGTATTAGTAATAGACACACTATTTGTCTCTAACATCGCACTATCTTCGCTATCCTCATCTAATTTCTCTAATTCATATTTGTCTACGTGAAAATATCTTAGAATATTGTCATTTGCTCCTACTAAAAAATTTTTATCTAATAAAACTCTGGTACAATCGAAATATTTTTTTTCATGATAAATTTTAAAACCTTTGAAATATTTCAAAGTAGATCCGCCGAAAATAAACATTTCATCATTAATTACTTGTATATTGGCACTATTATTGACAATGATACTTTTTCTACAATCTCCAAAATCAAGTCCCCAAATTTTAAGCATTTTATCGGCTCCTATAGTATAAATCAATTTATCAGTAACATCAATATTGATAACAGGCAGAGCATGTCCATATAAAGTTTTATATAAATCTTTATTCTTATCATAAATATAAACTTTAGAATTTAATAAACCGATAAAAATAAATTCATTAAAAATTTTTAGACATGAGACGTAATCTTCTAATTCTAACGTGTCAAAGACATCAAAATTCTTATCTAAAAAATCGACCTTTGAATTTATTGCGATGGCTAAAAAATCATCGCAAAGTTCTTCTTTTTTATTATTTAAAAAATTTTCAGAATTTTGAGATTTGCTTATAAAAATGTTATTATTTCCATTTTCTTCGATTTCTATGATTTTTTTTATTTTCAGATCGTTAATATTTACAAATAAAATTCTATCTCTTTCTGCTATGACATAACATTCATTAAAAATACATAAGGATTTCCCTTCTGAAACTAATATCTGATTGTAAAAAACAAATTTATCCTCAGTAACATTCCAAATGATCAATTTGTCTTTACTAAATGAACATATTCTTTCATTTTCATCTTTCTCTAAATTTATAATATTTTCTTTATGATAACCTATTTCTAGTTTATTTTTTATATAAGAATTATCTTTAGTTATAAAAAAAAATTCTTGATTAATTTTAGAAAAATCTATGACATTAGATTTGCAATCTAAAGAATTTTGATCCACTAAAATATAACCATTTTTTGTATTTTTAATCTCAAAAATATAAAATTTTTTATCACTGAGAATATAAAGTAAATCGGCTACACGTTTTACTGATTTAATTTTCTTAAATTTTTTACATTCCTTGAATTTGTCTTGTTTCAAATCGTAAATTTGTATATTGTTGTCTCTAAAAACAAACAAAAAGTTATTGTCATCTAAAATACTTAAAAATTTCAATCTATTGTCTAAAATAATAGAATGTTCTTTCTCGTCTTTAAGCATTGTAAAGGTACAATCTCCTGTTCCAACTACTACTAAATCATTTTTCGTATCAAAGACATCAATCGGACTAGTCTGAAAAATTTTACTAGATTTTTCTAATTCTAAGTCATACTTATAAACAAGTCCATCAGATGATGCGGAAATTATAAAATTGTTTTCTTCTTTGATACTAATTATCCTTTTTGTATGATTTCTATATTTTAAAATTTTTTCATATTCAAAATCATTTTTGTAAATTTTTATAAGACCATTCCAAAATCCAACAAAAAGATATTTTTCACTAATATTAAAACAAGACACGGAATGTTTTTTATTTGTTATAGATTTTAATAATGTTGATGATCTAAAATCCCATATGTTGATTGAGTTATTATAAGAAATAAAAGAAATATCATTTTGAGATAAAATTGAAGATTTAATATTTGAGATTTCACCACTTTGAGACTTATAAATAAAATTCGGCACAAAATCCATTTCCATTATGGGCCAAAAATAAAAAAATTTAATACAAAATTTTAACTCTTTTAATTTTGAAGTGTAATTTACAAATTAAAAAATGCCGCTTTTATAAAATTTCATTTCTACAGGAATTTAAAGCCGTTTATTGATATTTCTTACTAATTAAATGACACTCTAATTAATGAACAAAATTATATAAAGATTTTATATACACATTATATTTTAAGTTTATTATATAACTAAAAATTCCACTGTATAAATTTAGAATTTTTTTCTATGTATTTTGTATACTTTTTTATTTTTTTCTGTACATTTTATTTATATTTTTTAATTCTTTAATATATTCTGAGATTTCCTCATCTGACAATTTTTTAAAATTTTTATACAAGAGAATTTTCTTAATAGTTTCTTCGTCTAGCTTCATATTAAGGGATGAAAAAAAATAGAAAAATCTTTTTAATAATATTTTGATATTACATCTTTGTAAAAACTATGATATTAAATTATATATTTTTATTATTTCTTTTTATTCTGTTTAATTCTATTTTCTCTATGAATTTTATCAATTTCGCATTGTCAGTTAATATCTCTTTTGTAATATTAATATTACTAAATTTCTCATTTAATTTGATTATTCCTTTCAGATTTCTTCTTATTAATCCTTTATAAAACATTTTCATGAACTTTATTCCATCTCCGTCATATCCTTTGAAATTTGTTATATCCTGATTTTGTTTGTTTGTTATTAATTTAATCAGATTCTCTTTGATTCTTAAATTGATATCAGGCTGATTAATTAAAATTTTAATGTATAAAAAATATTTCTTTATATTCTTATTTATCTTAATATTTAATCTTTGACTTAATACATAACTTATTAAAATTTTTACTACAAAAGATTTGTTAATTAATTCTTGTTCTTTTTCCGCATATATTGTACAAGTGTATAATTTTTTATACACAAGTTGTACATTATTTTGAAATATTTCGTATAAAGTATTCACCAAAAGTTTCATGTCTAATTTTTTCATTAATTTTTCTATACATTCTCTTAGTACCTTGGCAGATTTAAATTTTATATTTTTAAAAATGCCTAAAATATTCAAGTCTGTCGCCGTGACTGGAGAGTCGATAATATTGTAAGAAATTTGGACTATGTGGTCATCTTGCAATTTGAACTTACTAAAACTTGCCATTTTATAAAATAAAAGTATGGCAGTATTTCGAACTTCTTCGTTCTCGTCATTTATAGTATTGATAAAATATTCAATACATATTTTATATATTTCTTTTTGTTTTTTATAAAGTTTAGTACCTTGGTCTTCATTTTGGGCTTCTAATTTTCCATGTGCTTTTTTTTCGGATTTTTTGCCTAATTTTTTTCTATTTTTTTTAAGTGCTTGTTCAAGATTTTTTTGAGAAGAGGTTTCATTTTTTTCGAGAGTTTTATCTTCATTTTTGCCATGTGAAATTTTTTTATGTATTTTTTTAATATAAAATTTATGAATAATTTTTTTATAAAAAATATATAAAGAAATTATTGTATTTTTTCTAACTTGACTTATTTCATCTTCTAATCCATAAACTATTGTCCCCGAAATATCATTTTCTACTTTTTTAAATAAAAGCTTGTAAAATATTTCGATATCTAAATTGTAAAAAATCGAAATAAGTTTAGAAGTCAAAATTCTTATTTGGTTGTTTTGTGAAGTCATAAACTTAGTCACTTTTTTACATAAAGATTCCAAGTCAGATTTGTCTATTTCTTTAAATTTATTTGGTGTTGTTTTAAAATTTTTATCGTTTTCCTTAATTTTAGTGTCGAGTTCTTTAAATTTTTGCGTGTCATTAAAATATTCTATAAATTTACAGTATCTTTCAAGTAGAACTTCAAGTGCTTTAAGAATAATCTCATCATTTACATCATCAAGATAAAAAATCAAATCTTGAATGTTTAAATTTTCTATACATTCTTTTCTTATTTTAAAAAATGGATCATTTTTTAAATGTTTGGGAATTGAAGAAATACCAAAATATTTTATACTGTAAAGAAGTGCAATGTGTCTTATTTTTGAATTTGTATTTGTTAATTCACTAAAAACTTCAGTTTTTATTATTTCATTATTGAATAAATATTCAATATATAAATAAATGTGATTATTAATATTACAAGATACACATTTGTAATCTTTATAAGGAGATTGTACACGAGTTTGTAAAGCGCGGCTGTATAAACAGACGTTGAACATTAAAGGGTAAAAAAAATAAATAAAAAACATAGATTAATATAAAAAGCATTTGGGATTTTCTAATGCAAAAAAAGAAGGTTTAAACATGTTTTTTTTATAAGAAAAACGTAGACTATATTTTTATTTCAATTATTTTTGTATTTCTAAATAATTAATTTTATAAATGTAATTTACCGTTAAAAATTAAGTATCTTTCTAAATGAAAACTAAAACGATACGTTTTAGATCGAAATTGTAAAAAATATTTTATACTTAAAAAAATTAATACCGTTTTTCCGTTAAAAAATTAATTTTACTAACCCCATGAATGAACCAAAAAGTGTACACGATCTTTCTGGTAAAAATAACAATGAAAATTCTTTAAACTTTCAAACTCCTGTAGAAGGAATTAATTTCGACACTAAAAACTTAACATTAGACCACATAATTAATTCTTTTAAATCTACTGGTTTTCAATCTACAAATTTATACAAAAGTATTCTAGAAATAGATAAAATGATAAAATCAAATTCTAAAATATATTTAGGCTGTACTTCTAACTTAATAAGTAGTGGTCTAAGAGATATTATCAGATTTTTAGTCCAACATAAACACATTGATGTATGTGTTATAACAGCAGGAGGAATAGAAGAAGACATAATAAAATGTTTAAAACCTACACTGTGTGCAGATTTTACCTATAAAGGCGAAGATTTACGAAATAACGGCCTAAATAGAATTGGGAATTTAGTTATACCAAATGAAAATTATGAATTATTTGAAAAATGGTTCAACGAATCATTAGATGAATTATTAAAAGATTCAAATGAAGACAATCCTTTGATTATAACGCCGTCTAAATTTATAGAGTATTTGGGACTGAGAATTAATAATGAAAAATCTATTTTGTACTGGGCTGCAAAAAACCACATACCAATTTATTCGCCTGCACTAACAGACGGGTCTATTGGCGACATGATCACATTTTATAAAAAGAGAACATGTTTTAAACTTGATATTGTTGAAGATATAAAATCCATAAATTTTAGTACTTTGGATTCTAAAAAAACAGGTGCTATAATATTGGGATCTGGACTTATAAAACATCATATTTTGAATGCGAATTTGTTTAGAAATGGATTGGATTTTTGCGTATTGATTAATACAGCAAATGAATATGATGGAAGTGATGCTGGTGCCAATATCGAGGAATCTATTAGTTGGGGAAAGATTAAAGCTAAAACTCAAGGAATTAAAGTCGTAGGAGATGCTACTATTTTATTCCCATTAATAGTATATTCTACATTTTACAAACTACATTAAAAAAAAATTATTTTGATTTTAACTATTTTTTTTAAATGTAAGCTGCATTATTAAATTCTATTTGTCTTAGTATTTGAAATACTTCTGGAATGTACTATCTGGTTAAAACTTAAAATTTTTAACTTATTCATGTGCAATAAAAATGATATATTAAATACTATAATTGTCCAGAGAAATAGAAATTTATATATAAAGATTACCCTAACGCATATAAATACATGCGTTCTATGAATAATTTTTTCCATTTGATAAATTTTAGGTTACATGAAAGTTTTCATATTGTTTTAAAAATTGCTGCAAATGTATGGCTCATGATAATTGTCATAAGAAAAAAGTAGTTGTTATTGCATTTCTTAAAAAAATAAAATGGATTACATCAAAAACGGGCTTCAATCTGATCGCCTTTTCATAATACTTAATGTGAAAAAAATCTTCACGATAAAATAATCACGGCGTTCATATCGCGCACATACGCATAATGACATTCTTGTCTCTATATATTTTTTTAATTGTAAAAATTTTATGTGATGCGGAATTTTAATAAAAAAACAAAAAGGTCGCTACACTGCGGAAATTATTAAATTTTAAATACTTTTGATGCTAATCTTAAATATTATCATGTGTCAAACTCAAAAGATAAATTTAATAAGAATTCTAAGAACCCCAGATTTATAAAACCTCTAGTACATTGTTTTAAAAAAATTACATATGAACAGATCAAACTACGTTTCCGACTATAATTTAGAACTAATATTATATATCAGTTTACTTAAAGTTTTATAAAGATTTTATTCGTCAAAATCAAGATACCAAACAAAGTCCAGATAGTCAAAATTCTATGGCACATCTATACATCATTCAAATTTATTTTTTAGATCCGTTAGTTTAGTTATATGTATTTTTTTATTCTTTTCTTTTTATTATGACATTTTTCATTATGTTTTTTATGAATCTGTCAGCATATTCCTTGGGATCTTTACATGATTTATTCGTAACACATAAGCAGAAGACATAAAATAAGTTTTCGATCTTTTTCTTTTTACTATAACTTGTTAGTATGTCGATTATTCCCATAGAATATTCTCCTAATTTTATGATGTCTCTATAATCTTCTTTAATATATGTTTCGTCTACATTTAAATTTTTTTCATCTTCTTTATTTTGTTTATTTGTCTTATATTCTATTATATTTGCTTTGCATTCTTTATAATTTGATTTATTTTCATTATACGTCTTAGTATTTTCAAAATATCTATTATTAATGGTCTTATCCTTTATACAATCAATATCTTTATCTGTTTTATTATATTCTTCATTTTTTATCTTTTTTCTTTCTGGTGTATTTACACTGATTACTAATGAATAATCCATTATATTTAAATCTCTTAAGAATCCCACGTCCTTCTTTATTTGCTCAATACATTTCTCTACATTCCCAATTTCTATCTTCTTTTTTTCTTTATACCATTCTTTGTCTTTTTTTATATATTGGTTTCTTGTCCTATACAAATTATCGCCTTTCAAATCGAAAATACTTTCAATATCTTCACTTCTAAACACGTTTTTCATTATTATAAATCGTATTTCTTTCTCTTTTGTCTTATATGTGACACATCCCAATATTTTTACTAAATATGTATCCCGATTATTTATTAAATATTCTGTGTAGTCATTTATTATTCTCAATAAAGTGTCGAATTCATAGTTCTGGATTATTTTTAAAGTGTAATTGAAATCTGAACTAAAAAATATTGAAGATGAAGAATTGCCTTTAATCAAAGGAGTGTAGTGATAAGACATCTCGAGATCGAGAAAAGGCTTATCAAAAAGTGTCCTTATTTTTATGAAATTAGTTTCTTTATGGATTGTTAAGACTTCGTTGTTATTCGTTAGTTGTATGAAGTCTCTATGGATAGACTTTTTTATATTTGTTTTGTTGGCGAAGAAACTTAAGACTCCTTCAAGTAAATCCATTTATTTTGATTTGTTAGATATTATTTATAAATTATAAAAAGGAGTGGACTTACCAATGAGACACATTAAACATGTAAAAATAAAAAATAATTTTTTTTTTATTGTGGCAGAAACAATATTTTATAGAAAAACAGATCCTGTTGTATAAGCGCATGATATAGTTAATGTACATATATTATTGGTTAAGAAAATGATCTTATTGCGTTAAAAACGAAAATATCAAATTAATATGATTTAAGGTGCCCTTAGCACAGTGGTAGAATGCTATGCTTCCATTGAGCAATGGCTGGGTTCGATTCCCAGGGGCACCAAAATTGTTTCTACTTTCTATGATGCAGTTGGAACAACTCAGATGATGAAAATGTCCACGATAATCATTAAGTTGATTCAATGAAACTTGTGTGTGTCCAGCCACAAGAGGATTAGCATCTAGTGTAGAAACGCACCTCAAGGCCAAAAAGCAGTATCGCCCTTTGGTGACTTAATGATACATAAAAGTATCTAATGGGTACGGCCTAGTTGGAGCCCATCGCTGGTGCACTCTAAAGTAGGATCCTAGAGCTAACTAAGAGACTAGACGAAGTAGGGCAATAGAAGATCTCGTGGACCCTATCCTACATGATTCTGTAACACGGTGGCCGAAACTAGTGGGAGACTGGTGGTCAACGCAGCCCAATAAAAACGCCGGGCTGGGGATGTGGTCGTGTAAGGAGCCGTGTGTGCAATACGGATGATTGTAGGTACCTTTGAGTCAGTACGATAATGTCTCTCCTCGGGTTATAGATAACCATGCCCGTTAAGTATATCCGCTGTGAGGTCACTCTGGACGCGATTTGAGGTATAAATGGAAAGTGTTCTCCTGGAGCCAAAGTCCAATGGATACGGCGGAGCTTGCTGCACCGGCAAGTGTATGGAGGGAGTTTTAGTGAGTAAGAATCTCACAGTACCAGTTGGATGAGGATCACACCCAAATCCCTCTGGTCCCTATGTAAGGTTTCTCCCTACCTCTTACTTGCAAGAAAAAAAAAAAAAAAAAAAAATTAATATGATTTAGGAAAATAAACAACCCCCATAGTCGCGTGGCTGAAGTGGGCTATCATGAGAAAACCCTAATCTTTCATTGAAGCACACATTTTTTCATAAAAATAAAGCCGCTATAGATATAAAAAGGCGTATTAAATTTTTATAAAGCTCATTGTAAATGGGCCTATAATCTGGTTAAACTTTGAGGTTTTCTCAAATTCTAATGCTCTACAAAAAACCAAATTATAAATTTAAGCTTTAATCAATATCAACAATAATCTAATACAGTAAAATGACAGATTAATTCTTGTCCTCAATTAGCATATACCTGACTATATAAGATTTAATTACTTTTGTTCTACATATAAACGGAATATATACAGGAGGAAGAATATTAAACAACCCTCCTCAAGGATGTTTAATTTTTTTAACCCCAAAAATGAAGTGCAAAAAAGGAGGAGCAAGAATGGAACCTAAATATCCGACCACTTATAACATTAGAAATATAAACTGAACATAAAATGACTCTAAATTAATTCTAAACAGATTACATTTACAAAAATTTTTATATAATAGGAAATCAAAAAGAACCCGATATGATCTTCTTTTAATCCGGGTTCTAACGGGATGCTTCTTTTAGAACAGCCCACGCCCCTTCAGTAATGTATCTGTAGATACCATTCTGGACATACAAAACCAATTGATCGTTTAAAAATGTAATGTTTTTGTGCCTCAAATTGATATAAATTTATGTACCTTTCCAACAATCTGTAAATATATTATATTTGTGAGATATAATCTTTTAGTGATTTTTCGGCAGTCTCGGTCTTTCATCCCTTTTCTTTTAGTGAGATTCAACCCTTTCCTTACTCCTTTTAACCATTCCAAACACCCATACTCCTACAACTTTGTGGCCTTTATTGTACTTTCCTTTCCATTTTTAGAATCGTCAATTTCTAAAAATATACCCGGTCCGCCAATTTTTGTACTACCAGTTATATGTTTACTAAATTTGCTGACAATTCTTATAGTGTTTATCTGTCAATAGCAAGAATTTATTAAGTGATTCTTAATGTTGTATCTTTAAAAATATCTGTATGGCTTGGAATATAATTAACCAAAGCAATTTAAATCTATAAAGTACTTCCTTAAAGTGATTATACTTCCAGTTTTGTGGCTTTTAGTACATATCATTTTGTATTGTATTTCATTACGTCGATGTACATATTCGAGGGAAAAAGGTAAAAAACTTGAATTAGCTTATTATTTAATCAAATTCTTTTTATTACGTCATTACTAATGATACAATGTGTGACACGGGCTGCCTCCCTGGCTGCTCGGTGTGTTTAAATAATTTATATTTTTATAATTTTTATTAACTCTTGTTCCTCTCATGACTCGGTGAGGGGCTAGAAATAATTCCTTTTTATAGTTTTATTTTCCCCCCATTCATCTTTCAAGAAAAGGCGGGATATTTATGGATAATAGAAGTTAGCATATTTTGAGTGTTATAGCGTTTCTAAATACTTTGTATTCTGTTCCTCGTTTGTTTACGATGAGTCATTGTAAACAAACGGCATCTCAGTCATTTGACAGTTCTGACTGAGGGATTAGCATTTATAACTCCTCTGTTATCACTAGTGGGTCTGGAAGGATGTCGTGTGACACAATGGAACAAAACTAGTGCAATGTAAGAAATTTATATATCATAGCAGCAATCAAATCCGGATTATTAAACATTTTAAGCTTTTAAAGTTAAGTCTGGCGTGCTGCTCAGGGTTGCGACCTGTTCTAAAGTAATATACTAAACAACTAATGGCCTTGCCGCCTGTCCTTAGCAGGCTTTTCTTTTTTTAAAATTAATGTGTTAATGTCCCTCTCTTCATGTATGGAGGCATTGGGACAAAAATATGAAGAAGGGAACCTATTTGAAAATAATAAATTACCTTCTGTGGTATCCCACATGTCAAACATATCATTTTTGACATTTCTTGATTTGTTTACCCCGTAAACAAACAATAAAAAATTATAAAAGAAAATTCCATACTTAGGGGTATGGAAGATATAAGAAATAAACATTATAGGTTTAACTTATCTTTATTGGAGTTGTACTTCCGCAGGAGGTACGACATATTGAATTCAATAAGAGAGTACAAACATCATGAACTCCAACCCACGCGAGGAAAAGAAATCGCAGGACACAACTCTAAAACTCAAGAAGCAAAAGTAGTCTCTATAAGAATTAAGACAGGTGAAGTGGACCTAGGAATCACCAAAAATGTAGAAATGATTAACGATATCTACGAAATCGATCTACTAGGATGGTTTAAGAAAATTGAAGAAATTTTCCAAAGGAATCAATGGAACGAAGAGACAAAAAAGCTATTTTTATTCGATCTCATTGAAGATCAGATTATAGACAAAGCCAATTTGAAAGATAACTACGAAGAAAACAAGAACTACATCATTTCACAGGTGTTCTCACAGAAAAGAGTCGAGAACTTAATAGTAGAACTGGATAATCTAAAACAAACTGACTACATTTTCTTTGATAACTACATAAACGAAATCATGAAACGAGTAACCATCTACAGTAAAGTATCTAATTGCAGCCAGAAAGAATACGAACGAAGATCAAAGGAATCCATTTACAGAGGACTTGGCTTAGAAACGGTAAGATATCTTGAGGAACAAAACCTCGAAACACTACTTGAAATCATACCAGCCCTGAAAAGAATGGAAGAAAACATCATAACAAGATTTAACATACCGAGGAAGATAAACAACATCTCAGGTATAAGATTCATGAAAAAGTGGTGTAAAGTCCACAAAACTCTGGGACATACAACGAGAGATTGCGGGCAAAGCAACGAAACAAATCGATCAAATATTAGCAAAGTTAAAAACGAAAAATTTAACCTCAACAAGAAGACAGTAGCTCCCGATACCAACTTGAACCTAAAGAATACAACGAGGAAGATTTCAGAACCCAGAGAAAATAAAAACTCTTTAAACTACGTTAGTTTAGAAAATCCTACTATTGTCGAACAACTCGACATTCCACTCATAATCAATAAGAAACACGAGTCAACAGGAACTCTAGACTGTGGAGCAGGATTAAACTTCATCAAAGCAGACCTCGTAGAACAATGGAGCCTTACCACCAGAGAAAGTAAAGAGATCCAGGTAATGTTTGGAAATAAATCAAACGAAACCACCAGTACGTTAATAGAATTAGAATTACAGCTGAAGGGGAAAAACGAAACATGTAAAATAGAATTATATCTATTACAAAACTTACCGGTTAATATATTACTTGGCAGAGACTTTATATCGAGAAATGAAATTATACTTGACTTTACAAGAAGGAAAATAATTTGGAACAACTCAACCATGAGTATGAAAACTAATCAAGAAGAAACAGAATTCCAAAAACCTTTTGAGAAAACACTCATTACAAAAGATGAAGCAAGATTACATAAAATCATAGATGACTATAAAAGCAAAATTAAAGAAAACGACCCAATAAACACAGATCAAGTCAAATTACAAGTGTCTAAAAACAACATAAAGCTTAAGAAAATTAATTATGCAGTACCTTCAAACTACAAAGAAGACGCAATACTAGAAATAGAACGACTATTAGACTCTAATATAATCGAGGAATGCAACGAAAGGAACACCAGCCCCGAATTCTTTAAGAAAAAGAAAAACGGCAAGATAAGACTAGTAATAGACTACAGAGAAATTAATAACTTTATCGAAGACGAAGTAGAAATAATTCCAAAGATGGACGATATCATTTATCAAATCGGAAAAAGCGAAGTAATAAGCAAATTGGACCTGACGAATGGATTTAACCAATTACTCCTAACAGAAGAAAGCAGGAAATGGACAGCATTCTCTATATTCGGCAAAACATTCAGATACAAAAGACTCCCTTTCGGATTAAAAAATGGCCCCAAAGCATTCCAGAAAACAATGAACAAAATACTCTTCGGAATCAAAAATATATCGGTATACATAGACGACATAATTATAGCCACGAAGGACTACGAGTCTCATCTGAACACACTCAAAGAATTATTTACAAGGCTACAGAAGCACAACGTAATTGTAAACTTCGCTAAATCAGAATTCTGCACCAAAGACACAGAAATTCTAGGAACAAGAATCTTTAACGGTAAAATGTACCCTCTCACTAAAGACAGTAAACTAATCGAAAACATGAAATGTAAAACCAAAAAAGACCTACAGAAAATAATAGGAATATTCAATTGGTATAGGAAATACATCCCAAATTTAAGCTTAGAAATTTTAAATTTAACAGAAAAACTAAAAGGGAAAGAACAGATAGTTAAACTAACTAAAGAAGACAATTCAACGATAAATAAGCTAATAGACAAACTAAAAAATAAAAGCTACCTAGTACTACCAGACTATAGCAAAAAATTTACACTACACTGCGACCCTTCAGAACTCGGAATGGGAGCAGTATTATCACAGGAACACGGAATAATACTAAATATAAGCATGAAGTTCAATAAAACAGAAAGAAATTACACAATAGTAGAGAAAGAATACTTCGCGATAGTCTACGCAATGGACAAATGTAGAAACATTATACTTGGAAATTATGTCGAAATACACACGGATAATAGGAACTGCCTTTTTAAAAGCAAAATAAGCAGAAGAATGGAAAGATGGGACGCGATGATGCTAGAATACAACTACAGTATAAAACAAATAGCTGGGGAAGACAACACCGTAGCAGATCATCTATCAAGATGTTTCAGAACAGAAAAAGCTAAGAACGAAAACGATCTAATAAATACAATAGAATTATATGCAGAGAAAATATCTGAAAATAAATCTGGGACAAAAAACTGGAAAAAGAACAAAGATGATAAAATAATAATTAAAAACTCCGAATCCGAAAACTTCCTAAAAAAGATGCATGAAATTGCTGGTCACCCAGGAATAGTCGTATTGAACAAAAATTTATCTCCCTTTTACAGCATCAACGGAATAAAAAGCAAGATAATTAATGTAACAAAAAACTGCAAAATATGCAACCTAAACAAGAAAGAAAAAGTAAAAATTCAGAAATTACAAATAACCTCCGATAAAATGTACGGAACGGTTGCAATGGACATATTTGGACCATTTGAACTCGAAAATTTCATCCATGAAGATATTCATCACAAAGCATATTATCTGTCCATAACAGATGTCTATTCAAGAGTCTCAAGGGTATACCTACTGTATAACATCACGGAAAATACCATAATAAAATGTATAGATAAATGGATACAAGAATTCCAACAGCCGGAAAAAATTATCATGGACAATGGCACTCAATTCACAGGCGAAAAACTAAGAGAAAAATACGGAAACTGTAAGGGAATTAAACTTATAAACACCCCAATATATCATCCACAAAGTAACGGAATGGCTGAAAGACAAAACAGCATAATAGCTGAGTGCTTAAGAATGAATAGATCTAATAACATCAGAGAAACAACAAATAAAATCAACATCAAGCTAAACGTCAATTATAAAAGAATAATCGGATGCTCACCATTCGAACTGGAGAAAAAATACAGTTTCTTTGACCCATTCAAAAGGCAAACCACCAACAAAGAACCTAAAAATAAAACAACTCCCATTATTCCAAACCTTAATAATGATAAAAAATTACAAATAAACGAAAAAGTATTTATTAAAGAATTCAACGCCGGTAAGATGGATGAACAGTATAAAGGACCATACACAATCAAAGAAATTGGAAACAAGGGAATCTGGGCCAGAGTGAACGAAGGAGGAAATTGGATCCACATAAAAGACATTAAAAGAAGAGGGTAGGATGTGGTATCCCACATGTCAAACATATCATTTTTTGACATTTCTTGATTTGTTTACCCCGTAAACAAACAATAAAAAATTATAAAAGAAAATTCCATACTTAGGGGTATGGAAGATATAAGAAATAAACATTATAGGTTTAACTTATCTTTATTGGAGTTGTACTTCCGCAGGAGGTACGACACCTTCCATGTTATCTTTTGATAATTTTACCTATCATTATGATAAATAAATACAATAAATACATTTTTTGTTAAATATGGGGAATAGGGAAAACTTCTCATGTCGACGAAACAGAAGTATGAAATAGTCTATAATTACGAATTATACTACAGAGACACTTATTATACCTGGAACGACTTGGTTAGTTGGAGGTATAGAAAATGAAATAAATGACTGTTTTCTAAAGAATTGTTCTTTATAAGACAGCGGCTGTAATGCTAGAGCCTTTTATAGGAGTAAGTTGGCGAATTAACTGATGGATTTGCATCTTATCGTTCTGCTTGTTCGCGACTTCGGTTCTGTTCATAAAGTTGTTAATCATAGTATTGGCTTTACTAATAAATATGATCATCATATTAATGAAATAGAGAATCTGTGTAGTAATTTGAAAACTGAATTACGAACAAGAAGAGGAATAATGAAGATAGGTATGGAAGATTTTATATATGAGTTTCAATTCAGAAAATTCATGTTTAAAAAAACCAAAATATCGATACTTATGAAGAAACTTTGTCAAATACTTTTGTTAGAATAAATGGATTAGGGGGTTTCAATTTTTTTTAGCACCTGTGATTTTAAATAAAGGGAGCGCCTTATTTTTTACCTAATTTGAAGCTAAAAATTGTTACAGCGGAATTTTTGTCAAAGAAAAAAACAGTCATAAATGACTTACTACTTCTACAGGAATGCTATAAAGGTAGTTATAAAAAATCGAATGCAAGCCTATTTAGAAGGAATCTGTCTTTTTTTACAATAAGCTGTAAAAAAAGAAAAAGAGTCAAAAATGTGCTTTTTACATGTGTGCGAATGTACGTGCATATGTTACTTGGTGTATTTTATTAATTGGCAATACAAATGACCAACATAGTCTCAGTAACATGTGAGGTTTCTAGTCCTGTTCAAAAAAATTAAAGGGGTTATCATTTAAAGAATCAAGTTAAAAGGTTTTTTGTAAAAACAGAATAATTTCTAGGTCGGCGAGATAGCAATCTGTCAGGGCTAGAAAATTATGAATCTTATCAAAAAAGGATAAAACTGAAACAGATTGGCTGATTTGTAGGATAGAAAATGAAGGGGAAGATGTTTTTTGAAATTTACATATAACATAACAATTCCCTGTAATGCGCGTATATTTATGCAATATGTGATATTTGAATTTAGATAAAATTTATTGCACAAAAAATCCTTCAACTGATTTTAGATCGATTTATAGAGTCGTTAATCGTAGTGTTGGTCTAACAAATATTAAGAAGAAAACACATACAAAACGGAGAATTTTTGAAAATAAAAAAACTAGACTCAAAAAAAAATAAGACCATAAAGCAAATATGCAAGTATAAGAATTAAGACCTCAGTTTGGAATTTAATACTACAAAATACAGAGATATTTGACCATGTAGCAAATTTGTAAGATTTATTATATATGAGTTTCAATTTAGATCTGAATGACCAAAAAGATATATAAAAAATTCTGCGTCATGATACATGTCTTTCTAGCCCCCGGGCTTTAAGTTAAAGCAATTCTAATGTCTTGATCTTCCATGTTTTTGTTTCTTACCCTCTAAATGACTGTTAGAAAGTACAGATACATTTCTTTTAATTTCTCAATACAGGAAAATAGGAAACTTGATCTGGAAAGTTCAATTCTGTCAATCATAAGAGACAAGGTCACTGAGAATTACGGGGAGAATATTCTGTACAGACTACACAATCTGGCCCTATTAGAATATTTAAGAGATAATAATATATTTATTATTAGAGTAGACAGAGATATTAGTAAATATGTTATATTTAGTCTTATTAGTAGTGGAGAAATAAACAAAATCAAGTGTAATTTCCGATTACTTTATATTTCGGGAATTTATAAGAAATTATTAAAAAGAATTTTGAATCATCTGACTAACACGACATAATAGAACTTTATAAATATTTTAATTTTTTTAGTTAAATTTCGTTTGTTTTTCTCAGTGGCAATTTATTCCATTCCTCGTTAAACTCTTCATTGATCTCAATTTTAATAATCGGAAAACTCAAATGCGGCTTCTTCTCAGTTCTTTGTATATCTACTTCTGTATCATTTTCAACCCATTCACTCTCGCTACTATCTTCATCATCTGTCTCATTTTCTTCTGACACAATGTCTTCTCCATCATCTTCTTCTTCCCATGTACTGTCTTCGTCATAATCTACTCCCAGTATATTTCCGAGACTATTTCTTATTTTTATATTTTTGTCTTGTTTTTTGTAAATTGGCGGCCGGCAGTCCGCCGCCAATTTTATAAAAATTTTCTTGACAGGATTTATTAAATCTTTTCTTCGTCTTAAAGAAATTTTGTTTGGGTTTTTTAAGTTGTAAATGTAGACAGTAGAATTAAACTGTAAAGGAATAAATCTACTAGATTGAGAGACAAGTTTCTCCCTTTTGGTGATGTAATTCAAGATTGACGAGTCATTACTTTTTACTTCTGTCATTTTGACTTTTTTCTTTTTCTTATTTACTTTTATTTCTTCCTCTTTCTTTCTAATAGGTAGCTCGTCTTTTTTCTTATTTTTGTTTGTTTGTTCTTCTTTTATATCTTGTTTGATTTTATTCTTATTTTTTTCTTCTTCCTTTAGATTTATCTTTTCGAACATTTTCGTAATGTCTTCATTCCTATATTCTGATCTCTTCCCTATAAGTTTCTTAGTCTCGTCTGATAGATCTTTCATATCTTTCAGTCTAAATATTCCCTTCTCTAAGTCGTACCACTCTCTCAGTGCATTAGTAAGTTTTCTTATATTCATTTCTCTTCTTTTTCTGTTATTTTTATATTTGTAAAGAGTATTATAAAGATTTTCTAAGGGCATGTTGGTATTCTTGTGGCACAATAAGACAAGGAGATCTTTGGGAATATTTTGATCTTCTGACAATTTCCAAGTCTTTAATAAGTCAAGAACATAAGGATGTGTAAGCATCAAGAAAAATGGGGTATATATAAAAGGCATCGTATATACAAATAGTTGGTGGAAATGTCTGCCAACGTATAAAAAAATAGCCCTTAAATATGAAATTTGAAGCGAAAAACGCCACAAACTAATAGATTTATAGTAATGTGAAGCAAAATGATCTGTCAAATACAACATAACAATCATTTTAATACTTCTTATATGCTTTGATGATATTTAAAGACCGTATGGTTTTTTTTAAAATTTGAACTTCTTCTATAGTTAAAACCCCTCCCATAAATGTAAAAATTAAGAAAGACCTGTTGAATAAAAGGCATAAAATATGAATATAGCTATACGGAGGGTCAAATACTCAACAAATACCCTCGGACTTCACCATAAATTGTTTCGTTTTTTTTCTCTGCAAGTAAGAGGTAGGGAGAAACCTTACATAGGAACCAGAGGGATTTAATGTGATCCTTATCCAACTGGTATTGTGAGATTTTTACTCACTAAAATTTCTTCCATACAAATTGCAGGTGCAGCAGGCTCCGCCGTATCCATTAGACTTTGGCCCCAGTAGAACACTTCCCATTTAAACAAGAATTCGCATCCAGAGCGACCTCGCAGAGGATATACTTAACGGGCATGGTTATCTATAACCCGAAGAGAGGCATCATCGTACTGACTCAAAGGTCTCTACAATCATCTGTAATGCAAATACGGCTTCTTACACGACCACATCACCAGCCCGGCATTTTTATTAAGCTGCGCTTACCACTAACTTCGGCCACCGTGTTACAAGATCTCGTAGGATAGGTTCATCGAGGCTTTTTATTGCCCTATTTCGTCTTGTCTCTTAGAGAGCTCTAGGATCCTACATTAGAGTGCACAAGCCATGGGCTCCAATTAGACCGTACATATCGGATACTTTTAAATTTTATTATGCTACCACAAGTGTGACACTATTTTAGTTCTTGAGATGCGTTTCTACACTAGATGCTAATCCCCTTGTGTCTAGAAACACAACAGGTTTCATTGAAACAACTATATGATTATCGCGGACATTTTCATCATCTAAGTTGTTCCAACTACACCATAGAATGTATAAACAATTTTGGTGCCTCTAAGATTCGATTCCAGCTATTGGTCAATGGAAGCATCGCCTTCGACCACTAGACCAAGGGCACATTTGGTTCATACACTATGATAATTATTTATATTCCGAAGAAAGAATAATAGCATGCTGGTATGATAAAAATATAAACCACGCCAAGAATAAAAATGTCTATGCAATTGTGAAACATTTTACTCGCCAATTCCCGCCTTTGTTCAACTTTTCGTAGTATTTATTATAGATGAACTTTTTTTTACTTCTATTGCTTATTTTTTTCTACCAAATAAAAAATATGAAACTTATCTGGAAGCTTTTCAAATACTATTCATTTTGGCAAAGATTAAAAAATGAATAGTATGATAATATATCTTATATTCGTCTATACATGTTGCATTGCAAAGTGTATATTGAGACACCAGAAAACGATTTTGTGATTTACTTATTCAGATTCGGGTTTGAAAAAAATTCTAATCAATGATTTTTTCTAAATTATACAAGAATGTAAGATTTTTAATTTTACATCAAATTACCGCATTGTTTAATATATATCAGTGAAGAAAAAAATACTCAAATGCAATTAAGTTTTATGTATATATGGTTTTAAAAACAGTAACAATTCCCTACGTAATCACTTGGGACAGCATAGTGACAAAGTTTCACAAGACTCGAAAACCCTGAGAAGGTAGAAGCGTACATCCAGATGATCACGCTAAAAAATATTCTCTGAACTATCGAAAAAGAGGAGCTGGAAGCTACCTACAAGCAGGAGATGCTAACGCGGAACCTATCCTCGTTAAATTAGAAGTAAATACACTAAGTATGCCCCAATTTAATTTATTTTTAAGTTCTATGACGCGATTATACAATTAAATTACTTTTTACCTATTATATGAAAAATTAGTTGAAAAAAGATCTTTTGCTTTTGTTTTTTAGAGAAATAATAGTAGTAAACATAGCATTTACAAATAATAGAGAAAGGGGCCCGAATTCTTGCTTGAAAAGAGAATTGTATTCATTACATTTAAGTTTAATTGAGTATAAATGTGTTTAACAAATCGAGATTTTTTTAATGAAATATACAAACATAATACAAAAGCCAGAAAACAAGAAAAAAAACACTTAAAATAGAAAAATATTAAGGCATTGGTTGTTCTCAATAGCTATCGAAATTGTGTCCTTATATAACTTTAAGCATAAAATTTTACAATTTTTTATTCATTTTGATTTCACCTTTTACGGGGATTCTTTTAATAGTTGGCGGACTTTTTCCCATGTGCAAATAACATCTTTATTATATTTATTATAATTTTTTGTATACATATCTTATGTTTAAAATATTTATTATTAGCCTACTACAGAGCCTTAAATACCGACAAAAATCCTCAAAATAACTTAAAAAGCCTATAAATGATTAGAAGTATAGAAGATGGATCAAGATATAATCTTATAGATCTTGGTTGTGGGTGCGTTAGAATAGTTGCGCAGTATCAGTTATATCTGAATCACACTCAAATTCCTTTGGTTCCTATATAAGGCTTTTATCTACCTCTTACTTGCTAAGAAAAGAGGTTCTAGGAAAATTCACCGACCATCAATTCACCGACATCAATTCACCGACAGCAATTCACCGAAAATCAATTCACCGACCAACAAATTCACCGACAACAAATTCACCGACAACAAATTCACCGACAACAAATTCACCGAAAAATTATAATATGTATTTTTTATGGGTATATTTATGATATACATATTTAATTTAAATTTTTTTTTTGTATGGATCATAAATATTGTGCAATATAGCATTTGAATATTACTATATTTATATCACTAAATAAATTAAAAAATAGGAAAAGTATCAAAATGTTCATTAAAAATTAATCTGAAAAGAAAGATTATGAAACAACGCGACAACAGCTCCTCAAAATTATGACATAAAATGTACTAGTATACTTGTAACATTAATGTTTTTACATTGCATTGGGGTGTAATGTTCTATCTAGACATATTGTAATAAAGTCTCATCCAATTCGATACCAAAGTGCAATGAAGGTATCTTAGGCACAATTGGTAAGGCGCAGGTTTGCGAAGAAAGATCTATACTTTACTTAAAATGGCACAACTCTTTTTAAATATTTTAACATTTTAATTCTGAACCCCTAATTTCAATAATGCAGATCGAATATTTACTCTCAGAAAAGGGGAAGAAAAAATTAATTTTAGAAGGTCATCTTTTCTTTAAAGAAAAAGATGTTTGGGAACTATCCAAAATATATTGGAAATGTGAATACTATCAAAAGTGCAAGTGTAGAGTGATTACAATGTCTAATGGGGAAATTAAAGTGTTTGGCGAACACAACCATTCGGGAGATGCTGCTAAAGTCGAAGCAGATAAAATATATGCTAATGTTCGAGCCTTGGCAAAAAGCTCTAGAGAAGCGCCACAATCTATTATATCAGATTGTTTATCTCTATGCAGCCATGCTGCAGCTCCAAAATTGCCATCGATTGACAGTATGAAGCGTAGCGTTCGGTATATTCGACAAATTGCAGAAACTAGCCCCGCACTCCCAAATTCGCGGCAAGAAATTACATTCACAGACGAATTCAAAGAAACGACAAGAGGGGAACCCTTTTTGCTATATGATTCTGGACCAGATGAAAACAGAATTTTATTTTTTCGACGACTCACAATTTACGGCTTTTGGCAGATAGTCAACACTGGTACGCAGATGGCACCTTTAAAACCGTACCATTATTATTTCATCAACTGTACACAATTCACGGGCTAAAACAAAGTGCTTCTATTCCCTTGGTCTTCGCTTTATTGCCAAATAAATTAGAGCAAACGTATTCTAAATTTCTTTGCACTTTAAAAGAGTTGGAACCATCATTAAATCCGCAATCCATAACTGTAGATTTTGAAAAAGCCATGATGAATGCTATTTCAGTACAGTTTCCTGGTGCAAGTGTCTAAGGATGCTTTTTTCATTTCTCACAGTGCATTTTTCGAGCAGTTCAAAATCATGGACTCAAACTACTGTACAATACAGATCCAGAATTTGCACTGCAAATAAGATCGCTGGCCGCCATAGCATTTGTACCTTCCAATTTTGTTGTTGAAGTTTTTGAAGAATTGTCTGACAGAATACTGCCCATCGAAGCTCTGCCCGTCTTAGATTATTTTGAAGATACTTGGATTGGCCGCCCAAACCGAAGACAGCGTCGAGCCCCGAAATTTGCATCAGAGATATGGAATATGTACTCCAGAACAATAGATGGTCTACCGAGGACTAACAACTCGGTCGAAGGTTGGCATCGTGGGTTCGAGTCGCAAGCTGGTGGTACTCACCTGAATATTTGGAAGTTTATCAATTGCTTAAAAAAGGAACAATCTCTAAATGAAGTTCGAATAGAACAATTTTTTTCTGGTTTTAATGCTCCTACGTCTAAAAAAAATATCGCGATTGTAGAACGAGACTTCTAAATATAGTGTCCAATTTTAATCGAGAAAATATTATAGAATATATTCATGCCATTGCCCATAATCTGACATTTTAATAATAAATTATTAGATTTTATGTTTTCTATTATTTTTAATTAGTTTTTTATGTTTATGATCATTTTGATACTTTTCCTATTTTTTAATTTATTTAGTTATATAAATATAGTAATATTCAAATGCTATATTGCACAATATTTATGATCCATACACAAAAAAAATTTAAATTAAATATGTATATCATAAATATACCCATAAAAAATACATATTTCAATTTTTCGGTGAATTTGTTGTCGGTGAATTTGTTGTCGGTGAATTTGTTGGTCGGTGAATTGATTTTCGGTGAATTGCTGTCGGTGAATTGATGTCGGTGAATTGATGGTCGGTGAATTCTCCGGACACCAAGAAAAGAATGTAAAAACAGCCCTCTATGAAAATCAAAAGACATATATCTAGTCATAAATATTTATTATTTTATAATATCGGGTAAATTTTAAAAGTGTGCTCATCGATACAAATCTTTATAAACATTTTCTTTTCAAAATACGTCGTCTTTATCGGAAAATCTTCCCATTTTTTCTTTATCTTTATTTTCTTGTATCTCATAAATCCAATATTTATATCTTCTAGTTTAGTCTCTGTGCTTTCTAATTTGGTCTCTGGGTTTAAAGCGCACAGAGTGCGCACTAGATAAATCTTAAGATTCGTCATGTCTTTATGAAATTCCATCTCTAAATTTAGAGAACGAATAAACAAATGATCATATTTTAGTGTCATGACCAAGTCTCCTTTGTCTTTTATCTCTGATTTTATAGTCTTTGAGATCATACGAGTTGGTTTTTTTAAATAATAAAATATGTCGCCTTTGTTTTTATATTTATTTATTAAATCATTAAAACCATTCTGATATGATTTATATACATCATTTATATAGCTATTTATAATAGACGCGTCTATTTTATCATCTATATCATCATTCTTACTTAATTGATTATTCCGTAAAAATTTTATTATTTCTGTAAATCCTGTACATGTTTCATCTTCTTCTTCGTCTATCCTCACCATATCACTATCAATAAACAAATCTACTTTACAATCCTTATACGAATATTCCCTTCCAACTGTAAACTCATATTCATACCTATTTTTATTTTTATTTCTTACCAGAATTATTACTAAACTGTATTTGACACTAAAGAACTCACTAGTAAATGACGGAATACAATTGTAAGGAATGAGACATTTATAAAAAAAACTAAACCTTTTTGGTTCGTAAAATAATGGGACTGATGATAAAATCTTAATTTTATTAAAAGAAGTAATGAGAAAAGATTCGATAAAAATGAATAAACAGTCGGGGATATTTTGAGGAGATAAGGAGATGTGAACAGATAAAAGAGAATTTTGAGATATTTTGGAGAATCTGACAATTGGGATCATAAAAAAGGGCAAAATGAAAGAAAAAATATTGAAAAATGTTTAGGGGCATAAACAGCATAAACCAATGGAGACGGGAATAATTTCAATGTAGAGACAGAATTTTATTATTTATAAGTAAGAGAAGGTAGACATCTTACATAGGGACTATGAGGGATTTGGGTGTGATCATTATTCAACTAATACAGCTGGATTCCTACCTACTAAACCATATAACTTACAGACAAGGCGAGCTCCATAGTATCGATTATAGGCCTACGAATAAATTCACCATCTATTTCACAAACCGAGCTCAGAATTATTGTAAAACATAAATATATTAGTCGAAGAGAGACATAATCATACTATAAAGATGATTACACTACACATCATCAGCCTGCATTTAATTATACTGCGTTAATCACAGTATCGGCCACCGTGTTACAGAATACTGTAAGACAGAGTGCACGAGACTTTTATTTGTTCTACTTCGTCTAGTTGCTAGATTGAGGATTAGACACAGTGTGAAGCAAACATGAGCTCCAAGTAAGCTGACCCATCAGATACTTTTATGTTATTTTTAATTCGAACAAGAATGTATACTTAGCTTATGGTGCGTTTTTACACTAGATGTCAATTTTAAATGGCTGACGCATACAAGTTTCATTGAATCAACTTAATAATTATCGCGATATTTTCATCATCTGAGTTGTTCCAAATGCATCATAGGAATTACCTTTTAGTGCCGGTACATTGGCGAGCTCTGCTTTAACAAGAGCATAAGTAATCCCTTAACACGTAGTCTAAATATAGGGTTGCAAATATTATTATTATTACTTATCCAGATATAATTGTTTGACTCGCATTTTGTGTCAGGAAAACAATAAGTCTTAAAACAATATTGTATAGTCATTACTTGTTCAAGAAGATAATGAAATTTTAAAGCTTCAAATTTAAAGAAGAATGCTTTATGATCAAATTAGTAAGGGCTATTTTAAGTCGAAATCTCGTTGTATCAGTTGGACGGGGATTTTCACATATGAACATTTTGATCTTTCAAATAATAAATTCCATTTAAGACCACAAAGAGAATTCATAAAATAAGCCAAACATATATTGGTTTTAAAACACATACTAGTATTTACAAGACATTTCTAATATAATCCCTCAACATAATCTCGCACAGTCAATCATAATTCGAATTATGTGTCATTCCAAGTTTCATACAGCCATGCCTAGATCTAGTACTATCTATTATTTACACTCAAGTCGGATCGTAGTTTTTATAAATGAAATCTACGTCCAAATAATATAACTTTGTAACATTCTTTGATTTTTATACTGTCTAAACACGCTATTAGCACCAGGAGCTATTAAGACAATAAATAAGTTTCTTTTATCTTAGTCGTAAATCAACAGAGATCTGTCAATAATATTTGCTATATAGATATATTGTCTCAATATAATACAATCTTGAGTCTATAAAAAGAAAGTAAAACATACCCCCATCTTTGTTTTCATGAATCAAACTTCCACAGATACTTCAAATACTAATCAACTATTAAAAGAAGACAAAATATCTGATGACTTAAAACTTCTCAAAACTGAAAACACAAAACTCAAAGGTGAAATAAGTCTCCTAAGACAAAACATGTTATCTCTAGAAAAATCTAATTACCAACTTCGCCTCGACAAATCTGCCACCAGTAAAGCCCAAATCTTAAAAAACAAGAAATCAGAAATTGAGTTATTAAAAATCCAATACAAAATTAATGAAAACAAGCCATGCATTTTCAAAAGACCAAATACTACTACTATAGACATAAAATGGGCTCTAGAACATTCAAATTCCCAAATTAATTTTAAAATTTTGCCTTTCGAATACGAAAGGTTAAAATTTTTTAAAGAATATTTTTTTAATGAGTTTTACCAATTTAATACTAAAATAGTATTAGAACATATTAAAATGTATAGTAAAGAGAAATATAAAAAGTTTTTAGATTTTTTCGAGTTATTTGTTTGTAAAATTGATGTTTTTAATGAGTTTTTTGGGTTATTTTTTATTAATAAAATGTTTATTAATAAGAAGATTAAGATATTGAATGAGATACCAGTAGATTGGATTATTAATTATAAGAATGGGGAAGTTTTACCAGTTTTAAAAATGTTTATAGAGAAATATAAAGAGAAGATGATAGTGTTTATTTATAGAGTTGTAGTAGAGAGGCCTTTTTTAAGTAACTTGTTGATTGATACAGAGTGTTTTACAGAGATGATACAAGTTAAAGAATATACAGTGGAATTCCTTAAGAATGCCGTGTGTGAAAATGGAGGGTTAAATTTAGTAAGTAAATTTAATATACATTTATTTAGTAAAGATCAACTTAAGAAAGTATACAAAGATGACTACATTGACATTTAACATATAAATTAATATATAATATTAAATTATAATATAATTATATATTAAACTATAAAATTAAACTCAATTAAACTATATAATAAGATATTAATTAAATATTTATAGTAAAATAAATCATTTTACTTTTATTTTATGTTTTCTTAGAATGTAAAGAAATTAGATCCGTCATTATTATTATCTCCTTGTCTATTATACATTTCATAAGGATCTTCCTCCTCTTTGTTGTCTGGTTTATTTAAGATCTCGTCAAACATTCCTCCTTTTTTATTTTGGAATATGTTCCCATTGAAAAGTGGGGCCTTGCTCACACTTGGGACATTTATGAAGACTGGTGTCTCCCCTGGGCGAGTGGTAGAGTAAGAAGGGAGCCCTTCGGGCTTGAGATTATATCCTGAGTTGTAGCATGGGCCATTTATGTAGGCAGAAGGAATGTGTCTCTTATTTGGATTCTTAATTGATGTCTCAGACAGGGGGTCTAAGTTTTGAGCAGACTGTGGCCAGAGTGGATTATTATATGTATTATTTAGTAGATTATTATCATATGTATTATTCTGTGGATTATTATCATATGTATTATTCTGTAGATTATCATATGTATTGTTACTAAAGAAAGAAGGATTCTGAATGTTGCTTATGGGCGCAGAATAAAGTGGATTATTCTTATTCCTGGTTAAATTACAAGATCGAGACATGATCTCAAGTTCCTGAGGAGTCAAGTTTATTTCTGGAGGAGGAGATGAAGAAGGAGACACAAAACCCTGTGTCTGAATATTAGTCATATTATTATTAGTAATATTATGAGTGTATGTTTGATTAGTGTTAAATCCAAAGGGATTATTAGCATTACTATTAGTCATATTACTATTAGTGACATTATTGTTGACATTGTTTGTAGTGACATTATTGTTGACATTATTGGTTAAATCTTCTTCTGTAAGAGTTGATTTATATCTCATAGAATGTAAAGGGTTCTCAAATATAGGCCCACTCTCCTTAATAGGCGGCTTGGGCATATTCACTGTCTTCTCATTGACTTCCTTTAAATTGTCGAAATATTTGTAGCCTGTCTGCTCCATAAAAAGATGAGGGTCTTTTTCCCTTAGTGGATTCTTAGGGGGCTCGGGCTTCACTTGACTTGTGAAATAATCTTCTGGTTTGTTATAAAATTGATCATAATTCTTGTACTGTAAAACACCCTCTGCCTTGACTGGAGGAGAAGCCTTTTCTTCCTTATTTCTTCTGATTCTTTCTTCGTATTTCTGGAGGAGTTCATCTGCTGTCAAATTTGTAGGATTAGATTCCTTCTTTTGTTCATCCCATTCTTCACTTGACTTTATACTTAATTTATCTACTTCTTCACTGAGACTTTCTTCTACAGGACTTGTTTGTCCTGACTGATTTGTCTGTTCTTCTTCGCTTAGACTTTCTTTGGAACTTGTTTCTTCTACTTTCATCTTCTTTTCATGATAATCTTCTTCTATATCTTTATATTCTTCATCCTGATCCTTTAGTGAATTATATTCAAATATTTCTGACATGGGCTCGCCCACCATAGGCATGTCCATTTGGTGAACATCTTTTTGGTGAACATCTTTTTGGCGTATATCATTTTGTCGGATATCATTTTGTCGAATTTGTCGATCTTCCTCTTGCATTTTCATCTGTTGATCTTGTTCCATCTCATTTTGGTGCATTTCCATTTGTCGATCTTGTCGTCTCTCCTCTTCTTCTTGTTCTTCTTCGTCTGCTACTACAGGCCTCTTAAATTGGGTTACTATGCCACTGTCTCTTACTATCCCTCCATCTTCTTCTAATTCGGGTATTGGTTCATCTGTATAATATTCCTCTGGGAAATCTTTCTCATCTATCCCTTTTAATAATTCTGCTTTCTTACACTCCTCTTCAAATAATTCTCTATATGTCTTACTTTTAGTCTCTATCGTCTTTATCTCTCCATTACTTTCTTCTAAATTATTTTTATGCAGGAAATCTTGTTTTCTTTTTTTTAATTCTAAACATTTTTCATAAATTTTCGCATTATAAAAAGTCGGCTTATTTAAAACAAGTGTACATGTAAAATCAGGCAAGACATCTTCAAAATATTTCTGATTTTTAACCATATTATTTACCATCTCTACTTCTTCTTCATATCTTCTATACATTAATTTTCTATAAGCTCTTTCTGCTTGATCTTCTTCTTTACTTAAAAAGACATTTTCTTCATCTGGTTTTATTTTAGGGTGTCTTTTTCTAAATGCGGCACTGGCTAAATTTAAAGGTAAAAATACTCTGGGGTGATAAATTGAATCTGATCTTTTTACATAGACAATATGTGGGAATTCAAATCCATTATTTTTAAGTCTTGGTCTTTTTCTTAAAGATTTCTCATTTATATCAAATAAATCTTTCTTTTGTTTCTTTTTTTTATCTTGATTTTCTTCTTCTTCATTTAATCTCTTCTTTTTATCTTTTGTTAATTTAACTTCAATCTTTGTTGGATTATAAAGTGCCTCATATTGTTCATCTGTTAAATTTAATTTCTTTTTATATTTTTCTTCTAATTCTTTATAATAATCTTCTGTCATTTTCGCTTCTATTTTCTTTACTTTCTCATTTATCTCTTTTTCTATACATTTTTCACATGGAGTATTTTTCGCTTCTTCTGTTCCTTTTCTCTTTTCTCTTACGAAACTACATGCTGGTCCTTCTTTAGGATGTTTATCATAATATTTATTTAATCTTTTTACATTTTTCTCACTAAACCATTTCTTTTCTTCTTCTTTTGGGACATCTCCCAATTTGACTTTATATTTCTGGAAACTTATTAAATCACTCAAAGGAGTATTTTTGGCAATTAAAACATGTTCAGGGTTACTCATGTCCAACCAACTAGGAAGTACAACATACTGAATATCATCAGTGTATTTTGGTTTAAAAGGCGCCTTTTTCTTTATGACATTTTTTATCCTTTTCGCGCTTTTACTGTCAATTTCATTTATCTTTAAATATTCCCTTTTTATAAATTTCTTGTATTCTTTCTCATTCTTGATTTTAAAAGCGGGCTGGTTTTGTAGTCTTTTGTGACGAATTAAAGTGTCCATTTTTCTTTTAATAGATTTGGTTGCTTCTTTCTCGCTGATGTTTACTAAATAGCCTTTGATGTGGTCTAAATCTACTTCGTCTAGAGGAGCTTGTCTTAGGAACTTGTGGGTTAGATCTGCGTGTGTATTGGCTTCTTCTTTGGTGAACTTGTTGCCAAGGACGTAGTTTAGGATTTCTTTGAATTTACTAAAAAAACTCATTTTTGAGGGGGTTAATGCAGAAATTTATTTATAGTTTTGGAGTTTGTTCGTACGAACAAACTCAAACAATTCATGCAGAAAAAGTTCCTTAAAAATGATTAATTTTTAAAATAAAATAAAGAAAAAAAAGAAGTGATTTTGCTAATTTCAATACACTTGAATAATATTTGTAGATGTATTTAATATTAAAAAATTACTCAATATGTTTGGAAATTCCTTTCTATTTGTTTACATAATTTTAAAACCAACAAATTCCCCATTTCCCGCCTTAAATACAATAAATTTCATATTTAATAAATTCATGATTAATTTTATGCTCTTGCTTATTTTTCCATAAATAATAAATTTCTGCATGAATAATGAAAAAGAGAACAGGAATGAATAAAATCAAGGAAAAAACCAAGTGGTTTAGTACGAAGAGCTTATCACAGGAAGAAGATGAAAGAATAAGAAGCCTATTACATTCTAATAATGAAGACATAAAGATAGGACATAATAAGGAGGGAAATATTAAGGAGGAAAGTATTTTACAGAAAAATATTGAGGCGGCATTACAAGAGAACTCCAATAGTGAAGAGAACTCCATAAAAACTATCAACAGAGAGGACTCCATAAATGAAAACAAAAAAGACACATTTTATTTATGAGAATATTGACTTATTTATAATTTAAGGGAAGATTATTTTTAGAGGATGGCATTTCCTCATGAATTTGGCCTTATAAAAATGGTTAGTTTCAAATTTAGTTTTCCATTTGATTTTACCCCCAAAATAAAATGGAAAATTCATTTTCTCTCCAATTTAATAAAATGACTCAACTAAAAACTGCTCAAGAATACGAAAAAGAAATCGAAAAACTACAAACAGAAAACTGGGAAATCAAACACCAACTCGCTTATTTAAAATCCAACCCCGTCACAAATCTAGACGACAACATCCAGAAACTTCTTTATGATTCCAAAACATCAATAGACATTTTAGAAAATGAAAATAAAAATTTCCAGAAACAAATTGACCACATGAAAGAAATAATAAGAATTAATAATCAAGAAAAAGACAAATTAAGAAATGATTTAGAAGATCAAAATAATAAAATTAATAATATTGAAGAAGAAAATCAAAGATTAATAACACATATAGAAAATATGAAAAATAAATATGAAAATATTTATCAAGAACATAAAACATGTGAAGAGAAATTTAATGAATTAAATATTACTTATAATAATAATTTATTAAATTTACAAAATGATAAAATGACATATTTTAAAGAAGGAGAAAAATTATTAAAAGAAAATGAAGAATTAAAAAGAAATTTATATGAAGAGAGAAATAATTTAATAAATTTAAATAATGAATATAAAATTAAATTAATGACAGAAGAAAAAGAATATGAAGAGAAAATAAAGAATTTAACAGGAAGTTATAAAGAAACAGATTTGTATATAAAAGAATTACAGAAGACATTAAATAAAGAAACGAGAGATAAACAGAATTTAGCCTTAGAAAATGAAGATATAAAAAGAAATATTAAAGATTTAAATTTCAATATTGAAAATTTAAACAAGGAATTACAAGATAAAAATAAAGAACTTGAAAATAAAAACAAAATGATCGAAAACAACAAAGTTGAATTAGAAAACAACAAAATTGAATTAGAAAATATAAATAAAAAAATGGAAATAATTGAAAATGAAAAGAGAGCCATGAAATATAAAATGAAAAACAATGAATATAAAAATTACGAACTAAGTATTAGAGAAATAAACAAATGTAAAGAATATGTTGACAAATTAACCAATAAACTCAAAACTTGTCTCCCTAAAAAAGACACAGTGGAATTTCTAAATAGCCTAAATATAAAAAGTAGAAATCTGAATTGTGTAGTAAAATCTTTCAGAAATATTTTCGGGAAAATGAAAGATAAAATTGAAATCTTAAGACGAGAGACACACGATTTGAATAAATTTAATAAAAACGAGAAACTTATGAAAATTGTACAAGAATTCGCAGTGGAATTTAAAAATGCGAAATCTGATTTGAATGCCACTAAAGAATATTTAGAGAAAAAGAATGCGGAAATTAAAGAAATAAAAAAAGAGAAAAATGGAATACAGAAAATGTATGAGAATTTATTACACAAATATAATCGGACATCTTTTAAGTTATAAAACAAAATATTGTAAAATTTTATGAGTTTGTTTCTAATTTGTCTTAAATTTGTTTATATGCATATTAAATATCGTAGATTGTTTTCTTATTTATCATATTTTACTTTTTTGTTTGTCATCCTTCTTAAGTTTTAGTTTTTTTAATGTGTGCTCTATATTTTTCATATCTTTCTCATTCTCTTTTTTTATTTTTCTATTATCAGCTTCATCTTTATTAATTTCTCTTACTATCCTGTCCATATTCCTAGGGACTTCTCTAAATCTTTCATTATCTACATTTATAAATAATTCTTTATATCTTTGTAATAAAGTAGATCTTCCTCCTGATATGTCGACTCTTCTTCTTTTTAGTTCTTTAATAATCTGGTCTTCTTTATTATTTATTATTATTGGTATCTTGTCTATTTTGTTATATTGGATTTCATTAGTTCTGAGATCTGACGGGGAAACTGGAGACTTAAAACAAGAAGGGCAGAAATTCCTTCTTTCTAAGTGTCTTCTGATGCATAAAAAACAGAATTTATGGGAACATGGAAGCCAATGAGGAATGACGCACTGTGATTTGCAGATTGTACATTCAGAATTCATAATGGGGGGGAAGAAATTAATAATATAATTAAAAAAAATTTATTTAAAAATTTTTAAAAATAATTTATTGAAAATTTTTAAAAATTAGATAAGTTTATTGAGACTTTATTTACATCTTTAACAAGTTTATTTCATGATCTTAAAAGTAGTTCATTTAGAAATAAATTATTTATTTTTTAGACTCAGAATCAAATTATGTTGTGAAAATAAAATCAGATATAGATTTAATTCGACTATTTTAGGAGCGTATACTTCCCGGTAATACATTTGACCCTTCTAGATAAAATTAACCATTATACGTAAAATTAAAGTAAATTTTCTCTATGGGGATCTTAAAAGGCCCAAATGTATTTTAAAATGTTCCTTTTTTTTTATCTGCTTGAAAAATCAAACCACCTCCTTAAAAATCTTCTTATTCTGAAAACTTACAAATAATAATAAAGAACGTGCTACAAAACATATCAAATAAAATATATAAACTATGAAAGCAGTTTTCCTTTCTTAATTTATTTTTAGTTATAATCTTTTAAATTTCATCCCCAAATGGGTAACGTAGTGTCAAAGAAAAAGTCTACCCGTGAAATTGTAAGAAATCTCGATAAATTGATCATCCAGACAGAAAAAAAGAAGAAAAATCTAGTAAAATCAAAAGCAAGTGAAAATATTTGCCTTTTTTACTTTTTCTTGATTTTTCTAATTTGTTCCTTTTTATTTGCTCTTCTTAACGAGTACAATCTTATCTTGTTTATTTTTCTTCCTGTTGTATCAATTTTCTTTATTAAATTCGTCTCTTCTCTCGTCTACAGTTGGAGACTTGAGAGCATTTTGGTTTTACTTGAAGATCTTCACCAGCAGCAGAAGGAATATATCCAAGTATTAAAAAGTGAAGAAGATTATAAAGATACAATAGAAATATTAAATAAATATGAAGATAGTACACAGAGGAATACATCATTTAGTAAAATATCACAGAAGAAGTCTAACTTACTGGAGAATGTGGCTGATATTGTATTAGGAGAAGATCCTACTAAAATGTATGCTCTTATTTGTACACATTGTCATTATCACAATGGGATGATCCACCCTGACGACGAATTAAGCGAATATGTATGTTATAATTGTGGAACCAAAAATCAAAGGAAGAAAAAGACAAAGTAAATATTAATTTAAAAACACATTTTTATAATAATTTAAAATTAAAAAACACATTATTAACTAATTAATAATAAACAAAATTCATTATAAAATTATATATCTTTTTTATTATCTTTTAATTCATTATAAAATTATATATCTTTTAAAATTCATTTCTTGGAATAAATATCTCTCTTGTTTAAAATATTACTACAATTATAAAGAAAATTTAAATCTCATCTTGCAATTTTATAAACACAAAATCCTGGAAATATAAATTTTTTATACCCCCGTGTAAATGGAAGTCATCTTGAGAGTTTACAAAATTGGAAATCAAGAAATTCTCATGTTACTCAACAAACTTACAAACAAAAACTTCGAGGGAATTTGGCACACTTCAATCGAAGTATTCGGTAAAGAATACTTCTTCTCTCACGAAATTATAAGAGCCCAGCCGGGCTCAACAAAACACAAAGATATTTTTAAAAAACATGTCATGGGCACAACTGTCATAACAGAAGAAGAATTCGAACTCTTTCTTGAAAATCAAAATGAATTATTCGGGTCAAATACTTACGACTTATTAAAAAATAATTGTAATCATTTTACAAATGTCTGTTTACAATTTCTAACTAATAAACAAAACCCAGAATACATCATGGAAGTACACGAGGCAGCACTAAAAAACGAATTTATATCAAATTTGGTAAAAATGGCATTTCAAAATTTAAACAGATTTTAAAATAAAAAAAAAAAAATTTATTTTTTATCAAATTTGGTAAAAATGGCATTTCAAAATTTAAACAGATTTTAAAAAATAAAAAAAAAAAAATTATTTTTTATCAAATTTGGTAAAAATGGCATTTCAAAATTTAAACAGATTTTAAAAATAAAAAAAAAAATTTATTTTTTATCAAATTTGGTAAAAATGGCATTTCAAAATTTAAACAGATTCTAAAAAAAAAAAATTATTTTTTATCAAATTTGGTAAAAATGGCATTTCAAAATTTAAACAGATTTTAAAAAATAAAAAAAAAAAAAATTATTTTTTATTTATTTTCTTCTTAGATTGTTTTGGTCTGATTGGTATCTTGTCACAATAATCAAAAACTTCTTCTTTAGTCAATTTTCTAAGTTTTATCGTCGTATCTTCTTCATTGTATTCTTTACTATCAAAATCTTTAGCAAATTTAAGTCTTAAAACATTTTCATTCTTGTCTACAAAAGCAGTGTCTTTTACAATCCTCTTGATTTCTGAAATATCTAATTCTTTATTAATTTCATATCTAAATAATTTACTAGCGTAATCTTCTTTCAAAGCTTTCTTGGCTTCAGTCAATTTTTTATCTCCTGTAATTTTGTCTTTTTCTGCTAAAAAATCTTTCTTTTTCATTATTGTCAAATAATAATCTCCAGATTTACTTCTTTTTACTGATTCATCAGTATCAACTTCATAATTACTAACTATCTGCATTTTCAAAGCTTCATTTACAGCTTCTTCATCTTTTAATTCAACGAAAACTGATCCACTAAATTTTTTATTTTTTTCTTTTCTCATTCTAATAAGACGAGGATTTAAATCTTTAAGACATTTTACAATATCTTCTAACTTGCTATCTTTATTAAACCCAGAAATAAATAAACATTTTGAATCAATGTCATTGTCACAAATATAATTTTTAAATTCTTCTGTTTCGATTTTTTTTAAACAATCATCTTTATATTCGACAATATTACTATCAGAAATGGATTTGATTACTAATTCTTTATCGGCATTTAGTTCTCGCATTTTTTTAAATGTTAAAATTGTGTCTATGGGAATATAACCATTATTTATTAGAGATTGTTGTTTCATAAAAGCGTCTACACGGAAATTGGCATCACTGAAATAAAATTCGACTTGTTTTTTGACTTTATCAAGAGACATGGGGTAAAAAAAAATGAACATTTTTGAAAATAATTATTATAAAATTGAATTTTAAACATTTTAGGTTGTCTTCTTTATTTAATATTTAACATTTTATTGGAAATGTCTTATGAAAAAGTAAAAGATTTAATATTTCTTAAATGCCTGGTTTAAAAATGTAGTTAATAATTTTATTGGAAATGTCTTCGTCGTGGGCATCAAAACCAGACAATCATTTTTCGAAAAATAAGCGCCTTTGATTTGCTACTAAAACTGTTTTAAAATCATTAAAAATCTTTTTTAAAAAGTAATGAAATTTTTAACATTTTATTTTTCTTCAATATATTTGTAAATATCTTCTTTAAGGATTTTGACTGAAGATCTAGGATATTGAAATTTTGGCACTTCATTTCTAACTCCCACTTTTTTATAATTTCTAAACATTTCTCTGCCTTCTTGACTTATAACACACACATCAATATTACTACCACTGTATAAATCATTCATAATCCCTGCTTCTATAGCAGCACAAGCAAGTTCCATAGCTTCTTCTCTGTTCATGTCTTTATATCCAGCTTCTAAAATTGATATAGCGGCCAAACTCCCAGAGCCCAAAGCAGTGTAAGACACGGAATTAGAAGAACCATGAGGGTAAACATCGTACAAATGGGCGCCTGTGTCGTCTACGCCTCCTACTACCAAAGCAGCAGAAATGTGCCCTTGGTAAGGATGAAGATGAAGTTGACAAGTTCTTACACAATGAGAAACACGAGGAAGTCGATTATAAGTCTTAGAAAAGATACTGAGTACCTTACTGGCCTTTCTTGTTACTCTTGTTATGTCTGCAGAGGTACCAGCTCCACAAGCCTGAATATTATCAGAAATGTAGTGGATCTTACTACAATTCTTATCTGCTACTATTGGGCCAGAAGTACTACGTGTATCGGCACAGATTACAACACCACCTTTATATTTTACACCAACTATTGTTGTACCAGTTTTAGTAAACATTTGGGGATATAAAAAAAAGAAGAAAAAGATTTAGCATAAACGAAAAAAAACGAAAAGTGCAAAAAAAGAGAAAAGAAATTCATTGATCTAAAAAAACAGATCCTAACAAATTTGCAAAAAACTAGCTTAAACTAATTTTTTTATTCCTCGTCCGGGAATCGAACCCGGGCCCCCGGTGTGAAAGACCGATATCCTAACCACTGGACTAACAAGGATTGAATAATCCAAATATTTTTAAAAAGAAAGCGAAGATGATTCTAATTAGATAATTAATGAGTAATTTTTTATAAAAAACATCCCTTAGATAATTATGTCTGATGATTCTACTAGTCTTTCATTTTTAAATCTTAATTGGTGTGAATCAAAACAAGACACGTCACTTATATATCCTTTTATACTAGAACCAACATTCACTAATATGTATTTAGAAATATCTTACAAATTAGAAGATTTAATCAAGAAAATCAAACTAATTAATTTCACTTATAAAATAATAAACGAAGATAATATAAGATTTGTAAACATTAATACCAAAGAAACAATCTTAGAACTCGGTGTATGCGAATATGAAAAAATAAACTTTATAAACATTTACAGAATGAATTTGTTTATAGTTCTCAACAAACTTAAATATAAAAAGAAAATTACTAGTAGAAATAACAAGTTATACAAACAGAATATAGAAAAATCAACTAATATACAAATAAAAAATGAATACGAAGAATTAAAAAAAGAAATTTATGATAAACAAGTAAATAATAATATAAACTTTATATTTGTAGAAAACGAGAATGATTTGTTTAGAGAACTGAAAAATATCTTAAAATTTTTATCTATTGAAAAAAAATTTACGCCTAAAATTAAAACTTTTAAGAATGGTAGAGAAGCAGAATATATGGAATATATAATAAGTCAAATACCAGGAATAGGGAAATGTGTGGCCAAAAATATTAGTGAAAGGTTTCTAAGTCTGGCGAAATTGAATGCTTTTATTCAAGAACATCGGAATGAGTTGAGTGAAATGATAATAGAAGATAGTGAGAATAAGAAATGTAGAAAACTTGGAGAAGTACAAGCTGATAAAATCGTACGGATTTTTATGTCAGAAGATCCAAATGAAAAAATAGTATAACGAGCATATAAATAATTGTTTATTTGTTAATTTAAATCTTTTTGATTTATTTTTGTAATATAAGACTCTTTATTTTATTGTACTCATATATTGATAATATAGTAATTATATCTTTAATTATTTAAAGTTTTAGTACATCTTTTTTGCGTATATAATTCGCATTACTTAAGAATTATTACATTTTTAATATATTTGAATCATAACACGCTGTCTTAAACATAAGAATAAGTTTTATTAGGGTATGCTTATTGTAGTTTATACTTCCAATTTAACAAGGATGGGGCCACGTTAGCGTCTCCTGCTTGTAGGTAGCTTCCTGCTCCATAGTCCTTTCCACGTCGGCTTCGTTTCTCTCTTTTGGTAGTCCAGAAAAATGCTTTCTAGTGTGTTCATCTGAGTACGCTTCTACCTTCTTAGAAATTTCGAGTCTTGTGGTAGAAGATTTGTGAAACCCAGTCACTATACCGTCCCAAGTGATTAATAAAGAATTATATCTGTTTTAATCCATATATTCAGCTTAGTTCGTTCGCAAGATCATCATCTTTTCTTAACTTATCGTTTTCTACTTGCTAAAGGTTTTCTTGTGATGTGACACCTATTTCGATTATTCTGGTCAATTTGTTCTTTTTATCTACTACGACAATGTCCAGTTTATTCTTTTCTGCCTTAATATAAGAATAAATTAAATGACAAGTGTAATCAGAGTAAATTCTATAGCACAAAAACGGGGTATAATTTTTTATACAACAATTTTATAACCAAAAGATTGTGTTAAATTTCAAATAAATTTCGTCCATTATTTATGTAATTTGTGCCATTTCTAATATAAATGACCTCATCTCGACTTGCATCTCAGGAAACATCGCATATAAAAAATGAAAGTTCCGTACGACTCCGTAGCATAATAAAATTATTTTGTCTCAACTATTAATAAAAATCCAAATAAAAAAGTATAATTTTTTAATTATAAAATTTTAAAACTCAAAAAGCAAAACTTATGTGTAAATTAAAAGATTTTTTAATAGCTTTTTAAAATGTTAAAGGACGATATAAATCATTTAAAACAATAATTTTTTAATGTTAAGGAAATAATCTATATGTTATTATTTGCATGGCAAAAAAAATACAATCCTCCTATTCGTAATGTTAAAATTCAGTATGCCTAAATTAGATGAAGGCTTAGTAAGTTTAAAAAGTTTGTTTAAAAAGCGTTTTTTTGGTTTATTATAAATTAAAATATAATTTTAATTAAATAACGGCCATGTCAAATCCATCAATTTGACAATTCCCTCATCAACTTCTCTAAGCCTTTAAGATAAAATCTAAGAAATTTGATAATAAAAATAAATAGAAGTCTTCTATCAATAAAAATCTAAATTATAAAATACCTCGATTTTACCCTCATGATCATGTTAGGATTTTTATTTATTAGTTTTTCTAAAGCGCTGACTAAGTTATTCTTCATTAATAAATCATTTGATCAATATTCCGTCTATATTGCCGTAACTAATCCTACACGTGAAGAAGTAAAAAGAATGTATTTTTTCGTGGATGATGACGAATTCAAACAATGCTTATTGTCTGATGACTTTGAAAAAATGAATTTTGACCTAAATCATGTTCCATTTTACCCGCTATCCCGTGAACAAATTTACGATGTACTAGCAAAGCAGTCAAAAATGAACCATTCCATAGGTAAAATGTTTAATAATGCTTATCCTATGCTTACGTGGATGGAAGATTTTGTGTTATTTGAGACTACTGTGAAAATTGACTCACAGAAAAAATATTATATAAAAAGTATTAATCATTTGCAAGCAGGTTCCTTTGATGTTTTATGGTCACAAAGTGATAGTTTCGAAATATCGGAAAATTATTTGGACATGAAAATAAATTTAGACAAGTTTATTAGCACAACAGTTTTCGAAATTTATTTTTATTATCACTACCTCGTCTCTTTGCATCAGAAAGCCTTCTATTACTACACGACTAACACTTTAGCCCCAAAAGAAATAGACGATTCAATTTTTAATTATTTAGAAGAAGAAATAGAGCCAGCTGACAATAACAAAACTTTTAAACCAAAGAATTACAACGTGAAAATATCATATCCAAATCGGACAGAAGATAAAAAATCTATAAGAAGCCCAATTAACGACGAAAAAGAACCAGAAAAAAAAGACGAAAAGGATTTCGAAAAAAGTAACAAAGTGTTATTAATTACAATAGCAATTTTAGTATTATTGTTATGCTATTTGATTCGTAATAAATTTTTTTAATTTTTATAGATTGTATGTAATCTACATGTTTAACAATAGTAAATATATTATGTTGACTATTTATATAAACCATAAACTAACAATTTTAAAAATTTTTAGATTCAAAATATTAGTATCATAACTTATGGAATTTTTACATTTTCAAAAACAATAATTGGTCATACACGTTAGAAATTCTTAAATCTAGTACTTTTACAAAAAGTTAAAATCCTATAAAATATCTTCATTAAAACTGTAATGATACTCAATATATATCTAAATGAAATTGTGTATGTGAAGCTTCGGAATTCAAATATTATTGTACAAAAATAAAAATCAAAAAAGATTTTTGCAATATTGCGAAAAAAACAACATAAATATTAAAAAATATCAAAAAATATCAAAAAATTTGGTCAATGTTGACGCAATTTACACAAAAACAAATGAAAATATTAAATTACAAAAGAATGATATGATTTACGTCACTGATACAATCATATATGCCGAAGAAAAATTAGTGTAGGCTTTTCTTTGTTATTTTTATATTTACAATAACATCTACAGTATGTACTTAATAAATTATACTATACAAATCATTAAACATATTGATCTAGCTCTAAATGTAAACTGTTTCAATCAAACCTTTTTTTGATGCATCACAAAAATCATACTTATACAGTCATTGAGTTCATGATAAATAAATATTGTTTTGGCTTAATTAATTAAAACTAGTTTTGCGAATTTAATTAATATTTCGTTTCATATGTAAAAACAGAAAAAACAATAGCTATATTTAACTTTTGTATGAACAAAAAACATAGTGGCGATTGATACATGAATTGTTTGTTTGTATTGCGTCATATGTATTCATACAGAGAATTTATATTCATTTTAACATATACCCCATGATTTTCATACTTTATGTAATTTGCTATATTTGTGCTATTGCAGATCTTGATGAATCTGCCTTTGTTGAGAATAACGCAATTTGGACACGGGAAAAAGTTGACTCTCAAAATAAAAATTCTAATAACTATGGAGATGTGATTTTTAAAGATCTACCTCGAGATACTCATCTCGATATTAATTTAGACAATTATAATAAAGTAGTTAGAGATTTTTTCTCAAATATTACTGAACATCCCGATATAAAAAAGAAGATTGATAATTTATTATCTAAAAATCATGATATTGATAAGAGTTTTTTATTGTCGCTTTTTAAACAATATCTACATGAGTTTAATTTTGGAAAAGTATATGATACAAAATGTTCAAAAGGGTTGTCTTTTTTCAAATCTTTGGCCAGTCGAAGCTACAAACTAATATTAAGATTATCAAGTATATTAGATAATGAAGAATATATTGGTATCAGGGACAATATTAAGTATCAGATATTTAATAGTGTAGATTTAATAATGGATGATAAATGTGAAAACAAAATCATACAATTATTCAATACTAAGAAATACAACAAGATTAGTTCACTGTTAGATAAAATGAATATCGAAGAACATTTTTTGCGAGAACAGAAAGCGTCAATACCATTTGCGCCATGGTTTAAGTTAAGACCAAAACCGACAACACCTAAGCCATTCGTAAATTATAAAAATCCAAAAGTTTACGTGCACGGGGGAGTGTACTTATCATGCAAAAATAAGAATTGTTCGCCCTCAAGAAATATGATCAATTAAATTATAGGTTTAATTTATTTTTTATTAAAGTTACGTTGAAAAATATTTTTAGGGTTGTTAAATTTTTTTTTAGTTTATTGTGCAATCTATCATTTTTACATAAATACATGCATGATAGTCGTTAATAGTTGAATTATTCCTATAATTTAAGGTTTAGATATCTTTTTAGTTAAATAGAAAAAATGGATTAAATTTTACTATAAATGTAATTATGAGCGTTTCGTCTTATCCTGACTTACGATATAAAAGTGCAAAAATAAAAATATTGCATTGTTTTTAGTCTAATATTAATATTGTGGTAAAAAAATCTAGAGGTTGAATCTTAGATATAATAATCATCATGAATAGAATAGCAGAATCGAAACGTGCATTTACAATTTATTTAATATACTTATAGGTTCATAATATAATGATGATTGGGCGATAATATTGAAATCTATAATAACATTCACATTAACTTTGAACAATGCAGCCTAGAAAAAAAAAGCTTAAGACTTATAAAAAAAAGAGCGTTTGAAGAACAAGGTCAACTAGATTATCATTTAACCCATATTAATATTACTCCTATAAGCCAAATCCTCGCTGTCAATGTTTACGTAATTGTATAAACGAATAGATACGACAATACATTTTCTCAAAAACGGTATATATGTTTAACAAAATCTGTTTACAAGCAGCTTCGTTGAAACCACAATGTATTTGAAAATTCCAACCTTATAAACTTAAATTAAATATAGGGTCTTAAATATGTAAACGATGTGATGTGAAAATTTATCAGTACTAAATCAATTACTGACGTCTTTGATCATTAAATATTCCGAAAACTAACTGTTAACAGTAAATTAATATCTATATTCTGTCTTAATTCTCGGGTGCCGCGTGTTTTTGATTTTAATTCACAAAAAAATTATATTAATATACAACTTTATGATTCGTTAGAAAAAGTTTACATTTAATTAACTTTACATAAACCATGGATTCAAGATAAAAAAGACATCTATAAAAATACCATGTGCGTTTAAACAATTAATGTATTTAGATAATGTAGGATTTATAATCCTTAATAAATAAATTGTTAGCATAATGTAAATTAGGTTCTGTGATGTACATTGCTACATCACATGAGCAGATGTCAAATATGTCATCTGTCACCGATGTCCAAAGACATGTCAAGCATTTCAAGTTACATGTCAAGATGAGTCACACAAACAAACAAACAAACGAAAGTTTCATGGTCGTTACTACATTCGTAAGTACGCCAATGTTTGTAGTTTAGTGTTGACAAGAATCTTTAAATTAAAAATAAACTATAAAAGAAAGTCTGTCTGTGAAGGGTATGGAATATATAGAATCCAAGAGAGAGACTAAAACCATCAATAAACATATTTACATTAAAAACTATTTAGAGAGATATTATAAAAATGGCCATGTACCCCGGATACATGACATAATTGAATTCAATTCCCACAAAGTATCAAAAGGGGACAACAACGCAGTAATTAAAGAAGCGTTAGAATTTAAGTATACGATCGAAGAGATCGATTTAGAAGTAAAAAAAAACTTAAGTATAATAAAAAACATAAAAGAATTTAATGAAATGGAGCTAGATACATGGTTTGAGGATTTCAACCAAATCAGCAGAAATAAAAAATGGGATTTTAAAAAAGAAAAAATCGCCTTAGGAGAATTAGTGCGAGATCCCACATTGCAACAAATATTTGGATTACCAGATTTAGAAAAAATAAGAAGATATATTGAAAAAAATGTAAGTCAAAGATCAAGTCCTGAGATGCTACATTTAAAGCTACAGGCATGTAAACAAATTAATTTCAGATACATTAAAGAATATTTGTTTGAAATAAAGAATCTAGTAGATCAGTATGCTAGACTAGAAAACTTAACGAGAAAAGAATACGAAAGAAAGTTAAGAGAGAGTTTTTTCTTGGGATTAGGTTTTTCCACTCGTCTTAAGATATTAGAGCTTGGAAAAAATAACGTCGAAGAAACCATGACGTATTTAGAAACAGTGGAAGAGTGTTTGATTTTTGAAGGAAAAAGGCGTGAAATAACATATGAATCAGTTCATAATGATAGATTCAAGTTTGAGACCGAAAAGGACGGTTACAAGAACAATAAATGGTGCCGCCTCCATAAAAACAGTACGCACAATACAGAGGATTGCTTTAGACTAAACAATACCTCAGAGCAGCTTAAGAAAAATTTAGAAAACATAAAAATGTCGAATATTGTTCCAGAAAAATTATTTACAATTAGAGAAATAAAGAAAAATAACATACCAGAAGAGGTAGTATTTAATAGAGAAAATAAAGTCGAGAACATTAAAATAAAAAATCAAGAAGTAACTAATAAAGAAAATTCAAAAGAAGTGAAAACAAAACATGAAACATCGAAAAATGATGAAATAATAGCGAAAACGCTTAGCCATGAGAAACTACAGAATGTAGTTGGAACAAATATATTAAAAGAGAAGGATTTAATTGTCAAAAGAAATACAGATATTGACAAGAAGCTTAACAATCCGATGAAAAATATAGAAAAAGAAAATAAAAAAGATGATAATAAAAGAAATCGAGGTAATAAATTAATAAAAATAAAATACCGTGATAAATATAAACAAAAGAAGACATATAAAATAAGAAAGAAAAAAAATGAAATATTAGAAAGTATAAACACGAAGAAAAAGCAAAAAATGTTAAGTAGTGTTATAGATAAAGCAATAGTAGACCCGCCGAATATAATATCTAAACATGAAGGGTGGTCAGCAACATGCAACAATGAATGGAGAACTTTAAAAAATTTAAAGCTTTAGGAGAGGGCAGAATGTGATGTACATTGCTACATCACATGAGCAGATGTCAAATATGTCATCTGTCACCGATGTCCAAAGACATGTCAAGCATTTCAAGTTACATGTCAAGATGAGTCACACAAACAAACAAACAAACGAAAGTTGCATGGTCGTTACTACATTCGTAAGTACGCCAATGTTTGTAGTTTAGTGTTGACAAGAATCTTTAAATTAAAAATAAACTATAAAAGAAAGTCTGTCTGTGAAGGGTATGGAATATATAGAATCCAAGAGAGAGAGACTAAAACCATCAATAAACATATTTACATTAAAAACTATTTAGAGAGATATTATAAAAATGGCCATGTACCCCGGATACATGACAGGTTCTATTGCCGAATACAAATAATTTATTATTTTATAAGATATAATAAAAAAGTTTAAACAGGATTGCAGAGTTTTTTAAAAACGAATTAAAAGAAACAAGGAGTGGTGGGATGCATATTGGCATTGAAATAATACGGTATGTATAACAAGTTTGCAGTTACAAATATTTGTTTATCTACAGTTACTTGATATAATAAAATCAAAATTTTCAACCAAGTCAAAGTTTTCAAGAGCTTTTTTGTGGATAAAATTCAAGATATATACATCTTTCATATTGTTTTACTTCAATAGTATTCTATTTTGATTTTCTATGCATGATCAAAGAGGAGAAGAATGATAATAAAATATGACAATTATAATGCAGTATTTTACCCTCGTAAAAGCTTTAAACGTGTCTGTACTTTTTGTATACTAAAGTTTTATTAATCTTTGCCTAAAATTGGCGTTTTTAATGTATCAAAAGTAAAGTTTATAAATACGTGTAAAAAAACAACGTATAGATATGCACAAACCTCGGGGTTCATATCTAATGACGAATTTTTACATTTTACATATTATTGAAACTAAAACCTAAAAAATAACTTAAAAAAGTCCACTATGTTTAAATTTCTTTAATATCATTTATTAAATATATTTTTATTATATTACTTATTGAAATTTTTTCGTAATTTTGATAATAACTCAGAAAATGTATTATTTTTAATATCTAATAACTCAAATATCATTTTAGTGATCTGCCTTGAACTTTTTTCTTGAAAAAAACTTGCCAATTCCTTCAATTCGCTATATTTCATTTCATAGTTTATCAAAAGCCCATTTCTCATGAGATCATCAAAGATATTTCGTAAGATAATTACTATATTTTCATATTTGGGAATGTCAATTAACATTTTTATATCACACCGATCTAAAAACGCAGTATCCAGCTTCCCATAATTATTTGAAGTAAAGATTATAAAAATTTTTGGATTAGATTTTAACTCATCTAAAAAAATTAAAAAGCAATTTACAACTCTCATACTTTCTAAGGGTTCATTATGACTTAAAATAATATCTCTAGAAATTAAAATACTCTCAATCTCATCAAATAAAATTAATATAAATTTTTCTTTACTCAAATTAATAAGTTCTTCTTTTAATTTTTGAAATGAATTTAATGTTCCCCCGTAAAATCTGCTAAAAAATTTGTTACATGATATTTCTATAAAATATGACTTGTTTTTTAGTCGTATACTAAATCTATTAAATATAGCTTTAGCTAATGTGGTTTTACCTGTGCCCGGGGGACCAAATATTAGAGCAGTTTTATTAATATCAAAGATTGATATATTAATCTTCTTTTTATGATATTCTTGAATTTTATAAAAATGTTTAAGAATTCTTAATTTAACTTCTTCGTCTAAAACAAGTTGGTCATATAAATTTCTGAACTTAAACGCTGGTAAACTTACCAAGGTAAAAAATTCACATTGCATGACTTCTTTACTAAATTTAAAATATATAAATTTAAACTTAATATTATTTTGATGATTAAATATTCCCGAGTAAACAATTTTCTTGGAAGAAATTAGCTCGCAAATTCTTATATTTTTTATTCTTTCTTGTAAATGATGAAAGTTTATCAAAAAATCCTCATTTTTATCAAACTTTTTGTCTTGGTTAATTTCTACAACAAGTCGCATAAGAATGACTTTACAAAAAAAAAATATAAATAAATTTTGCAGTTATTAGAAATTACAAATTAAAACAAAAATTACTATTTATTATGTTATAGTTCTACAATCATTTAAAAAATAAAACCAACTATTTTTTATAAAATAAAATAAAGTTAATCATCTTTATAGCAATCTAACTTCGTGTTCTAAATTAATGCAGCATGAAATCTTTTCTAAGACCGCTTTGAGACGGGGGTTAAGAGACAATTAAATGCCCATAGATCTTATGAGTCGATTATATAGTTTCGTCTATTCGACTTATAGTCTGCATTGCATTTAATTATATGGAAAACAATATAATTATACTATTTGTAAAATTATTTTGCACAAACTGAGCGAGTACCCGGAGAAACTTTTATTGTTTATTTATAAACAGTTTATATATTTTTTTCTTTTCGTGCTGTCAAAGTTTTATCTTACTTTATTTAACGTAAGTTACATGACCGGTAAAACTAAGCGCTTTTTATTATATATGTCTTCCTTTACTTTCTTGCTTCTTTTTTAGTTCGTTTGGACTAAATCATCAAGCAAAAGCTTTTTTTCTTCTTGGCTTTTTAATTTGAACCAAGAAAGTTGAAGTTTTTGCATTTTGAAGCTTTCCAGATCGTGAGATCTGGAGCTTTTAATTATCATAACTCTTTAAATGAAATGATTATTTGAAAGCTTTTTTGACAAAGATAATTTTTTGGCTGACATATATATGCTCATCAATGTTAGTATACATTTTACAAAGGTAAAATGAAACCAGTTTTTAATATTAATAATGCAATATATTTGCCTACCCTAATAATTTTTGGGTATAAAATGCAGACCATTACAATATAGTTAAAATTTTAGTCTATAGATTCTGACTTTTATGTCTGTTTATTTGATATTACAACATTTATTTAAGTAAATTAATAAATAATAAAGTTTTTAGGTTTAAAATATTTTTTTATTATGCTGCTAGTGAATTTATGTTTTTTATCAAAAATTTACTATTTAGTAAAACTTTTCATTCAACTGTTTGAAATTTTATAACCTTTATCTATAATTTATTGTTAATAATTCCGCGTAAGAATTATTATGTACAATGATGATTGCAAATAAAAGAAAACAAAAACTTTTTAGTAAATGTATTTTTTCAAAACCCTTTTTAATATATTTAAAATCGGATCTGAGCGATTATAAGACGCAAAAAATTTACAAATTAGCAAATAAGGCGAACTAGAAAATCAAATTAATTGGTCGTCTACAATATATGACCAAATTCTGTCCTTATTTTTTTCAGGTTATATTTTATTTTTGTAAATAAAAAAAAAATCAAGAAACATTGTTTTTATTTTATTCATCACCAAACTTCGTTAAATCTCTATTTAATATTTTTTTTTAATTTTTTCAAATCGCATTCTATGCTTTTTTTCTTAATTGAATCGTATTATGTCCGCTACAATATAGAATTCTGTATTCGCTGTAGAACAAATGTCTTCTGGTATTTATTTTGTTATCTAAATTGGGTCTTATGATGGACTTCCTCCTGTTTTATGCCCTAAAAAACCATTTCTCCACATTGGTCTGCGTATCATTTCATCTGCAACAGTTTGTGAACGGATATGCGCTCCATCGTGATAAGTTTCGAATAGAATCCTTTTTTTCTATTTACAGATATGTTTGTTGAATTTATTTGGAAGTATGCGCGTCTAACATCAAATAATCCTTCTTTTGTTCATTATTCGTCCTCATATTGCTAGTAGTTGTTTTTTTATTGCTCAAATCATAAGTATTAGTGATTCTAGACTTTTAATCATTTCTCTAATAACCCTACCACATCAGAACGGAAAATGTACATTTCGTATTTTTTGTCATAATTTGTTTATAGCTATAGAAGTCTTCTCGTACCCAAGGACATGATCCAAGCATTTTTGACCTCAAAATGGACGAACTTGTTCATTTTATCGTTTTCTTGCATTGTTCTATCTGTATTTGTATCCGTATACATATAGCCCTCCTCTTTACGTGTCTTTTTTTTCTCTTCTGACAAAATCGAAAAGTACTTGGTTTACAAAGTCTCTGCCATTGTCAGTAGAAAGTATATTACATTAAAAAAAAAACATTTTAAACGAGTTAGAAGCACATACTACATTGCTTCTTGTTTTCTTACATGCGTTATTGTCCAAAAAACAGTAAATGAATTACAATATTCAATAATTATTGGTATACTTGCTTGAGTTCTGTTATAGTCGGAGATCAATATTTCCAGACACATATCTAACATAAGGAAATTCTGCAACAATTTATCTAATAAACTGGTCTGGTTACAAGATTTCGTTTTTGATGACAAATATCACACTATTTAATACTTTTTAAAAATATTTTTGAGTTGAATTGAAAACTTTTTTAGCAACATTTTTAAAATTTCTTGTCCCATGTGATATTCAATATGTATATCGATTTTTTTTCCTATTTCTTAAAATGCTACTCATTGATTGTAAAAAAATCTTAATGATTATATAGACCTCTCTACAATTCATCTTATTTCTCTGGTTACACTACCTAATTCCTCAAACAGGATAATTTTTTCTGCTTTGGCCATAAAAACAATTATTTTTTTGGCTTTCTACCAACCTTGTCGAAAGAAGACCAGTCTGTAAAAATACAAGATTTTTTTGGTTTTCATCATTAATAATTTTTTTTCTAAACTCTAAAATTATGGTAATTAACATATAAAATAAAGATAACTAATTACGATCTTTTTTACTTCTTTCGAGTTAGCAATTTATCAATCAATCTAAAGTGTTCTATCATATTTTCATCGACCTCTTTGATCATTTATATATATATTCGGCTTATAGATTTTTTTTCTTCCATCTCTCCGTTTGATATTAGCGTATGTATACAACACGAGGCTATATTCAGTAAATAGATATGTATATAGGTAAGTCAATATGTCCAAAAGGCAGTTGATTCGTGGATGCTCTACGTTTCATTAGTACTAAATTTGTATGGTTAGTATTGGCATGCAAGCCTTGGTGAATTAAGTTAATTCGAGATTATTAGCTTCTCTTCTCTTTGAAAAATTTTCAATGTTATCGCATTGAGAAATCCAAAAGACTTAAAATTAATACAGTTTTATTCACGCTATAATCAACACTTAAGATTAATTTAATTAAATTGGAGTAACTTAACCCTTTTATGAATTCAGTAAGAATTACAATACGACTTTACATAAAAATTTGCAAGAAAAGTAATTTATATGCGTAAAAATTTGGTGAACATAGATAGCATAGTTTTAAATAACGATCCTTATAAGGTTCAACTGATTTAAAATCCATTATGTTTCAGTCAAAAAGATTTTTTAGTGTTTGAGTTAAATCAGAAAAACTTATGGTAATTTTAGAAAATATATTATGCGCATAGAATTTTGCACTAATTATATTTTTTTTCAATTTTTTTTTGAAAGAGTGCTTCCATCATAGAAAAAATATTGGGAGTTTTTTAAAAAATTAACTTTATTTAAAAAACCCGATAAATAAAAGAAATTGAAATCTGTATATAAAAGCATAACTTTTATAAAAACATCATAAATTTTTTGATTATTACGTAAAATAGGAAAAGTAGCAAATAAAAAGAATAAAAGCGTTTATAATTCACAATTAAATTGTATATTATATAAGTTAATGTGCGATTGTTTTCATTTTATGTTTAAAAAATCACGGCTCTAAATAAGATTTAACTTTTTTTTTTAAAGATGCATAATGTTTATGCTCGTATGCTTCAGAATCCCAGAACTCTAGTTTTAAAAGTAAATCCTTTTATAACTAGCTTTCATTATCTTTACTTATATTTGTAGCTTCGTTTTCTCTTCAAAAATTTTCTGATAATTTATTTTTTTCGATAAAACGATATAGACTCTGGATTTTTCTTTGGCGAAATAAATTAATGTATACATTAAAAAACTATTAGATTTTCGGATGTCTTATGTATTTTTATTTGTATCTTGTCATCACAATAGCAAATGCAGAGCAAAATGCTACTATTTTTGTCCGACATACTACATTGATACCGTATATATTAAAGATTGGTTTTCAATTTTTTTAATTTGATACTCGTGTTTTTGTAAATTTTCTCTCTTAGTATTTCTATTCTATATATGTCAATTATATGAATAAGTCTTCTTTGTTGTTTATTTTATATCTGTAGATATTATAGTTTTACTAGCATTTATGTCAACATGATCATAATAACTTAATCAGAGTGTATACATGTCTTTATAACTTATTGGAGGCATATTAAATTCATAAGAAGCTGTAAATATATATGACTTCTAGTTACGATGATTATGTAATCTTAAAAGCAGCCAAACACACGGCAGCTAATAGTGCAAGTTTTTTCTTAATTTCAAACTGAGGACATCGCTACTTCTCCATAGGATATATTTTTAGTCTGAAAAAAAATGTTTAATATAACCATGTGTTTTCTTTGCTCAATAAAATAAATGTGATGAAAATGCTCTAGAGCTCATTCCCTATAATTTATAATAACTTCTAAAGTTTATAATTTATGCTTTTATGTTGATGGGCGATTTTTTGTGCTATCAATAAACATCTTATGGAGGTATACTGCTATAATTCCATAGAAAAGACCCAAATACTAAAATACAGTACAAAAATGTGATTTTTCACTTTTTTGGTAATCGCACTCGTCTTACTGTGTTATTATATTTACACAAGTCTAAAAAATAGCAAAAGCATGTGTAAAATTCTATATAACCCCTTATAAGATAATCTTCCATTTCTGGTAGGTAGGTATTTTCTTCTTTGGGCGTACTACTTTAGAAATTTGATACGTAGTAAGTACCCTTCGAATTATAAATCAGGGATCACAAATTTAAAAATTTTAATTCAATGCCCATACTTAATAGTTTATGACTTGCCTTGTATCTTGTAAATAGCTCGAATCATATTCTTATCGTTTTGTTGCGCTTTGTATAGCTTTGGAACCTCTTTGGTATATCGCTGTTTTTCCATAAAAAAAATCATTTTTTGATATCAATAAAACGTCATAAATTAGTTCAATATATAATTCAGAGACAATAAAGAATCGTCAAATCATAACTTCAGTACTTTAAAATTGTTTTTTCCCTTTTCAGTATTTGAAATATATCGAAGAAGAATCTCTATTTACTCATTAATCGGGTTAAAACATTTAAGTCATTCTTATATAGATCGCATATGTATATAAATAGAAGAAATTACGTTGTATATACTTTTCATACGTGTATTATTTACTTTTGATCAGGTTAAATGAAGTTTTGCTGCGCATTAAATACAAGATAAAAAACAAAGAGCTGACATTGTGCTCACATGTTGTATATATGGATGTGCTAAATTTTAACCTTAGACTGTACAAATAATCTTATCCTGCAAAGAGATTTTCCATACCAACCTATGTTAATAGTTTATAATGATTTACGAATATAAAGGCCGAACTATTCAATCCAACATGTTCATAAGCTTGTTGCTTTATTCATTGGCTCTATATATATATATATATATCATAGCTTGTCTTTGCTTCTATAATTTGTCTAACTATCTCTATTTGGTTCTTTTCAAGTGGTCCATTACTTGTCACAATTTCTGCTATATTATAAGTGTGTATTTTGTTGTGAGGATATAGAAATTTGACTTATGGGCAAAGGCCTTAAAGTTTTACTTTGGTTTGGCTATCTTTCGAAATAGACAGCAAACAATTTAAGAAGACAAGCATCGTTTTTTTACTATCTATTTTCCTTCATCATTGTCATCATATAACGTATGTATATATGATTGCATAATTACAGAAAAGAAATATGAAGAGCAATATAGACTTGTGTTTTTGCAGCTTCATAAATTCATAATGAAATCCTCGAATTAAAAAAACAATGTAAAAATTTAATGTTCTTGACTTTCGTAGAACACTCTAGATAGTTTATAAAACTATCGTATTCTTTGTTTCTTCTTTCTACTACTCGGTAGACCAAATTAACTATATGTACTTTGTTTACGTTTATGTGATCTCGAGCACATTTCTGTAGCCGGGTTCAATCGGATTTATAATGCTCAAAGTTATGATTTTTATGCCTATACTATATGTTTCGGTTAGCATTTTGGACACACTTCTTATAGAATTTCTCTTATTAAATCAAAATAGCCTTCGGATGATATCGCTTCAAACATATTAAGTTCACACACTAGCTTTATTTATAAGAATTTTTCTTGAATCGAAAGTTCAAAAAGCATTGACATTTTAAAGAGCAACATAAATTTAATAATAGCAATGTTTTATAAGCTTTCTTAAAGCTTAAGATGTTATACTCTTTTTCTCTTTTGCTAAATAGAACTGAGAAGCTTGAAACATCCAAAACCTCGACCTGCTATAAAGATGAATCTAACACCATTTCTTCTGCCATCACTGTGGCATTGTTTTCCAAAAGAATACAAAGGAAAAAAATTTTAACGTACTCTCTACCTCGCCTAAAAGGTGCTTGGGATCAAACTAAGTTCTTAGAAATATATTTTTTTAATTGTTTTTTAAAATAATCTTCTCTCCGTTTGAGGATTGTTCATATTTTGTTTTTTTTTTTAGAATACACTATTATATACAAGCTTTCATTTTTCTTCCGCTATTACTAGAGCTGGCTTTCTTTGCTTTGCCACTGTATTCTGATAACCTCAATGTGGTCCTACTTTTTTCAAGAAGAACTCAGTGGCTTTCTTTCTTTCCCGCCTGGCATTCTTAAAAATCTATTTATTAATGAAAGAATTTTTTATAGGGTAAGTCTTTGCCAGCTATGATGCTCTAATGAACTACTGTAAAATTCTCGCGAGTGAAATGGGTTTATAACAATTGTAATTTGGCTTCTGACTACATTTCTGCCTTTTTTTCTTCAGTGTACAAAAGATTGCCTTTTCTCCCAGTTATCTTTTTATACTCTATAAATAAATAGTAAAAACAATAAATTTAAAAACTATTTTTTATTTACAAATAACTCCTATACAATCCCAAATGTCTAAACCTCCCATAAATACTTTTTTAACATCATCACGAACAATATCTTGTCTAGGTGTTGTCGTATGAGAAGGAGCATATCTCTTACTTCTTATTATATGTTCATTGGTATTCACGTCTTTCGGCAATAAAAATATCTTATTATATTCGTCGTTATTAAACAATTGCTCAATTTTTCTCTCACAATCATGATTTACTTTCAAATCAACGCTATTAATAATTAGATCCTTGGTTATTTTGTACTCATTAGAGTCCGTTATACTTGCCAGTTTAATTATTGACTTATAACTAAGATAAGACAAAGATTCGATGAAAGATAAACGTTTTACACAACTTGTATCATATGGCATTCCCAAATAAAACTGCTGTAAATATTGTTTAAAAATGAGAAATAAATAAATAATGTCAATGTCGAGGTTACTAGACAATAAATCACTAATTTTCTTGTTAACTTCGGGATTTTTCCTAATACTTGAGAGGAAGTCTTTAACCACCTTATTATAATGATGAAGTTTTATGTCTTGATATTCTTGTTGCGGAAAGTCCTGATAATTTACTTGTAGATTAGTTTCATATTTAAAAAGGTTTTCTTGTTTAGTTTTCATTCCTCTTTCATTCACCAAAGAGCAGAAATCGAGAGTTAAATATTGGAATATATACATTGGGGTAGAAATATATTCTGGTTTAAATATATTATCATTTTCTAAAAACAATTAAGTTGCCATTAATTTATTTGGTAATACTTGATGTTTAAAATGATAAAAGATTGCTTTTAATGAAACAAAGTTAAATTTTTTTTCACAGATTTTGACAAATTTCTAATTTAGGCATGAATGAATCGATTTTAGTATGCCAGTATCTCATAAAAATTTGTTTTTAAAATATATTATATTCAGAAATATAAATTAAAAAAAGTAATAATATTTTTAAATAAAGCTAAGATAATAATAAATCAAAAAAAATAAAATTTTATAAATCATTAGGCGATGACGTGGATGGTTGATCTATGACAATTCACATAGTATAATTTAACAAATGGCGATTTATGCTAACCAAGAATCATTTAGATGGTTTTTTATAATTTAATTGTATATTTTGATACAATAGGATGATAGCAAAATTTTTGACGTTTTTGCAGCACAAAAATTTAGTAATAATTTGATTTCAAATAAGCTTTGTTGACTCAGACTAGTTCCTTGGCATGTATAATACGTTTGTTAGTGTCATTAAAGCATCAAAAAAAATAGTCCTGTTTATTTTATCTATATATATATATATATATATATATAAATATATATTCAATCTAATCATAATACTTATTTTTTTAATTTACTACCATTATTATAATCTTTTTATGTGTAATATTCATGATGTAAGTTATTTCAATATTTTTTTTGCATTTTCAATCTAAAAATTTTGAAACGATGAAGTACTATCAACTTGGGGAAAGGCCTCTAAATACATAGTAAAATATCTGTATATATACATTTTGTAGTATGTTTTGTGGTATTACTTTTAGGCTTTATTCTGTAAATGATTAATTTATAATGTTTTATTTTATACTTAAATATAGGATAATCAGACTGTACTAGTGTCAAGACGAATTAAAATTATCTAAGAAACAAATAATTTAACTTTAAAATTACTAATAAAATATTATATCTTTGTGAAAATAGATTGATTAACATATCAAAAACCGTCGCAAGTGTATATTAAAGTTCATAAAAAATAAAAAAACTCAATAATGCGACAGACATCAACATTGATACTAATTTGAATGTAGATGCGTTGATTTTATTATATATAATTAAAAAGTTATGTGTCTTTTAAATTGGTAAATGCTTGATCTGAGATTATGATTTAATCTTCATATGCAGAATACTTGCATAATTGATTGTAAACCTTCTTCTATTTAATCAATTAGTAGAATGCTTTATGTGATAACAGATAATAGTTTTTAATTTACTTAATGATAATATTAATAATTTAAATAGATATATCGTATAAAGTATGATAAGGCCATAACGGTTATTTAGTCAAATGTCATAAATCTTTTTGTCGCAGATTTTACACAATATTATAATAATTACATTTTTTTTTTTTTTTTTTTTTTTTTTCTTTGCAAGTAAGAGGTAGGGAGAAACCTTACATAGGGACCAGAGGGATTTGGGTGTGATCCTTCTCCAACTGGTACTGTGAGATTCTTACTCACTAAAACTCCCTCCGTATAACTTGCCGGTGCAGCAAGCTCCGCCGTATCCATTGGACTTTGGCTCCAGGAGAACACTTTCCATTTATACCTCAAATCGCGTCCAGAGTGACCTCACAGCGGATATACTTAACGGGCATGGTTATCTATAACCCGAGGAGAGACATCATCGTACTGACTCAAAGGTCCCTACAATCATCTGTATCGCACACACGGCTCCTTACACGACCACATCCCCAGCCCGGCATTTTTATTGGACTGCGTTGACCACCAGTCTCCCACTAGTTTCGGCCACCGTGTTACAGAATCATGTAGGATAGGGTCCACGAGACCTTCTATTGCCCTACTTCGTCTAGTCTCTTAGTTAGCTCTAGGATCCCACTCTAGAGTGCACCAGCCATGGGCTCCAACTAGGCCGTACCCATTAGATACTTTTATGTATCATTAAGTCACCAAAGGGCGATACACTGCTTTTTGGCCTTGAGGTGCGTTTCTACACTAGATGCTAATCCCCTTGTGGCTGGACACACACAAGTTTCATTGAATCAACTTAATGATTACCGTGGACATTTTCATCATCTGAGTTGTTCCAACTGCATCATAGAAAGTAGAAACAATTTGGTGCCCCTGGGACTCGAACCCAGCCCATTGGTCAATGAGAACATTTCTTCGACCACTCGGCCAAGGGCACCTTATAATAATTACAACTATTATACATATTTTTTTAATAAATAATACTTTTCTCTTTATAGTATTTTAGAACCTCTGAATTAATTACGCGCAGTAAAACAACGATCGTAGGTGTTTTAAACGAGAATTATGCTATAAATTTTAATTGAAATGTTTTTTAAGGCCATTGACGACAAATATATGTTTGGTTGTATTTGTATAATCGTTAGTTGAAAACTACCCAAGGGTTTATTGTATGAATTTATGATAGATAACTTTCATTTTACTTTTGACACTCAATTGTTTATAAATCTAATCCTGTGTATGCAATTGATCGTGCAAATCAATGTATAACTAAGCTAGGACATGCGTAAATAAATAATATATTAATTATATCTTAAAATAATGCCATTTAATTATTATCACAGACTACGAAGAAGTGAACTCTGAAAAAAATTACTAATTTTACAATAAATAATATTATAGAATAAAAACAAGTCATCTTTACAAAAAGATTGATTTTTCCACATATTTTTTCCTACACAGATTATTGTAGATATCTTTTAAGACATAGAATTCAGGCCGCTTACCATTTATACACAAATAAATAATATTTATTTAACGATAAAATAAGATTTTTAAATAAAAAAGGAAAGTTGTTGATAATCAAAAATTTATTAAGGAATAACCTTAAGAACTCTTTTGATCGGCCGTTTACCTAGAAATTCTATTTTAACATCATCAGGTATAAATGGTTTTACTGTTGTAGTAGTATAATATGGAGCAAATCTTCGACTGCTATAAGAAATTCCTTAGTATTTGCTTTGTTTAATGCAATATCTAGCTTAACGCGTTTGTTTGCGTTAAATAATTGTGTGATTCCTATGGCACATTTCCATCAAATTTTAAGTCAATGCTCTTAATTATCTAGTTTTTATACTTAACAATATCCTTATTAAAAAATTTTAATAAAAACTTATGGCCAAGATAAGCGAGAGATTCAATAAAATATGTTCCATATGATCATTCTGGAACATAAGGCTCTCCTAAATTAAAATTTTGCGTGTAATGTTCAAATTCTGAAAAAATCTTTAACGATCTGTTTATTTTTAGATAATAATCGTTTATTTTCTCTTTTTAATCTCAGGATGCTCAGTAATAATTATAAAATAATTTCTAGCTACCTTGTAATACTGATCAAGATAAATATTAGAAAAGTCATTCTTGAAAAATCATCAGTGGTAGTTTCTTGAGAAACAAGTTTTGAGGAAATGTTTATTTCATTGTTGTTCTCGGTATTGTTCAATGTGTAAATATTGTTTTCATATGCACCAATTTCGGATCAGAGATGTACAACAAAATACGAAAAAAAATCATGGGGTTGAATCCACATTATTAAATTTATAATGCCTGAGTTTTTATGATTCAATGAAAAACAAAGAGAAAATTTTATGTAAACTAACAGTTTAAGCTATAACGCAAAAATAAAGCAGAATTTTACTATTTTCTTTGTTGTTTAAACAAACAAATTGTAGATTTAGAAGATAACTAAAAATTTATATATTTACTGTTATATATTTTGATAATTTTTACCCATCATTATGATAAATAATTACATGGGGGCGATACCAAATCGAGAGTCAACAAGTGATGGCTGTGGTCAAGAGGCCCGAATAATGTTACAAGAAATCAAAAGAATAGTTTATAAGCTAGAGTTGGATGGATAGATGAGTCTATATGGAAGGCAAGAATTTATGAAATGGGTTCGGAAGAAGTAAAGAACTTTATGGTAGAAAGAATTATATAAGAAGATAATTGGTCCTTAATTATTAAAGAAATAGAAAAGGAGGTTAGAAAGGACGAATTAAAAAAGAAGGAAGAAGAAGACGAAAGTAAGATGATGGAAATAATTGCAGAGTCGGTTAGAGGAACAGTTCGAGAGGAGCTGGCAAATAGAGGAGCATTAGGAAAAATAAGGGAAGAAACTACGAGAGTAAGAAGTAGAGATTGTTTTTACTGTGGTAGATTCGGGTACATGGCAAGAGATTGCTTCGTAAGGAAGAGGAAAGAAGAAGATAATGAAAATAAACATTTTAACAAGTATTTGAGGGTTCATGAAGAGAGTGGATCTGCAAGCACAGAACTTAGAGCACAAGAATATAGGAAATGCGGAGAAGCAAAACGTAAACTAAATTTAAAAAGGAGAGGAATGAGAGAGGATAGAATAGAGGGGGGTCTTGTCATTGAAGATATAAAAGCGAAGTTTAGAGAAATTTTTGACCCACGGCAGGAAGAGATCGTACACTGTAAGATAGAGAAATGTAAAATTGAGACGCCACCAGGGAAAAAAGTAGTTAAAAGAGGACAAACTATCCCACAGGCGTTGATGGAAAATACTGAAAAATATATAAAAGGTTTGGAAGAAAGAAAGATTATAAGAAGATCAACATCCGAGTGGAGGAACCCAATTAGAGCTATAGTAAAACCTAACGGAGGAGTAAGGCTTGTAAGTAATCTAATGAGTTTAAATGACTTAGTTGAAAAAGATCCGTATGAGTTGTCAAATATTAGGGACATCGTTAGAGCCACACAGGGGTCTAAATGGTTTACCGTTATAGATCTGAAGGAAGGGTTTTACCACGTAGAGATTGAAGAAGAGGATAAGCACAAAACGGCCTTTGAATTTAACAGAAAGGTATATGAATGGAATAGTATGGTAATGGGATATAAAAATTCCCCGCAGATATTACAACGAATAATGAACCAAATATTTGAAGATTTACAAGGAGAAGGGGTGGAGGTATATATGGACGACATCGTTATACACGCTAGAACTAAAAGAAGGCATGACAAGCTAGTTATAGAAGCATTGGAAAGATTAAAAAGACATAAAATGAGATTGAATATTGAGAAGATACAGTTTAGCCAACAGTTAGTTAAGCTCTTAGGAGTCACATTGAATGGTACAGATATTGAAGCGAATGAAATAAAGAAGAACGAGGCGTCGGAATTCCCGCAGCCGACAAGTGTAAGTGAAACACGAAGATTCCTAGGAATGACAGGATGGTTTAGGAACTTTATAAAGAATTACGCGGGATTAACTATTCATCTGACAGATAGCTTGAGAGGTAAAGATAAGAAGTGGGAATGGACGATTGAAATGAATAGAGATTTTTAGAGTTGAAAGAAGTTTTGAGAGCGATGGGGAAACTTAGATTGCCTGATTATAGGAAGGAATTTATATTGAGAACGGACGCGAGCAATGTAGGGATAGGAGCCGTATTACTTCGGAAGAACGATAAAGATAAATGGGTAGCAATCCAATGGAGTTCAAAAAAGTTAACTCCTACAGAGACCAGATATACTATATCGGAGAAAGAAATGTACGCGGTATTTTGGGGGATAAAAAGATTTGAATACGAGTTGCGCGGTAGGAAGTTTAAAATCGAGACGGACCATAAAGCCTTGAATGAGATTAGAAAAAAGCCGTGTTTTAATAACAATAGAATAAATAGACGGATTGAAAAGATCCAGGAATTTGACTTCACCATAGCATATAAAAAACCAGAGGAAATGGTGGTGGCTGACGCGTTAAGCAGGATACATATGGAAGACGATGAAAAGAAAAAGAAAATCAGAGAAAGGACCGCCAAGCAGATATAGGGTAAATGGAAAGCGCACGTCGATGACGCAGAAGAAAAAAAATATTTGAGATTTGATTCGGGGCGGAAAGTCGAGATACCACCAGAAGAGTCAAGGGAAAGTATGATGCAGGAATACCACTAAAAAGTTGGACATATATGTATGACAAGTGTATATTACGCGATGCGGGAAAGATTTTATTGGCCTGGAATAAAGAAAGACATAAATGAGACAATTCGAAAGTGTGTACAATGTCAAATATATAATAGAAAAAGACTTGGTGGATGTGAGTTTGTAGACACTACACGTTATTTGGTGCATCTTTAGTAACGTGCCGGAAGGTAACACCCCCCCTTACAGACAAAAATTTAACAAAATTTTGAAAAAAAATAAGAAAACGATATAAAAATGCTTATTTAATTCAGTAGTTTAGATAAAAGATCAACAAAACCCTTATAGAAGTCTCCCATATCATCTTCTCGAAGCATAAATTTCCTATACATAAATTCATCGAGCCATGTATCTATCTCCGACCGTTTTACTCCATGTTCTTTGGTCATTTCAGACTTAAGTTGAGACCATACGTTCTCAATATTATTTGTATGAATACCATCAGGAGATAAAAAACCTATAGAATGATTAACAACTTGATGACTTAGACATAAATTTTCTGCCACCCCAGGATAACTAGGATGACCATCGCTATGTAAAACCGAACCTACACAAATTCTTCCCTCTAGAGCAGCAGTAAGGCACTCAATGGTTCTATTCTCTACCCTCGTAATGTAGAAGTTTGAAGGATTTTGAGCATCTATTATGCCCAAAATCCAAACGGTGTCCCTTATAAAGTCGTCCGAAGAGGTAGGAGATCTTATTTTACCCCTTCTGCATATAACAGACTCATCTACTTGAACGACTTGCCCGGGTCCTCCGATTATAATTCTATTCTTTAGCAAATCTTTATAGATCTTTCTGAGGCTGCTTTTTACGGCAGAGATTGTAGCTGTTGAAACGCCCAATCTTGCCATCAACTGAAAGTAAGAATATCTGCATAATATTCCAAATACAAGGTCACAGAATGTATGAAGAGGAACCTTGCAGCCTTTATTCACAACCAACCGCGCACTGCATTTGTAGTTCGAACAGCGATATGCTACTCTTGTAACGATTTCTTCCTTGACAGGACCCAATCTCATGTTACATCCACATTTGGAACATGATTTTTGCTCCTTCAGCACTTCTAAGTCAATTAAAGCTTCTAAACAAGTGTCAACGTTATAAAAAAGCCTTTGTATATTCACAAGTTTAATTTTTGTGCTTTTCTTTAGTAACGTGCCGGAGTTTTCTAAATCGATGTTGTCCATTTTAGGGGTAAAAAAATATTTTTTAAAAAAACAAAATCCCGGCACGTTACTAAAGATGCACCCGTTATTTAGAAAAGGTTGCTTTGGATCTCATTGATTTTAGAGACGCAGGTAAATATGTATTGGTTGCGATAGATTATTTCACTCGAAGAGTATGGGGCACGGTAATGGAGAACAAAACTGGAATGAATGTGACAGAATTTTTAAGTAAGTTGTGTGAACAAGGAAAAAAGCCCGAAGAGATTATAACGGATAATGGGCGAGAATTTTATAATGAGGGGTTTAGAGAGTTGTGCAACAGACTAGAAATTAAACATAGGAAAGTAAGTGTCGAATCGCACAGGAGTAATGGCAGAGCTGAGAGGGTTATAGGTACGCTGCGAGAGAGCATTCTGAAGACCTAAGAAGGTACATTTGCAGAGAAGGTCATGGGAAGCATTGAAAAATATAATATGAGTTATTACACGGCACTAAAATGTACACCAATAGAAGCGACAGAGGATAAAACTGGACATGTAATGATTGAAAATAGCCCACAGGGGAAATATGGAAAACTGTTTAACGAGGGGAAACGGTAAAAATTTAAAGTAGGTGAGTACGTGAGAGTAGCTAAGAAGGAAAACTTGAAAGGTGCGGATAAATATTTGAAAGGTAGGTTTTTAGAGAGTGGGAAAGTTATAGAGAGATGTGGCAATGATTCTTATATAGTTAAGTTAGTAAATGGAAGATATATAAAGAAAAGGCACTATAATCTAAAAAGTCTGCTTGGGTTAAGGATAAAGTGACTAACCGTCTTGGAGGGGGGATGTTATATATTTTGATAATTTTTACCCATCATTATGATAAATAAATACATTTACTATACATCCATCATAGAGCCTCTGGCTAATTATTGTTTCCTTTAAATATAATCTTTTTGTAAATAATTATCATTCCTTCCAAACGTTTGGTCGCAAAATATAATTATTATTTTTGTTTTTAGACTTTGGGATTATCATATTTACTCGTTGTATGCTACTGTACCGCTGTGTTTTATAATATTTATGTTTTTATATCGTATTTCAAACGGATTTGTGCCTTCGTCGTAAATTTTTACTTAATATTAATGAATTAGTTTGACTCATTCAGCCATCAGATTTTTCTTTAGAACATTCCCAAAAAAAGAAGACTTCTATTGTTGTGGTTGCTAAATGCAAAAGAATTAGTTACAAAAAAAAAGTGTTCATTACATGAGACATTTAATTATATTGTTGATTTTTTTTCGTTTTACTCAAATTAATATAAAACATAATATTTTGTAGAAAGCTACTCGATTAACAGTAGTTTTCATATTTCGATTTGGTTTATGCAATTCGTCTAAAAGTAATTTTCCATAAAAATGTGTATCTGCGGGGGAAAATATATTTGTAATATACTAAATTTTACTAATTTCTTTTCCTATTTATAAATTAATTTTATTTCTTCAAATAAAAGGTTTACATGTAAATAAGTGTTTAAATTTTAATATTTAATAATCAAATTTTTAGAAATGTTTTACCTTTGTCGATTCTTGAAAACAATATTTCGTCTTGCTGCGGTTCCATATTAGAGATTGCACGATCTGTGAACATATTCGTTGCTTAAATGTTGTTTATAATCAAGATTTTTAAGTCATCTTAATCATTTTAAAATGGATATATTTACACAATTCATTATGTATTCTATCATATATATATTGTCTAGGGGTTGTTACTTCACAATATAACTTTACCTGTATATAATCACCCTTGTCTTGTCTTTACAAATTATAAACGACATTAGAAAATATATATCATAAGAAAAAAAAATTTAAGAAATAATTTAACTAAAAACTATTAAAGAATCTGCTAAAGATGTATATTTTGTTTAAATAATCGTCGTCTAAAATATTATTAAGTGATAAATTTTTTTCTAAACTATTTTATAATCTGTATATAAAAAACTAAAGAAAACTTTATTATACTCCTACTACTCTAAGTGAAAACTTTTTCTTGGAATCCGAAGGGAGTTCTCCTATGTAGACCTTTTTAACATCATCTGGTATAAATGGCTTGACTGTAGTGGTTGAATAAAATACAACAAATCTTCGACTTCGTGATACGTATTCTTTATTGTTCAATTCGTGCAAGAATGTATATAGTTTATTGTATTTCTCTTGATTGAATAACTGTCTGATCGTGTTGGGAAAATTTTCATCAAAAAATAGTTGAATGCTATTGTAAATTTTTTGAAGAATATTTTCAGATTCTTTGCAATGTTTCATACTTAATAATCTTAAAATCAACTCATAACTATGATAAGCTAACGAATTGATAAAAGATAAATCATTTAAACGGTTAGAATCGTACGAAGTTCTTAGATAAATATGCCTCAAACAACGTTCAAATTCCGATAATAATTTAGGCTTTATCATCACATTATTTTTAAATCTTAATTTTTCAATCTTTTTCTTAATTTCTGGATGCTTTATAATAGTCTTAAAGTAATTACTTACTATTTTATAGTATTGATCAAGATCAATATTGGAATATTCCCCCTTTAAAGAATTTACAAAATTTAGGTCTTGAGATATATCTTTCCAATTATCGATTTTTCCATCAATGTTGAAACTGTTTAATGCATTTATACTTTCCTCAGAACCATTTATTTCGGAACAAGATTGTAGTATGAAATGCGGAAAGGATATCATAAGGGCAGGTGGAAATTTGTTTGATTTTTGAAATTAACACAGTAAAACGTAATATATTTAAACAATGTAGGTATTATGAAAGAGAAGATAATGAACGCAAAATACTAAAAAATGTTTATTTTAATGTATAATAATTTCTTAAGTGATGATGTGGATATGCGTAGTCGCTCCATCACCAGGCACAGAATAAATTGGACACGTCTATCCATCTGTAGTCTATATTTTATATATATCTCAGAAAAAGACGCTTAAACTACAATCTGAACAACATACAACAAATCATATAGAGAGAATTCTACATAAAAGAGTTTTAAAGACTTAGACCAATTATACACGGCGAGTCATCTACGTATTTGTTACTGATATCAAATTTATCAAAAAAGTCTCACTTTATATCCGTTTTTTCATAAAAAAAAATGAAAATAGTATTTAACAAAAATGGCGAAGGAAACTTATTGTTAATGATAGTTAAATCATGTCTCATATATATAAATATTTGTTATTTTTTTGCTTTCGTTTTTCTCTTCGCCATATACACATCTACCTTAGCCAATCTCAACATCCTTCCAGTGGCTTGATCTAAAGAATTTCGCCCCGTCTTCGCCGCATAGACCAATGATATCTTATGATGTTTTTCTTTGGTTTTGAATTTGATATAATTTTCGTACTAAAAAAAGGCCTTTTAAATATTCTAAGGATATGAAAAAATGTATCTTCCATGTTTTAACATATATTAGAATCCAATTAGTGATTAGTTTTTAAGTATTTAAAATTTTTTTATTTAAAAATAAAAAAAAATGCCTTCTTTGGCATAATATGATATCTTACTTACTAATTACTTTATACAGGATACGCTTACAATTTCTTTTGACAGTTCCAGAGTTCCTTTTGTAATCCACGCATTGGACTCATAAGTATCCCTTTCTGATCTAGATCAAGCTCATGTTTGACTGACATAGTAAGCCTTTCTAACGTCATTTTAAAAACTTTTGTTTGTATGTATGCATTAGTTTTAAATTCTAATCGGAGCTCTTTGATATGCAAGCGGTGGAAATAAGTTACTATTCCTTCCCAAATCATCACTTTAGGTATAAATTTAGGTTTATATTTATATAAAAAGCCACATGATTTGCAAGCAAGTCGTATTTATGTTTCTTTTCTGTTTCTACCGCAGGAAGGTCGTTAAAGCTTTTATCAACTTCAACAACGATCACTCTTTCCTCGACTTGTCAACAAATTGTATATCAGACTGGTTACACTTTATTTTTATACTGCAATGTAGCAGAAATATATAATATTTTATGGTCAACCCCCTGAAATTAAAACTATATTTTTATAGATTAAAATCCAAGAAAATTCCAAAATATAAAGCCATAATATAATCCAAACAAATATAATAACATGAAAAGTATACTTCCTTGTGTGTGCACATCTTAGGATAAACATAATTTGCAGATGTTTCAATGTTATTGGTTCTTTATTTATTTTAAACTGCAATTTTTGAGAAAATAAAGCTTTTTTCTGCTCAAGAAATGTTCTTAAATGTTTGTTATATCTAATATTGAACTCATCGGCGTATATTTCTTAGCATTGGATTATTGTTAAATTCTCTTTTTACATCTATCATTCATAATTGTAACTGTACTCTCAATATCTTATGATTACTTTTGTTTTATATTAATATATTCCCATTTATATTGTGCTAGATAATTTTATTATTGTTTGTATTTAGATTGTCTTAAAGCTTTTTGGAGGAATATTATGACAACTACCACGTACTTGTCCTTTAATAAACTTATGTAATTATTGTTTATATGGAAAAATTAAATCTCTAACAATATCATGATTTTTTAATAAGAAAAAAATATCAACCCTATACTTATTCTCTAAATTTTGACTATTAGATGAATAATAATTCTTAACTGTCGATTTTTGAATATTATAGTTAATATATACATAACCATTTCGAGGTACACTTTTTGAAATATACTTTTGGATAGTTATCAGTATTATATTTTTCAATGGTTCGCAAAATTTTTTCCAAATTGAATTATACTCAACAAAAATAGTTAATCAAGATCTGCTACCAAACAAACATGAAAATAGTGGGAATAAAAAATGATTCCTAATGAAATATACGTATAAGTATACTAGACGCAATCCAAACAATCCCTTTTGTGAAAATTCGTTGTAAATTAGTTTATGAAATGTGAATATTTTTCAATTACATTTAATTTTTTTTTGTTGTAACTGAAAAATTTTTTATTTATATTAAGATAAAACACCCGCTAATAAATATAACACAGAAGTTAAATCTTGGTTTTTATTTCAGCATTTATAGAAGGTTTATACATATCTAAAGCAAGTTGTAATCGAACTAACTGATTTTTTATAAAGAAATGAAGTCTCTAATTTCTTTTAAAAAATTATTTTTAGATATAAATATTTTTGAAAAAGATCTTAGAAGGGCTGAAATGGAAAGTTGGATAATCAAATATATACCAAATATTATGAACAGCTGGGAGATAGATATTCTTGTGAATAAAAGAAAATTATGAAAAAGGAATCCTTCAAGGAGCCATTCCATTGCCCTTACTTTTCGTATTGGCAATGAAACCGTTATCTAAAAAACTGAATGCTACTTATCCTAAGGTAGTTATAAACCTAGAAAAGATGGAATCCTACTGAACAACCCACTTTCTCTTTATAAAAGATTTAAAATTAGTAGCGTAAAAAGAAGAAAAGCTAGCAGTAATGATATCAGAAATAATAAAATTTTTTAAAGCAGTCGGCTAGAAATGAATTAAAAAAAAATCTGCGATGAATTGCGATAAAATCAGCACGAAAATGTCTATTATAGCCCGTGATGATGAATATAAATACCTAGGAGTTCTAGAAACCAAAGAAAACAAACTAAGTAATATTACAATTGAACTCATTCAGGAAAAAATAAAATCACGAGTAAGAATGATTTAAAATACAAAACTTAACGCCAAGAACACTTTTAAATCACATATTGAATATGATATTTGACTTATAAATTATTATGTTGGAGTATTAAATTTAGAACCAAGATATTTGAAAAGATAGACTCTAATATTAGAATATCATTAACCATACATAGAGTCCATTCACAGCCGGCATGCAAAGAAAAGCTATACTTTTTCCTGATGCGCTAGGAAGAGGACTAATAAGTGCAGTATTTAAAAGTGAAAGCACGCTTCTCAAACTAAGGTCGGGCTTCGAACAACCGGTCAATATCTACCCCGAAAGACGAGCTCTTATATTAAAGCAAACAAAGAAAACTCACTTTTTCTTATTAAAGCACGTATACGTCCAGGAAAAATATAAGCTAAAGATGTGTAACAGAAACCATTAGCGTAGGCTCACCAAACAAACCTATACAATAACATAAATAATAAACAGAACATAAAAAGTTGTTTAGTGCGTAGAAAATGAAATATTTAACATTAAAAATTCATCACTATGGCTCAAAGTAGGTAACACTAATACCAGGACAGAAAGTAAGTTATGTGCCTCTTAAGACCGAAATATTATATGGAGATTGGAAGCTGCCACCATTGTATTAAATCAGTAAAGTCCGTGGATCATCTAGCTACAAGGTGCAAAAATGTTAAGACACGATTATATGAAAAAGCATAATTAAATTGTTAAATGCATTCACCTACTAAGTTGGGAAAAATATAAAGTGCAGCCTAAGAAGAGATTAAGAAACCACTCAGTACAACATATAGTTGCTAACAAAGATGTGGAAATAAGAATAGACACGACGTTAAAAAAAGACATAAAGATCAAATATAACAAACCAGACATATCGTAGTAGATAAAAAGAACAAATTATTCAGAATAATCGAAATAGGTGTCACATCACAAGAACATCTAAGCATAAAAACTATAAGTTAAGAAAATATGATGTCCTTGCGAACGAACTGGGCTTAATATATGGTTTTAAAAAAGAAATAATTTCCTACGTAATCACAAGGAACGGTATAGTGACTAAGTTTCACAAATCTTATACCACAAAATTTGAAATCTTCAAAAAGGTAGAAGCGACATCCAGATGACCACGCCAAAGAAGACGCTAGAATTCAATTATCTGGACTACCGAAGGAGAGGAGACGAAGTCGATGTGGAAAGGACTATGGAGCAGGAAGCTACCTACAAGCAAGAGGCGCTAAAGCGGGACCTATCCTTGTTAAATTAGAAGCATAAACTACACTAAGCATACCCTAATTAAATTCATTTATTTATAAGGAAAAAATTAACAGAGGCAAAAAATGATTAGAAATTTAAAAAAATATTGAATTTTTATTTTTACAACTTTTTTATAGCATAAGACATAACTATGAAATGACCTAGGAAGTTAAATCGTAGCCTATTGTTTTAATCTATCTATTGGGTCATGTAACCTCATTAGGCTCCCTACGTGGTTATTGAAACAAGCCCCTCTATATCCATTATACTTTGCCCCAATAAAGCTGGAAAACATTTATATTCGAATAAATTTAGAATTTATTCGCGGAATATATTTTTCAAGTACAACAAATGATTAGAGAAAAATATCGTCGTATTGAACTTCTACAAAGTTTTCTTGATGAGCTCAGCAAAAAAATCGGCTTTACCTACCATGACTCCTTGTAAGTTGTATCTCGCAATTCAACAACAAGGACAATGATTGAGGTTGGGTAAAAATTTCTTACGTCTCTACTTCATTTAGCCTTCATAATTATCAAAAAATTTTAACATAGAAATGTTAGTTTAAAATTATTCTCATACAAATATGTATATTGTAAATGAATTACAACCAGAGGGCCGGGGTAAGTGTCTTAAGATTTGTGATAAAGATAGAAATAAAATATATTGCGAACGGAATTGCACTGTTTTTATAGGCCTAATCGACCACCCTGAACACATTTAAGCGACCTATATATTATCCATTTTTCTCCGAAATACAACCACACTACGTGCTGTTTAGAAAACTGACTAAATTTTTGCATCAATACATACCTCGTCAGTTTGTCATGTGCACATTAATTATTTTGAATAGCAAAGATAATTAACAATAAATACAAAGAATATAAAGATATAATACTTGTCAAATTCTATTTACAACGGATTAATATTTTGCAGAAAACCACATATGTGGCAGACTAGAGAATCTTGGTGAGATAATAAAACTAAAGAATTATAATCGGGAATTAAAAATACAATATAAAATCTTCAATGTTAAAAACAATATACATTTTTATCTTTAATTTAAATTAAATTCGAAAATACCCCAATGTTGCCATTTATTTTGTTATTAAAATGTTCAAATACAATATTTAAAGACTACGATACAAAATTGTCAAATCAATCACAACTTAAAAATGCTGCTAATGGTTGCGAATATTTTGATTTCGAGGCGATTTTGAGAGAAGGCAAAAATGAAACCTTAGATTTTGAAATTGTCGAGGATATTATGGAATTTTATAAAAATTATAACCATTTCTCCGAAAATATCAAATTAAATCAAGAAAATAATAAAACTACGAAAGAAGAGCCGGTAAATTATACAACCAATTGTCCGAAAATTGGGGAGTGTATGAATACAAACAATATGATTCTTCAACATAACAATGAAACTTTTCAGAAAAATATGCAGGACAAAGATGAAATTATGAAAAACGAAGAGAATTTTGAACAAATACATGTCATTTCCCAAGTAAATAACATAACGAAACAAGTAAACTTGGATACACCAATGAATATATTTTTGCCTTTCACAAGTGGAACTAATTTAGAAAACGATAGAGACAATATTCTTTTTGTAAATCAACAATCTCCATATCACGTAATCGATAAAAACAAAACAAACAACATGAATGATAATATGTCGTTATATTATCAATACACAGAAATGAAAAATAGTCTCCAAACAGTTAAACAACAAGCTGAAAGGTACTTATTATCTAGACCTACTCAAAAAATCCATATTCATAATATTAGAAAATATTATGAAAAAATCGAAGCCAAGAGGCGATCTATAAGAAATAAAAATTGTTGTTATAGAGAAAAATTAATGGATCCAATAACATATATGCTCAGTACGCTTCATCACCTCGATTTATCAGATAAAGACATAATAAACGATTCTTTGAATTTCGTTATGAACATTATCAATTTTTTAATGCCTAAATTGTATTATTTGACTATAGAAACTGATTCCCTACAATTGAAATATTTATTATATTTAGCCATTTGGAAAATAGAAATAGTGACACAAACTTTAAATTTACCAAAATTTATTGAAAAAATTTCCAAACATTTTAATATTAACATACAAAATAAAGGTGAAAATGAAAAACAAATAATTTACTATTTGGAGATTCTAAAAAGGAGATTTGTCGGCTTTTATAAAGATAAGCTGTGTTTGCATATGTATGAATTATGTGATTTAATCACAGAAATGCATGTGTCGAATGAATAATTTGTGCAATAATATTTTTAATAAACTGGATTTATTATATTTTTTTTTAAATCAATAGTGTAAAAAAAAACTTACGGATTTATTTTATACTCAGAAAAAACAAAATTTTGTTTTATAGTTAGTTTAATAGTTGTTTGTTTTAAAAAGAATTACGATATTAGTCCATTTAAATTATCTCGAGGAAATTAGTAAAAACATAGTAAGTTATTTAGTCTAATCTATTTCAGACTCATAAAGGTATATCTTGCTAATCGTACACTTTATGCGTACATTTGCATTAAACCCAATTTTTAGATTTATTATTATTGCAATATATTATTTGATCTCATTTATGTTCAAAAATTATGAATTTAAAGCTGTACGTGGTCATTAATACCAGGAAATTTACAAAAATTTACTATATAAGAAATTTTTAAGTTGATATTATTACCTAGTTTATTTAGCACTTTATCTAATATTCATTCGACTAAGTTTACAGCAAAAAAGACACAAGTATTCATAACATATCATTAGACTTAATGTTTCTGTGCTATAAGCCTATATATAAACGACAAATTGACTTATATTGTTTGTTAAAAATATAAAAATCGTAAAATGACATATTCATACAGTCCTCTATAAATGATAAAGTAATATATAAAATTATCTATAAATATAATGAAAATGTTTGAAGTATGTATAATGCTTTGAAACGAAATTGAGAGTTGGATTAAGAATGATACTTAAGCACATAGAGAAGTTATGATGAACTGTGGAAATTTAATAAATTAAAACGAGAACCTTAAATACCATAAGACTTAAAATTATTGATACATAACTGACCTTATTTGAATAAAAAGTTTCGGCACACCAATAAGCTTTTTTTTTGAAACTATTCTTCTTATAAGATAGACATGAAATTTTTAATGTTTTGCTATAAATATATAGAAAAGTCGATGATCATATAAAAACTCGGAAATTTAATGTGTAAAACACTTTTTGATATGTCAATAATGTGATTTTTGAATTTCAATGTATCTTTTTGTATCAAAAAAGAGACCAAAGAAAATATCTACGTGTCTGGTGGCTTCGGTACTAATTTTAAAATCTTGATGTTAAGATTATATTTTAGTTTCCCGTAGACCTAATTAGCACAAATGCTAAAAACGAATGATAATCTAGAAACATGGGATTTTTCAAACGAGTATTGCAGAGGAAATATGTGGTTCTGTTTTTAATTTGCATTTATTTATACAAAACATGTAGCTCGATTCAATCATACCTAGTAATTGAACGAAAACACTAACCGTCTTTTCGTTTCTTTAAATTGCCCAGTAACGCGTTACGGTTATTGGCAAGCCGAGGAACTCTAATTTTAATCATATGTCCACAACCTAAAATATAAAGTTTTCATTGAAATTTTAAACAAAAAATACACCCGAAAATCTATATATGAGAGCCGAAAAGGAGAGATTAGAGCATTTTTCTTTAGCAATTAATACGAAATCAATTTGTCAATGTTTTTATTTAAATCAATATAATGGTATATGAGTTATTAGGAGAATGAAAAATCCATTTAGTCCCTTACTAGTATAAATACAATAAATTTTTAATTTAGCTTTGTTTAATGATTCGAGGCGGAAAAAATGCGGAGGAGCAAAAAACAAAAAATAGAGTCAAATTTAATAGCACATTTACTAAATATAAATATACAATTTTAGTCTTTTTTTGAATTTTTAAATTTCTTTTTTTACTTATTTAATCAAAACATATCTTTTAATACATTCCAATGCATAAAAGATGAGTCTTGATCATCTTTATATAAGCAATATTTTTTAAGTAAATTACATTGTTATAGACGGTATTGAGGAAGAAAAAACAACATTTAAATAGATAATATTTTTCTTCACAAAAGAGAATAGACATATCTTATAAAATGGATATAAAGTATGATGGAAAATCTTAAAGCGGCATATACATTCCAAATTTCGGCTAAAGTGAGCATTAGCTACAAAAAATCGATATAGGGTTTTTTTGTTTTTTTTTGCCCCTTTTTTTTAAAAATGGAAGAAAGAAAATGATGAGGAAGGAACAAAAATAAAAACTAGAATTAATATTTTAATAAAGCTTCAAACACTGAAGTTGTGGAGTTTATTTGGATCATATATCTAAATAAATAAAGTTTAGTGCTATTCGATGATCTGTTTCTATTTGGTATAGAATGGTTTTGAGATAACCAATTGCCTTCTATGGTATTGGTATGTACTCCTGTATTCGAATCTCTAAATGTAATGTATGATTAACCATATGATGTTGGTTAAATATTGTATTTAAAGAATAATACGCTCTCCACATATCGCTATATATAATACTGCTTCTACTTACATATTTTAAAAGAAGTTCAGTAAGTGTTCTTTTGTCTCTTTTCTTGATATATACTACTATGATTCTACGTTGGATGGTATGTTCAACCATTCCAAAACACCAAAATCCTTTTACTAACTTCCCCCTATTGTATTTATTCTTCCCAATCTTAGTCTCATCAATTTCCACTATAGTATTATCGCCTCCATTAGTCCCTATACTAGATAAATACTTATCATAAAGACTCATTTCTTTTAACTTTTTTAGCACGGAAGATATTGAAGGTTTAGTACAACCTAAGACTTGAGAAATGGACTTACGTGTATAACCTAGAATCCATAAATTTAGTATTTGTAATATTTTGATGTGATTTAGCCTAGAATCCTGAAATAAAGTTTCATTCCAAATTGAAATTGTGTTTTTACATGAGCTTAATGGACACCTTATGAGACTTCTTTGCTTCATTTTTTTTGATTACAGACGCTACATTTTTTATTTTTTTTCTTAATTATTAGATCATTATATATGATCTCCAATTCTTCTCTTGTCCGAATTCTTTCTTCCATTTTTAAAAAAAAGGGGCAAAAAAAAACAAAAAAACCCTATATCGATTTTTTGTAGCTAATGCTTACTTTAGCCCAAATTTCTTATTCGCTTAAAAATGAAGATAAACTAAAAAAGACCAAATAATATACATATCACAAATAGTGTATACGAGGCCTAAAATATATTTTAAAAAACACAAAACAAATGAAAACATGTCTAATATAATAAAGTATATCTATAGTAATAAAAGAATAAAAAATAAAACAGATTTTTACAAATATAGACTTCCATTAAACACATCTTTTATGGTTTATACAATTTTAAATTAGTTTTATTGTTATGTTTATATATCCATAAAGCAAATTTTATCTTTATTAGACCAATTTTTCATTTTGTAAAGGTACATGACCGTTTGGAACCCGCTTTGGGAAAATAACCCCGCTTTGAAATTTTAAAGGACCCCCTTTAAAAAATTGGCAAAAACATTTTTTGTTGAAGCAGATGAGGTTTTTAGTAATGAAATGTATTTATACATGGAATATAAAGAAAAGTTTATTTTGAAAACATTTAATGCTGAATCGGCGTGCGCCTTGCTCGTTTCTGTAACTAGTAGAAATACTGCTTTTTCCTTGAGGCAATACAAGAAAATGTATAACCTGTTTCTATTATGATCTCTAATCAATGGGTAGCATATGATGCCACATTAGCTAAGCAAAGCGATGGAGCACAGTACTAAGAATCACTCCATAAATGCTGTAACCTCTAGCGATTCTACGTCACAATACCATATAATTTAGTTGGTTTGGGCTCATTTCTATAAGAGATATTCGATCTAGATACAAACAAAGAAGAACACTATGAGTACCTTTTATAGTTCCACTGAGCTTTTCAAATTCCCAAAAATCACCGGATAAGTTGTCTTCTGTCATTATTAAAAATAAATCATCAAATCCCTTTTTTATAATTTTTTTTAATTTTCCCTTTTTTGAATTTTTCAAAGCGGGTTCAAAACGGTCATGTACCTATGTAAATTTTTGTTTGTTTTTTTTGCGCTCTGTACGCTTCGATTTCGAAACAGATATAAAATAAAAAATTCAATATTTATGATATTAAGGAAGCTAAAGTAGAAATTAGCCTTAGCATTTACTAAATGTTGCTCTTTATGCATTATTTATGTTTTAAAATCGTTCTAAAACGAGACTTTTTTGCTATTTTGTTTCTAACGATTAAAGTCATAATTAAAAAAATGAGTTTTCGTGACAATAATAAAAATGCAAAGTTTTATATTTTACATGTTGATGTTTTGAAAGACAAATGTTTAACAATGACAAACATAAAATATTAAATCCCAACTTTAAAATTTATGCGTTCAAAGAAATATGTGATTTATCAATATTTTCAATCAAGTTTTAACTTGAACACGTGCTTTGATAAAAAAGTATATCAGAATATTTTGTTTTGTCGCTTTGCACCATTAATATTATGTGCAAAGAATAAATAAATATTTTATTGAACTTTCCGTAGTCCTCTATAAATTGTTTTACATATCATATATATAAAAGAATTTTATTTAATTTTTTACCCCTAAAACTCAAAAAAAGAGAAAATTTAAAATGGTAAAATTTTTGTTTTAAAACAAAATTAAATGCTTTCACTGTATTTTATAGACAATTTTAGACCAGATACGTTATTTACATTTTATTTATAAATCATTTTTGAAATGCTTAGAAATATGATTTTCTCCTTTTTAATTTCTTCCTTTTAGAGAATGAAAACAAAAACAATATGAAACAAAATGTAGAAAAAATTTGTTACTAATGTGTGAAATTAACTCAATTGGATTAAAATTTGTTACTGAATTAACGTTACCACTGCTATGTTGATTCAATAATAATACTTAACTTCTAAAAATCACATTTGCTCCTTTTTAATTCTTCCTACCAGAAATGGAAAATCAAAAATCAAAAATCAAAACAAGAAACAAACATTAAAAGGATGATTTACAAACATTAGAAATTTATCAACTGACTTAAAAACTCAATTAATTAATATTTAGACTAATATCAATGCTATTTATTAAAAAATCATAGTCTCATTTTTGTTTTCTTCTTTCCCAAAATGGAATTTCAAAAACTATAAATACTTTTTTTTTTTTACCCCCATTATGTTTACGAAAAATCAAACAAATTGCGATTTTAGTGAACAACCAAAAGCAACTATCACTATCTCTCAGGAGATAAGTTATAATACAGAAAATGACAATGTTATTTTCTATGGGGCCAATGCCTCTGTACATAACACAAAAAATAAAAAAACAAATGTCGGAGAAACAAAAAAAAGGAATTTTATATTCAGTTTCTCTGGCGAAAACAAAATACCATCCAACCCAACAAACAACACAGAAAAAACAGCTAGATTAACTGATAACACAAATATGGAAACTTTGACGGAGATTCTAGATATAGCTTGCAGAATCAGTACTAGAAACCATGCCGAACATTATTGTGGAGATCTCAAAGAAGAATGTGGCTTTTGTGGTGCATTACATTTTGCAGGAGAAGCAAGCAGTAATGGATTATACAAAAGCTGCTGTCATTTTGGGAAAGTTAAATTACAAAGAACAAGAGACTTCCCAGATGACATTAAGAATTTATTTATTGGGAAAGACAAAAACGCAAAGAACTTTAAAGAAAATATTAGATCCTACAATGCTGCTCTTTCTTTTGCTTCTCTTGGTGCTCAAATAGAAACTGTATTCAATGGACCATATGTATTCAAAATACATGGACAAGTGTATCATAACACTTATAATATAAATAATATGGAATCTAATACACCAAAGAAATATGCCCAATTATATGTAGTGGATAGTGATATGGCAAACTCCCAAAGAATGCAAAATCCATCTAATAGAAATTGTGATATTAATATCATGAGCAAATTAGATGGATTTATAAGATCAGCCAATCCATATTCCAATGCGTATAAAAATATGTCTGAAATAATAAAGGAGCAAAAGGAAATGGGGAAAGAAGTTAAAGACATTTCTATGGTCTTTAATAAAAATTTAGAAAGAGATCAGAGAAGGTATAATGCTCCCTCTACAAGTGAAATCGCAATGATTTTCACTGATCCAAATGGAGAACCCCCATTTGAGAGGGACATTAAAGTATATAGCAAGGGTTTTAATTCTGATAATTTACACTTGGATATTGTAAGTCCCCATCTAGATCCAATGACATATACTCTCTTCTATCCACATGGGGAAGCTGGATGGAATGCAAATTTGAGGCTAAAGTCTTATCTAGGAGAGGCACAGAAGATATCTTTGTTACAATACAAAGTAGCACAGATATCCATAAGAAAAGATAGTTTCAACCCTTTGCTTTATGGAGGAAAGTTGTTTCAACAATGGATTGTAGATTCATATCTACAAGTAGAAGCAAATAATTTAAACTTCATAAAATTAAATCAAAAGAAGTTGAGGGTAGATCTTTACAAAGGTTTGGTAGATTATGTAAATAATGGGTCAGAAAGTTCTGCCAAGCCCGTGATCTTACCATCAAGTTTTCAAGGATCTCCAAGAAATATGAGAGAGAGATACCATGATGCAATGTCAATTGTAAGAAATTTCGGCAAGCCCGATCTTTTTATAACTATGACTTGCAATCCCAAATGGAAGGAGATTAATGAGAATCTATTTGAGGGACAGACAGCAGTTGATAGACCAGATTTGGTAGCAAAGGTCTTTAACTTAAAGTTGAAAAGTATGATGGAAGAGATTTTGGCAGGAAGAGTGTTTGGGGAAGTCGTGGCTCATCTCTATTCTATTGAGTTTCAAAAACGTGGACTTCCTCATGCACATATATTGATAATGTTAAAGGACAAGATTCGGGATGAAAATATGATAGATAAGTTTGTAAGTGCAGAAATACCATCGCCCATGGAAAATGAAGTGTTACACACCTGTGTAACAAAACATATGATTCATGGACCATGTGGACTAAGTAACTTGACAAGTCCATGTATGGAAAATGGTCTCTGCACTAAGGAATATCCTAAGGAACATAATACTGAAACAAGGATCAATAAAGACGGATATCCTGAGTACAGACGATCTAGAGGGGCCGAGTACAATGTAAGGGGCAACATTGTTACTAATGCTAACGTGGTCCCTTATAATGCTTATCTTCTTGAAAAATACAATTGTCATATCAATGTAGAAGTTTGTACTTCTATCAAGTCAGTAAAGTATATTTTTAAGTATATTTACAAGGGATTTGATTGTGCTGAAATGAGAATAACTGACAACAATGAAATTGATCATTTTGTGAATTCCAGATATGTCTCAGCACCAGAGGCTACCTGGAGATTAATGGAATACAAGATGCATGGAAGATCTCATAAGATCCATAGACTTCCTGTGCATCTTCCACAAGAACAATTGATCACTTTCGAAGAAGGCAGAGAAGAGGAAGCCGTTAGATTGTCCGATCTTAGACAGACTCCTCTTTTAGCCTACTTCAAATTGAATGAAGTTGATGAAGGAGCACATCGATTTTCGTATAGTGAGATACCCTATCACTATACATATAAAAGGGGAGAATGGATTAGGAGAAAGAATAAGTATAGTAAGATAATTACTAGACTTTATTCTGTATCTCCAATAGAGAAGGAAAGATTTAGCCTCAGAGTTCTATTGATCAATGTAAAGGGGGTTAAGTCATATGAGGATTTGAGAACTGTAAATGGTGTAGTTTACAGTTCTTTCGCAGAGGCGGTGGAAGAAAGAGGACTTCTTCAAGATGATAAAGAATGGGAAAGGGCTTTGGATGAGGCTGTATCAACCGAGTCCCCATCAATAATAAGAGCATTGTTTGGATATATTTGTGCTTTCAATAAGCCTAAAAATACCAAAGAACTCTTTGAGAAGTATCTTGGAGATATGTCTGAAGATCTAGATCAGAATAGTAGAGACGAAATATTAAGTAGATTAAAAGATATAGTTAATGCTCATGGATGGAGCTTAAATGCTCTGGGTTTAGATGAGCCGATTAACTATATCAAGAATGAAAGAGCCGTCTTTGATAATGAACAAGATCTAGATCAGATGATATCCTCTTTGAATGAAAACCAGAGAAATGCCTTTGATATAATTACAGATAATATAGATAAAAGAGGCAATTTATTCTTTTTAGATGGACCAGCTGGATCAGGAAAGACATATTTATATAATGTCCTGATCGAGTATCTAAGTAAGAGTAAAAAATCTTCAATACAGATGGCAACCACAGGTATTGCTGCAGATTTATTAAAGGATGGAAGAACAATGCATAGTTGTATAAAACTTCCTGTTCCTTTGACAGAGACCAGCGTATCTAGACTAAAGCAAAATACTCCAGAAGCAGAGAGAATAATAAAGGCCTCATTATTGCTGATAGATGAAGTTTCGATGATGTCAAAACATGCATTGGACGCAATAGATGAGGTGCTTAAAAGACTCTGTAATAATAATGATATCTTTGGAGGGAAGACCTTATTGTTGGGTGGTGACTTTAGACAGACATCAACCATTGTAATGAAGGGTACTCCAAATGATATCATCGAGAACTCATTAATTAGTTCAAGACTTTGGGTACATGTCTGTGTACTAAAGCTTGAAACGAACATGAGATCTTATAATCAATTGGAGTTTAATAAGTGGTTGTTAGATATAGGTGAGGGGCGTACTAGAGATAGTAAAGGATGTGTGGAGATACCCAAAGAATATCTTGAAGAAGGGGACATAGTCGATAGCATTTTTGGAACAAACAAAATTGAAGCAGGTGATGATTCTTTGTTTGATAAGATTATCTTAACGAGCAAAAATGAACATGCAAATGAATTGAATGCCAAAGTGTTAAACCTTCTCAAAGGACCTTCGAGGGTATATGTGAGTTCTGATGCTATAGAATCAGAGGATATCGAAGAACAACTTAGATTTCCTCTTGAGTTCTTGAACATGCAACAGCCATCAGGACTTCCTCCACATAAGTTAGTATTGAAGATAGGGGCAATAGTGATGTTGTTACGCAATATTGATCCTAAGAATGGATTATTAAATGGGACCAGATTGAAAATAAAAGGTCTTAAAGATAATTACATCTTAGGTGAAATAATAACAGGAAGGGGAAGGGGCACCCTTGCTGTTATACCAAAGATAGACATGATGCCAAGTGACACTCTTCTTCCGTTTGTACTTAAAAGAAGACAGTTTCCTGCGGTATTGTCATATGCGATGACAATACATAAAGCACAGGGACAGTCTTTTGACAAAGTGGGAGTGTATTTGCCTGAGGATGTATTTTCTCATGGTCAATTATACGTAGCTTTGTCAAGAGTGAAGAAGAGTGAAAACTTGAGAGTCAAGTTGGGGGGAAACAGGGGCAATGTCAAAAATGTAGTTCTACGTGAACTAATTGGCCCATAAGAGCCAAGAGATGAAGAAATGCGCCGTGAGCGTACAAGCACTATGCCATTTTTCTTCCAATAAGGATGAGATAAAAGATGATAAAATGCGCCGTGAGCGTACAAAAACTATGCCATTTTTTTAAAGAATAAATATAATGTGATAAAATTAAAACATGTACCCATGCAAACACAAACAACCCGTTCTCAGAACGGGTGTGCATACGCTAGTCATATATATAAAAGAATTTTATTTAATTTTTTACCCCTCTTTTTTGTGACTTTGGAATTTCTAAACTATATATATTAGGCTTTCTATGTTATTTAAATAGCATATTTAGATTAGATGTTACAATTTGATAATTTTAAGTGTGTATACTATATATTAATGCATTTTTATTTTTTTTATTATTTTTTTAAAACTCAGTTCCAAAATATCGTCAGAATCGTTTTTTAGAATTTATTTAACCCTTCTACGAAAAATTGTAAAAATAATTGCCAAATAAAGATTTTGAATATAAGTGTCAAAAATTGAGCTTATAAGTCCCCAAAATTATTTCAATATGACTCATAAGTGTTTTTAACTCAACTTTACTCCTTATATGTTACTAAAAAGTATTTTCGAAAAAGATGTCTTCATCCTGTCAAATTCAATCATCCCAAAATGGAAACTTAAAAAAATTAAAAGAGGAAATACATATTTAAAAACTAAACATCTTCATCCCGTTTTTAAAACGGGAAAGCATACGCTAGTCATATATATAAAAGAATTTTATTTAATTTTTTACCCCTCTTTTTTTGTCAATTTGAAATTTCCACACTATATATTCTAGGCTTTCTATGTTATTTAAATATAAAATATAGATTTATTGCTTTAATTTGATTATTCTAAGTGTGTATATTATTAGTTAATACTTTTTAATTTTTATTATTATTTTTGTAAAACTTAGTTCCAAAATATCGTCAGAATCGTTTTTTAGAATTTATTTGACCCTTCTAGAAAAAATTCACAAAAACATTAACCAAAAAAAAAGTTGAATATAAGTGTCAAAAATTGAGCATAGAAGTTCCCAAAATTATCTCATTATAATTATTAAATGTTTATAGCTCAACTTTACTCCTTATAGGTTACTAAAAAGTATTTTTAAAAAACATTTTTTCTTATTTTAAATTCATTATCTTAGAATGGAAACTTAACAAAATTTACCGAAGAGGGACATATCATGAAACAAAACATTTAGATCCCGTTTTCAAAACGGGAAAGCATACGCTAGTCAATAAATAAATTAAAATAATGTGGTTTTTTTCTGACAAACATTATTAGTCCTAAAATGATTTTTATACTAAATTTTATGAGGTGTGTGCGAGATAATACGAATAAATACATAGTGAGTAATAATAATGAGATCAAAATAATAATTACCTATAATAACTCCTTCTCTAGCCAAAGTACAACAAAGTCTTGTGATAAACATATTGAAAATATTCGACATACTAGAATTTCTTGTGATGCTATAGAATGATGCATTAAAATGAAATTTAAGGTAGAAAACAATACACAAAATATCCAACTTATAATTTATGAGATAAAAAAGTATATATCCGCATGTGGAAATATAAGTTTGCAATTTATTGTCGTGATATCACTAAAATCAATTACAAAAAGTAAATTGGTCAAATATATGAACAAAGACAAAAAATTGATGTACACATTACTAAATAACATATCCGAATAACACGAATAAAATGCACAAACCTATAATACTTATCTAAACAAAGGTCGACAAGAATAAAAGCAAAATTGAAGATTAAAAAGCATACAACGAGCTTTAGGACGTTTTTTTTTGATTTTAAAGAGCATTTTCGGCCTTTTCTATCGATTTATGAATCGAAAAAAATTTTTACTAATGAAAAAAATAGAAATTATAATATAAATGTAAATATTTTCTATGTTCAAGTATATATCAATTTTAGAGACATTGGGAAACCCCCGCTTTGCGTTATATAATCTTAAGTATATATTTATTGTGGCGCGCGAGCGTTGACCCCTAGGATTTCCAGCTTGTGCAAGCATTAAGCATTGATCCTCAATGAAACTTCATCCCGTGCAAGCATTGACCCCTAGTAAATGCAACACCGTGCAGGCGTTGGCCCTCAAGATTTACAACCCGTGCAGGCGTTGACCCCTAGGATTTACAACCCGTGCAGGCGTTAACCCCTAGGATTTGCATCCCGTGCAGGCGTTGACCCCTAGGATTTACAACCCGTGCAGGCGTTGTCCCCTAGGATTTACAACCCGTGCAGGCGTTGTCCCCTAGGATTCACAACACGTGCAGGCGTTGACCCCTCCTTTTGGAAAGCCCAGTCTAAGTTAAATCTTTTTTAAATAAATAAACGCACTTGTTTGGATTCAAACCTACGGACCATGTGAAAGAATCAAGCAAGCATACCACTCGACCATGGCATACTAGATAAAACGAAATAAAAAATAAGAAAATACTTACATAATGACAATTGATAAATAAAAAGATTTTTTTTTATCCCCTTAAAAATGATTCTTCCTCCCAGAAATGCTAGTGAATACAGTAATTTAAAATTAGTTTTACTAGGCAGGGACAATGAAGTTGTTTTAGAAAAGCAACAAAAAAAACGGTTGAAACAAAAAGCTGGTAATTACCTTCTTATAGATGGGGCGCTATATTTAAGGGACGAGGCTAATGGGAACCACCTCAAGGTTTTTCATAGTGACCAGCTTGAGGCCATGGAAGTGGAATGTAGAGCTTTCCACCAGTTTCATCACAGGGGCGTTAACCTATTCGAAGCATCATGCAATAAGGTTTTTTTTAAAATTCCTAGGGACATTATAAGAAAAATCGTTTCCGAATGCATCACATGTGGACAATCACAACCGTTAAAAAATAAAGAGCGCCAAGTACATATTACGGCCTCTAAACCGATGGAACGAATTATGATCGATTTAATAGATATTACACGCTATAAAAGGTTTAACGATGGGTATTGTTGGATTTTAACAATAATAGATGTGTATTCTAAGTTTGCCTGGGCCTTTCCATTGAAAAGTAAAACAGGTGATGAGGTTACAAAAAACCTTAAATTTTTATTTTACAATATGACTGGTCCGCCCAAGATCCTTCAAAGCGATAATGGAAAGTAATTCTGCAATTCCTATATAAAAACTTTTGTTCCGACCTTTTTATTGTTCGAAAACATAGTAGGCCCCGTCACCCACAATCAAACGGGCAAATAGAAAGGTTTAACCAAACTTTAACGCGAACAATACAAAAACATGTATTTGAAGAAAGCTTGTTAGCCGTTGACCATGCTAAAACCGAAGAAGAAAAGGAATGGCTTAAACATCTAGATAAAGTAGTTTACAACTACAATTTGGCCAAACATAGTGCGACAAAGCAGGTCCCGTTTAGTTTATTCTTAAAAATACCAGGATTTAATTCTGTTTATACGCAAGATGAGATTGAGTCTATAGATGATAGCTTAAAAGAAATTGAAATGATACTCGAGACAAAAAATAAAAGAGATTTGTCGAATAGTGTTTTTAATGAGCAAACTGAAACTGGTTCAGTTGATCCAAATTACCTTGCAAGAATGGATCGTCATTCATTAGTTCATATCAAAATATACTTTTGAAATTGGTGACAAAGTCATTGTAGCTAAAGACTTTGATAATAATATCAAAACAAAAAAACTAAAATTATCTTCATTTTTTTCTAAAGAAGTTAAGATTATAGAAATTCTCTCAAACAACAGAGTGAAATGTGAAACTGAAGAAGGAACTCAAATTTTCCCTATGTCGAGGCTTAAAAAACTTTAATTAAAATTCAATTTTAAAATTTTTTTGTGTTCTTTTTATTTCTTATTTTTTTTACGTTTTTTTTTTTTGGGGTGGGGGTCAACGCTCGCGCGCCACATTTATTAAATGTAGAGTACAAACATTTTCATTTCAATGAAGCATAAATTATTCTTCTGGCAAGAAAATCTGAGAAGCCGAAAAAAATTATAAAAACTTGAATCAGATATATAAATTGCGGTAACCTAACTCTGCCTATTTTAATCAATTTGATGAAAATTCAACAAATGTTATTAAAATTTATTAGATTTTAGACATTTTTTGTTTTATTTAAAATAAATATTTAACATGAAAGGTATTTCCTACTAATAACATACTTTATTCAGAACCAAATACATTAAATTATTTTCAAATATTTTGAGAAAAAATCTAAAGTTTAATTCCGTGCTGTATATGTTTTTTTCTTGATAAAATATTTAGATAGGATCTACGATAAATTAATACAATTTTTGTGTATGATGATACATTTAGCATTTTTTTTATGACCATCTTCCGCGGGGTTATTACTCATTAATTCGGCAATAAAAAAAAGCTATATAATATACATAAAACTCATATTATATATCTATAACAATAATCACAATTGTTCGTGGACAGAACAAGTCAAAGTAGATAAAATCCTCAATTAGTGTTTAGAAGATCTAAGAACACGCGTCTTATTGTATTAAAATGCCTTTTTATCATCTATATCTCACACATGCCAGTCTAAATCGAGAAATCTCAGGCATGATTAATATGTTTTGACTACACTTCCTTCTTGTTTATCGGCCAGTTGTTTTGATAGCTTATAAATATGAATCTTTCTAGCCCAAAAGTTCTACTTCAATTCATCTTCTGAGTTACTCGACGGACCTCATGCCAGAGAGGAACACTCAAAGGGGGAACTTGCAAACTACCTACTTTAGATGAGTTCATATCCTTCGGAGGCTAAGTGAAATTTTGGATTTCTTACTTAGTTATCAAATTTAGAGTCAATCTCTTTTGTATATATAATGCACAGCTTCATGGATCGACTAATGATCCTCTGATATATTTCACCACATTAAACTGATCAACCATTTTTTTTAAGAAAATATAACGCTTCTATGAGTCGAATTGGAGCTAAATTATCAACATTAACCCTATCAACTATGAGTATATTTAAATTGTCATCTTTTCAATATATTTTTTTATGGATTTTTTTACAAAAAATATTAACCAATTTTATGAAAGCAAATTTTTATAACATAATTAAAACAAACAAATTAGCTTGCGTTTTTAAAAAAATCACAAAATTTTTAATTGAAATACAAATTTATGAAAACATTGACCCCGAACTTAGATGGATAGTAAAAAAAGATACAATGAAAAAAACATAACAAAAAACTTTCTAACTTCTAAAGATGGAATTTCTTTTTTATCAGAGCACATTAAAGATTCAAATAAAGGTGAAATTGATACTTGGGACAATTTAGAAAAAGAAATTGATAATATAATTGACTATTTTAGTGCTTGGTCTATTAAATTTCCTCTAAAAAGGGTAGACAAATGTTCTAAATATGAATTTATAAAATTCATAGAAGAGTGGTGTGATAAAAATGATATGCTTGAAGTATTTTCATATTTATATAAATAAACAAAACATTATTATTATTAATTTAGAAATCCAATTCTACAAATTTTACTAATATTAAAAAGACTCATTTAAAACTTCATTTCTTTTATACCCCAAATGTTAAAGATCTTTAACTCTTTGACTAAAAAATTGGAAGAATTTAAACCACGAGATCCACACAATGTAAAAATTTACATTTGTGGGCCAACTGTCTATGACCACAGTCACATTGGTCATGCCCGTACTTACGTGTCCTTTGATGTGATAAGAAACATTTTAGAAAAATATTACAATTATAATGTGACATTTGTAATGAATATTACAGATATAGATGATAAAATAATCAATAAAAGTAAAGAAGACGGTGTTTCTATAAGTGAAATTACTACCAAATATACAAAACTGTTTTTAGACGATATGTCTCTACTTAATGTAAGAAGACCTACAGTCTTAACAAAAGTAACTGAATACATTGAAAAAATTAAAGAATATGTTCAAGTCTTGGTAGACAACAAATACGCCTACGAAAGTAACGGGAGTATTTATTTTGATGTGAACGAATACAAGAAAAATTTTCAATATCCCATTTTTAGAGACGAGTCTGCTAATAATAGCGTCGACGAAAAAAATCTTGTAGATAAGAAATCTCATATGGATTTTGCCTTATGGAAAAAAGGAAGCGGGACAGATTTAAATGACGAAGGCAGACCAGGTTGGCATATCGAATGTAGTGTTATGTCTAATGATGTACTTGGCGATTTTATTGATATTCACGCGGGAGGCGTAGATTTAAAATTTCCACATCATGAAAATGAAATAGCGCAATGTCAAGCTCGGCATCAGAAAGAACCCTGGGTCGCGTATTTTATGCATACTGGTCATTTAAATATTAACGGTCTAAAAATGTCAAAATCTCTTAAAAATTTTACAACTATAAAATCAATTTTAGAAAGATGCACTCCGATTCAACTTAGAATTCTCTTTTTACATCATCAGTGGAATAAAGATATGAACTACGAAGAGAGTCAATTAAAATTTGCAGAAAATGTAGAGAAAAAGTTATATAATTTTTTAATGTATGTAGAAAGTAGCACAGATACTACAAGTAAATACACCGAAATAGACAATGAGGTACTAAGTTTTATTAGTAAAACAAATAAAATAGTAGATGAATCTTTTTCTAATAACTTTGATACGCCGTCAGTCATAAGGCTTTATTAGAATTAGTTACATTTACGAATACAAGAAGCGGATTGATAAACATTTACACTCTTTATCAAGTTAGAGATTTCCTAAGGAGAATTATGGATATTTTAGGAATTAGTAAGAAAGAGAAAACTAGAGACGATGATAGTAAAAAGTTAGCCGAACTAATTAACAATTTCAGAAATGATGTAAGAAAGGCAGCGAAAAACAATGAGAATAAAAAGAAATTATTCGAAATATGTGATGACGTGAGGGATAAACTAAAAGATATTGGATATATAATTGAGGATTGTAATTTAGAGTCAATGATTAAGAAATTATAAAATAAAATTTAAATAAATTTTTCATTTTTTTGCGAACATGCTCCTTTAAATAGACGAATTGTTTGGCTACGAAAATGTTTAAATCATTTTAGTTTTGAAAATTCGAAAATTTTACTAAATTAATTTCTTACAAATATAAGGCATGAACAGGTATCCTTAGCCCAGTGGTCGAGCGATGCTTCCATTGAGCAAAGGTGGGTTACAAAATTGTTTCTACTTTCTATGATGCATTAGAACAACTCAGATGATGAAAATGTTCACGATAATCATTAAGTTGATTCAATGAAACTTGTGTGTGTCCGGCCGCAGGGAAATTAGCTTCTAGTGTATAAACACACCTCAAGTCCTAAAAACAGTACCACTTTTGTGATGATTTAATTATACATTAAGTATCTAATTGGTACAGCCTAGTTGGGGCCCATGGCTGGTGCACTTTAGAGTGAGATCCTAGAGCTAACTAAGAGACTAGACGAAGTAGAGCAATAGAAGGTCTCGTCTACCCTATCCTAGAAGATTCTATAACACAGTGGCCGAAACTAGTGTGAGACTTGTGGTCAACTCAGTCCAATAAATGCCGAGCTGGTGATGTGGCGGAGTAAAAGCTGTGTGTACTATACAGATGATCATAGAGGCCTTTTTGCACTTATATTAATGTATCTCTCTGGTTTATAAAAACCATGCTCGTTTTGTATATCCGCCGTGAGGTCACTCTGGAAGTGATATGAGGTATAGACGTTAGTGGTCCCCGGGTGCCATATTTGTATTATAAGACAAGTCTAAGGTGAGAATTTTTGTGATTTAAATCTTACATTAAAAATTGGATAAGGATTACACCCGAATCCTTTTTCCTTTAAATGTAAGATTTCTTTCTGCTTCTTTCATGCAAGAAAAAAATCTTCTCAACTAATGCACCGGCCAGGGCTGCTTATGATCCATTTAGATTATTTTGTCTTTTTTATACTCTGGGCTCAATATAAAAATGAAGGTTAGATGTATTGCCTTTGCAAATAAAAGCGCCATAGAAAATAGTCGGATTCAACTAAAAAAATAACGTGCACAACTTTCGTCATTTGGAATGATTAAACATATTTTGGAAGTATAGTCAAATTTGTGCTTGCCAGTCATAATACTCGGTTTGCTATGCATCCTCAGGATGCTTTCAATTGATGAACAACGAAATCAATATATTGATGCGTTCTTTGTGTCTTACACAAAGCCGTTCTTTTCTCAATCATTATAAATCGTTATAAGCAAGACATCACATGATGTCTTGCTTATGGCAATCAGATCGATCTTAAAAATATTCTAATGTTAACCCCGACAGAATGCCGAGTTTTTTTACATGTTTCTTTTGTTTAACATACGATAATGTTCTATCGTCATTTTTTATGCTTTACCGTGCCATGAAAAAACTTTACGTTTTTGTTTAAGTAGGGCAAATGTTTCTATTGATCTTGGTGACATTTCGTGCCCCTTTTTAAGATGTTATATTCATATTCTATATTTTCAACTATAATTACATTACCATACATGTTAACTATAAATTTTGAAATCTAAATTGACTCGGTGTTGATCTGCTTGGCCTTAACAAACTTAAGCTTAAATACTGTTAGTTCAAAAAGAAACCAATAAAAATACTCTTTGTTGCGCCCTTGGTTATATGTCCACGGCAATAATAATATTCTACTTATCATCTTTGCGATTATTACATTTCTTTACGCATTATTTTTGCCTTTCTAAGTTTTTTCTAAATTTTGAATTCTAGCCGTAATTTCTTTGTTTATGCAGAAATAATTTTTAAAAATTTATAAAATGACTGCCCATATGAAGAACTCAGCCCAGAAAAAATTAATTCAACAAAAGGAAAAGTTTGGTCTTTTAATTACAATTATACAACAAATCTTTATAACCTGCTTATTTAGTAAAATTGTAAATTCGCATGTCAAAATTTTATTCAATCCCTTCTCGTTAGTTCAAATATTATTTAAAAAGTCTACTTTCATTTTTATGTTATCATTTTTTATTCCTATATTATTGAAATTCTATTCGAGATCAAACCACATAAACTTTATGTGTCTTTTATTTGGTTATACATTTTCTTCTTTAATATTTTATATTAATTTCCCAGTCAAGACTAATATATTAGAAATGGCTGATAATAATATCGTTTTTATATTTAAAAAGATACTAATTAATCTTAATTTTACCATCACTTGTGTCGTATCACTCATCTCTGGTTTAATTTTATCTTTTGATATCAGAAACAATATATTGGAATTTGCAGAAATCGAAGGTATATTTAAATATTATGCGCTCAGCACTAAAAGAATGATAAACAGAATCTTGAACATGTGGTTTGTCAATTTAATATTTTCTTGTGGCTTCTTAATTTCATATGTCTTATTTATTAGTTTTTTCGTAAATATTTTGCTAATGTTTTTAAGGTGCGATTTGGTTTATAATGGCAGAATAATTAATCATATGATATTATTATATATTTCTGTCTTGATACATTTATCTATGACTGAGTTTTTTAATAGACTTCTAATATATAATTTAAGTATTAAAGATAAAAAATTTACAAATTTTATAAAAGATAATGATTTAAACTATGTCAGATATGTTTTTTATCGTGTTTCTAACATGTCTTATAAATATAACTATCTATTAAACCAAATATGTAGAAATAAACAAGACTTATGTGATCTATTAGAATATGTAGAAAAAGAGTGCGATAATGTCAAAAACATATGTAAAAATATATTAGAAGAATATAAAATACTTGATAATAAGTTATATATGACTGTTCCACAAATAAAACCTAATGGAAGTATGTTAGTTAAAAAATATAAAAATTATAATTTTATTGATAAATGGACATCCAAGATTATTTATAAGCTAAAAATATACATGCTAAAAAATGACTTTAATAACAGTATCAAATATATGGAGAATATTAATAAATATATTAACTTTCTACTTAAGCAAAGAGATCAATTTATGTTACTAGTTGATTTAGATAAAAGATACACATATATTTATAAAGATCTAATTGATGAAATCAGACAGGTAGAAGAACAGTGCAACATTGATCTAAAAGTCCTAATCTAATTAATAAATGTTTAAGTAATACAATATGTATTTATAATTTTCTATATAAAAAATTTTTAATGCAAAATTTTAAGAAAAAATTATTGTATAAGTACATGTTATAAAAAAATTAAACTCTAATGTATAAATATCGTCGTCAATTGAAGTTAATGCATGTTTCTTTTGTCTTTATATTTTTGAATATTTTTTCGTTAAATTTTGTAATATAATTTAGTTAATACATTATTTCTATAATAAATACGTAAATTTTTGTATATAAATACTATGTAGCAAATTACATTTTATAAATAAGAAATTTTTAAATAAAATACATAAGTCAAGTACAACATAAAAACATTTTTTATCGATCGAAAGTGAATATTATAGTCATATTTATAAAAATGCTTCGAACAATTTTATGTTTCAAAAAAAACGAATTAATTATATGGGAAATAAATTTCATGATATTCTGGATGCTAAAATTGAATTTCTTGATAATTTCAAAATTAAAACTCTTCATTTTAAGTTATAAAACGAACATTTATAGATAATAAATATCCATTTTTCTAATATATATATGTGTAAAAGGAAGTAAATGGCAATAAAAACTATGTCAGTAATTTTATCGTATCAGGGCGATAAATAAACATAAGAATTTTTCATTAACTTATTTTATCATAAAAAACACAGCTATAATCCCCTGGTATATTTAATTTTTTTGCTCCTTTATATGTCTGTAAAAGTATTTAATGGTGTATTATAAGGAGAAAAAAATTAACGATAAAACCAGATAACCTTATAGATCTTTTAGAATTTATCCATCAATTAAATCAAAAAAAAACCGTCAATTTATGTTAAATGATTTTTTTATCATAATAAAAAATTTTTATGATTTATCCCATGTTTTTATATATTTTTCTGCTAAAATGTTCAAACGACATATTTAATACATATAATACTAAAATATTTCAACAATCACTTAACTATAATCAAATGGATATCAGCACAGAGTTTGATTTTGATACAATTATGGCAGAGAATTATAATGAAAATGAAGAGAATGAGCATGTTGAGGATATAATGGAATACTATGAAAATCATAAGAGATTAACTATTAACGAAAGTTGCTATTATGAAAACAAAACAACTACAGAAGAATTGCAAATAAAAAACTTAGTTAATTCTTTGAAATGCGGAGAGAACTTTCCACAAAACAAAATATCTCAAACAAATGAAAAATTAATGCTTAAAGTTTCTGAGGATATGTCGGAAATTTGTAAAAATGAAGAGAATTCTCATCAGGACAGATCTACTTTTATATGCAATAATGAAATTATACAGCAAAATGCAGAGGAAACGGATAATGACAATGAAAATTTTATAGATAAAAGTATTTTAACAAATGATAAATCTTTTTATGACAACAATTTTCAACAACTTCTTAGGAACGAATGCAATCAAAACAATACAGGTGAAAAAGATTATAATTCATTACTAGAAAAAAAATAATGGAAATAGAACGAAAATTTAGCGAAATTAAGCAACAAGAACAGGAATATCTATCACGTAATCTTATACCAACTAGAAATTTAGGTTGTTATTTTTTTAATGCTAATAAGGAAATATTACAAATAAGAAAATCTATTTCTAATTTTAATTCAAGGTACAAAAGGGATATGATAGAAAAGACAAAATCAATTGTAGAAAAAATCGAAAAAATCAATTTTATTGGTAATTATGGTATTATTGATGCTCTAAAATTTATTGGAGAAGTAAGCGAATATATCTCACTGAAAAAAATAAACTTACACATAAAGTATGATTTTTTACAGGTAAAATATGATTTGGAGCTATTAAATTGGAAAATTATCAAAATAACAGATACTATCAATGTGCCAGATTTAATCGAATTAATATATAGGATTTTTTATTACAAATTTGAAAATCACAGACCCGCTATATACGAAATTTTAAATGACATATATACTCTAGGAAATAAATTAATTGTCTTTTATAATAAAGGCAAAGATAATGCGTGTAAACGTATAAAGAAATTATGTGATTGTATCACAAAAATGGACAGAAATGCCAATAAATAGTTTTTCATCCTTCGTTTCATTTTATTTTAAAGTTTATAATTGCCAATGATTAATCTTTATCGCAATTTTGTTAAAGGCAATTGTTTATCTATAGAAATTGAAATTTGTTCTAATATTTTATTCCAGCAATGTAGTTGTTCAAATAAATTCTTAGATAATATTTTATATGCACAAACAAACATTGGTTTTAACAAAATTAGTTAAATATTTGGATATAAATTTTAACTTTATGTCTTCGTTGTAAAAAATTGCATTTTTTTTGTAGACATTACAACACTAGTTCAGTCCAGCAATCGTGTAAGCTGAAAACGCCGTCTCGATATTTGTATTCAAACGAAAATTCATCCAAAAGGCCGTAGAAGTATGAAGCTTAGGAATTTAGTATTAGACGTGGAATGCTTTTATTCTTCGTAAGTTTGGTTTAGTCGCTTTAAAATTGATATCCAATTCTTTTTTGTTGAATGTTTTTGATGTTGTTATTTTATCAACGCACTTAAATTTCATTTCCATGAATTCTTTTGAATTTAATATTATGTTATATTCTGTAATATGATTGACCCCAATTTATGATAAATAAAGACATGGCGAACACAAGAAACAAAAAGTCAGCAAGTGAGGACTGTGGTCAGGTGATCAGAATGATATGGAATGAGTTTAGTATTATTATGTATGGATTGAGAGAACAGGAAGGGATTGAATTGAAAGATATTTATAGTTTGGGTTCAGAGGATCTGAGAAATGTAAGATAAAAACACAAGAGGGTGCTAAAGTAGTGAAGAAAGGACAGTGCATACCTCAAGCATTAATGGAGGATACTGAAAATTTTATTAAAGGACTGGAAAAGAGGAAGGTAATAAGAAGGTCGAATTCTAAATGGAGAAATCCAATAAGAGCGTTATGAAAGCCAGATGGCGGAATAAGGCTAGTGAGTAATTTGATGGCCTTGAATGATTTGGTTAAAAAAGATTTTTATGAGTTAGTTAATATAAGAGACATAATTAAGAAAACACAGGGTTCAGAATATTTTACGGTAATTGACTTAAAGGAAGGATTTTAAAGTATTGAGATCGACGAGGCAGATGAACATAAAACTGCATTTAAATTTAATAGAAGGGTTTATGAATGGAATAGTATGGTTATGGGATACAAGAATTCCCCGCAGATTTTACAAAGAATAATAAATAAATTGTTTGAGAGACACTTGGGAAAAGGAATAGAAGTGTATATGGATGATATTGTTATACATGCAGCGACGAGAGGGAAGCACGATATATTGTTAGGAGAAGCACTTAGGAAGTTGGAAGATAATAAGATGAGGATTAATATTAATAAGGTACAGTTATGCTTGAAGGAGGTAAAGCTATTTGGGGTTACACTGAATGATTTAGAGATAACACCGTCTGAAATAAAACAAAACGAAGCGTTAGAATTCCCAGAGCCACAAAACGTGTCAGAAGTAAGGAGATTTTTAGGATTAACAGGATGTTATAGAAGCTTTATAAAAAATTATGCGAATTTAACGGTACATTTGACCGACAGTTTGAAGGGTAAGAACGAATGGAAATGGACAGAAAATATGAAAGTTGAATTGTTAAGTTGAAAAGAAAGAGTACAGACAATGGGAAAGTTGAAGATAGTTAATTATGAAAAGGAGTTTTTATTGAGAACAGATGCGTCAGACATAGGAACGGGCGCGGTATTAATGCAAAAGAATGACGAAGAATAGTGGGTGCCGGTACATTGGGCTTTGTAAAAGTTTACTCCCACGGAATCAAGATACGGAATAAGCGAGAAAGAGATGTATGCGGTCTACTGGGGAATCAAAAAGTTCGAATATGAATTAAAAGGTCGTAAATTTAAAGTTGAAACAGACCATAAAGCTTTGATAGAAATCAGGAGAAAGCCACGATTCGATATAATAGGATTAATAGGTGGATAGAAAAGATTTAAGAGTTCGATTTTTACAATTGAGTACATGAAGCTAGATATAATGGTAGTGGCCGATGCGTTAAGTAGAGCGCCTGTTGAAGAGACTGAGAAAGAGGAAATATAAAGAAAAGAACAGTGAAACAAATTGAAGGAAAAGAGAAGAAACATACAGTATATGAAGATGGAAAGGAATACTGGGTCTTTGATAGTGGTATAAGAGCAGAGATACCAAAGGAGGAAAATAGGGCAAAGTTAATAATGGAATATCACGAAAATGGAGGTCATCGTAGTGTTGGAAGTGTTTATTATGCGATGAAGAAGCTTTACTATTGGTTAGGGATGAAGTCAGAGATTTATAATGAGTTATTGAAGTGTGAAAGATGCCAAATTTATGATAGGAAGAAGTCGGGCGGATGTGATTTTATTAGTACCAGTAGATATTTAGAGAAAGTAGCTTTTGATTTGATTGAATTTCGCGACGAATGTAGGTACGTTTTGATTGGTGTTGATTACCATACTAGACTGATTTGGGGAATGAGCATGAAGGAAAAAAAGTCTCAGAATGTTGCTTGGTTTATAGAAAGTTTATGTAGGAACGGAAACCGACCAGAGGAAATAATAACCGATATTGGCAAGGAATTTGTTAACGAGGATCTTAGAATATTATGTAGAAGATTAGATATTGCTCACAGGAAGATAAGCATAGAAAGCCACCGTAGTAATGGACGTGTAGAGAGAGTAATAGGAACATTGAGAGAAGCTATTTTGAAAATCAAAGGCGATGATTTTGACGATAAGGTTATGAGAGCGATTGATTTGTATAAAAATAGTTATCACAGTGGGATAGATTGTACACCTAAAGAGGCAATTATAGATACTAGTGGAAAAGTTATGATAGAAAATGATCCTGAAGGAAGATACAGTAAGAAGTTTGTTAAATGGAAGAGAGAAAGGTTTTACGGGAATCAGCAAGTACGAGTAGCGAAAAAAGAAAATTTGAAGGGATGTACTAAATATGAAAAAGGACGATTTCTGGAGAGGGGGAAAATTTACGCGATTTGTGGAGGAGATTCTTATATTGTACGATTGGAAACAGGACGGCTGGTGAAGAAAAGACATTATGATTTAAAGGGGGGTTGAGTAAGTATGAGATTAACCGTCTTGGAGGGGGATGTTATATTTTGTGATATGATTGGCCCCAATTTATGATAAATAAAGACATATTATGTTTTTTGTGACGATTGAAATAGAAGCGTATCAATATAATTATGTTTAAGCTTTGATTGAATATTTTTAATTGCAAACAAAGGCTTATGTGCTTAAGAAAAACAGTTAATTTTGTAATTGCCTTATAATCAATGTATTTGTATGATCTTACCTTTCGCTTTTAGATCCCGTTATTATTTACCTTATTTAGTCCCATTGAAAATAAGGTTTCTACTTTACATGAAATGTCTTAAAGAATATCTTGGCTTATTGATAAAACAGGTATAAACATATAGCGCATGAGGTGCCCTTAGCCCAGTGGTAGAATGCTATGCTTCCATTGAGCAATGGCTGGGTTCGATTCCCAGGGGCACCAAAATTGTTTCCACTTTCTATGATGCAGTTGGAACAACTCAGATGATGAAAATGTCCACGATAATCATTAAGTTGATATAATGAAACTTGTGTGTGTCCAGCCACAAGGGGGTTAGCATCTAGTGTAGAAACGCACCTCAAGGCCAAAAAGCAGTATCGCCCTTTGGTGACTTAATGATACATAAAAGTATCTAATGGGTATGGCCTAGTTGGAGCCCATGGCTGGTGCACTCTAGAGTGGGATTCTAGAGCTAACTAGAGACTAGACGAAGTAGGGCAATAGAAGGTCTCGTTGACCCTATCCTACAAGATTCTGTAACGCGGTGGCCGAAACTAGTGGGATACTGGTGGTCAACGCAGCCCATTAAAAACGGCAGGCTGAGGATGTGGTCGTGTAAGGAGCCGTGTGTGCAATACAGATGATTGTAGGGACCTTTGAGTCAGTACGATGATGTCTCTCCTCGGGTTATAGATAACCATGCCCGTTAAGTATATCCGCTGTGAGGTCACTCTGGACGCGATTTGGGGTATAAATGGAAAGTGTTCTCCTGGAGCCAAAGTCCAATGGATACGGCGGAGCTTGCTGCACCGGCAAGTTGTATGGAGGGAGTTTCAGTGAGTAAGAATCTCACAGTACCAGTTGGATGAGGATCACACCCAAATCCCTTTGGTCCCTATGTAAGGTTTCTCCCTACCTCTTACTTGCAAGAAAAAAAAACATATAGCGCATGAGATCATAATTTAAAAATTGATGCGACGTGTAAAATCTTCAGGTATATATTTTTACATTTATTTTTAAAGGTACAATGATTTTTGATATTCCAATACTGTAAAGTAAAAAATTTTGATTAATGAAATAGAATACATGAAAATACGAATAGTATAATAGTATCATGTGTAGTGATTGCATACAAATTTTTTTTTAATATTGTATCATAAAGGAAGATTAAAAGCCCCAATGAAAGTATACTAATATCACTAAGGAAGAATATTAAAATAAAATGTATATTTTATGAAATAGTACCGATGTTGATGTCTACGCCTACACTGTCACGAGAGTGATTATACATCCAAGCAGGAAAGGTTCTGACTCCTATCTGGCAATTCAATTTTTCTAAAGTTGTATTTATACCTGAGAATTATAGAACAAGAAATGTTCAAAGATCTAATTACTTTTGTAAAACAACACCTCATAATAGGCGCTTTATTAACTTTGGTTTATTTGTTATTGTTTTTAAGGTATTATTATAGCATATTTAGTCAATGATCTAATGCCAATAGTTATACATTTGTGATACTTTAAATTATATGGTTCAAATTCCTTATATGTCTTCCTAAAACGTGCTAGTTTTACGCGATATTAAATGTAAATGATAGAAAAATGGTTACTTGAGTTAATTTTTCGTTTGTTCTAGATTTTTGTTCACAATTTTCGTGGTACGCACATGGATTTCAGCTCTTAAATGACTATGGATTCTGTGGAATTATTTTCGTCGGTCAACTTCGGGGGTTCAGCTTTATTCTCCATCAACAACAACATTTCTTAAACAGTCGCCATATTTGCTAGTGTGCTTACTGGTCTAGCCCTTCTTTATCGCCTGAGTCTTCTTGATCGTATCCTCGTCGTCGTTACAAAGAGAGAAACTCAGTAATCTTCTTCAACACAGAGGGCTGAATTTCCAGCTCCCTAATGTACTTTCTGTGATATTTGGTCACCATCCCACCCATGTCATTACATAAGGAACTAATCTTGTCATAGATTTATGTATTGGTCCCAGTTTATTTGCAAAAGGGTCATGTTTTCTTAGTTTTTCATTTTTGACTATATTAAGTCGATCCTGGGGGTTATATCAACTTTAACTATTAAAATTATTTCCTCCTTCTTAACAAACAATAAAATATCAGGCTTATTATGTTAACCTCTATATATGTAAATATCCTCGTAGCTACTCTACTTTCCTTTTGATCATTCTCCGTGATCTCTTGTACTAAGTGCCCACGTATTTTCTTTATCTTCTTAAACCAATATTTAATAAATAGTAAAAGATAGATGCATCTAACTACCTCGTTGTGTCTTCTCATATAATCAAAATCAATATTCAATCACATTTGGTAGCATAATGATCCATGGTATTCCTGTGAGATCCACAATTCGGACATTGTGACTCTTGTCCCCAGAAAATATTTCTATCTGTAGAAAGCAGTAAAATACTTCTGATCTCTCCTGATTGTTTCCTTTGACCGACCAGGGTGAAGAGTCCTTAATGCTTACTAAATTATAATTCAAGCTTAAAACAACTTTGATAATACTAAAAATATATCTTTTGTAAAAGGTTATTTTCTTTCTTATCTAGTCTACGTAAAGACCTATAATGCTGAATACTTGATAGATTTTTTCAAATTTAAACAACAGATTTAAGAATTAAATATCTACCGCAAAAATAAAATTCTTTTATGAATATTAAACTAGTGATAAATTGATAAAAGGGAATTTTTTCGTTACATTTATATAAATTTCTAAGGTCTACATTGTACAAAAAAAATATTTGTTAGTAACAATTGAATATTGTAAATGTCAAAAATATTTACAAATACTACAATATATTACCAATGTAGATCAATGCTTTGTAAATAAACCAAAAATATATGTTGAAATCTAATATGATGCAGCACATACATTGAAATTCCTTTATAAATATGATTTTATTGCTACATAAAAATTAAAAAAAATTACAAAATTAATTATATAAAAGTAAAAAAAATGAATAATCGAATAGATCACAACAAGAATGTAAAGTGATGCATACCTAAAATATCAAAATTGCATATAAAGACCTACAAGTAAAGTATATCAAGAATAAATATCAAAATCAAAGATATATGTAAAAAAAAAGAAAAATACTTGTTATTACAATCGAAATCGAATAATCTAGTACTTGTCAGACATATACACAAATCTGAAATTGATTACATGCTTGGGTATGTTTAAATTAATGGGCGAAACCTGCGCAAACTGAATTATATAACAGCATAATTTCAATAATTTGCATAAGATATGCTATTAAGATTGCCAAGGCTGAAAGGGCATTAGAAAGATAGGCACAATTGACAAAAAAATGTAATACTAAGCCATAAACTGTAGTTTTTATTATGTATTTATATCTTTATAATATGATTATAGATACACCTGCTATGATCAAGCGAAATGGCATATTATACAATATAATATTAAAAAGGCAGTCCACTGTTGATGAAGAGACAATAAATAAAAGCCTTTATGTTTAGATCTTCTAAAAAAAAATCATTTAGAAATCAAATAGGTAAGCAAAACAACACAATATCTTGTACAATAAAAGGCAAACAATAAATTGTAAAAATGTACTTGTACAGCCCCATGAAACATCTCCTAAATATATTTATTACATAAAAAAGATTTTTTAATTATATATAATTAAACAATAAAGTAATGGGGAAGATTGGGGATGTCAAATATAATTGAATGATCTCTGCTTATAAATGGATTATACTTAAATAAGCCACGACACTCCATCTCCTCAAAAGTTGTTTACTAATTTTTTAAACAGTGTTAACTGTTATCTCGAGTACCTGTTACGAATCCTTTCTTACTCTCTCTTCAACGAAATTTACTTACAAAGTTTAAAGGTAAGAATTTTATCAATATGGTTAATGCACTGTGTTACGTCTCTTGGCAACTCAGAATGTTTTGAGTCAAAAATAGTATAAAACTTATAGGCATAAAAAATAATAGAAACTTCTGCCGATTATCTGAATAAGATTATTTGGAGTAATTTCAGAGCAATTAATGACTAAATATAAATTAAAACATATCTAAGCTTCGAGTCCGCCCAAAATATAGAAAATATCAACGTAGTAAGTATAAAGAGACCCATAGAAGCCATTTTAAACTATGAAGATAGATATTTTTAAAACGAATATCGCAACAGCAAAATACTGTTGGTCTCTAAAAAAAAACTAAAAAACTTTTATTATGATTAAAGAAAAGCCTCCCAGCAAATAAAAACTTCAACAGCCAATAACTTGTGATACACACCAGCATACCATAAAGGTCTTACTTGCAGGAGAAAAACTATCTCTTGGGATTAGAACCACAAACATTCCTGTCTGTGACCTGCGTTGAGCAGAGTTCTAAGAGAATAACACGTCTGGCCCACTCGTCATTTTAGTTCCTACCTAGTTCAACGTAAATGCTACGGCATCGGCAGCTTGCCATACTGTTGGTCCCTGGTAAAATATAGCATGAAATAAAAATGATATTATTTACAACATAAAAAACGGGCGTATAATATTTAAGAAGAATCTTTTTTAATAATAAAATATTTATTAGTCTTTATTTTCTCAAATATAAACATTCAAGTATGTTTTTTAGATTGTTACAAGTATTAAATTCTATTTTATCGACTGGCTGATATTTCTTTAAAATTTCTTCTATTGTTGACTTACTTGGAATGTAAAATGTATCATTTTTCTGGTAAAAAATTTTCAAATTTACCAGTATAAACTCTCCCCCATTTAATGTTCCAATCTTTTGCTTCATTGGAGACAAAATAATTTTTCTTTTTAATTCGTCAATTAGATGAGAATCTCCATCTCCTCTAACTTCTAAATTAAAATTTCTGTTACGCTCCAACAAACTATTTTCTAGTTCTTTAAGCTTTTTTAGCTCATTAATTAAATTGGCCTTGAATTTTTTAGTCGCCATATTACATTTAATTAAAAATAAAGTTAAAAAAACTCTCAACACAAACGTCTCATTTGGGTTGAAAGGACTCTTTTTATTAAGAGCATTGTAAAAGCTTAAAATTTTCTTATTTTTTGTTATTTTATATATATCGAGTAAAAAACTTCTAGTTTTTAATTTCCACCCTCTCAAACCCACTTCATTTCCGACAATTACCTCATTACTCAAGATATTGACATTTATATTATCTATCAAATTCTTGTTTACCGTGATAATACCAGATAAACCTATATTGTTTTTTTCTTCATAGAGATTATCTATGAGGATTCCATGAATAATACCTATAATTTCTGAATCATAGGCATATTCTTTGTATAATTTTATTAGCTTAACTATTGAAGTGTTTAATAAAATTTTATTGTTGTAGAAGTTTGTAATATGCGAATAAACTGTTATTATCGCATTAACAATCTTAAATTCCAAATTTTCTGCTTTAAATATTTCTGAAGAGGGGACAAATGAAGTAATATCCAAAAAATGTACTTCAGCATCTTCTATATATTCATTAATTATTTTATCCCCTCTTTTTTCATCTTCAATTATATTATAAATTTTTTTTTTCTCATCGATTAATTCTTTTGCTTCATCATTTGTCGCCTTTTCTTTATTTATATTAAAAAGTTCTATGTTTGTTGTTTTTATTTTGTCATCTTTTTTCTTTAAAAAATTTAAGTATTTAATTATACTTTTTTTTTCATGACAGAATTCATAAATATTTTTTCTTAAGAGGCGCACCCCAAATGGACTTTCATAAGTTATAAAATATAAAGTTTCAACGATTTCTTTGATATTAAATTTGTTTTTTCTCGTAAGATCATTATAATCACATTTATTTATTCTAAAATCATTCTTCGTTAGTATATAAAATTTACCTTTGAAAATTTTTACCACTAGCCCCTCTTGAAGATTTACTAAAACTTCTTCCTTTAGTAAAAATTTATCTTGTAAGAATAAAAATATTTCTCTAGCCATCTCGTCGATTTCTTTTTTGACATTTTTGCAAAAAAATTTAAATATATAATATCTTATAGCATAATCTTTAATCATGAAGGGCAATTTAAAAAATTATTTATTTATACAAACAAAATTAATTAATGAGTAATATTTACAAAAATTTGTCAACATATAAACTATAAACAAATCAAAAATAAACAAAAAACAATAAAAGAAAGTGTTTACTTTTTAGAATATTTTTTGTTTATATTTTCATTCCAGAATAAATTTGACATCTAAAAACCATTATTCATAGATAAAAAAATTTACAGCTAAAACAAGTAAATTTAAAAAATAAGCGACCATTGTGTTAATATATGTATTATACAAATATAAGGAATTAATTTGAAATGTATGAATTTTTTAAAAAATAATATTATTTTGTTGGAGTATAAGACAATGATAAATATTCTAAAATAAGAAAATTTGATTATTATGTATATTTTTAATGTATATTAATTATCGTTCTAAATGAAAAATTTAATAATTGATAGCTGACAATCGAAAAATAAACAAATTTTTTTCTTAGTATTATTCATGTGAAATTTATAAAAACCAAGTTAGCTAATTTTTTGCAGCCACTAAAACATTGAAAAACTACATTGACATCTTTCAAAAACCAAAACAGCGTGACGTTTATTGTTCAAATTAATTAATTTTTGCATTTCCAGTTAGATGTCTAAAAAATGAAATGAAAATTTTTTATGGTAAAGATAATGAATCGTTTAATTGATATAAATTAAATCGAATAACAGTTTAAATAAACGTATAGATAGCTTTACTTCATTATGCAGAATGCATATTATATCTTACATGCATATGTATTCATTATATTATAGAATAGTTGTTGGTGCGATAATTTTTTCTTAGAAGAGATAAAGTAATTAAAATTTGACTTTATAAATTTCAGTAATTAGAAATTTTTATCTGCTTGAGAAGTTTAGATTCTCAATTTAAAAATTTTCGGATTTTTTGTAACAAAATACCACAAAAAGCTTCGTTTTGTTTTAAATACAATTCATTGTGTTGATTTCAGATTTTAATAGGCGGTGAAAAGATTCTACCAAGAAAGAGACGAAGCGGATTTTAGACATTTATGTATAAATCTAATGATTTAGATTCATCAAACAACGATATTTTTCAGGTGGCACACTGTCCACTTGGTTTTTAGAATTGTATCTGAGCAAGATTGCAAAATGCCACACTTTTCCCCGTCCTTGAGCAGATCAACACCAACAAGATACTTAAATAGGTCCATAATGTTCTTCAATCATTTGATGACACAAAGAGCCAATCTATATTTAGCTAACTGGTAAAAATATTTTTACATTTTTAACTCAAAAATTTTTAAACATATCGTATTGGTACAATTAATGCATATTATTAATTTTAAAGTGCAGATTTATTGGATCATATATTTTTGCGCGTTCTAGATTTCGATTAACACGAAGTTTTCTTCTTTTTATATCTATTCTAGTTTTGAAATCATCGTAAGATTTATTTTTAACTTTTCATATGAAACAATTAAATTACATCAGTGACACACTAAATTGTTTGTTTGAAATGTTTAATGTAGAAAAAATGTACATTATTGAATCATCTACAGAAGAAGTTTTAAAAATCTCATACATATTCTTCGTCGTACCAACTAGTATTTCTTTGTCTTATCTGACTGTAAAAATGCTTACGATATAACTGTCCAAATTATTGTTTTATGATATTTATTATGACAAGTTTTATATTTTGACTTTACTATTTTGATTGTTATAGGCTATATGGCAATTGTTAAAATAAAATTTTTTTTTACATATTTAATTTTGACAAATTTTTTCATTCAAATTAAAAATTAGATATTTTTTAACAAATTTTATGATTTTTTTTTAAAATGTTAAATATTTTTTTATATGAGATAAAAACACAAAATTAATTTATTTTTATGGTTTGTAGAGTACTTCTTCATTTTTAACATGACAATATCCTTTTTTCTCTAGTATTTCCAATCTCTGTATTATTTCAGATTTACTTGAAATATTTAATAAATCGATAATTTCCAATTTTTTATATTTTTTCAATCTTGACATTATTTTACTGTCCAACACTTCCGATTGATGTTTTTTATTTTTACTTGCCTCATGAGATAAGTTAATTTCTAATAATTCCCTTTCTTTAGTATTAAAATTTTTGCATTCAAAATCCTTATTTATATAAAAATTTTCATTCTCAATTATTAATAATCCGTTATCTTGTAATATTTTAATATTTAAAATTTTTTCTTGATCTTTATTTTCATTTAAAATTTTTACAAGATCAAGATTATTAATATTTAATAAAATATCATATTGTACCAAATTTAAGACAGCTTCTTTCCCATAAATTTCTACTTCTACTGTACTCAGAGAATCCATCCAACATATTTTTTTTCTTTCAAATTTCGCAATTTGATTTTCATATTTATTTTTTAATTTTGAAAGGTCGGAATTGAAAATTTCCACATTTTTAAATTCTGCCCATTGAAATTTCCTCATCATCATAATTTCGCAATTATGAAAAAAAATTCTATTTTTAAAATCTTCAATACAATCTACCATTTTATAAACATAAATGTCTTTTGTGAATGTTTTATAAATACTTATGAAATATTCCTCTTCTTCAATTGTACTTAAATTGTTTATTAATCTGTAACATAATTTTGTCCTTAAAGATTTTTCATATGCTTCTTTTTCTGTAATAAAATTATATAAAATACCCGAAAATTCAAATAATTCGGTAGATTTTCCTTCTCCAGAATTCAAAACATTTACAAATTTATCAAAATTTATATTTAAATTTTTCAACCAATTAAATATCACAGATTTTACAAAATCGTCAAATTTTTTATATTCCAGATATATTTTTAAAATATTATTAACATATTCTATATCCATCTTGTTATCATTAAATTTATTATTTAAATAAAAAATAATGTATTCTTTATATTTATCTTTTGCGTTTTCAAACAAACTTGCAATAAATTCAAGGCAATCTTTGTTTTCTAAACATTTTAAAATTTTGTTTTTATTTATTTCTTTTGCAACTTCATTAAAAATCCTGTTTTTAATATTTAAAAAATCGTCATTAATGTTTTCTAAAAATATTTTCATCTTATTTATATCGCATTCTATTATTTTATTTACAAATCTTTTTATTATTAAGTTTTTCAAATCTTCCACAAAATTTAAGTTATAAAATTCATTTACCATATAAAATTTTTCGATTTCTTTATTCGCTTCTATATTATTTTTTATTTCTTCGTTCGCTTCTAACTTTTTATTAGTTTTTTTATAATTATCCATTAAAAATTCTGTAGCTGTTTTAAAAATGAATTCATTTTTTAATGTTTCAAGTTTTTTCTTAACTAAAAATTTTAAATATTTTTCAATTTTGTGCATCTTTTTGGTATCTCTGAAGATTTTATTAAACAAATCAATCATTTTTGTAAACCAAACATGTTCGTCATAGATATTTTTTGTATCGATTTTGTTTACACGGGGGATAAGCAATTTTTTCATTTTATACTTTAAAAATCTATAAAATTTTATAGATTTCGAATGTTTTCTAGATATTTCGTAGATTTTGTAAAGTACTAAATCTACTCTATGATTGAAATATGAAGTTAGAAAGTTCTCGATTTCTTCCAAATCTGTGGACATCTAAGGGATAAAATTTCAAAATATTCTAAAACATTGTAAAATTATATGAAAATGTAGCTTAGTGGTCGAAAGCTTTGTGTTGATACATAAAGAACCGAGTTAGATTCCGAAGAAATACTATATATTATTATTTCGGTTATAATTTTAATTTTATGAAAATTTTGAAATCTGTAAACGATATTTTTTCTAAAACTCATCAAATTTGTGTGCTGTGTCGCAACAAAGAAGATTTTATGCCTGTTTTTAAACGCATTTAGGCCAGAAATAATGTTGGGTACATGACCGTTTGGAACCCGCTTTGGAAATGAACCCGCAATGAAATTTTAAAAGACCCCCCTTAAAAAATGGCAAAATTGGCAAAAACAATGTTTGTTGAAGCAGATGAGGTTTTTAGTGATGAAATGTATTCATACATGGAATATAAAGAAAAGATTATTTTGGAAACATTTGATGCTGAATCGGCGTGCGCCTTGCTCGTTTCTGTAAGTAGTAGAAATACTGCTTTTTCCTTGAGGTAATACAAGAAAATGTATAACCTGTTTCTATTATGATCTCTAATCAATGGATAGCATATGATGCCACATTAGCTAAGCAAAGGGATGGAGCACAGTACTAAGAATCACTCCATAAATGCTATAACCTCTAGCGATTCCGAGTCACAACACCATATAATTTAGTTGGTTTTGGCTCATTTTATAAGAGTTATTCGATCTTAACAAAAACAAAGAAGAACACTATGAGTGCCTTTTACAGTTTCACTGAGCTTTCCAAATTCTTAAAAATCACCGGAAAAATTGTCTTCTGTCATTATTTAAAATAAATCGTTAAGTCCCTTTTTTATAATTTTTTTTTATTTTTCCCTTTTTTCGAATTTTTTCAATGCGGGTTCATTTTCCAAAAGCGGGTTCCAAACGTACATGTACCTAATGTTGGCTTATTTGTTTTTTCAACGTAGGTAAAGTACTTAGAGGATCATAAAAATAATATTTCTCTACATTTTAGAGCAAATCTTTCAGGTAATTTAAAGACTAGACGAAGTAGAGCTAAATGCTTGTGTATTTGAAATTTCTGGATTATAAGCACGTGGCTAAACTTGTAAAAGACAAAAAAATTAACCATTGTCACAAAATGCAGGCTTGATGACGAGTAGAAGCAACGCCGCAAATGAGATAAAGTTGGACTTATAAAGAGATCGAGGATTTTTATTAGGTCTATTATTATATACGCATCAAGTCATTTTGTTCGTATAGATATAAAGATACTTATTATTATGTATCAAGTCAAATTAATACGAAATGGGTTGCTATTTTTACCATTTAAAAGGTAAAAAATTTGACATGACAGATCTCGCGTCTCAGGCCTGTTATTTTTTGAAAGGCTTCTACTGCATTTTAAGAGGTTTTGAGTAAATTGATACGATTTTAATACATCAATACAATGTCTACCTAGTTCTCTCATGTTTTCGTAAGTTTGCTTATTTTAGCATTATAAAATAAACATAAAAACATCGAATAAGTTACAATATTGAAGTATGTGTTTAATATCTATTTGTAATATTTTTGAATTTAAAAACATTATTCTTATTTTTTAAATTAAGCCAGACACATTGTAATCTTACAGCATAGATATTATGCCGAGGTGTTTTTTATGCTTATTCAATTATTTGATTGTCTTTTAAAATCGTACAATTTAGAATAAATCTTATTTTATTAAAAAAATTACATCTGTTAAATTATTTTACTAAGACTTATACAGCTTTTCAAGCCATTCTATTTTTTAAATTTGTTCGCCTAATAACTACCAGAAAAGTTTCTTTATTTTATTAAAATTAATTTTAAAATATTAAGATATTTACTAAAAATAGTAAATGTTTTTTATTATTTTTTATTTATTTTACTTTATGCTTAAATCGTTTGACTTTGTTTGTAAACAAACAAAATGCCAAAATTTTCTATTTAAGTAATTTTTCTTGCCCATAAAAATGAAATTCGCTTTCTTCATACTGACATGTTTATGTGAAAGATCTGTTGTCTTAAATGTCGAAGACAAAAGACAATTTGATAATCTTAAAGTCAATTATGATAGTAATATTGAAAATGGTAAAGGACAAGGAATACTTGAAGATCTAAAAATTGATCTTTCTAATGAGGAAGACATGAAAAAATTCCAAACTATTATTTCAATTCCTGATGTACCAGAAGGTATGGGAGAGGTTTCTAAAGTCATAGAGACTTTTGAAACTGATGAGATAGAAGAAATGAAAAAAGGAGAAAGATTTTTTATAATTTTCTTTGTAGACGAAAAGACCGCTTTATTGCCTGCTGATCATTTTGATCGAACAATGAAAGTCTTTATTTCTTCAGATAAGAATCTTGCCAAGGAGATGAACACCCCTTATCCTGGTATTTATGGTTTTAATCCTAGAGACAAAGTCTCTTATCAATTTCCTCTAAATGAAGAAACTATTAAAACTATTGGCCCGATTGTTAGCGTAGATCTTATTGGGACTTTATCCTATCAGAATCTTGAGTTGTATAAAGCTACAGGTTTACACTCCATGTATGTATTTATAAAACCAGAAGAGATGCAATCATTTTATAAAAATTATAAATCTGAAGCTTCTAAAGTTAAACATTTAGCAAAATTCTGCTTAATTCCCTATAGAGGCGATAAAGATCAATTGAGCGCATTTGGATTAACAGAAGAAGATTTACCAGGGATATTATTTATAAATGACGGGTTGAAATATCCACTTAAAAAGTGTTTTGAAAATAATATTCAGTCATTTATCCAAGATGTTTTAGATAAAAAGATCGAGCCAAAATATGCTTCACAAGATGAACCAGTAAACAATGATGAGTTAAATCTTAAAATCTTTACTAGAAACAATATTCCGAAATTTAGATCTGACAAGACTAAAGATAAATTAATAGTTTTTAGCTCTCCGAGTTGTAATTTCTGTATTCAGTTGAGACCAGTACTTGAAGAATTGGCCACTATTTCTCGAACTCATTTTGATAATAAAATCGTCATTGGAACATGTGACATTACAATGAATGACATTGATAATTTCGACATTTCCTCTGTACCTAAAATTTATCTCGTTAAGGCAGAGACCGATGAAGTTTTTGCATTTGATTCAAAAACAAGATCTGCCGACTCTATCGCCAAGTTTATAAAAACAAATGGATCATTTAATATTGACATGTCTACATATTTGACCCAAGTAAATAATGAGACTAATAAAGTAGGCGAAATTAAAGACGAAAAACCTAACGACTCAGATAAAACTAACAGAGAACTTTAATTAAAAAATATTTTATAAATTATTTTGCACAAATTAATGAACGTTAAATTTTTTTTATAAAAAATAAATTTTCGTTCTGGTCAGTTAAATATTTTGATACAACATCTATGACACGTCATCAACAATGAAACTTATAAACAAAATTCATGAATCATAAAGTAGAGATGTTAAAATCAATTTTTTTACTATTTTTATTACTATGGTTATTATTTATGATTGGATTGACAATAACTGCCCCATTTTATGGTAGAAAAAAAAATCTTATAGATCAGATAAGAGCAAATCGATCTAATGCTGACAATAAATCCAGTGACAAGAATAATAAAGAAGAAGACGAATCTTCTAATGATAAAAATAAACAAGCAGACGAATCTTCTAATGATAAAAATAAACAAGCAGACGAATCTTCTATTAAAAAAAATAAACAAGCAGACGAATCTTATAAAAATAAACAAGAAGACGAATCTTATAAAAATAAACAAGCAGAAGAATCAATAAATGACAACACAGAAGAAGAACCTCCTTTAATTATTGCATCACCAGAGAGTAAAAAATTATTTGAATAAAAAAAAATTTAACTTGAAAATTTTTTAGTTTATTTTTTATATGTACCTTTGAAATCCGTTTTCGTCTTCAACAAGTCTCTTTTTTTGTTTCTTTTTTGCTCCGCCAGAATTTACATAAATTTCAGCATATTCGACAATCTCTTCTTCAATTTCTTTGGGATCAGAGAAAAAACTTGAACTGGTAACTTCGCATTCTTTTATTTCTATAAAATCTATAGCATCATTAATATTTTCAAATTCGAATACGTACACGTAAACATCTCCGCATTTCTGTATTGAAATACATTTGGAATTATTTATTTTTAAAATCATTTTATATTCTAAACTAAATGTGACTAGATTTTCTTTTCGTTCTATATTTGTTTTAACTTTCAAAGAAGTATTAAATTCATTAATAAGAAATGGGAAATTTATTTTTAACATAAAGAGGATAAAAAAATTTAATTTTAAAAACAATTTTTCTCATCAAATATTTTTTGACAATAATCATGTGCTTCTTCTCTACGGACTAAAAATTCACAAAATTTACATTTTTTGTAAATTCCATCGGCTTCTAAAATTTTATTTTTAAAAATTACCAGAGCTCGTTTACTTAAAATGTACTTATTTTTTTCATCAATACTTAACCAATCATTTTCAACTAGTGAACTTAATAAATTCCCTTGTACTTCTTTATCAAATATTATTTTTTCGAATATCTCTATTATTTCTTTATTTTCCTCTTCATTGTACCCGAGAATAAGCTCTTGATTACCTCCAGTGCTAACAAGAATATAACAAGATTTATCATACCATTCAACTACATCAAAATGTATTTTACGTAAAATTGAAACAACTTCATTTAGATTTTTTATATTACTTTTATACATTCCCGTAGAAAGTAATTCATAAATAATGTTTTGCAATTCCTCTTCTTTCATAAAGGGAATAAGATGAAAATTTTTAAATCTAAAAAAAATAAAAATTTTTATTTATTTTTCACATGTCTTTAACTTTTTATAAACTCTAGACATAATTTCATCAGTTTTTTCTATTTGTTTGTCATTATCAAATGATTTAATTTTTTTCTTAACCACCTTTTTAATAGCTACCCCGTACGCATTAGTCCTGTTTACCGAAAAACAATCTATTTTTGCTAAAATAGAAATTTTTGAAGCAAGAAATCTACAAAATTTCGCTTTATTTTTCATTTGTGTTTTTGATACCAATTTGGAATAAAATATTATTCCGTATTTCGGAGTATCTGATTTTGATTTAAGAGCTTGAAAAAGACTTTTTTCTGCTCCTAATAATTGAATTGTAGATGCTGTGGCTTTTGCTAAATTACACAATCCGCCACATAAAACAATTAATTTAGCAGACATCATGTCTCCTAATAATTCGGTAAGATTTGGAGATATCGTCAACATTTTCTCTTTTAAATATTTTTTTAGACTATTTTTTATATTAATTTTTTCATTGATAATATCACATAAATTTTTTATATTTATCATATCAACTTCGTTGATTTTAATTCCTATTGAATTATCTTTTAATTTTATTAATTCGTCAATCTTTTCATTTTTGATATTTTCATTTTTATTTTCAGTTGTAAAAAAAATTACTGCTGCAATGTATTCATCAATACTGTCACAAGCACAATATAATTCAGGAAAACTCCAACCATATAACTCTTTAATTCTCATAGAATAACTATTAATATCTTTTTCTAGTTGTTCTAACATGTTAACTGTGTGTATCAAAATATTATCTTCTTTTTTACTGTTGTATTCAACTTTATTTCTTGAAAAAGTGTGAGCTACTCCTAAAATGAATTGAAGATCAATTTCAGACTTGAGAAATCGATGCTCATTAAATTTTATTCCTCTATAAATATTTATACTATTTTTTTGTTTAATTTTTATTTCTTTAAGTGCTTGTTTAAAAGACGAATCACAATGTAAAATTTTTACATTATTAAGTTCTAGAAAGTTTTCTAATTCTTTTGGTAATTTATTATTGCAAAGCATTTGGATATTTTGAGTGGCCATTTGTACATCTGCAAATTCAAACTTAGCTGTTAAATTAACAACTTGTGTTAGTTTCATATATTCTTGATATGATCCTTGAGATAAGTCTTCGTATTCATTCATTTCGAATAATAAATATCCTTTGGGATGTTCGTACAAAACATGTTGCTTCATTTAAAAGGGGAACTAAATGAAAAAAATAACGGTATTATTTTTAAGAAATATTTTAAACCCATGAAAATTCTATCAATTGAAAATTTAGATATTAATAAAATACTTCATTATTTTGAAAAAGATGTAGTTGTTATACCAACAGAAACCGTCTATGGATTAGCAGCCGCAATAAACAATGAAAATGCTTTAAAAAATATTTATAAATTAAAACGTCGTCCTTCGGATAATCCACTTATAGTGCATGTTTCTTCTATTGAGATGTTAAAAACAGTCATTGAGGGAGAAATACCTAAAGTCTATGAAAAAATAATAGAAAACTTTTGGCCTGGCCCAATATCATTGCTTTTTAAAGCCAATAAAAATGTTTCTCGTACAGTCACAGCTGGACTAGATACAATTTTAGTAAGAATGCCAGACAATAAAATTATTTTGGAAATTATCGAAAAACTCAACATTCCTTTAGCTGCACCTTCAGCAAATCTTAGTGGAAAACCAAGTCCTTCGTGCGTCCACCACACTATTGATGATTTTGGTGAAGAATGTCCTCTTTATTTAGATGGCGGGGAATGTAGAGTCGGCCTAGAGTCGACGGTTTTTACCTATTTAAATAGTCCTGCGATACTCAGACCGGGTGGAATTTGCATTGAAGTTTTAGAAAAACTAATAGGTGAAAAAATCAATATAAATTATTCCGTTAAAAAGATAGAAAATCAACAAATCTGCCCAGGTCAAAAATATAAACATTATAGTCCAAATAATAAATTTGTTTTGATAATTAGTGATTCAGTTAATATTGAAGAATTAGTTAAAGAGTATAAAAAAGTAGGGATATTAACACACTACGATTTTAAACCAAAAATGAAAAGAGAACAAGATTGTGAAATTATTTATTTAGGCAATAAACCATACGAAGTGGCTATGAATTTATTTAAGGGGTTACGAAAGCTAGACGAGACATGTGATATTATAATAACAAAAGGCGTTTCTATAGAAATGGAAGGAGAAGCGATTATGGACAGAGTGAAAAAGGCTGCACATATGATAATATAAAAATAAAATTTTTACAATCTTTATTTATTTTGTTTTTGTTTGGACAAGAGACAAAATTTAAGGGCTAATTTTCACTTTATCCCCCCCTTACCAATATAAATACAGAATTTTTTATTTTTAGCCCTGTTTTTCAAAAGTCGAAGCGTCCAGAGCGGAAAGGAACAGAGAAAAATTTACATAAGTAAAAAAATGGTCTTATAAATATCTAATTTGAACATAATTTATAAAAAATATATTATTTAAACCAATTTAATAATGTTTTCTAATAAACTATGAGTTAAATAGAAGTCTAAATTTGTAAAAATATGTTTTAACCTATTGCTTTCTTTTGTCATTACATTTAATTTTTGCCAAAGATAAACATGTTTATACACAGTTTATGTTGTTTAAAACAGATTCTAGGTTAGGTTATTCTTAGTTTGGTAGTATATTTATTAGTCTTGTTTTTTAGGTTTTTATTGGTTTTTCTAGACAAACAAAGTAAAAATAATGTTATATTTATGCTCTTTTAAGAATTATTGAATCGCATAGAATGTCAATTTAATAAGATATGTTATATTTTAGCTCCAAAAGTAAAACATTACATGTTTGGGAAATTCTTTAATTCTTGAAAAATATTCATTTATAACAGCAAATGAACCTTATAAATATTATTTATATAGAGATTTCGTTGTTATACATTGCAATGTACAATAAAGATAAATCTTGATCAATAATTGGAAGAAGGAAACTTTTAAAAAATTGAAAAAAAAAAAACGAAAAAACAATTGTTTTATTTTTGGTAAATATGCTATTTTATTACAACTTTATTTTTTTGACTTTTGCTCCTTCACATTTTTTCCGCTTCGAATTTCGAAAAAAAGGGATATTTTTTAAAAATTCTCAATTTATATTGGTAAGGGGGGGATAAAGTGAAAATGCTCCAAATTTAAGTTCATCGATTTTCTCTTTATCTATCCCTTTGTTTACAAAAAATTGCACTATTTTTTCAAATTCTAATGTTTTAAATTTTGGTCTCCAGTCTTCCCTAATAGGACAATTCAAATAAATATTTCGATATGATTGTATATCTATATTTTTGAAATTTTCAGATTTAATATATTTTTCTGCATTTTTAATCCCTATACCTTTTATTCCAACTGTGTAATCTGAACCCAATACAAAACCCAAATCAATAATATCAAAAGTAGACAATCCTTTGACTTCTTCTATTCTTTTCGGATCATAGCGTAAAATATTTTTATTTTTACGAAAAAAATTCTTATATACAACACCTCCGTGTAAAAGAATGTCATTATCTTCTGTGATAACTCCGTCGATAACACCGGCTCTATAAAGAAATCCACATTCGGCGTCAGATTCAGAAGGAGAATCCAAATATGGCAAATTGAATGCATTTATAATTTCTTTAATTATAGACAAAACATTTAAAAAATCCATTGGTTCATTTAAATTAGAATCGATTTTAGAAATTTTTATTGTTTTTCCTTGTGAAAAATCGTAATTTATTTCATTTGTCTCATTGTCTGCTTCGTAATTATTTTCTTCAGCAAAGAAACCTTCACTAAATTTTTCATTTTTAGTTTTACAAATGGCTACAATTTCATCTGAAAAATCATTTTTAATTTTTTTTATCGGGATTACATAATTATCATCTATATTTCGATGTGAAATTGTCTCATCTATTTCTAAAAAATCATTAATATCCCCATCAGAACTATTTTCATTTCTCATTGGTATCGTTTTTTTGTTAGTTTTTAAAAAAAAACTTTTATTACAATCGGAATTGATTTTTTTTTTGTTTTTCTGTTTCTAGTTTTTAAATATAAAAACTCACTAAATTTCTGTTTTTAACATTTTTTATTTGCAACTTTGAAAAATCTGTCATTGATTTTTTATCAATATTAAATCGTTGTTTTCTACGTTCTCTCATTTTTACGAGCATTTTTAATTTCTGCGAATTTGAATATTTTTTTGAATCTAAAAATTTTAAAATATTTTCCGTATTATAAAAATCAGAATCAGTTGATATTTTTTTAATTTCTTGCTTCTCCTCTTTAATATTTTTTCCCCATTCATGAAGTCCCTTTAAAGTGTCTTCTTCAAATTCGTCTTTGATCAATCCGCCGTGTATACACATTCTTATTTTAATCTTGCATTTTTTGCATATTTCGTTATTTATAATATCTTTAACCAATTTATCCAAGTTTTCCTTTTTTCTTTCTTCTATTACTTTACGTTTTAAAAGATTTGGTGCGCCGTCAAAAATAAATACTGGTCTTATTTCGTGATACAACAATTTTATAATTTTTTTTGATACGTAGTAGATTACTTCAGTTTCTGGCATTCCTTTATATTGATGTATCCATATACTTGTATCTATAGCCAGAGTGGTGTTTTGGGGCGTATGTTTTTCAGCACAGTTACTTATAAGTTTCCATAGCCCTTTTACACCCATAGGGGGGTAGTATTATTTTTTATTTTTTAGCAAATTAATTTTTTTTTGATTTATTGGTTTAATAAGAATGGATGGTTAAATTACAAAAATTTTAATACAATTGATATTTTTTTGATAAATTAATTTAATTTCTACCCAGAGTTAAATTTTTAAAATCAATACAAAAAAAAATGATCATACATATTACAAGTAAAAATAATATTTATTATATAATTGTTTGATAACATTTAAATACTAAAAAAAAATTGTTTAATGATTTGTTTTCGAACAAATATATCTTTGTATAGAGTCGTTTAATATAGTTTCAATATTTTCTAAGAAGGGAACGTCTAATTTTATTATTAATTCCTGGATGAACGGAATAAACATTCCATCACAAATTAAGTTGTGGATTTTTGACTTGTTTTTTCTTGATTTCATCAGAATTCTGATAACTTCCATGGTCTGTGCAGTCAAGGACGTGCTATATTGAAAAAATATGAGATTTGATTCTTTCTTTATGGCAAAAATGAGTTTACTTATTCTAATCCAATATTCTAAGATATCTCTATTTTCAAAATCCAAAAAATATTCTAGACTAAACATAAAAACCATGTCAATTTCTGGAAGTTGTGGACGACTTACAATTTTAAATTTTGACTTCATTTCATTAAAATGAGACTCCAAATACGAGAGTGCATATATATATTCAAAGATTTTTATACGATTACTATAAAAATTACAAGAACTATCAAATTCAATAATTTTTTGCCTAAATATTTTTGATATATTGAATATAAATGTAAATTCATTTTCAAAGATAGCATTAAACTCTTTAGTTTTGATTTGTAACTCGCCTAATTTGAATCTAGTATAATTTTATCATCAAAAGACATCAAAGATTTTTTTATATAATCCGAAAAAATATATTTTTGGCTTTCTAGTTTGATAAGCGACTGTATTAAATCTTGTTGATTTTGTAACTCGTCAAACGAAGACATGTTCCAAATCGTAAAATATAATTGTCTTATACATAGACGATAAAAATCCATAATAGAATCTATATTTTGTTCTATTATTTTAATTTTATATAGTTTTAGTTCATTTTTAGTTTTATAAAGGACAAGTCTTTCGGTTATAGTTTTAATTAACCCTTTTAATGTCACATAAGATGATTTAAGATTCTCGATATAACTTGAATGTTCTGAAATTAACATTTCTTTAAAAAAATCCTCTTCAAAAAAAAATAACCAATGTGGATTTTCATATTTGGTTTTCTGGGTATTATCTTTTTTCTCAAAATATTTAGAGTTTGAACACTCTATAGTGCTATTTTCTGTTTGATTCCCCGAAGTATCCGACATTTTTGTTTTTGAATCATGTTGATTGCTCTTTGTAGCTTTAACTTCAAGCTCGTTTTTAATCAAATTTTGATCTTTTTGTTTAGATTTTTTTTTCAATGAATTGTAGTCATACATTGGTATCCTTGATTTAATAGATGAATCAATAACATTTGTTTTATCATTATATTGATTTTTTACGAAGTAAAACTTATGAAAAGATTGGCTCATGGGAATTTTTGTACTTTTTTCGTTTTTTAATTCTAGGTTTTTCAAAATTTTACAACCTTGAACAGGAGATTTTTTAAGTGTTTCTGATGGAACAAAAGGCTTAAAATCAAATTGAAAATCTTCGTTATTACTTAAAAATTCTTCAAAAATTGTATCCTTAACATTTTCAGATGAATCTTGCAAAAATAGAGTCTTATCTTCCTTTTCTTTTTGTGTGTGTGATGCCTTTAATTGTAAGTAATTGAATAAAATGAGAAACATCTAACTTTGGGGTAACAATATATGTTTTTTTTTTAGTAATATTGAAAAATTCACTTTATATTTTGTAAAAATTAATATGTCAAATATGCCCCTTAACCTACTATTCTTTTTACTTTAGCTTTATTAATTATGTACAATGTCAAAAGTCCAAGAAATAACAAAAAAATTACATTGCATGCGACACATGCAAATCAATGGCGATAACAATATCATTATAGAATAGAAACCATTCGTAAACTTATTTCTCGTTTTTCTGTAACCTCAAATAATTTATTTAATATATTATTTAAAAAAAGCCATTAAGAAACAAGCATGTATATAAATTTAATAAATTTTAACTACTTAGATCAAGTCTCAAGCCTGATAATAACATTGCTTAATTTTCATAGAAGTCAATTATTTTTATATTTATAAATTTCAATATATTCTTAAAGTATATTATTTAATTAGTACTAATCAACGAACCAATTTTTACATATTTTAAAAAATTTAGATATGTATGTATTTTATAAAATTAAACTCCTATGTCTTGAGAAAATCATTGTTGCACTATATAGCGTTCTAATTTATGTAAAAAAACATTAATATTTATTTATTAGTTTGGTTTTCTACTAATATATGCTCATTATAGTTTAAGAATCACAAAAGTTCGGAACAATAAAAAAAAACTTCATAAATAGCTGCAAGTGTTTTCAACTAACAATATAATTTAATGTGATATATTTGTATAATTTCTATCCCCCATTATGATAAATAAAGACATGGGGGCGATACCGAATCGTCAGTTTACAAGTGTGGACTGTGGTCTAGAGGCCAAAAAGTTATTAAAAGAAGTTAGAAGAATAATGTATAGGTTGGAGATGGAGGAAATAGAAATCAGTTTGTGGAAGCAGAGAATATTTATGGAAGGAAGTGAAGAAATAAAAAATTTCATGGTAGAAAGAATTAGTAAAGAGGACGAATATTATAAAATAATTGAGAAATTAGAGGAGGAAATATGTAGAGAAGAAAGAACTAAAAAAGAAGAAGAAAATAAGAGAGAACTTATGGAGGTCATAGCTGAGAATGTTAGAGAAACTGTGAGAAAAGAAAATCAAGAGCAAGATTTAGTTTTAAGGAATACAGTACAAGAAATAAGAAATAATAGGAATTGTTTTAATTGTGGTAAATTTGGCCATATGGCTAGGAACTGCTATGTAGGAAGGAACAATAATCAGGAAAATAATAAAAAGTTTAATAAGTACTTAAATTTAGACGAAAACCAAAGTTGTAGTAGCAGTAATGATAATAAAGAATATAAACCAAGTGGAAAGACAAAACGAGTTAAGTTAAAGGAATGTAATAATAGTGAAAGAAGACATAAAGAAAGAATATATGCGAGCAATAAAGAGACGAAAAGAAGATTACTAAAGAGGGCATTTACGTTGGAAGATCTCAAAGCGGAATATGAAGAAGTTTTTAAACAAGGAGATGAGGTTATAAGTTATTGTACATTAGAGAAGTGTAAGATAGATACTCCAGAGGGTAAGAAGATAGTCAGAAAGGGACAGACGATCCCACAGGCTTTGATCAAACAGACTGAGGAATATATTAATGATTTAGAAAATAGAAAAATTATAAGAAGATCGTCTTCGGAATGGCGAAACCCAATAAGAGCGATACTTAAACCAAGTGGTGAAGTAAGAGTAGTTAGTAATTTTATAGGGTTGAATGATTTAGTCGAGAAAGACCCGTATGAGCTAACGAATATGAGAGAAATAATAAGAGCTACGCAAGGGTCGATAATATTTACTGTTGTTGATTGCAAAGAAGCATTTTACCATTTTGAAATCGAAGAAAAAGATAAACATAAGACGGCGTTTGAATTTAATAAAAAAGTTTACGAATGGAATAGTATGGTGATGGGATACAAAAATTCCCCACAGATACTACAGAGAACGATGAATATGATTTTTTAAGATTTGCGAGGAAATGGTGTTGAGGTATACATGGACGATATAGTAATACATGCCAACAATAAACGTAAACACGATGAATTAGTAATAGAGGTTTTAGAAAGAATTAAGAGAAATAAAATGAAATTAAATATTGGGAAAATACAGTTTAGACAAGCGGAAGTAAAATTATTAGGTGTGACGCTGAATGGAATAGACATGACGGCCGACGAAATAAAGAAAAATGAAGTCTTGGAGTATCCGGATCCAAAAACTTTGACGGAATTGAGGAGGTTTCTAGGATTGACTGGATGGTTCAGACCATTTATAAAAGATTATGCCGGGCTGACGTTGAAAATGACAGATAGTTTGAAGAAAAATGGCAATTCGTGGAAATTTACGGAAGAGATGAAAGAGGAATTTACTAAAATGAAAAATATGTTAAGAAATATGGGAAGACTAAGGTTACCGGACTATAATAAGGAGTTCATACTAAGAACAGACGCTAGCAATTTGAGATTAGGTGCGGTGTTACTTCAGAAGAATGAGAATGGGGAATGGGTTGCTATACAATGGGCATCTAAAAAGCTAACACCTACCGAAATAAGATATGGAATATCAGAAAAGGAAATGCTTGCGATATATTGGGGCATTGATAAATTTAAATACGAGTTAAGAGGTAGGAAATTCAAGATAGAAACGGATCACAAAGCACTGGTGGAGATAAGAAATAAACCGTTTTTTAATAATAACAGAATAAATCGCTTAATTGAGAAGATACAGGAATATGATTTTATCGTGGAATATAAAAAACCTGATGAGATGGTGGTAGCAGATGCGTTGAGTCGAATAAATATGGAAGAGGATATTAAAGAAATGAAAAATAAAGAGCGAACAATCAAGCAAACAGAAGGTAAATGGAAAGCACATGTTTCTTCCGAGAATGAAAGGCAATATTGGCAATTTGACTCAGGACGTAAAGTTGAAATACCACCTGAGAATATAAGGAGACAATTAATCCAAGAATATCATGAAAAAGTAGGCCACAGATGCATGACAAGTGTTTATTATGCAACGAGAGAAGAATACTATTGGCCAGGAGTAAAGAAAGAAATAAACGAGGTTATAAAACAGTGTCAGAAATGTCAGATATATAACAGGAAAAATATGGGTGGTTGTGAATTTGTAGATACGTCGAGATACTTAGAGAAGGTTGCATTAGATTTGATAGACTTTAGAAATGAGAAGAAATATGTTTTAGTTGCTATCGATTATTTTACACGTAGAGTATGGGGAGTAGTTATAAATAACAAGTCAAGTAATAATGTTGTTGGATTTTTGAAAAGATTATGTGAGCAAGGGAAGAAACCAGAAGAAATTATTACAGATAACGGGAAAGAGTTTATTAACGTGGAATTTAGAAAATTTTGTAGAGATCTCGATATAATACACCGACAAGTAAGTATAGAAGCGCATAGAAGTAACGGAAGAGTAGAGCGTGTTATAGGAACTTTGAGAGAAAGTATTTTAAAGTCGGATGCGAAAACTTTTGAAGGTAAAGTGTATAAAAGTATCGATGTATATAATTAGAGCTATCATACGGGAATAAAATGTACACCATTAGAAGCGACTGAAGATAAAACTGGAGACGTAATGCTTGAAAATAGCCCTATAGGGAAATATTGTAATAGGTTTGGAAAAGGAAAGATCGAAAAATTTAGCAAAGGTCAATTGGTAAGAATAGCTAAACGAGAAAATTTGGCAGGTGTTAATAAGTATGAAAAAGGAAGATTTTTGGATACAGGAAAAATTGTTGAAAAGTGTGGAAAGGATTCTTATATTGTAAAACTTAGTAATGGTAGGCTTGTGAAGAAGAGACATTATGATCTGAAGGGTATGCTTGGGGTAGATGTGAAAATTAGATGAGACTAACCGTCTTGAGGGGGGATGTGATATATTTGTATAATTTCTATCCCCCATTATGATAAATAAAGACATTTAATATCAATATGGCTTATATTCGGATTAAATTTTTGGTCAGTTAAACGCCGCAGACCACTAATCGCCTCTTGAAATGTTTTTGTTTTGCATTGCCGCATAAAATTTTTTTTAAATCTTACAATTTTAGAAAATAAAACATACAAAAACTTAAAAATAATTTACATTGATTTTTGAGCTGATCTAAAGTTATTATATGTCAAGGGACAGCTCTCCAGTGGTCCTCAGATGGCCCTGGAGACTAGAGAATACTATTAAGTAGATATTCTCCTCCTTTGTATTATTCATGTTTTAGGCGGGAAAATGTACCAGATTTTCCCGCCCATAAACATAAAAGAAAATCATCCTCAGAAGGGTATGAAGATGAGAAAGATGAATAAACAATTTATTAGTAAACCTTCTTCACAGCCGTTGGATAAACAACAGTCCACATTATATATCCAAGAAATAAAACATTAGTTGCAATTGTTATAAAAACTTACAACTCATACTATGTAAGCCAATTGTGTCACACTTTAAAAATAAGAAACTTAACTAGTACCGCCTATTGGCAATGTTCTTAGTGTAATAAAACTAAGTGAATGTACTTAATGGTTACAGACCCATAATCGATTAATATATAATCTTCTTGTGCGCTTAATTTAATTTTTGTACAAATTAAAAAAAAACATTTAAATCTTTGTTTGTTGATTTTATTTAACTGAAATATGTTATACTAGACAAAATATTTAAAGCTTTAATTCAATAAGGCAATTTATATATATTAAATTTATTATTTAAAAACAAACTTATATAAATTTCTATGATCTATAAGAATTATTAATTGTAACATTTTTTACTCGTTTTTTTTGAATTTATATTTATTTTAACATATATAAATTTAACGTTTTTCATTAATGTAAAAAATTATTTTTTATTTTATATTTTTACCCCTAATGGTTTCAATCACAAAAGGTTATTTAGTAAAAACTGAGCCAAGTATTAAAGAAGTCATTTGCTCAATTGGAGAAAATGAAAATTTTATTATTGAAAATATTAATGATTTTCTTGTATTTATTACTGAAGATGGAGCTGTTGGTCTTAAATCACGAGTTGAAGGAATTTTGAATCGTGCGTACAAAGAATTAAAATAAAATGTTATGTTTTTTTTTATCCCATAAAAAATGAAAGAAAATTTCTATAATAAAAAAAATTTAAAGTACTTGAATATGATTAGAGGAGATAAACCAATAAGAAATTCAAGAGCTGAAATTATAAAACCAGCAGAATTTCAAAAATCTAAAGCAAAGACTGGTAGAATTCATCCAGATAGAAAATGGTTTAGAGCCAGTAAAACAGTTTCTCAATTAGATCTTGAAAAATTTAGAGAGGCGTCAAAAATTGAAACACCATACAATGTGCTTCTTAAGACTGGTAATGTTCCATATTCACTTCTTGCAGAAAATAAAAAGAAAAAAAATACAGTTGAATATGACAGCATTTTTGGAAAGAAAGCAATAAGAAAAAAACCAAAGTTGTTAGTAACAAGCTTAGAAGAAATGGCTAAAAGCAAAAATGAAGTAATAGCCGAAAAAAAAGAAATTAAAAAAGATGCTGTCAAAGGACAAAGTACTGAATTTGGAAAGAGCTATATAAAGTTTTAGATAGCAGTGATGTTATTATTCATGTTTTAGATGCGAGAGATCCACTTGGTACAATGTGTGAGAAGATTTCAACATATATAAAAGAAGAAGCCCCACATAAACATTTAATTTACCTACTAAATAAAGTAGATTTGGTTCCGACAGGAGTGACTGCCAAATGGCTAAAATATTTTTCCAATAAACACACCACTTTGGCTTATCACGCACAGTCTTTGGAAAATAATTTTGGTAAGACAAATTTAATAAATATTTTGAGACAGCTTGATAACTTGTATAATAAAAAACATACAAGCGTAGGGTTTGTAGGGTATCCAAATAGTGGGAAAAGTAGTATAATTAATTCACTTAGAAATAAACATGTATGTAATGTGGCACCTGTACCTGGCGAGACAAAAGTTTGGCAATACATTACTTTGACCCGTAGCATTTATTTGATAGACTGCCCGGGAGTCGTCCCAATTCCTGATTTTGAACAGGCTGTTTTTAGGGGGGCTATTCGTATAGAAAATCTTGAGAATCCAGAATATTACGTAGAATTATTAGCAAATAAATATAAAACAGAAATATCTAAATTATACAGAATTGAATTTAGAGACATAGAAGATTTATTTCAAAAATTTTCAGTGAAATATGGTAAGATTACAAAAGGTAATAGACCTTATGTTGATTTAATTAGTAAGACGATTTTACATGATTGGAATAGAGGAAAAATTTCATATTTTAATTTACCTCCAACTGAAGAATAAAAAATAAATTAAAAACGATATTAATTATTTTTAAATGAATTTTTTTATTTGAGAATGTTTACATTGTTATTATAAATTATTGTTTTTTATACCCATGGGCAACAGATCGAGCACTTTAAAAAACTTCGACTTAGACGACTCAAAAAAATTTTCTCATTTTCCTTCAAAAGATGTACAAGAATGGTCAAATGAATTTAGGACAAGATTTCCAAATGGAAAAATGACATTGCAAGATTTAGAAATGATGTTTAGAAGATTTTTTCCTTTTGGATCTCCCAAGAAATTTGTATTAAGATTATTCAATACAATTAATATAAGTCAATCAGATAATATTGACTTTCATGAACTTTTAATTGCTTTCAGTATTTTAATGAAAGGCAGCAATTTCGAAAAATTGAGATGGATTTTCCGGTTTTATGACGAGGATAGTGACGGGGTCATTTCCAAAAACGAGATAGTTAATATTGCACAATCAATGATGGACATGGTTAGTAACACTCTTGACGCACATATTGACATAGAAAAGGCTATTGATGAGCTTTTTGAATGTTGTGATAATAAAAGTGGATTTTTTACATTTGAAGATTTTAAAGAATTGGCCGCAAGAAAAAAAGAAGCTTTTCAGATGCTTACACTTTTTATTGATTAGATTGTAATACAATACAAATTTTTAAAAACCTAACTGTAATTAATAAACAATTTATCAAATTTTACTAATAATTGTAGTTTAAAAAAATATAAAACATTTCATTTATCAAATATTAAAAAATTGCTTTGTTTTTGTAGACTATAAAAAAATCAAAATTGTTATTGTTTATGTCAACAATAGAGAATAATGATATACGCGAAGTTTCGGATTTTATATTTCCCGAATTTAAAGTTCATGATGAAGGAGTAGTAACTCAACACTGGCAACTTAAAGATATGCTAAAGATCCATAATGGAAATTTAATATTTCCACAATCAAATAAGGTGTATTCTTATGATCCTAAAACAAGAACAAAACTCCTTTTATCGGAAGATTTATCGTTTCCCCCAGCTTCTTTGTGTGTTGAAGAAGATTTTCTTGCAATAGGCGGAGGAAAAGGACAGTTATACGTCAAAAATTTAATTAATAACGAAACGAAATATTATTTTTTAAGTGATAATATCAATAACCATATATCAATTCACGACAAAAAAATTTATGCGTCGAATAATGATCGAAAATTAAGAATTCTATCTGTAGAAAATGATTCAGTACAAACTATTGATTTTATTAGCCAAATAAATCATACAAGTGTGAGTCCTGATGGAAAATATCTTATAATGGTAGGAGATTCGAATGATGTATTTTTATACGTAATCGAAAATTCAAATTATAGATTCTTAAAGAAACTGAAGACCATTAATGACAGTGGCTTTAGTGTTGCTTGGAATAATTTCTCAAATAAGTTTGCTGTTGCGTCGCAAGATGGATTTGTTAGTGTTTGGGATTTGAGATCGGACGAAAAGTCATATATTTTAAGAAGTAAACAACAAGGAACTCATAAAGGAGCAGTTCGAAATGTCTTCTTCAGTATTAAAAAGTCATTAGATTTGATATTTTTCACTGAACAATCTTCTTACCTATCAATATTTGATGCTAGAAGTTTCGAAAAACGTCAATTAGTAAATCTAGGAGATGATGTGCAAATAACAGGAGCAACAATCTCAGAAGAAGACTTTAAAATATTTGTATCTTCTGAACATAAAATTTATGAATATGATATAAACACAATATCAAGAAGAATATTTGATACAAAATAAAAAATCGATAAATATTATGCCTTTTTAATAAAAACTATACAATTAGTTCGTTAACAAACTCAAAATCTGAAGATGTATTTTTTCTAATAAATTTATAATTTTTGACGACAAATTAAGTCATCGAATTTTTAATATATGTTAAACACAACTCTTAAATACATGAAAAGCGAATTTGACTAATTTAATTTAACCTTAAAATTTCATAATATTTTTTATACGATTAAATCAAGCTCGGGGTTTTTTCAATATTGATAGTCGACAACTATAATACTAAAATCTTACATATGACACATTTTTATCATTGAGAACATATCAATTTAAAAATATGACCAACATTCTCACATACAAATGAATAAACTAATTTATATGCGATTTTTTGATATAAATGCTATCTACATTGATTTAATCTGCTTATTTTTGAAAATAAAATATTTTTATAAATTTTTTACAATTTTAAAACAGATAAGTTTGGGGATTTCACTTTTAAATTGATTATTTACAGGTAAAATATTTTTCATATTATTTATTGGTAAAAGGCCTAAATATATTAGTATATGTAAATATATACGATTAAAAAACATCGAAATTTTATACTTCAAGAATATTGTACATATGTAAAAATGTTTAGTAAAAAAAATTATATAAAATAATTTGATTATTTATTTTTAATTAACCAACAGAAACTCGTTCCACAAGGTCGTTTTCCTATCGATTCGGGAGTAACTTGTTCTTGAACAGATGGTTTAATTGTCTTAGTATGACTTAGGGAAATATTTGACAGATCGAGTAAATAATGATCATCAGTGTATAAGTTATTCAATAAAATTAAAAGCTTTTTATATCCCTCGGGATTAAATAATTGGACAATTGTCTTTTCGCAATCTTTATCCAGTTTTACATCTAAACTTTTAATTATTTGATCATTGATGATATTAATGTTCTTTTTATATATATTGAAAGTTTCTACATTGGATAATTTGAATATCAAATTATAACTATGATAAGCCAAGGATTCCAAGAAAGATAATGGATGCGAGCATTTGGCATCATATGACTTCCCTGAGCTAAACTCGTTTAAATATTGCTTAAAAACAACAATTAAAAGTCTTAATATCCCACTTTTATTAGACTTATCTTTGTTAGATACCAAACTATCGGTCCTTTTCCTTATTTCTAAATTTCCTCTTAAAATCAAGAAAAAATCCTTCACTATCTTATGATAATGATCTAGATAAAGTTCTTGGCATACTTTCTCTGGTATATCATCAAAATTTAATTTTTGAATTAAACTAGACGAATAGTAAATTTTTTCATTGGTCCTGGGTTTTCTGATATTAAAATCAGAACATACGTGTAATATTAAATATAATAAGAAATACATAAGGGTAAGATCAATTTAAATTAAATAACGATTTTTATTTAGTATGACATAGTTTAAACAAAGAGTTTTTAAAACAAAACATGAATCCCGTTATTACAACCATATTTTTTTAAACAAATTAGTAGTATTAAGAAGCAAATAAAGCTTTAGTAACGATTTTATGTATAATATATCTTTTTATTCAAATTCTTAACTATTATACTAAATCAATCTTTTGTTATGAAATGTTTTAGAAATGACTAGTAATTTTTTGATTATATATTTTAAATTAAATTGATTATAAACAAATTATGAGAATTATAATCTAAAGTAAAACTTATAATATTACATATATAATTTTTGAACATAAATATTTATTAAACTCCTAATTTTCTAAAACGATGATGTCTTTGGGGAGGAAGAGTAGAAGGTCCTATGTATTCTACTTTAACATAATCAAACACAAATGGTTTTTTCGTTGTAGTATGCCGCGGTAAAGCATATCTTATTCCTCTTGATATTTGATTGTTAGCATTAATTTCATTCAAAATTGCAAAAATTTTCTGATATTCCACAGTGTTAAATAATACTTCAATTATATTATCACAGTCCATAGCATATTTTATGTCTATGCTTTTAATTATATGTTTTATAATATTGTCTCTGTGTTTTTTATATTTATTAATATTTTTTAAATCTGATAATCTTAATATTGTTTTGTAACTATGGTATGCCAAAGATTCAAAAAAAGTATACGTAAATGAACATATTGGATCATATTTTTTACCTAGTATAAAATCTTGTAATTCTTGTTTAAAATGTATTAATAAAACTACCAGAGAAACACTTTTAGAAATATTTCCATTTTTAGATATTAAATCATCAATTCTTCTTTTTATTTCAGGATGTTCGCTTATAGCTGAAAAGTAATCACCAACTACTTTATTATAATGTTTAATGTTTTTATATTGAAACAAATTCAGAGGTAAATCGTCGAAGTTATTTTTAACATTCAATGTTGGATTTTGAATCGAAATATTTGCGTTAATATGTGTAATAGTGCAAGCATAAAAAATAAAATGTACCAAAATAAACATAAAGGGCAAATAATGATTCAATGTTTTTTTGTATGTAAACATAGCTATTAATGATTCCTTAATTGAAATTTTTTTGTAATTTTTAACTATAGAATTTTTTAATATTTTGATTTGTCTACTGGCAACAGTTTGATATTTTATGTAGTGTCTGGCTTTAAAGCTTTAATTAAACAAAATATCCAAGTAATCTGTCATTTAACTTAGATAAAATGAATATTTAGAATATGTACCTAGATTTTATAATATTTCATTAATGTTTTGATAATGTCTTCAACATATTTTATTCATAGTAGATAAGCCGTATGGTTTGTGTTAGTTTTTTATTTTGAATGATCAATGTAGATGTAAAAAACTTATACAGCCTCTGTGTATTAAGACAAGTCAAGATAATTTTGTACAAAGTGCCGTGGGATGATGTGTTACAATTATCTCATTATTATACAACAAACTAAAGCTAAATAGTTGAAACGAAAACAACATAAAGCTCAAAAAATTGATTTTTTTGTAAGTCTTATCTTATAAATTTGCGAAAGGTAGACACGGAAGTAGATGCATAAATAGAGCTAAATGTTGGAACAAGTTTTTCATAATTGTGAGAAGTAGCTCATAATCTTCATTGATCCATGTATTAACATAATACAGAAACACTTATAGTCAATAAAATTATTTTGTATGATATTACATAGTCAATTATATAGATAATATTAATATTAATTGTAAAAATTTAAATCTAAATATATTACTTCTCTACGGCTTCAAGAAGTATCAAAAATTATGTACAATTATGATAAAAAACGAGTAATAATAGATAATTCGTACATTTCATTGTAAGATATTCAGTAAGGATTGGCTAGTAATAATATTACATCTTTTGTGGTGTATACTTTTTTAGTTATTTATGTTTAAACCGATTATGAGCTAAAAAACACTAGGATATCAATATAAGACACATATTCTAACAATCTGAAAAAAGTTAATAGGAAAAAGAACCCAGAATTAATATTTTAAGATTATTTATCAATAAATAAAAATTTGCCCTTTTTAGAAATCAAATCTTCCTTCTTCCAATAATCGGCATTATCATGTAAAATATTTACATATATATCCTTAAAACTTCTATCGTAAAAAAATAATATTTACCCTTAAAAATTTATATACTAAATAAGTCAATATATTATTTTTATCGTATATGAACGAATTTTGATCAATATTAATTTTAAACAAAAGTTTTCATAATGATGCGATTTGAAAAAAAGATCATAACTAATAATATATTTTCGTATTTATGAAAACTAAATAAAATTATTATACTTATTTAATATTAACATTTCTTGATAACATAAACATATTTATAAGTTAATATAAAAAAGCGGAAAACTTCTTGTGACTAACAATGAATACTACTTGTATAAAAACCAAAAAAAAATTAATATAATTTCGAGACGTAAATGACAATATTTATCTAAAACATTAAAACGAGCAAAAGATACAACCGATAAGCATATGCAATGATATTCATAATTCACACTGTTTAGAATATAATAAAAAAATTTAACTCTTAACTTACAATTATCTTTAACACACGCCTTACAATCCATATTATGAATTTTGATTATGTGTGGAAAGCAAAAATACAAAGAAAAATAACACAAAAAAACATTTCAAAAGTAGAATAGAAATAACCATTAGTAGATTTACAATTAAAATTTTTTTTGTGTTCATATATATAACAGTGACTTGAATTGTAATAATTGATCGTATGAATCCGATTAAAAAAAAATTATGATTGTTTTAAAAATTTTATGTGCATTGCGTACAATTACGAATAGATTTATATTAAATAATCTTCTACTATATCCTCATGATTTGCGCTTTATATATTGTCTTTAATAAATGTTATCTAGTATATGATGATCATTTTAAGACCTATGAAGAACACGTTCGTTTGAATGATACTTCTGATAGTTATCAAAAATTTAATTATGATAATATTTATCAAAAAAAATATCAGGATGTGAATCTAGATCATTTTAATAAAATATCAAGAGATATCTTCTATAGTATCAATGAACACCCCGTGTTGTGGTCAGAATAATTACAGGAAAACATGAGTTTAATTATTTACTATATTTAAAGATCAATGTTATTTATCAATCACTGATTAAGTGATTAATCTTTGATATGTCGTGCTTACAACACCCCGATAAAAAAAATAAAAATGATGATTTACTGGCTAAGAACAACAGAATTAACTCTAATATTTTATTCAGTTCTTTTAAACATTACTTAGATGAGTTTATTTCAGGTAAAACATATGATTTAATATGCTTGTATGCTTTGTAATTTATAGAATCTTTGGCTTATAACAGTTTAAGATAAATTTTGCAACTAGCCAGTACGAAAAAAATTTGACGAATATATAGAAAACAGAGAAAATATAAAAATCCGAGATTTTTAAGTGTGAAATTATAGACTAAATATTGTGAAAACGAAATTATTCAACCTTTTAATGCAGAAAAATTAACAGGATTTATATATTGTTAAGCGATGTAAATCTTAGTGAAAAAACTTAATGATAGAAGATACGCGCCCATCCGTACGACAACAACAGCCAAGCCGTTTGTACTAAATGATTTTAAATAGTTTCATTGGAAAGAACAGTTGAGGTGATTTGTAGATTAAGTAGTGCATGATACAACAAAATGTTTGCTTATAAAATAGTTTGTTTTTTAGGTTTTATATAAAAGTGTTAATTTTTTATCGAAGATGTATTTATGTGAAATAAAATGCGAATATAAATTTAGTGCTTCGTAGTATACGAATTATCGTAAAATACTACTCCAACAGCCTTATGCATTTATTTTCCTCATCTGTTTCTATAGGACTTTTTATAATATGTTTACTATCATAGAGAAAATATATATAATTTTTTTTCGACATTATTTTTTGAATGGCCATATTTTTCAGAACCTCATTGATAACTTCAACAGACTAAATGAATCATTGCGTCAAAAACAGTACAGAAACTATTTTAATCTATAACGTTTATTCTAATTTGACTAAAATTAATATTGCTTTCTCATCTTACTCTTTTGTTTAAAATCTCATTGAAAAAAAGAATTATAAAAAGGAGACCAAAACTAGGACAAAAAATTTTATTCGTGCAACTCTATCATTATGTAAAATATATGTATTTATTTTCCATAATGGGGTTCAAAAATATAAGAATATATAACATCACCCCTAAGACGGTTAGTCTCCTACGTCATCATCAACCCTAAGCAGATCTTTTAAGTCATAGTGTCTCTTCTTAACTAATCGTCCATTCATAATTTAACTACATAAGAATCCCCTGGACACACAATCCTAATCATCCCAATATCCAAAAACCTACCTTTTTCATACTTATTAGACCCCTTTAAATTTTTACTCTTAGCAACTTGCACTCTCTGTCCTTCGACGAACTTGTCTCTATATCTCTTTTTAAATCGACTACTATAATCTCCTTCTGGTCCATTTCTTAGCATTACATTGCCGTATTATCTTTAACTGCCTCAAACGGTGTGCATCTTAGACCTTCATGGTAACTATTATTATAAATCTCAAAGGCCTTCATAACTCTTTCTTCAAAGCTATTTTTGGGATTCATTTTTAAAACAGATTCTCTCAACGTACCAATAACTCTTTCAACTTCCCTATTGCTTTTATGTGATTCAATACTGGTCTTTCTGTGAGTTATATCCAACTTTCTGCATAACTCTCGAAATTCCTCATTTTCAAATTCTTTCCCATTGTCCATATGATTTCTTCTGGTCTTTTACCATTCTACAAAAATTTTCTATAAATCCAGTTATCGAGGTAGCTTGCTTATCTTTCAACACTCAACCTCATGCGACTCTCGTATAGTAATCAATAACCACTAAAACGAATTTCCTGAAATCTCCATAATCGATTAAATCTATTGCCTCCTTTTCTAGGTATCTACTTGTCGCAATAAAATCGCATCCTCCTGATTTTTTCCTATTGTATTTTTGGCATTTTCACATATTTTTATCATCATCTTTATATCTTCTTTAATTCCTGGCCAATAATACTCAAACTTTATAGCATAATAGACACTTCCTAGTCCTCTGTGGGCCTGTTCTTCATGGTACCTTTTCATTAACTCTAACCTATCACCTACTGCAGGTATTTCTGCTCTACGGCCCGAATCAAAAATCCAGTACTCCTTGTCCCCGACTTTCTCAATGTGCTTATACCATTTTCCCGTCATCTGTTTCACTGTTCTTTGTCTAATTATTTCTCTCTTAGGTTCATTTTCCTCATGAATTCTGCTCAATGCATCAGCAACAACCATCTGATCGGGTTGCCTGTACTCAATTTCAAAATCAAACTCTTGGATCATCTCTATCCACCTGTTAATCCTATTATTATTAAAACATGGCTTTCTTCGTATTTCTGCTAAAGCCTTATGATCAGTTTCAACCTTAAACTTTCTTCCTCTTAATTAATACTCAAACTTCTTTATGCCCCAATATACGGCATACATCTCTTTCTCGCTAATTCCGTATCTAGTTTCCGTCGGAGTAAATTTCTTTGATGCCCATTGTACCGGCACCCATTCCTCTTTTTCATTTTTCTGCATAAGTACAGCTCCCATACCAATATTACTCGCATCCGTTCTTAATAAAAATTCTTTTTCGTAATTAACAATCCTCAATTTCCCTAAATTCTTAAGCACTTTTTTCATATTCTCAAATTCAATATCCAACTCCTCAGTCCAATTCCAACTTTTGTTTTTCCCTCTTAAGCAATCTGTCATGTGTATCGTTTTCTCTGCGTAGTTCTTTATAAATTCTCTAAACCAACCACTTAATCCTAAAAATCTTCTTACGTCGGTTACATTTTGCTGCTTTGGAAATTCTAATGCTTCTTTTTTTATCTCGGATGGCATCATATCCTGCCATTCAATACTACTCCTAATAATTTAACTTCTGATTGACGATACTGTATCTTCTTCGAGTTTAATCTCAGGTTATTCTCTTCTAACAGTCTCATTGCCTCTAAAAACAATTTGTCGTGTTCTTCTCTAGTCTTGGCATGTATCACAATATCATCCATGTAAACTTCTATTCCTCTTCCCAAATACTTCTCAAAAATCTTATTCATAATCCTTTGCATGATCTGTGGCGAATTTTTAAACCCCATGACCATGCTGTTAAACTCGTATACTTTCTTATCAAACTCAAACGCGGTCTTATGCTTATCCGCTTCTTCTATCTCAACCTTATAAAAGGCTTCTTTAAGGTCAATAACACTCATAATCTTCGAGCCTTGCGTGAACCTAATAATATCCCTGATGTTACACAACTCATATGGATCCTTCTCTACTAAATCGTTCAGGGCCATAATATTACTGACCAAACGTATGATCCCATCCGACTTAACTATAGCCTTTATCGGATTCCGCCATTCAGAGGTTGGTCTTTTAATTACATTTATTTTCTCTAAATCCTCTAAGTGCTTCATTAATTCGTTTTTATGCGCTTAAGGAATCATCTGTCCCTTCCTAACGACTTTTTTCCCTGCTTCTGTCTGAATTTACATTTCTCTATTTTACAATACTTAATTTTTCCCTTATTTTCATCAATCACGTTTTTAAATTTCTTCTTAACATCTTCTAAGTCGGCCTCTTGAATGTTGTCGTCTCATAACTTCCCTTCTTAATATCTTTTATTTCCCCAGTTCGTTTCCATAGTGAAACGGGCCTAACTTCTATCTGTTTCTTTTGCCTTTTACCAGCCCACGTATTCCTGTAATATTTTCCATCGCTGCTGCTACTGTCCTCTCGATATATCTTCTCGCATTCTTGTTTATTTCTCTCCTCTCTGTATCTATTATAACATCTATTACCTTTATGTCCTAACCTTTCACAATAAAAACATCCCATTGTTCTCAAATAACGTTTCCTACGCTCTATCTCCTCTGTATATGTTTCTTTTGTCAACTTCTTTGTGACCTCTTCAATCATTCTAAATCTCTCTTTTACATCTTCATAATCTTTAACAATCTCTTTTAATCGTATTCCTATCATGTCATGGTGATCCTCTAAACTTATTCTCATAACCATAAAAATTTTTCAGCTCCAAACTTCCTTTTTCAAAAATAATTTTCTTCAAATCTTCATCGCTTCTACACTCAATAACTTTGATCTCATACATAATAATCTTATATTCTTGCAATAGTTTTCTGGCCTCTTGACCACAGCCAACACTTGTTAACTCACGATTTGGTATCGCCCCATGTATTTATTCTCCATAATGGGGTTCAAAAATATAAGAATATATAACAAGATATTATGATAGTGATAATCCAATTTTAACTTCAACCAAGCTTTCTGTTTTAAATTATAAGCATTTATTATGCCTATAAGATTTGTACCTTATTTCATAAGTTTGACTATTTTAGAGCTAATATAATTAAATTTATACGATAAAACAAACAAAACTTATCAAATATTGGGGCTATGAGGGAAATTACACTCCAAAGCGTTTCAACCTCCCCCCCCCCCACTTCTTTAAAATTACAAAACGCACGAATTTTTACTTTTTATATATTTTTTTTTCTAGGGGGGGGCGATTTCCCAAGCTATGGTCCCTTCCCCTTTTCTTTCCCATTTTTCTTACCCTTCATGCTAGCAAGGATATTAAAATAGGTGGGTGAACTTAGTCTTTAAAATCCCTTGTTCCAAGATAACGATCTCGCAATTACGCTTTTGGTAGAATTAGATGTTGTGGTGTTACCACCAGGGAGGAGGCCTGTTTGTAGGTAGCATTCGATGATGCTCCTTCCTGCAATAGATATAGTATATTTTTATTTAAATTGTGTTTATTGTATTTCCCCGATGGGCTAGTTTAGTTCCTCGTGTGAGGAGGTAAGGTATGAGAGACCTTCCCGACGTCACTGTATCTGTCTTTGTTTCCAGTTCTTCTCATCTTCCAAAAATAGGGGTAAAGTAAAAAGAAAATATTTATAGCAAAATATTTTCTAGAAAATTCATTTGAGGGAAATAAATAAAAATAAAATAATGTGGTAAATAATACCACAGATGTAAAAAAATTCTACCATTTCACGTGTCTCAAAGTCATGCCTAGGAAACATGTCTATTGCTAGAGTTTCTTTCTTTATTGATGGGAAAGGGTATAGATGTACCGTAAACGATTGCACAAGCAAACGTAATTTGAAAAAGCACAAAAATTTTAAAATGATTATCGAATTAAAAAGATCCCGAGGTGTTAATATTGGTGGGCCTTATCTTACTCTAATTTTCAAGCTCTCAATTTTTGCAAAATAGCCGAGTCCACATTTTATGTTATATATCCTTATTATTTTTACCCCTCATTATGGAAAATAAACACATGGGGGCGATACCAGAAAATGGGTCTACAAAGGAGGACCGTGGCCAAGAGGCTAGAATATTATTAAAAGAGGTTAAAAGGATTGTTTATGAGTTGTTTTTAGAGGAAATTGATGAGTGTGGATTTAAATTAGAAATTTTTAGGAGAGGTTCTATTTTATTGAGAAATTTTATTGTTGAGAGGATCTCGCAAGAGGGTAGTTGGAAGGAAATTGAGGAAAAATTAGAGTTGCTAGCTATTCAGGAGGAAAAGGAACAAGTGAGAAAAAAAGAATTTGAAGAGTTGTCCCTAGCGTTATGGGCTAAATTTGAGGAGAAGAATAAGTTGTCTCGTGAGGAAAATAAAAAGAATATGCGTTGCTACAATTGTGGGAAGTTAGGCCATAGTGTTAGATTTTGTAGGGGAATGAGGCGAGATTCTGAAGACAGAAGAAATAAAAGTAGTTTTAATTATGTTGGTAAATGTAAAGTGCAATTAGACTTAGAGGGTAAATGTGATGACGATTCCAATTCGGACAAATGTGATTATTATAATGTTGATGGTGGGAAACGTAAGAAGAAAAATTTAGGGGATATACAAGATTATAGCAAAAGGGACAATAATAAGAGAGTTCTGTTGAGAAGGGATGTAAGAGGCATCGCGTATTTAGAGGAGATTATTTCACGGGTAGGAGGAAGAGAGGATGAAGATATTAGTTTTTGTAAGGTTGAAAAATGTATTATCAAGACTCAAGAAGGCAAGAAAGTTGTTAAAAAAGGGCAGGCTATAGCTCAGGCTTTGTTGAAGAAGACGGAAGATTATATTAATAGTTTGGAAAGAAGAAAGATAATTAGAAGGTCGACATCTGACTGGAGAAATCCCATTAGAGCGATTGAGAAACCGAATGGTGATATAAGATTAGTAAGTAATTTAATTGCTCTTAATGACATTGTAGAGAAGGATCCTTATGAGTTAACTAGGATAAGAGATGTTATTAGAAGTACACAGGGATCTGAATTTTTTACCGTGATAGATCTAAAGGAGGGTTTTTATAGTATTGAGATTGAAGAGAAGGATAGGTTTAAGACGGCTTTTGAGTTTAATAAAAAGGTATACGAGTGGAATTCGATGGTCATGGGGTTTAAAAACTCACCGCAGATATTACAAAGAATAATGAATGGGATTTTTGAAAAATTTATTGGTAAGGGAATCGAAATTTATATGGATGATATTGTGATTCATAGTAAGACAAGAGAGGGTCACGACAAATTGTTGAAAGAGGCTGTGGATATATTAGAGGAGAATAGTATGAAAATTAATTTGGCTAAGGTTCAATTATGTAAACGAGAGGTGATGTTGTTAGGAGTAACAGTTAATGGCAAGGAGATACTGCCATCTGAAATAAAGCAAAATGAAGCGTTAGAATTTACCAAACCGGAGTGTGTATCAGATGTTAGGAAGTTTCTTGGGCTGGCTGGATGGTTTAGAAATCATATTGATAATTATGCAAAACGTACATTGGCGTTGACGGATTCTCTTAAAGGACGAGGAAGTAATTGGAAATGGACAGAAGAAATGGAAAAAGAATATATTAGTTTAAGGGAAGTGATTAGGGATTTAAAAGGTTTAGCAATTGTTAATTATAATAAGGAATTTTTGTTACGCACGGATGCGAGTAATGTTGGAATGGGTGCTGTTTTAATGCAGGAAGATGATCAAGGTAATTGGGTACCAGTACAGTGGGCATCAAAAAAGTTTACGCCTACGGAAACGAGATATGGAATCAGTGAGAAGGAGATGTATGCAGTCTTTTGGGGAATTAAAAAGTTTGAATATGAACTACGCGGAAGAAGATTTAGGGTAGAAACTGATCATAAGGCATTGATCGAGATTAGAAATAAACCAGCATTTAACAATAATAGAATTAACAGGTGGATTAAAAAGATTCAAGAGTTCGACTTTAGCATTGAATATAGAGAGCCTAGTACCATGGTTGTAGCAGATGCACTGAGTAGGGTACATGAAAATGAGAAAACGCTAATGAATAAGGAGAGAAGTATTAAACAGGCACAGGGTAAATGGGACAAGCATGTTAAAGTTGTTGATGGGAAGGAAATTTGGGTATTTGACTCTGGTAGAGAAGCGGAGATTCCAAAGAAAGAATTGCGTGAAGGTTTAATTGTCAATGCTCATGAAAATTTGGGACATAGAAGTTTAGGATCAGTGTACTATGCAATGAAGTTTGAATTTTATTGGCCGGGTATGAAGAAGGATATCGAGGATGTTTTAAAGAAGTGTGAAGTTTGCCAAATATATAATAGGAAAAAGAGTGGTGGTTGTGATTTTGTTAGTTCAAGATTTTATTTGGAAAAGGTTGCTTTGGATTTGATTGAGTTTAGAGATTTAGGGAAATATGTGTTGGTCGTGATTGATTATTATACTAGGATCGTTTGGGGAAAAGTAATAGAGGACAAACGCGGAAGCTCGGTTGTAGGATTTTTAAAACAGTTGTGTGGATCAGGAATGAAACCGGTAGAAATAATTACTGACAACGGTAAAGAATTTAGTAATGAATATATGAGGAATTGGTGTTCAGAGGAAAATGTATTACATAGGAAAGTAAGCGTAGAAAGTCATAGAAGTAATGGAAGAGTGGAAAGGGCAATAGGAACCATAAGAGAAGGAATATTGAAAGATGATGCTGTGGATTTTGAAGCCAAGGTTAATAGATGTATATGGCGTTATAATAACAGCTATCATGAAGGGTTGAGATGTACACCGTTTGAGGCCTCAAGAGACGAAACGGGCCATGTTATGATCGAGAATGGACCTGAAGGATTTTATAGTAGGAGGTTTGTGGCTCGCAAAAGAGAGAAATTCTATAAAGGTCAGAGAGTTAGGGCAGCGAAGAAAGAGAACTTATCGGGTTGTAGTAAGTATGAGAAAGGAAGGTTTTTAGGATATGGTGTTATCAAGGAAGTTTGCGGAGGTGACTCGTACTTAGTTAGTTTGGAAAATGGTAGGATCGTGAAAAAGCGGCATTATGATTTAAAAGGTCTGCTTGGGATTAATGAGTTCTAGTATGAGACTACCGTCTTGGAGGGGGGATGTTATATATCCTTATTATTTTTACCCCTCATTATGGAAAATAAACACATTTTATGAATTAAAAATATTTTAATGGATATTATAAGCGAGACTCCTTTGGGAATAAAAAAGTTAGAGGTAGAGAAATGCAAGGATACAATTCGATAAACTGCCATATGCAATGGCTTAGTGATTGATATTCCATCATCTTTACACGACGATACTTCTAATGTACAATGGACATTTGGAGGAGTTGTAGAAAGTGATGAGACGAATTTTTTGTTTCATCAATTCCTAACAGAAAACATGAAACTTTATTAGAATAATTTAAAAAACATTCACTTCCTGAACTGTTATTATTACTGATGGATACTTATCATAACCCCAAAGCCGTGGCTAATTTTGGATCTGAGCATGAGATAGTCAACCATAGCAAAGGATTTGTTAACAGCAAGTGTAAATATACAAATAAGATTGAAAATTTATGGTTCTACTTAAAACACATGGCGTTACTTAAAAATCCGCCCCCTTCCTAAAAAAAATTACATTGACCAATTAAATTTATAAAAAAAAAATATTTTTAACCCTTAAAATTATATTTAAAACAATATTTTTATGAAAATATGAATCTACAAAAGTTAAAATATTTAAGAAAACAGTTATAACATATTATTTAGTTCAAAAATTTAATTACTTTAACATAGAAAAAATACAATTATTTTTACGAAGGCTAATTTGATTGTAAATGATTTTGAATATTCTATATTTTCTTTTTTCCATTTAAACTCATCTATTAACATTTAATTCTTATTTTATTCATTCCTCCACGCTTTCTATAATCATGCTTAAGATGCGACCACATATTTTCTACATAATTTGTATTTTGTCCTTCTTCATTAAAATCCCATAGAGTGATTTACCACACTATGGTGAGAACCAAATTCACTTATAGCACGTGGATAGGATGGATAACCATCAGTTACTATATCCGTGCCTACTTTTACATATTTTTTTAATACTAGTAAAATCGTTTCCCATTTTCTATTGGGTATTAGTTCCACAAAAAACTCTCTACAATTTCCTTCGAATACACCTCCTATTATCCACCGAATTCCAGGTTTAGAATCCAATCGACTAGGCGGATTCGATACTATAATTCCATTACAAATAGCTGTTTCGTCTATTTGTATCCTCCGACCAACTCCACCTATCGTTGTAACAACAGTAGAAGACTTGGAAATTGTTTCCATTATTATTTCTTTTACAGAAATATATGTTGGTTCAGAAGTTTCACACATGTTGATAGCCTGAAAATATGTATATGACAAACACCAACAATAAATGCAACGAAGAATTTTTTAAATTCAATATCTAAAGATTCAAATTTAGAACCTTTATCTAATGAACATCTTCGTTTAAAATTTTTTAGCTACATTTGTACCCCTTTCCTTGAGAAAACAAAGATATGTTTTGAATGAACATAATTCCTTTGCACTGATCATTAGTGCAGGGAATACAAGGATATAACAAGTTGTTCTTCAATCCGCAGTCGATTGCCCTGTCATTATCAGTGAAAATAGGATTGAATGGATTGAATTGAAGCATTTCGTCCATCATCCTGTTCATTATAAGGGAAAGATAAAATAAAAAAAAATTTCACGTTCAAAATACCATTACTTAAAAATTCGCACCCCCTGGAAAAGAGGCCCTTTAAAATTTGATTTTATCTCATTTTATACCAAATAATTTTTTTTCAGCGAACGTATTTTTTAGGGGGGGCGAATTTTTAACTAGCGCCAAACACATTATAGAAAAAGGAGTAGACTAAATCATGATCGTATCGCTAAATTTTTAGAAGAATTTTCTTGGCGTAAGAGACATTGTCAATATAGAAAAACATACTCATTCCCTGATTCTATGCTTTCTTTTTAAAAATGCATATATATTTAATAAATGTTTCATAATTTTTTAATAATTTTTCCTCGAGGGGGCGTTTTTGTTAGTAGGACCAAATAATGTATAAGATGTAGAGGATCCACATAAAATTCTTTGAAAATATTATGATAGATTTGGTTATAAGTGTCATAAAGAAAATTGTTCTGTTGTATTAACAATTATAATATATCTTGGTTCCTAAATTCTTTACATTTGCAGGAAACAGTCAATATATTTGATTCGAAAAAATTATGAATATTGTGGCATGAAATCACATGTTTTGGCTGTTAAAATTATCAAAGAATTTTCAAAAAGATATTTTGTAAAAAATATTCTTGCTTCCCAACCAAGCTTTTAAAAAAATCAAAACCATAACAACAAAAAGATGTAATTAACACTTAGAAGGACTCAAGACCCCAGTATGTAACCACATGTATATATAATATAGAAAATTTATGAGTGTGAAGCAATCCAATAATTTCGAATAATTGCATATTAAAAATTGGTTTTATTTTGTGTTTTAGCAGCTAGATCGAAGCAATTTATGGCATCCTACAGGATTATAATATATATTGTTGACCATATAATTAGACGGCGAATTATTTAGTTAACAAGCGTGATCGAATTAAGGTTTTGATTTTGTAAAAATACACTTTGAAACAGTAAGATGCATTATTTTCCATAATGTATTGAATATGCGTTCTAGAAGAAAAAAAGTTCCTTGTCCTTTGTAAATTAGACAATGGAAATTTATCATGCTTAAATAAGTAGATACAAGGATACCTGCAAATATAAAGTGATCCAAATAACACTGTTATTCTTGTGTTTGATAGGAAAAGAAAGAAACAAAAATAATTGAAGTTTAAATATCATTATTAGTCGACTTGCTATTGTCGAAAATTTAAACGAAGGAATGTGATTTCTTGCATATGAACTTGTTTTAATTCACAAAACCCAATAAGCCTAGTTTTTATATAATGACAGAGTTATATTTAATGACAAAATATTACAAAAAGTTAATACGGACGTATTAAATACAAAAAATCATTAAAGTCATTTTAAACCTTGAGTAAATTTTTGAACGTTCATGAGGATATAAGCAAGAAGACACAATAGGGAAGAAGGGGCTAAAACTGTAATACACTAGCTAAAAAGCCATTTCCAAAAATATTGTGCTCGAGATACAAATATACTAACAATTGTAAGCTTATGGACATTAAATTCCTTTAAGTTCAATAGTTCAAAATTCTATAATAGTTTGTTTTGTGCTTTTAAAACAATACATAAATAGGATTTTTGTTCCATTATATTTTTTTTTTTTGAAAATTTCAAATTTTTTAAACTTTATTCGAATGAAAAAATGCAATCTTTCAATCCTATCTATAGTAATCGTCGGAATCAATCATTTACAACGTATTTTATTATTAATATCATGTTAAGTGGTTTAATGTATTTTAAAAACATCATTAAATATATAAAGATTTAAATTATAATGTAAGGACAAAATTGTAGAAAAAATTATTGATATTTATCCATTTTGCGTCAAAGACATAATATAATATAAAAATATATATCAAGTTAACATTAGATCCTCGAATTGTACCTAATTTATCATGTTGTCAATATTTTACTTATAGACAAAAAAAACACAAAAAATGATATCGGAAATATTGAATAGTTTTACTAGTAAAATGTAATTATTACGCCCCTAAATAGTTTTTTATGGCTACTCTGTGTTGAAATCACTATTTTATAGATTACTATAATACAGTAATTATGTTGTTATTGATTACTACATTGAATCCAGATTTTAGGTAAATTAATAATTCAATCTGTAAAATAAATGAAAACAATGATCAAATTCGTTTCCGTCAAGAAATTACAGAAAATCATTTTTTGAGCTGGATCTTCATTTAAAACTCCTTTGAGATCTGTAGTTATAAATATATATTAAGATTATTCAGTTAGGAATATAGTAAAGAATTTAACATAATAAAAAATACTCAAGTATGTGTGGTATCATGACCACATAATCATCTCTATTTCTTATAGAATATATTTTTAAACTTATAAATATCCCCCTCGTTCTTATTTTTAAAAGATTTTATTTTTTCTTCTACACAATGAATACCAAGGACAACCACATGAATAAAAATATTTATAATAAAACTTATAAAAGCCTGCCAGGGACAAACGGGCAAACACATAGTTCTTTAGAGCATTACTTTAGAACAAGCCGCATCCCTGTGCAGCATGCCAGTGTGATATTCTAAATATAGTATATTTATAGAATAAGAGGTATTTTTTTTAAAAAACAACTATTTAGTATCGAGAAACAAAACATGTACTTATTTCTCAGTTTTCTGAATACTCAAAAATATCTTGAGTTGTTCTGAATGCTTTTTTATATGACAGAAATACCAATTGTGCAATATGAAGTTCAAAAAATGCCATATAGTCAAGAGTTCGAAAATTTGTTATTACTTTACTTCTTGAGAACATCAAACTTACCAATTTTTTTTTCTATTGAGCTTTATTAGTTAATATTAACTTTTATTGTATATCTTATCTTTCATATCTTACAATGCAAAAATTATTACAGGAAATCCAACAAAATGGAACTGAATTGGGATGTATAATTGAAATTAATTTATTAGATTATCATAAATCCAAAAACTAAAAAATCATAATATCTAATGGTAAAAATATGTTAATAAATATTTTTTTTTTTTTTTATATACCATGAATAAGTTTAATAAAATTTATAACAAAATCTCAACTACATAAATTATGCATATGAAAAATTAACTCATTTTTGAATCAAACTATTCATAAAATATTTTATCTATTATAAATGAATTTTGAACACACAATAATAAATGGGGCGCGTGAGCGTTGACCCTTCCTGACAGAAAGTAAAAAAAATAAGAAATAAAAAGAAAACAAATAACTTTTAAAAATCGATTGTTTAATATTAAAGTTTTCTGAGCCTAGACATAGGGGAAATTTTGTAACTTCTTCAGTTTCACATTTCACTCTGTTGTTTGAGAGAATTTCTGTAATCGTAACTTTTTTAGAAAAAAAGAAGATAATTTTAGTTTTTTGTTTTGATATTATTATCAAAGTCTCTAGCTACAATTACTTTGTCCCCAATTTCAAAAGTATATTTTAAGATATGGATCAATTAATGACGATTCCTTCTTGCAAGGTAATTTGGATCAACTGAACCAGTTTCTGTTTTTTCTTCAAGAACACCAATCACAACTTCATTTTTATTTTGTGCATCAATCATCAATTCACTTCTTTCATGCTATCATTGGAAGTCTCATTACCTTCCTGGGTAAAAACAGAATTAAATCTGGTATTTTAAGAATAGGTTTCATGGAACCTGCTTTGTTGCACTATGTTTGGCTAAATTATAGTTGTATACGACTTTATAAAGATGTTTAAGCCATTCCTTTGCATCTTCGGTTCTAAAATTACCAACAGCAAGCGAACCTTCTTCAAACCCGGTAACCGTAAATTCGTCTGTAGGCGAATAAACGGGGTTTCGCCAAAAATTAAAATTTGCACGTTTTTTCGCCAAAAAAATACAAAATAAAATTGATTGGTATTAAGAAAAAATAAAAGATTTGAAAAGCTTTATTATAATTTAAATTTAAATTTATTGGCTATTTAAAAAGCATTTATAATAAAAATAGGTTTATTGAATTTACTTATTCGCATTTGAAATTCACGTGTTGCAGTAAAGCATTCATGTACTCTTCACGAGAATAATTTCTAAAATTTTACCGATTATTCTAATTTTTTTCTCCCCCTTTTTTGCTTTTTTAGCTTCAAATAATCCTTTTTTATAACGTTTTAGATTATATATATCCATTTCTTCACAATTGAGTATTCTTGAAAATAAAAGAGCGATATTTGTATTTCTTGTCTCCATCCTCTTGTTGATGATTCTATTCCAGCTTTCTGCATTGTTAGAAGTCCGAGAAATTTCATTTTTTACCCTATCAAATACATTCCGAAAATTTATATTGGCGACAGATCTCCCACCATTATCTTCTCTTTTTACATGGGAAACTAAATAATTATTTTCAAAGTATAACTGAAAGTTAGCTGTGGTTGTAATTGAATTATCTTGTATAAATTTCTTGATATCTTCATAAAAAACTGGAACATCTCGTCTTGGCACAAAAGCTAATCTAAGAATCCTTTTGAATATTATATTATAGTTAGAATCATTTTTAAACTTTTTTATGTCCCCCATTGCCCCGACTCTTTTATAGGCTGCCTGTCCAAGATGAAACAAGCATCCATTACAGTTTGCTTCAGGGAAAGAACTTCGTAATGCTTTCACCAATCCTCTCTCAAAATCAGTCACAAAGTTCTCAAGATTCATAGTAACTAATTTCTTATATTTATCGAAGGCTCTAGAATATGACCTTTCACTTTTTCCCTTGAGTAAAATATTAATGTATGGAAAATTTTGCCAAAAATATGTCCATGAAAGACGACAATTTGGTAAAATCCTTGAGGAGAAGATTAAAACGTTCCATCGACAACGAACGTGTCTATTTTTTCAATCATACTTTTTTTGAAACCTGAAAAAAATATTATAAATCTATCATTATCCCACATACCACTATCAAACCTAAAAAAACGATTTTTTTAAAATTACTTGCAAGACTTCGGGTATATCCATGATGCAACCATAAAAAATTCGAGTCATAAATTTCTTGTTCGTTTGATTGTATCTCTTAAATATTCTATGGAAGGCATTTTAGTAATATCTAAGCTAGTTGACAATGCTGGGAGTTGTTTTTTTATAATTTCTAGGGAGTTTTAATTACTTGTAGCAACTTGTTCTTTAATTTTTATTTGTTCTTTTAAACATGCATTTCACAGGTACTAGTTCATGTGAATGAATAACTTTTTTAACGATTTCGTTTTGTTCATTCATTGTAATGGCACCTTTTCAAGACCTATTACTGCACCTCCATCGCCTAGTGTCGTTCTTATTGTAGTCTGAAGTGTATATCTAATCTTAATAGATAAGATTTTGTCCTCCACGTTGACCTTTAAGAATTTCAAAGTTGTCGTTCATTTTTTTAAGGGTAAATTTTTGGCGAAAAAAGGAAAAATTTTATGGGCAAAATTTTTGGCGAAAACAACCATTATTAAACTTTTGGCGAAAAAAGTAAATTCACCTGTATGCGAATTTGCGGGTACCCCTTTATAAAGATGTTTAAGCCATTCCTTTTCATCTTCGGTTCTAAAATTACCAACAGCAAGCGGTCTTCTTCAAAACATGTTTTTGAATAAAGCAAGTTAAAGTTTGGTTCAACCTTTCTATTTGCCCATTTGATTGTGGGTGACGCGGCCTACTATGTTTTTTAACAATAACAAAGTTTATTTATATGGGAATTGCAGAAGTCTTTTCCATTATCGCTTTGAAGGATCTTGGGAGGACCAGTCATATTGTAAAATAAAAATTTTAGGTTTTTTTTAACCTCTTCTCTTAGTTTACTCTTTAATAGAAGGGCCCAGGCAAACATAGAATACACATCTATTATTGTTAAAATCCAACAATACCATCGTTAAACTTTTTATAGCGTGTCATATCGATTAAACACATCATAATTCGTTCCTTTAGTTTAGAGGCTGTAGTTGAACTTGGTGCTCTTTATTTTTTAACGGTTGCGATTGTCCATATACGATGCATTCGGAGACGACTTTTCTAATAATGTCCCTAGGGATTTAAAAAAAACCTTATTGCAGGATGCTTCAAATCTGTTAACGCCCCTATGATAAGGCTGTTGGAAAGGTATACATTCAACTTCCATGGCTTTAAGCTGTTCACTATGGAAAACCTTTAGATGGTTTCCATTGGCCTCATCCCTTAAATATAGTGCCCCATCTATAAAAAGGTAATTGACAGCTTTTTGTTTCAACCGTTTTTTGGTTGCTTTTTTAAAACAACTTTATTATCCCTGCCTTGTAAGATTAATGTTAAATTATCATAATCAACAGCATTTCTGGAAGGAAGAATCAATTTTTTAGGGATAAAAAAAACTATTTTATTTACCAAATTGAAATATGCAAGTATTGCTTAATAATAAAACTTTATTTTAGTATTCCATGGTCTAGTGGTATGCATAGGTGTTTCCTGCGTATGGGTCGTGGGTTCATTCCCAATTGAAGCATTTTTTTTCTAATTGAGATATGATTCAAACAGGGCTTTCTTTAAGGAAAACTCGGGGGTCAATGCTTGCACGGAGTGGAAATCCTAGCGGGTCAAAGCCTACGCGGGGTGGAAATTCTAGTGGGTCAACGCTCGCGTGCCACAATTATTGTTAATATAAATCCATTTTTATTGAGAAGTAAAAATTTTAAGAAATAAATATCGCCTAAAGGGAACCATATCACAATGATAATTTTACATTGTCGATTCAACATATAAAAAACTTTTCTCTTAATATATCGAATTTGAAAAAAAAAGTATAATAATAAAATATTAGCAATATATGAAAAGGATCCTTCTATGGCTAAATTGGAATCTTGTATAAGACAATGTATAATGTTTAATATATTATAATAAATAATATTTTTTAATATAATTTCTCTAAATATAAATAGGAGCATGAAAAATTCTTGTTATAATCGAAGCATACATTTAATTAAATAAAATTAAAAAATACTTAAAAACATGGCTATTTGTATCGTATAAACGATTCAATACGGATTCGGGCAATGGAAGGCAGCAAGTTTACTTTTAACTTAGACGTCCAATATAGTAAAGGAAAAAATGCTTATATTTATTTTAACCCTTATTTAATTCTAACCGATACATGTATGTTTGTTATTATTATTCTCATCATTATTAGATACTTATAATATAAAAATACGTTTGGAAAGTAGGTATCCCCCATTGTTTTTATTCTTAACATATGGAAAAAAACAACGAATATATTGTAACTTCAGTAAGTCATACATTATTTACCATATATACATATCTATTTAGATCTAATTAGATAATCTCTTTCTTAATAAAAGCATTACCATGAATAGTTCTGCATCAGCATACCACAAAATCTATACTTTTCTGAAAAAATATTTTACTACGAGGAGGTCTCGTTGCAACAATATCGACAACCATGAATTTGTATAGCGTCTTTTAAATATGCATTTTAAAAAAGGATAATGTGTTTTAATGATAATTGCATACTTTTCAAACAATTTTTAAAGTACTAGAGCCTTACTATTTGTCCTGATATTTTTTTAATTGCCAGTAGTACTGCCATATTACAAACTAAAATTAAAGTCAGACAAAAACATTTTTCAAATTTTAAATTTTGCAGACCTGAAATCGTAAATCTTACCTACCACCGCAAAAAGCAACCTTGCCATTTATGCTGAAGTTTACTAAAAAATCAAAAAAAAACATTTTATAGTAATTTTTTCTAAAAAATTTAAGTTGTTCAAAAAATTTCACTCCAGCAATTAAGAGTAGTGTTTTACAAGATCATTCTATTTGCAATCCTTCTACTAAGAATGATATATTGCATTTATAAAAAAATATGATAAATATGTATACTTCAATACAATCAAATTTATTTATCAAAAAAAATTTATCAAAGTTATTTATTTATCAATAAAATTTTATCATTTTTTTTATATATAAATAGAGCTCAATTTACCCCCATGAAATTTTTCTGTTGTTTACTTTTCGATCTATGCTTCGTAGAAAATGCTAAAAAAATTGAAAATAATACGGAAAGATATTTATTACAAAATAAATATCAACATTTTAAGTTTCAGAATTTTACTCTAGAGAATATTCAATTTATTAATCTTGATCATTATAATAAGGTAGCTTATGACTATTTCTCTATTATTACCGAAAATACAGAAATCAAGAAAAGGATTGTTGATTTATTATCTAATAACTATGATTCTAACAAAAAGTATTTATATCTAATCTTTAAACAATATTTACAGCAGTTTAATTATGAAATGCTACCTGACACGAGATGTTTAACACAATTAAAATTTGTCAAAGCTTTGGCTTACTTCAGTTATAGTACAATATTTAAATTGTCTAATATAAAAAATTTGACTGAATATATAATCATTAGAGATCAGGTGTTTAAAAGCATTGAATTGAAGTTTAAAAAAAATTGTGCAAATAATATCGTACAACTATTCAATAAAGAAGAATATAAAAAGATAAATTTCCTTTTTGTAAGTTCAAAACCCAATGAAACGTTAATAAGAAGAAGAAGATTTGCAGCAAACCAAACAACAACATCCAGACGCCCTTTTAGTCGCGATGACATCAAAAAGGTGTTTATTGGAGCTGTTGATAAATGGGACTGTAGTGAACATATCTGTATATATGGGAAATATCAGGATTAATAAAAGTCGTTTATAAATTTGTTATGTAATTGTTTTTCTTAAATAACTATTATTAGGAATACAATTTATTTAAGCGGAATTATCTTTTCTTGGTTGTTGATAGAATATAAATGTATATGAGAAGTTTATTTTGCGTTTTGATATCACATTAACATTATCCGTGGGAAGTTGACGCTTCATTCAACTCAAATACATCTGTTTACTCTTTTACTTAAATGAATTAATCAATTGAATGTAATTTGCTTTTGATGAATTGTTACCAATATTAAATTTTCAGAATTCTTTACATTTTAATTTTATAATTCATCTACAATATAAAAAAACTAACACAAACCATACGGCTTATCTACTATGAATAAAATATGTTGAAGACATTATCAAAACATTAATGAAATATTATAAAATCTAGGTACATATTCTAAATATTCATTTTATCTAAGTTAAATGACAGATTACTTGGATATTTTGTTTAATTAAAGCTTTAAAGCCAGACACTACATAAAATATCAAACTGTTGCCAGTAGACAAATCAAAATATTAAAAAATTCTATAGTTAAAAATTACAAAAAAATTTCAATTAAGGAATCATTAATAGCTATGTTTACATACAAAAAAACATTGAATTATTATTTGCCCTTTATGTTTATTTTGGTACATTTTATTTTTTATGCTTGCACTATTACACATATTAACGCAAATATTTCGATTCAAAATCCAACATTGAATGTTAAAAATAACTTCGACGATTTACCTCTGAATTTGTTTCAATATAAAAACATTAAACATTATAATAAAGTAGTTGGTGATTACTTTTCAGCTATAAGCGAACATCCTGAAATAAAAAGAAGAATTGATGATTTAATATCTAAAAATGGAAATATTTCTAAAAGTGTTTCTCTGGTAGTTTTATTAATACATTTTAAACAAGAATTACAAGATTTTATACTAGGTAAAAAATATGATCCAATATGTTCATTTACGTATACTTTTTTTGAATCTTTGGCATACCATAGTTACAAAACAATATTAAGATTATCAGATTTAAAAAATATTAATAAATATAAAAAACACAGAGACAATATTATAAAACAGATAATTAAAAGCATAGACATAAAATATGCTATGGACTGTGATAATATAATTGAAGTATTATTTAACACTGTGGAATATCAGAAAATTTTTGCAATTTTGAATGAAATTAATGCTAACAATCAAATATCAAGAGGAATAAGATATGCTTTACCGCGGCATACTACAACGAAAAAACCATTTGTGTTTGATTATGTTAAAGTAGAATACATAGGACCTTCTACTCTTCCTCCCCAAAGACATCATCGTTTTAGAAAATTAGGAGTTTAATAAATATTTATGTTCAAAAATTATATATGTAATATTATAAGTTTTACTTTAGATTATAATTCTCATAATTTGTTTATAATCAATTTAATTTAAAATATATAATCAAAAAATTACTAGTCATTTCTAAAACATTTCATAACAAAAGATTGATTTAGTATAATAGTTAAGAATTTGAATAAAAAGATATATTATACATAAAATCGTTACTAAAGCTTTATTTGCTTCTTAATACTACTAATTTGTTTAAAAAAATATGGTTGTAATAACGGGATTCATGTTTTGTTTTAAAAACTCTTTGTTTAAACTATGTCATACTAAATAAAAATCGTTATTTAATTTAAATTGATCTTACCCTTATGTATTTCTTATTATATTTAATATTACACGTATGTTCTGATTTTAATATCAGAAACCCCAGGACCAATGAAAAAATTTACTATTCGTCTAGTTTAATTCAAAAATTAAATTTTGATGATATACCAGAGAAAGTATGCCAAGAACTTTATCTAGATCATTATCATAAGATAGTGAAAGATTTTTTCTTGATTTTAAGAGGAAATTTAGAAATAAGGAAAAGGACCGATAGTTTGGTATCTAACAAAGATAAGTCTAATAAAAGTGGGATATTAAGACTTTTAATTGTTGTTTTTAAGCAATATTTAAACGAGTTTAGCTCAGGGAAGTCATATGATGCCAAATGCTCGCATCCATTATCTTTCTTGGAATCCTTGGCTTATCATAGTTATAATTTGATATTCAAATTATCCAATGTAGAAACTTTCAATATATATAAAAAGAACATTAATATCATCAATGATCAAATAATTAAAAGTTTAGATGTAAAACTGGATAAAGATTGCGAAAAGACAATTGTCCAATTATTTAATCCCGAGGGATATAAAAAGCTTTTAATTTTATTGAATAACTTATACACTGATGATCATTATTTACTCGATCTGTCAAATATTTCCCTAAGTCATACTAAGACAATTAAACCATCTGTTCAAGAACAAGTTACTCCCGAATCGATAGGAAAACGACCTTGTGGAACGAGTTTCTGTTGGTTAATTAAAAATAAATAATCAAATTATTTTATATAATTTTTTTTACTAAACATTTTTACATATGTACAATATTCTTGAAGTATAAAATTTCGATGTTTTTTAATCGTATATATTTACATATACTAATATATTTAGGCCTTTTACCAATAAATAATATGAAAAATATTTTACCTGTAAATAATCAATTTAAAAGTGAAATCCCCAAACTTATCTGTTTTAAAATTGTAAAAAATTTATAAAAATATTTTATTTTCAAAAATAAGCAGATTAAATCAATGTAGATAGCATTTATATCAAAAAATCGCATATAAATTAGTTTATTCATTTGTATGTGAGAATGTTGGTCATATTTTTAAATTGATATGTTCTCAATGATAAAAATGTGTCATATGTAAGATTTTAGTATTATAGTTGTCGACTATCAATATTGAAAAAACCCCGAGCTTGATTTAATCGTATAAAAAATATTATGAAATTTTAAGGTTAAATTAAATTAGTCAAATTCGCTTTTCATGTATTTAAGAGTTGTGTTTAACATATATTAAAAATTCGATGACTTAATTTGTCGTCAAAAATTATAAATTTATTAGAAAAAATACATCTTCAGATTTTGAGTTTGTTAACGAACTAATTGTATAGTTTTTATTAAAAAAGGCATAATATTTATCGATTTTTTATTTTGTATCAAATATTCTTCTTGATATTGTGTTTATATCATATTCATAAATTTTATGTTCAGAAGATACAAATATTTTAAAGTCTTCTTCTGAGATTGTTGCTCCTGTTATTTGCACATCATCTCCTAGATTTACTAATTGACGTTTTTCGAAACTTCTAGCATCAAATATTGATAGGTAAGAAGATTGTTCAGTGAAAAATATCAAATCTAATGACTTTTTAATACTGAAGAAGACATTTCGAACTGCTCCTTTATGAGTTCCTTGTTGTTTACTTCTTAAAATATATGACTTTTCGTCCGATCTCAAATCCCAAACACTAACAAATCCATCTTGCGACGCAACAGCAAACTTATTTGAGAAATTATTCCAAGCAACACTAAAGCCACTGTCATTAATGGTCTTCAGTTTCTTTAAGAATCTATAATTTGAATTTTCGATTACGTATAAAAATACATCATTCGAATCTCCTACCATTATAAGATATTTTCCATCAGGACTCACACTTGTATGATTTATTTGGCTAATAAAATCAATAGTTTGTACTGAATCATTTTCTACAGATAGAATTCTTAATTTTCGATCATTATTCGACGCATAAATTTTTTTGTCGTGAATTGATATATGGTTATTGATATTATCACTTAAAAAATAATATTTCGTTTCGTTATTAATTAAATTTTTGACGTATAACTGTCCTTTTCCTCCGCCTATTGCAAGAAAATCTTCTTCAACACACAAAGAAGCTGGGGGAAACGATAAATCTTCCGATAAAAGGAGTTTTGTTCTTGTTTTAGGATCATAAGAATACACCTTATTTGATTGTGGAAATATTAAATTTCCATTATGGATCTTTAGCATATCTTTAAGTTGCCAGTGTTGAGTTACTACTCCTTCATCATGAACTTTAAATTCGGGAAATATAAAATCCGAAACTTCGCGTATATCATTATTCTCTATTGTTGACATAAACAATAACAATTTTGATTTTTTTATAGTCTACAAAAACAAAGCAATTTTTTAATATTTGATAAATGAAATGTTTTATATTTTTTAAACTACAATTATTAGTAAAATTTGATAAATTGTTTATTAATTACAGTTAGGTTTTTAAAAATTTGTATTGTATTACAATCTAATCAATAAAAAGTGTAAGCATCTGAAAAGCTTCTTTTTTTCTTGCGGCCAATTCTTTAAAATCTTCAAATGTAAAAAATCCACTTTTATTATCACAACATTCAAAAAGCTCATCAATAGCCTTTTCTATGTCAATATGTGCGTCAAGAGTGTTACTAACCATGTCCATCATTGATTGTGCAATATTAACTATCTCGTTTTTGGAAATGACCCCGTCACTATCCTCGTCATAAAACCGAAAAATCCATCTCAATTTTTCGAAATTGCTGCCTTTCATTAAAATACTGAAAGCAATTAAAAGTTCATGAAAGTCAATATAATCTGATTGACTTATATTAATTGTATTGAATAATCTTAATACAAATTTCTTGGGAGATCCAAAAGGAAAAAATCTTCTAAACATCATTTCTAAATCTTGTAATGTCATTTTTCCATTTGGAAATCTTGTCCTAAATTCATTTGACCATTCTTGTACATCTTTTGAGGGAAAATGAGAAAATTTTTTTGAGTCGTCTAAGTCGAAGTTTTTTAAAGTGCTCGATCTGTTGCCCATGGGTATAAAAAACAATAATTTATAATAACAATGTAAACATTCTCAAATAAAAAAATTCATTTAAAAATAATTAATATCGTTTTTAATTTATTTTTTATTCTTCAGTTGGAGGTAAATTAAAATATGAAATTTTTCCTCTATTCCAATCATGTAAAATCGTCTTACTAATTAAATCAACATAAGGTCTATTACCTTTTGTAATCTTACCATATTTCACTGAAAATTTTTGAAATAAATCTTCTATGTCTCTAAATTCAATTCTGTATAATTTAGATATTTCTGTTTTATATTTATTTGCTAATAATTCTACGTAATATTCTGGATTCTCAAGATTTTCTATACGAATAGCCCCCCTAAAAACAGCCTGTTCAAAATCAGGAATTGGGACGACTCCCGGGCAGTCTATCAAATAAATGCTACGGGTCAAAGTAATGTATTGCCAAACTTTTGTCTCGCCAGGCACAGGTGCCACATTACATACATGTTTATTTCTAAGTGAATTAATTATACTACTTTTCCCACTATTTGGATACCCTACAAATCCTACGCTTGTATGTTTTTTATTATACAAGTTATCAAGCTGTCTCAAAATATTTATTAAATTTGTCTTACCAAAATTATTTTCCAAAGACTGTGCGTGATAAGCCAAAGTGGTGTGTTTATTGGAAAAATATTTTAGCCATTTGGCAGTCACTCCTGTCGGAACCAAATCTACTTTATTTAGTAGGTAAATTAAATGTTTATGTGGGGCTTCTTCTTTTATATATGTTGAAATCTTCTCACACATTGTACCAAGTGGATCTCTCGCATCTAAAACATGAATAATAACATCGCTGCTATCTAAAACTTTATATAGCTCTTTCCAAATTCTAGTACTTTGTCCTTTGACTGCATCTTTTTTAATTTCTTTTTTTTCGGCTATTACTTCATTTTTGCTTTTAGCCATTTCTTCTAAGCTTGTTACTAACAACTTTGGTTTTTTTCTTATTGCTTTCTTTCCGAAAATGCTGTCATATTCAACTGTATTTTTTTTCTTTTTATTTTCTGTAAGAAGTGAATATGGAACATTACCAGTCTTAAGAAGCACATTGTATGGTGTTTCAATTTTTGACGCCTCTCTAAATTTTTCAAGATCTAATTGAGAAACTGTTTTACTGGCTCTAAACCATTTTCTATCTGGATGAATTCTACCAGTCTTTGCTTTAGATTTTTGAAATTCTGCTGGTTTTATAATTTCAGCTCTTGAATTTCTTATTGGTTTATCACCTCTAATCATATTCAAGTACTTTATATTTTTTTTATTATAGAAATTTTCTTTCATTTTTTATGGGATAAAAAAAAACATAACATTTTATTTTAATTCTTTGTACGCACGATTCAAAATTCCTTCAACTCGTGATTTAAGACCAACAGCTCCATCTTCAGTAATAAATACAAGAAAATCATTAATATTTTCAATAATAAAATTTTCATTTTCTCCAATAGAGCAAATGACTTCTTTAATACTTGGCTCAGTTTTTACTAAATAACCTTTTGTGATTGAAACCATTAGGGGTAAAAATATAAAATAAAAAATAATTTTTTACATTAATGAAAAACGGTAAATTTAATATATGTTAAAATAAATATAAATTCAAAAAAATTAAACGGGTAAAATATGTTACAATTAATACTTCTTATAGATCATAGGAATTTATATAAATTTGTTTATATTCAATAAATTTAATACATATAAACTGCCTTATTGAATTTAAGCTTTAAATATTTTGTCTAGTATAACATATTTCAAATAAATTAAATCAACAATTAAAGATTTAAATATTTATTTTTAATTTGTACAAAAAAATTAACTTAAGCGCACAAGAAGATTATATATTAATCGATTATGGGTCTGTAACCATTAAGTACATTCACTTAGTTTTATTACACTAAGAACATTGCCAATAGGCGGTACTAGTTAAGTTTCTTATTTTTAAAGTGTGACACAATTGGCTTACATAGTATGAGTTGTAAGTTTTTATAACAATTGCAACTAATGTTTTATTTCTTGGATATATAATAACTTTAGATCAGCTCAAAAATCAATGTAAATTATTTTTAAGTTTTTGTATGTTTTATTTTCTAAAATTGTAAGATTTAAAAAATTTTTTATGCGGCAATGCAAAACAAAAACATTTCAAGAGGCGATTAGTAGTCTGCGGCGTTTAACTGACCAAAAATTTAATCCGAATATAAGCATTTTTGAATTAAATTATATTGTTAGTTGAAAACACTTGCAGCTATTTATGAAGTTTTTTTTTATTGTTTCGAACTTTTGTGATTCTTAAACTATAATGAGCATATATTAGTAGAAAACCAAACTAATAAATAAATATTAATGTTTTTTTACATAAATTAGAACGCTATATAGTGCAACAATGATTTTCTCAAGACATAGGAGTTTAATTTTATAAAATACATACATATCTAAATTTTTTAAAATATGTAAAAATTGGTTCGTTGATTAGTACTAATCAAATAATATACTTTAAGAATATATTGAAATTTATAAATATAAAATTAATTGACTTCTATGAAATTAAAACAATGCAATTAACAGGCTTGAGACTTGATCTAAGTAGTTAAAATTTATTGAATTTATATACATGCTTGTTTCTTAATGGCTTTTTTTAAATAATATATTAAATAAATTATTTGAGGTTACAGAAAAACGAGAAATAAGTTTACGAATGGTTTCTATCCTATAATGATACTGTTATCGCCATTGATTTGCATGTGTCGCATGCAATGTAATTTTTTTGTTTTTTCTTGGACTTTGGACATTGTACATAATTAATAAAGCTAGAGTAAAAAGAATAGTAGGTTAAAAGGCATATTTGACATATTAATTTTTACAAAATATAAAGTAAATTTTTCAAAATTACTAAAAAAACATATATTGTTACCCCAAAGTTAGATGTTTCTCATTTTATTCAATTACTTACATTTAAAGGCATCACACACACAAAAAGAAAAAGAAGATAAGACTCTATTTTTGCAAGATTCATCTGAAAATGTTAAGGATACAATTTTTGAAGAATTTTTAAGTAATAACGAAGATTTTCAATTTGATTTTAAGCCTTTTGTTCCATCAGAAACACTTAAAAAATCTCCTGTTCAAGGTTGTAAAATTTTGAAAAACCTAGAATTAAAAAACGAAAAAAGTACAAAAATTCCCATGAGCCAATCTTTTTATAAGTTTTATTCCGTAAAAAATCAATATAATGATAAAACAAATGTTATTGATTTATCTATTAAATCAAGGATACCAATGTATGACTACAATTCATTGAAAAATAAATCTAAACAAAAAGATCAAAATTTGATTAAAAACGAGCTTGAAGTTAAAGCTACAAAGAACAATCAACATGATTCAAAAACAAAAATGTCGGATACTTCGGGGAATCAAACAGAAAATAGCACTATAGAGTGTTTAATCTCGAAATATTTTGAGAAAAAAGATAATACCCAGAAAAACAAATATGAAAATCCATATTGGTTATTTTTTTTTGAAGAGGATTTTTTTAAAGAAATGTTAATTTCAGAACATTCAAGTTATATCGAGAATCTTAAATCATCTTATGTGACATTAAAAGGTTTAATTAAAACTATAACCGAAAGACTTGTCCTTTATAAAACTAAAAATGAACTAAAACTATATAAAATTAAAATAATAGATCAAAATTTAAATTCTATTATGGATTTTTATCGTAAATGTATAAGACAATTATATTTTACGATTTGGAACATGTCTTTGTTTGACGAGTTACAAAATCAACAAGATTTAATACAGTCGCTTATCAAACTAGAAAGCCAAAAATATATTTTTTCGGATTATATAAAAAAATCTTTGATGTCTTTTGATGATAAAATTATACTAGATTCAAAATTAGGCGAGTTACAAATCAAAACTAAAGAGTTTAATGCTATCTTTGAAAATGAATTTACATTTATATTCAATATATCAAAAATATTTAGGCAAAAAATTATTGAATTTGATAGTTCTTGTAATTTTTATAGTAATCGTATAAAAATCTTTGAATATATATATGCACTCTCGTATTTGGAGTCTCATTTTAATGAAATGAAGTCAAAATTTAAAATTGTAAGTCGTCCACAACTTCCAGAAATTGACATGGTTTTTATGTTTAGTCTAGAATATTTTTTGGATTTTGAAAATAGAGATATCTTAGAATATTGGATTAGAATAAGTAAACTCATTTTCGCCATAAAGAAAGAATCAAATCTCATATTTTTTCAATATAGCACGTCCTTGACTGCACAGACCATGGAAGTTATCAGAATTCTGATGAAATCAAGAAAAAACAAGTCAAAAATCCACAACTTAATTTGTGATGGAATGTTTATTCCGTTCATCCAGGAATTAATAATAAAATTAGACGTTCCCTTCTTAGATGATATTGAAACTATATTAAACGACTCTATACAAAGATATATTTGTTCGAAAACAAATCATTAAACAATTTTTTTTAGTATTTAAATGTTATCAAACAATTATATAATAAATATTATTTTTACTTGTAATATGTATGATCATTTTTTTTTGTATTGATTTTAAAAATTTAACTCTGGTTAGAAATTAAATTAATCAATCAAAAAATATCAATTACACTAAAATTTGTAATTTAACCATACATTCTTATTAAACCAATAAATCAAAAAAAATTAATTTGCTAAAAAAAAAAAAATAATACTACCCCCTATGGGTGTAAAAGGGCTATGGAAACTTATAAGTAACTGTGCTGAAGAACATACGCCTCACAACACCACTCTGGCTCTTGATACAAGTATATGGATACATCAATATAAAGGAATGCCAGAAACTGAAGTAATCTACTACGTATCAAAAAAAATTATAAAATTGTTGTATCACGAAATAAGACCAGTATTTATTTTTGACGGCGCACCAAATCCTTTAAAACGTAAAGTAATAGAAGAAAGAAAAAAGGAAAACTTGGATAAATTAGTTAAAGATATTATAAATAACGAAATATGCAAAAAATGCAAGATTAAAATAAGAATGTGTATACATGGCGGATTGATCAAAGACGAATTTGAAGAAGGCACTTTAAAGGGACTTCATGAATGGGGAAAAAATATTAAAGAGGAGAAGCAAGAAAATAAAAAAATATCAACTGATTCTGATTTTTATAATACGGAAAATATCTTAAAATTTTTAGATTTAAAAAAATATTCAAATTCGCAGAAATTAAAAATGCTCGTAAAAATGAGAGAACGTAGAAAACAACGATTTAATATTGATAAAAAATCAATGACAGATTTTTCAAAGTTGCAAATAAAAAATGTTAAAAACAGAAATTTAGTGAGTTTTTATATAAAAAAACTAGAAACAGAAAAACAAAAAAAAATCAATTCCGATTGTAATAAAAGTTTTTTTTTAAAAACTAATAAAAAAACGATACCAATGAGAAATGAAAATAGTTCTGATGGGGATATTAATGATTTTTTAGAAATAGATGAGACAAATTCACATCGAAATATAGATGATAATTATGTAATCCCGATAAAAAAAATTAAAAACGATTTTTCAGATGAAATTGTAGCCATTTGTAAAACTAAAAATGAAAAATTTAGTGAAGGTTTCTTTGCTGAAGAAAATAATTACGAAGCAGACAATGAGACAAATGAAATAAATTACGATTTTTCACAAGGAAAAACAATAAAAATTTCTAAAATCGATTCTAATTTAAATGAACCAATGGATTTTTTAAATGTTTTGTCTATAATAAAAGAAATTATAAATGCATTCAATTTGCCATATTTGGATTCTCCTTCTGAATCTGACGCTGAATGTGGGTTTCTTTATAGAGCTGGTGTTATCGACGGAGTTATCACAGAAGATAATGACATTCTTTTACACGGAGGTGTTGTATATAAGAATTTTTTTCGTAAAAATAAAAATATTTTACGCTATGATCCGAAAAGAATAGAAGAAGTCAAAGGATTGTCTACTTTTGATCTTATTGATTTGGGATTTGTATTGGGTTCAGATTACACAGTTGGAATAAAAGGTATAGGAATTAAAAATGCAGAAAAATATATTAAATCTGAAAATTTCAAAAATATAGATATACAATCATATCGAAATATTTATTTGAATTGTCCTATTAGGGAAGACTGGAGACCAAAATTTAAAACATTAGAATTTGAAAAAATAGTGCAATTTTTTGTAAACAAAGGAATAGATAAAGAGAAAATCGATGAGCTTAAATTTTATCTCTTATCCAAACAAAAACAAAATGTTTAAAGATTGTAAAAATTTTATTTTTATATTATCATATGTGCAGCCTTTTTCACTCTGTCCATAATCGCTTCTCCTTCCATTTCTATAGAAACTCCTTTTGTTATTATAATATCACATGTCTCGTCTAGCTTTCGTAACCCCTTAAATAAATTCATAGCTACCTCGTATGGTTTATTGCCTAAATAAATAGTTTCACAATCTTGTTCTCTTTTTATTTTTGGTTTAAAATCGTAGTGTGTTAATATCCCTACTTTTTTATACTCTTTAACTAATTCTTCAATATTAACTGAATCACTAATTATCAAAACAAATTTATTATTTGGACTATAATGTTTATATTTTTGACCTGGGCAGATTTGTTGATTTCCTATCTTTTTAACGGAATAATTTATATTGATTTTTTCACCTATTAGTTTTTCTAAAACTTCAATGCAAATTCCACCCGGTCTGAGTATCGCAGGACTATCTAAATAGGTAAAAACCGTCGACTCTAGACCGACTCTACATTCGCCGCCATCTAAATAAAGAGGACATTCTTCACCAAAATCATCAATAGTGTGTTGGACGCACGAAGGACTTGGTTTTCCACTGAGATTTGCTGAAGGTGCAGCTAAAGGAATGTTGAGTTTTTCAATAATTTCCAAAATAACTTTATTGTCTGGCATTCTTACTAAAATTGTATCTAGTCCAGCTGTGACTGTACGAGAAACATTTTTATTGGCTTTAAAAAGCAGTGATATTGGGCCAGGCCAAAAGTTTTCTATTATTTTTTCATAGACTTTAGGTATTTCTCCCTCAATGACTGTTTTTAACATCTCAATAGAAGAAACATGCACTATAAGTGGATTATCCGAAGGACGACGTTTTAATTTATAAATATTTTTTAAAGCATTTTCATTGTTTATTGCGGCTGCTAATCCATAGACGGTTTCTGTTGGTATAACAACTACGTCCTTTTCAAAATAATGAAGTATTTTATTAATATCTAAATTTTCAATTGATAGAATTTTCATGGGTTTAAAATATTTCTTAAAAATAATACCGTTATTTTTTTCATTTAGTTCCCCTCTTAAATGAAGCAACATTTTTTGTACGAACATCCCAAAGGATATTTATTATTCGAAATGAATGAATACGAAGACTTATCTCAAGGATCATATCAAGAATATATGAAACTAACACAAGTTGTGAATTTAACAGCTAAGTTTGAATTTGCAGATGTACAAATGGCCACTCAAAATATCCAAATTCTTTGCAATAATAAATTACCAAAAGAATTAGAAAACTTTCTAGAACTTAATAATGTAAAAATTTTACATTGTGATTCGTCTTTAAAACAAGCACTTAAAGAAATAAAAATTAAACAAAAAAATAGTATAAATATTTATAGAGGAATAAAATATAATGAGCATCGATTTCATAAGTCTGAAATTGATCTTCAATTCATTTTAGGAGTAGCTCACACTTTTTCAAGAAATAAAGTCGAATACAACAGTAAAAAAGAAGATAATATTTTGATACACACAGTTAACATGTTAGAACAACTAGAAAAAGATATTAATAGTTATTCTATGAGAATTAAAGAGTTATTTGGTTGGAGTTTTCCTGAATTATATTGTGCTTGTGACAGTATTGATGAATACATTGCAGCAGTAATTTTTTTTACAACTGAAAATAAAAATGAAAATATTAAAAATGAAAAGATTGACGAATTAATAAAATTAAAAGATAATTCAATAGGAATTAAAATCAACGAAGTTGATATGATAAATATAAAAAATTTATGTGATATTATCAATGAAAAAATTAATATAAAAAATAGTCTAAAAAAATATTTAAAAGAGAAAATGTTGACGATATCTCCAAATCTTACTGAATTATTAGGAGACATGATGTCTGCTAAATTAATTGTTTTATGTGGCGGATTGTGTAATTTAGCAAAAGCCACAGCATCTACAATTCAATTATTAGGAGCAGAAAAAAGTCTTTTTCAAGCTCTTAAATCAAAATCAGATACTCCGAAATACGGAATAATCTTTTATTCTAAATTGGTATCAAAAACACAAATGAAAAATAAAGCGAAATTTTGTAGATTTCTTGCTTCAAAAATTTCTATTTTAGCAAAAATTGATTGTTTCTCGGTAAACAGGACTAATGCGTACGGAGTAGCTATAAAAAAGGTGGTTAAGAAAAAAATTAAATCATTTGATAATGACAAACAAATAGAAAAAACTGATGAAATCATGTCGAGAGTTTATAAAAAGTTAAAGACATGTGAAAAATAAATAAAAAATTTTATTTTTTTAGATTTAAAAATTTTCATCTTATTCCCTTTATGAAAGAAGAGGAATTGCAAAACATTATTTATGAGTTACTTTCTACGGGAATGTATAAAAGTAATATAAAAAATCTAAATGAAGTTGTTTCAATTTTACGTAAAATACATTTTGATGTAGTTGAATGGTATGATAAATCTTGTTATATTCTTGTTAGCACTGGAGGTAATCAAGAGCTTATTCTCGGGTACAATGAAGAGGAAAATAAAGAAATAATAGAGATATTCGAAAAAATAATATTTGATAAAGAAGTACAAGGGAATTTATTAAGTTTACTAGTTGAAAATGATTGGTTAAGTATTGATGAAAATAATAAGTACATTTTGGGTAAACGGGCTTTAGTAATTTTTAAAAATAAAATTTTAGAAGCCGATGGAATTTACAAAAAATGTAAATTTTGTGAATTTTTAGTCCGTAGAGAAGAAGCACATGATTATTGTCAAAAAATATTTGATGAGAAAAATTGTCTTTTAAATTAAATTTTTTTATCCTCTTTATGTTAAAAATAAATTTCCCATTTCTTATTAATGAATTTAATACTTCTTTGAAAGTTAAAACAAATTTAGAACGAAAAGAAAATCTAGTCACATTTAGTTTAGAATATAAAATGATTATAAAAATAAATAATTCCAAATGTATTTCAATACAGAAATGCGGAGATGTTTACGTGTACGTATTCGAATTTGAAAAAATTAATGATGCTATAGATTTTATAGAAATAAAAGAATGCGAAGTTACCAGTTCAAGTTTTTTCTCTGATCCCAAAGAAATTGAACAAGAGAATGTCGAATATGCTGAAATTTATGTAAATTCTGGTGGAGCAAAAAAGAAACAAAAAAAGAGACTTGTTGAAGACGAAAACGGATTTCAAAGGTACATATAAAAAACAAACTAAAAAATTTTCAAGTTAAATTTTTTTTATTCAAATAATTTTTTACTCTCTGGTGATGCAATAATTAAAGGAGGTTCTTCTTCTGTGTTGTCATTTTTTGATTCTTCTGCTTGTTTATTTTTATAAGATTCGTCTGCTTGTTTATTTTTATTAGATTCGTCTTCTTGTTTATTTTTTTTACTAGAAGATTCGTCTGCTTGTTTATTTTTATCATTAAAAGATTCGTCTTCTTCTTCTTTATTATTCTTGTCACTGGATTTATTGTCAGCATTAGATCGATTTGCTCTTATCTGATCTATAAGATTTTTTTTTCTACCATAAAATGGGACAGTTATTGTCAATCCAATCATAAATAATAACCATAGTAATAAAAATAGTAAAAAAATCGATTTTAACATCTCCACTTTATGATTCATAAATTTTGTTTATAAGTTTCATTGTTGATGACGTGTCATAGATGTTGTATCAAAATATTTAACTGACCAGAACGAAAATTTATTTTTTATAAAAAAAATTTAACGTTCATTAATTTGTGCAAAATAATTTTTAAAATATTTTTTAATTAAAGTTCTCTGTTTGTTTTATCTGAGTCGGAAGGTTTTTCGTCTTTAATTTCGCCTACTTTATTAGTCTCATTATTTACTTGGGTCAAATATGTAGACATGTCAATATTAAATGATCCATTTATTTTTATAAACTCGGCGATAGAATCGGCAGATCTTGTTTTTGAATCAAATGCAAAAACTTCATCGGTCTCTGCCTTAACGAGATAGATTTTAGGTACAGAGGAAATGTCGAAATTATCAATGTCATTCATTGTAATGTCACATGTTCCAATGACGATTTTATTATCAAAATGAGTTCGAGAAATAGTGGCCAATTCTTCAAGTACTGGTCTCAACTGAATACAAAAATTACAACTCGGAGAGCTAAAAACTATTAATTTATCTTTAGTCTTGTCAGCTCTAAATTTCGGAATATTGTTTCTAGTAAAGATTTTAAGATTTAACTCATCATTGTTTACTGGTTCATCTTGTGAAGCATATTTTGGCTCGATCTTTTTATCTAAAACATCTTGAATAAATGACTGAATATTATTTTCAAAACACTTTTTAAGTGGATATTTCAACCCGTCATTTATAAATAATATTCCTGGTAAATCTTCTTCTGTTAATCCAAATGCGCTCAATTGATCTTTATCGCCCCTATAGGAAATTAAGCAGAATTTTGCTAAATGTTTAACTTTAGAAGCTTCAGATTTATAATTTTTATCAAATGATTGCATCTCTTCTGGTTTTATAAATACATAAATGGAGTGTAACCCTGTAGCTTTATACAACTCAAGATTCTGATAGGATAAAGTCCCAATAAGATCTACGCCAACAATTGGGACGATAGTTTTAATAGTTTCTTCATTTAGAGGAAATTGATAAGAGACTTTGTCTCTAGGATTAAAACCATAAATACCAGGATAAGGGGTGTTCATCTCCTTGGCAAGATTCTTATCTGAAGAAATAAAGACTTTCATTGTTCGATCAAAATGATCAGCAGGCAATAAAGCAGTCTTTTCGTCTACAAAGAAAATTATAAAAAATCTTTCTCCTTTTTTCATTTCTTCTATCTCATCAGTTTCAAAAGTCTCTATGACTTTAGAAACCTCTCCCATACCTTCTGGTACATCAGGAATTGAAATAATAGTTTGGAATTTTTTCATGTCTTCCTCATTAGAAAGATCAATTTTTAGATCTTCTAGTATTCCTTGTCCTTTACCATTTTCAATATTACTATCATAATTGACTTTAAGATTATCAAATTGTCTTTTGTCTTCGACATTTAAGACAACTGATCTCTCACATAAACATGTCAGTATGAAGAAAACAAAATTCATTTTTATGGGCAAGAAAAATTACTTAAATAGAAAATTTTAACATTTTGTTTGTTTACAAACAAAGTCAAACGATTTAAGCATAAAGTAAAATAAAAAAAAACAAAAAAAAACATTTACTATTTTAGGTAAATATCTTAATATTTTAAAATTAATTTTAATAAAATAAAGAAACTTTTCTGGTAGTTATTGGGCGAACAAATTTAAAAAATAGAGACGCTTTTAATAAGCTGTATAAGTCTTAGTAAAGTAATTTAACAGATGTAATTTTTTTAATAAAATAAGATTTATTCTAAATTGTACGATTTTTAAAAAACAATCTTATAATTGAATAAGCATAAAAAACACCTCGGCATAATATCTATGCTGTAAGATTACAAATGTGTCTGGCTTAATTTAATAAATAAGAATAATGTTTTTAAATTCAAAAATATTACAAATAGATATTAAACACATACTTCAATATTGTAACTTATTCGATGTTTTTATGTTTATTTTATAATGCTAAAATAAGCAAACTTACGAAATCATGAGAGAGTTAGGTAGACATTGTATTGATATACTAAAATCGTATCAATTTGCTTAAAACCTCCGGCTAAAGTAAGCATTAGCTACAAAAAATAACAGGCTTGAGACGCGAGATCTGCCTCGTCAAATTTTTTACCATTTAAATGGTAAAAATAGCAACCCATTTCGTATTAATTTGACTTGATACATAATAATAAGTATCTTTATATCTATACGAACAAAATGACTTGATGCGTATATAATAATAGACCTAATAAAAATTCTCGATCAACCTATAAGTCCAACTTTATCTCCTTTGCGGCGTTGCTCCTACTCGTCATCAAGCCTGCATTTTGTGACAATCGTTAATTTTTTTGTCTTTTACAAGTTAGCCACGTGCTTATAATCCAGAAATTTCAAATACACAAGCATTTAGCTCTACTTCGTCTAGTCTCTTAATTACCTGAAAGATTTGCTCTAAAATGTAGAGAAATATTTTTTTTATGATCCTCTAAGTACTTTACCTACGATGAAAAAATAAATAAGCCAACATTATTTCTGGCCTAAAATGCGTAAAAAACGGGCTTAAAATCTTCTTTGTTGCGACACAGCACACAAATTTGATGAGTTAACTAAAAAAATATGTTTAAAGATTTCAAAATTTTCGAATAATTAAAATTATAACCCAAATAATAATATATAGTATTTCTTCGGAATCTAACTCGGTTCTTTATGTATCAACACAAAGCTTTCGACCACTAAGCTACATTTTCATATAATTTTACAATGTTTTAGAATATTTTGGAATTTTATCCCTTAGATGTCCACAGATTTGGAAGAAATCGAGAACTTTCTAACTTCATATTTCAATCATAGAGTAGATTTAGTACTTTACAAAATCTACGAAATATCTAGAAAACATTCGAAATCTATAAAATTTTATAGATTTTTAAAGTATAAAATGAAAAAATTGCTTATCCCCCGTGTAAACAAAATCGATACGAAAAATATCTATGACAAACATGTTTGGTTTACAAAAATGATTGATTTGTTCAACAAAATCTTCAGAGATACCAAAAAGATGCACAAAATTGAAAAATATTTAAAATTTTTAGTTAAGAAAAAACTTGAAACATTAAAAAATGAATTCATTTTTAAAACAGCTACAGAATTTTTAATGGATAATTATGAAAAAACTAATAAAAAGTTAGAAGCGAACGAAGAAATAAAAAATAATATAGAAGCGAATAAAGAAATCGAAAAATTTTATATGGTAAATGAATTCTATAACTTAAATTTTGTGGAAGATTTGAAAAAAATAATAATAAATAGATTTGTAAATAAAATAATAGAATGCGATATAAATAAGATTAAAATATTTTTAGAAAACATTAATGACGATTTATTAAATATTAAAAACAGGATTTTTAATGAAGTTGCAAAAGAAATAAATAAAATTAAAATTTTAAAATGTTTAGAAAACAAAGAATATCTTGAATTTAATGCAAGTTTGTTTGAAAACGCAAAAGATAAATATAAAGAATACATTATTTTTTATTTAAATAATAAATTTAATGATAACAAGATGGATAAAGAATATGTTAATAATATTTTAAAAATATATCTGGAATATAAAAAATTTGACGATTTTGTAAAATCTGTGATATTTAATTGGTTGAAAAATTTAAATATAAATTTTGATAAATTTGTAAATGTTTTGAATTCTGGAGAAGGAAAATCTACCGAATTATTTGAATTTTTGGGTATTTTATACAATTTTATTACAGAAAAAGAAGCATATGAAAAATCTTTAAGGACAAAATTATGTTACAGATTAATAAACAATTTAAGTACAATTGAAGAAGAGGAATATTTTATAAGTATTTATAAAACATTTACAAAAGACATTTATGTTTATAAAATGGTAGATTGTATTGAAGATTTTAAAAATAGAATTTTTTTTTATAATTGCGAAATTATGATGATGAGGAAATTTCAATGGGCAGAATTTAAAAATGTGGAAATTTTCAATTCCGACCTTTCAAAATTAAAAAATAAATATGAAAATCAAATTGCGAAATTTGAAAGAAAAAAAATATGTTGGATGGATTCTTTGAGTACAGTAGAAGTAGAAATTTATGGGAAAGAAGCTGTCTTAAATTTGGTACAATATGATATTTTATTAAATATTAATAATCTTGATCTTATAAAAATTTTAAATGAAAATAAAGATCAAGAAAAAATTTTAAATATCAAAATATTACAAGATAACGGATTATTAAAAATTGAGAATGAAAAATTTTTTATAAATAAGGATTTTGAATGTAAAAATTTTAATATTAAAGAAAGGGAATTATTAGAAATTAACTTATCTTATGAGACAAGTAAAAATAAAAAACATCAATCGGAAGTGTTGGACAGTAAAATAATGTCAAGATTAAAAAAATATAAAAAATTGGAAATTATCGATTTATTGGATATTTCAAATAAATCTGAAATAATACAGAGATTGGAAATACTAGAGAAAAAGGGATATTGTCATGTTAAAAATGAAGAAGTACTCTACAAACCATAAAAATAAATTAATTTTGTGTTTTTATCTCATATAAAAAATATATACATTTTTAAAAAAATCATAAAATTTGCTAAAAAATATCTAATTTTTAATTTGAATGAAAAAATTGGCCAATTTTCACTTTATGCCCCCCCCTACATATATAAATACAAATTTTTAAAAAATATCCCTTTTTTTAGAAAATCAAAATGGAAAAAAAAAGGAGGAGAAATACTTAAAATAATAAATTTATTAAAACATCAAAATAATTGTCTTTAAAGTTTCTAAGCAACATAAATCTTAACAAATAAAGATATATTAAACAAGTAGTTCTACATCTTATCGGCGTTTGGCGTTTTATAGCTGACCAATTCCCTTCTATGGTGTTAGTGTGCACACCTGTAATGGGATCTTTAAACCATTTGCTATGGTTAACAGTTATGTGGCTTGCCATTATCTGGTTCATTTTTGAATATCCTTTCCACATATCAGAATAAACAGTAGATTGATTATTAATAAATGTAGCAATAAGATTTAATAGGATATTTTTAGTTCTATTAGGTACAGGAATTAACAAAATTTTTCTTTCTTTAGTCCGTTCGACCATCCCCAAAACCCACACACCGTCTACTTTGTGTCCAACGTTGTATTTACGTTTTCCAAATTTGCTTTCGTCTACTTCTACGATTGTATCCTTACCGCCCAGTGTCTCTCTTGCACTTTCCATGTATTTATGGTAAGCCTCGTCCAAACAAAACTGTTTTAGGCACCTCGATACAACACATGGGGAAATATATAACAACTTGGCGATTAGTAGAGGAGGGATTTTTGTGAGCCAGAGGTTCAGGATCTTTAACATAAGTATATGATCCAAATGGGTTTTTGCAAATATGGTATTTGCAAAAAGGCTCCTCTCTTTTTTGCACTTTTTACCAATGCATCTGACATTGTAACCCCTTTGCTTTCTCCTCCTAACTTCTTTCCCGCATTTGAAACATTTTACTTGAAGAAGTTTATAAATAATTTCTTCGTATGTTTTATTTATTTCTTCGTTAGTAAGCATAAAAATGGGGCACTAAAATTAAATTTTTTAAAATTGCTACAAAGAAAACTACATCGTCATTTTAATTTATATATCGTTGTAATAAGTTCAAATAAATGAATTTATTGTATGGTTTCATTACTTATTATTATTTATGATAATTAAAATAGTAAGTAAAAAATTTGGACCGTATGATGACATATAGAGTTAAATTTATATTTGTATAATAAAATTGATATGATTCGTCTATTTATTTTTGTATATTAGATTATTTTTATGTACTTTTTTTAATTTTTTTTTTCTCCTCCTTTTTTTTTCCATTTTGATTTTCTAAAAAAAGGGATATTTTTTAAAAATTTGTATTTATATATGTAGGGGGGGGGCATAAAGTGAAAAAGCTCCATTTCTAACAATTGTCATATAGCCTATAACAATCAAAATAGTAAAGTCAAAATATAAAACTTGTCATAATAAATATCATAAAGCAATAATTTAGACAGTTATATCGTAAGCATTATTACAGTCAACCAAGACAAAGAAATACTAGTTGGTACGACGAAGAATATGTATGAGATTTTTAAAACTTCTTCTGTAGATGATTCAATAATGTACATTTTTGTTGCATTAAACATTTCAAACAAACAATTTAGTGTGTCGCTGATGTAATTTAATTATTTCATATAAAAAGTTAAAAATAAATCATACGATAATTTCAAAACTAGAATAGATATAAAAGGAAGAAAAATTCGTGTTAATCGAAATCTAGAATGCGCAAAAATATATGATCTAATAAATCTGAGCTATAAAATTAATAATATGCATTAATTGTACCAATACGATATGTTTAAAAATTTTTGAGTTAAAAATGTAAAAATATTTTTATCAGTAAAGCTAATTAAAGATTGGCTCTTTGTGTCATCAAATGATCGAAGAACATTATGGACCTATTTAAGTATCTTGTGGCTGTTGATCTGCTCAAGGACGGGAATAAGTGTGGCATTTTGCAATCTTGTTCAAATACAGTTCTAAAAACCAAGTGGACAGTGTGACACCTGAAAAATATCGTTGTTTGATGAGTCTAAATCATTGGATTTATACATAAATGTCAAAAATTCTCTTCGTCTCTTTCTTGGTAGAATCTTTTCACCGCCTATTAAAATCTGAAATCAACACAATGAATTGTATTTAAAACAAAACGAAGCTTTTTGTGGTATTTTGTTACAGAAAATCCGAAAATATTTAAATTAAGAATCGAAACTTCTCAAGCAGATAAAAATTTCTAATTACTGAAACTTCTCAAGCAGCTAAAAATTTCTAATTACTGAAATTTCTTAAGTCAAATTTTAATTACTTTATCGCTTCTAAGAAAAAATTATCGCATAACAAAAATTCTGTAATAAAATGAAAACATATGCATGTAAGATATTATATGCATTCTGCATAATGAAGTAAAGCTTTCTATACGTTTATCTAAATTGTTATTCTGCTATTATATTTATCAATTAAACAATTCATTATATTTACCATAAAAAATTTTTGTTTCATTTTTTAGACATCTAACTGGAAATGCAAAAATTAATTAATTTGAACAATAAATGTCACGCTGTTTGGGTTTTTGAAAGATGTCAATGTAATTTTTCGATGTTTTAGTGGCTGCAAAAAATTAGCTAACTTGTTTTTTATAAATTTCACATAAATAATACTAAGAAAAAAATTTGTTTATTTTTCGACTGTCAGCTGTCAATTATTTCATTTTTCATTTAGAACGATAATTAATATACATTAAAAATATACATAATAATCAAATTTTCTTATTTTAGAATTTTATCATTGTCTTATACTCCAACAAGACAATATTATTTTTTATAAAATTCATACATTTGAAATATATTCCTTATATTTGTATAATACATATATTAACACAATAGTCGGCTATTTTTGAAATTTACTTGTTACAGCTATAATTTTTTAATTTACGAATAATGATTTTTAGATGTCAAATCTATTCTGGAATGGGAAAATAAACAAAAAACATGGTAAAAAGTAAGCTTTTTCTTTTATTGTTTTTTGTTTATTTTTGATTTGTTTATAGTTTATATGTTGACAAAATTTTGTAAATATTACTCATTAATTAATTTGTTTGTATAAATAAATAATTTTTTAAATTGCCCCTCATGATTAAAGATTATGCTATAAGATATTTTATATTCAAACATTTCTGCAAAAATATCAAGAAAGAAATCGACGAGATGGCTAGAGAAATTTTTTTTTCCCTAAAGGATAAATTTTTACTAAAGGAAGAAGTTTTAGTAAATCTTCAAGAAGGATTAGTGGTAAAAATTTTTAAAGGCAAATTTTATATACTAACGAAGAAAGATTTTAGAATAATTAAATGCGATTATAATGAAATTACAAGAAAACCCAAATTTAATATCAATGAAATCGTCGAAACTTTATATTCCGTAACCTATGAAAGTCCATTTGGGGTGCGTCTCTTAAGAAAAAATATATATGAATGCTGTCATGAAAAAAAAAGTATAATTAAATACTTAAATTTTTTAAAGAAAAAAGAAGACAAATCAAAAAAAACAGACATAGAACTTCTTAATATACATAAAGAAAAGGCGACAAATGATGAAGCTGAAGAATTAATTGACGAGAAAAAAAAAATTTATAATATAATTGAAGATGAAAAAAGAGGGGATAAAATAATTAATGAATATTTAGAAGATGCTGAAGTACAATTTCTAGATATTACTTCATTTGTCCCCTCTTCAGAAATATTTAAAGTAGAAAGTTTTGAATTTAATATTGTTAATGCGATAATAACAGTGTATTCACATATTACAAACTTCTACAACAATAAAATTTTATTAAACACATCAATAATTAAGCTAATAAAATTATACAAAGAATATGCCTATGATTCAGAAATTATAGGCATTATTCATGGAATCCTCATAGATAATCTCTATGAAGAAAAAAACAATATAGGTTTATCTGGTATTATCACGGTAAACAAGGATTTAATAGATAATATAAATGTCAACATCTTGAGTAATGAGGTAATTGTCGGGAATGAAGTGGGTTTGAGGGGGTGGAAATTAAAAACTAGGAGTTTTTTCCTCGATATATATAAAATAACAAAAAATAAGAAAATTTTAAGCTTTTACAATGCTCTTAATAAAAAGAGTCCTTTCAACCCAAATGAGACGTTTGTGTTGAGAGTTTTTTTAACTTTATTTTTAATTAAATGTAATATGGCGACTAAAAAATTCAAGGCCAATTTAATTAATGAGCTAAAAAAGCTTAAAGAACTAGAAAATAGTTTGTTGGAGCGTAACAGAAATTTTAATTTAGAAGTTAGAGGAGATGAGGATTCTCATCTAATTGACGAATTAAAAAGAAAAATTATTTTGTCTCCAATGAAGCAAAAGATTGGAACATTAAATGGGGGAGAGTTTATACTGGTAAATTTGAAAATTTTTTACCAGAAAAATGATACATTTTACATTCCAAGTAAGTCAACAATAGAAGAAATTTTAAAGAAATATCAGCCAATCGATAAAATAGAATTTAATACTTGTAACAATCTAAAAAACATACTTGAATGTTTATATTTGAGAAAATAAAGACTAATAAATATTTTATTAATAAAAAGATTCTTCTTAAATATTATACGCCCGTTTTTTATGTTGTAAATAATATCATTTTTATTTCATGCTATATTTTACCAGGGACCAACAGTATGGCAAACTGCCGATGCCGTAGCATTTACGTTGAACTAGTATGGAACTAAAATGACGAGTGGGCCAGACGTGTTATTCTCTTAGAACCCTGCTTAACGCAGGTCACAGATAGGAATGTTTGTGGTTCTAATCCCAAGAGATAGTTTTTCTCCTGCAAGTAAAGCCTTTATGGTATGCTGGTGTGTATCACAAGTTATTGGCTGTTGAAGTTTTTATTTGCTGGGAGGCTTTTCTTTAATCACAATAAAAGTTTTTTAGTTTTTTTTTAGAGACCAACAGTATTTTGCTGTTGCGATCTTCGTTTTGAAAATATCTATCTTCATAGTTAAAATGGCTTCTATGAGTCTCTTTATTCTTACTAAAGTGAAATTTTCTATATTTTTGGGCGGACCTGAAGCTTAGATATGTTTTAATTTATATTTAGTCATTGATTGCTGTAAAATTACTCCAAATGGTCTTAATCTGATAAACGCCAGAAGTTTCTATTGTTTTTTATGCCTAAAAGTTTTATACTATTTTTGACTCTGTTGTTTATATAAGGATTTATCATTGAATAGGGGTTTATTTATTTTATTATTTATAATCAACATCCCTCCCCTTATAGAATTAGCTCCTCGTCCACAAGTCTTTTTAGTTGCGAAGCATGTCTTTTGTAAGACTTGGTGCCAATTTTTATGCAATATGAATTTCCTTCCAATTTACTTAAGATACAACCCTTTTTCCAATATCTCGGTTTTCCCTTTGTCACGTTTTCGTTCTTTATTAAAACCGTATTCCCAACAGTAAAGACCTCTTCCTTCGGCAATTTCTCTGTTGCTTTTGAATAATTTAATATATTGTTAAATTGTGTTTTTTTAACCGTTTCTGCATATTCTTTATCTAAGGCTTCGTTTGGTGTACATCCCAACCCTACGTGATAAGAATTATTATAAATTAGAATAGCTTTCTTTACTTTTGTTTTTAAAAACTTGTCACTTTCGTTTTTATATACCATCTCTTGTAGAGTTCTATTAAACCTTTCCACTCTTCCGTTCGATTGATGATGGAATGGTGTCGTGTAGTGTAACTTGATATCATTTGTATTTGCAACATTTTTAACACAGTTGCTTAAATTTTCTTTTGAGCAATCCAAAACAAGAGTTTTAATTGGTAACTCTTTATTAATTTCCATTATAAATTGGGCTATTTTTTGTCCAGACCTATCGTTAATACACTTAGCAAATCCCTTTCTGGTGTAGTAATCTAATCCTGTTATTATATAATTTTTGTCTATAGGACCTATAATGTCTATTCCCACCTTTTCGCCTGGATAATACGCTGTTACGAATATAAATTTTTTGTTTTTCTTCGGATTATACATCTTACATATGGTACAGTCAGCTATTGCCTTTTTGGTTAGCGATTTGATATTAGGCCATTTATATTCGTTTTCTAAATTATAAATAATTGTTTTTGCACCTCTATGTAGCATTTCTTTATGCTTTTCGAATATTAATTTAATTTTTTCTTGTTCTGATATAGGTTCACTTTCCTTCACTTCGTTAACAATATTTTCTTTTCCTTCAAAGCTCCTACTAAGAGCGTCCACGTGTGACATTTCTTCACCTTTTCTATAAATCACTTTAAATATAAAGTTGCTAAGTCGATCTAGCCATCTGTGGATTCTCAGAGATTTAATTTCTCCTTTGTTAAGTGCTTCCAGGGCCTTGTGATCTGTAATAGCAGTAAATTCCTTTCCATATAGATAGTATTTAAAATGTTCCATTCCCCATAGCATAGCTAGACATTCTTTTTCACTTATTGAATAATTTCTTTCGGGAGGATTTAGACTTCTTGAAGCAAATGCGATTGGGACCTTGACTCCCTTGTCGACCTGGGCCAATATAGCACCTAGACCTGTGTTTGACGCATCTGTTTCCAGGATAAATTCAAGATTGTAATTCGGCTGATGTAGCTCTATTTGTTTACTTAATACCTCCTTTAATTTTTCGAAGCTGTTTTGGTGTTTTTCTGTCCATATGAATTCTACTCCTTGCTTTAATAGATTGTATAGTGGCTCACATAACGTTGCGCAATTGCGAATGAATTTTCTATTGTAATTTATCATTCCTAAAAATTCTTGAAGTTTTTTCTTATTCTCTGGTTTTTGAAATTCGTTTATAACTTCTATTCTCGATTTTTCGGCCGATATTTTATTTCTTTCGATATTGTATCCTAAAAATTTTATTTTATTAACTTTTGAAACTGTTTTCTTTTCGTTAATATTGAGATTGTTGTCCTTTAATATTTTTATTACTCTGCATAAGTTTCTATCGTGTTCCTCACTTGTTTCTCCGAAAATTAAGATGTCATCTACGTAAACGATACACGCCTTCCCTATTTCATCTTTTAGAACATGATCCATATATCTCTGAAATATGGCCGGGGCATTCTTAAATCCCATTGGCATTACTTTCCATTCATACAAGAAATGCTTAAATCGAAAAGCAGTTTTATGTTGATCCTTTTTCGCTAGAGGAATGTTAAAGAAACCATCTTTCAAATCCAATTTTGTAAAAAATTCTTTGTCTCTCAGATTAAATACCAAGTGTTCTATATTAGGTAGGCTATATTTGTCTAATTCTACCAATTTGTTTAGTGCAACTAAATTAAGTGTTATTCTTATACTGTTATCTGGTTTTACTACTGGGCGAATGTTATTTAGCCATGTAGACTTCGATGGGCCTATATAATTCATTTTTATCAAATTTTTTATCGTATCTTCCATTCCAGATTCAAATTTCTTGGGGAAGCTAAATACTTTCTCTACAACTATAGCGTCTTTTCTTGTATTTATTTCACATTCATACTGATCCTTAGAGTTTATCATTACTTTAATTCCATCTTTTCCAATCAAAATTTTTTCTTTGGATACTTTTGGTAAAATAAAAAATTTTAGCTGATATTTCGTATTTTTATAAGAAACGTCACATAAAACATGATACTTAACTTCAAAGGTTTCTTCAAGACAGGTTCTGAATTTCAATTTGACATGGTTTTTTCTTCTTTTTAAACCAGCTTTTAATCTAACTGTGTCAGAAATAAAATTGTAGTTAGATCCTGTATCAAAGACTACTAAAAATTTTTAGTCTTCGATATAAACTAAATTCTCTTTATTGATCATCTCTTCTGAGTCTTCTAAGACTTCATTTATTTGAAGCTGCTTTTTGTTATCGTATTTCTGCTTAATTATATCATTTCTAACTTCCTTAGAACCATTACGACCAGATTTCTTATTTCCTTTTTCTTCTCTTCCCAAAATAGTCCTTATCTTATCGTTCAATTCTTTATCAATTTTTTCCATCATCAGAACTCGCTTAAGGTCGATATCATTTAAAGAACAACAGCTCGTTATGTATGCTCTTAAATTTGGAAATTCTCTTCTTATCCCGAGCATTACAATTTTCATAGATTCTTTTGAGTCCATTTTTACTACTTTTGATTTCTTTTTAACTTCGTCAATGAAATCTTTTGCATTCTGGTCCTTTTTCTGAAAAAGGCGGTAAACATCCACTAGTTCAATTTCATCTTCTTTAAATTCTTTATACAGTGCTTCTTTCCACTTGTCATATGTTATAGAGGAACTTCTTGTATGTTCCATAAATGTTGAGTGCCATTCAATTATTTCGTAACTGGCTTTACTCAAAACATACTCAATTTTATCCAATGATTCCATTTTTTTAAACCATCTAAATATTTCATATCTCATCAATTCTTGGGATAAATTTTTCCTGTTTATACTGGGTTGATCATTATTCTCCACCATGTTGTTTATATAAGGATTTATCATTGAATAGGGGTTTATTTATTTTATTATTTATAATCAACAGACTCAAAACATTCTGAGTTGCCAAGAGACGTAACACAGTGCATTAACCATATTGATAAATTTCTTACCTTTAAACTCTGTATGTAAAATTCGTTGGAGAGAGAGAGTAAGAAAGGATTCGTAACAGGTAACCGAGATAACAGTTAACACTGTTTAGATAATTAGTAAACAACTTTTGGGGAGATGGCAGTGTCGTGGCTTATTATTGTATAATCCATTTATAAGCAGAGTTCATTCAATTATATTTGACACACCCCAATCTCCCCATTACTTTATTGTTCCATTATAAACAATTAAAAAATCTTTTTAATATAATAAATATATTTTGGAATTGTTTCATGGGGCTGTACAAGTACATTTTCACAATTTATTGTTTGCCTTTTATTGTACAAGATATTATGTTGTTTTGCTTACCTATTTGATTTCTAAATGATTTTTATATAGAAGATCTGAAACATAAAGGCTTTAAAATATTGTCTCTTCATCAACAGTGGACTACCTTTTTTTATATATTATATTGTATAATATGCCATTTCGCTTGATCATAGCAGGTGTATCTATAACCATATTATAAAGATATAAATACGTATTAAAAACTACAGTTTATGGCTTAGTATTACATTTTTTTTTGTCAATTGTGCCCATCTACTAATGCCCTTTCGGCCTTGGCAATCTTAATAGCATATCTTATGCAAATTATTAAAATTATTCTGTTATATAATTCAGTTTGCGCAGGGTTCGCCCATTAATTTAAACATACCCAAGTATGTAATCAATTTCAGATTTGTGAATATGTCTGACAAGTACTAGATTATTCGATTTCGACTGTAATAACAAGTATTTTTCTTTTTTTTACATATATCTTTGATTTTTATATTTATTCTTGATATACTTTACTTGTAGGTCTTTATATGCAATTTTGATATTTTAGGTATGCCTTACTTTACATTCTTGTTGTGATCTATTCGATTATTCATTTTTTTTACTTTTATATAATTAATTTTGTAATTTTTTTTAATTTTTATGTAGCAATAAAATCATATTTATAAAGGAATTTCAATGTATGTGCTGCATCATATTAGATTTCAACATATAAATTGAGTTTATTTACAAAGCATTGAATCTACATTGGTGATATATTGTAGTATTTGTAAATATTTTTGACATTTACAATATTTAATTGTTACTAACAAATATTTTTTTGTACAATGTAGGCCTTAGAAATTTATATAAATGTAACGAAAAAATTCCCTTTTATCAATTTACATCACTAGTTTACTATTTATAAAAGAATTTTATTTTTGCGGTAGATACTTAATTTTTAAAACTGTCGTTAAAATTTGAAAAAATCTATCAAGTATTTAGCATTATAGGTCTTTACGTAGACTAGATAAGAAAGAAAATAACCTTTTACAAAAGATTTATTTTCAGTATTATGAAAGTTGTTTTAAGCTTGAATTATAATTTAGTAAGCATTAAGGACTCTTCACCCTAGTCGGTCAAAGGAAACAATCAGGAGAGATCCGAAGTATTTTACTGCTTTCTACAGATAGAAATATTTTCTGGGGACAAGAGTCACAATGTCCGAATTGTGGATCTCACAGGAATACCATGGATCATTATGTACCAAATGTGATTGAAGATTGATTTTGATTATATGAGAAGACACAAAGAGGCAGTTAGATGCATCTATCTTTTACTATTTATTAAATATTGGTTTAAGAAGATAAAGAAAATACGTGGACACTCAGTACAAGAGATCATGGAGAATTATCAAGCGGAAATTAGAGTAACTACGAGGATATTTACATATATAGAGGTATAACATAATAAGCCTGATATTTTATTGTTTGTTAAGAAGGAGGAAATAATTTTAATAGTTTAAGTTGCTATAACCCCCAGGATCGACTTAATATAAACAAAATGAAAAACTAAGAAAACATGACCTTTTTACAAATGAACTGGGACTAATACATAAATCTATGACAAGATTAGTTTCTTATATAATGACATTGGGTGGGATGGTGACCAAATATCACAGAAAGTACATTAGGGAGCTGGAAATCCAGCCCTCTGTGTTGAAGAAGATTACTGAGTTTCTCTCTTTGTAACAACGACGAGGATACGATCAAGAAGACTCAGGCGATAAAGAAGGGCTAGAGCAGTAAGCACACTAGCAAATATGGCGAGTGTTTAAGAAATGTTGTTGTTGATGGAGAATAAAGCTGAACCCCCGAAGTTGACCGACGAAAATAATTCCACAGAATCCATAGTCATTTAAGAGCTGAAATCCATGTGCGTACCACGAAAATTGTGAACAAAAATCTAGAACAAACGAAAAAATAACTCAAGTAACCATTTTTCTATCATTTACATTTAATATCGCGTAAAACTAGCACGTTTTAGGAAGACATATAAGGAATTTGAACCATATAATTTAAAGTATCACAAATGTATAACTATTGGCATTAGATCATTGACTAAATATGCTATAATAATACCTTAAAAACAATAACAAATAAACCAAAGTTAATAAAGCGCCTATTATGAGGTGTTGTTTTACAAAAGTAATTAGATCTTTGAACATTTCTTGTTCTATAATTCTCAGGTATAAATACAACTTTAGAAAAATTGAATTGCCAGATAGGAGTCAGAACCTTTCCTGCTTGGATGTATAATCACTCTCGTGACAGTGTAGGCGTCGACATCAACATCGGTACTATTTCATAAAATAAACATTTTATTTTAATATTCTTCCTTAGTGATATTAGTATACTTTCATTGGGGCTTTTAATCTTCCTTTATGATACAATATTAAAAAAAATTTGTATGCAATCACTACACATGATACTATTATACTATTCGTATTTTCATGTATTCTATTTCATTAATCAAAATTTTTTACTTTACAGTATTGGAATATCAAAAATCATTGTACCTTTAAAAATAAATGTAAAAATATATACCTGAAGATTTTACACGTCGCATCAATTTTTAAATTATGATCTCATGCGCTATATGTTTTTTTTTTCTTGCAAGTAAGAGGTGGGGAGAAACCTTACATAGGGACCAGAGGGATTTAGGTGTGATCCTCATCCAACTGGTACTGTGAGATTCTTACTCACTGAAACTCCCTCCATACAACTTGCCGGTGCAGCAAGCTCCGCCGTATCCATTCGACTTTGGCTCCAGGAGAACACTTTCCATTTATACCTCAAATCGCGTCCAGAGTGACCTCACGGCGGATATACTTAACGGGCATGGTTATCTATAACCCGAGGAGAGACATCATCGTACTGGCTCAAAGGTCCCTACAATCATCTGTATTGCACACACGGCTCCTTACACGACCACATCCCCAGCCCGGCGTTTTTATTGGGCTGCGTTGACCACCAGTCTCCCACTAGTTTCGGCCACCGCGTTACAGAATCTTGTAGGATAGGGTCCACGAAACCTTCTATTGCCCTACTTCGTCTAGTCTCTTAGTTAGCTCTAGAATCCCACTCTAGAGTGCACCAGCCATGGGATCCAACTAGGCCATACCCATTAGATACTTTTATGTATCATTAAGTCACCAAAGGGCGATACTGCTTTTTGGCCTTGAGGTGCGTTTCTACACTAGATGCTAATCCCCTTGTGGCTGGACACACACAAGTTTCATTATATCAACTTAATGATTATCGTGGACATTTTCATCATCTGAGTTGTTCCAACTGCATCATAGAAAGTGGAAACAATTTTGGTGCCCCTGGGAATCGAACCCAGCCATTGCTCAATGGAAGCATAGCATTCTACCACTGGGCTAAGGGCACCTCATGCGCTATATGTTTACACCTGTGTTATCAATAAGCCAAGATATTTTTTAAGACATTTCATGTAAAGTAGAAACCTTATTTTCAATGGGACTAAATAAGGTAAATAATAACGGGATCTAAAAGCGAAAGGTAAGATCATACAAATACATTGATTATAAGGCAATTACAAAATTAACTGTTTTTCTTAAGCACATAAGCCTTTGTTTGCAATTAAAAATATTCAAACAAAGCTTAAACATAATTATATTGATACGCTTCTATTTTAATCGTCACAAAAAACATAATATGTCTTTATTTATCATAAATTGGGGCCAATCATATCACAAAATATAACATCCCCCTTTAAGACGGTTAATCTCATACTTACTCAACCCCCCTTTAAATCATAATGTCTTTTCTTCACCAGCCGTCCTGTTTCCAATCGTACAATATAAGAATCTCCTCCACAAATCGCGTAAATTTTCCCCCTCTCCAGAAATCGTCCTTTTTCATATTTAGTACATCCCTTCAAATTTTCTTTTTTCGCTACTCGTACTTGCTGATTCCCGTAAAACCTTTCTCTCTTCCATTTAACAAACTTCTTACTGTATCTTCCTTCAGGATCATTTTCTATCATAACTTTTCCACTAGTATCTATAATTGCCTCTTTAGGTGTACAATCTATCCCACTGTGATAACTATTTTCATACAAATCAATCGCTCTCATAACCTTATCGTCAAAATCATCGCCTTTGATTTTCAAAATAGCTTCTCTCAATGTTCCTATTACTCTCTCTACACGTCCATTACTACGGTGGCTTTCTATGCTTATCTTCCTGTGAGCAATATCTAATCTTCTACATAATATTCTAAGATCCTCGTTAACAAATTCCTTGCCAATATCGGTTATTATTTCCTCTGGTCGGTTTCCGTTCCTACATAAACTTTCTATAAACCAAGCAACATTCTGAGACTTTTTTCCTTGATGCTCATTCCCCAAATCAGTCTAGTATGGTAATCAACACCAATCAAAACGTACCTACATTCGTCGCGAAATTCAATCAAATCAAAAGCTACTTTCTCTAAATATCTACTGGTACTAATAAAATCACATCCGCCCGACTTCTTCCTATCATAAATTTGGCATCTTTCACACTTCAATAACTCATTATAAATCTCTGACTTCATCCCTAACCAATAGTAAAGCTTCTTCATCGCATAATAAACACTTCCAACACTACGATGACCTCCATTTTCGTGATATTCCATTATTAACTTTGCCCTATTTTCCTCCTTTGGTATCTCTGCTCTTATACCACTATCAAAGACCCAGTATTCCTTTCCATCTTCATATACTGTATGTTTCTTCTCTTTTCCTTCAATTTGTTTCACTGTTCTTTTCTTTATCATTTCCTCTTTCTCAGTCTCTTCAACAGGCGCTCTACTTAACGCATCGGCCACTACCATTATATCTAGCTTCATGTACTCAATTGTAAAAATCGAACTCTTAAATCTTTTCTATCCACCTATTAATCCTATTATTATCGAATTGTGGCTTTCTCCAGATTTCTATCAAAACTTTATGGTCTGTTTCAACTTTAAATTTACGACCTTTTAATTCATATTCGAACTTTTTGATTCCCCAGTAGACCGCATACATCTCTTTCTCGCTTATTCCGTATCTTGATTCCGTGGGAGTAAACTTTTACAAAGCCCAATGTACCGGCACCCACTATTCTTCGTCATTCTTTTGCATTAATACCGCGCCCGTTCCTATGTCTGACGCATCTGTTCTCAATAAAAACTCCTTTTCATAATTAACTATCTTCAACTTCCCCATTGTCTGTACTCTTTCTTTTCAACTTAACAAATTCAACTTTCATATTTTCTGTCCATTTCCATTCGTTCTTACCCTTCAAACTGTCGGTCAAATGTACCGTTAAATTCGCATTTTTTTTTATAAAGCTTCTATACCATCCTGTTAATCCTAAAAATCTCCTTACTTCTGACACGTTTTGTGGCTCTGGGAATTCTAACGCTTCGTTTTGTTTTATTTCAGACGGTGTTATCTCTAAACCATTCAGTGTAACCCCAAATAGCTTTACCTCCTTCAAGCATAACTGTACCTTATTAATATTAATCCTCATCTTATTATCTTCCAACTTCCTAAGTGCTTCTCCTAACAATATATCGTGCTTCCCTCTCGTCGCTGCATGTATAACAATATCATCCATATACACTTCTATTCCTTTTCCCAAGTGTCTCTCAAACAATTTATTTATTATTCTTTGTAAAATCTGCGGGGAGTTCTTGTATCCCATAACCATACTATTCCATTCATAAACCCTTCTATTAAATTCAAATGCAGTTTTATGTTCATCTGCCTCGTCGATCTCAATACTTTAAAATCCTTCCTTTAAGTCAATTACCGTAAAATATTTTGAACCCTGTGTTTTCTTAATTATGTCTCTTATATTAAAAAAGCCAAAAAAATCTTTTTTAACCAAATCATTCAAGGCCATCAAATTACTCACTAGCCTTATTCCGCCATCTGGCTTTCATAACGCTCTTATTGGATTTCTCCATTTCGAATTCGACCTTCTTATTACCTTCCTCTTTTCCAGTCCTTAAATAAAATTTTCAGTATCCTCCATTAATGCTTGAGGTATGCACTGTCCTTTCTTCACTACTTTAGCACCCTCTTGTGTTTTTATCTTACATTTCTCAGATCCTCTGAATCCAAATATAAATATCTTTCAATTCAATCCCTTCCTGTTCTCTCAATCCATACATAATAATACTAAACTCATTCCATATCATTCTGATCACCTGACCACAGTCCTCACTTGCTGACTTTTTGTTTCTTGTGTTCGCCATGTCTTTATTTATCATAAATTGGGGTCAATCATATTACAGAATATAACATAATATTAAATTCAAAAGAATTCATGGAAATGAAATTTAAGTGCGTTGATAAAATAACAACATCAAAAACATTCAACAAAAAAGAATTGGATATCAATTTTAAAGCGACTAAACCAAACTTACGAAGAATGAAAGCATTCCACGTCTAATACTAAATTCCTAAGCTTCATACTTCTACGGCCTTTTGGATTTATTTTCGTTTGAATACAAATATCGAGACGGCGTTTTCAGCTTACACGATTGCTGGACTGAACTAGTGTTGTAATGTCTACAAAAAAAATGCAATTTTTTACAACGAAGACATAAAGTAAAAATTTATATTCAAATATTTAACTAATTTTGTTAAAACCAATGTTTGTTTGTGCATATAAAATATTATCTAAGAATTCATTTAAACAACTACATTGCTGGAAATAAAATATTAAAACAAATTTCAATTTCTATAGATAAACAATTGCCTTTAACACAATTGCGATAAAGATTAAAGATTAATTATCGAAAAATATAAACTTTTAAATAAAATGAAACGAAGGATGAAAAACTATTTATTGGTATTTCTGTCCATTTTTGTGATACAATCACATAATTTCTTTATACGTTTACACGCATTATCTTTGCCTTTATTATAAAAGACAATTAATTTATTTCCTAGAGTATATATGTCATTTAAAATTTCGTATATAGCGGGTCTGTGATTTTGAAATTTGTAATAAAAAATCCTATATGTCTTTATTTATCATAATGGGGGATAGAAATTATACAAATATATCACATCCCCCCCTCAAGACGGTTAGTCTCATCTAATTTTCACATCTACCCCAAGCATACCCTTCAGATCATAATGTCTCTTCTTCACAAGCCTACCATTACTAAGTTTTACAATATAAGAATCCTTTCCACACTTTTCAACAATTTTTCCTGTATCCAAAAATCTTCCTTTTTCATACTTATTAACACCTGCCAAATTTTCTCGTTTAGCTATTCTTACCAATTGACCTTTGCTAAATTTTTCGATCTTTCCTTTTCCAAACCTATTACAATATTTCCCTATAGGGCTATTTTCAAGCATTACGTCTCCAGTTTTATCTTCAGTCGCCTCTAATGGTGTACATTTTATTCCCGTATGATAGCTCTGATTATATACATCGATACTTTTATATACTTTACCTTCAAAAGTTTTCGCATCCGACTTTAAAATACTTTCTCTCAAAGTTCCTATAACACGCTCTACTCTTCCGTTACTTCTATGCGCTTCTATACTTACTTGTCGGTGTATAATATCGAGATCTCTACAAAATTTTCTAAATTCCACGTTAATAAACTCTTTCCCGTTATCTGTAATAATTTCTTCTGGTTTCTTCCCTTGCTCACATAATCTTTTCAAAAATCCAACAACATTATTACTTGACTTGTTATTTATAACTACTCCCCATACTCTACGTGTAAAATAATCGATAGCAACTAAAACATATTTCTTCTAATTTCTAAAGTCTATCAAATCTAATGCAACCTTCTCTAAGTATCTCGACGTATCTACAAATTCACAACCACCCATATTTTTCCTGTTATATATCTGACATTTCTGACACTGTTTTATAACCTCGTTTATTTCTTTCTTTACTCCTGGCCAATAGTATTCTTCTCTCATTGCATATTAAACACTTGTCATGCATCTGTGGCCTACTTTTTCATGATATTCTTGGATTAATTGTCTCCTTATATTCTCAGGTGGTATTTCAACTTTACGTCCTGAGTCAAATTGCCAATATTGCTTTCCATTCTCGGAAGAAACATGTGCTTTCCATTTACCTTCTGTTTGCTTGATTGTTCGCTCTTTATTTTTCATTTCTTTAATATCCTCTTCCATATTTATTCGACTCAACGCATCTGCTACCACCATCTCATCAGGTTTTTTATATTCCACGATAAAATCATATTCCTGTATCTTCTCGATTAAGCGATTTATTCTGTTATTATTAAAAAACGGTTTATTTCTTATCTCCACCAGTGCTTTGTGATCCGTTTCTATCTTGAATTTCCTACCTCTTAACTCGTATTTAAATTTATCAATGCCCCAATATATCGCAAGCATTTCCTTTTCTGATATTCCATATCTTATTTCGGTAGGTGTTAGCTTTTTAGATGCCCATTGTATAGCAACCCATTCCCCATTCTCATTCTTCTGAAGTAACACCGCACCCAATCTCAAATTGCTAGCGTCTGTTCTTAGTATGAACTCCTTATTATAGTCCGGTAACCTTAGTCTTCCCATATTTCTTAACACATTTTTCATTTTAGTAAATTCCTCTTTCATCTCTTCCGTAAATTTCCACGAATTGCCATTTTTCTTCAAACTATCTGTCATTTTCAACGTCAGCCCGGCATAATCTTTTATAAATGGTCTGAACCATCCAGTCAATCCTAGAAACCTCCTCAATTCCGTCAAAGTTTTTGGATCCGGATACTCCAAGGCTTCATTTTTCTTTATTTCGTCGGCCGTCATGTCTATTCCATTCAGCGTCACACCTAATAATTTTACTTCCGCTTGTCTAAACTGTATTTTCCCAATATTTAATTTCATTTTATTTCTCTTAATTCTTTCTATAACCTCTATTACTAATTCATCGTGTTTACGTTTATTGTTAGCATGTATTACTATATCGTCCATGTATACCTCAACACCATTTCCTCGCAAATCTTCAAAAATCATATTCATCGTTCTCTGTAGTATCTGTGGGGAATTTTTGTATCCCATCACCATACTATTCCATTCGTAAACTTTTTTATTAAATTCAAACGCCGTCTTATGTTTATCTTTTTCTTCGATTTCAAAATGGTAAAATGCTTCTTTGCAATCAACAACAGTAAATATTATCGACCCTTGCGTAGCTCTTATTATTTCTCTCATATTCGTTAGCTCATACGGGTCTTTCTCGACTAAATCATTCAACCCTATAAAATTACTAACTACTCTTACTTCACCACTTGGTTTAAGTATCGCTCTTATTGGGTTTCGCCATTCCGAAGACGATCTTCTTATAATTTTTCTATTTTCTAAATCATTAATATATTCCTCAGTCTGTTTGATCAAAGCCTGTGGGATCGTCTGTCCCTTTCTGACTATCTTCTTACCCTCTGGAGTATCTATCTTACACTTCTCTAATGTACAATAACTTATAACCTCATCCCCTTGTTTAAAAACTTCTTCATATTCCGCTTTGAGATCTTCCAACGTAAATTCCCTCTTCAGTAATCTTCTTTTCGTCTCTTTATTGCTCGCATATATTCTTTCTTTATGTCTTCTATCACTATTATTACATTCCTTTAACTTAACTCGTTTTGTCTTTCCACTTGGTTTATATTCTTTATTGTCATTACTGCTACTACAACTTTGGTTTTCGTCTAAATTTAAGTACTTATTAAACTTTTTATTATTTTTCTGATTATTGTTCCTTCCTAAATAGCAGTTCCTAGCCATATGGCCAAATTTACCACAATTAAAACAATTCCTATTATTTCTTATTTTTTGTACTGTACTCCTTAAAACTAAATCTTTCTCTTGAATTTCTTTTCTCACTGTTTCTCTAACATTCTCAGCTATGACCTCCATAAGTTCTCTCCTATTTTCTTCTTCTTTTTTAGTTCTTTCTTCTCTACATATTTCCTCCTCTAATTTCTCAATTATTTTATAATATTCGTCCTCTTTACTAATTCTTTCTACCATGAAATTTTTTATTTCTTCACTTCCTTCCATAAATATTCTCTGCTTCCACAAACTGATTTCTACTTCCTCCATCTCCAACCTATACATTATTCTTCTAACTTCCTTTATTAACTTTTTGGCCTCTAGACCACAGTCCACACTTGTAAACTGACGATTCGGTATCGCCCCCATGTCTTTATTTATCATAATGGGGGATAGAAATTATACAAATATTTCACACTATATATTAATTCGATTAAATCTGGCACATTGATATTATCTGTTATTTTGAAAATTTTCCAATTTAATAGCTCCAAATCATATTTTACCAGTAAAAAATCATACTTTATGTGTAAGTTTATTTTTTTCAGTGAGATATATTCGCTTACTTCTCCAATAAATTTTAGAGCATCAATAATACCATAATTACCAATAAAATTGATTTTTTCGATTTTTTCTACAATTGATTTTGTCTTTTCTATAATATCCCTTTTGTACCTTGAATTAAAATTAGAAATAGATTTTCTAATTTGTAATATTTCCTTATTAGCATTAAAAAAATAACAACCTAAATTTCTAGTTGGTATAGGATTACGTTATAGATATTCCTGTTCTTGTTGCTTAACTTCGCTAAATTTTTGTTCCATTTCCATTATTTTTTTTTCTAGTAATGAATTATAATCTTTTTCACCTGTATTGTTTTGATTGCATTCGTTCCTAAGAAGTTGTTGAAAATTGTTGTCATAAAAAGATTTATCATTTGTTAAAATACTTTTATCTATAAAATTTTCATTGTCATTCTCCGTTTCCTCTGCATTTTGCTGTATAATTTCATTATTGCATATAAAAGTAGATCTGTCCTGATGAGAATTCTCTTCATTTTTACAAATTTCCGACATATCCTCAGAAACTTTAAGCATTAATTTTTCATTTGTTTGAGATATTTTGTTTTGTGAAAAGTTCTCTCCGCATTTCAAAGAATTAACTAAGTTTTTTATTTGCAATTCTTCTGTAGTTTTTTTGTTTTCATAATAGCAAGTTTCGTTAATAGTTAATCTCTTATGATTTTCATAGTATTCCATTATATCCTCAACATGCTCATTCTCTTCATTTTCATTATAATTCTCTGCCATAATTGTATCAAAATCAAACTCTGTGTTGCTATCCATTTGATTATAGTTAAGTGATTGTTGAAATATTTTAGTATTATATGTATTAAACATGTCGTTTGAACATTTTAGCAGAAAAATATATAAAAACATGGGGATAAATCATAAAAATTTTTTATTATGATAAAAAAATCATTTAACATAAATTGACGGTTTTTTTGTTTTAATTGATGGATAAATTCTAAAAGATCTATAAGGTTATCTGGTTTTATCGTTAATTTTTTTCTCCTTATAATACACTATTAAATACTTTTACAGACATATAAAGGAGCAAAAAAATTAAATATACCAAGGGGAACATAGTTGTGTTTTTTATGATAAAATAAGTGAATGGAAAATTTTTATGTTTATTTATCGCCCTGATATAGTATAATTACTGACATAGTTTTTATTGCCATTTACTTCTTTTTACACATATATATATATTAGAAAAATGGATATTTATTATCTATAGATGTTCGTTTTATAACTTAAAATTAAGAGTTTTAATTTTGAAATTATCAAGAAATTCAATTTTAGCATCCAGAATATCATGAAATTTATTTCCCATATAATTAATTCAATCTTTTTGAAACATAAAATTGTTCGAAGCATTTTTATAAATATGACTATAATATTCACTTTCGTTCGATAAAAAATGTTTCTGTGTTGTACTTGACTTATGTATTTTATTTGTAAATTTCTTATTTATAAAAAGTAATTTGCTACATAGTATTTATATACAAAAATTACGTATTTATCATAGAAATAATGTATTAACCAAATTATATTACAAAGTTTAACGAAAAAATATTCAAAAATTTAAAGACAAAAGAAACATGCATTAACTTTAATTGACGAAGATATTTTATACATTAGAATATAATTTTTTATAACATGTACTTATACAATAATTTTTTCTTAAAATGTTGCAATAAATTTTTTTTTATTATAGAAAATTATAAATACATAAAGTATTACTTAAACATTTATTAATTAGATTAGCACTTTTAGATCAATGTTGCACTGTTCTTCTACCTGTCTGATTTCATCAATTAGATCTTTATAAATATATGTGTATCTTTTATCTAAATCAACTAGTAACATAAATTGATCTCTTTGCTTTAGTAGAAAGTTTATATATTTATTAATATTCTCCATATATTTGACACTGTTATTAAAGTCATTTTTTAGCATGTATATTTTTAGCTTATAAATAATCTTGGATGTCCATTTATCAATAAAATTATAATTTTTATATTTTTTAACTAACATACTTCCATTAGGTTTTATTTGTGGAACAGTCATATATAACTTATTATCAAGAATTTTATATTCTTCTAATATATTTTTACATATGTTTTTGACATTATCGCACTCTTTTTCTACATATTCTAATAGATCACATAAGTCTTGTTTATTTCTACATATTTGGTTTAAAACATAGTTATATTTATAAGACATGTTAGAAACACGATAAAAAACATATCTGACATAGTTTAAATCATTATCTTTTATAAAATTTGTAAATTTTTTATCTTTAATACTTAAATTATATATTAGAAGTCTATTAAAAAACTCAGTCATAGATAAATGTATCAAGACAGAAATATATAATAATATCATATGATTAATTATTCTGCCATTATAAACCAAATCGCACCTTAAAAACATTAGCAAAATATTTACGAAAAAACTAATAAATAAGACATATGAAATTAAGAAGCCACAAGAAAATATTAAATTGACAAACCACATGTTCAAGATTCTGTTTATCATTCTTTTAGTGCTGAGCGCATAATATTTGAATATACCTTCGATTTCCGCAAATTCCAATATATTGTTTCTGATATCAAAAGATAAAATTAAACCAGAGATGAGTGATACGACACAAGTGATGGTAAAATTAAGATTAATTAGTATCTTTTTAAATATAAAAACGATATTATTATCAGCCATTTCTAATATATTAGTCTTGACTGGGAAATTAATATAAAATATTAAAGAAGAAAATGTATAACCAAATAAAAGACACATAAAGTTTATGTGTTTTGATCTCGAATAGAATTTCAATAATATAGGAATTAAAAATGATAACATAAAAATGAAAGTAGACTTTTTAAATAATATTTGAACTAACGAGAAGGGATTGAATAAAATTTTGACATGCGAATTTACAATTTTACTAAATAAGCAGGTTATAAAGATTTGTTGTATAATTGTAATTAAAAGGCCAAACTTCTCCTTTTGTTGAATTAATTTTTTCTGGACTGAGTTCTTCATATGGGCAGTCATTTTATAAATTTTTAAAAAATTATTTCTGCATAAACAAAGAAATTACGGCTAGAATTCAAAATTTCGGTCAGCCTTAGAAAGGCAAAAATAAAGCGTAAGGAGATGTAATAATCGCAAAGATGATAAGTAGAATATTATTATTGCCGTGGACATATAGCCAAGGGCTCAACAAAGAATATTTTTATTGGTTTCTTTTTGAACTAACAGTATTTAAGCTTAAGTTTGTTAAGGCCACGCAGATCAACACTGAGTCGATTTAAGATTTCAAAATTTATAGTTAACATGTATGGTAATGTAATTATAGTTGAAAATATAGAATATGAACTATAACATCTTTAAAAGGGGCACGAAATTTCACCAAGATCAGTAGAAACATTTGCCCTACTTAAACAAAAACGTAAAGTTTTTTCATGGTGCGGTAAAACTCAACAAATGGCAATAGAACATTATCGTGTGTTAAACATAAGAATAATTAAAAAAACTCGGCATTCTGTCGGGGTTCACATTAGAATATTTTTAAGATCGATCTGATTGCCATAAGAAAGACATCATGTGATTTCTTGCTTATAACGATTTACCATGATTGAGAAAAGAGAGGCATTGTGTAAGACACAAAGAATGTATCAATATATTGATTTCGTTGTTCAGCAATTGAAAGCATCGTGTTGATGCATAAAAAACAGAGTATTATGACGGGCAAAGCACAAATTTGACTATACTTCGAAAATATGTTTAATTATTTCAAATGACGAAAGTTGTGCACGTTATTTTTTTGTTGAATCAGACTATTTTCTATGGCGCTTTTATTTGCAAAGGCAATACATCTAACCTTCATTTATATATTGAGCCCAGAGTATTTATATAGACATAATAATCTAAATGGATCATAAACACCCCCTAGCCGGTGCATTAGTTGAGGAGATTTTTTCTTGCATGAAAGAAGCAGAAAGAAATCTTACATTTAAAGGAAGGAGGATTCGGGTGTAATCCTTATCCAATTTTTAATGTAAGATTTAACTCACGAAAATTCTCACCTTAGACTTGTCTTATAATACAAATATGGTACCCGGGGACCGCTAACGTCTATACCCCATATCACTTCCAGAGTGACCTCACAGCGGATATACAAAACGAGCATGGTTTTTATAAACCAGAGAGATACATTAATATAAGTGCAAAAGGCCTCTATGATCATCTGTGTCGTACACACAGCTTTTACTCCGCCACATCACCAGCTCGGCATTTATTGGACTGAGTTGACCACAAGTCTCACACTAGTTTCGGCCACTGTGTTATAGAATCTTCTAGATAGGATCCGCGAGACCTTCTATTGCTCTACTTAGTCTAGTCTCTTAGTTAGCTCTAGGATCCCACTCTAAAGTGCACCAGCCATGGGCCCCAACTAGGCCATACCCATTAGATACTTAATGTATAATTAAATCACCACAAAAGTGGTACTGTTTTTAGGCTTTTTTTTTGGGGGGGGGGTGCGTTTATACACTAGAAGCTAATTTCCCTGCGGCCGGACACACACAAGTTTCATTGAATCAACTTAATGATTATCGTGAACATTTTCATCATCTGAGTTGTTCTAATGCATCATAGAAAGTAGAAACAATTTTGTAACCCACCTTTGCTCAATGGAAGCATCGCTCGACCACTGGGCTAAGGATACCTGTTCATGCCTTATATTTGTAAGAAATTAATTTAGTAAAATTTTCGAATTTTCAAAACTAAAATGTTTTTAAACATTTTCGTAGCCAAACAATTCGTCTATTTAAAGGAGCATGTTCGCAAAAAAATGAAAAATTTACTTTAAATTTTATTTTATAATTTCTTAATCATTGACTCTAAATTACAATCCTCAATTATATATCCAATATCTTTTAGTTTATTCCTCACGTCATCACATATTTCGAATAATTTCTTTTTATTATCATTGTTTTTCGCTGCCTTTCTTACATCATTTCTGAAATTGTTAATTAGTTCGGCTAACTTTTTACTATCATCGTCTCTAGTTTTCTCTTTCTTACTAATTCCTAAAATATCCATAATTCTCCTTAGGAAATCTCTAACTTGATAAAGAGTGTAAATGTTTATCAATCCGCTTCTTGTATTCGTAAATGTAACTAATTCTAATAAAGCCTTTATGACTGACGGTGTATCAAAGTTATTAGAAAAAGATTCATCTACTATTTTGTTTGTTTTACTAATAAAACTTAGTACCTCATTGTCTATTTCGGTATATTTACTTGTAGTATCTGTGCTACTTTCTACATACATTAAAAAATTATATAACTTTTTCTCTACATTTTCTGCAAATTTTAATTGACTCTCTTCGTAGTTCATATCTTTATTCCACTGATGATGTAAAAAGAGAATTCTAAGTTGAATCGGAGTGCATCTTTCTAAAATTGATTTTATAGTTGTAAAATTTTTAAGAGATTTTGACATTTTTAGACCGTTAATATTTAAATGACCAGTATGCATAAAATATACGACCCAGGGTTCTTTCTGATGCCGAGCTTGACATTGCGCTATTTCATTTTCATGATGTGGAAATTTTAAATCTACGCCTCCCGCGTGAATATCAATAAAATCGCCAAGTACATCATTAGACATAACACTACATTCGATATGCCAACCTGGTCTGCCTTCGTCATTTAAATCTGTCCCGCTTCCTTTTTTCCATAAGGCAAAATCCATATGAGATTTCTTATCTACAAGATTTTTTTCGTCGACGCTATTATTAGCTGACTCGTCTCTAAAAATGGGATATTGAAAATTTTTCTTGTATTCGTTCACATCAAAATAAATACTCCCGTTACTTTCGTAGGCGTATTTGTTGTCTACCAAGACTTGAACATATTCTTTAATTTTTTCAATGTATTCAGTTACTTTTGTTAAGACTGTAGGTCTTCTTACATTAAGTAAAGACATATCGTCTAAAAACAGTTTTGTATATTTGGTAGTAATTTCACTCATAGAAACACCGTCTTCTTTACTTTTATTGATTATTTTATCATCTATATCTGTAATATTCATTACAAATGTCACATTATAATTGTAATATTTTTCTAAAATGTTTCTTATCACATCAAAGGACACGTAAGTACGGGCATGACCAATGTGACTGTGGTCATAGACAGTTGGCCCACAAATGTAAATTTTTACATTGTGTGGATCTCGTGGTTTAAATTCTTCCAATTTTTTAGTCAAAGAGTTAAAGATCTTTAACATTTGGGGTATAAAAGAAATGAAAAAATAAATGAGTCTTTTTAATATTAGTAAAATTTGTAGAATTGAATTTCTAAATTAATAATAAAAATGATTTTTTGTTTATTTATATAAATATGAAAATACATCAAGCATATCATTTTTATCACACCATTCTTCTATGAATTTTATAAATTCATATTTAGAACATTTGTCTACCCTTTTTAGAGGAAATTTAATAGACCAAGCACTAAAATAGTCAATTATATTATCAATTTCTTTTTCTAAATTGTCCCAAGTATCAATTTCACCTTTATTTGAATCTTTAATGTGCTCTGATAAAAAAGAAATTCCATCTTTAGAAGTTAGAAAGTTTTTTGTTATGTTTTTTTCATTGTATCTTTTTTTACTATCCATCTAAGTTCGGGGCAATGTTTTCAATAATTTGTATTTCAATTAAAAAATTTGAGATTTTTTTTAAAAACACAAGCTAATTCGTTTGTTTTAATTATGTTATAGAAATTTGCTTTCATAAAATTGGTTAATATTTTTTGCAAAAAAATCCATAGAAAAATATATTTAAAAGATGACAATTTAAATATGCTCATAGTTGATAGGGTTAATGTTGATAATTTAGCTCCAATTTGACTCATAGAAGCGTTATATTTTTTTAAAAAAATGTTTGATCAGTTCAATGTGGTGAAATATATCAGAGGATCATTAGTCGATCCATGAAGCTGTGCATTATATATACAAAAGAGATTGACTCTAAATTTGATAACTAAGCAGATCATAAAAGTTTTTTAGCTCCCGTAGGATTAGAATCCATAAGAAGTAGGTAGTGTATAAGAAGAAGCCTTTGAGCGTTGCTCTCTGGCATGAGGTAAGCTGAGTAACTCAGAAGATGAATTGAAGTAGAACTGTTGGGCTAGAAAGATTCATATTTACAAGCTATCAAAACAACTGGCCGATAAACAAGGAGGAAGTGTAGTCAAAACATATTATCCATGCCCGAGATTTCTCGATTTAGACGGGCATGTGTGAGATATAGATGATAAAAAGGCATTTTAATACAATAAGACGCGTGTTCTTAGATCTTCTAAACACTAATTGAAAATTTCATCTACTTACTTTTGCACTGGCCAAGATTGTTTGAGGGTTTATAGTAAATTGACATAGAGATATTATAAGAATACTGGCGAGCTCGTCTTTACAACAAATGCATGTTTGTAATAGAAACCAATATAATTTTTTGGTTAAAATATCTTCTTACTAATTACTTTTCACAAGATGAACTCACAATCTCTTCTGGAAGTTCCGGCGTTCCTTCTGTAATCCACATCTTGGTCTCTCGAACACCTCTTCCTCTCAGTATCAAGCCCATGCCTGATTGACATAGTTAAGTTTTCTAAATTTAATTGCAAGATGCTTTTCTGTATATATGCTTCCGTTCTGGGCTCTAATCAGAGCTCTTTGATATGCGCGCGGGGAAATTAGTTACTATTCCATTCCAAGTCATTATGTAAGGAATAATTTTTGGTTTGTATTTGTAGGGAAAAGCGTAAAATTACAAGCAAGCCTATTTATGTTTCTTTTCTGTTTCTACAGCAGGAAGGTTGTTATAGCTTGTGTTTCCAACCTCAACAACATAAACTTCTTTCCCCAACTTGTCCACAATTAGTATATCAGACTTGTTATACTTTATTTTGATACTAAAATATGGTGACCGGAAGTTTCGTCCCGGTGGTAGGGGTAAAAAAACAAAAATACTCATTTTTTTAATTTTTTTACCCCTACCACTGGGACGAAACTTCCAATGTAAAAAATAAAAATCAAAATTTATAGTTTTATGTTTTCATAGACAAAATCTGCTCCAACTTCTTCATCCTCGGTTTTATTTAAAAATATTGCCAGCCGAATCTCTTTATCTTCGTATTTTTGTTTCCGTTCAAAATCATGATTAAAAACGGTTTGTTGTATTATCTTGATTCTAACTATATCTTCTTTGTCCTTTAACTTACTCACTAATAAGTGCAAACTGTAGCGACTTGTACCAGATGTGTTTATAAAGGTATTATTCCAAATTTCAATGACATTATTCGTTCTTGGAAAATCAACATCCATATTATACCGCGTGTGGCACAAATTCGGAGAAAACGGCATTTTAAATCAATATAATTTAAAAAAATGGAATGTAACTCAGTTAAACATTCCGGAAAATTTCTGTATTGTTTTTGATCTAAAAAAGTATGCAATATTTCGTCTTATCAACACATGCAAGTGCCGTAAGAGACAAAACAAATTTTTTAACCATAGATAAACATGTGTAAAAAGAAGAAAGTTTTGAACTTTTAACACGTCTATCAATAGCCTGAGCTAATTGAAAAAGACAAACTGAAATTATACAATCCGGGGGAAACTATGGGAAATGCTCTTATCGCAGCATACTCAAAATCTAATTTTATCAAGCTTGTGTTGAGCTCGTGAAACCTTTTTTACCATTCAAAACAAAAAACAATAGGTTTAAAACTTTTTTTTTCAAAATTGCAAATATTATCGGGAATACATGCGCATCGCGGATAAAACTAATGGCATAAAGTTGATAATACGGATTAGGTACCACCGTAAAAGTCTTATCCATCACCCACATGTCATACTGTGCCAATTTTTAGATAGTCGAATCTGTATAAAAAATTATTATACTTTTATTATGTCTATCACTTCAGTAATTTTCAGGCCCCCATCGATACCATTATTCGCCTGTATGACCGATTAGTAAATCAGCACATAAACCCAAAGTTTGGTTGGCGTATGGTTTATGATTTAGAAAATCCATCTAGCATTCCTTAAAATTCTTGTTATATTCTCAATAGGGCTACTGTGGCGATTGTTGCTTCCCCTGCTCCTCTTAAGGCAGAGGGAAAATGTTTTTAGGAGAATCTTGCCAGAGGGTTTCCTGATTTATTTTATTTCTTTTATTCTTCTTACAGACCAGTTCAGCATTTGGTTCATGATTATTGACTGAAAAAGAAATAAAAGATTCGAGATTGTTGACGTAAACAATACTACTAATAGCCGTGGCATTACAGCTTCTTATAATGCACCGACACTTTATAGTAGTATTATTAGTTCTCCTTTTCTCGTAAATATTTAGATTATCATCTATTATTTGGTCCTTATTCCTTTTGCTTTTAATGATCTGTTTCGTCCAGGTCATAGGGGCTAAAAAAATAAAAACCGATTTTCTTATTTTTTTAATCCTTATGACCGGGACAACCCTCCGGGTACCCTGAAATATACCCTACTTTAACTCTTGCAGTAAGAAAAATTGTTTAATTTTGTATGTAATTCAAAATCTTGAAGTTTTTATGTGTGTTTAGTCCTGTTTAAGGCGACGTAAAACATGTGAGTAACAATGGGAATGCCTTGGTTTTGATTTTATGTTGTAAAAAAGATCAAAAATTTGAAATTTTTAAAGTTCATTATAAAAAATATATTTCAAAATTATAAAAATTTATCCGACTAACAATGAAACTGAAATTCATGAAAGTCCAAAATAAAAATGGAAAATTCATATACAATGTATAAAATAAATAAAAGAATGATGTATCATTTATTGTTATATATTTGATTCAACTTTTCATATATTTCCTTGGCTATGTCAGATCTATTTGATAGAAGAACTAATTTATGTTTTATTAACCAGTAAACGTTAATTACTCTTTGTTTAATAAATGTATTTTTGTAATCATAAAGCCTTAATTTGTTATTCATTATTTCCAAAGTTTCTATTATTGGTATATACTTGAATAAAGAAAATATTTCAATATTGTAATTATGAATATCGATTCTATGTTTGTTTAGTATATAACCATTCATTTTTATTTTCATATTATAAACCGTCAAAAAAAATTCAAAAAGCTTTATAAATTCAAAAAAGATATACTTGATTTCGGTAGGGGCATCTGAATTCTCGATTTCTCTTTTGATTTGAGGGAACGTTAGTAGAGTTAATTGATATAAAAAATTGTTTTTTATTCGTGTAATTTCCTTGTAATGCTTGTTGATATGATCCTCAACTTTTTTATATTTTTCGATATGTACGCCTATTTCCCTTTTTGAAATTGATTTTAATTCCATTACTGTAATAAATGTTTTTATTCTGTTTTCGCATGCGTATAAATATTTTTTAATTTCGTTAGTTATATTTTGTAAAATTTGAGCATTGTTTTCTACGATTTTTTTTGTTCTGTGTCCTTTTCCATAAATTTATGATATGTATTAGTAAAGCTTTGTTTATTTTTCTGTTTATCATATTGTCTACATTGAAATTTAGCCTGAGATGAAGTGTTATAAAGACAATTAGTATTTTTGTACTCAAATACGCTACCCAAAAAGGTAATATTTGCTTTTTTTTGCGCACAAAGTATAAACTTTAGCACGAACAACATATAGGGCACACAAAAAATGGGTTTACAGACCACATCATTTTTAAAATACTTAGTGATGTACAATATAATTTGATTAAAACAGGAAGCATTCTATAAAACGATACAAAACATTATAACATTCCAAAATAATGACGTGTGAAAAAAACAATACAATGTAAAAAATGCGTCATGCTTTTTATCAAAACAAAAATGTAACTAATATTAGAAAATATATTAGTTTATTTATTTCAAATAAAATTATTTGTAACATATAATTCATCATGATGTTTACTTCTTTAAGATATACAATGTTAACTATATTACATTTACAATGTATCTGCGCTTTATTAATATATCTTCGTATTTAATCTACTATTTCTCATCACATGCCTCGTTTGTTTAGAAAAGATTTTATCGAGGAAGTAAAGTAAACACAGTTTCACTCTCTGTAATCCCAAGACTAGAAAAAAAAACAGTACTTGTGACTAATGCGAATGGATATGTCTAAAAATTATAGTACGGATTCTGCAAATAAATAACTAACACTTCAAACAATGGATACATCCCCCATTAATGCGTTTATTTATGTATTTTTGCTCTGAGGAGGCATAGATTTATATTAAGTTTGGTAATATCGTGCTTACACTGAAGCCCGACGTTTTCTTATGATGATAATACAAAATTTGCTGCTGTTTGGTTGACATTGTGTTTATACATAAAGATTTATGATCGATACCAAACAATCATCACATTGCGGGTTTATTTAAAGGTAATCATCTATATTTTTAATTAAAAATTGTATCCGCTGCAATAATCATTGATTCATGAAATTTATGTGTTACCTAGTCACATGCAATTTTTGTGTTCTTTAAATGATATTTAGTTTATTTTTTTATTGTGTAGCCAGTATTCCATTGTGTATAAAGCATTCTAGCAGTTGAAAATCCGGTGCGGTGCAACATAAAATTTACCCTATGGAAAATAGGAATTACTACACGAGAAAGAGTTCTGTAACCTTGTCATACCCCGTAGAATTCTGTTACCAGTGGATTAATCAGTCTTTAACAAGTGAAGAACGCGATTCATAGAATTCGAAACAGAAATGAAGCCATATAGGTATAAGAATGAAGAGCGGATTGCCTAGGTATTGATGCTTTCAAGTTTACACTACAATTTCAATATAATCTTTATTAAATTGCTCGTAATTACAGCGGCAGAACTCTCGTCGCAAGGGGATATGAGCATTAAAGGTGTTGATCAACCTATAGCTAAGTTTAGTTGATGCACCAAAACTTATCTGCAAGGAAATTTATAGATAAGTTTATGTAAGCAAAATTTTACATTAGTAACTAAAGAAGATTTAGTTGGTGCATTTCGGATATCTATGTTCGTTTCCAAAACATCCTTTACCTTTAGGAAATAGAAACTCTCTCAGTAAAACAAAAAAAATTTACAGTTCGATATGACTGAATTGCTCTATATGCTCCAATATGGCCGCTTCAAAAAATAATTTTAATTATTCGTAGTAATGGTATATGAATCCACGACAGTAGAATATAACAGCAAGCCGATTACGTTTCATCCATTTCATTGTAGTGATCAATAATCACAAAAAAAGCTGATTATTTTTGAACACAGTTTTTATAAACGCTATGATTTACCAATGAAAAACATACAAATTGTATAATTGGATATTAAAAAGAAACACAGAATAAACATGATCTAAAATAATAAAAAATTTAATCAATTGAATTTTGCATCTCTGTAATTAAATTACATAGTTCAAAAATCTGTGAACACACGTTATTATTATATAAAAGGTTAAAGTTTTTTTGTATAATGTCCAAACAATACATAATATGATTTACGTTATAGTCATTCGTTTGTACTTTACTAATAAAATGAACATGTATTCTTCCAATAAATTCTGGTATATTTATAGTTTGAGTTACTGTTTTTATTTTCCAAATAGATAAATAACATAAATATTTCAGCTGCAATGAAAACGTTTCCGAAGTATAATTGCCCTGGTTAGGCATCATGAATTTACATATATCCAATGTAAAATTTAAAGCATCGACAAACAATTCTTGATCAGAAATGGCGGGATTTTTTAATATACTTAGTATCCATTTTATTTTATCAATTATACTTTCTCTACACCAACAATTTTTTTGCCTTATACGTCGTCTCTTGGCCTCAATTTTTGTATAATATTTTCTGATATTATTAATTTGAATTTTTTTTGTAGGTATATACAAGAGATAATTTTCAGCTTTTTTTTCAATAGTTTTAAATATTCTTTTCAAATTTGTAAAATGATTGTTTAGAGATACATTATCATGTATGTTATTTGTTTCGTTTTTGTTGACGACGCCGGATGTCATTTGTTGATTTGAGTCATAGATAGCGTTCCTATATTTGTCAAAATTATTCACATAGAATATAGACATTGATTTGTTCTCCAGCCTATTCACGTTTTCAAATACCGTTCCATCATTTATTCGCAAACTAGATCGATCTTGTTCAAATTTTTCTCCGTTTAGCAAATAATTGTCTGTATTTTTTTCTTTTGTAATTTCATTATTTTCCTTAAGATTGGAATCGTCCGCTAATATGGTCTTGTAATTTTTATAAAATTCGAATATATCCTCGACGTTTTCAATCTCTAACGTTTCGTTGATACCCTCCGCCATAATTGACTCGAAATCAAATAAACCATGATTAGGTTTTTTATCGAATTCTTGCAACATATGAGTATTACTATTATTAATTATACTGATTGAACAATTTAATAAAGTAATAAATAAAATCATAGGGGGGTTTTAATTTTAATTACAGTCAATTAAATCAAAAATATCCTTTAATGTGTAATTTTTGATTTAATAAAAATTATACACGGAGCCCAATTACCATAAATTCGTGTCTATGATAGCTTTTTCCTTCATTTTATTACATATCTATCTATCATAACGCTTTTAACAGTCTCCTTGTCACATATTTGCAGCATATATGCTTTAATTATTTCAGTTAACGCAAGATACTTTTTGTTAAAATCGTATATATTTATTCTCAGCTTAAGAGTCCTAATGTTAGAGGTCGAAAGTATTGTTTTGACCAATAGTAGGCTACCAACGCTAAATAAAGAATAATTTAGTCTATTCAGAACATGTATTTTATCATCTCAAAATGATAAACCCTATATGGTCATGCCTGCATTAAATTTACACACAAAAAAAGCAATTTTTGAAATAAAAACTTTTGTCATGATAAGAGAGATGAGGAAATGAAAAACTAAGTGATCGGTGGTTGATGCCCTCTGTATTAGTTTATTTTGCAAACTTTAAAAAACGTTTATTGGCAGAGGTTTGTGGTCTAGGGCCGTTATCATATAGAAGTTTGTTACACACAAACCAATTTTTATGGCGATTAGTATTCAACTCAGCATATTAATTAAGATTATGGCGATGTGGCTTTTAAGTAGGCGTATGTGGAAATTAAGCATGGTCGTCTATTGTGTTAGTGCGAATTGGTGATTTTTGAATAAATTTGCTAATAATCTATCTATATGAACTTTATAAAGCCAATATGATTATTAATGATAGCATATTTGCATATAGCTACCAAAGCTAAATAAAAAAGGCCGTTCTTTTCGGCGTCAGATTTAGAGATGAAATTATTGAGAAAAAATCTCTGTAAATCTGTTATAAGTTTTTTTTGATCATCCCTACGGATACTTGAGTAGGGTTTATAACGTTCAATTACTAAAAAAGTACCTTAATAAAATATTTAACAAATAAACGTTTTCTGTTTTCTTTTACTAATAAAAGTATTACGATTTTTTATAAAAAGTAGAGAAAAAGAATAAAATTTTTAGCTTAACTTCATTAAATATGTGAAATTTTTTTTTTGAAAAAAAATACATATAAAACTTCACTATATTATAAAACCTATAACTAAAAATAGTTATTGAGAAGTTCATTTTTATATTCTTGACTATATAGTATTTTTTTACGTTAAATTTTATCAGCTTACATTATAAATTAAAGTAGATTTGCCCTATTTGACTAAATATTACAGGCCATTCACGTTGTTATTTATTTAAAAGTAAGCCGTTTAAATTAAACAAATTATAAACATGCTTAGGAATAGACAAAATATTTTTACGTATTTATTCCTTTACTAGTGGATTCAAACATTCATTTATTATATTACTACATAAATGCTTGACTGGTATTATTCGTCCTATAAAAAATCATACACCCATTTTTTTATTGTAAATATAATTTTAATTATCTATATTTATATGTATATTAATTTTTCTTGTTGTAATGGAATTTTTTAGTAATAAAGTTTGTCGTTTTAAGCAAAATTAACACAACCAAGCACTCTCTTCATTTCTATTGCCGTTTGTAGTTTTTTCTTAATTTCCGTAATTTGCGCAATACGACGTCAATATGCCGAAAGACAGGATTTTGAAGAACCCCCCCCCCTGACAACATAAAAATTCCGCATTTAACAGACCACAATATATAAATCGAATAATAAATACGATTTATATATTTATAATATGATTTTTTATATCATTCAAGAATTTAATGATCCTTATATCTCATGTGCTGTTTTCTGACATTTTGCAGATATATCATTCAAAGTTACATATATAAAATGTTTTACGGCATAAAAACAACATATAAAGCCGAGTATACTTAATATTATAATTGAAATAAACAACATCCGAATTATAATACTTGATAGTATTTACGAGCCCTTTTACAAGCATTTTGTATTTGAAAGATTTATCCAACGTTCATACTGTTATGATTAAAAGTTGCGTTGTGTCAAGAAATGGGATGATAATCATATCCCAGTATAACGTTGATTGATGTGTTTCCATGTATCTTAAAAATATAATGCAAAAATAAGATCGACCGAGATAAATGGTACAGCAAAAGATAAATGAAATACGAATGTTGAAGTTTAGTGATCAAAAACAAAAAAAAAATATTCGTTAAATTATTTTATTTCAATTGTGCATTTCTGCAATTAGCCTACATATTTTATTCATTCGTGAACATATTTTTTCTTTATCTACAGAAAAAAAGTTCGAAACTTTTTCTTTGAGGCAACTTAGATCATATAAAATATGAGATTCTATGTAGCTTTTGTTTTGAATTTTACTCCTAAAAACAACATAAATTGTTTCGATGAATTCTGGTAAATTACAAGTATTTGTAATAAAATTCAATTTCCAAATGTAAATATCAAAGTATTGTTTTAGCTGTAGGGAATGTGTTTTTAAATGTAATCTAGTAATCTTAGGTAATATAAAATTACTGACATTTATAATAACATTTATAGCGTCAATAATTATATTATTATCCAAGTATTCCAATTTATTAAGTTTTTTATTGATCATTAAGGCTCTATCTAATATTTCTTTTTTAAAAACTATATGTCTATGGCTTAAGTAGCCTCTTATTTTTATTATTTTGTCGTTAATAATGTTAAAATTTCCAATAATGTTGACCTTCATTATTTTATGTGATAATTTTTCGTCAACTTTCTCTTTAATTATTCTAAAATTGTTTTCAATTTCGATAAGTTGGTGTTTGAGTAATGCATACATATTAAATTCAATATTTTTTTTTTGATCTATTGTATCATAAATAACCTTTTTGCAATTATTGTAGATATTTGTTTTATCAGTTTTCATATTAAATTGATTTGACAAAGTCTTTAGCATGTACTTTGATTTATCCTCTCTTTCTTGTATGTTTTCATTGTCGATTGGAAGAATTAATCTGTTGTTTCCCAAATTTTTTTCCTTTTTCAAAAAATCATCTTTGACATTCATGGGTTTCTGTGTACTTTCGTCATTAAATTCACAAATGATGTCATTTTGTTCCAAACTATTACCACTTTGTAAAAAATTAATTATATTTTTTATTTGATGTTCTTTTGCAGTTTCATTCATATCTTTACAAGTGCCTTGGTCAGGAAACGGCCTCGCCTCACTTTTGAAGTATTCTATCATGTCCTCATAATCTTCATCAGTCACTTCTTTGCATATTAGTTCTAAATCAACATTGTCTTTGCAATTTGGTCGATTATTATTCGGAAATTGTTGGTACATAGTTGTATTATAGTAATTATACATGTTATTTGAACTTTTTAGAATAGAAAAAAACAAAAACATTAAGTGGGGCATTTATAATTTTTTTATTAAAATTTTAAAAATATTTATATACTAAAATAAATGAATATAATGAGGGTACGCCTATTGTAATTTATATTTTAAGATTAACAAGGATAGGTTCCGCGTTAGCGTCTCCTGCTTGTATGTGGCTTCTCGTCTCCATAGTCCATTCCAACACGTCTTCGTCTTCTCTCCTTCGGTAGTTCAGAGAAATGCTTTCTAGCGTCTTCTTTGGCGTGATCATCTGGATGAACGCTTCGACCTTATTAGGAATTTCAAGTCTTGTGGTATAAGATTTGTGAAACTAATACTAATAATAGTTTAATTTATAATTATTATCAATTGAAAGTATTTATTACGTGTTATACTTTCTTTATGTTAGCTAAATCGTAAGAAAAATCAATAAAAAATCACAAAGAAAAGGCGATACTATAGAAAAAGTAATATTTAATTATATATCATGGAATGCGGAAGGGTAATTATAAATTTTTAGTTGAACCCTTTCTCTGCGCCTTTGTTTTGATATCGTATAAAATATAATAATTTTCAGCATTTATTTGCAATAAAAATTTAATAGTTTTATTTTATTACTAAAAATTTTTATTTCATTGTCGGAACTATTTCCTACAAGCATTTTCCCCTTATTCCGTATAATAATAATAACAATTTAATCCTCTTACAAATTCATTGAACAAAAAATATAATTTTAGTCTTAAAAATGTAATATTAACTTTATATATCTTAATTGTAAGATATACAACAACATTTTGTTATAATTATGATTTAAGGGGTGCTCGTAGGCATTGCACTGATACTTTTTACGAAAAAATATAATTAGACTTAGTTCCCAACTTGCTCTCTTATGATTCTATTTCTCAAATGATGTAATATCCTCAAAATAATAATAATGATCAATAAGTTGTATAAATATAAGTCAAAAGAAAATTAACTTATAGTTTGTAAATAATACAAGGATGAATGTACTTATGGATTAGCTTAATTATAATATAGTTATGTAGTTAAGCAGAAAGAATCCTTGGCTAGAATTATTTAGAAATAAATGCCTTGAGATGGTAAATAATGGCTAAAAACGTTTTTGTGAAAGATTCCATAAGTTAAATATAGTTAGGCCAAAACTTGTAAATGATTAGGACGGAGATCTTAAAATACAGAGCAGTAATAAATAGACGTTTGAATGCACTAAAAATTGTAGATGATACTTAAGAAACCTTGATTACATTCGAAGATGTCTCCCCTTGTGCCATGCAAAGTGTGCATAATAACTTTATCTGATGTCTATTGTTTTCCCAAAAATATACAGATAAACCAAATGTCGACCAGAGCCCGGCTTATTAGTATGCGGACACAGATTCATCGAAATTTACTGATAATATGCGGAAGACTAAATTGAGTGCAACTTGTATGTATATTGCGCTTTACATCCTCTAGTCATTTTTTCAAACCATCCGGGCCACTATTTGCATATAAATAGTTATAGATTTTCTCAATTAGTTGTGGTTATAAAATTTATATTGTTTCGTTGATTTTCTTTTGTTTGTGATTTTAATCCTCTATCATAGCTATAACCTCATTAATAAAGATTATTAGATAGGTTGCAATTTTTAATTGTTTGTTCTATCTAGAGCATAAAATAAAAAAAAGACTTAAATCAATTTAAATCGTATTTTTACATTTATATATCGCAAAGCATATTTTCATAAATTGAAGAAATTTGCTGTTATATTTCGACGTTTTTATTGATAACAACGTGTAAAATAAGTCATCAAAGACATTTGACTAGTGGGCATAGTAAAAAAAGGTATTAAAAACGAGAGTTCGTCTGTTTGTAAGTTATTCCAGTGTAAACTCATTTACGCTTTGTAAAATTGTCTATATTTTCAATCAACTACTCTTTCTAATAGTCAATTATGCACAAAAGATAACAAATAAAAGAGAAACTCGAAAGTTGAATACAATTAAAAAACGACGGCGAACACTTCCCCTTAAGAAAAAAAATAAGGGAGCTTTCCCCAGAAAATGTTTTTTTCAAGGCATAAGCGTATTTATAATTTTAGATTCACATGCCTCATATACTTTTTTTATTTCATAGAATTATATAATACACTGGTCATTTGAATGTTTGATAACGCATTATAGAGTAAATAAATAAAAGGGGCGTTTTTTGTAGAATATATACTCACAGTAGAAATTTTAACATCAATTAGCAACAAAGGCCTCTATACTATCAGGAACATTTTATTGTAAGCGAGTAGATCGATAGGTATATAGATCTAAGAACTTTTTTTTCATACACAACAACCGTTAGAATAAAATCATATAGCTGTCTACATCCCTTCTCTATTATTTATAATCGTAAATTGGCACTCAAAAAGCCATGTAAGGTTTATATATCTTAAACTCTTCGCTTAATTGAGGCTACCTAAAATTCTTTTTGCCATTTAATAACCCTAGTATCATTTTAAATGTTTGTCGTTAGTCAAATAGTCTTGCGATGGCTTGTATGGAGTTTAATGCTAACTTTGTCCACTTCTTTTCATTGATTTTTTCTTATTTCACTTGTTTCGAATAACATAGCCGAACTTTAAAAACCATTGAACAAATCGATACATATTTTAGCCCAAAAGGCTAAAATCAGCATTATTGTAAAAAATGGGGGGGTCAAAATTTTTAAAAAATTGCCCCTTTTTTAAAAAAAAGGAAGGGAAGAGAAAACTTCAGAAAAAACGAAAAATGTAATTAAGATATAAAAATATAATAAAATTGTATTAAAATAAGTAGAATATATCAAAAACATAATTTTAATAATGCTTCAAAGGCGTCTTGAATCTCATTTCTTTTAATCATATATAGAGTTAAATAGATTTCAGAAGTTCATTTGTTCTACACCTATTGGGTATAGAGGCTTTTAAAGATCTCCAATTCCCTTCGATGGTGTTTGTATAGACACCTGTTTCATTTTTTCTGAATGTTTGACTGTGATTCACAGTTCTATGGTCCGCATAATGGCTTTTTAAGGTTATATATGCCTTCCACATATCGGAATGAATAATGGATTTTAAATTTACATGCTTAAATAAGATTGGCAGCAATGTATCCTTGTTTCTTTTATTTATTATGACAATATTTATCTTCTTTTCTACCATCCCGAAACACCAAAAACCTTTGACCAATCTTCCGCTGTGGTATTTATTCTTACCTATTTTGCTTTCATCGATCTCCACTATAATATTTTCACCTCCTATTTGTTTTGTCTTATTTAAATATTTCTCAAAATTTTTAATTTATATAATTTCTCAAGTGTATAACATACATTTTGAATATTACAGTCCAAAATTTTAGAAATATGCGCTATTTTAAGTCCCATTATCCATAGATTAACAATTTTCAGCATAAGAAGATGATCTATCTTACTATTTGAAAATAAAGTATTATTCCAAATTGAAAATCTGTGGCCACATTTGGGAAACTTGCATCTCAAATAAGCTGTTTCGTTTGATACTCTAGATGTATTCCAACCACAAATTGAACATTTCTGCTTATATTTCTTTAGTAGCAGACGTTCGTAAAAATCTTCAATTTCTTCATTGCTTAGCATTCCATTCTTTTTTTAAAAAGGGGGCAATTTTTTAAAAATTTTGACCCCCCATTTTTTTTACATTAATGCTGATTTTAGCCCCAAATTAATTAAATACAAAATAATTAAAATAAAGATCAAGGTGATTTTTTGCAAAAAATAATCCTAAACTAATTTATAGAATGATGACCCTCATTGATTCGGTATAGAAAGTATATGAACAATGTTTTATTTGCTATTAAATATCTGATTGATTTTTTCATAAGTTTCCTTAGCCAAAGTCGACTTTTCAGATAAGGCAATTAATTTATCTCTTATCGAATCAAGAATCGTATTTAATCCGACCTGTGCATTAATATCTTCGCATTTATACAATGTCAATTCATATTTAATTTTATCAAAGGTTTCCAATATTGGTATATAATTGAACAAAGAATATATTTCTATATTGTAATTATGAATTATAATTCTGTAGTCGTAAGAATAGCTCCCATTTATTTTTACTTTCTTATCATAAACTGTTAGAAAAAGGTCTAAAAGTTTTACGAATTCTAATAGTATGTTCCTAATCTTGATAGATAGTTTTAAGTTTTTAATTTTATTTTTGATATTGGGCAATTGAATATTAATTAATTTATATAAAGAATTCCATTTAAGTCGCCCGATGGCCATATAACATTTATGAGTGTTTTTTTCATGTTTATTTTTTAACTTAACTTTTGAACATGCGATCTTTTTTGGTTTTTTCTGTTCCATTGTTTCAATAAATTGTTCAATTTTCTTTTGGCAGTCAAATAATTGTTTTTTTATATTTTTAATCACATTTCTTAAAATTTGTGAATTGCATTTTTTTGAAGCTTGCATACGTAATGCTTCCGTTTCCGAAACGTTAGAAAGATTTCGATCGTTTTCTTTATTTATATTATATTCATGATACATCCTATTTTGTAATTCGATTGGTGAGTAATATAAAGGTACATAATATAGCCGAATATTACCATTTGCGTCATTTATCTCAGAACTGTTGGTGATATTTTGAGCACATAAGATGATATTTAGTATGCAAATCATTTTTAGGGCAAATAAAAACTAGTTTTTTGACTCTGTTTAATTTTTCTTTAAAATTTAAGGAATCATTTAACTGTTTAAGAGAATGATGAGAGATTTTTTAACTGGTCTATTTCAAGGGATTTGCTGATGATTAACACAACATTTTTTCCATCAGAATTAAAAATGATAAATTGAAAATACTTTTGGTTAATTAACAAAAGAAATTGAATAAGAGAAATTTTTTTTTATATTATAGTGAACATTCGATAATATGGTATACTTTTATTGTCAAGCTCGATCTTATGTTTCGATTTAAGTAAAATCAGTTCTTATGCAATCGATTTTTTAACTTCATTAAGTCTAGTCGATATACTTTAGTGGAATGGGAGAAAATAAATTATCTTTTTATAGATAATTCTATTTGTTGTAGTCGGAATAATTACCGAAAACCATTATTTATTTATTTTTTTATTTATTCAATTTGTAAAATATCAAATGATATTTAATATATCAGTGATTGACATGCTATGCTCAACACTCTTCCTTTCTTTCAAAAAAAAATATTTTCTCACGTTACTTAGGTTCGAAGTAATTATCTTTCATCTGTTAGCTTGATGTCAACAGATCCAAACCTCTTAGCTATAATTGTTCAACTAAAGTTATAATCTGCTGCTAATTTATGTTCTTTACTGACTATTGATTATAAAGTATATTATCTCCAACTTTAATTTCTTCTCTAATTCTACTTCTTGCCGGTTTTAGTAACTTGTTTAATATTGAATTATGTGCTTTTTTTGTTGTTTTGACATTTTCTTCTTCGTTTACATTTCCCGCGGTGAACAGTTTATTCCTCGATAAAATAAATCCAGATATACTTCCAACGTTTTCTTAATGCATTGCACCTAGTCAATCCTCCCAAAATTTGACGCCTTTTTGAACTTTTCCACAAATGTTCTGTTGAATCTCTCTACTAACCCTGTAGTTGTAGGTGTAAATGGTGCCCCAGTCTCCATTCAATTTTATGTATCGTTGCTAAATTTTTCATGCTCTGGTTCACGAACTCTTTTCCATTATCAGATATAACAACCTTTGGTGCGGCTAATTTTTTAATAGTTTCTTCGAGTCCCACACTCGTTTCCATTGCATCTTTAGTCCGCAATGGTATTACATTTGCTACCTTCGAAAAATGATCGATTATGGTTAACAAAGATCTATATCCTTGTTGACTTTGCGGTAGAGGCTTACTATGTCAATTTCCCGTATTTCGTTCAATTTATCTGCTCTAACCGGAATGATGCTTTTCTTGATGTAATATGACCCCATCTGTTAACACTTAAGGCAATTTTGTATTGTCTTTATAACTTTCTTTTGTAAACCTTTTATTTTTTCTTTCCTTAAAACATGCATCATTGCTTTATATTATCCATGTGCTAGCCGTTCGTGTGTCTATTTAACAAGTTTCGTAACTTCACTTTTTTCTTTTATGATTTTAATATTCTGCTGTTCTCCCATCATTCGACTTAAAGAGTCACTTGGATTATTCTGTACTTTAATATGTTCGATCTCTATATCATGTTCCTGCAGATAGAGCGCCCATCTCGCGAACTCTGTTTTCATAATTGTACTCTTGAATAGAAATTTTATCGCACTATGATCTGTTCTTAACAGAAATTTCTTTCCAATTAAGTAAAGTCTGAAATGCTCAATTGCTTTGATTATTGCTAATAATTCTTTTTCTGTCGTTGAATAATTTTTTTCTGCCTTAGAATGCACTTTAGAATAATATCATAAGATTTTTCCCCTCTCTGTATCAATGAAAGTATTGCCCCCGAACCAAGATCTGATGCATCTGTAGTAAGAATAAATTTTTCATTAAGATCGGGCATTCCAAGTACTCCCGTTCTTCCAATATTATCTTTTGGTGATTCGATGGCTTTAATATATTTGTCTTCATCGCTAATTCTCTTCCAATCTATTCTGAATTCTTTTTTATTAATCCGTAAAGGTATGTATTTTCTTTCGAAAAATTTTTTATAAACTTACTACAATAGTTAATCGTCCCTAAAAAAGATTATTATTCCCCTCTGTTTTGGGGAATTTTTAGTTCTTTAATCGCTTTTATCCTTTCTGGATCAATTCTAATCCCTCTATGGTCTACTACGTGTCCCAGTATTTGGATTTGCTTCTTTTCATATTCACATTTGCTATCGTTAAGCTTTAATCCTGCCTTATTAATTAATTCTAACACTTTTCTAACGTGATCCCTGTGTTCTTCCAAAGTCCTACTATATATAATAATGTCATCCATATACGCCATGGTGAACTTCCCGAGGTACGGCTTTAATATTCGTTTCATCATCCTCTGGAAGTCGCTGGATCATTCACTAGACCAAATGGCATGTACATAAATTCATAAAGTTCACCCCGCATGAAAAAGCTGTTTTTTCTTTATCATTTTCATCTGGTTATATCCGATAAAGCATCTAATTTAGTGAAAAAGATTGATCCGTCCAGAGATCCAATATCTCATCAACCCGAGGCCCAGGGTACGAGTCTTTTATCGTTATTTCATTCAGTCTTCTGTAGTCAGCGCATAACCTGTAATTTCCGTTCTTTTTCTTTGCCAGTACCACTGGGCTCCTCCATGGACTATTAGACTCCCGTATGACACCTTCTTTTAGATATTGTTTAACAATTTTCTTCGCTTCCTTTTCCGCTTCCGCCCCTAACCTATAACACGCGTTCGTTATTGGAGGGAGATTTTGAGTGATAATCCTATGTTCTCCCAGATTTTCTTTTGCACACTCCTTTTGTGTCCATTCAATGCGACAGTCTATTCCAAATTCAATTTTGACTTTATGTTTCTTAAGGAAACCGAGACCATAAATCATATTTGAAGTCATATCGTTAGTTACTATAAAACTTTTTTTGAAAACTCTTTCTCACATCGTGAACTTTTGTCTTGTCATACCCGAAGTTTTTATTTCAGTACCATTTGCAGAGATAAGGTTTCCTGTGTGTTCCAGATTGATATTCCTAATGTCTTTTTCTTTAATCAAGTTTACGCATGACCTGAGTCAACTAGCGCATGTACATCAAATTTCCCAATTTTACTACTACCGTGAGATCTTTATTTATAGTATTACCTAAGGGCCTAATAGCGTTGTAATAATTAAGAGATTTATTTTCATTATATTCATCCTCTTCTTTAATTTCCATTCCAACTTGCCTTAACCTTGTTTTACGCCGTTCCTTTTTTCTTTTTTCACATTCTTTTTTAAAATTTCTTTTTCTGCGGCAATACCAACTCTCCTCATTACCCTGCACTTTGCATATTTTTATCGTTTAATCTTTGACCTTTTGAGGTAATGTCGTATACGTATTCGATTTATTACTACAATCTAGTCCTTCACCTGAATTATAGATATAGTTCAATGTACGTTCAGACGGCATATTCATCAAAAAAATTCCTCCAATATCATCGGGCAATTCTATTGAGTACGAATGCAATTAGGACATTATCCAGGAGTCTAGCTTTTATTGAAATTCTCCTCATTTGATCCAAGTATGATAAAAACGATCCCGACTGGTATAGACATCGTGCTAGATTTTTTATGTGCCCCACACTGCTTACTCTTCATTTAATTTTATTTAGAAATACCATACACAAGAATTCAAATTGACAGTTCCATGGCACAGATTCCGCCCATATAGCTGCTTCCCCCGCTAAATGATCACGAAGGAAAAAAACCTTTCCCTCTTGGCCACAGTTTGTAATTACTACCCATCCCCTTATGTATGCCAAGAATGCATCAGGATCATCTTCTCTACTGTTCCTAAAGATTTTTTTGTTTGTCGTTGTCGCAGAACTGTTGTGGTCAGAATAATTACCGAAAAACATGGGTTTATTTATTTATTCAATTTATATTAAATATCAAATGATATTTAATATATCAGTGATTGACATGCTATACTCAACACTATTCAAGAAGAACATTACATTGAAGAGCAAAGCTTAGAGGTCTGTGATACATTACAGATGACGCGATTATGTTCGTATTTAACGATTTACATATAATGATCTCGTAACCCATCATTCTTGGCACGAAATGCTTGGTTTATTAAGGTTGATTAAATCTTTTGTGGATCTCAAAATGTATTTTCTAATTGGAGCATGACAGACCTACGAATCCTCCCCTATTTGATCTTTGCCGTGTTGTCTTGAGTTTTTTAATGATCCATGTGATACATAAAAAATTTAAAGTCTTAGCAATAGAAGCACATTTGAACACGTATTGTCACAAATTACCTGCGATATTGATTTATAAGTTCCGGGTAGTTTTTATGCCTATTGACACTGTCGTAAATCGTGCCCAAGACTGTTTTAGGTGACTAGAAACAGTTAATATTACCAAAATCCTGCTTTTCAGAGTTTAGAAGAAGATTTGTTATAAATATTGTAAAAACAATCACATTAGGTTTGTACATAGGTACAATTTGGAATATACACGAAAGAAAAACAAAAATCAAATCCAAAGTATAAATATTTTTATTGATATGTTATCAAAATAAAACACATTAAAATTATAAACTAATTTTTTTAGATGTACGTTTTGACACACCTAAAGGATTAAATATTTTCATTGTGCATTATTTCGTTCCTAAACTGATTTAAAACTAATTTAAGCCTGTTATTTTAGAAAATATCTCTAATTTATAAAGATAAATCATTAAATGAGCATATGATATTAAGTAACTTGTTTTGAATTCAAATTAAGTAATTTTACAATATATTTTAATATAAGCTTATTTAAGTTGTTCTGAGATTTGGTAATAAAAGTTTAAAAGGCTTACATAACTATATTTACACATTTCTTATATTTTTATAGAGAATTTAAGAACAGCTCATTGACCGAGCAGCGACACTAATAGCATAAAAGTGGTCAAATCTTCATTTTTAATATATATATGAGTTCTTATATTTAGAATGTGGTTGTACGTGAGATAATCATTAAAAAAATGTAGGATCATAAAAGAAGTGCATTTCCCAAATATAAACTCCAAATAAATACGCAAAGTTTTTTAAAGTCCAAAGAAAACGAATATTAAGCATCATGCACTCTTTACTCGGAGCTTAAAAAAGCAATAGCTAGATCCAAATCAATTTATTGTTTACCACAGATTAGAAATAAATTCTATAAACAAGGGGAACAATTTGCCCCTGTGATCACATTGCAAGTCTGTATATCGTTTAGCTTACAAGTGTATTAATTTTTTGAGTTTATTTTCGCTATAAGCTGAAATTAGTTAGATGTTTTACACCATAATTTTTTGATATGTTAAAAAACAAAAAAAAATAGGGACAGATAGTACAAGAAATCATGGAAAATGAATAAGGAAAATAAATGAGGAAAATAAATATATACGCAAAGTATCTACCAATTATACTATACATCAACAAAACAATAAAATTATTTATGTGCTTTACAAGAATATAATAAAAAATTTGGTACATGGCCGTTTGGAACCCGCATTGAAAATTTAGAAGGACTCTTTTATAAAAAAATGATAAAATTGGTAAGAACAAAATTTGTTAAAAAGAGGGTGTCTTGAATATGGAAATAAACTATAGTTTATTTTAAAAATGCGTAATACAGAAAGGCGTGTGCCTTGCTTGCCCTGTGGCTAATAGAAATACGTCTATTCTCCTTGAAGTAATGCAAGATAATGTATTATCAGTTCTATTTCTATTTTGTTCGCGTTCAATGGTAGCATATAATGCCGCATTAGACAAAACACATGAATGGAGCACAGGACTGTGAATCACGTTGTCAATTTCGTAAACCTTAACGATACACAGACACAATACCATACAAATTGAGAGATTTTGGACTCTTTTCAAGGGAGACATTCGATCTAGAAATGAAATAAACCAGGACGAACACTATGAGTACCTTTTACAGTTCCTCTGGTCTTATCAAATACCGAAAAATCTACGTAAAAATGTTCTTCTTTTATATATAAATAACTCATGTAGTCTTTTTTTCATGATTTTTTTATTTTCCCTTTTTTTAAAAATTCAATGCGGGTTCCAAACGGTCATATGCCTTTTAAACTATTATTGAAAGATATAAATTATGACCGGTGGCCTTTTGAATAATTTTAGATTCAAAACCATTTGGAGGGGATATTTTTTTGTGCAAAAGTCTACAGAAATAAGAAGCATTAAAACTGGCATTCATACGTGAAATCCAAAATGTTTACTGTATACTACATAAAGTTGTATTGTTAAACAATTAAAAATACAACATAATATCTTTTAAGACAAGTATGGTTCCTGGACACATAGCTATTGTTTTATCAAATTTTATTCATGAAAAAAATTATAAGGAAAAGACATGTTATCATGAAAAATAGAATGAATAATCTTTTTAATAGCTCAAATTCCTTCAAGAACAAAATCCAAACACGAAAAAAGATGCCATTATAAAGTCAAAGCTGATTTGTGTGAGGTATAGCGAAGGAAGGGAAAATCTATTTTATAGAAATTGTGCCTTACAGAATTGCTTTTGTAAATACAGAGCCTATAAAGAACATGTCGCGATAGAGACTGAAATAACAATAAATGGCTTTCATCATACTGTTATTCATTTGCGACTTTGAATCTTTTAATAAAGTCTTTGATCATGGTGTTGGTTTTAGTAATTACAGGGGTTTGCATTTCTATATTCCCATAAAAATAAGAAATTTCAAAAAAATATAAAATGTTTATTAAATAAAATCTTCTCTTGCTCTTGCCTTTTCTAGCCAGCCTATCATATTTCTGTAAAACGCAGGACGCTTACGGCTATAATCTAAACTCAAAACATTCTCAATAATTGTTTCAATTAGACTTTCTGATGAATAAAATGATGAAAATCTTGCCCTGAGCATTGAAAAAAAAACTCTTCAATGGGATTTAGTTGTGGTGAATAAGGAGGCAGAAATTTATGATTAATGCCAAGATTATTTAATTTTTGTAAAACTTCCTCCGAATGATGAAAACTGGCATTATCCATTATAAGAACTTTACCAGGATTATTCCTAAAGAACATAGATAATTTATTTTCAATAAAGTTCATAAAACTCTCGGAATTATATGCTCCGCGTTTATACTCAAATGCCAATATCCATTTATGGTAATTACGCACATATAGCTGATATTTTGGCCGCGATTTGCAGGCACATTCTTATAGGCTTTGGTATTCTTTTCTAAATATTCGTAACTTCGCGTAGTATGAGCGTTGAACCCAGTTTCATCAAGAAAAAGTAGGTTTTCGGCCAAGTACCTACTAATTTCGGAGGCATAAATACTCCTTTGGTTTATTTTATCCAACGAGTTACGTTCAACAGGAATCAAACTGAGCCTTTTTCTTGTTATACCGAGTTTTTTGAGTTTTCTCGATATTGAAGATTTTGACAAATTTACATTTGTTCGTAAATTTAACTCATTAGAAATTTCCTGTAAGTCATATCGTTTGCACAATCAACTATGTTTTTAACAACCCGGTCTGTATTCGAAAGCATTTCACATTAAACTCACTTCACGGAAAGACAAATCCAGTATCTATTTGACTTGACTTCAAATACTTTCTGCAATAATTTTGTTAAAATATTAATTTGTAATTTTTTTTAATTGTATTTTTGAATTTAAGAAATGCTCATTTTTTTCCCGATTAGATAAAAAACAATATTTCATGCTTTTATTTGCATACAGGACCAAAAAGGCTGTTAAAAGTATAACATGTCATCCAAATTCCCATTTAATGGCATTTTTCGTTTAAAATAAGTTTAGAAATATAATTTTGTGATGTTTTTAAGACTGTTTCGAGAACAACAGAAGACGCTAGATCTAACAAATAAAGATTGTCAAAAATGCAGCTTTCATAACTGTGATGCTTTTTTGTATTTGGAGGGGCGATGTGTTACAATATAATGTTTTTATATCCACTTACAAATGTCTCCCGCGAGGCTGGCTTCTGCCTGCTTTAAATGCTTTTTATAAGTAATGTTTTTTTTGTTTAGTGTTTTGGAGTTTTCCATCTCCTTTTCTTTCCTTAGTTTCATCCCCTCGATGGTGCATTTACTTAAATAATTGGGAATGGTGGTTTTGGCATGTTTGGCAATAAAAGTGCAGTTGCCCAAATATGGTAGTTTCAGGCCTTAACATAATTGGTTTTTGGCGTCTTCCCATTATCACAACTATGGTGTTGGTCTCTCCAAAGGCCTGTCGAAACACACGCCACTACTTGGGCAGGGCAAGTCTCAGTATGCACCTGGGCTTGTCCCCTAAAATCTCCCTGGCTTAATTGTTCAATCTTCAAAATTTTTTCAATAATACATTTTTCAATCTATAAAAAATGTTTTTTATGCTAAATATTTTTTATTTAAATTTGGTTTTTATCGTCATAAAACATGTTATAAATAACAGTCTGCCTCTTCAAGACATCAAGAAAGTCCCCTTGTTCCTCTAAATATTTCTTCACCACACATGATTTCTTTCCATTATTTATTTGATTTTTTAATTCTGTAAAATCTTCATTTACTTTTCTAGTAAAGAAGCTCTTGTAAGCTGGAGATTTAAATTGTCCAATTGCTTGCAGTAAATTTTTATAAATATCTTTGACATTTGAAGGAATCATTAAAAGGGCTTATAAAATATAATTTTTTTCTAAATATATTTCTCTATTCCTTTAAGATATTCTTTTATTATATTTTCTCGGCTATCACTAATTTCTTTATTTTTATTTACTTCTCTTTCTTTCTCTATAAAATATCTTAAGACTTCTTTATTTTCTTTAGTAAAGTCTAAATATTCTTTGGGAATCATCAAGTCTTCAGAATCTTTAGTAACCTCTTTACAGTTTTTTATAAAATTAGATATTTCATTAACAGGAAATAAATCATTATTTTTGTCTTCTATTTTCTGTATAATAAAATTTAAATCTTTTAGACATTGATTTATTGAATTTGTAAAAATTAGTTTAGTGTCTTTTTTGTAGACCTTCATGAAGGGAACAAAAAAAAATAAGGAAAAATGTAGAAAACTTATCAAGAATTTAAAATTTATGCATTTTTTTATACAAACAAATTTAATACAAAATTAAATACAAAATTAAATACAAAATTTAATACAAAATTAAATACAAAATTAAATACAAAATTAAATTTAAATATAATATTATATAAGTACTTATATATCATATTTAAACTCAAATTATATTTTATTTTTTTTATAAGTTCTTTTTTATGCTATTAAAATAATAGGCTTGATTATCTTTTATATTATTTAGTAAATTAATGACGTCATTGACATAACATTCGTGTTCATTTTTGATTTTTATTATTTCATATTCTAAATTCTTACTCTTCTTAATATTCTCGTCTATTAAATCTTGCGTCGTATTTCTTTTCACTGAAATGTCTTTATAATCTCCTTTTAATTTATCCATTTTATTATAAATTTCTTCTGTACATTTTCTATCATTCTCTTGTAAATTATATATTTTGCTTTCTATATGACTAATCTGTCTTATAATATAATTCAATCTTATTTTACTTGCATTTATAGTGCTTTCTATATTCTGAATAATAATATCTTCATTAGATATAAATGACTCAATATCTTCTATTTCATTATAAATATTCTTTATAATTACACTCTTCTCAATTAATATTTTAAAATCTTCTTTACTTTTATTTAATCCAGAAATTTTATTTATAAAATTTTGTCTTTCAATTTCTAAATTTTTAAGGGACAAATTTTCTCTAACTAAAAGTTCTTTCATTTCTTTTAAAAGTAAAACTAATTTCCCAGGGTCACTGACAACTTGAGTTTTTAATAATTCGATTTCTTTCTTTAAATTCATCACCAATAATTGATGAGAATTCAATTTATCATTTAATTCATCTCTTTCTATTTTTAATTTTTCTGTGTCATTTACTAACCCCCTCTGAATTTTTATAATTTCTTTAAGTTCATTGTCTAAATCATTAATTTCTCCTTCTAAATTTCCTTTGTTTTTATTTTGTGTGTTTAAATTTATTTTTATGTTTTTTATTTCTTTTTCTTTATTTTTTATCTTTTTTTCTATTTCTTCAAACAATTGATTTTTTTCCTCGTTTATGCATTTCATTTTTTTATAAATTTGTTTTTTTGTATCTCTGTACATTGAATAATTTACAGTGTAAGATAAAATATTAATCAATCTTCTTGATTCACAAGATAAATCTTTAATATTGAAATCAGGAATACCAATTTTAGTAAAAAATGAATAAATGTTTTTATAAATTATTAATTGATAAAGAGATTCATCAATATTGTAATCTATTTTAGTATTGCAAAAATAAATAAGTAAATTTTCATATAATCGTAAGAGGAAAGAATTTGTGGGTTTTAAAATGTCAGATTGTCTAAGATCTATTTCTATATCATTAAAATATTGGACTATGTCTTTAAGAGGCAAATCGGGAACATGATTATGCATTTTAAGGGGGTAAAATATTAAACAAACAAATTAACAACGCATAAACACAAAATGCATAAAAAATAGCAAACAAATTTAACAAGACCAACATAATTTATTCTAAATGAATAAACCTAAAAGATACAGAAATATTCTAGAAATTTCAAAATCGAATAATTTGATCATCATCGACATTATCAATAAAAGTTTGGCTTGCTTGTATTAATAGACCCTAATTAAGGGTGTTCATTTTTTGGCCCAAAAATTGAAGTGCAAAAAAAGGAGGAGCAAAAATGTAACAAAAATAATCAATGACTTCTCGTATTTAAATTATTGGATTAATGTTTGTCGCAGTTCGGAGCGGACGCCAAGGGTAAAAAATTAAAAAAAATCTCTTCGGTGAGGATCGAACCAAAAAAAAAGAACAAATAAATGTTCATCTTAAATGATAACCAAAGTTTGTCTCGATTTTTTGAGGGGTAAATTTTTGCTATTTTTTTATAATAATGGGAGGGAATAATGAAAAAAAGGAGAAAAATAAAAAAAACAAAATTTTTAGTACTTTATTCATTACCAAGCAACTTAGATCTGTAGTACTTATTTCTTCTATTATAATGCCATTATCATCTTCATTCCATAATTTTACTTTATTAAATTGTATTATGTCTGTTACAATATAGACCTCAGCATCTAAATGTTCATAAAGAGAATGTCTTCTGGTATTGACGTTGTTGTCCAAGTAAGGTCTTATAAGGACTCTATCTCCTATTTTAAATTCTAAGAAATCATTTCTCCACATACTCCTTTTTCCCATTCTATCTGCAGCAGTTTGTGCATGAATTCTAGCTGCATCATGATAAATTTCATTTAAAAGAGGTTTGTGTCATTAAGAGCATATAGTTACTGGATTTCCTCATTAGTATTGCAATCTAGAACATCTGATAAACTTTCTTCAGAGCGTTCTTCGTCCTCACACTCTTGTTCGTGATTTTCGCCATTAATCGAGTCTAGAATACCCGTGATTCTAGACTCGTTCATTATGTCCTTAATGGGCCTTCCAAACCACAGAGAGAATGGTTTTGTCTCGTAGTAAAGTGTCTTAAATTATTATAAGACCAGGCAACTCGCTCGTACCTTGTTCCATTGCCCACTAAATATTTTTTGTCCTGAGAGTAGATGCAATCATCCTCTTTATTGTTTAATTGCATCGTTCTATCTGTCCTTGTATCCATGGACATCTAGCTCTCCCCCTTACATGTCTTATTTCATATTTCTGACATAAATCGACGAGTGTTTGATTTACAAATTCTCTGCCATATCAGTATGAAGTATATAACAAGAACAAAACGTCCTAAACAATGTTTTAAAAGCATTCCCTACACTAATACTTGATTTGTCATATAGTGGTACCGCCCAACAAAATTTGGTAAAAGAATCTACTATATTCAATAACCATTTATATCCTTCATTGAGTTAGTGATATAGCCGGAGATCAATCAAGTCTGCAACATATCTTTCCCTTGGATACTTTGCTACAATTGGTCTAATAGCTGGTCTAGTTACTAGATTTCTCTTTGATTAACATATATCACAGCTATTCAAGACCCTCTGGATATCTTTTTGTGTTGCGTCGTAGACTTTTGTTTGCAATAATGGAAACAATCTGCCCCGTCCCGCATGCCCATTTGAGACATTAATCAATTTTAAATCGCTGCTAGCTGGTGGTAAAGAATCTTAATAATCTATATAGACCTACTTTAAATCTCGCCCTGAGCTCTGTGATACCGCCAATTACATCCTCAAAAAGATACATTTTTGTGCGTTTTCCCTGAAAGCACCTCTTTCTTTTTTTTCTACCAACCTTGTTGGAACAATAATAGTCTGTAAAAAGACAAAAACTTCTTGTCTTTCATTGTTATTAAATTTTATTTTCATGCCCTTAAAATTAAAGAAATTTTAAATACAAATTACGGCTAAAGTCAGCTTTAACGGAAAAATTTTATATAGGGTTTTTTTTGATTTTTTTGCCCCTTTTTTAAAAAAATGGAGGAGAGAATTCAAACAAGAGAAGAACTTGAAAATATATATTATGAATTGAAAATAGAAAAAGCGAAACGCAAATGTGAATCTCGTGGGGTCAGAAATGAAAATAAAGGACAAAAAAAGCATGATCCTGAGATGTAAATGGACTAAATGCAAATTTAATGTTTCTGTATGGAAAGATACTTTCTTTCAGCATTCTAGACTAGAACATATTACAGTATTGCAGATACTTAATATGTGGTTTCTTGGATATTCTCGTAAGTCTATCTGTCAAATCCTAGGTTGTTCACGGCAATCAATATCTAATATATTAAAAAAGTTTAAGAAATTGATATTTATGAGAAATTTCTGGCCAGTATCGGAATTATAGGTGGTAATAATACTATTGTAGAAATTGATGAATCTAAGATTGGTAAAAATAAATATAATAGAGGCCAACCAGTAAAAGGTTTCTGGTGTTTTGGTATGGTCGAGCGTACCATACAACGCCAAATTATATTTATATATATTGAGAAAAGAGACCAAATAACACTAACTAATCTTTTGTTAAAGTATGTAGACAGAAATAGTACAATTTATAGCGATATGTGGATAGCATACCGTAATTTGGGCTTAATATTTAACCAACATCTGATGGTAAATCATTCTCTACACTTCAGAGACCCAATAACCGGAGTTCATACCAATACCATAGAAGGTAATTGGCGCTCTCTAAAAAATTCTATTACAAATAGAAACAGATCTGTTCGTAGTGCTAAACTTCATTTATTCAGGTATATGCTACAAAGGAACTCTTCTGCCCCGTTTTTCACGCATTATTAAATTATTTATTTTATTTGTTATTTTTGTTTCTTCCTCAACATTTTCTCTCCTCCATTTTTTTAAAAAAGGGGCAAAAAAATCAAAAAAAACCCTATATCGAAATTTTTCCGTTAAAGCTGACTTTAGCCCAAATTACAAATAAACACCAATTTTTTTTTAATTTTTCACCCTTTTCAATTAAGCATTTTCCCTGGCGTCCGCTCCGAACGGTTGCAATAATTTATATTTTTTTAGGACGACAAAGTTTAGTGGTATGCTTACGAGTTTTTTTGCGCATGGGGCGTGGGGTTAAGTCCTGTTTAGAGCTATTGTTTATTTAGATGTATAAGGATTCAGGCAGGGTCTTCCTTGAGGATTTCGAGGGTCACCCGCACTGGAGTTAAAATGGGATTCTAAGTCATAGGTGTCTATGCTTGCATGTGTGAACTTTTTAGGGGATACCCCTCGCACGCCGCAGTTTCTATTAATTCATATATTTCCATCATACATATACTTGGTAACCTTACAAAGGCAATACAGCATTATATATTTAATACTAAATGTTCAGGTCCTTACATTTCTTCAGGCTTAAAGTGAAATTATTGCACAACTAAAAATATTTAAGCAAAGTCTTCAGCAATCCGATTATTGTAGCGACCTAGTGTTGGCCCATCTACGGAAAAAAATAAAAATTTTGTTGCGCAACTAGGACAAACAAAAAGAAACAAAAAGTTACGTTTTTAAATACAAATGTTGCGTCGTGTCCACTATATTTTTGTGTTTATATTTCGTGATGATGACAATAACACTTTAGATAAGTGGACAAGGGAATTACCTTCGATCAATATTAGTATAAATTTCATACCTTAAATAAGGATTAATTTTTTACACAATTTCAAAAGATTAAGGTTTTAAGCATATTTATCTGCAAAAAAAATAAAAGAACAATAAAAATCCTATTTATTGTATCTATTGTGAGTTTTTGGTAGCGCAACCGCACACTGCCTTGACACGATTATTTAGTTCGGTTTTGCCTGTATCATAAAACTTTATGAAACTTCTTTTTAAAAGGGTAATGTCTTTTGCAACTTTATTTTTCTTGCCTTTTTTAATTTCAAGTTTATTACAGTAAATGCCATAAATTGATTCTATCAAATCAGGGACATTTATAGCATTTGTTATTTCATATATTTTCCATATTAATAGTTTCAAATTGTGTATAACCTGTAAAATATCGTGCTTTATGTATAATTTTGTTGTTTTACAAATGATATACTCATTTATTTCTTTAATAAATTCTAACGCATCAATAATTACACCATTGCCAAAAAAAGATTTTTTTTCGATTTGTTCCTTGATCGACGTGGTCCTTTTCATCATTTTCTCTCTGTATCTGTATTTGAAAGAATCAATATAATTTCTTAAATTATTGATTTCTTCTTTAGCACAAAAAGAATCAAAATTATAATCTCTTATTGGTATAGGATTCTGTAACATATAATCTTGTTCTTTTTTATGAATTTCGCAAAATTTATTTTTCATTTCTGATAGTTTCTTATCTAGTGATGCATCATTATCTTTTTCATTTGTATGGTTTTCTTTGCATTCGTCATAAAATAGTTGTTGATAATTATTGTTTAAATAAGATTTATTATTTGTCAAATTACTTTTATATATTGGATTTTCATCGGAAATTATCGGTTCCACTGCATTTTTCTGTTTAAATTTATTATTGCATTGAAAAGTAGAACTGTCTTGATAATAAATTTCTTCTCTCTCCCAAATTTCCGCTATATCTCTCGAAACTTCTTGCATTAATTCTTCATTTGTCTGATATGTTGTGTTTTGTGAAAAGTTCTCATCGTTTTTCAAATAATTAACTAAATTTTGTATTTGCATTTCTTCTGATGTTTTTTTGTTTTCTTGATATTTATTTTTTTCCATAGCTGGTCCATAATTTTTTTCATAGTAATCCATTATATCCTCAACAAATTCAGTCTCTTCGTTTTCATCATACCCCTCTGCCATAATTGTATCAAAATCAAGACTCGTATTGCTATCTATTTGGTTATAATTCGGTAGATGTTCAATTATTGTAGTATTAAATATGTTATTTGAACATTTTAGTAGAAAGAAGTATAAAAACATGGGATAAATATTAATTTTTTTACAATAATATTAATATTTAACATAAATTGATTTTTTTAAAATCAATTTTTATATTTTATAAAGATCTAATAAAGCCGGGCATTATTGTGTGTTCATGCGTATACTATCTTTTTTTCAAAAAAGAAAATTTGATTTACGCATTAGGGCCCATTAACCATTTTTGGCTAATGTATATTGGAAGGTGATATGATTTTTAAATCAGTAATTATAAATTTCTAGCAAGTTTTAAAAAACAACATAAAATACAAATGTTTTTTTGGCTTTATAAAGATATTTTATTATGTTTAAGTATTAATTTTACCACTTATCGATCAAATTTTTAATGCTAAAAGTTTTTGCAATTTTTTGTGGAGGATTTAATTCATCTATATGACACTTCTGATATTATTTGTGAACTTAGTTTTACAAGAATAATAGGTAAATTAAAATGTATTTTAACAATATAAACTTCTATAAGTTCCTCAAATGACACCTATAATCTATTTTTAAAATCATGATAACGTAAAGTACTGAGTATATAATTTTTAGATCAAAAATTACAAAAATTGTTAAAAAATTGAATAAAAATCATTTTGAAAATTCCAATAGAAAATAGTAAATGAAGATTTAGACATAAGCAAATGTATCAAGACAGAATTATATAATAATATCATATAAATAATAAATGTAAAGCGCCAGCGTTGACTTGCCAAAAAACGTAAAATGAAGGGAAAAAATAAACACAAAGAAATTTTTAAAATTGAATGTTTATATTAGAGTTTTAAGCTTAAACATAAGTAAAAAATGTGTACGCTCTTTGTTTAACATTATACTTTGTTGTTTGAGAAAATTTTCGTAATCGTAACTTTGTATAAAAAAAAATAAAAGTTTGAGCTATTTCAATTAGTAAATTATCAAAATTTTTAGCTATATTAATCTGTCATCAAATCCAAAAGGATATCTGGAGTTATGGACTAATAAATGATGTTCTATTCTAGCAAGTCAATTTAAATCAACGAAAAGTATGATTTTTTCCTCAAAAACATTAATCTACACAACTCTTTTATTTACTGTCCCAATAAACATTCAATTTTTTTTATACAATCATTTAAAACCCTTTTCTCATTCTAGGTACAAACAAAATCCTAATAATTTTTATAATAAGTCAAATGAACCTGCTTTGTTGCACCATGTTTGGCTAGATTGTATTGCGAACAATTTTATCGAGATGGTTGAAAGATTCATTTTCATATTTATTTCTAGAATTTGCAACGGCCATCGTAACTTTATCAATTCCATGTTTTTGAATAGTTTTAGTTAATGTTCAGTTATATCTTTATATTTGACTCTTAAACTGTATCGACGCAGCCTATTATGTTTTTTACAAATCAAAGTCTATACAAAGCTGTTATATATTAAACCTACTGAATTCCTTATATCAGGGGTCGGCAACCTTTTTGAAAAAAAGTTCGAAATGGGCAATTGCAAAATCTTAAAACGAAAAACGGGCTTAAGCTCAAAAAAATATTTAAGAAAATTAAAATAAATGCTCTGGAAATCCTTTTAAAAAAAACATTTCGTAGCGAATAATACGATTATGATTTTTTTAGTATTTTTTTAAAGATAGGCATCTTTAACAAGTATTAATTCTTTATATTAAAACAAAAATTATAATTAAATATTTTTACAAGAGTTTTCTTAAGTGATTAAAAAATCGGAAAAAAATAAATTTAATGGTTTTATATAGATTAATAGACATTGTTTTGACAAGAATGCGAAGCAAATTTCTTCATAATTACTTTAAAGAGGTTTCAATTTTGTTTTCGATTAAATCTCGAAGAAATAACAAAAATTAACTACGTGTAGAGAAATACTTAGAAGCAATACTTTTTAATGAGAAACTTGATTTTGCATGTCATCTGCAATTTGGTCATAATTAATGATATGGGATGAATTGGCAGCTCTTAAACAGTTATCTAAATGTTTGTCCAGAAGTTGTGTTCGATATTTTGATTTTAAATACGTCATGTAGGAAAAAAGAGCTATACAATTATATGTGGTTTCACAATATGAAAATATTTTGAGTGCACATTTTCTTAAAATGGGAAAACTATTATTTGAAACCAATTTTCAAAAAGCCTTGTCTAAATAATGAGATTTTAAAACTACATCAATCTTCAAATACATAATTTCAATTTCTAAGTCATCCATGTTTACTATATAAAACAAATTAGAAATTTTTACTAGTAAATCAGAATCAAAAACATTAAAAGGATTAACAAAAAATGGAATTACTTCCTATAATGATCGAAAATCATAAATCTTTTATAAAACTCAATCAGTAATAAATCTATTGCACCCTTGTACGATGTAGGATCATATTCATAAATATTTAATTTTATTTTTTCAATTATTAACTTAATCTTTTGAAAATGAGATAAGGATTTCTTCATTAAATGTATTTTTAAAGTTCTAACTTATTTGCAAAAGAATTAATTAAGCTCATCATATCTGCAATATGTGAATTCTTTTGTTGTAATTTTAAATTTAGTTCGTTAAATTTCATTGTGATATCCGCTAAAAATTCAAGATCTAATAACGAGCTTTTATTTTCTAATTCTATATAAGTTTCATTTCTCATTGCAATAAATTCCTTTATTTGAGGTAAAAGCTTAATAAAGCGTTCAAGAACTTTGCCTCGGCTAAGACATATCACTTCTGTATGAAGAACTAATTCATTAAATCTCCGTTTTCTTCCTCCAAAAGCAGCTTAAACAGACTATGTTGAGTTGCTTTGGCTCTTATCGAATTTTTAATTTTAGTAACAATTAAAAAAATATGATTAAAATTATTATTTTTTTAAAATAAAACTTGTTGATGAATTATACAGTGATATGAAATAAACTTATGAAACAAAGAATCTTTTCTACATAAACCAATAAATCCGTTTTCTTTTCCGACAATTGCTCGTGCACCATCAGTAGCAATAGAAGAAAGTTTTCGAAGTGGTATATTTTTATCGACAATAAATTTTTTAAATAAAGAAAAAATGTCTTTTCCCGTTGTACGAGCAGTTAAAGGTAGAATTTTCAAAAATTCCTCTTTAGTTGAAAAGTCATTAAATACCATTTTTATAGAAACAATTAGTTGTGCTGTGTCAACTACATCGGTAGATTCATCAAGCTGAAAAGAGAAATACATACAATTTCTTAAGTCTTTATCTAATTCTGATTCTAAATTATTAGCAATTAATTCCATTCTTCATGATGCAGTTCTAGCTGATAATGCAACATATTAATAGCTTTTAAAAATTCGGTCTTGTTTTCAAAATCTTCAAAAAGAGAATCCGACGCTGTTATCATAGCTCTTTTATAATTTCTGCATCAGTAAAGGGGGGGTTTTTCTTAGCCAACAGATGTGCAACTTTTATTGAAGCTGCAGTGGCCGCCTTTGAAAGCTCTTTTGGCTTTGTAAAACATCCTGCTGTTTTATAATTGCTGATTTTAAAGATATCAACTTACTTTTTTGCAGTTCAGAATTCAGTGGGCATTCAATATTTATATTTTCATGCAAACTATTGAAGTGTCGTTCTAAGTTACTTTTTTTGCATATTGCAATGCTTTTGTTGCACAATAAACAAATGCACCTACCTTGAAAGGTAAAAAGAAAAAAATCTTCATCCCATAAATTATTGAATTGATAATTTCTTTTTTTTTGAAGGTTCCATAAAGGGGCAAAAAAAATTTGTAATAAATTTTAAAAATTTATTGAATTTTGCATAGGCATGTTTTATGGCATAATTATTGTCAAAATAAATTTTAAAGAACTTTATAATTGAAATAAAAAATTTTATTGTTATAATCTTCATATGTAAGAAAATTTTTGTTAGAAGATCTTTTTGCTCGACGAAAAGTACATCAACTCCTTATAATTTACTCCCAATATTTAGTATTAAAAATGTAATTGACCATTTATTTTCAAAAAATGAAATATTAAATTTTTAAAATTTCTTCTCAATGAGAAAAATGAAAACGGGCGCACAAAATTATTGAAACGGGCGCTTCGTTGCCGACCCCTGCTCTATATGTATTCTATTTAATTAATTCCCAATTTTTCATATTACATTTTTTTAATACTAAAAATGTCTGTTTTATGAAAATAAACGTAAAAAGCATTGCTGAAGTTGCTACCATGACGCATCGAGTGCAAATTATGATAAAATATGTGATATGTTTACATTAGTGTGTTTAAAGCCAAGGAGCAGTTTCAGACATTTCATGTAAAGAGACGATCATACCCCTGTGCGACTTTAAAAAGTTGAAAAATACCAGGAACTAACACAGAAAAATGTAAAATCATATGAATTATATGATTTTAAACCAGATATAAATTTAACTGAACTCCTTAAAAACACAAGTCTCTATTTCTAGTTAAATAATACTCAATCAAAATTTGAACAACATTTTATTGATACACTTATATTTATAATTATATTAATCAACATTAAAATCAAATTCAGAAATTATACGAAATCAAGGAGAGTTCTATAAGATAAAACCATTAAAAAACTGTATAAAAATATACCTGTTTATTGATTTTTCAAAAGAGACAAAAATCAAACTTTCAAAAGCATTGTAAAATGCATATCTAACACTAAATATCTAAACACTTATACGGGCTATGAAATGAATTCTTGCTTAACGCTTAATATTGAAATAATGCTTTTGGGATTTGATTGTTGTACTGAACTAGTGTTGTGATGTCTACGAAAAAAATTAATTTTTTGTTAGAGAACTGAGACATACGCTACTCATATGCGGTCAAATATTAAACCACAAAAGTTGTGCCATGATTAATACTTTTTGTGTTCATAATTTTTATGCTAAAATTAATCTTATGATATAAGTGACGGCGATAATACGACCCATCAATAAAAGTATAAATTTTTATACCTCAGATAAGATAAATTTTCAATACCGTTTCAAAAAGATTGAGGTATCAAGTATAATAACCTGCAAAATATAATAAATGAATAATAAAAATCTTATTTATTAAATATATTGTAAGTTTTTTTTATGCAATCACATAATTTCTTGATACGTTCAAGCAATATAGTTTTACCTGAACCATAGAAATATATAAATCTTATTCTCAGAATGTTAATGTCATTTAGAATTTCATTCATTAAATAGTTACTGTTTTCAAATTTAGTATGTGAAACAATATAAATTAATTTTATCAATTCAGGGACATTAATAGAATTTGTTATTTCATCTATTTTCCAAGCAAATAGTCCCAAAGCGCGTTTATACTGTAAAAAATCAAACTCTACTTTAGATTTTGTTGTTTTTTGAAACATATACTCATTTATTTCTTTAATAAATTCTAAAGCATCAATAATTACACCATTGACAAAAAAAGATTTTTTTTCGATTTGTTCCTTAATCGACGTGGTCTTTTTCAATATTTGCTCTCTGTATCTGTATTTGAAACTACAAATATATTTTTTTTGTTTATCAATTTTGTCTTCGACACAGAATGAATTATTCTTTAGACGGCTAGGTGATATGGGATTCTGTGACATATTAACTTGTTCTTGTTGTTTGATTCCGATAAATTTATTTTTCATTTCTGATAGTTTCTTAACTAGTGATGCATCATTATCTTTTTCATTTATATAGTTTTGGTTGCATTCGTCATAAAATAGTTGTTGATAATTTGTGTTCAAATAAGATTTATCATTTGTCAAATTACTTTTATATATTGGATTTTCATCGGAATTTATCGGTTCCACTGCATTTTGCTGTATAAAGTCATTATTGCATTGAAAAATAATACTGTCTTGATGAAAATTTTCTTCCCGCTCCCAAATTTCCGCTATATCTCTCGAAACTTCTTGCATTAATTCTTCATTTGTCTGATATGTTGTGTTTTGTAAAAAGTTCTCATCGGTTTTCAAATAATTAACTAAATTTTGTATTTGCATTTCTTCTGTGGTTTCTTCGTTGTCATAGTAATAACTTCCGTTCATTATTAATTTCTTATGATTTTCGTAGTAGTCCATTTTCTCTTCAACAAGCTCATTCTCTCTATTTTCATTACAATCCTCTGTCATAACTATATCAAAATCGAAACTTACATTGCTATCTATTTGATTATAGTTCTGTGGTTGTTGAAGCACTTCAGTATTATATGTATTGAATATTTCATTTGAGCATTTTAGTAGCAAGATAAAAAAATACATGGGGATAACTTACAAAATTTTTAATTACAATAAAAAAAAAACTTAAATATCATCATTAATGACTTTTTTGATTAAAAAAAATTTATATATTCTAGAATACTAGTAAAGCTTGTTATTTACATCTTTATTCTAATTTTCATTAACCATTTTTGGTTTAAGCATTAAAAAGAAAAATCTGCAATAAAAATTAGAAATTTCAAATTTTTAGAAAGGTTTAAAAAATTCTTAAATTCCAAATGTTCTTTTATTTCATAAAAATGATTTATTGTCTCATAAGTATAAATTTTGACACTCATCATTAAAATTTTTAGTGCTACAACAATATGCAATTTTTTGTGTATGAGTTAAATCACCTCTATGACACTTCTGATATTATTTTCGAAGTTAGTTCTACAAGAATAATAGGCCAATTAAAATTAATTTTAACAATATACACTCTTAAAAGTCCTTAAAATGACGCCTATAATCTAATTTAATATCATAATAACGTAAATTACTAAGTAAGTAGTTTTTAAATCTAAAGTTAAAAAAATAGTCAAAATATTGGAGGAAAATCATTTTACAATAAATTATTAAAAATAATAAATAATGATTTAGATATAGACAAATGTATCAAGACAGGATTATATAATAATATCATATAATTAATTATTTTAAAGAGCCGGCGTTGACTCGCCCCCGCAACGTTTATAAAAAATATACAAATGCATTTTTAAAATATTTAATTTCTAAAAAGGGTATTAAGGTTGAAGAGAATTTTTTTTGTACGCTCTTCGGTTTTTTATTTCACTATGTTGTTTGAGAAAATTTTCGTAATGGTCACTTTGTAGAAAAAAGAATGATAATTGTAGTTGTTCATTTTAGTATTATTTTTTCGAATATTAGTTATATTGATATATCACCAAATCGAAAAGTATATCTGATGCTATGGGCTAATAAATGACTCTCCATTCTAGCAAGTTTATTTGAATTAAAAAAAAAAAGAAATTTTTTTTTCTGGGAACGCTGGTCGACACATTTCTTTTATTTTCTTCTCAGATATCTTTTCATTTTCTTTTATACTGTCATTTGAGGACACACCCAACCCGAGTACAAACAGTATAAAACCCTTATGATTTTAAGAAAAAGTCAAATAAAATTGCTTTATCTCACTATGTTTGGTTAAATTGTAGTTCTAAACGACTTATCAAGATGTTTGAGCCATTCCCTACCATCTTCGGCTCTAGAATCCTCAGCGGCTATCGAACATTCTTTAAGTATATGTTTTAAATAGTCTCAGAAATTGATTAAATAATCCTTTTGTTTACATGTTAAACTGTGGGTGACGCATTCTATTTTGTTTTTTTTTCATTTCAAAGTCTATACAAAGCTGTTTTGGTGAATTGCCGTTTGGAACCCGCTTTGAAAAAATATACACGCATTGAAAATTTAAAAAAAGAAAAAATAAAGAGAATTGTAAAAAAAGACTTAGCAATTTATTTTGAATAATAAAAGAAGATGATTTATAGGTTGATTTTTCGGTATTCGATAAGAACAGTAAAAGGTACTCATAGTGTTCGTCCTGGGTTGCTCAATGTCTAGACCCCATAATTTTTTTTAAAAGAAGCCAAAATCTCTCAATTTGTATGGTATTGTGTCTTATAACCGTTAAAATTTACGACGTAATAAACAGTTTTGTGCTCCATTCCAGTGGTTTGTCTAGTGCGGCATCATATGCTGCCATTGATTATGATCACAATGTGAACTTATTGCATGATGTTGTATCATCTCAGGAGAATAGCCGGATTTCTACTAGACACAGGTCAAGTAGGGCACACACTGGTTCTGCGTTATTCAATTTTTTAAAAATGAACTTTAATTCATTTTCATATTCACATACACTCTCTTTTTAACAAATTTTGTCATTTTTAAAGAAAGTCCTTTCAAATTTTCAATGCGGGGTCCAAACGGTCACGTACCGCTGTTTTATATTAAACCTACTGAATTCTTATATTTTTGCTTCGAAAGATCTTGAGTATAGGTCAACATGTAAATAAAAATTCTAGGTTATTTGTAACCTCTTTTCCGGGTTTATTTGTTAACGGAAAGCACCAGATAAAATCAGAATGCACATACATTACATTAACCCCTAACAATCCCATCATAGAACTTTTTATGTTGCGTCATATCGATTAAATCGATCATAATTCTATTCATTCATATAATGACCGCAATTTAGACCTGGCGCTCTTTTTTAAAGGTTGTTATTGTCCACATGTGTTGCATTCGGACCGCCTTTTCTTTTAATGTCCCCGCGGGGTCCTATAGAACATTGTTGCATGATATTTTTCAAACAGTAAACACCTCTATGATGAAGCCAATCAAAATTTTTTTTAAAAATCAATAGCTTCAAACAGTTCACTATATAGATCGTTTCTACCTTGGCCTCGTCCTATAAATATAACGGACTGCCTATAAGATGGCAATTTAAAACTTTCCCATTTTTTGTTCCTTGTACAAAAAAACCTCAATCATGCTTCTTTGAGTTAATACTATAATATTGTACTCAACAGCATTATTGTGAGACTGAAAAAATTTATAAAGGGGTAAAAACAGCTCATCTAACAAATATCACTGGCAAAGGTTTGTTTTTTTAAAAAATATAAAATTTTTTTATTTGTGTGCGATAGGCTCTAGTGGTTTGCTAACAAGTTCCCAGCGCACTAGCCAGGAGTTAACCCCTTTCGGAGGTATTTATTTAATTGACAAAAAATCTTTACGGGTTCTCTTAGGACAATTCAAGGTGATCAACACTGCCTGTTCACAATTAATATACAATATTTGTAAAGAAATTTTATAACTAAAAAGACACATGAAGTTTTTTTTGTCTTGATCTTGAATAAGATAGGAATTATAAATGATAACATTAAGAGAGTAGTAGACCTTTAATAAAATACTTGAATTAACGAGAAGGATTTTAATGTTTTAAAAAAACTAGGTTATAAAGATTTATTGTAAAAAAAAAAAGACGCTTTTTTAAAATTTCTTTAGAGTGAGTTCTTAATAAAGTTAAAATGAATTCAATAATTTTCTGAAATTATTTATTAATACATAGGGGAACAGGTGTTCATTCGCAATTAAGAGAATATTTTCGGAGGCAATTATAAGACGTAGGGAAATTTAATAATTTCAAAAATGATAAGGAAACATCGTTAGAAATAAATATACTGTCAACTTGTTCCTATTTGATAACGTAGAAAAATATATATAACATTTTACAAGAGGCCGTATTAGCCCAAATAAATAGAATCATATCGCCTAATTATACAACGAAACATAAAATTTGCACTTGCTATTTAGCCTCCGCAAAGGCAAATAAAACATTATCTTATATTAGCCATCATTTGAATGAATAGTAGCATACTGTTGTTTTACCACCATACTATTATTAAGATAGATCTGCTAGCTAGGAATTAAAACTTCCTTGGTTGTGTAGTTTATTGTGATATATTATACATTATCATGGTTAAGCCTGTCTTTTACAAATGTTATAAGACAGAAGTATGATACAAATAGAAACGATTTGACTAACAGCATCTGATAACTCCCAAATACAACAATCGAAGGCAACGCTAAATGATATTTATCATTGGCTTTTACTGCAACCTTTAACCACCACTGAGACAATAATAAAGTAAATTATAAACAACTTATTTATCAAGGCACAGGAAGAAGCATCATAGAAAATTTAGTGAAATCTGTTCACTTTCTGCATGGAAAGCCACATGAACGTGTTTACAGTACATAAAAATAAAAAATAAACACCTCCGTCCTTAGGTATGCGGCCTGTTCTAAAGTAAAATTCGACAGAACTAAGCTATTGTTGTCTGTCCTTGACAAGTTTTTTGTAAATTCAACACGAAAGTTTTTATTTGTTTTCCTTTTGACATAGGGCAAAAATTAAATGTTTAAAAACATGAAAGGGGGAAAATATATCCTCTAAGAAATAGAGATGTCACGTGACATTATTTACACCATTATATTCATAATCCACCAATTTTTATCTTATAAATAAATTTTTTTTTCTACCCCAAATGAATAAATCTGAAAAATACAAAAATATTTTAAAAATCATAAAATCTACTAATCTGTCTCTCCCCGACATAATCTATAAAAATATTGATGACAAACACATCTACTTAGAACTTCTTATGACTCCTGATCTACTTCCATATTTAATTTCCACTTCTGAATTACATTTTTCCGATTATTTTTATTTACTTTACAAATTCACCAGTAAGTTTAAAATTACTGACAATTTATTAAAAATTAAATGTTTAAATTTTTTTAAATATAAAAAATTACGAGGAATAATTTTGAAAATATTAAAATTTTATAAAGTAAAAAATTTCCAAAATGATGACATTTATAATAAAATTAATACAAATGAGTTTAAATATGTAAAAAAGTTTATAAATGTTCATGACTGGGAATCTTTCCCAATTAAATATACGAAACAAGGATATAGAAATTTAAAAATTTTACGAAATAATGAGAAGATAGAAGTAGAAGAAAATAGTTTAAGGACTTTATTCTTGTTTGGGAAGTGTAAAGATGATTTTTATAAACATGAAGATGAAGAAGTAAGAATTGAGAATTTTTTAAATCATTTTAGACAACGTAAAAAAAATTTACAAGATCAACAAATCCAAATCATAAGCCAACAAGATCAACATAATGATAAAAAAGAATCTAATATTATTTTTTTACAAAATTTTATAAAAGATAATATTTATATAGAAAATATAAGAAATATTGATTATTTAATAGAAAACATACAAAAAATAGATTCTAATGACGCCATAGAAAATGAGACAATATTAGATCCAGACTTCTTGGTTTTTCTTATAAATCATGAAGATGTAAATACAAGATATTTAGGATATTCTTTATTCAATGAAGAATATCATAATCATGATCTACTAAATAATTTAATCTTTGATAAGTCCAAGATTATTAGAGACAAATTTATAAAAAAATTTAAAATAGATATTCCAAATAAAACTAATAATGAATTATATTATAAAACTAATATAGAATTATATTATAAAAATATAGAATTATATTATAGAAATAATGAATTATATTATAAAAATATAGAATTATATTATAAAAATATAGAATTATATTATAAAAATATAGATAAGTTATCAGATCTTCTTATAGAAGAGACAAATCTCAAATACATTCTCAAACTTGAGAAATGTCTCAATGTTTTATTTAAACATGCAGACACTTTTAATTACTCAGATTTAATAAGTAGAATATTTAAGAAATCTCCTTCTCTAAATATCAGGAAGAGTGGTGGCCTGAGTGTCATTTGTAAATGTCTCTTAAAAAATAAAATGAACAGACTTAGAAATCTCAAGTTAATCTCAGAATATTTAGAGATTAAAAAGCACGGCTTTATGAAAAATGAACATTCTTTTAATATTTTCTTAGAAATATTCAAGAAATATAAAATCTTAGACGACTCAGAAGCAATGAAGATTGTACTTGAGAATGTTGACAGTGAGAAATTTATAGTGAAAAATATGTGTATAAGAATGTATGAGATAATTTTTAAGAGAGGAGAAGTAATAAATATAGAGAATAAGGAATATAAAGACGACTCTATGTTTTTATTTCTGTGTATTGTAGAGAAATATAAAGAACACGACTTAAGACAAATAAAATGTGAGGGAAATAACCAACTAATAAAAGCGAAACTCAATGAACTAAGAAATATAAAATACTAAGTAAGAGAAATCAAAAAAAGAGAAGTTTTATTTTACTAAAGTAGAATGAAAGCTCTTATATTTAAAAAGCTTACTTATAATTTGATTTGACCCTTCTTATGGATTTTGATACAAATATAGAAATAATTGAAGAATCAGAAATAAATCTGGAATCTCTCCGTGACTCAATAAATAATTTTATAGAAGAAAATCCAAATATAAAAAGTATCCAGAAGATCTACTTTGATGAACTAATAGATTTCATAAATAAACAAACATCTTAATTTTTAAAAATACATCTTAAATTTAAATATACATCTTAATTTTTAAACATACATCTCGATTTTAAACAAACATCTTAATTTTAAACATACAGTTTAATTTTAAATATACATCTTAATTTTTAAACATACAGTTTAATTTTAAATTTATTTTTTTCCCCTTATGAATTTGGATTTTAGTAAAGAAGCCCTAAAAAGCGGCAGTTCTTACGTCTCAAGAAAATTCAGCCTGAATTTTCTTCATTCTTATTTCAACATAGACAACACCTTCGTATACAAGAAAATCTTAATGATCTTCTTTCCTTTTACATTTAACTGGGAAGATGATTCATTAACAAGACCAGATCTTTATATTCCTATAATGAGCTTCTTTACTTACATTTTAGTAAAAGGAATGTATTACGGTCTTCTTAATAATTTCTTACCAGAGAAAATTGGACTTATTTTTACTCGTCTAATATTCCTGGAAATTGTAATATGTTTTATTGTAAAAGGCTTTTCTTATTTTATGAATATAAAAATAAGAAGTTTAGATATGCTGTGCTTTTCAGGGTACAAATATTTCACAATATTATTTTTACAACTTGTGCCTAAAATTATAATTATAAGATTTATTATAAAAGGGTATTTTTATACAAGTTTCTTCTTTTTTCTTAGTAGGAGTTTGAAGAGTAGATTGTTTAATGAGTTTAGTAATGAGAAGATAAAAAAGATATATTTTATATTTGGATTTGTATTTATGCAGATATGTTTTGTATTTATATTTTCATAGAAAAAAATAAAAAAAACTTGCACTAAAATGAGTGTGTTATATATCAAATTACTTATAGTTTTTATTTTTATTTATGCATTTTTATATTTATTTATGTTTATGCATGAATTTTAAATTTATACTAAATTAGTTTATTTTTATGCAAGAAAACTATAAATAATATAATAAATAATTGCATAAATAATTAAATATTTTTAAATATTTTATGCATAAACAAATATAAATTTAAAAATGCTTAAAAACCCCCTTCTTATGGTTTTTAAACTCATAAAAAATATGTTCAAGAAAAAAGACGAAATATCTGGAGACTTAAAAATAAATCAAAAATTAGTCCTAGAAAATTGTAACTTAAATCTAGTGGATTCAATTTTATCATTTTCAGAATCTTACAAATTCGAAATAAAAAACATCAAAGACTTAAAGCTCGACACTAAAAGCAACGAAGATTCAAAAGATTCCAATTCTTTGTCTTTCACTTATGATCATAAAAAGATCAAATTTACTTCTAATTCAGATCTCAAAGATTTATTCCTTAAAATTCATCCTCTTACTTCAGAAAATACTGTATTATTTTCTACCATAAATTTCATTTACAAATTCTACGACACAACTCAAAATAATTTCAAAGATACTCAACCAGATTTATTATTAAGAATTATTGAAGATAACAAAACTAAATATTTAAAAATAGAATCAGATGACGAAATATTACATTTTGAGGAAATTAATAATGACACACAATATTATTTAGATAAAAATAATTTAATATTTGTTTGGTCAGTTATGAAAGATGACTTGTGGTTTACTTTTAATTTACAATTTGATGATAAATTAATTTATCTTGAATTTGTTAGTAAATATTTGATGAGTACTTATAAAATAGAAGAAAATGAAGAATATTTTGAGAAAATGGAAATAGAAAATTATAAATCTAAAGAAAAAGAAGAAATATTTTATGATTTAAAAAGTTCAAGTGAAGAAGAAACATTAAATATTGATAAAGTTAAAGATGATAATAATAAATTTAATGATAATAAATTTAATGAACATTTAGTGGTTGGAAATGAAAGAGCTTTCGTCACTCGTGGTTCATCTGTTGGAATATTTGAAAATACAAATGATGGTTTAGAATTTAGAGAAAATTTATCAGAAATTATGGAAAATCCTGCTAAGAAAATAATAAGTCATGATAATTGTAAATCTCTAATTTATTTAGATAAAAATAATACTAAAATTTTACACAAAATAGATTTAGAAAGAGGAGATGTTGTAGAAACTTGGAATGTAAATAAAAATATAAATGATTATTTTGAAGCCTCAAAATTAGTAGACAATCAGACACTTGTCGGATTATCAGATTATTCAGTTTTCAGAATTGACCCTAGAACTAAAGAGAAAGTTACAGAATCTAAAGATTATAAAATGAAAAATGAGTTCATGTGTGGCATGTCCACGTCTAAAGGTCATGTGGCAGTAGCTAGTAAAAATGGAGATTTAAGGTTATACGATAAATTGGACAAAAGGGCGAAGTCCCTTTTGCCCGGATTTGGTGATGAGGTGAAGCACGTTGACGTGACCACGAATGGACAGAATATTATATGTACTTGTAAGAATTATCTTTTGTTGTATGTAGTAGATGGGAATTATAAAAATCAAGTTGGTAAAGACAAGCCTGTCCCTAAGAAATTGACACTTAGGCCTGAACATTTGGCTTATATAAATGAAGAGATAAATTTTACACCTGCTAAGTTTAGTACAGATTCTAATGAGGATAGTATTATTACTAGTACAGGGAAATATGTAGTAAGATGGAATCTTAAGGAAGTTATTAGTGGACAAGTTTATTCTTACCAGTTGAGTAAATGTAGTGATTTAGTTGTGGCAGATAATTTTGAGTTTGGGGTTAATGACAATATAATAGTGACCATGCCTGATGATGTAAGGAGTCTTAAGGGGAGTAAATTAAGGAGGCCCAATAAGCGAACATTTGAATAAAAAAATATATAAAAAGAATGAAGTAATAATATATTATATTATATTATAATGACATTATGTTGTACTTATTATATTTTACTTATAATAATATACTTATAATTATAATTATAATATCATATGTAATATCGTATTATTATAATGACATTATATTAATTTATACTATATTTAGTTTGCTTTTTATAATCCATCGGTAATATCATGTCTTTTAATCCCCATATACCTTTCTTCCTCTTTATTGATTCCTTCTCATTTATAATCATCTTATCTTTATACTTCCCATACACCCCATCTCTCCCTTTATAAACACAAGCATATCCTTTTTTAATCATCTCTATATTAATATTAATACTATCTAAAAACACTATAGCCAATATTCTACTATACCTGTCTACACCAAGTATCTCTAAATACACTGTCTTATTCAAAATCAAACTTGATAGAAAAAGCTTACTCTCTTGAGACAGAGGCTGAGCGGGAATATTAAAATACCTCGTCTCTGGGGCGTCAATCCCGGCTAGACGGATCTTCAACTTTGAAGATGAAGAAGGTTTACTAGATCTGAACAGAGGGACATGGAAGAAATGGAAGCCGTCTCCGTCTGATATATAAGTGGCTATACCTGATAATTTAAGGCCAGTGCAGTCACGGGGTAAATCATTTATAGAAGAAATGCGCCTGGATTTGGAGTAAAGAACTTTGAGAAGGAAAATGAGGAATAGAAAGAAGAAAGAGAAAACAAGATGACTGGTAGTGATCTCTAATTTCATATTTAAGGGGCAGAAAAAAGGCACATTTGAGGGTATGGGAGCAAGATTGGGATGCTATAAATATAGCAGAGATTCATAAACATCAGGTTCTTGTAGAAACTCAGAACTTTCTTCAAGTATCATTTTGTACGTAGCATTTGAGACATGTACAAGATGTGTCTTAAGGCACTAGATAGGCGAGTTAATTTATGAGACGATTTTATACATGTGGGCCTAAACTTATATATGCTAAATTTAACACGGATTTGATCTTGGATTATATTGAGTTAGTACGATGATGTCTCTTCTTCGAATTAATAGTTACTTTAATTAAATTGAACTAAATATAATAAAAATCATACTCAGAAACTTGCTAAGTTGAAAAATAAAATGTATTTTTTTGAATAAGAATCTCACAGTACCAGTTGGATGTTTAAAACATAAATCCTAAGAAATATGATATTTCTGTAGACATTTCATAAATCCTAAGAAATATGATGTTTGTTTTTTTTTTATAATTTTCGAAGGAAGATCTTTCTTTTTTATTTATGCTGAATTTTTATTTTTAAGCTTAAATTTGTTTGGAAATTATTTAATGCTTCTTAAAATTATATGGTTTTTAGCTCCTTTTTATTGTACTAAAAAAATCTCAACTTGCTTTTAATTTGATTATAATTATTTTTCGCCCTCTATGGAATCTAACAAAGATGACTACTCATCCAATAAAGATGATTATTCATTAAGTAAAGATGATTGTGTATCCAATAAAGATGACTACACATCCAATAAAGTTCATATATCCAATAAAGTATACATATCCAATAAAGTTCACCACATATATAATAAAGTTCACTACACATTTAATGAAAATTTCACTATTCCACAAATTAGAAATCTAAACACTCTCGTTATTAAAGAAATCCCTCCTCTTAATACTTATAACTTGTCTCTTTCTGACAATTTATCTTACATTAATACTAATATTAAAAATATCAAGAAACTTGATTGTACTTGGAAAGATACCTACAAACTAGAAATAAACCACAGACTTGATTTCATACCAGGAGACAGTATTGGTCTACTCTGTAGTAACAATTTAAATCTAGTAAATAAAATATTAGAAATTTGTAATTTACCAAAAGACAAGTCTGTTTTTATATCTCAGAAATCTAGAAATGGCTTCAATTTTGAAGGATCTCTTTTTGATTTCTTCAGTCATGTCTTTGATTTCACTTCTCTGCCTAAAAAGGCCTGGTTAGTCGACATATCAAAAACAAGTCAAAAAAAGACAGAACTTCTTTATCTGGCGAGTAAAGAAGGAAGTAAAGATTATTTAGGGATGATAAGGAATTGGAATAATGTGCTTGATATTATAAATGAGTTTAAGTGTAAACCCAGTTTAGAAGAATTAATAATGAATTGTCAGGTTATTAAGCCTAGATATTATTCATTGACAAATCTAGTAGAAGATAATTGTGAAGTGATAATTAATACAGTGAGAAATGGGGAGAGATTTGGACATGTATCAAATTTCATAAGCACAATTTACACCAGAAAAGAAGAATTAAATAATACAAGTAAGACAGATAAGACAGATAATATAAGTAAGACGAATAAGACGAATGGGACGAATAAGACAGATAATATAAGTAAGATGAATAAGACAGATAATATTATAAATATTAGTAAGACAAATAATATAAATACAGATAATATGAAGTTAAAAATTCTTCATAGAAAAAGTTCCCTTTTTAGATTACAAAATTCTAAAAATCTTCTCTGTATAGCGACAGGCACAGGTGTCGCCCCGTTTATAAGTTTCATGAAAAACAAATCTGACCAATTTATAAAATTGATCTACGGGTTTAGAAATCCAGAAGACGATTTATTAAAAAATGAAAATTTTTATAATTCAGAAATTATAAAAATTTTATCAAGCCAGAAAAAATATGTCACTGATTTTATTTTAGAAAATATTAAAGATTTACAGAATTTTATAAAAGAAGACTGTCTAGTTTATGTCTGTGGGAGACCAGAAATGCAGAGACAAATTTATGAAATATTTAAAGAAAATATGCCTGTCATTATAGAAGAAAAGAAAATATATTTTGATAGTTGGTTATAATAAAAAGAAATCAAATATAATAAAAAAATATTTTAAAATATGTACCATAATAATATATTTTAAAATATGTATTATAATAATATATTAGAATAAATTTTTTTTTACATTTAATTAATTTTTAATTAAAAAAATAATAAGAATAAAAATGTATTGGGTGAAGGATACTTTAGACCCCCCCCCCTTTGAAGCGCTTCAATTTTTTTTTCGAACCCCAAAATTGAAGTGCAAAAAAAAAGAGGAGCAAGAAAGGGACAAAAATTTCTTATCACTTTAAACATTAAAAATACAAAATAAATATATGCTTTTATACAAAAATTAATTTTAGATTTAGTTATAATAATCATTTGAAGTATTGTGTCTTTTTTCGCCCTTCTTATTTTTTCAATTTTTTTTAATTGTTGGTTTATTATTAAAGTAGAATTTCTTCAAAAATCTACTTTAATAATAAACCAACAATTAAAATTATAAATATTATTTATAAAAGAAAATTTAAATAAATGTTCAACGATCTACACATATTGTTAAATCAAAAAATTTAATTTAAATATGTTAAGTTATAAAGAATTATATAGTTTTATGGTTATAATCTTTTTTTAAATTAAATTTCGTATACAAATATATATTTATTTGGTATTTTTACTGTTTGAAGATGCAAGTAATTTGAGTACTAATGATTGCTTCTCCTTTATTTTGCACTTCGTTTTTGGGGTTCAAAATTATAAAGTGAACACTCTCAGAGGGGAGCGTTTTTGTCCCCAATTCTAAAAAATCAGAAGGGCAAAATTAGCTTATTGGTTTATATTATTTTAAAAACTTGTATTAAAATATAATTGTGTGCATAAATATATATTTATTTTGTATTTTTAATGTTTAAAGTGATAAGAAATTTTTGTCCCTTTCTTGCTCCTCTTTTTTTTTGCACTTCAATTTTGGGGTTCGAAAAAAAAATTGAAGCGCTTCAAAGGGGGGGGGGTCTAAAGTACCCCACCTCCAAATGTATTATAATAATATATTAACTAGTATTAATATGTATTCTACAAAATATATTAACTAGTATAAATATAATTAAATTTTTAAGTTTTAATTTTCAATTACATTTAATTAATTTTTATAAGTTTCATTAGTTTAATTAATATTCCAATTAATAAAATAATTATGAAACTTATAAAAATCATCATTTTAAAAAGACTAAAAGCCTTCTTACGATTTACTAGTCCACTAAAAGAACTATAATAAAAATACCCTTTTTCATAAGAAATCCCTGTAAGTGGCAAATCACACAACTTTCTAGTACAAAACAACTGCATATTTTTAAACAAAAAGCCTTTTCCTTGTGCTGTCCCAATAGTCACGAAATCTTCTTGGTCAACATTCATACAAGTAATTCTCGGAATTTTATAAGAAACCTCATTTTCTTTTATAAAAATCAACTGAGAATTTTCTCCTTTTAAATAAAAGACGAGTGTCTCGTCTTTTAAACAAGAAATGTCCCCAATTTCCAAATCATAAAAATATTTCTTACCGTTAAAAACGAAACAAGATTTTGAATCTTCAATACAAACTTTGTGGATTCTATTATCGACAATAAAGAAATTTTCCCATGTATCTGGGACATCTGTCAATCCTTCTTCTCTTTCTATTAAGATTTTATTAGCAGATTTCTTTAAAGCGTAAACATATTCTTCTTGTGTCTCGTCTCTAAGAGTATTTTTAAGTTTTATGTTTTTTTTTGAGGAAATTTTCGTGTTTTTTAAAGCATCGAAAATTGTGTAAATTTTCTTGTTTTCTATGAAAATCAAGTGTCTTTTAAAAATAAGGCGATCTGCTGGTTTTTCTATTTTAAATAATAAATTTATAGATTTTTTATCAAATTTACACAAATAAATGAAATTTGTGCCTCTAGCGGCGAAATGAACAGGGAAAACTTTATCAACTTTAGAAAAAGAATTATCAACTTTAGAAAAAGAATTATCTTTAGTTTTGTCATTATTGTCTAATTCTAAAGATATGTATCCTTTAGAAATAAATAAATCTAATATCATGTCTTCTGTCCCATAAAAAGCAATGTCTTTACTTGTAGTATCATTTAAAATTATAATTCCATTATTTTTACCATCTTTTTCTTCTCCGCCTCCTCCGGCGACTATTACGAAATTTTCATAAGTTTTTAAAGTGAAGATTGGGAAAACAGGAGCTTTCATAAAAAAGGGCGTGAGAAATCTTTTTTATATTTAAGAAATTTTTAATTGGTTCATTTTCTAACAAATATTAAAACTTTGTAAGAATTGTATATTAAATTTACATAATACTAATAAAAATAAAGCAATATACATTTAAAAAATAAAGCTTTATACATTTAAAAATAAAGCTTTATACATTTATTTAAGTTCTATATTTTCTTGTTGGCTTCTTCATTTACATTCTTAAAATCATTACTTAAATTTCTATCAATTCCTTCCAAATATTTATAAAAACATGTCGTCTTAGCCGCATTCTCCCTCCTCATTTCTACATCTTCTTTATTCTCATTTATCATTTCTATAAACTTAATCTTTATTATTTCATACAATTCTTTATATATCTCCCTATGACGTGTCATATAATTTTGTATATTCAAATTAAAATTTTTTTTTTCTTTGAAAATTTTTTCAATTTCTTTAATTTTTTCTTTACAAATTTCAAATTTAATATTCTCGATTTTTTCATTTATAATTTTCTCAGATCTAAGTTTAAATTTGTTTTTAATTTCGTTTACAAATTTTTCATCTTGAAAAATTTTATCTTTATTTGATGATAAAATTAGATCTTTGACGAATAAATCTATTTTATTGTGGAATAATTCAGTTATTTCTGAGTTATTAAGTTTTTCAATGAATGGAATTGCATCATCTATAAAAATATTAATTTCTTCTTTTTTATTATTTTTTATAGTTAGTTTTGATAAGTATTCTATACTTATTCTGCCTATTGTATCGGTCAATAAGTCGTCATTGATATTTAGTAGGTTAATTAAATTTTTTATAGAAATTAATAAATTTTTCATTTTTGAGATTTCAGTAGTGTTTGAGTTTAAGAAGAGTTCATTTATATTTTCCAGTATGACGTCATAGAAATTTTGAAAATTTTTATTAATTTTCATAAGAAAAAAGCTATTTAGAATTTCAGCAATGTAGAAGTGCATTAGCAAGATATTATAGTCATAATTATATTTACTATTATCGTCATAATTAGATTTACTATTATTAATACTATCGTCATAATTAGATTTACTATTATAATTATTATATTTACTATCATTGATATTAAATTTACTATCATTATTACTATCATCTTTATTTTTACCATTATTAATATTATTTAATTGTTTTTTTTTAATGTATATTTTCCTTTCTAGGTTAAATTTCTCTATAAATTCGTCAATTTTGTTAATTTTCTTTTTCATATACAAAATATCCATCATCTTCCTACTTATAAACTTATCTCTTAACAATAATACTTCATTAAATATTATTTTATTTTCTTCATCCACTAATTTAACTATTTTCTCTCCTAAAAATCCAAATTTTATCATATTATCATTTTTATATTCATTTATAAACTTATTAGTTTCTTCTGTCTCTTTTTTTCTATACAAATCTGCTATTTCACTTAACTCCGCAAAATTTTTATAATTTTTTAAATTATTTGTCAATTTTTCAATTTGACACAAATTTGTTGTAAATTTGTAGAAATATAAATCGTCATTTCTATTAATATCAATATTTACACTTGTAAAAAATTTTTTAAGTTTTTCTAGTTCATTTATAATTTGACAAATTCTTTTATCTAAAAAAATGTTGTCATTGATTTCTTGTTCTAAATTGTTTATTTTTATTAAGTTTTCTTTGTATTTTAAGACTAGAGACTCGTTTTCTTCTAGTAATTTTGGGATTTTATTTTTTATATTTTTTAAGTCTGTACATTTTTCGAGTATTTTTAAATATTCTTTGGAGATATTTTTTAACATTTTTAGTTCTTTTTGTTCTATTTCTTTAGTTAATGAAGCAGATTGGGCTTGTTTATCTTTTTGTCTTAGAATGTTTTTTAGTCTTATTTGATTTTCTATTGATATTTTCATAAAAAAGGGTGGAAATTTAAAAACAATGTTTAAAAAGAACAATGTTTAAAAAGAACAATTTATTAAAAAACAATGTTTTAAAGAACAATGTTTTAAAAGAACAATGTTTTAAAGAACAATGTTTTTAAAAGATTGTGTTTTTAAAAGATTGTGTTTTAAATTATTATACCTATAAGATTTTTTTTAAATAAAAAAGATCTCTTTGCTTGCTTGTTACTCAGTCAATCCACTTATCTAAAGAAAGCCTTAAAATAGTCTGACTTAAAATTTGATTTTTTTTTATATCTTTAAACTTGATTAGTCAACAAGCCCAATTTTTATAGACTCGAAAATATAATTTATAATCAGAACAGATTTTTATACACCCGTTTGAAAAATATTCTCATATTAAGCCCATTATAAAAATATACTTAAAATCAGATTTCCATGCTTTTGTCTAGTCTCTTAAGTCTTCTCATAAAAGATTTTTAAATTCCATACATGTTTTCTTTACCTTGACCTAATTTTAGCCCTTTATTTTTTTAAGTCTATGCGTAAATCTCCCCTGGTGGACACACACAAGTTTTTTTATATCAGCATGTACGATTTTAAATTTATCTTAGTCCCGCGGTTCTTACCCGTGTAAATCTTAGAAATGTTTTTTTAATGTCTTATAATATAATACATATAATAAAATGTTTTATTAAATTGCGTAAGCCCACGCAGGCTTTATAAATTTACTTCTTTAAGTTTATTTTTGCCTTATATTTGGCTCCATTCTTAAATATTTCTCGTCTACTTGTTTTTCTTTTATAAATTTCTCTATCTTCTCACTTATCTTTTCATAATCTTCAAGTTTCTTACACAAGTTTATTTCTTCTCTAAATTCTTTATATTCCTTCAAAAATACTTGTAATATTTTATAAGTATGTGACTTTATATTCCCCAGATCATATTCATTATATTCTTCTCTATAAATCTCCAAATATTCTCTATAAATTTCTACACTTGTTTTATCTTTTATATTTGTAAATATAAGCGGGTTATACAAATGTGTCTCTGCTACCATCACTCCGTCACATTTGGTATATTCTACACATCTTTGTATATCAGAATTATAAATAATATTCCCATTAGAAATTACTGGTATATTTAGTGCCTCTTTTATGGCTTTTATATGCGCCCAACTGGCCAGGCCTGTGTTTACTCCTCTTTGGTGCCTTTGTCTCCCGTGGACTGTCAGCATTTTACAGCCTGCTTTTTCTATCATTTTGGCGTATTCTACGCTTTTTTCTATTGACTCAAATATTCTGATTTTACAAGTCACTGGTACTTTCAAATGAGTAGAAAGTTCTTTAATAATCTTCTCTACTAATTCCCAGTCGTCTTGTAGAAATGAGCCATAATGTCCTCTTCTTGCTATTTCTTGAGGACAGCCCAGATTTATGTCTATGGCGTCACAAAAATCTTGGACTAAAAGAGAGACTTTTAACATTTTAGAAATGTCATTACCACATATTTGAATTATAAGAGGCCTGTCTTCTTGATTTGTAGTGTAGAATTTGTTACTTAGTGGATTTTGATTAGATCTTAGAAATGTGTCACAATTTATCATCTCAGTGAAACAGAAATCTGCACCGTATCTTCTAGAAAGTTTTCTCCAACTCAGTTCTGAGTTGCCTACCATGGGAGCGAGGATTTTGTATGGCTTTACAAAATTTTCAAGAAAATTCATATTAAAAAATCAAAGGGGTCAAAAAAAAATCAGCATAAAAAGTAACTTCAAAAAAGTAACTTAAAAATGTCTTAAAAGTATCTTAAAAGTAACTTCAAAATGTCTCAAATATTTTATAATTGTATTACTAATATTAGTAATATATTAAAATATGTGCGCTGCCCCTAATTTTCTTATGTTCTCCCTTTATCTTTATAATCTCAATTATAAAATAAAAGCCAAGTGGTTAAAATACGAATTAATAAAATTAATCTCAAGATATGTCAAGTCTTATAAAATACGAATAAGTAGAAAAATGCCAGGACAAGCATTTGTAGATTTTGAAAATAAAAAAGACATGAAAAAATTAAAGAACATTTTAGAAGATCTTTTATTTCTTAACAGGCCAATAAAAATTACAATTTAAAAAATAAATATTAAAGGCTATTTAATAAGTCTTGGAATAAAGTTGTTTCCTTACTTGTCTATTATTATAATAATCATCTAAATCTTTATCTTCTAAATACCCAATATCCCTTAACTTCTGTATCACAGGAAAAAGCCCTTCTAAATTAAAAGGAGGGTCACAATACAAAACAGTAACAAGTCTTGTAAAAGCAAGAGCCTCTTTTTTATCTTTAGCACTAAATCTCATCAAAAAAGTCATGTCAAATCTCAAACCATGAACTGTGAAAAACCTGTACAAATCTAAGGCAACAAACCTCATGTTATTTTGTAAAAGCCATAATATTTCACGAGCTATTAAATCTTCATCTTCTTTATTTATATTCTCAATATTCTTGTAAATATATTTTATATTTGTAAAATTATAGAGCATTCGTCGTACTCCTTCGGCATTTATAGATTCGTATGTTTTAAACTTGTCATCTTTGACATTTTCTCTTATTAAATTGATGACGTCATTTTTAATATCAGGATTTAGATTGTTGGATCTAATGAAATAATCTGCTACTTCGTAGATATTATCTTTTTTATTAAGTGAAATCGTGTAAATAGTCCCATCTAAATCTACATTGAGATTGTAATCATAAGTTTTCTCTTGATTTCCTACTAAGACCCATTTATTTTGTGTCCATTTGTAGACCAAATTATTAATCACTTTATATTTTTCACCATCAGACATGAATTCATGATCATTATTTGTATTCTGAAATTCGTCTCTATAATATTCATTATTACTAATTTGATCTTCTTGTTTTTTATCATTAGCTTTATAAATATATAAAATCCCATCAGATCCACAAACATAGACAATATCTTCATAAACAAATACTTTCCAACACGAAGTACAAGGCGCATTATATTCTTCTAAAATATGAAGATTGTCATTTAAAATGACAATCTTCCCATTTTCCCCGGCACAAATAAAATGATTTTTAAATTGGACAATACAATACATAAAATCCTTAAACGAGTTATGAGATAATAAGTCCATATTTAAATTAGTCTTTAAAATAGTCCCTTCATTATCAACAGAATATATCAAATTATCTTTTACTATGACAGATCTAACACAGAAATTGTGTAAAGACATCGTATTTTCTAATTTATTATTTCTATAAATCCTTAACATTTTGTCTGCGCATGCTGTGACATACCGAGAATCGTCTATAAAATCGGAACACCAGACTGTCCCAGGGTGGTCAACACTGTACAACATTTTTAATGTCTTCATATCCCATGCTTTGAGAGTGTGGTCCCATGAGCCTGATAATAAAATGTTCTTTCTTAATTTTAAGTTACAGACATTTCCACTGTGTCCGTAAAGGGGGGTCCTTTCAGATCCGTCAATATTGAAAATGCAGATAGTGCCATTTTGACAACCTATGATGATTTTCTTACCATCAAAAACTACAGAGTTTACATTTCCTGAATCTGATTTTATTTTCCCTACAGGGTTGTCATTCTTGTCATAGATTATTACTAATTCTTCTCTGCCTACAGTGATAATGTACTTGTCTGTTATTACGGCGTCCTTTATGTCTTTTGTACTGCAGTTTATGATATTCTTTAATTCTAACATTGTAAATTTAGGGGGTCAAGAAAAAATATTTAAAGAAATGCCTGTCAAAAAATGAATAATTTTTCCAATATATTGAAAAAACATCTTAATTTTAAATAAAAAGTTATAGGCATTTTTACAGTAAATTTGTTATAAATTTTTTGCCTATTTGTAAATATTTTTGATCTGCGTTGATATTTCTTATAATTTTTTTTCTACACTGGATATTATTCTAGTATTAATTTTGTTTTTTTACACTAATGCTGATTTTAGCCAATTTAATCCTCAGGATTTAATATTAATTGAATAATTAATTTTGTAATCTTCTTTTAAATATTAATTTTGTTTTTTTACACTAATGCTGATTTTAGTCAATTAAAATTTAAATAATTTTCATCTATCTTAATATTATTAGATTCTATATCTATTTTCTGGTTTAATTTCTTGGCCCCTCTTTTCTCTAATGAAGAGGAAGTTGCTTCTGTCAAATGTTTCAATGTGCATAAACTGCGGCATTAATTTATTTGATACAAAATCAGACTATGAATGCAAATCATGTCACAAAAAAGTCGACAAATATTTCGAAGTATCTCAAACACTTCTTCTTATTGATCTTCTTCTCTTCAAGAAGCCTGTCTTAAGACACATCTTATTTAATAAGACTATGTCTTTGTTAATCTTCTTGTCTTATTCTTCTTTATTGTTTATTTTGAATATTGATTTTATGCTGTATTTTATTTTTTTAATATTTTTTTGTAAATTGAAATATTCAGATTTAAATAAAATTCTTCTTTTGAGTTATTACTTGTTTTTTAATTATTTACTGAGAGTCTGGGGATATAAAGGAAGAGAATATAAATTGGTAGTGGAATTTATAGTCATAGTAATAAATAGTAAAGGACTAGGGTGTATAAATGGGAGTAGAGTAGAAGATAATATATTAATATGTTTTATATCAAGAATATTGTCTATATATTTATTTAATATAATAAAATCCTCTATATTTTAAATTAACTTCATAAAATTTAATTAAAATTTTAAAATTTATCTTAACTTTATAAAATTAAATTAAAATTTTAAAATTTATCTTAACTTTATAAAATTTAATTAAATTTTGTTTATACTTTGTTGTACGGCAATTTATTGCATAAAAAAAATGCATAAATGAATATGCATAAAATTAATATGCATAAAATTAATAACATAAACTTAATATATATTAAATTCTTAAATTATCATTTTAATGAATTTTATATGCTGATACCTCTTTTTTTATCAATTCTTCATTCCTTAATAATCTTCTGATTAATTTACCGGTCTGAGTCTTAGGCAACTCTTTAAAATATTTGATCTCATAATTCCTTAAAATCTTACCAAAATGCTTACTAAGTAAATCTCTGATATGCGCACTGACGTCATCTTCTAATATGCCCTTATTAAGGACGACATTTATCCGGACCCTTTGACCTACTAAATCATCAGGAATCCCAACCACTGCTAATTCACAAGTACCTACACAATTAGACAAGACACTTTCTATCTCTAGCGTACTAATCCTGTGACCACTTATATTTATGACGTCATCACATCTACCTAAGATGAAATAATTCCCTTCTTCGTCTTTTATGGCCTCGTCTCCTGTGAAATAAAAACCAGGGAAAACTTCAAGATAAGTGGATTTATATCGGGCGTGATCATTGAGAAGAGTCTTGGCCAGAGAAGGCCACTTGTAAGAAAAGAGCAAAATGCCCTTTTCATTGGGTAGACAATCTTGTATTTCATAAGTCTCTGGATCAACTTTGACTATCTTGGGAATGACGAAAGGAGTGGGCACGCCCACTCCTTTCAGATTAGAATTCTTTATTGGAAGAGGACTGATCATTATTGAACCAGTCTCTGTCTGCCAATAAGTATTAATAATTGGTATATTATTCCCTATCAACTCCTTAAGGAAATTATGTGGTTCCTCATTTAGTAATTCCCCTACACTTCCTAGTACTTTAAGGGAAGACAAGTCATATTTCTCTTTTATATCTTTGATTTTTATATTATTTTCTTGCATAAACTTCTGTAACATTCTGATGACAGTCGGCGCAGTGTAAAAATGCGAGATCTTAGACCTGGAAATTATGTCAAAAATCCTTAAATAAGAAGGATAAAAAGGCATACCGACAAAGACTACAGATGTACCACCCCATAATAAAGGACCATAAATAGAATGAGAAAAACAAGCAAGCCAGCCTATGTCTGCTGTAGAAAAATAAATCTCGCCTGGTTTTCCTTCATATCCAAAATTCAATCTTATGGTCATCATCGTACCAAAAAGAAACCCAGCAATGGAGTGGACAATCCCTTTGGATTTCCCCGATGAGCCACTAGTGAAAATTATAAAAAAGTCATCATTGGCATTTAAACTGACACAAGGAATAAAATCAGAAGACAATTCAAGCTGACTAAATAAAAAAATCTTCTCATTTTTCTTAATATTTTCTTCATTATTAAAAATTAAAATATAATTTTCATAATTAATTTCTTCTATCGCTTTTTCTACTGTCTCCCAGTACTTCGTGATTTTATCACCTCTTCTCGCATAATCTAAAGTTATAATCAATTTAGTATTCGTGTCTCTAATTCTCTCACCTACAGTGTGAGAATTAAATCCACCAAAAACAAAATGACAAACAAGTCCCAATCGGCCACATGCTAAAACGCATGCATAAAAATCTAAAGAATTATTTCCATAAAAAGTCACTACATCTCCTTTTTCTAATTTAATCTTTTTATAAAAACTAGAAATTTGTAAAACTTTTTCCATCAACATTTTATATGTGACATAAGAAAATTCGTCTTCATTACTCACACAAATAAATGCATTCTTTTCTGGGTCTTTATTAAAATGTCTATCTAAAACATTATAACAAGGATTTAACATCCCATCAACGAAAAAAAGATCTTTTTCTTTATCATATGCTTTAGTAAACGGAATGTCCCAACTTAATAAATCAAGAGCTTGTTCTGTCAGAAAAACATCTGAATCATCGATAGATTTCTTGTACATTTTTTTGTATACATCAATGCTCTCCATAGGGAGGTGGAAATTTTTTTTATTTATGCAAAAAAAATAATATAAACACTTTGTTTGTTTACAAACAAAGTGATTATGCAAAAATTTCAAGTATTTTTTAAGCAATCATCTCTCAATTTGTAAACTTAGTAATGTAAAAATTTAATTAATGTTTTATGACATGTGTAACATGACATCAAATTAATTAAATGTGTTTTCTTGTCATAAAAGACAATTAGAAATTATTATTTATATTTTTCGTCATTTTTAGCAGTACCAAAAACGGCAAATAGACGACTCCTTAAAAAGACTTTTTTCAAAAAATCGCCCTAATTTTTGGAGATCAGAGTCATAAAAAATATTTAATTTATCAGTAATTTAAAATCATTACGGATCCTATCTTTTTAAATGCTGTAAGTAAAATATATTTATATCATTTTTTTAGTTATCTTCCTAATGTCCATCAAGAATTATTTAAAAATGTCATATATCTCTTTTTATCCATAATGATGATTAAATTTATTGATCAAATATATTTAAAAAGGTAAGAACAACTTAAAAGAAATATTGAATTTATAAAGTTTATTTAGTTAAACATAAATACATTTTTATATTCATTTTACTAAAGAATATTTAAAATTAATTGAACTCTGGAGGTTTTCAATTTTGACCGTTTTCTAAAGAAAATTTGGTACACTGCCTGTTTGATAAGATAAATAAAAGAATAAAGTCATTTTAAGAATAGTAAAGTGTGAAACTATATTTGAAAAAAAAATCTAAAGGGTTCTAAACAAAACCTCTATGTTTAAAATTGTTGCTGCACTAAAAATTAAGACCCTTTACAAATATGTTTTGTCTGTTTATTTTTTAATTTACAGTTAACAGATTTTGACATTTGACGTTTAGGTTTTTTTTCAATAAAATGTTTTATATCAAGCAGAATTTATTTTAAATCCAATTTCATCAATTAAAATTTCTTCCCAATTCTCCACACTAATATTTTTTTCCACCACTGTAAACAAATGTCCTCCATTTCCCGCTCCTGTAATTTTCGACTCAATTCCCAAGCTTCTCAATTTTTTTACTTCTTTTTTCATAATTTCCGGTACAATTCCCAAATCTTCAAGCACATCTTCTGCCCTCCTAATCAATTTATACAAATCTACTAATTTAAAATTTTTTTTTAATAATTCATAAGCTTCTTCAGATATTTCTTTTAATTTCTCATAATTCTTTTCTTTATTATTTAATACTTGTTTAATAATTTTTTTAGTATCTTTAGGTATTTTACTATTAAAAATTAATATTTTATAATTATTAATATATTCAGTAGACATTTTCTCTACTTCTTTTTCTTTAAATGATATCATTCCGCCGTGTTTTATTGTAGCAACATCTACTCCCGAACTTTTACCATGAAAAAAATCTTCTATTAGATTTGATTGGGTGAAAATTTTTTCAGAATGTAAACTTAGGTTTAAAAAGGTAGAAAACTTTTTAAGATACAAAGATGTAGAAGTTAAAGTAGAAATAGCTGCACTACTTCCCAGTCCACAACCTAAATGACAGTTTATTTTTATCATAGCATTGTGTTTTTGATCTTTACTTTCTATTTTCAAATTGTCGTCAAGTGACAATATAAACTTAGAATTTGTCATGTCTTTGATCAAAATTTTTATATCTGGTAGGTTGACAAAATCTTCTGGTAAGTAAAGATTACAATATTTATTTATACATAGAGAAATACATCTACCGCCCATTAAAACAGAATGTTCACCGAAGAGAATAAGTTTTAAAGGACTTGTTGCTACATTGATCATTTGGGGAAAAAAATAATAATTTTTTAATAATAATTTATTTAATTTAGAAAAATAGTTTTTTGGGAATAATATGAGTTTGTTTGTTTTGATATGATTTTTTGTTTGTTTATAATTAGTAAATTAAAAACTGACATTCTAGAATTTAAGCCACAAGGATAGAAGATAAAAATAAATAATTTATTATGTGTTTACTCATTATGTTATTTAGTGATATATTAAAATTTAATATATAAACATCACCTAAAAGTGAATATTAATATATTATAAAAATAGAAGGGAATTAATTATTTAAAAAGAGATGTCATATTAAAAAACGAATTTACTTGTTATTAATTAAGAATATAATTGAGTCTTATTAAAATCAATAAAATGTTAAAAGTCAAAAATCAATATATAATTGAGAAAAAAAATTTATAAAAAAATAGGTAAGGTCGCTTTTCTTAATTTTCCTTAAAATGGTGTTCTAAAATTATTTATTATAAAAAACATGCCAAAGAAGACTTTGTCTTAAAACTATAAATTTAAATGAATCATTTTATTAAATATTTATTCTTCGCTAGTCTGTTTAAATGTTAGAGGTTCAAATTTATACCCAGTTCCTTTATAAAATTTACTATGAAATTCTATCCAATTAAGTCTAAGCGCATGCAAACATGCGCCCAATCCTTCTAGACCTATCAAAAGACCAAAAGTCAAAAGAATGAAAATTGGAGATAAAAATATTTTCAAAAATATAGAATTATTTCCACCAATAGTAAATTCTACTAAAACTTTTGTCAATTGTGCATGGGCAAGAGAAACGGCCCACAATCTCAAATAAGAAGAAGAATTAGAAATTAGACCAATTCCGAATTCTATGGTGTGTATTCCAGAATTCATCCAGACGTCTAAAGAATCATCTCCTTTGACGAGTTTCTTTTTAAAAAGATAAATTGGTTTAGCGAAGAACATCCAAGGCAAAGCGATAAGAAGAGTAAGAACAATGCATAATTGGACATAAGCTTGGCCGGGGTAAAGAGGATTCTTGACTGTGAAAGGACTGGTGTACATTAAAACAAGAGTAGAAATCAGAGAAGGATTTTCTAGAGATAAATCAATATAAAGCCACTTAAAAACAATAAGGAAGACTAAATAGCCTAAGAAAGTAGCATAAGCAAGTGCCTGAGGAATGAGAACACAATACATGTCCACATAATCAGAGAAATGAAAAGCATTTAGAAATGACAGAACAACCCCCAGGCCCATGTGTAAAAAGCCAATAATAATTGACATCTTCATTTTGACAGAATTAGTAAATTCCATAGAATTTTTCGCCTCATGCCAGTCGGGATCCAAGCCAAAAGGATAAATGTCATCTACAGTCGTCCTATTTCTAATTCTTCCTCCAAAAATATCAATAGGGAAAGAAGTCGAGTCAGAATAAAGAAACCCAAAAAGGATAGAACTTAACCCGCATAAAAATAAAACATACCTGCCATCAATTAATAAAGCAAAAGACTTGTACTTTTTGTATAAACTTTCCTTGTGCTTGATCATGAAGCAAGACATAAAAACGAGAATCAACCCATGGAAAACATCCCCGAACATTACGCCAAATAACATGGGAAACAAGAAGATCATAAAAATCGCAGGATTAATTTCTCGGTACGAAGGGACTCCGTACACATTTATCAAATCTTGGAAAACTTCAGTGTATTCGTTAAGCTTAAAAGACGAAGGAGGTGTTTCGTCAACCTTAGAATTCTTTTCAAATACAAAATGCCAGTCAGAATTTTCTGAAGATTCTGACATTTTTTGTAATTTAAAACAGTCGTCTTTTCTAATCCAAGCTTCTCCTATGAGACAATCTCTTCCTTCATCGAAATTAAACTTATTTAAAGTTCTATAAATTTTATATTCTTTTTCAATATAATATTTCAAAGTCAAATAAAGTCGAGAAATCTTCTCGACTTCATTTTTCATTGCTTCTTTGTTATGATCTTCTACACTTTCAATTCTACTTATAACACTTGTAAGTGCTAATAAATTCTTCTTTGGTTCATTATATTTTTCCATATCTAAAATTCTTCCTCCTAAACTTACGAAAATCATTCTAATTTTATCAAATGCTTCTTTCCCATGTGTAAAAATTATAAAAATAACTTTTTTATGTTTATCACTGTCTCTTGTTTTTACTACTAAATTCCTTCTAAATGCTTGATGAAGAATTTTCTTCATTAAAAATTTCTGCTTTCTGTCTACAATTCCTGTAATAAATTCAAAACTTATTTTACTTGAATCTCCACTAACATCTGAAACAAATCTTTCCATATCTTCTACCATATGTAAATCTTCTTTTAATTTCATTAAATTTGAATGTGTATCTTTCTTTATATTTTTTAATTGTACCATTCTATTATAATATTTATTTATGCTTTCTTCTACTGTATCTAAATCACTATTCTTCATTTCTGATAATTCAACATTTTCTACTTCTTTACCAAGAAAATTAAGTCTAGATTGTAATTTCTCAATATGTTTTAATTCATTAGTATAAAGGAGTTTGTCTGATTTAACATTGTCATTTAAATCTTTGAAATGTGTTATTTCATTATTACCAAGTTCTGTAATGCATTTTCTTGCATTATCTTTACTTAAATATAAAGTTACAAATTCCATTTCTTCGCTTCTTATCATTTGTTTTCTTTTTGTTTCACGGTTTATTTTTTTTTATAAAACCAATGATTTTTGAAACACCAATAAAATTATGCAAAAAATAATTATTTATAGGAATTTGTTTGTTGAACAAACAAATTCCATTGAAATTATGCAAATAATTTTGAAAAAAATCTTGACTTTAAATTTTTAAATTAGTTTTTCAAATAATTTTAAAAACAGTTCATTTATTATATGTTACTTTATTAATAATATGTGCATTATGAATAGTAATAAATTTGGTTTTATATATTCTCACTAATTTTTTGTAAATCTGAAATGCTCAATCTTGATGCTTCACTAATTTTCTCTAAATTTTCGTCTTTTTCTAATTCTATTGTTCTTATGGCTATTCCTTTAAGAGAACAAGTTTCCATGTCTAAAATTGGAATTTCACTAGTCTGAATTTCTTCTAAGCACAAATTTAAATATGGATCAATACTGATCAATTTCCCCTTTATATTCATACCATTTTTCAGTATAATTGAGATTTTCGAATTTATCTTTGTTTTGAAATATTCAAAAAAGAGCATAAGATAAGAAGGGAAGGAAAATCCAAGAAGATTGCATAAACAAAAAAAAAATATTAGCATAAACAACAAGAAGAAAAAATATTTCTTTCGTCTCCAGCTTAAATATCTGACATTTCTATTAACCATCTTTCAAATAAAAACAAACAAATACAAAATTTGAGAGTTTTAAATACCTGACATTTCTATTAACCATCTTTCAAATAAAAACAAACAAATACAAAATTTGAGAGTTTTAAATACCTGACATTTCTATTAACCATCTTTCAAATAAAAAGAATTTAAAATTTAATGTATTCTTTTTTTATAAATTATCAAACATTTGCCCTCATGGATCAACAAAGTAGAATAAGAAAGATCATGTCAATGACAAATTGTTCATATGATCAGGCTCTTGAGTCTGACAAGGAATCCAAGGGAAATTTAAATCTCGCCATTGAAATGGCCAAGAAGAAATCTACAGAATTGTACGTAGGAGGAGGAAGCAGTGGCTTAGCAGTAGAATCAAGTAAGAAGAACGAGATAGTAAGTTATAAAAATGGTTTATTAGTTAATAACAAGTTTTATGATTACTCAGAAGACGACAACTTGAGACTCAAAAAAATGTTAGAAAATAACGAATTTGACGCCGGCGTCTTGGGAGTCCACGACGACAAGGCAGAAGTAATTTTCAGGAATTGTGAAAATGAAGAATACCAAAAAGAAGAGGAAATTAAGCCTAGGACGTACGAGGACAATAAAAAGCATGTCTTGTCTTTTGACTCTAATTTAGAGGTTTCTTGTCCTGACGAAATTGTCATGGATGAGAATGGGGAAGTTAAGTTTAAATTTTTAGTAAGCGGCAGACGAGTGTCTGTTTTTATGAATGAAAAAATGAAGATTTCTGATTTTTATGAAGAATTAAAGAAATACACAAGTAAAAATGTGGTACTTACAAAAGGAGACAGAAAAATCAACCCGACAGATGATGTGAATATTTTAAAGAGGAACATGTTTATATTAAAAGAAGAAAAATAAAACATTTTATAATATAAATTTGTATTAATATATTTGTTTGTAAAATTTTTATTTATATTTGTCCATTTTGTCTTTTTTTATGCTGCTTTCTTGAGGTTTAAGATTTAAATTTACTTATTTCAAAAATATAAGCCAAATTATTTAGAATTATTTCATTCATCTTTTTCTCTGTTTTATTTATTTCTTCTGATAATTCCAATATTAAATTTCTTATTCTTTCTAAATTTTCAGATCTCTCAATTATTTTAATTATCACGTCTGTTATGCAGACTTTAAATCTTAAACATATTTTATTACCAAATAATAAATTAATCATTTCTCTATCTAAATTTGATAATGTTTCAAATTTAAAATTGTGTCTTTCAAATTTATAATTTTGTCTTTCAAATTTAGAATTTTGTCTTTCAAATTTGAAATTATGTCTTTCAATTGTAGAATTTTGTCTTTCAAATTTAGAATTTTGTTTTTCAAATTTAAAATTTTGTTTTTCAAATTTAGAATTTTGCTCTACTAGAGAAAATAAAGCTTCGCTTTTTAATAAATCAAATCCATCGTAATTCAAAATTATATGGAAATATTCTAAAGATTTCTCTCTTAAAATTCTACTTGTAGAATTTTCTATAAGAAAAGGCAATTTATTGAAAACTTCTTCTAATCTCTTTTTATTTTCATCTTTAATAATTTGTATACCTTCTTGTAAATAATTAATCTTATCTTTATAAATCTTAATATTATTACTAATTTTCAATTTATCATCAAATTTAGATTTTAATTTTATTAATTTTTTCTCTTTAAAACATTCCTGCGGCATAAAACTTTTAAATTTTTCAAAACTCCTGAAATTTGAAAAATTAAAATTTGAATCTTCAAATAACGAAGCAGTCAAAATTAAAGCGTGTTCGTAAATTTCATGTAGTGGATTTTTCATGTGTTTGGAAATTCCTTTTAGAAATTTTGAAGGATCAAATTTATGGAATTTTAAAGAATTTAAAATTATTTTTAAAATTTTTTCACTAATTTTTATATCTGTGTTTTTGTAAAATATTTCTGATAAAAATGTTTGGAATTGATTTATGTCTTTTATATTTTTAAGATCTTCGAGATTGTCGAAATTTATTTTTTCTATTTTTAAATCTTGCATTTGAACATCTATAAATTTGTCAAATCTAAAATTATGGTCATTAATTTTGACATTTTCTGCTAAGAAATTTTGAATTTCATGAAATTTAAAACTTTCTTTGGTTTTTTGATTATGCATGGGAAAAAATGGGCAAAATATTTTATGTTAAAAAATCGACAATTTTCATTTGTAAAATATTTTATGTGTTAAAAAAAACTCCCGATTGTAATAATAATTTAAATAAAATATTTCATGTTTAATACTTTATTTTAAAAATTCGTCAATTTACATGTTTTTTTTTGGGTGGAATATTTTATGTTAAATACTTTATTTTTAAAAATTCGTCAATTTTTTGCTTATAAAAATTGGGTGGATTTTGCCATGCTAAAATTTGTTCAATTTTTATTTGTGCTTAAAATTCTGCATATAATTTTAGTCCTTGTTTTTTTTTATGTCTTGTTTAAAAATAAGAGGTTCTTATTTTTCTACTGGTTTACTGCTCATTATACAATTCGCATCTACACTTCTAGCGTATAAATCTTCTATATCTTCATTTACTTCCTTATGGTAGTGTCTTAAATGGTAATAAAGACCATTTTTATTTTTATACTTCTTTTTACACTTATCACTGAAAGGACAGAGATATGGTTTAATCGCCTTCTCGTTCTTCTCTGAGTGCACAAAAGTTATGTGATATTTTAAACCATTTCTTGTTGTGAAGGTACTTTCACAATTTTGACAAATTAATTTATTTTTTTTAGATGAAGAAAATCTGATTTTATACATTTCATCTCTATTGTCATTCGGAGACTTGTTTTTGTCTGCCACTTTATTTTTTACTAAATCTTTATTTTCTACAGTTTTATCATTTACATCTTTACTTTCACTATAGAAATTACAATCATTTACTTGTTTAGTTTCACTATAGAAGTTATAATCATTTACTAATTCTTTACTATCAGTAGAATAAAATTTAAAATAATTTTCTAATTCTTCAGTTGTGCTATTTTTAATTTGAAAGTCGAGCATTTCGTCTCTCAAATTATTTTTAATGAATGACAAATCGCCACTAATACACCAATGAATTAAATTCTGTATTTTAATTAATAAATATTCGTCGTTACTAGTGTAAATTCCCAACAAATCTCCAATTTCTTCTATTGAAGGTATTACAGGACTTTTTTGCTTAACTTCTTGCCCGGTACTTAACATAACTAATTTTTCGGCCGCCAGTAGTTCATCATAAATTGATACATAAAAATCATCTTTTTGTGCATTATTAGGCTTTTTATCAGTGCCTACTTTGATTATTTTTTTATTTAAATCTTTTTTAGTTAACATTTTTAAGGGATGAAATTTTTTTTTAAATAGTCTTAACGACAAATCAATTAAACTTATAGAATGAAAAAAGGAGAAAGATAAGGAATAAGGAAATAGAACACGTGAATATTTAATATATTTTTTTAATTTATCAAATTCATATTTTTAAATTAACAAGTAAACATTTTAAATTATTTAGTAGGTGAAGAATTAGTACAATAAAGAGTTTAAGAATAGAAATGTGTCTAAGAAATGATACAAATCAAGTATTAAATTAAAATGAATAAAGTTTTGGAATAATATGAGTTTAATACATATTTTTAAGATAAACAAATTTTTGATTTATACAAAATGTGAATTTTTTAATTTAAAAATACCTTATTTTTCATAAATCAAAAATTTTAGAAAAAAAGTGAAATGTAAATAAATAAAAGAAAGTAAGAAAATTTTCTAAAAAGTTCTAGTTCTTAAATTAGGAATATTAAGAATATTCTTATTTTTCATAGAAACCTGTGCGTCAAATATCTCAAAAATATTGAAAATTTAAATATTTGACATTCAGGTAAATTGATATTTTTCTGATTGCCTCAAAGATAATATAATTCAATAAAAAATATTTGCTCTTAATTCCAAAGCAGAAATATGATGATATATTTTTAAAAAATTTGATCTTTTTCAAATGTCAGTAAAGAAATTATTCTTTGAATATTATGATTCATATAAATTAAGAAATATTACTAAAAAACTTCATAAATCTATAAATTTGTATATTGCATGTAATATTGATATTTGAATTGCTATATTTGACAACGTGTTTTTGATTTAATTATAAAATATTGTATAGAAGTCAAAGTGAGTTTAAAAATGTGTTATTTTGATTAAATATTACTTTTATTTGGAATGTACAGAGTTTCATAATTCTAATGTAAAAGTCAAAAACAACATCTTTTTCCTAATATTTTAGCTCAACCCATTTATAATGACATCTAAATGGTAACGTAAGATACGAATGATGTTGGTTTGACAGATGTCACTAATCTCCAATGTTTATCCTTACCCTGCCAAATCGTACAATGCGGGCTGCAGAGATTTAAATATTTAAAGAGCTCTAAAATAGTTTGCAATGAGCTTATGGTATCATATTTATACATTGAAAACTGTTGCGTCAATCTTCAAGGAAATAAGATTTACTGATTGATGCACAATAGTTTGTATATGTGTTGTTAAAATCGTGTTGTAACTAATAGTAGGCGTTGAAAAAAATGCGAATTAAAAAAAGATTCGAAAAAGTCAAAGGTTTCGATGTCATAACAACGAAGTATTGTGTTGGGCAAGCATTTGCACTTTTATTTAAAAACAATATTAACATTACCAAGAAAACGATTCTTATAAAGACGTATCAAATTGGTATTGATCACTACTTTCTGTAAATTTATAAGACTATCAGTCTCACTAGATCTATTTCACGCACATTCACATTACGTCCGAAACTCTTGTCTGTGAGCAAAATAACAGTAGTGTTACTATATATAAATATACTAGCACATTAGATATGATTTTTTAACAAATCGAAGCTTATAAGATATATAAGTTCTGATTATTGGGTAATCTTTTGCTTTAAAAAAAAGTTTTCGATGTAAGTTAAAATCTACTGGTGATAAAATTGAGATTTTTCGAAATTATAAATAAAGATAACAATGTTATTGATATCTTAAAATATGACAGATGTGACCAAAGTACCCAAGATTTAATACATAAAAAACCAAACAAAGTTCTTTTGAAGTTTTTTTTAGTAGCACAATACTGGATGTATTCTGTCCTACTAGTAGAGGTATATGACCGTTTGGAACCCGTTTTGGATAAAATTCTACGCATTGAAAATTTAAAAGGACATCTCTTACAAAATAGGCAATTTTTGTTGAGTCAGGTGAGATCTTAGTGATGAAATGTTGTTGAACTTGGAAATAAATAAAATTTTATGATGCCGAGACAGCGTGTGTCTTTCTGCCACGCAGTTCATTGATAAAACCACTTTTTTTGTGCTTTTTCAACTCTGAAAGGTCAATGAATTTAATTAGAAGGATAAGACTAGTGACAAATATGTTTGGAATTGTGCCAACCCTTGTAGCATCATTTTCTACGAGAACGGATTCTTTTTTAGAAATACCAAAATAAGTTCTTATAAAATCATAAGAATACTACATAAGTATCAAAAGACTTTTTTAGCCCGTTATTTCAAACTATCTTGAACTAGATAGAACCCTCGCAAGTACATGTGGTTTGCTTTGCAGAGATTGCAAAATCGAAGAAGTAACTAATAGTAGTCAGAGATTGAAAAGTCGTGGTGAGTTTAGCATCTTTAAAGAAGTGGGTATCGACGAAAGTCTATTTTTCGAGCCAAATAATCGTAATAATTATACCATAGGTCAGTGGTATGTAGAAGGAGTGGAAAGAGGTTCTAAAAATGCCTTTCTCGCTATTTTAGCTAGTAAAATACTGCTACATTCGTTGGGGCAATACAAGATAATGTACTACCTGGTCCTATAGTGATCATTGATCAATTGAGAGCATATAGTGCCGCATTTAGACTTTTCACAGGGATGGAGCACAGGACTTTGAATCACACCAACAATTTCGTAAACCTTAACGATCCCGAGACACAAGCCCAACAAATATAAGGATTTTAATCTTTTTAAGAAAGATATGCTCTAGACATGGAATAAACCAAGACGAACACTATAAGTACTCTCTACAGTTTCTCTGGGCTCATCAAATGTCGAAAAAATCAACGTATAAATCGTCTTCTTTTTATTCGAAATAAATCGTAAAGTCTCTTTTTAGAATTTAAATTTTAATTTTCCCGTTATATATATTTTTGTAATGCGGGTTCCAAAAGGTCATCTGCCCTAGTAAATAATCGTGACTTATCAGCGAAAGCTTTGTGTTGATACACAAAGAACCAGGTCAATTTCCGCCTAGGCCAAATTATTTCCTGTGCCAAAGAGGCACTGAAATTTTTATACAATAATAGTGTCTTAGGTAATCGTCAAGTTGATCAATGAAACTTGTTGTAAAGTCTAGCTGCAAAGTGTACAATTAGTTAGAACTAAGCTCAATGCTAAAATTGGGTAGTCTCAATGACTTGATTGTACGCAAAGTGCTATGATGGCCATACTTTGGGTGTATATATCGAATATTCGATGAGATTAGAAGAAAGTGTGGGAGATCCCATGACTTTATTTTACAGATCTTGCAACAACTGGCCGAAACTTGTCTCTAAAAACTATTATGTGCAGGGAAAGATATGGGGTGTAAAGAAGCATGTGCGAGTTGTAATCAAAAGTAGAAATGCCTGTTCACTTAGAATATGTTTATGCTTGATTATTTCATCTCATACCTGAAATTAGTCATCTATAAATAATTCTCGAGCGACATGAATACGTTGGGAACTAATTCCACCGAAGTCAAAGTCCAATGGATAAGGCGGAGCTTGCTGCACAGACAAGTTTAATGGAGGGAGTTTAAGTAAGTGAGAATCAAAGAATATTTGAGGTGCTCTTAGCACAGTGGTAGAATGCAATGCTTCCATTGAGCAATGGCTGGGTTCGATTCCCGGGCACCAAAATTGTTTCTACTTTCTATGATGCAGTTGGAACAACTCAGATGATAAAAATGCCCACGATAATCATTAAGTTGATTCAATGAAACTTGTGTGTATCCAGCCACAAGGGGGTTAGCATCTAGTGTATAAACGCACTTCAAAGCCAAAAAGCAGTATCATCCTTTGGTGACTTAATGATACATAAAAGTATCTAATGGGTACGGCCTAGTTGGAGCATATGGCTGGTACACTCTAGAGTGTGATCCTAGAGCTAACTAGAGACTAGACGAAGTAGGGCAATAGAAGGTTTCGTGGACCCTATCCTATCAGATTCTGTAACACGGTGGCCGAAACTAGTGGAAGACTGGTGGTCAACGCAGCCCAATAAAAACGCCGGGCTGGTGATGTGGTGTAGTAAGGAGCCTTGGGTGCAATAAAGATGATTGTAAAGTCCTTTGAGTCAGTACTATGATGTCTATCCTCGGGTTATAGATAACAATGCCCGTTAAGTATATCCGCTGTGAGGTCACTCTGGACGCGATTTGAGGTATAAATGGAAAGTGCTCTCCTGGAGCCAAAGTCCATTGGATAAGGCGGAGCTTGCTGCACAGACAAGTTAATGGAGGGAGTTTTAGTGAGTATGAATCTCACAGTGCCAGTTAATGAGGATCACACCCAAATCCCTCTGGTCCCTTTGTAAGGTTTCTCCCTACCTCTTACTTGCAAGAAAAAAAATCACAGAATATTCGTTGGATGAAATTCAAAGTCCCTTCTCTTTCAAATTTATAAGTAAGTTTTTTTCTATGTTTACTAATATTAATTTCTATCTTTCTAGTCTAGATTTATTTGCTTGTCCAGTAAATTTTTTTATTTTTGGGCTTGCATAAATTAGGAAATTTTAAATACAAATTTGCATAAACTTTAAAATAAATTTATCAAAATTAAATTCTTCAAAACTTTTAGCTTTGAAAAACTTTACCTGATCATATAGAATTAATACGTATAGTTTAAATTTTATTATAGTGTCATTTTTTATTTAAAAAATACTTGCTCTAGTTTATATTTCAATAATATTAAATAAACATGCATAAATGTTATCTCGGGCCATAAAAAATTACAGAAAAATATATTTGCTCCTCTACAACATTGTAAGATTAAGAAATCTGACAATCTTTTCTCTCCACTAGTACGAATTACTAAATCAACTTCTCCTTTAAATTTGATTCCATTTTCTACTTCGTCTTGTGAACTGTACGCTATGAATAAATTTACAATTATTCCTTGATTATTTTTACTTTTTTCTACTATCTTTTTCAGATTATTACTTATATTTTCAGGTAATAATTCCATATTTCCTATGACTCGTATTTTATAAGATTTGGGGTTTATTTCATGAGTAAGAAGTTGTAAAACATTTTGTATTTCTTTATGACTCCTGTTAAAATTTTTTATACTGAAGCAATAAAAACCCACTTCTGATAATTCTAAATATTGACATAAATTTATTATCTCCCACATTTTCTTTAGTCCTTCTTTTTTTACTTGTTCTACATTTTTGTTCATTTTTTTCAAGTATCTTCTGTTTCCATCGGCGATGAAAGCAATTTTGAGATTTTTGAATAATTTTATTTTTTTATAAAGTGCGTAAATTAATAAACAAAGAATTGGGAAGAATTGTATTAAAACGGGGTAGATATTTGTAAGATATTTACATTTATATAGAAATCTAAAGAAAGGTAAAAAATATTTAGAATTAATAATCGACTCTAAATATTTTATAAGAAATATTTTTAGAAATTTCAGTTTACAAGTCTTTGTATTATTCGATAAATTCATAAGGGCGAAAATAAACAAAAAGGTCAAATAAAAATTAATATACATAAATTTACAATACTAATCGTAAATATGATACTAAAAATATTAATAAATAAATTTATTAAATACAATAAACATTTTACTTTTTGATTTTGAACATTTTACACTTCGAATTTGAACATTTTACATTTTGAATTTGAACATTTTACTTTTTGAATTTTACACTCTGAATTTGAACATTTTACACTTGTTTAAGATATTTTTACATTTTGATTTAAACTTTTCTTACACTAAAAATCCTCCAATTTGATTTCTAGTCACTTTTTTATCTTCTGCGTCTAAACAAGAGGCTATTTTCTCATACCTCTGCAATTCTTCTTCCATATCCCGATTTTTCTGATTATATTCCTCATAAAGACTCTCTAAATTCTCAAGATCTATTCCACTCTTTCCTAACTCATTACTAGTCTTTATTAATTTACTTGATTCATTCTCAATCTCATCATTATATTTCCTAAGTGTCTGTTCATAAACTTCATATTGCTTCTCAAGCATCTCCAATTTATTAGACTCATTTTCTAATAAATTCCTGTATCTTTGTACTTCATTCTTAGTAATTCGTATTAGCGAAATGACTTGATCTTTCTTGTCATTAATTTGTGCACTGTTCTTATTTAAATTTGATATGTGGTTTTTATTCTTTTTTACATTATTTGTTAGGTTGTCTTTAGTCTTTTTTATATTTTTAATTTGGTTGAGAATGTTTCGTAACTTCTCTTTGTACGAATTCATCTCTAGAGATAATTTGTCTTTATTGGTTTTTATATCTTGTAATTTCATATTTATATATTCTTTACGATTATTTATTGCTTTCAATAAATTTTGTTGTTCTCTGAGTTTTGTATAGGCAAGTTTGTTTTCGACCTGATCGAGCATCGATTTATCGTCAAAATGCGGCGGGTCGGGTTTATAACCAGAAGTAAAAGGTGGTTTATATTCAGTTGAGAATGGATCGGGCTTATTATTCTGATTTTTTATTAATTCATTTTTGAATGAATTTATTATTGCGTTCATCTTGGGGAAACCTCTGTTTCTGATCAGATCAGGAGAATCATCTCTTTTTCTTGATCTTATGTTTTTAAATGGTGATTGATTTGCAAAGGACTTGTTCAATAATTTGTCAAAAGGGTCGTTTGACAACGAGCTGTCTCTAGTGAATGGACTGTCTCTGGTAAATGGAAGTTTATTTGCTAGGGAGCTGTCTCTTGAAAATGGATTATCATTTAATAACGTACTATTAGGCGAAAATGGATTATCATTTGAAAATGATCTATTTGGCAAAAATGGATTATCATTTGAAAATGATCTATTAGGCGAAAATGGATTATCATCTAACAATGACCTACCTGCTCTTGACAACGACCTATTGCCACTTGACAAAGGTCTACTCTTACTTGAAATTGGAATATTACTCGATACTGATCTGTCGAGTGCCAATAAACTATCCCCTGTAAATGGACTTTCACTTGCCCGCCTAGTTCGCTTTTGTTTATTTTTTCCCTTATTTACACTATTTACTATGTTTTTCAATTCTTTTACGCTTTTCTCATATTTGTCAATCTGCTGTGATAATTGACCTCGTTCCTCAATTGGCACATCAATCTCCACTCCTTGACTTGTAGACTTTCCTTTACTGGAAATTCGCAAATTTTTATTTTCATTAAAAACCACTAATTCGCCGTCACTTGGCTCGACTTTCTTTTTTAAAGTATTCACTAGATTGAGATTTGCACGCGGTGTATCATTGTTCGTAATGTTTAAATCGTCTATAACTAGTATTTTCCCGGATATATATAAAATCAAAAATATTATCATAATGGTTTGTTTACAGGCGAATTTATTATTATTTGTTTCATCAAATGTTTAAAACAGTAAAAACACCTTTTCGAAACATTGTAAATATTTTTATTTGTATTGTAATTATTAGAACTTTGCCTGTTCTATGTGAAAAATGAAGTCATAAAACTAATAAACATTTCTAGGGAAATGATAATTGGTCAATGGAAATGGTGTATTTGAAACGTATCACACTATAACAATGCGAGTGAAATTGAACTGGTGTGAATGTTTTACAGTAAAACTGTGCGGGGTATTTTTTATATTCTAATTTAATATTATAAAAATGCAAATTTATTAATAAAACATTTATATTTATACAAACAAAGTCTTTATACCTTTTTTGGTCTTTGTAGGTACAAATTTTTCTATTTGTTTTTTTTTATAAAATCAATAGTAAATTTTTTTTTTTAATCCCCTAAATGCGAGATGAAGACTTGAAAAAGATCTATGCGGCTTATAAAAGCTGTAATATTGATGTTCCTTACACAAAAATTAATAATTTAATCTCTAAATCCCATACTATCATGGATACAATAGATGCAAATTATTTTAATATAAAAAGAATTCCTAATTTAAAAACGGAAATGAAAAATATACTAAAAAATATTAATAATAAATCTAAAAAAACAAGAAGTTGGGGAGAAGAATATAAATTAGGCTTAGAACAAATACAGAATGTCCAATCATTAATGAAAAAACGAACTTATGATATAAAAATAAATCAAAAACGGATAAGTTTTGTAGTTGTAAACCAATACAGAAAATTTTTATCAAGACAATTTCCGAATTCAAAGATGCGTAGAATTTCTAAGGAAATTAATATGTCAGGGAAAAAATTTGACAAAGAAAGACGAGATATAAATAAAAAAATGGAAAAAGCGGCACAAGAAAAAAGAAAACAAATTGAAGAAAATAAAGAAGTTATGAGACAAAAAAGGAAATTTGAATATTTATTGACTCAGACTGAACTATTTTCGCAATTTATGTTGGGCAAAAAAAAATTAGACAGTTTTGAAAAAAAAGATGATGAAGACGCGGAACTTAGCGAATTAAATAAAAAATTTCAAATGGCAGCGAGTCAAATTAAAGCGAATATTGAAGAAAAAAAAGATAGTCAACCAGAAATAAATGAAGAAAAAGGGAAATTAAAACAACCGAAAATGTTACAATGTGAACTTAAAGGTTATCAAATTACAGGATTTAATTGGTTGGCGAGATTGTACAATCAAGGAATTAATGGAATATTGGCCGATGACATGGGACTTGGTAAAACTGTTCAGTCTATTTCTTTATTGGCTTATTTGGCAGAAACTGAAGATATTTGGGGACCATTTTTGGTAGTCACACCTGTTTCTACGCTTCATAATTGGGAACAAGAATTAAAAAAATTTGTACCAAATTTTAAAGTACTAAATTATTGGGGAACGGGTCCTTACAGAGCACAAGCAAGACATGAAATTAAAAAGGCGAATGTTGTATTAACAAGTTATCAAATAGCAGTAGCAGATTTTAAAATTTTGAGGAAGACTGTCTGGAAGTACATGATTTTAGATGAAGCACAAGCAATAAAAAGTTCTGCCTCTAAAAGATGGACAACTCTTTTAGAATTCAAAACTAAGAGTAGACTACTTCTTACAGGTACACCAGTACAAAATACTATGAGAGAGTTGTGGGCTCTACTTCATTTCATAATGCCTTCTCTGTTTGATTCATTGGCCGAATTTACTGAATGGTTTTCTAAAGGCATCGAAGAATCGGCAGAGAAAAAGAAAGCAGTGGACAAAGTTCAACTGGAAAAACTTCACGCGATTTTGAAACCTTTTATGTTGAGACGACTCAAAAGTGATGTAAAAACAGAATTAGGAGAAAAAACAGAACTAGAAATTTATTGTGATTTAAGTGTAAGGCAGAAAATTTATTATCAAAGCATCATCGACGCTTGTAAATCTTTTGAAATGGAAAATGTCGTCATGCAATTGAGAAAAGTTTGTAACCATCCTGATATTTTTGAAAAATTAGAAACTACTACAAAACTCAGTATGTTAAGATATGACGAAGAAGGTAAAACAGTGGAAAGTGGAAGATCGAAGTTGTCTTTTAAAGTGCCTTGTTTTATGGCTAATGAATTTAATGAAGATTTAGAACGAAAAAATTTTATAAAAAAAATTATTAAAAATAAGTTGGAGCGTCGAACTCAAGATTATGAGGTCAAAATTATTGAAGGCAGTAAATTAAACGGAGAATGGATCAATAATTCCAAAGAGGATAAATGTATTTTTGATTTGACCATCAAAGATCTTGTCAATAATCCAAAAAATGAGGTCATTGGAAATTTTTTCCACAGAAAATTCAAACAGAAAGTTGAAAAAGACATTTTTGATCTTCAAATGATTCCTGTTTTTACAAAAAAAATATTGTCGCAGACACCACATGTTTTTACAAATGATGGTGACTATGTAAAACTCAACAATGAAAATATTAATTTTACCATTAAAAATGTAGTAGATGTTCCGCCTCTAAATACTTTTATAATTGACAGTGGTAAACTTAGTTGTTTAGACAAACTTCTTACAAAATTAAAACAAGAAGACCACAGAGTTTTGGTTTATTTCCAAATGACTAAAATGATGGATTTAGTTGAAGATTATTGTGTAAAAAAAGAATACACTTATTGTCGACTAGACGGCTCATCAAAAATAGCAGTGAGACGCGACACTGTCAATGATTGGCAAACAGGCGACAAGTTTATATTTTTACTAAGTACTAGAGCAGGTGGACTGGGAATAAATTTGACGGCTGCTGATACTGTAATATTTTATGATAGTGACTGGAATCCGACTGTAGATCAACAAGCCATGGACCGGGCTTATAGAATTGGACAGACTAAAGATGTAACAGTTTATAGATTGATTACTAGAAATACAATTGAAGAAAGAGTTATTGAGAAAGCAACAAACAAAGGAAATTTACAGAAAATGGTTATAAAAGGAAAAATCTTTGAAGGTCTTGAATTTTAAAAATGGTAAAATGATGAAAAAATAAAATTTTTAATTTTTTAAATCAAAATATTATTAATCTACAACAGTGTAGAAAAGTATAAAAGCTGTAACGATTTGCTGAATAAGAACACTAAATTTTAGGGATTTTTGTCTTTAGAAACTCAATATGTGTTAAAACAACTTGTTTATTTAAAAATTCAAAAAAAAATTATTTGGCCCTAATGATTATTTTTAGAAATTCGAATGAAAAAACTGTTTTACCTTCTCTATTTTTAAAAACACAGAAAAAATTCGAAATTACAATCGGAACATATCAAAACACTGTAGTATCCTGCACAGATGACAAATCTACATTATATTTAAAAAATAATTTAACATTAGAAATTCCTTTTCTTTTTCAACAACCATCAAAAAAGTATTCCATAAAATTTAATGAATACATTTTGGAAGAGAAAACTGTCTTTGTCTCAGACGCTGTAAATATTGAAAATAAAAATTACAACTTTGTAATATTTCATGACTTAGATCTTTATCCTTTTGTTTATGACTACTTGAGAAATAGGTTTGATTTACTAGATGCTAAATATAAAATATTTAATAAGAAAATATTTATAAGACAAATAATAACTTGTAATATCATACAGGAGGATAATATTAAAATTAAATAAAATTTATTTAAGACAGTTTGTTTGTTTTAGACAGTTTGTTTGTCTCGTTTATGCAAAAAAGCATAAATAGACTCAAAAAATAAATTTATGCATAATGAAACAATAGCTACTATATTTTATAAAGACATAAAATTAGAATATTGTATCTATGAAAATGAGTCATTGTACGTAGGCAGATATGTTTTAGACACAAGACAGTATGATAGTGGAATATCAATTATCAAAAAACACAACATAACAAAAATTATTTTTCCGAATACATGCGATTTGAAAATGTTCAAAATCTTTAAAAATGAAATTCCAAATATCGAATTACTAGATAAGAAACATTTCTCTGTACGAAAGAAATACAACGAAGAATTGTCTTTTGGGTGTCTTAATGCCTTAATTTATTATTTAGAAATTTATGTATTTAAACATCATATTGGATACTTAAATATTAAAGAACAAAAAACTTCGGAAATTGGTACTGTTGGCCAATTTAAAGTTTACAAAGATAATATTAAGGATTTCTTATATTTAGATCACAATACGATTGAAGATCTAAATTTAAGAACTGATTTATTTAAGAAGATAAATTATGCTAAAACATCTTTTGGAAATAAGCAATTATTAAAATGGATGCTTTTTCCATTGAAAAGAGAATGTGAAATACTTAATAGACATAAGAATATATCAACGTTGATGAATGTTATAATATCGCCTTACCTGAGTAAGATCAAAGGATTAGAAACCAATGGAATTATAAATATTTATAAACTTCCCATTTTGCTGAATAACGTCATAATTATAAACGACATATTGAAAGAAACAGCCTTGAAATTCCCCGAGATAAAACAGATAAGAAAAATGTATACGCTTATCGATATATTTGATGGCAAGGAACTTAAACGAGGAGTTTTCCCTAAATATGATCAATTAGTCAATCTTTACACAAATCTTCCGACATATTTAGGTGAGATCGCAAAAAATATTACTCAGGAATCTGTAGAATCAATAAGTATTGTCTATATTCCTCAACTTGGATACCTCGTCGAACTCGATAAAGATGTAGATGCACTTGATAAAATGTTCGACATACCGGATGAATACATAAAAAATACTTCTATGAATAAAACAAAGATGTTAGAGCGATCATTGTTCAGTAATAGTGACATAAACAATAGAAGTAAATCTTATAAGAAATATTTCGATAGCAGAGTCGACAATATAAGTCAAATTATGGATGATTTTACAAGTAAAAATATATTTGCAGAAAGTCAAACTAATAAAGATTTAACAGATAACACATTTACTGAAACTTATGATAAAAAATCCCGCGAAGTAGAAGATTTATATTCTTGTGCAATAGAACAAAACACAAACCAAATTGAAAGCAAGTTTTTTATAAATGATAAAATATACTTAAAAACCAAGGTAATGAATTTATTAGACAGAGAACTTGGTGATTTAAATAATCTTATAGAAGAATTTAAAGATCTAAAAGTTAAAGAAATACGAGATTTGATTCTTGACTTTTCTCTGGATAAAATATTAGAATACGTAGGAATGATAGACGCACTTAATTCCTTGAAATGTTTTTCCTTGGAACATAAATGTTGTGTGCCCAAAATATCTAAGGAAAGAAGAATAATTCTAAATAATCTTTGGAATTACGAATGCAGGATAGATTTATCTCAAAATGTAATTTTCAACGGATCTGAAGATTTTTTACATTTAATTGGAGAAGTAACTATCTTGTTTCACATTGGTTCTCACATTCCTTCACTTTCAGCAGAATTTTGTATATTCGATCAAATATACACATCGATAAATGTAAAAGAATCCTTGACAACAGACACGAGCTATTTTTATGCTTCATTGAAAAATATATCCAGGATAATAAACTACCACAATGACAGATCTCTTTGTTTAATAGCCAATCTTGGAGATGGTACAAATTCAGACATAGGAATGATTATCTACGAGAAGATCCATAAAAAGATAAAAGACGCCTTTGTAATTTCCTCCTGTAATTTTCTGGAGAGATTTAAACATTTCAAAAAGCCAATATCGAGTACAGAAATAATCATCCCTGATGTTCCATACGAAGAAACATTTGAGTTAAAACAAGATTCCATTAGACACGAAAGAATGTCTTCAGTATACGTCAATTCGAGTGCATCTGTAGAATGCGAAGATTGTCTTTGTTCAAACTATAAATATTGTAAGATACAAATTAGGGATAATCTTATTTTATTTGAGAATATAAAAGATATCGAATCTTACTTTTCAAATCAAATACAAAATATGAATATTTCAGATAAATTTAAAATTCTCCTCAAGGAGAGCCTGGAAATGATAAAACAAGGAAATATCTCCTTTTTAGATAAACAAGAAGATTTATGGGCCATAAAAGTCGTCAATGATTTTTTCAAGAAATACAGAATTGAAATGTAAAAAGTCGAGGTTTATATGACGTCATGGCTTGAGTTTTTATTTTTTACTGTGTTGAGAATTCTGTCATATTTCATGTTTTCTCTAAAATATTCTAGTTCGTCAGATGATGAATGTTCAGAATAAGGAGTATAAAAGATGTCTATGCCTTTTTTGACTTTTCTCCCGTCTGCTTTTAACCAGTCAAATGACACAGTTGTGTCTCGCCAACCAGTGCCACAGAAGACAGCCACTCTGTCTGCTTTTACAGTGTCTAGAATTTTATGAAGTCTCTTTTTTTCTGTGTGCTGCGTGCTTATGACCATCACTTGGTTTTCTGTGTTTTCGGTTGTAATTCTAGAAAATGGTCTTATGTGACTATGTGTCTGTATATTTCCACTATTAATATTTGCGTCAATGATATCTTCACTATTAATATTTGCGCCAATGATATTTCCACTATTAATATTTGCGTCAATGATATTTTCTGTTTGAATATTCGTCTTTTCCTTCAAAGGCGTAGGCTTCTTACAGTATTTCAAGATTGACTCACTTTTATTTACAGGAGATTTCTTTTTAGATACTGTCAGTGTTTTAATTGTTCGTTTTATGGTTTTAATTTCAGATAATGTTTTCTCGGGCTTAGTTTTACTTCGGTAGTTATTTACTATTCTCTCCACTTCGTTGTTTAGTCTATCAATGGCTTCTTGATCATAGCATTTATATATTCTCATCTTCTCGTATTCCACCTTGACACTCATATTGAAATAGTGCGCCACACATAGAAAGATCTTCTCTTTTCCTATGGAATACGTACAGAACAGATATTTATAATTTATAGGCACTAGACAGTTCGTGTTTTTATGATTTCTGATCGTGTCTAAAATACCATGAATGACGACTTCCTGAGATGGGAAAGATCTAAATCCTTCAAATGTGTTGTCTAAGAAGATTGTATTAAACTTGTACTTCAAAAGATGACTAGTTAAATCAAAAGTACATCTAAAATCCCCTGTGTGTAAGATAAGATGACCATTTATAGAGAAGATAAAACACACAGCCCCAGGACAATGATTCGCATCTATCAAATATACTGTATTATTATCACCAAGATGGTACAATACATTATTTTCTAAGGGGGTTGTTTTACATTTAAATTTGAGATCTATCAAATTGGCTGTCGTATTTGAACAGTAAATTGTATGAGGAAAAGATTTCTTTAAGCCACCATAATGATCAGCATGGAAATGAGATAAGAAATAATGAGAAGCATTTGATATTTCCAGATTGAAACAATCTACTACATAATCTGTAAATGGTATCTTCTTGTGTCTAGGGATACTATAAATATCCATGGGCAACAAAGTATTTTTTACTAATAGAAAATTATAATATTTAAATGTATTCTTGATATTGACAGTCCGCATACCATGACTTAGAATCTGTAAATGTGTGTACAAAAATATTAAATCCTTTACAATTCAGAATCTGCATATAATTGTAGATCTTATTTGTGATATTGATAGTACTCATAGAATAAATAAGAATATCTTCTGGACTACGTAACAATTCTAATAAAATCCGAGATAAGTCCAGAGAATCACAGGCTACCATTGTCTTTTGATGGTCCAGATTTTTAAAAGTGCAAATTATCAAGATATTTGGATTATGGAGAATGAAATCATCAAAATCAAAAATTTGAAAAATTTTTCCTATTTTTGCATTTGATTTCAGAAGAAACATTTAAGGACAAATTAAAAAAATATTTTAAATATGCCTAAAACAATTAAGTAATGAGATAAATAACATTTAATTCCAAGATACAATGCTTAATTTTAAATATAATATATACACACAGATATCAATAAGATACAGTATCATAAAAAATACGATATTTTCGCATAGATTATTATGAGATATATTTAAATTGATGCCAAGATAAATTACTCACTCAAAACACCAAAATTTATTCACAAAAATTATAATAAGATTTATTTATAATTTTTCTTACCCCAAAATGTCCTCATCTATTTGTAGAGATTTTTATATAAACGAGATTGACAAGATTGATGTCCAAATCCAGAAAAAGAAGAAAGTTCTACAACATTTAGAACAAGAAAGGGCAGAATTGAATAAACAAGTCAGACAATTAAGGGAAGAAATCAGTATTGTACAAGAACCCAGTAGTAATGTGGGGACTATATCTGAAAAGATGGGCAAAAAACAAGTTCTAGTGAAGACGAACCCAGATGGTAAATATCTAGTCAAAGTCGAGCCTCATATAAATTATGACGAGTTGAAGCCTGGCGTGAGAGTGGCTTTGAGAAGTGACAGTTTTGAAGTTCATAGGATTTTACCTTTAAAAGTTGACCCACTAGTGTCTCTGATGATGGTTGATAAAGTGCCTGATTCTACGTACAATATGATAGGAGGACTAGATGAACAGATTAAAGAAATACAAGAAGTAATTGAGTTACCAATTAAGCACCCTGAGTTATTTGAGAATTTGGGCATAGCTCAGCCAAAGGGTGTGCTTCTTTACGGGCCCCCTGGGACGGGCAAGACCCTCCTGGCCAGGGCTGTGGCTCATCACACCATGTGTAAGTTTATTAGAGTGTCCGGCTCGGAATTGGTCCAGAAATATATTGGAGAAGGGTCGAGACTAGTGAGGGAGTTATTTGTCATGGCAAGAGAACACGCCCCCTCTATTATTTTTATGGATGAGATTGACTCTATTGGTTCCTCCAGGACTGACTCCTCTTCGGGGGGAGACAGTGAAGTGCAGAGGACCATGTTGGAATTATTAAACCAGTTAGACGGATTTGAGTCTCAGCAGAATATCAAGGTTATTATGGCTACTAATAGGATAGACATCCTTGATTCTGCTCTACTTAGAGCAGGGAGAATTGACAGGAAGATCGAGTTCCCTCAACCAAAGGAGTCTGCTCGATTAGAAATATTGAGGATACATTCTAAGAAGATGAATTTGACCAAGGGCATAGACTTGGACAGCATAGCTTCTAAGTTGGTAGGGTCTTCTGGCGCCGAAGTAAAGGCAGTCTGCACTGAGGCGGGGATGTTTGCCCTTAGAGAGCGCAGAGTTCATGTGACACAAGAAGATTTCGAGTTGGCAGTTTCTAAAGTCATGAAGAAAGCGACAGATCCAAATGGAGATTTGAGGAAATTATTAAAATAAAAAGATTATTTGTACTCAGAAATTTGAATTTTATTTACCCTTTTATGACAAATATAAAACGAGAATCTAATAGTGACAAATCTATTACAGATATAAATGATATATCTAATAGTGACAAATCTATAGATCAGAGATCTGAACTCATTAATCTTTGTAATAAATACAAATTACCTTTAAATGTCAAAAATACTTGTATAAAAATTTATAATAAGATCCACAATATTCTCAATATTGATGACCTCATCTTTCACATTCTGGCAGTCGCGGCCAAATGTGAAGAGATCCACACTCTCAATATTCCTTTTAGACATCTCAAACATGAATCCCAAATCCACGAAGCCTTGGATTTTCAGTATGACTTCCCTTCTATTTACCTCAAGATGAGCTCAATATTAATTAAATTACAATTAAATGGCATGGGAGACTACACTGAGAAATATGAAGAAGCGTGTTTATTATTAGACAAATTACTAATAAAAGACAATGACGAGTACAGTGACATAGAGAAAGTGGTGTGTGTATTGGGACTTCCTGAGAATATAACAGGGTATTTATGCAATATTGAAAGAGTCAAAAGATTATCAAAATATTTATGACAATATAATACCAAATAACATATTTACATAAATGAAAACAATTCATGTGGAATTTCTTAGAAACTGAATCAAGAAAAAACACGCAGAATCTATAAAAAGATGAGACACGTTGATAACAAATAAATTACAATTTTCTAGACTAAAATATATAAGCATTCTATAGTCTTAAATCTAGTATATAAAAAACTCAACATTTTCTAAGCTTCAGATTTCCATTTTACTAAATACAAAACATACTTCTAATTCTTAGTAGTATTAAAGGAAAATATTAAAACAGATCCTAGGTAATGTGTTTTATAGTAAATAAATAAAGTAAATCTTATTTTATATAATTTGTTCGTTAACAAACAAACTGTTTATTCAAAAAACTATTTAAGAATAAATTTCTGCAAGAAATTAAGATCTTAATTTTCCAGTATAAAATTTATACCTAGAGAATTTGAGCGATTTATAAATTATACATCAGATACATGTATTTATATTATGGGATTTAAATGATGTCTAAAGCACTATGGAATTTACTTTGGATGTCCTATTCATACATTAGAATATATTACATTTCTAAGATGTCATATTTTATAGAATGTTACACAATTATCCATACTACATAGTACTATGCATTTTGTTCATCTTCTAAAACTTAATGCTTGTTTTGTTTTATTTCATCCCTTATATTTCATATGGATATTTTAAAAAGCCCAATAGACGCCGACTCAACAATTCTTGCCCTTGACAAGTCTTCAGCATACACTGACTTATTCCTCAGTGTGCTAAGAGATCCCAATCCAGATTTAATAAGTAAGTTAGTAATTAGTAATCTGACTAAGATGATACAAGACTTGAAATATTTGATAAAGATGAAATACCCTAAACTTAAATCAGAGATACAGACTAATATTCACATGATTGTCCTTCTACTTCTCGGGTATGGTATAAATGTAGACACTATAATTATTAATTTATTAAGACAAGGGTATATAAATTTCCCCACAGATCATAAATATTTTAAAGAGTATAAAAATGCACTGCCTTTTATTAGATTCCATCATAAAGAGAAGTGTCCCTTACCCCTGAGTACTACTTGTGCTACACTTATTACTTATGATATGGAGACAGATATTTTATTTATAGCCCACGTTGAATCAAATATACAGTTTTATATTAATGCATTTATACAGAAGTATAAGAATAAGGCAGATGATATATTGACATTTATTAATGGTAAATTATTATCAGGAGATAATATAGATTGTCTTATTAAGAATATTTATAGATATGGTAAAGTGTATAATGAGCACAATATACAACCCAGAGATATAAAAATGCAAACAAAATCTAAACCAAGAGATATAAATAATCAAATTAGAGACATTGACTCACAAATAAGAGATATAAATCCTCAAATAAGGGACATTAATTTACATAGTACAAAAAATATAAAACAAGATATAAATAAGCCAAATGACTGCCATACATTATTACGAGTTATTTCTGATTTATCTTTCCCGAGCTACTACACATGTATAAATAATATGAAGAATACTAAGGTCCCCTTCATTGCCCCTGCCTTGTACAAGGAAGTAGTCTTCGCTTCATTTGGTTATGACAATTATGTCCAGGTCTACTTGTGGAAGATACTCGTCTACCAGAAAATATTATTTGATATAGAAATCGAGATCGAGGAATCAGATCTTAAGACTCAGGAAGCCTTAGAAGGGTATGACATTTACTTGAATATTCACTGATAGATTATTTATAAGTCCCTCTTAATATATTGTGCATCTCCTTACTAAGCTTGTCTACTTCTTCCTCTTCTAAAATACTTAGAGATTCTTTGTCCAGTAGTATCTTTATATCTTTTATATAAGAATATAAGACAAGGTTTAATTTAATATAATTATTAAGTAGTTCTGAGATTCTTCTATTTAGTATATTCTGTAAGGGGTGATCACTTTTCTCTAATATTTTACACCCTTGTAATATCTTGTTAGTTTCTATTATTCTATTTATTATTCCTTGTCCGTCTTTCTTGTAGTATATAAATTCCCTAATTTCTACTAAGAGTCTTCTTTGGATATCTTTGAATTCTAAGGAATATTCTAGGGTCCCTAATTCCCCGGGCTTGATAATAAGTGGGTGAAGATCTTCTATATTATTTTTACTTGTAAAGATGTGAGACAAGGACTCTTTTCTATTATTCTTATGAATAGAGAGGAGTATCTTATAATATTCAGTGAGATCCTTCATGAATATAATCGAGAAATTTCATTATATTTTATATCAAGTATGAAACAAATTTAGAACAAATAATTAATAAACCAGTACTAGATAAAAATCATATATATATAATTAATTTATATATACATAGATATATAATTAAGTTAAATATAATTATCTTAATATACTTTAGATATATAATTAAGTTATATATATATATTATAAATGTAATCTTATATATAATTATGTATGTATAATTTTGTTATATATAATATTTTCTTTTTTTATATTTAAATTAGTCTCAATGTTGTTTATTCATGTTTTTTCTCTTGTATCTTCTTCGCTGCTTCTTTGGCCACTGCGTCTGCTTTACTAAGTGCTGAATTTATCCCATTATCATTTATATACCACCTCTCTGGTATTTTACTTATTATTACATCATAGACGACTTTACTCCCTCTAAATCTTGAAGGTCCAATATAAAGAAGTAAGAAGAATTTTAAGGTATAAAACATTGGTATAAAAGATACAATAAATCGGGAATATGCATCCAGAGAAGTAAGAAGCCCAAAAGTCACCCAGAATATTAAGAGATGTCTTATTTCATCTTTATTTGGGTTTACTTGTTTGAGGACTAAGAGTGTCTCTCTTAGAGGAATTATTACTCCTATAAGGGAAGTTATAATTGGGCCTATGGGTGTCGACATGATTAAGATTATTACTAGAAGAACAGAAGCTAAGAGGGCGTATTCTTTAGGGATTTTTAAGTCTCTTTCTATTTTATTAAGAATAGGGAATTTTGATGAAATATTTTTTATATCTTCCATGTTTATTTATGGGGTGGAAAATTATATACAAAATATTGAAACATTTATTTACAAAATGAGAAATATAGTAAATTAATTTATATTATGCGGTATATGTTAATAATTTCCTTACAATAAAATAGTTTTTATTTTATTGTGCCGCATAAAATAGTCTTTATTTTATTATATGGAATACAAATTAGATTTTATATTGCAGCGTATATTTTAAATCTTCTTTATTTTATGCCGCATAATAAAATAAAGACTATTTTATTTTAATGCATAAAATATCCTTTATTTAATAAAATCGTCTTTTACTTAGACTTCATTGTCTGTAAAGTACACGACAATAAAGACACAGAAGCATGCGCACTCATCAACAAAACATTATTCTCATTTAAATCCCCAGACATCAAATCCAAATACATTTTCAATAATCCCAAATTTCTATCAAAAAGAAACTCGAAATTCAGAAACAGCATAAATGTCCCGACTAGAGAAAAAAACAAAGAAATTATAATCTCAAGGAAATAGAACAAGATAACACCAAATATGAATAATAAGACGACAAATATGCCCACTACTGATAAATGTACACCAGGAAGGAGGATTATATGGATCATAAGGATTAATATAATAAGATATATTAATAAATTCAACAAAACTAAAACCAAGTAAGATAAGATGAATGAAGAGAAACCGAGCAGATATTTAGAAGAGATTATAAGCGACAAATATGAAGCATATTTAGAAATCTCTAAGTGATTAATTAGTGTGGTGTGTGTAGCGGAGATAAATGAGAAAAGAAGGGTAGACAAGGAAATATATTTGAACCTTAAACCGAAGAAAATGAGAAAGAGACCGAGAGAAAAAGATAAAGCAGTGGATAGGGGAGTAGAGAACATATACTTGTAGATGTCCTGTAAGATGTGGTCTACTAAATTCGAAGAACAACAAACAAAACTAAAAACAACAAAAATCTTCATTTAAAAGGGGAGAAAAAGAATTAATTACAATTATAATGAATAATAGATAAACTCCTTAATGCTTGTTAACTCCTTCAACATAATATATTGTAGAATATATTGACTCAGTGTGCCATAAAAAATTTTAATTAAAAAGAAAACAATAATAAGATTAGTAAAAAATTAGAATATTGAATGCACCAATTGGTCAGATGTCTACGAATAATATATATTTTATAATTTCGCAAGGAATTTGGGATGATAATCACTAAGAGGAAAAAATTAATTTAATGGCTTGACGTGGCATCAAACTGTCAAAAGGGACATAAGAGAAAACAAGTTAAAAAAAAAAAACTTTTGGATTTTATGATGGGTCAAGATAATATTTATAAACTTACTTCTTTTTAAATACAAAGAGGAAATAGAATGTCTCTTCATTTATTAAGAAAGAGATAAATTTAGAAGATAAATATGTAGAAAGTGTAAACATGTCAAATCTGGCAGCGTTCATCATGAGAAATTTGACATGTTTTTCTTTCAATATTTTATAATGAAAAAAATCATGTTTTAATTCCGACGAAATATTAAATCAAGTGTTGTGACATTTTCATGTCATTGTTTATTTTATATTTTTATTATTAAATACCCCTTAACTTGGATATGTCTAACATCAAGATTTAGCATAGGAAGAAATTAGTTTAAATGCTTATTGATCCCTTTATAATTTAGTACCCCCTTGGAATAATGCATGACTTCTTTCTTGACCAGGCCTATGATCAAGCCGTCTTGGCTTATGAAGCACATGAAGTCCCCGTGGGCTGTGTCATAGTCCACAAAGGGGAGATCATCAGTAGATCCCACAATCTGACTAATTCTTTGAGTACTCCTCTAGCACACGCAGAGCTCAATGCTCTGAAGAATATTGAGTCTCTTAATCTTAGTGGCAGAGATCTTGTCTTTTACATTACTTGTGAGCCATGTGTAATGTGTCTGGGTATTTTAGAGAGACTAGAGTGCACTGTCTATTTTGGGTGTACAAATGGGATATTTGGAGGAACAAGTGTAGTAAAATGTAAGAAAGATTTCTTAAATAATATGAACAGTAAGAAGTGTTATGAAATATTACAGAAGTTTTATAAGAGAGAAAATATAAATGCGCCCTCTGATTTAAGAAAACATAAACCTCCCACAAATTGAACTACCATAAAAATAAATTGATAAATTTAAATATGTTCATTAAATTGTACTGTATATAATGTATTATATATATTGTACAGTATATGTAAAAAAAAACATTATCAAATTAATACAAACAAAATTTAAATCAACAAATTTTATATAAATCAAATATTAAAATTATATAATACACATCCTTTTATTTTACTCGGTCACAAATTTGATCTCCTCACTGGGTACAAATCTGGGCACTACAAAATTCTCTTCTATTTTCTCAATTTTATCTACAAATCTAAGCGGCTCACAAGATATGAAAATATCTTCCCTTACTATCTCCTGCTCATAACCCATTTTCATTAATAATGTCCTAATCTGTCCACTGGTCAATATTTCACAATTCTCTTTAATATCTTCCAAATCTACTTCACTACTATAAGTCATATTCACAATCTTAATAATCTCCATAACATGTCTAAATTTATCTCTAGACTCTACTGCGTCTATCTCATTTAACCAAATATAAATCTGATTTAAATTATAATTTATCTGTATACATCTATTAAAACTTAAGAAATTATTCTTAATAATTATACTATTAAAAATATTAGTATTAATATTACTTAATATATAATTTATAATAGATTTCTTATATTCCTTATCTAAATAATAAAACTCTATTTGATTATTAATAATATCTAGAGTCTTAATAAGTCTCTGTATAGTAAACGGTTTAAAGATCTTCTTAATGAACGAGTCATTACATTTAAAATTTGATAATTCTTGGTGATCTGTAATCGAAGAAGGAATTAAATCCTTAATCATCTCTAAATAGTAATCTGATAAATTTATAAACATCTTCCTGATTAAATCTTGCAGATCTCTGAGATCTTCGACTAATTTGGAATATTCTACTAAATTACTTAAGAAAAATAATAAAGAAGGAATAGACTTTTCATAATACTTGGATCTTAAGGATATTTCCTCTATAAAAATCAAAATTGATTCTCTTTGGATCTTATTGGACTTTTTAGTGATCAAAAAGGCAGAGTGGGCGAAAGATAGCATTTCTGAGCGGGGCACTGAACCAGAAGTCGGAATATTCTCGAGATAAAGATAAAAAAGGCGAGAAAAGAGAGTAGAGGCGGGCTCTATAATATTTATAACAGGGGAACTCAATTTGATATTTGCTTCTCTGAGTGCTTCACTGACGAATTTGTATTTTAATTCAAGATTCGCACAATTTGGACACTGTGTGGGAGATGTAAAATTTTGATTTGGCACAGAGGATTTCTCTTGAGTTTCATCCATGAGATCTGAAATTTCAATAATGCAAGGATTGGTCCTATTTAGTCTGGGCAAATCGCACAATGTGGAATTCTCCACTGTATCGATCTTCAATAATGTATTCATGTTTTCTGAAGCCTCTAAATTCGTGCTAATATTTTCCAACTCTTCCACTGTATTGATCTTTATATAATCTGTATTCGTATCTTTAGAATTTATAGAATGATTTTCCTGGATAGTTTCGCGACCATCTGAATTTATCATGTCAAGTTTTATATTGACCGTATTCGTATCTTTTAAGGCAACTAAATTCGTAGTATCATTTTTCAAATCTTCCTCATTGATCTTTATATCGTCTGTGTTCGTATCTTCTGAAATAATTTGATTCAAAGTATGGTTTTCTATATTTGACGCGTAGTGACCATCTAAATTTATTGAGTCAATCTTTATGGTGTCTGTATTCGTGTCTTTTAAGGCAACTAAATTCGTAGTATCATTTTCTAAATCTTCCTCATCGATCTTCGTGGTGCCTGTGTTCATAATGATTAAATCTTCTAACTTTGTGTTGCATCTTTCTAACTTTGTTTTATTCAGATTGCTATTATCAATATTTGCTGTATCGATGTTTGCTGTTTCAATATTTGCTGTATCGAAATTTGCTGCATCAATGTTTGCTGTATCGAAGTTTGTAGTGTTAATTTCTGTAGCTTCTATATTTTCAGAGCTTAAGTTCTTGAGTTCTGTGATCGTATTGACTACATTTCCTGAATCAGATTTCATATCTTTTTTTTTCATGTCTACATTTATTTCTTCCTTTGGTTCTTCTTCTTCTTCCCCAAATATTGTGTTCATTATAATATCAGCTGTGCTAACATTCTCATCTTTAAATTTAATACATTCCTTTTTATTATTCTTTTCTATGTCGATATTTGGCAGATTCTCTTTGCTTTTAAACGGGTTAATGCTTTTTAATACATTACTTATAGCAGCCTGACTTATATTTTTCAGACTTATTGTTTTTTCATTTTTAATTGGTTTCTCAATAATATACTTGGGATCATTAAGTCCTTCTTTCTTTTTTATTAATTCTTTCATAAACCAATTCATAATCTTCCTCTTTCTATCATCTCGCATCTTCTCTGATATTTCTATACCTACCTTGACTTCACTATTAAAATATATTTTAGTCTTGCCTTCTAATATATTCTTATACTTCTCATATTTCTTATACCATTCTTCTTTATTCATTTCATAAGTGTAAATTTGTTGGTTAATTTTAATAACTTCTAATATTCCAGTACTTACTAATTGATCATGTACTACTTCTTTATCGAAAATATTTCTTTTCTTATTATTCGGTTTTATACATCTTATATATTTAATCTGTGTGCTATTTATTTCATTAAATAAACTTCTTAACGAATATAAGAAATCATTCAATACTGTCGTATTTCCAAATTTCTCTTTAAAAATTTTATTGAAAAATTTTTCATCTATTTTTACTTCTCGATTTTTATTAATAAAATCTTTGATATTATATTCTACATCTTTAATAAAATGCTTTACTATAATAATATCATTAGATTTTATCTTTATTCCATTTTTTATATAAGATAATATCTTATTCCTTAAATTATTTGTACTACCAAACTTATTTTTACTTTCTTCATCTATCAAATCAAATAATCCACATCTTCTTTCTAATTCTTCTATTAAACTAATATTAGAATTAAAAGGTACAAAATTATAATTTTCTAATTCTTTTTTATATTCTTCTTGTTTTACTTCAAAAATCTTTTTTATAAAATCATCTTGGATTTTCTCATTTGCATAATTTATGCAAAGTTGATCTAAAGAATTCTCTTTGAAAACTTCAAACCCAAAAATATCTAAAATATTTATACATGGACCACTTGTAGTACATAAAGTATCATTAATTTTGGAAACTAAAAAATCAAAAATTTTTACATACAAAATTCTACTAATACTATCTCTAATTATTAATGCTTCTTCTATCGTATTATACTTTACAAGTACCTCTTCGTTAACTCTAATTTCTTTTTTTAATAAAACATCTTCTAAAAAATTTTCATCAATTTTTAAAATTTCTAAAATTGATTTTGTAAATTTCATTTTGTTTATGCAGATTTTATTGTTTTTATAGTTAAATTGCATAAAACCAAAATACAAAATCACCAACAAAATATTTTCTATAAAATCAATATTTTCAAAACCTAAACTTCTTAAAGCATTTTTTACATTTTTATAATTCTTAGAAATATTATCATTTGTGTTTATGTAATCATTTTCAATTTTCAAATTTTTATATTTACACAATTGGTAAAAAATATTAAAATTACATTCTCCTTCATTTTGATGCGTAACTCTACTTTTTTCTAGTAGAAAAGTTTTCAATTTTATTCCTTTTATCGTATCATCAATGTAATAACTTATCATTTTGCCAACTCTGCTACTATTATCATTTAAAATAGTTTTGGCATTTCCAAAACTTTCTAAAATTATAGTAAGTGCATCAATTTTATCTTTTAAATCTTTATTTGTTCCTGTTCTAGTTATTAAATAATCTTGTAGTAATTTTGTATTTTCAGTTTTTCCAGATCCACTTTCTCCTGAGATCATGATTGTTTGGTTTGATATTGACATGTCTTGGAAGGCATTTTCGCAAATATTGTAAATGTGTGGATCGCATGATGAAATATTAAAATACGCATTCATAATGTTTTTACCGTACAAATTTAGATTTGTATATGGATTTATAGAAATCAAAACTATACCTGCATTAGTATAAATTCTGTTTGATAAATATCTCTCTTCTAGTATTTTAATGAGATTTTCTTCGGTGGTGTCTAATAATTTACATAAGTCGTCTGTTTGCATATGAAAAATGAGGGAGAAAGTTTTTAAAGACATGTCAACCAATAAACAATAAAAAGGGGGATGTATCAAATAAGTACTGATTCTAATGTAAAAAGGGGCAATATTAAAATTGATGCACTGTAAGAAATTTATTTGAAGGTTATTTATGATTAATTTTAACTAACAAACGTCTATATCCATTATTATATAAAATATAAAATTTTAGACCTCATTAAAATTTTTAAGATTAACTTTAAAATTAATATTAAAATTTTTTATTTTATTTTCCATTTGTTATAAAAACAGTAATCCTATTGTTATAATGAAAAAGTGCACTAGCTAAATCTGAATTATTATCTAATGGGATTCTTATATTTGATTCCCTAATATAAAATCTAAATTCTTCAAAATGATCAATTTGGATTTGATGTTTATCTTTAGGATAAAAATGAAAAGCTATTCTTTTTAAAACAAGTTTACGAAAATCTTCATAAGAAGTACTGGTCATAAAAACAATAAAATGGCTTTCTCCAAATTGTATTATAGCAGTGCCTATGACTTTATTCATATCTATAGACACAGTATTCTCGTTTAGACATTTAAAAAATCCAAAAATTTTTCGTTTTATTTCTTGATCACATGGAATATCAAAGGATTCCCTGTCTGTGGTCAAAATTCTTAGTCCTGTCTTGTATTTAGACACTTTTTGAACTTTAGAATATTGAATAGTATCATTATTAATTAACATATAAGTTGTATAAAAAAATATTGGATACATATCTAGAACTCCTTTGTATTCGAAATAACTTTCTGTAGTGAATGTGTATTTTTCGCTGTCCATAATATATGAAACATAGCACAAACTTATGTATTTTATGTTTTAAAACTGCCCAATGATTTACAAAAATCTCAAGAAAAGTAATTTTATAAATTAATGGACATTTGCACATGACACGTTATATGTAAAGTCTTTTGTTAATAAATTACAAATTTATAGAATATTTTTGATGTATCTTACAACAAATATGTATGACAAATGAACATAGAAATGTACTTGAGACTTTTATAAAATAAAAAAAAACTAATATCAATAGAAATACTAACCCAATATTTTCAGGCCGAAAATAAAAAAACTATTTTTTAAATTTATAACCCATGGAGAAATTTAGCAAATTTAATGACCCGTTTACTGGTATAAATCCATTTATACAAACAAAGTTAAAACCAATTAACAAACTTAAAGCTATAATATTTTTACCAATCTACTTATTAAGCTTAATACATCCCGTATTCTTGAGATTATTATTTAAGATAAAAATTGAAAATAAACCAATTAAACAAATAAGAACAATGATCTGCAATTCTGTGACTCCTTTTGATATTCCACTTTTAAAAATGATATTTAAGATTAACAATTTTTATTTTTTAAGAGATGACAATTTTTACGATAAAAATTTTAAACGAGTTAAAAAAGTAATAAAACCTTCTATAATTTTTTGTGAAGGAACTTCCACTAATAATAAATCTTTACTAAAATTCAATTGCAATTTTAGAGTAGATAGTGTTTGCTTCTTAAAATATGATCAAGTATACACTTACGGAAGTTTTTGTAAATATCTTTTTAGTATTTTATCAAATACAAACACTGTCGAAATAAAATTTAAACATACTGATGATTCTAAAGATTTAACTAAAATTAGTGGAGTAAAACAAGTTAAATTTACTTACAAAGACAAGGAGGATTTTATGAAACTGATATAAATAAAATTGTTTAATAATAATGTACAGTTCGAGATAAAATAAAATATAAGTTTATATTATGGCCCTTCATATCTCATATAATTTTTTTTTATATAACAAGATTTTTAATAAAATTTAACATTTGAATTTTTATTGAACTCGTGGAATCAAATTTATTCGTAGTATTTTTTAATAAATACATTGATGATTTTTAATAAAGTAAATTTAATTTCTCATAAATATTGGTAAATTACATAACCAACAAAAAAAAGTAAATATACTTAAAAATAATTTGTTTATTCTTTAAGAACTCCAGAATCAACAACAATCACTGGTTTCTTTGTTTTACCACTATTGGAACCAACTGCTTCCAGTTTTTTTAATATTTCTGGTTCTCCTTTAACTTCTCCAAAGACGACATGCGCATTGTCAAGCCAATCGCACTCTACAAATGTAATAAAAAATTGAGATCCATTAGAATTTTTACCAGAATTGGCCATACTTAAAAGATATTTTTTATTATGTTTTTTAATAAAATTTTCATCTGAAAATTTTTCCCCGTAGATACTTTTTCCACCATATCCATTTCCATTAGTAATATCTCCTCCTTGAGCCATGAATCTTGGTATAATTCTGTGGAAGATTGAATTTTTATAACCATCGGGTGTGCTCTTCTTGCATAATTCACTAAAATTTTTTGCTGTTTTAGGGACCACATCATCGTATAAGACAAATTCAACTCTTTCTGGTTCTTCAGTACCAATTTTTACATCGAAAAAACATTCAGTGGCCATTTGGGGGTAGAGAAAAATTAAAAATAAAAAAAAAATAACGGTTTTTGAAAATTTAGATGTAAAAATATTAACGTATATTCTAAATCTATAAAATAATAATAACTTCTAAAATAAGTAGTTACAAATGACATGATTCTTTCTAAAAAAAATTAGAAACTTCCCTAAAAATTCTAATTTTAAAATCAAAATCCATTTTCTTTCATTATTGTCAAAGTATCTTATTTTAGTCTGCAAAATATCAAATAGTTTTGTCCAATTAACCATCAACTCTTAAATTATAGTCATTTTATTTTAAATTTAAAAATACAAAATCATAAAAGTCATTATTGTTGTTTTCCATGCTGAAATTGATGATTTTTGGCTATATGAAATTTTTATACTTAAAATGAAACCGTTTTAATTTAAAAAAATAATAAATAATCATTTATTTATTGTACACGACCAACTCTCTATCTGTAAAATTCATTCTTGTTTCTTTCTCTTGCTTATTTTCCACGTCATCAAATACTTGTTCTTTCATTGGACAGAACATGTTGACGAGTAATAAATCAATAACAAGTTTTAGTGCAAATACAAGACTGTGTATCACTTGATGACTTGTGTAATCAACTGCGAAAGGGAATGATAAACAGTTAATTGAGTAATTTAGAAATCCATATAATCCTAGACATACACCAAGCAGTGTAATAGTATCCATTCCTTTATATCCAGACACAAAGTTATGTTTAGTGCGCAACACCAAAAATAAAGCAATACAAGAATAAATCTCTATACTCATGAAAAAGGACTCAAAAAAGATCAACGAACTAGTACCGTAAGTTCTTAATTTATTGTAAGCAAAGATAAAAATAGGTATTCTAATGAAAGAATATATTTTAGAACATGAGACTATAGATGTTTGAAATAAATTTCTAGTAATAAAAAGGTTCCAGTGCAGCTGCGCATTCTTGTAAATATCATTTCTTATGTCATCTGCATTGATAAATGAATATAGACACGGTCCCCATAGACCGAGTAACATGAATATTGAGGACATTCTAAATATCTTTGAAAAAAGATAAGTTACATTTAGCAAATTACTAAGGTCAATATTCATTTCCCGATACTTAACCATATACGAATAGCGTAAAAAGCCGACTAATTCAAAATCAGATTTATCAAGTACAATTTTACTACTTAGGAACCAATACAACATATTGTAAGAAAATGTTGAAATAATAGAGGAAATTATAAAGAAAGATCCTACATTTCTCATTCTGCTTTTATATGTATTTGGTTTAATCTTTGATATTTTACTAAACCTCCATATAGAATATATCAATAGAACAGCACAGAATATTAATTCATTTAGATAACTTGATCTTTTTATATCTTCGGTTATATTCATAGTTTGTTTACTTTACTGTATCAAATTTGTTTATAAAATTTTTGAATCTGAAACATCAATAATATTGAATTAGATCTGATTTGTTATTACATAACAAATAATATGAGAATGTGATATTTCTGTAATAAAGATCATCGATGTATATATTTTTATTTGTGCAAGTGGAACTAAAAACCTATTTTTCAAGAAAATTACATTTATTTATAATTTAGTCTATCGAATTCCCTCATTTATATACAATTATAAAATATCGTTTTATGATCTTCTACAGTTAAAAAAAAATTTTAACTTATATTTATCACATTCTTCCTTAGAAACGCCACACTCAAACTCAAAATTTGACTTTGTATCACCAACAAACTAGTATCAGTTATGCTTGTAAGATATTACAGAGTCCTGTTTTTATGGTAAATTAGATGATTAGTATTTACAGGTGTATAAGATATGTGATCACTAATTCCGCTATTTTAATTATAAGTTAATGCTTTTATGATACAATCCTTTTTTATAATTGATAATGATAGACATTGCTTTTAAAACTAATAAAGAGCTATTAATTACATCAGTTTTTCTGCTATGTGCCAATAAATCGCTGTCATCAAACTAGTAAAACAAATCATAAATATGAAATTCAAGGCGTATACCGCTCTCTAATTGTTATATTTTATAAAATTTAGAAGGTAAATTATTTAAAAAATTTTTAAAAATTAATTAAATTCTTTTAATTTCATTATGAATCTTAAAATATTCATCCAATTCTTTATCTCCTCCTATAAACTCTCCTTTTATAAAAATTGTAGGATAATATTTAAAATTGTACTTTTTAATAACATCTTCCACTAAGTCAGGATTTTCTTCCTTTTTAAAAGTTTCAAATTCCACATTATTGGCGTATAATATTGCTAGTCCTCTTACAGTATCTTGACATTCTTCCATTGTCAAGATACAGGTTCTTTTTTCATTTATTAATGTTTCTAATAAAGACATGTTTGTTATTAATAAAATTTTTTTATAGTGAAATATGAAACTATTTATTATGTTTTGCAAATCTAAACAAACGCGTTATTCAACTAAATGAATACAAAATTAATAATGCACGATAATATATCATAATATTTAAACACTAAAATAAAATTTACAAACAGTCTGAAATTTAGTATTTAAAAAATGAAAATAAATAGGAAATAATTGTTTGTATTGTTGTTCCAATTACGTTGTCATTGGTCGCATGTAAACATTCAAGAGTTTTCCATTTAAATATTTTTTAGTAAATATAAATGGGGATGCAAGTCGTTGCCATAATACTTTATTGTAAGTTGTACATGTATACAAAGTGTTAGTTGACGCTTTATACGTCCAACAATTACAAAGATTGTGGCGATTATAGTTCGGCGGGAAATTTCAAAAGTATTAAATGCCTTTCGTACTTATTCAAAGTGTTAAATGTAAAAATAATTTTTAAAAATACATACATTAATCATATAGAGATTTTAATATTGGGTTTTTAATAAAAAGTGTTAGATTGCGACATATGCAACGAAATCGCTTAAAAAAAAACAATCACAGGTCAAAAACAATTGACATTCGTATATTGTCACGCCACAAAGTTTTATTGTTCTAATTTTTATTCTACAAATAAAGAAGTCTTTTGCTAGGATGTCCCAATAAATGATATTTGCTGAGATTTAGAAAGAGGCGTTTCATGAGGAAATAAAAATAAAAGATTCCACATTAAAAGAATATATGACTTTAAATAATACTATATGACATTAAATAACTTGTTATAAAGATTATACAATGAATAGAATGTTCCTAAGAGGAAATAATAAGTAAAAAAATCTAACAACATGTTTTTTTTTTTCGTTCTGGACATCTTCACCCTTCATTTTCAATGATTAGTTTTGATAATTCTTCTATAGTGATAAAAAAGTTAGAGTTACTTAGAAAATACGCCTCAATGGTAACAGTAACTAAAAATTCTTTAACTACTAAAAAAATGCAGATTATTTTTCCTGATACACAAATGTTAATTAAAGAAGTCTCAACCGTCACATTAAAAATATCGGATTTAATTCAAATCCTTACAAAATCAGAACAATGCACAAAAAATAAAAATTTTATTATTTCAAAGTACAAATATAATGATATTGAAATTGAGAAAAAATATAAAAAATTTGATGAGGTTTTGGTACTCCCATGTTCCGAACCAAATTTAAGTATCAGAATAAACCAAATTCTCATATTAAGTGATAGCGATTTTATTATTAAATGTGATCAAACAGGATTATTTGAAATGAGTAGTAATTCCTTAATAGAGACGGAATTTAAATTAAAAAATTGTACAATAATAAACAGCAAAATAGAAAATGTAATTGTTAAAGTAAAAAGTAGAGATTTGAAAATATTAGAAAATTTTCAAAATGATAAAATTTTTTGTTTTTTTTCAGATTATATTTTAGTTTATATTTTGGAAGATACTATTACAAATATTGTGATGATTCCAATACTACTAAAATGATTTATAGGCAAAAAATGTGCTTAGTTCATATGCGGGGCAGAAATATTGTAACCATCATATATGACTACTAAACAGCCAAATATGAAATTAAAGGAATTCAATTTAATATATTATTGACATATCACCATTAATTATGTTTTTTTGTTATTTAAACTACCAGACAAAAGGCAAAATATACATATATTTATAAAACTACAATACGAAAATTTACTCGATCAACTTACAATTAATTGATTTCGCTGTCATTCGACAAACCACTATATGTTAGAATTAAATAAAAAAAATGATTTTGACCTTTCTTCAAGGCAAAAAAAGTTAATTTTATGAGAACATGGGGTTGTCTATTGTAAAATATCAAAAGGACAATATGTAAAATGTCTATAAAGGATTATTAACGCAATTGACATGGCCTATGCTTTCTACACTACCCTAGCTTTAAAAATTTAGCATGATTTTGACTTACTATAATAATTTTCACATTGTCTAGTAGCAATTTAAATGATATGAATCGCAATTCTACAGCCATTTTTTCCCTTCCGATTTTGTTTGAGCTTTCTTTAAACGTTAGAATTAAATAATACCATTCTATTTCCAATCTTAATGGTATCTTTATTATCAGATTCCTTTTTCACTCTTGTGTATTCGCTTCTGTAAACTTCCAAGTTCTCTCGCCTTCTTTTGAAACCTTTTCTCTATTTTTTAGATTAAACATTCTTGTTATCTATATTATTTGGTACTTAAAATGATAAGAGTTCTATAGGGCACAACCTATAGCGTTATGATACGATCGCATGTAATCTCTGACTACTTTAGCCACACATTTTCCCCAATCAATTTTCCCAAATTTGTAATCTAACTTAATTTATGGCCATTGTTCTATTAACCTTATAACATGTCCCTCAGTTGTAGGGTTATAAGGGAGACCATATTTCCATATATATTTTTTGTCTTCGCATATTCCTTACAGATATATTTTTTAGATTCTTTACCATCGTCAGATAAAATAGCCTTTGGAATACAATATTTCTTAAGTATACATTTATTTTATATAGAAATGACCGTATTCATATCTTTTGTATAAATTGGCCGTCTTTGGAATTCTTGAAAAATGTTCAATTACTGTCAATTAAAATTTGTATCAGTGCTCGCTTCCTCTCAAGGGCCCTACTATTTTGAAATCCCAAATTTCACCTTTTGTCTTCGTTACTAATGGCACAATATGTCTGAATTCCCCCGTGGTTCTCTTCTTAACAGTTTCACAATTATTTACAAAATTTTTACATGTCTCTACTTTCATTCTTCCGAGTGAATTTTGACCAATAATATATTTCATGTTCTGTTTTGATCCATGCCCTAGAAAATCATGGTACAACCTTAGAGTAAAACATCGTCTCTTTTTTTATTCTCTTTATCGTTGAATTTGTTTCTTTTGCAGTTTCTCAAGTTTTCTCAATTATTTGCTTGGTGATCTGTATAGTTTGATGATCCTATGACATATTTTATATCGAAATTATATTCTTGTAGCATTAATAATCATCTATTTTATTTTCAAAGTCCTTTCCTCCACTTCCTTGCTCATCTTAAAAATTAGGGCAATAAAAATATCAACAATCTAGATAACCTAGCTTATACATTTCTCGACTTAAATAGATATTCCAAGCTTAATGGTTCGTTCTGAGTATAAATTTTCCCAATTTATTTACGCGCTAAACGAGCGCTCGATTTTTTTTGAAAATCAAAACCTTAACACTAAATATTACAGTTTAAAATTTAGATATTTCTAAGTTTTTAAACCATATTATAGGAAGTGCCACACATGTCAAATATATTGTGTCTTTGTTTTGATATGTTTGACATGTTGTTTCTTAAATAAATTAGAATATCTAAACCCATGTTTTCATTCCAACTCATATATTAGTATTATGATGTTCATAACTTTATTCAACTAATTAAGATTTCTGTCTTCGATCCATAAATAAATTTGGATTTTCTGGGATTGTACCTTCCCTTAAAGTATGGAAGCTATAACAACCAAGTCCCAACCTGAATGAGAAAATTCAATTAAAAAAATTTATAGTTTAGTTCCAACATTTCAAAAGCTTCATTTTTTACTTAAAATCTGAAGTACAAAACCAGTTGAGTCTGATCGGCTTGATCAAATACTCAAAGAAGACGAGGGAAGCCTGGGATGTGACAAACATTTTTAATACCGCCCAAAGATGAAATCCTAGGGTCTTATTCTTGTGGATGATATTCTCTAATTGAAGGAATTGGTGGGTGGCACAAACACGGATTTGTGAGTACGTGGTTTAATCTATGAAAAGAAGGTTTCAAGCACTTCATCGGCAGCATCATGATGGCCATAATTGCCCTTAAGATAAGTGTAAAGAACAATACTTTAGTATGTTTTGGTATTTTAGAAGCAGGTTTGCAGGGAATACAATATATGTATGCAAGAACACACATCAAAACAAAAAAGAAAGTTCAAGGACGTTGTCGCTAATAGGTCTTTTGGAAGATTCATTTATTCAATTGTTCATATGAGGGCTTATAGCTGTGAAAATGATGGTTCTAGTTGGATACTTACAACAAAAGATGCTCTTTATAAGTATGCTTTTATCTCTGTTTTGAAAATTAAAACCGTCATTGTTTTTGTAGCACAGTTAAACAATAAGATTTGAACGTTAGATTTTCTAGATAGACTCAAATATATCAAAGTCAAAGAGTTAAAAAATGAAACTGTTGTAGCCCATCAAAACTTGCCAATCATCTTTCGACAATTGTACGTATTTAAATGGCTACTAAAACTATTTAAAAACATTTCCAAAGGAGAAGATGGAAAATAAGAATAAACATTTTGAGAGGAACAATAGCTAAATTTTGCTTAATCTTGGCAGACCAAGTCATCCCAGGGTCAATGACAAGTCGAAAGGTTTAATCGAACCCTTCCCGATACTTGCAAACATCCTACGAAAGGATTTAGTAAAAATTATTTCTGACTAACAGTTATAAATAAAGTCGTTTACGATTATAATCCCGTACACTCTGCTACAAAGAATTCTCCCTTTAATATATGATACGGAAACTTAAAACAATACATGTCTGAGGGATAATGATTCTTCTGATGAGGATAAAACAATCTCAAACACAACGACAGCAAAAAAATGCTCTAAATAATAGAGTATACTGTCAAAGTTTGATGCTATGTTAAGAATGTTTGATATGTATATATTATCAAACAAACCAAAATCGTTTTTAACAAAAATATTTAATAAAAGTTTTTAAAAGAAGAATAAGAAAAATTTGAAGCAAGAAAATCATCACAATCGGCTTAGACTAAAATAAGGGCCAAGATATTACGAAATAAACAATTTTAACAATAAAATATTATAAGTTTGTTAATAAATATTTAAAAATTTCTATTTTTATAACCCTTAAGATACCTTAAATAAACATGGTGGAGAATATAAATAGAAAAAATAACTAAAAACAACATAACCCATGAGAAAAAAAGAACAGAGGCTCCTAGTATTTTTAGTAAAAAAACGAAGAAGACAAAATGAATGACTTTATTAGTACATTTGACGAATCCGTTTTGGACTGGCATCTAGAGAAGTTTTGAAATAAAAGAAAACCAAGTTTTAACTTTGAAGATTGGAAAAGAGATGCACTAGAGTATTTTTGTACGAAAATATCTATAGAGGACCTTTGCTCTAAGAAACAAAAGGATAATCGGTCTGTTTCTGTATTTATAAAAAACGATTAAATTGTGTGAAGATTTAAGTGCTGAGGAAAAAAATAAAGAAAAATTTTAAAAAACGGCATTAACCCCGATATAAACTCAATAAAAATGTTTTTATTCAGTAAATATGAGACAAAAGAGGAATTCTATGAAACCATTGAAGAAATGGTGAAAGAAGCCGGTTTGGCCTTTTCTTTCAAAAACTTAAGCTTAAAAGAAACTCCTAGAAAAACTTTAACCTGTATATTTTGTAAAAATCCAGGACATGTTTCTACAAGTTGCTATTTTCGGAATAGAAAAAAAGACACTGGTGCAAGTAAGCAAGTACATGGGGTAGTAGCCAATACTGAAGAGATATTAGAGAAAAAGACTGCATTTTACGAAAATTAAAATAATTACGTCTATGTTAAAAGTAATAAGGTGCCTGTTATTTTCGATTCTGGTTCTATTATAATTTCAATTCACATTGTGGAGTTTGAGAATTAAAATTACAGATATTAAGGAGGAAAACTCCATTGAGCTTTTTTACGTGTTTTTTAAGAATTTTAAGTAAGGGAGATGTTAGGGTTAGAATTTAAATATATGGACAAGATATTTATAAAAAAAAACTTTATTTGGCGCTTGGTCGCTAAATCAGAAGTATTTTTTAGAAAACAGAAGCTGATAAAAAATTTTGCAAACCCAAAAAACAGAATATGTCAAATTTAAACTAACTTCGGTGAAAAGGTCCTAGAAAGGGCGTATGGACTGCCATAAAAATTATGAGTAGGCATAAAGCTGAAATATAAAAGTTATTGGAGAAAAAAATATATTCGAAAATCCAGATCTACGTGGTTAAACATTCTTAGACCAGTCATCTATTCAGATGGTTCGGTTCGGGTGTCAACCAATTTGATTGCACTCAATAAGTTAGTAGATTTGGACAAATACTCGCTTCCAAGCATAGAAAGAATTTTAAATAATATAAAAGATCAAAAATATTTTTCAAAGTTGGATTTAAAAGATGGTTTTTCAGATAGAATTAGCTGAAGAAGACAGACACAAAACAGCTTTTAGACATAAACATCTTTTATACGAATGGAATGTATTGCTAACGGCTTTAAAAATTCGCCGGCCATGTTTCAACGGTTTATGGATGTTATTTTACAAGATGATATTGGAGAAAGGTGTTTCATTTATGTTGACGATATTATGGTTTTAGATACAACTGAAGAAATCCATGATAACAATTTTAGGATTGTAACAGAACATTTAAATAGAATGCTTTACAATTAAATGAAGATAAAACTATTTATTAAAAGAAATCGGTTTAATTTTTTGGACATATGATAGAGTACAATAAATTAAACCGAAAAGGTAAGCTTGGCTAGCTATTGATAAAGTCGAACCGCTGCATGATATAAGACCATTGCGAGATTTTCTTGGCCTTATAAATTTTTACAGATTTCTTATTCCCGGAAGTTCAAGTGTTGCAGGATGCTTGTACGATTTACTTAAAAAGATAGAAAGTTCGGTTGGGGAGAACATGAAGATAAGCTTCAAACCATCATAAAATCGAATATAGCATTATACCAACCAGACTATATTGAACCCTTTATACTATAAACAAACGCGTTGCAATTCGGATGTTGGAGCAATAACCTCACAAAGGCAAGGCATAACAATTCATCCTATTTCGTATGCTTCAAGAAGACTTTTACCCTCTGAGATGAACTACAGTAATAGTGAAAGGGAATGCTTAGCAGTGTTATGGGGAATGGAGAAGTTTAAATTTTTCTTATACGAATATGTATTCGAAGTAATAACGGACCCAAAGCTTTGGAAGTGTTGAACAAATGAGAAATGGGCTCTCAAGAATACAAAGATGGCTGGACAGACTTAGCCAATTTAATTTCACAGTAAAATATAAAAGGGGTGTCGAGAGGGCACATGTGGACTACATTTCTCGCCTATACCAAAAGGAATGCAAGTTATTAAAGAAATTCAGGACTTAACTGATGACATGAAAAGAGAACTTATTAAAGATAAACACGAGAAGTTAGTACATCGTGGAGCAAAAACAGTAACTGAAGAACTTAGAAAGCAATATACGTGGCTTTATATGGAAAAATAAGTAAAGGAAGAGTTGAAAAAATGTATAAGATGTAAAATGTACAATTCAAGAAGGGGGCAGGCCTTTTTGTTTGCCGAGGCGTATTCTGCTGGAAAAAGGTGGCCATAGACATTATAGGATGTATAAATAAACAATATATAATGCAAAAATTGATTACTTTGGCCGAAAAGGGTTGGGAAATTTATTACCATGAGAGAATTTCAAAAGATTGTAGATTTTATATTGTAATTTACTAAACAAATAACAATAAAGGAGTAGATGTTTGATTCGTCTAAAGAGAAACAAAGTAGGTAAGTAAAGAGCTGGGCCATAGAGAATAAAGTAAAAGGACATTATACAACACCCTTAGACCATCAATCGAATGGATGAGTAGAAAGATTTAATAGAACCGTCTAGGAAGGAATTTACAAACAGGAGGGAAATCTAAATCCAAAATCAAAACTATTGAAAATATTAAAGGCTTACAATAATATCGGCCACTCGAAACTAGGACTGTCTCCGAATGAAGCTTGTAAAAAGAAAAATGAAACAAAAATAAAAGAGAAGCAGTACGAAGAAATTATAATGTTTAATAATGTAAACGAGCATAAAGAGGTTGAAGAAGCGGTTAAGGAAAACGATCAAGTAACAATGAAGAATGAATTTGCATTGTCCAAAGGACAGCCAAGTTTAAAGATAGAAGACAGGTTGCAGAACGGTTAAAAAACAATGCTTACATTGTACTATAAATATGAAAAGTACTTAAGAGACATGCACCTCGACTCAAAATACTTGTTTACTAGCCTATAAAAGAGGAGGGATGCAAAATATTTATAAATTTCTATTTTATAACCCCTAAATCAGAGGTGGGCAAAAGCCGGCCCGCGGGCCGGATCCGGCCCTTTTGCTAATTTTATCCTGCCCGCTTAAAAATTCTAACGCAATTTTTTTAAAACTCTTTATTAGATTTTATTACATAAACATTATTAATATGCGAACTGTATATATAATAGGCGAAATAAAATAAGCGTTTGGCTGATTACACTAGTGTGAACGATGCGGGTCGCTCGCGACAATCGCTCTCATGGCGGGGTTTTCATCAAACACAAAGTAGATCGCGCTAGGTTTAAAATGCATGTGTGGACGACATATGCTGCACTCCTCTCAGCCTCTCAATGTTTGGGGGACGACAGATCGCAGCCCAGGCATTGTAAATTATTATTTTTTTGAACGCATACTCTTTTTTAGTTCGAATCTACCATTGGTTTGCATATATAAAATTGAAAAAGTGGACTTTTTGTAAGTAAATTTTTAAAACTTTGGTGTTTTTTTATTGTTTTTATTTAACTTGATTTAACTTATTTTTTTATAGCCCTTTTAAAATGAGAGAAACTAAAAAAAGAAAAGTTGATTTGGAATGCAGAAACTTCAATGAAGATTGGACAGTAAAATATCTTTTTACAAACATTAATAAGAAAGCAATTTGTTTAGTTTGTCAGGAAACAATTGCTGTTTTCAAAGAATACAATTTAAGCAGGCATTTTACAACAAAACATCAAAAATATGCATCACTTTCTTTACAAGAACTTCAAAACATAGCTGAAAACTTAACAAGAAACTTGAATCAGCAACAAAAAATTTTTACCAAACGAATTGATATTGTAAAATCTACTACAAAAGCAAGTTATGCTGTCGCACACAAAATTGCTAAGTTCTGTAAGCCGTTTTCAGAAGCAGAATTTGTTAAACAATGCATGGTACAAGTGTCGGAGATATGTTGTCCTGAAAAGAAACATATTTTTGAAAATCTAAGCCTTTCGAGAAGAACAATAGTACGCCGGATTGAAAATATTTCAGGAAACCTACTTGACCAGCTATGCAGAAAAATTGCTGATTTTACCTATTGTTCTCTGGCTTTAGATGAGTCCTGCGATATTACTGATACAAGTCAATTATTAATATGTATTCGCGGCATTAATAAGAAATGTGAAATTAGCGAGGAACTTCTTAGTGTGCATCCAATGAAAAATACAACTACTGGTAAAGACTTTTTTCTCGCTGTTGAAGAGTGTTTAGTTAAAGTTAGTTTAACTTGGAATAAAATAGTAAGCGTCACTACGGATGGCTGTCCTAGTTTAACAGGGAAAAATATAGGCTTACTTAAACGCATTCGCGACAAAGTAAAAAAGTTACAACCAGAACACGATATATTATTTTTGCACTGCATTATTCACCAAGAAATGCTATGCAGAAAAGTTTTGAAATTGAATCACGTCGTTACTGTTGTGACCAAAATTGTAAATTTTATCCGAGGACGTGCCTTAAATTATCGACAGTTTCTTGAATTTTTGAAAGAAATTGAAAGTGACTACTACGAAATTCCCTATTACACTGAAGTGAGATGGCTTAGCATTGGTAAAGTTTTACATAGATTTCAAAATTTGTTTGATGAAATAGTATCATTTTTGTCGATAAAAGAAAAACTACAAGATTTTCCTGAATTGCAAAATGAGGCTTGGCTAAACGATTTCTCGTTTTCAGTAGATATAGTAAAATATTTGAATGAACTAAATATAAATCTACAAGGTAAAAACCAATTCGCTTTCAATATGCACTCAAACGTCAAAGCATTTATGACAAAACTCAATTTATTTGCTGAAAACTTTAATAATAAATTATTAAATCATTTCCCCTCATTGCAAGCACGGCGAGAATCATTAAAAAATACAGATTTTAATAAATATAGTGCAAAAACACAAGACCTGCATTCTGAATTCCAAAGAAGATTTCAAGATTTCAAAGATATTGAAAAACCTTTATCATTAATTAGCCATCCTTTCAATTTCGATGTGCAAGAAGCTCCTGTTGAAATTCAACTAGAACTAATTGACTTACAATCAAATAATTACTAAAAGAAAATTTTCACTCAAACGAATTGAGTGCTTTCTATGGCGCGTTAAATAATGAATATTTCAAACATTTTTTGAACTATGCTCAGAAATATCTTGTTTTATTTGGTTCGACTTATATTTGTGAAAGAACCTTTTCTTTAATGGTTTTTACGAAAAATAAGTATCGATCACAAATTACTGACGAAAATCTACACTCGGTATTAAGGATTGCTACAAGTGATTTAGAACCTAATTTTGAAGGAAAAATGTCGGATGAACATTCGAAATTTCACGTTTCGCATTAACATTAAATATTTATTTTAACGTTTGATGTTTTTTTTTCTTTTTTGAATTTTTTTTACTATTATATTTAATGATGCAATATAAATGTTAAATTGTAATAACCATGTGTCAATATAAAATAATTAATATCGTTAAGACATAAATAAGTAACAAAATAAAACCTTTTATTGTGTGGTTTATCTAATAGCCATTTATTTATAATAATATTTCATAAAAAGGTACTTGACATATTTTATTCTAATTGAAATGATACTTAATATTTTTGTTAAAAAATGGGCAGGGAAAAAACTTCATCCGAAATTTCCGACTGTGTAAAGCAAAGCCGAAATAGTCCTCCGGCCCGGGAGACATTTTAAAAAATTCCTTTGGCCCACAGCTTTAAAGTATTTGCCCACCTCTGCCCTAAATGATCGTCAGAAATAAGAGCAGATACGAGAATATCCACTAATATAAAGGTGACCCATAAAAAGACTGATACTCATGTGTTTGAAGAAGAAGAAGAATTAAATTTTAATAGTTGAAGTTGGTATAACCAATCAGGATCTACTTACTATACTCGAGAAGAAAAACTAAGAAAATATGACCTTTTTGCAAATAAACCGGGACTAATACATAAATCCCGATCTTAATAGTTCCATATGTAATGACATGAGATGGAGTGGTAACTAAATATCACAGAAAGTACATCAGGGAGCTGGATTCTAACCCGATTTTGAGGCATACATCCGGTCTATTGTGATGAAGAAGACTCTAGAGTCCATCTCTTTGGAACGACGACGAGGATGCAATCAGGACGATGCAGGAGAATAAGAAGTGGCTAGAGCTGTAGCGCACTAGCGAATATGGCAACTGTTAAAAAAGTAGTGTCGGCAAAGGGGAATGAAGCTGAAAAGGTGAAGTTGGAAAATATCAATAATTCCACAGAAATCAAAGTCTGTGAAGAGCTGAATCCAATGAGCGATGCCGGGGAAAGATGTGCTGTGAATATCTAAGCTTAATGATAAATTAACTCTATAAATCTTTTAAATATTCATAATCCCTAAGATATTTTAAATAAACAAGCATGATGGAAAATACTTTAAAGACGGGCCCTATCCCTTGTGTCATGACAGACACCTAGCTAGATGGGCAGAAAATGTGTCCACAATACTATCAATGTTTTTTCTATTGGAAATTTAGTTATTGTTAAAAAACGACACTAATATTAAAACAAAAAAACTAAAATTTGGTTCTTTTTATAGGGGGCCTAAAGAACTAATAGAAATTTTATCAAATAACCGATTAAGATAAACTACGATGGTAAAAAGCAATTGTATCAACTAATTTGGTTAAAAACAAAAAACGAGCCTTTAGATTAATTTTACCTTTTGTTGTATTACTTTATTTTTTTATGATCTTTGTTGACATACATTATTATTGAAAACTGGATTTAAAGTTTTTTTTAAGTATTCGTTTGTTTTAAACAATAAGTGTAATCTGTGTAAAAAAACTATAAAACATTCGCAGTTTTGCATTAAAATCGATTTTTATAATACATATATATATATATATATATATATATATGTGTGTTGCGTGATACTTTATAGAATAAAATGTAAAAAATCGCAAATTGCAACGTTATAGCATAATATAACATCTCAATTTATTATAGTATACAAATTATTAAATCATAATTGTAATCTTAGATTTTTATAAGACTCCTACATAAACCGAAAGAAAAATTCGTGAACTTTAAGTATTCGATTTCTTCTCCAAAACTTTGCATATGAGCACCACATCTTATTTTCATCTTTTAATTCTTTGATTCATTTAGCAAGATAGCCTATTCGATTATAAATCCCTTTAGTTTAGAATAAATTAAAATTAGTTCATATAAAAATCCTATTTAATTGTTTTTCTTAGTTTATCAAGCATTTATATGAAGTTTAAGTGTAATCATAAAAATCGCCGAGGCTCATCTAGAACAATTAAACGAGGAATCAAGCAAAAATTAAAACATCATAAACAGCGGATTTGTCATACCTATAAATCTAAGGAGGAAATTTTTGATATAAATACATATAAATGTATAGGTTATAAAAATGTTAGCTGTAGAACTTCGTTTTAATCTTAATGGGATTTTTTTAACGCACAAAAGCATGATCTAATTAACACTATTATGAATTGAAAAAAACTAATTTTATGTTTTATATCCTCCTATTGTAAGTTGGTGTCATGTAAGTAATACTTAAAATAAAATCTATAGTTTAGGACCTAAATTCTAGTTTCTTTTAAAAACTATGAAAAATGTAAGAAAGAACACACTATATGCTCATGTATGATGCTTTACGATGGTTTGATTGCGCGCCCAGCGCGCTGCAATAATTTTAGAAAATTTTATAAAAACTGTACCGATATTTGTAATTTTTTTAACTGTTGCAAAAAAAATTGTTAATTTGTGTGTAGAAAGCCAAGAAAAGACATTTAACGGGCTCAAAGAATTGCTAGAGTTACAACTATGTATGCACCAAACATATTTACAATCTAAATGTGGTTTAACGACTAATGCGTCAAACACTAAACTAAGTGCAATCCTTAGCTAATTCTGTGATGTAATATAACGACCGATAGCTTTTCATCAAGGTAACTATCAAGAGCAGAAATAAATTATACTATCACAAAGAAGGAATTTCTGGCTTAATTATGTGCCAAGAACACCTAGATTCGTATTCGGTAGAAAATTTACTATTTTTAAAGATAATGGAACGCTAGAAACCATCAACCTAAAGGAGAAATTACATCATCGCGAGTTATAAGTTGGGTATAGAGAATCCAGATGTATAGCTTCATAAATAAATACAAGAAACATACTGAATTGGCCCAATTTGATGCTTACACACGCAAACATAAAGTAATAAACAAATTTAATAGAACTAACAAGAAAGAGATAATACTGAAAGCTCATGAAAAGCTGGTTATAGAGAAGCCAAAGCTCTTTTTGAAATTATGTGATAATTAGACAGCAAAAAAATTTTATTTACAGGAACAAAAAAAAGTTTAAAGTGTAAAGAATGTACCCTTGTAATAATAACAGAATATAGACACATTAAAGCTTTTGAACCTGGCATAGGGGGCTTCTGGCGTTATAGGCCCAATAGAAAACTTAATATATATATATTTATATCTACAGCAATATATCTCATTGAGGTCCGCTATAACAAATGATGCATGACCGTTTGGAACCCGCATTATAAAAATTAAGGAGTGGAAAAATAAAAAAAAATTTAAGAAAGGGGCTTTCGGATTTTTTAAAATAATAAAAGAAGATAATTTTCGGCATTGGTTAAGCTCAAAGTAACTGATGAAGGTTCTTATGGTGTTTGTCCTGGTTTATTACATGCCTAAATCGAATATCTCTTTTGTAAGGAGCTTAAATCCCTCGATTTGCTGGGTATGTGCTCAGGATCGTTAAAGTTTACAGAATCGATATAGTGATTACGTCATTTGCACCATCCTTAGGATTTGTCATAATATTGCGTCGTATGCGCTCCATCGATCAGTGACTACAAAAGAACTAGGTAATACATTATCTTGTATGACCTCAAGAAGAATAGCAATATTTCCACTAGCACACAAGATGAGCAATGCGCACGCCGATTCAGCTTTTTTAAACGTTTTTATACGAAAATAAAAGTTTATTTTTATACTCAAAAAAATTTATCGGTTTAAATAAATTTTGACATTTTTTATATGGTCCTTTCAAATTTTTATGCGGGTTCCAAAAGGCCATATGCCTAATAAAGGTATTGGAAAATAAACAAGTAAGAATATATTGATGTTCTTATAAATGGTACAAAGAAGTTTATTGTAAAGACATTTGTTGGGAAGCATCAAAAGAAAGTAGACATAACCATATTGTTTTTGTATGATGGAAAGCATTTGTGATCAATACGTAACTTCTCCATATCAGCATGTTCAAACGGCAGAATAAACGTTTTAATAAAACGATTTTGGAGGCAATAATAAAAATAGACAACAATTAGATTAAAAAAAAATAGTTGATAATGTACTAAATAGTTCTAATAATATTCAACATTCAGTAAAGAAGTTGATACCAAGAGAAGCGTTGAATCACAAAACTTATTATCAAAGAATAGGCATTTACAAATAATATCGAGAAGTACAAGAAGATTTTAAAAAACGCCCTATCTATAATTAGAATTACGCGATTATACCTTGAAAGAAGATCATATGCATTAATATAAAGAACAGCCAAAAATTTAAGCTATGGACGAAGTCGTAGTCATACTATCTAACGATACATTTTTTATTAATGTAAAAGGAGTAGTTAATAAAAGGACATTTCACTTAATTAAATAAAATAAAAAAGATGATGTTATATTTGGGAGAGAGAGAAAAAACAACTACCTTTCGCTGTGATGTTGTAGATTAATATTCAAAGATATATTTAAAAAACAAAAACCCCTAACTTGGATATATCTAAAAGTACTTAAAGCAGTTGATATTAATGTATTTATTGGTGGCTTATTTATTCTCTAATATTTCCGGTTCTTTAAAGACTGTCCTGTATAGACGGATCTTGCGATATTTATAATAGCTTTCTAAAATATTGTATAATTCAATATTTTTATTAATGGTATTCTTGTTATTCTGATGTTCCATACCCTTCAAGACAAACTTCTTTTTATATTTTATTTTTAATGTAATAATTGTTTAGCAATTTTACTAAAGGTTAATGCTTTTGCATAATACACCTATTGCTAAAGAATCCTGTGCTTGTTTGTTGGCGGTTGAAACATCATTGATGAATGTGACAGATGACACTGTTAAAATCTGCGCTTGTGATGTAGTCATATACATCACAAATACATACTTTCTTTTTATGTTATTTTTTTCATACAGGATTTGTTCAGCAATTTTAATAATGTTAATTTTCGTGGCTTTTGACCCCTTGCTGAAATTTAATTTGTTTATTTATTACCGTGTTTTGACGTCAGAGGAATAATTAACAGATGTTATATATGACAACCGGATTGTGACGTTTCCACGAACATCATGTTTTCTTCTAATTATTTTTAACATTTTCGCTTAGATAGTTTTGTTTACCATAGTATAGTCTGTTACTTAAGTTTTCTCTTTATACATCTACTGGTATTTTAGTTACATTATTTTATTCATATTTCATTTTATTTTCGTCACTGTTACAAATACAAAGATACCTTAAAATTTTAATTTTTTGCCCCTTTTGTGTTTTTATTAACACTGCATACAACTTTGGCTATATTATCAATGCCGCCACATTTAACAACGCTAAACTTCTTTTTTATAAATTAATTATTTCTTTCTGGGGTCGATACCCTTAATCAATGTTCATTATTCACTTTTTTAAAGTTTCTCTTCTACTTCCACCTTCTTTCATGACACTTTATTCCTTATTTTGCCTTAATTTTTTTCTATTCGTCTTCAAAAACTTATTTATATGTAGAAAAAAATTTACCTAATTTTTTAGTTTATCTATTGTTTTTTCAATAATCAGATCTGCAATTCAATGCTCGAATTTTTTAATACCTGCTTTGATAATATCTCTTTCTTTATCTCTTGTAATGTTTTTATTGCTTCTTCTCTTATAGATTCTTTATAAAATTTTTTGGTCTCCTGACCACTGATTCTATCTGCCCCTCAATTTTCTCTGTGTCACCGTTTATATATTTTTTATAGTAAGTTTAACACTTACATTCAGTATTTTTTATACTTATAAACCAATCTTATCAAATTAAAAAAGTGAACAGTACTAGAATATCTGATCAGTGTAACAAATAATAAATTTAGTATAGCGTTGACTTGAATTATTGACATTTGAGGCATAATAAAAGTAAGAATCATAAGAAAATAGGCTCTACTTCATTTCCTTGCCTCACCTAAAAAACATCAAGAAAAAGGTACAAAATCTTGTTATTTTTCAAATCTAAACATTTTTTTTTGTGAGGAGGGGGGGGGTGCAAGAAAATGGAGTTAAGGTATTTTTTGTCGATTTGAGAATTTTAATTGCTTCCTCCAGATTTACGAAAAGGGGGGGGGAAAATTTTATTTTATAATCCGTCAATCTTGAATCTGAAGGAAGCAATTCTGGAGATGAATATTTGTGAAGGTATGTACTTTAGAAACAATGAAGCAGCATTTGAAGATTTTTAAGATGCAAAGGAAATCGCGCTCTACAATAATTACTGATGTTTTTATCTTATCCTTCGGCCACTAGAAACTTTGTAAGCAAACACTAGATTGAAAAATACTCGCTTGTTAATATAAACACTGATAGAGGTAACACAAAGCATATAGAAAATCTTTGGTCCCATTTGAAGAACGAATATAGATTGAGAAGTGGGTTAATTAGGCTTAGCATTGATTTATTTCTAAAAGAAATTCACATGATAAAAAGAAATATCAAATTTTCAAAAATTATAATAAAAACTCTCTTTATTAAAATTTTCGAACTTGTACATTAGATTGATAATAAATTTTTTAGGGGGGGGCAAGAATGAAGTAGCGCCAGAAAACATATTTAAACCAAATTACAGGGAACCTTCCAAAATAGTATTGACCTGTTGATATTTTCTCCAATTAATGGATCTGGTACGAAATTACTCAATAGTATTATGTTTACTGATAAATTACATTAGAAACAAAAAAACTTGTTAAATGTATGTTCATGGATTATTTATATACATTCAAATATTGAATTCTCAAAAATATATCCACAAAGTTATCTGTTTTGCCGAATGTCCATTTCTTTTCCAAATCTAAAACACTTCGAATAGTATTAGCCATACGTAAAACAAGGCTCAGGTTATTGTTTCCAAATTTCGACAATTTACTTATGTTTAATAGAGGACTTTCCTATGAAGGCAGCATATTTAGATCAATAACGTGCATGTCAAACCTTTACAAGCTCCCCACGAAATATTTAACATATGTAATGCAAATAGAGGTAGAATCAAGAGTTTACTTGCAGAAAAAAATCGGAACTGTGAGAGGAGCCCAAGGTGCTATAGAACAAGTTATGCTTAACCTCTGCATCAATAAAGAAAACAGTAATACATTTAGGACTAAATGGATCAGTGTAAAAAGCTTTTAACTCTATCGACCACAAATATCTTATGAAGTGTTCAAAATGTCTCAACTTTACTGAGTGGATTTTTAAGACATCGAAAAACGTAACATCGAAATGGCCTCTGTCAATATGAATAAAGGGAAAAGGATCCTAGACAAAAAATATCCAGGGGGATTTTGTAAGGAGATAGCCTTTCTCCTCCTACTCTTCGTATTGTGCCCAATCCGCTCAGCAGATACCTAAATATGAGAGATCCAAAAGTCGACGTGTCTCTGGAAGGCGAAGACTATCAAACTAATCACGACTGTTTATTGATAAAGTTAAAATTATTACAAAAGAAGATGAAACCGCATAGAACATAACACTAGACGTTGATGAGTTCTTTTGTACAGTATGTCTGGAAATAAATTAGACTAAGTCGGCTGCTAACAGTAAATCATGTGAAAATTTTGGCCGATGCAATTGATAGTGCAAAGGAATGTAAGTATCTGGGAATAACTCAGACCGATCAAAGTAGAATAAGCCCCGAGGAATTTAGAAAACTTAAAGAAAAAATTTTAAAAAGAGTAAGGACATTAGCACAGATTGCGATGAGCGGAAAGAATATGTATAAAGCGATTAATGAATTTGCCATAAGTAAGCTAAATTATTACATTGGGGCAATTAATCTTAAACCAGAGGATTTTATGAAACTAGAGACAGAAATTAGGGGACTCCTAACAATCTTTAATGTAAAAACAACCTGCTTGTTAGGAAAGGCTCTTCTTGGCAGAATAGATTTAGTCAGGGGCTTTGAATGCAGCGAATTTAAAAGCATTAGTAATGCCGAATCTCTATGAAACTCTTATCAGAACAGAAAAGAATAGCAAAAGAAGAGCTGCAACATTAAAGGAAGAAACAGAAAACAAGTCACATTTGGCGCTCATTATACCATATCTCAAAGAAAAGTACGAATTTAAAGACCAAGTAATCGATGCGAAAATGTTAGACGACAAGCAAAAAAACAGACTGAATAACGATTTTAAAAACAAAATATACCATAAAAAGTTTTATGAACAGTCTATAAATCCTAATGTGTCTATAAGGGAAAGTTCTTTGTGGCTAAGAAGAGGAAATACTAGAGCAACAGAAGAGGGGGCTTTATGCGTTGTGCAAGATGGAAATATTTTTTTTGGAGAATCAGTGAATTTGAAAACTGAAAGAAAAAGGAAAGACAGTAGACCACCTAGCAACAAGGTGCGATCGTATGCTATCATTTAATTATACTAGAAGGCATAATGAAGTAGTTAATGCATCCTCCTCCACTTTGCCTAAAGTATGGACTAAAATCATCTAAGAAAATACGAAACAACAGCGTGCAGAAATTATAGCTAATGATAACGCAGAAATTCTGGCAGGCACAGGATCAACGTCGATGTAAAGGTACAATTTAATAAGTCCGATATATTTGTACTGGACAAAAAAAAAATAAAAAATAACGCTAATCGAAAAAGGAATAATATCCCAAGATAATTTACAGAAAGTTCGATATCTTAGCAAATAAATTGGGCCCAATTGACAAGGGCAAAGTTCAAATAATACCATGCGTCATGGCATGGGATGGGATAAAATTGTGACAAAATACCACAGCAATTGTGTTAATGCCATCGGCCTATCGACTAGTACCGAAGCTTACATCCAAATGAGAATTCTAAAGAAGACACTAGAAAGCATCTCCTTTGAACACCGGCAGGGGCTCGCTGGGGGAGGAGCTGGAATAAAGAACATAGTAGAGGTGGCTAGAAGGTGGTGTGGCCAGATAGAGTCCGCGGCAGTGGAGGTTAATTGAAGATTAAAACAAGCACATTAATAGCTTCAATAATTAAAGGTACATGACCGTTTGAACCCCGCTTTGAAATTTTAAAGGACCCCTTTTAAAAATGGCCAAATTGGCAAAAACAATGTTTGTTGAGCCAGAGGAGCTATATAGTGATGAAATGTATTTATACATGGAATACAAAGAAAAGTTTTTTTTGGAAACATTCGATGCTGAACAGGCGTGCGCCTTGCTCGTTTCTGTTACTAGTAGAAATCCTGCTTTTTCCTTGAGATAATACAAGATAATGTATAACCTGATTCTATTATGATCTCTAATCAATGGGTAGCATATGAGGCCACATTAGACAAGCAAAGGAATAGAGCACAGTACTATGAATCACTCCATCAATGCTGTAACCCCTTGCGATTCTGAGTCACAATACCAAATAATTTAGTTGGTTTTGGCTCCTTTCTATATGAGATATTCGATCTAGACATAAACAAAGACGTTTACTATGAATACCTTTTACAGTTCCTCTAAGCCTTTCCAAATTCCCAAAAATCCCCGGGAAATTTGTCTTCTTTCATTATTTAAAATAAATTGTTGAGTCCCCTTTTTATAATTTTTTTTATTTTTCCCTTTTTTTGAATTTTCCAAAGCGGGTTCCAAACGGTCATGTACCTAATAAATTATATTTTAGAGGGTTCATTTCATATAAGAGTGGGTAAAGAAAATACTTATAACTCCTAATGATGTAAAAGAAATACTTAAATCAAAACGAACTATTTTCCATAATATATAATTTCCTACAAAAATCAACCCAAAATTGTTTTTTGCGGTAAAAGCTCAATTTAAAAAATTTTGTAATTAAATATAAGGTATTTGGTTTTTTTGTTGTTTTCTCTTCTAATAAAAATTCTTTTAATTCATTGGTTCAAATTAAATGTCCTACTTTTTATAAAATCTTGTTTATATATTTGCCATTTAACTACTCTACAAGCAAAATTTAAAATGTTAGTATATTTACACTTTTAAAAATATTTCTATAATCTTCTTTTGTTTGTTTACTGCCAATTTTCCGCAATAAATTTTATGATGACGGGGTTTTTTGTGGCTCTTGTCACTTGATGTTGGTAATAAGAATACAAAATACATCAAATATATGTTTTTGTTTTACTTTTGCAACAGTAAAATAATGCATTAGACATAGTATTTTTTTGTCAAATGATTAATATAAAAAAACTAATACAAATATGTTTCTGAAAAGTAATAAAATATAAATTTTTATTTTTGCAATATTAAGTTTTTAGATTTTTGCATTTATAAGTTAGCCTAAAAAACCATTTTTATATTTTACTAACAAAACAACCCATGCCCAATAAAACACCACTACATGCGTTACTTAAAAAAGAATTAATAGATTATTTTCAAAGTGATGAGAGGAATGTAGAAAAGGAATATAATGTTCACTATGATAAAAATGGTTTACATTTCACTACTATTACACAGCAATTCATCAGTAATGATGATATAAAGAAAATCTTCAAAAAAAGAAAAAAATGTCGAAAAAGTCAAAACAATAAAAAATTGATGGATTCTGAAAGCTTAGAAAAAATTTCTTCAGAGAAGAAAAACATACATAAAAAACAAACTGATATTATGATAAATGAGACAAACACAGAAGACATAGAATCTTCTTTGCCTTGCAGTCCAGGGGTTAACCCATGTGATTTAATGCTAAATGCTGGAAGCCACGTGATATCTACTAATAGCTCCAAAATAAAATCATCTGAAAAACAAACAGAAACAAATAAAATATTACAGTTTTCAATAGAAAATGAAACAAACAATTTTTCTCTAAATGAAATAGATACGTTAGAAAGCTTAGAAGATGTTAAAATTGAAACTGTGCACCTTCAACATATAAATATGATAAAACTTAAATACGGAACATTAGCTTTTGAACATGAAGATGAAGAATTTTTCAGGACCATAACTGAAGATACAATTGGATATTTGAAAAGTGTTTATGAAATTAAATTATTAGAAATTTACAACAAGGTCAATAACAAAAACAAAAAAAAATTAGATTTCACTAAACTTCTAAAAAAAAAATTTGAAAGTTTTTATTTTTCCACCGTAGGAAGTTCTTACATACTATTTAATAGAATAGATGTGCCATTTATTTCGGCCTGGCACGAATATCTTGAATACTTGACTGAATTGAATTTTTTATCTACGAAAAAAAATATTATTGGATTTTTTAAAAATAACGTATGAAAATAAAATTGTTTTAAGATTTTGATATTTAATTTTTGTTGGACCTTGTTAAGAGTTCTGAGCATAAAATTATGCTTTAACAAACATTCTATAATTTCTTTTTTATGGTCATAACAAGTTTTTAAAAATGATTTTCCAAATTATTTGTATTAATATATGATTTTTAATATATTTTTTGGTCATAAGTCGTGCCGCCCTTTTTTGGTTTCTCATTTATACTTATATTATTCCAAAACATTTTACAAGGATTGCTTATTTAACATGTCGATTTTAAAATTTTTAAAACATTCATCAGCATAAAAACGAGCTTATTTACAGTTGATTGGCGTCATGAAGTCTGAAATTTGGCGATCAGTACTTCCCTTCGATATGAATTAGCAAATTAAATATCACTTGTACAAAGAGGTTTAAATTTTATTTTTAAAAAGTTAAAAATGAATTAAAATCAAGATCAAAAACAATTCTTATTGCTTGAATATAGAAATAATCCACAAGAATATCATTATTATCTCTTTTGCCTGTATTATGTATGAACTGTTGAGTAAGAAACATAATTCGATCTAGCTGAAGTAGGTATACAAGATACATGAAAATATATATGTAAAAACAGCTCTTTTATTGATATATGTCATGTGCCCGTGAGACATGTCAATTTATATAGTAGTTTTCTGAGTGGATAGTTTTGTTAAACCTTTATTAAAGTTAGTTACTAATCTTATATTACATACACTTCAAACACAAACTTTCTTTTACATTATATTTTTAATTTATTATTCAGGGTCAATACTATATTACAAACATTGGAAAACTTACGAATAAGGTAAACCAATACAACCTACGTTTGTTTGATTATATGACCTATCTTGACAGTCTATTTGAGACTCATACCGTGTATTTGGACACATGTGACAGATAATGTTATGAAATCTACCTATGTGATGTAGTAATGTAGTTTCCATGTAAAAGAAAACTCAGAGCTCGTCGTTGATATGCCTCTGATATATGAGAAAATGAACAAAGATTCTCAGCTTCCAGTCTAGTAATAAATAAGAGTGTGTGGACAAATAATCGTATAGACGATGCGGCACTTGAAGGAATTAACGATGCAAAGCACCTAAAATGGTACAATTTTTTCTAGTACTCTACAATAAGAGATATTTGAAAAGATAAGAACCTAAAACTTCAAACGTTAAAAAGAAGTGAAATATCTACATTAAATTTTATGATATGATGAAGATTAATGTGCATGCAATATCAGTGATCAATTATCATTAAATTTCATTCAAAATATTATCGATATATTTCAAAGTCTAGATTTAGATATCGCAAGGTATATGAGGTAAACACTGGGCATTTTTCCAAGTTTAAAATATGTTTCTAAATAGGTTTTATTATAGGGTTCTTTGGCTATTATTGGCCTTTATTTGTCCAGAAATGTCATAGCTTTGCTTATGATTTCTTTTCTCGTAGCTCATGTCAAGCTTTTCAAAAATATTTATAAAAAATAAAATTCTGGAAAATCTTTTTTTTTTTCTAGAAAAGTTTTTATAGGATAAAATGATTTTATTGACATGTGGATAATACCACAGTATAGATTAGTCATCGATTTTTCGTAGCTTTCAACAATTAAAACTATTATACCTTGGTCAGAGTTGAAACTAAGCAACAAAGAATCAAGATTAAGGCATAAACAGCCTTTTTCCATTTATAAATCTACATAAGTTTAGAAATGTCTCTATATTGTGCATAAATACATAAAGTAAGAGCAGTATCAAAACATTTTTTTTCTATACTTGGGCTTTTAATTAGGTTTGTTGTAAAGGAGTTATAACAACAAAATGCTAATATTAAGAAAGCCCCCCATTATAACGGTTAAGTTGCGATGTTACCCCCCCCCCCCACCCCTAAAAAAATAAAAAAAAGGGGGGGGGGAAATAAAAAAGGAATAAAATTATACCCTTAAAATGAATATCAGAAACTTTAGAAAACTAATATATAAAAAAGAGGAATTAATTATATTTCTTCTTGAAAAAATTTTATTAAGGGTACCGATGCGCAATAAGTGCATAAAACCCATGACCAAAATTAAAAATAATTTGAACAAATATCGTTGTTACTTACGACTAAATGGGAGAAAATGCTCAAACATAGGTAACATTTACAAACAAAGCATTTTTAAAAGTTCTAGATTAGATATCGAAGATCTTTTAATTTTGCTGTGTGAATGGGTTAAAGATGTAAAGAAAGTTTCGACTTCTATCGAATTAAATATAGATAGTATTATCGTATCTCGCTGGTTTACGCGGTTTAATAACGCTGTATTCTTATCCTATTTCAACTACATAAAAAACAAAACCATAGGAGGTTTAAATTGCGTAGTTGAAATAGACGAGACATTGCTTGTTAAAAGTAAAAACCATGACGGTATAATCTTTAAATACCAAGTTTGGGCTGTTGGTGGAGTAGTAAGAGGAGAAAGCAATTCTTTTTTTTTCGAAATTATTGAAAATCGTTCAGTAACTACCCTTGTCAATTAAAAAAAACGAAAAATCGCACCCGGATCTACAATTATTACTGACTGTTGGCAGGGTTATGAAGGGTTTTCGGAACTATGTCCGGATTATTACTATTTACATTTAACTGTAAATCATAGCCAAAATTTTGTAAATGCAACAACAGGCGCCCACACCCAAACAATTGAGGAAATGTGGTTTGTAATTAAAAGGGAATTGCGCAAAAAAGGAACTTGCCATGGTTCTTTAATGAATCTACTTCGAAAACTTTATATAGCTCGTTTTAAGTATATTCATAGAGAATCACTACTTGAAAAAATGTACAGCTTTTTTGAAATTGTTAAATATCATTTTTAAACCACGATTTAGCGCCTGAATTTGATTTTGAATTAATTGTTTAAATTTTAGTTTGTCTTTTTTTATTTTTTTTTTTTGGGGGGGGGGGGTAACATCGCAATTTAATTATTGTGGCGCGCGAGCGTTGACCCCGTGCAAGCGTTGACCCCCCCCAAAAAAAAAAAATAAGAAATAAAAAGAACACAAAAAAATTTTAAAATTGAATTTTAATTAAAGTTTTTAAGCCTCGACATAGGGAAAATTTGAGTTCCTTCTTCAGTTTCACATTTCACTCTGTTGTTTGAGAGAATTTCTATAATCTTAACTTCTTTAGAAAAAAATGAAGATAATTTTAGTTTTTTTGTTTTGATATTATTATCAAAGTCTTTAGCTACAATGACTTTGTCACCAATTTCAAAAGTATATTTTGAGATATGAACTAATGAATGACGATCCATTCTTGCAAGGTAATTTGGATCAACTGAACCAGTTTCAGTTTGCTCATTAAAAACACTATTCGACAAATCTCTTTTATTTTTTGTATCGAGTATAATCCAATTTCTTTTAAGCTATCATCTGAAGACTCGTTCTCATCTTGCGTATAGACAGAATTGAATCCTGGTATTTTTAAGAATAAATTAAACGGGACCTGCTTTGTCGCACTATGTTTGGCCAAATTGTAGTTGTAAACTACTTTATCTAGATGTTTCAGCCATTCCTTTTCTTCTTCAGTTTTAGAATGGTCAACGGCTAACAAACTTTCTTCAAATACATGTTTTTGTATTGTTCGCGTTAAAGTTTGGTTAAACCTTTCTATTTGCCCGTTTGATTGTGGGTGACGGGGCCTACTATGTTTTTGAACAATAAAAAGGTCGAACAAAGGTTATTTATATGGGAATTGCAGAATTCCTTTCCATTATCGCTTTGAAGGATCTTGGGCGGACCAGTCATATTGTAAAATAAAAATTTAAGGTTTTTTGTAACCTCATCACCTGTTTTACTTTTCAATGGAAAGGCCCAGGCAAACTTAGAATACACATCTATTATTGTTAAAATCCAACAATACCCATCGTTAAACCTTTTATAGCGTGTCATATCGATTAAATCGATCATAATTCGTTCCATCGGTTTAGAGGCCGTAATATGTACTTGGCGCTCTTTATTTTTTAACGGTTGTGATTGTCCACATGTGATGCATTCGGAAACGATTTTTCTTATAATGTTCCTAGTAATTTTAAAAAAACCTTATTGCATGATGCTTCGAATCGGTTAACGCCCCTGTGATGAAGCTGGTGGAAAGCTCTACATTCCACTTCCATGGCCTCAAGCTGTTCACTATGAAAAACCTTGAGGTGGTTCCCATTGGCCTCGTCCCTTAAATATAGCGCCCCATCTATAAGAAGGTAATTACCAGCTTTTTGTTTCAACCGTTTTTTTTGTTGCTTTTCTAAAACAACTTCATTGTCCCTGCCTAGTAAAACTAATTTTAAATTACTGTATTCACTAGCAATTCTGGGAGGAAGAATCATTTTTAAAGGGGATAATAAAAATCTTTTTATTTATCAATTGTTATTATGTAAGTATTTTCTTATTTTTTATTTCGTTTTATCTAGTATGCCATGGTCGAGTGGTATGCTGTTTGTTTCTTTCACATGGTCCGCGGGTTCAAATCCAAACAAGTGCGTTTATTTATTTAAAAAAGATTTAACTTAGACAGGGCTTTCTGAAAGGAGGGGTCAACGCCTGCACGGGATGCAAATCCTAGCGGTCAACGCCTGCACGGTGTTGCATTTACTAGGGGTCAATGCTTGCACGGGATGAAAATCCTAAGGGTCAACTCCTGCACGGGGTTGCATTTACTAGGGGTCAATGCTTGCACAAGCTGGAAATCCTAGGGGGTCAACGCTCGCGCGCCAAATTATAAAGGTTTCTGTGGTATTATCCACATCTCAAGAAAATCATTTTTTCTGATAAAAACTTTTTCTAGAAAAAATGAATTTTCTAGAATTTTATTTTTTATAAATATTTATTTTTGAAAAGAAGGGCATGAGCTACGAGAAGAGGAGTCATAGGCAAAGCTATGACAGGTCAAAACTTAACAAAGACCGATACAGGCCAGAAGAGCCTTTAATAAAAAATTATTTAGAAATGTATTTTAAACTGGGCAAAGTCCCCAGTAATAACGTCAAGTTGAATTCAACGAGGTTAAACATTAACAGTAACCCAGGAAACATTAAAGAAGATGGGTATACTGAATTCGAAAAGAATATTATTGATAACACTATTAAGTGTAAAGAAAAAATCTTAAAAATATATGATATAAAGACTCAGCTCACTCTTAAGCAGTTAGATAAATTTGAAGAATTGGGAAAGGCTAACAAATGGACAGATGAACAAATGGCCATAATTTACTTATCATGTATCTACGATGAAAGAAAAGAAACTCTTACAAGTAATTCGTATTTAGTTCTTAGAAAAAGGATTTTAGATATAATTTATCCGCCTGAGCGGAAGAGACAATGCATCAGGGATTTAGATGCTATAAATCAATCTAATTATACTACCATTAAAGATTATGAGGAGATTATAGGAGAAAGACTTTTAGCATATAGCTATTACAATAGTCTCACTAAGAAGAAGACCCAAAATAAAAAAGAAGAATTATTTTTAAAAGGATTGGGCGATTTTACGCATTTGGAATTAACGCGTTTAAATATGATTAATCGACCCATAATTGAAATTTATGAATATCTAATTCAAGTTGAAAACGAATTAGTAATAAACATGAGTCAAAAGCCAGATCAAATGATTCGAAACTACAACTCAATAACTGGTAAATTGAATGAGAAGAAATGGTGTAGTTTTCATAAGAGTAACATTTCCCACGATACGAAACATTGCTACTTGCAAAAAAATAAAAATAATCAAAGACAAGAAAGTAATTATAAACCTGACAAAAATATGATTATTAAATTAAGAAAAAAAATAATTGAAGATGTTATAGTTGAAGGTACTATAAATAACCAAAAAGTAGATATTCTAGTAGACAGCGGATCAAAAAATAATTACATTAATAAAGAAGAAGTGAATCGACTGAAATTACAAGTCGTCGAAGGCAAAAGGCTAAAAACAATCTTTGGAAACAATACAACCTTAGAATGCGATAAAAAGGTTAATGTAGAATTATTTTAAAAGATAGGGCCTTTAACACTAGCTTTTACGTATTAGAACAGGCTCCTGTTAACTTCATCCTGGGCAACGATTTCTTATACAATGTTAACGCGAAGGTTGACTATCAAGCAGGAGTGGTAGAAATAGATAAAATATTATTGGAAATTCAAGGAATGGAGGAAGAAGCTGGAGAACGACTAGATAAATAATTAGAAAATAAGTCATGCATTGTTAGCGAAGATGAAAAGTTAAATAAATTTGTTGAACTCTACAAGCAAAATAACAAAAGGTTTAAATACTTGGAAGGAGAATTTGCATCCTTTAATATAAAAGAAAATATCCCTGTAATTAAAAGAAAGGCATACACTGTTCCCTTTCAATATATAAATAAGGCAAAGGAAGAAATTAAAAGACTTGTAAAAGAAGATATTATAGAGAAAAGTTTTTCAAATACAGTTAGTCCTGCATTCTTTATAGAAAAGAAGAATAAAGATCTTAGGCTGGTGGTAGATTACAGAGAAGTTAATAAAGCTATAGAAGATGACCCTTGGATACTACCAAATATTGATAATTGCTTAATTAACATGGGGGAAAATGAATATTTTTCACAATTAGACCTTAGTAATGGGTTTAATCAAATAAGAATTGATGAAAAAAGCAAAGAGATTACATCGTTTTTCCTATTAGGACAGCAGTGGCAGTATAACAGAATTTCATTTGGAATCAAGCCCGGTCCCAAACTATTTCAAAGGTATATATAAAACATTTTAGGTAATATAGATAATGTATTTGTTTTTATCGATGACATAATCATATATAATTTGACGAAGTCTGATCATATTGAAACCGTACATATGGTGTTAAAGAGATTATATGATAAAGGAATACAAATCAACTTTGAAAAATCAAAAATTTTCCAGAAAGAAATAGAACTATAGGATATAGAGTTAACAATAAAGGCATTTTCCCTAAGACGAGTTATTTAGAAAACTCGATTTTTAATAAAGAAATAAAAACAAAGCGAGATTTGCAGAAATTACTTGGAGTATTAAATTGGTACAGGAGATTTATACCAGACATGTCTAGAAAAATTAGCAGCATTACAAACATGTTGTCAAATAAAAATAAAGCGATAAAAATTAATTCAAATATGAAGAATGAAATAAATAAGATTAAAATGTGGATTAAAGAAAAACATCATCTAAGTTTTCCAGACTACTCAAAAAGGTTTATGCTAGAAAGCGATGCTAGCGATATAGGGATGGGAAGTGTACTTACACAAGAAGGAAAGGTAATCAGATACTTTAGTAAGAAATTTTCAGGTTCAGAATTAAATTACACAATCGTAGAAAAGGAGTTCTTAGCAATCATACTATCATTACTTGAATTTAAAAATATCATACAAGGTTCTCATGTGGAAGTATTAACGGACAGTAAAAATTGTATCTATGAAAATAAAGCCTCAAGTTCAAGGATTAGCAGGTGGAAGTTGCTGTTAAACGAATTCTGTCATACAATCAAACATGTAAATGGAAAGGAGAACTGTTTGGCAGATCAACTATCTAGAAATCAAGCGTCACTTTTACATCAAAATGAAGAAAACGCAGTCAATACAACAAACATTATAAAAGAATGTTGTCTCTATAAAAAAAATGGATCATTTTTAACAGATCAAAACAACAGGATCATTATAAAAAAGAAAAAGGTAGAGAGGTTTTTAGAATTTATGCACAAGTATAGTGAACATAGAGGAAGTAGCACGCTATATTACAACCTAAAGAATTATTATTATATAAGTGGGTTGTTTAAAAGAATAATAAATATAACAAAGAAATGTAACACATGTGGTGTGTTCAAAGGTAATAACTATTTAAGATATGAAAAAAGTAAAATGATAGCGACGGAAAAATTTGAGAAGATTAGTACGGATATATATGGACCGTTTAATTTAGATAATTTCATAACTTCTGGTAGAAAAGAGGTAGGATATATCCTAACAATTACGGATATATATTCGAGGTTTACTCGATTATATTTTTTATACACAGTAAAATCAGAGTCAGTAATTCAAGCTCTAGAAAATTGGATAGAAACGTACGGCAAGCCAAAAACTTTAATATCAGACAATGGGCGCCAATACATAAGCAAGCAAACTAGAGAATTCTTAGCTGAACAACAGATTACACATACCTTAATACCTACATATACCCCTAGTTCTAATGGTATATCAGAAGCTATCAACAAGACAATTACATTTGTGTTGAGTATAAATAAAGGTAAAGAAATTAGACTCGCTCTTGCAAACGCAGAAAATGCGATAAACCGAAATTATAATAGGAATATAGGCAAATCACCATTCTCCATCATAAACGAATATGATGAATACGATCCTATGCGAAGACCAATATCATATAAATATCCTTATAGTGCGACCACTTTACAGTTAGCTAAAGTGGGAGAATTCTGCCGAGAACGCTTATTTAATCCTGATAAGCTTGGATATAAATTTACAAAATTACGAAGAATCGAAGCGGTTAGTAAGAAAGGATATTGGGTCAGGGTAAAGGGGAATATAGGTTGGAGCCACATCAAAAATCTAAAGTTCTAGGAGAGGCAGACTGTGGTATTATCCACATATCAAGAAAATCATTTTTTCTGATAAAAACTTTTTCTAGAAAAAATGAATTTTCTAGAATTTTATTTTTTATAAATATTTATTTTTGAAAAGAAGGGCATGAGCTACGAGAAGAGGAGTCATAAGCAAAGCTATGACAGGTCAAAACTTAACAAAGACCGATACAGGCCAGGTGAGCCTTTAATAAAAAATTATTTAGAAATGTATTTTAAACTGGGCAAAGTCCCCAGTAATAACGTCAGTTTCTTTTTGTCATTTTAGGGCATTTTTAAAAAAATAAAAATCATAAATTTTTGCTTTTCTCTGTTTTGCGCCCCATTATTTTAAGGGGGGGGGGGGCAGCAAAACAGAGAAGCTCCTATTATTGTATATCTCTATTCCTCTGTTAACCCTTTCAGTAGGTAAATTTCCCTTTTTTTTATAAATTAAGTCTTGTAAAGTACGATTAAACCTTTCTTCACACCCATTTGGCTGGTGATGGAAAGGTGTGGTATAATGTTGTTGGGATAAAAACATGGGTTTATTTATTATAAAATATTTAAAGAAACACGGTGTCAAATATATCAAAACAAGTACACTATATATTTGACACGTGTAGCACTTCCTACACTACCCCTCCTTTAAAAGTTTAACATGATTTCGACACGCCGTAACTATTTTCCCACTGTCCAATAAAACTTTAAATGAATGAAATTTTTGTTCTACAACTACTCCTTTTTCTTCCCATTTAGGTTCTAGTTTTCCTCTTATAGGGAGAATTAAATAGTACCAGACTCTATCTCCTACCTTTATGGTGTCCTTACTATCAGCATTCTCTTTCCCACTCGTGTTATATTCACGTCTGTAGGCTTCTAAATTTTTAATGGCCTGTTCCTGATACTCTTCCTTTTCTTTTGAGGTCTTAATCCCTTCCTGTAGGTCCATATTATTAAGTGTCATTCCTGTGATAAGTTCTACTGGAGCGCAGCCTATAGCCCTATGGTACGACTGCATATAAGCCTTGACCAATTTGGGAACGCATCTCGCCCAATCAAATTTCCCAAATTCAGTAATTTTCCTTAACTTAGAACCTATTGTTCTATTAAATCTCTCCACAAGCCCCGTGGTCGTAGGTTTATAGGGGGAACCATATTTCCAGATAAAGTTCTTAACCTTTGCATATTCATCACAAATTTTATTTTTGAACTCTTTGCCATTATCAGTTAGAATGGCCTTCGGTACACCATGTTTCCCGACTATATGTTTATCAATCAAATGAACAACCGTATTCATATCCTTTGTATAAATTGGCACAACTTCTGCAATTTTTGAGAAATGGTCAATCATTATCACTAAATACTTATATCCTTGCTCACTCTCCTTCAGAGGGCCTACCATGTCCAATTCCCAGATCTCTCCTAATTTATTAGCCACCACCGGTATAATATCCTTAATTTTTTCTGTGGTTTTTCCTTTTGACAAACTTCACAATTTTCAATATAGTCTTCTATGTCTCTATTCATATGCTTCCATGAGTATTTTTGTCCGATATTATACTTCATGTTCTGTTTTGATCCATGACCTAATAAATCATGATAAAACCTCAGTAATGCCAATGTTCTCTCTTTTTTAATAATTTTCTTTTGTACTAAATTTATTTGATGCACCTTTTCTTCTTCCCTTTTAAATTCTCTGCTTAGGTGATCTGTATGATTCGAAGGTCCTGTTATATATTCAATATCAAAGTCATATTCTTGTAAAATCAACGACCATCTAGCCAACCTGGCTTTAACATTTCTAGACTTGAACAGTTATTTCAGAGCTTGATGATCAGTTTTTAATGTGAACTTGCCCAATAATAAATATTCTCTGAAATGTTGGATGGATTTTATAACCGCCAATAGTTCTTGTTCCGTCGCGGAGTAATTCTTTTCTGTCTTCGAGTGTAAGGAGCTGTAATAAGAAACAATCTTTTCTTTTCCTCCAATTATTTGTGCCAATGTGGCACCACATCCCTCGTTTGATGCATCTGTAGTCAAAATGAACTTATCCTTCAAATTTGGGATAGTCAACAAGGCCGTTCTCTTCATGGCCTGTTTTACCTCTTCAATATCCTTACGATATTTAGCATTTTGTTCCACATTTTATCAAAAACAATCTGCTTCCTCATCCTTGAGCCTGATTATGTCAAATAGTGGGCTAACCACCCTGTGGCTGTTTTTTATGAATTTAGCACATTAATTATACAGTCCCAACAAAGATTGTAATTTCTTCTTACTTTTAGGAATGGGTAACTGTTGAATGCTCCTAACTCTTTCTTCGTCTACACCTATTCCCTCTTTTGATATTACATGACCTAAAATTTTTAATTCAGTCTTATTAAATTCGTATTTATCCTTATTAAGTTTAAGCCCTACCGACTTGAGCTTTTCTAATACCATTTGAACATCTCTCTTATGATCTTCTCTAGTTTTACTATATATGAGTATATCATCCATGTATACTACAACAAACTTAAATAAAAATTCCCTTAATATGTTATTCATCCCCCGCTGAAATGTAGCTGGGCCATTAACAAGTCCAAATGGCATTTTCGTAAATTCAAATAAGCCTTCTCTACAGGCGAAAGCTGTCTTCTCAATATCACATGGCGCCATATCTATTTGGTGATAGCCCGATTCAGCATCTAATTTAGTGAAGTAAGTTGCACCCTCTAAAGCATTGATAAACTCTTCTACGGGGGGCATTGGATAAGCGTCTCTGATGGTCGCATCATTTAATCTTCTATAATCCACGTATAACCTATGATCTCCATTCTTTTTTGGGACTATAATTATCGGACTTCGCCATGCGCTTACACTGGGTCTAACTATTCCAAGTTTTAGATTTATCTTATACTTATCAAGTAACCCTTGTCCTATTATGCAGGGAATTGTGATATCCCTAGTAATAATGAATCTATCTTCAAAAATCATCCCTTCAATTTTAATATTGATTACTGTTTCCCCAATGATCTTTATTTTCGATCCATTGGCTGCTCTAAGCTGTTGTTTCGAACGATTAACAACGGTTTTCTTTGGCAAAAGCTCTGGCCTAATTAAATTTATATCGGCTCCTGTATCGATGAGCACTTTAAAATTGACTTCTGCATCATTTAGTGACGCTTTCTTTAGCGTAGTCCTATTATCCTTTAATTTGGTAACGGAGTAATTGTAAATAAATAACTTTGAATCTGTCTTCTTGGTTTCTCCTTCTTCTTTCTCTTGACCTTTCTTAGCTTCTCTTTCATCTCTACGGAAGCTATTGAATTTACACTTTGACACAATATGGCCTTTCTTTCCGCAAATAAAACACTCATTTTTAAGTCCTCTCGGGAGTCAAATTCTTTTTATCGTGATCCCTGAAGCTAGTCGCCTTGACATTCATATAACCTCCATGCAAAAATTCTGTATAACGTACCTCATCCATTGCGGTAACATTCCTTAAGGCCTTATATATGCACTCCCAAGATAATGAGTTCTTCTTGTTTATTAAAACCGCGTTTGCTAAATAATCTGGAATTCCTTTCAGTACAAAGGCAATCAATATGCCTTCTGGAACATTCCCTTTACGCGCCAATCCCGCCATCTTATCTAGATAGTTGGCGAGAGATCCACCATGATATTGAAGGGCGGAAAGTTTATCTATACTCACTTTCATCGCCATGGACCCACAAATCTTTCTTGGAACAAGGCTTTCAGTCTTTCAAGTGAAAGACCAATTGGCTGCGCTATTAGCCAATCCCTCGCCTCATCCTTTAACGACATTCTAAAAAGGAGTGCAAGTTTACTCTCACTGTACTCCATCAGCCTCCCCACATCCTGCAAGTCCTCCAAGAACTGCTGTGGATCATCTTTCTCTTCATTTCTGAAAATGAGAAAGTTCCTGACGTTGTCGCCAAATTGTTGGGATAAAAACATGGGTTTATTTATTATAAAATATTTAAAGAAACACGGTGTCAAATATATCAAAACAAGTACACTATATATTTGACACGTGTAGCACTTCCTATAAATGTAATTCTTTTTTAAATGCTTGACAATACATTCAACCTTACTACTGAGATTTTATTTCGATTGATCCTGGATCAATGTCTTCAATGGCATAAAAGAACTTATTTCTTTTAAAAATTTAACTATATTTTCATCTTTTCTCTTATTTATCATTTAAGCAAATCCTTTTCTCGTAAAATAATCAATCCCAGTTATAATGTATTGTGTGTTTATTGGACCTATTATATCTATAGCAATTTTTTCTCCCTTTGCATACGAGGTAACAAATATGTGTTGTTTAGATTTTTTAGAATTGTACTCGTTGCATGTTTCACACGAATCTATAATTTTTTTAATCAATTTCTGTAAATTTTTAAATAAAACTTCTCTTATACATCTCATATATTACTGAATGTATCCTATAGTGAAGTAACTCATTATGAATTTCTCGGATCGTCTAAAGCATTTTTTCTTTGTCTATTTCTTCACATTGATTTATCGATCCTTTGTGTAAATTGAATCTCTTGTCGTTTGTTGCCAACCCAGAATTTCGACTCAGGCAATCCACGTGAGGAATTTCTTTACCTCGTCTATATGTAATTCCACAATTAAACTATGACATTGTATCTAGCCATTTTTGTATTCCTAGATACTTGATCTCTCCCCTAATTAAAGCTTCTAACGATTTATGATCTGTGATAATTTCAAAATGTGTACTGTATAAAAAATATCAAAAGTGTAACATTGCCCATAATAAGGCTAGACATTCCTTTTCGCTAATACTATATTTAATCTCATTATCTAAAAGACTTCTCGATGCAAATGAATTGGTTTTTCATCTTTATCAAAGTTTTGCGAGAGTAATGCAGCTATAACTCAATAAAAGCGTCGGTCTCAAGTTTGCATTCTTATGACCAATCTGGCTGAAATAGTCCGACTGTATTAATAAAAATCCTTTTAACTTCTTTAAAAGCGTTCTCTTCTATATTCGTCCATTTAAACTCTTTCCTATTTTTCAATAATTCATGCAAAGGACCACATACTATTGAACAGTTCTTAATGAATTTTCTATGATAATTTATTGCACCTAAAAAATCTTAAACCTGTTTTTTGTCCTTTAATGGTTATAAATCCTTAACAGCTTGCATCTTATTTATGTGCGGAATAATGATATTGTGTTTAATTTTGTATCCAAGGAATATAACTTCAGATTGCTTAAATACACACTTTTCCTCATTGATTTTGAGGCCATTTTCGTGTAAAACTTTTCGAATTCTATCATATGATTCGTCATGCTCTTTTACTGCTTTTCCAAACATTAAAATATCATCTACGTAACAGAAACAACTTTTACCAATTTCATCTCTTAAAACTTTATTCATTTTCGTTTTAATATCGCCGGAGCATTCTTAAACCCCATTGGTATTACTTCCCACTCATATAATTTATGTTTATATCATAATACCGGTTTATATCTATCTTTTGGTGACAAAAGAATTTGAAAAAATCCGTCCTTCATATCCAATTTAAAAAATACTGCCATGTCTTTAAATTACAATGGATTTCATCTATTCTTGGCAAAGAATAATTATCATGTTCTACCAATTTATTAAGTGCTATTAAATTGGTTGTAACCCTTAAAGTGCCGCAAGGCTTTACCACGGGTCTCAAAATACTAACCCACGTTGATTTTATGTTTTTTATATATCCCTTATGTAATAATTTATTCATTGCAATTTCAATTCCTACTTCCGATTTTTTTTTCCGGTAAATTATATATCTTCTTGATCACTTTTGAACCTTCAGGTGTTTTGATTTCACATGTATAACACAGTTTCTCAACATTATTAAGTCTAATTAATGTTTCTCTTCCTGTTGTAGACTGTATTTCTACAACATTTATTTTATTTCACTCCCTGTCAAATCTATCATTGAATTTTCTAGAATTTTATTTGCTATAAATAAAATTCTAGAAAGGAAGGGTACAGTAAGATGATGGAGAGACGAACACAAGGAGTGTTTGGACATAGCGATAAAAGAGCTATCAGAGAGTCCAAAGGGACATTTGAAATCAAAAGTAAATACATTAATTCTATTTTAGAGTGGTACTTTATCGCCGGGAGAGCTTCCCCGGGATACCACACTTCCAAACAGGATTTTTTCAGTTCGTACTTTTGGCAATATATAAAACTTCGGCGCTACTTCATTTTCTTGCCCCCCCCCCAGAAAAAAAAATTATTTAGAAGAAATTTTATTTATTCCAACCTACAAAGTTTTAAAATTTTTATATAAGCACACCTATGATCATCATTATTGAAATGATTGATATTTTTTTTTCCCCAAGCGAATTCTTTTAGAAAAAAATTTATCCTATGCCTTTAAAGCCTCATTCTTGATCTATATTCATTCTTCAAATGGGACCACAAATTTTCTATATTATTTGTGTGGTCTCCTTCTGCATTTATAAACCCAAGCGAATGATTTACTTTGTAATGTTCACTCCCAAAATTTCTAGAGGCTGGAGGGCATAAAGGGTATCCATCAGAAATTATAATAGAGCCACGTTTTACTCTGTGTCTAAAAAACTCTTCAATAGTACCAGATTGTCGATTCGGTAGCAATTCAAGAACAACTTCTCTACAGTTACCTTCTACTATGCCGCCTATAATCCATTGAATTCCAGACATGGAATTCAAAGTTGAAGAAGGATTAGATACAATTACCCCGTTGCATATGGCGGTTTCATCAAATTGTACACAAACAGAAGTTCCTCATATTTGGTAGCTATCATCGCTTTTAGAAGCAATGACTTCCATCACTGTATCCTTGATTTTAATATATGAATATTCACATATTTTGCAAAGATCTATTACTTGATAAGTAGTATAATTTAATACCCAGCCATAGAATGTTCTAAGAATTTTGTGAAATTGAACGCTTATCCCTTTAAACATCGTACCATTTTTAAGTGAGCTCTTCGAACTACACTTTTTATTAACACAACGATAAGCTTTACCGTCAATTTAGCCGGAACATCCATTAATGTTCATAAGAACAGTTCGTTCTGATGTCGAACAATGTCTGCAAGCAATCGATCTTTTTAGAAGACCATTATCTAAAAAAATCAATTGCTGCTTCATTGTGCCTAAAGCACGCATCTTCGCAGATATTTAGCTCCCGAATAGCTTCCTTTAAATTTCTTATTAAGGATTAAAAAATTAAAATTTTTTAACCCCTTAATGAGGAATCTGAAGGAGGCATTTAAAAATTCTCAAATCGACAAAAAATACCTTAACTTCATTTTCTTGCCCCCCTCAAAAAAAAAAAATGTTTAGATTTGAAAAATAACACGTTTTTGTATCTTTTTATGTATGTTTTTTTTTAGGGGGGGGGGCAAGAAAATGAAGTAGCGCCAAAACTTCGATCTATATGAGTGTCCTTTATATGTGTTATTTAATATGACGTGTTAATTTATTTTAAATGATTTTTCCAAACATGTCCAAAATTTCAATGTTCTTGTGTTATATGTGTTAAAAGTTTAAATCTTTCTACACTAGCACTACTTATAAAATTATAATTTGCACCTGTATCAAAAAATACTGGAACCTTCTCCCCACAAATGTAAACTGAAATTTTCCTATTTAATCAATCTCCAAGTTCTTCGGTAATTTCATTGATATTTCTCTTAAGATTATTACTTTGCTTTGGCTTTAGACAATTTCTAACATAATGCCCTAAGCTATTGCAGTTGTAACATTTAGCTGTTTTTTTGTTCTATAGTTTAAGAGTAGAAATTTTTTCAATCATCAATTTTAAATCATTAATTCGATGTAATTTAATTGTACACACCCTTCTAATTTCTTGATTGTCTCTAGATTTTCGTCTGTAAAACGCCATTTGCCAATAAAATTCCGTTTACATCGCCCATTCCTATTTTAGTCCTGCTGTAATTATATCAATGATTTATTTTTTGCAAATTTATACTTTCTAGCTGCATTTCTAACTCTTTCTATAAACATTGGTATAGTTTCTTCATTTTGTTGTACCATACGATATAACTTCCACAGAGTAAGCTTTTTCGTATCAAATTCGGTTCTAGCCAACTCTTTGCATTTAACGTAACCCATTGAACACTTCCTTTTAGCGTCCATCAACTCGTGGTGCCAAACTACTATTTAGTACTCAGCTCTTCCAATCGAATATTCAATTTTCCTTTCATCGCACATTTCTCTGAAGAAGTCATATTTTCTAACCTTCTACATTCACTAATCAAATTTTCCCTTTTGATATTAGTTTTAACTGGCTTTGTATTAATATTCTCCACCATTTTATTTTCAAAGTTCTTTTCTTTCACTTCCTTGCTCATCTTAGAAATTGGGATAATAAAAATATCGGCAAAATCGATAAACAAATTACATTGTTTTTTAATTTTTATTTTGAAAATAATGTATAACAAATTGATACATAAATATGCTGTAAAGAGATCTTTTATGTTCTTAATTTTGCAATTCCTACATGATAGGCCCTATAATTTCTTATCAGAGCTTAAAAATCCATATATAATTTTTTATCCAGTGTAAGGTTAGTAAAACCAATTCTTTAATATCACTTTTTTATGGCTTAATTATATTTCCTAATACTTATACAGAATGATGATATAGCAATGGCCTAAATAGACTCTTACGGCATTTTTTATAATTATATATGAAGCACGTTGGTGAATTATACAACGAACGGACCCTTGTAAAATAATCAGATGAGTGTAATGTGACGTAAAAATGAAGTACTGAAACGAAAAATTCGACATATTGAAAACAATAAGCAGGGGGATTACGTGGATAAAAGAGATATTTAAATGATTTTGAAATGAGGCTTGAATGTTAAAAAGGAATGCAATATTTGAAGGTCTTCATGAACAGTTACAAAAAATAACTATTGGTTCCATTACTTAAGGCTTATTTGCAGTTAACTATTATTTTTTGGACGTACAAGAAAATAAATGAAAGACATTATGTACGATACTGAGTATTTGTTTGGAAAAAACATAATTTTCGGGATTCAACTACATCAAACGTTCTACAAAAATATCACGGAAAATAGTTTTCATGAGTCCCAAATTTTTGAAGAGTTTGTTTTAAATAAAAGAATTTCAATTACTCTAATTTAAAAAATGGATTTGGAAATTGATTTTAAACATAAATGGGGATAAAGATGATTATTCAAAGACATAAACTGCATAAAATTTTAAAAATCTAATCCATACAAAAAAGCAACATTCATGAATTCTCTTAAATAAAACGAATATTTAAAGAATAGTTCTAAAATTTTCTAGGCTACCAACGACGCATATAGAGATAATCTGATATACATGAGAAATTGAAAAAAAACAAGACATATCTTCATATGAACTAATTCAGATTTAATTTGTAGTATACACTTCATCATGGTATAACCCCATGCTTTTACTGTGTCATGAACATTGATATTTAGACTCTGACCATCATAATTTTTGATAATTTTTTTCTTTTTATACTTTTAAATTCATGGAACATTCGTTAAACAACAAAGTCCTCGAAAAAAAACCAACCAACAAAATTTTTAATTTTACTTGTAAAACTACATTACATAAAAATTATTATAAATGTTTACTTTAAAAAAAGACGGAATTGTAAAAAAATAATATTAAAATATTTAATAAAAAGACACAAACAGCTAAAGAAGAAAAGCTCCACGTAGATAAAAACTCCACCTAAGAGGAAAATTCATTAATAACTGCCTTATATGCCAACATGCCCCAATGGCCTTGCCTGTGGTGTAATTTCTTATTCCCGTGGGCTGTAGAATCCTAAAAATAAAATAAAAATAAAATGAATAAGACTGAATTAGCAAAGCGAAGAAAAACCACCAAGACACTAAAAATTCATGTTTTTCTTTGCTTGTTTGAGGTAGATATAACCCCCACACAGGGTTCCGAATTATTTAAGTGTGACCCTTTCAGAACGGCGATGTTTGATTCTTGACATTAAAAATCCCAAATACATGTCGGTGTAGCAATCTCCGCCGTAACCATTAGATTTAGCTTTAGAAGAACTTCCATTTAGATCTTAAATCGCGTCTAGAATGACCCCATCGGGAAAAAACTTAAAATCGAATAAAAATAAAATGTTTAATGTAAAAAAGATATCCAGTATCAAAACAAACGTTCATAGATCATCATAATAAGTTTCATACAAAAGGAGGTCAAATCCGCCCAAAGAAAAATACATTCAAAGAAAAAACTTAAAGGAAATAATTTCAATAACTTGAATGAAGACATTGTCGTACAAGCTCAAAGGTGTCTACAATCATCTGCATCCGCACACGCCTCCATTGCCCCGTCACACCACCATCCCAGCATTTTATTGGACAGTGTTAACCATTAGTCTTTATTACTTTCGGTCGCGTATGTTACAGAATACGATAGAATAGGGCTCGTGGGTGACTTTTGCTCCACGTCGTTAAATATAAAGGTTAGCTTTTGAAACATAACCCAGATGCACCTGCCATAGTCCATACTAGAACATTCATTGCAGATATTTTTATGTATTGATACGTTATCACAAGCGTGATGTGGTTTTCGGCCATAAAATGTTTTTTAACACATGATTATTATCTTTTATGTCTATTAAAAAAAATTAAAATTGTTTATTGTAAAAAAGACAGAATCAGCAAAACGAATAAAAGCCTCTAAGCCACAAAATCCCACCAATAAAGAAAAAATCATCAAAAATTGCGTTTACACGCCAGCATACCTTAACAATTTCGCTCGTAGGAGAAAAGTTTGTTTATATAGGATACATCCTTAGTCATAATATGACCAGAGGCCCCCTTTTATGAGTCTGATGAAAAACGAAAACACCTGGATCAATACACCATTTAAGAACACGACTCAGTTCAGTGGAACAATACAGCATCAGTATCATGCCCGACCTCTCCCAGGTCAAATCTAATTAATTACAAGTCATGTTGTTAATAAATCAAACACCCTTTCTTCTATTTCTAGATCTTAGTTTTTTTTTAATTATTCTATATTAATTATCTTGTTTTGCTATATATTTAAGTTTGATATTAAATATGATTTTCCATGAGACAACCATCTTGTCTTAGTAATCTATAATATCACAGAGTTCTTTTATCTTATCTGGGTTGTTTTTTAATCCGATTTTATTACCGAGAAGTAGTTTAGTTTTTTCTTGGACATTTGTTTTTGAACAAGTCAGTAAAGGCAGTTTATTTTCAAAAGATGTTCTAATGTCAGTTAACTAGACGCACTCTAGCAGAAAGTGTTCTAAATTTTCTTGTGGTCCATCACACAAAAAGCATTTATTTCTATAACTCATTGGTATTCTTTTTGAATTGGCTATTGCTGAAACACCTTACGAGAATACATCTCAATCTAGTATATGTTCTAATGTTTCTATTATTTATTTTGTTCATGACATATTTTATTTGTAAATTTCTTATGTCATATTGGTTTGCTATTGATGCAGCTAAAGAAGTATTTAGAGTTTTTCGAATTCTTAGTACATCAATTATTTTTGTAGTGATAAATCTACTATCACTTGATTCATATTCGTTGCCGACGAATTGTTTAAACCATCTTTGTTTTCTTGAATACCAAGTAGTTTTTCTTTCTTTCGGATTGATTAAAATTATATCCGATATGATTGTCTTATTGTGTTTCCTAAAAAAAAAAAAACTAAAAAACTTTTATTGTTATTAAAGAAAAGCCACCCAGCAAATAAAAACTTCAACAGCCAATAACTTGTGATACACACCAGCATACCATAAAGGCCTTGCTTGTAGGAGAAAAAATATCCCTTAGGATTAGAACCACAAACATTCCTGTCTGTGACCTGCGTTCAGCAGGGTTCTAAGAGAATAACACGTCTGACCTACTCGTCAGTTAAGAACCTAACTAGTTCAACGTAAATGCTACGGCACCAGCAGCTTGCCATACCTCCCCCAGGTAAAAGTGTGTTTTTTTTCTTCTAGATTTCTCTAGATCTGTTCTGGCTTACAAGCCTCTCCTTTATTCGTATAACGATATATCGTTGTACAATCATCTTGTCTAAGAACTCTACTCTTACAAGTAGAGACTTTTTTTTTATCAAAAGAAGCTTTGATGCCATTGATGTTACCAATAATCATCTTAACTAGCTCCTCTTTTGTTTGAGTTGAAGATCTCAACTCAGATATTTTATTCTCATATAGAGATCTTGTGTTAGAGAGCGTCGGACAGTCTAACAAGAAGTGTTCAAGGTCTTCTCGTTCTCCCTCACATAAGAAACAATGAGTCCTATAAAAAGGAGGGATTCTGTTGGCAATAGCCAAAGCAGAAGACCATCTGACTAAATTACACCGAAGCCTGGTGTAATTCCTGATCTGCCTGTTGTTTACTTTTGATAGTATGTGCTTAATCTGCGAGTCACAGATTCCATACTTATCTGCTACTAGAGCACCTAAGGTGGTGTTGTAGGAACCCCTTGCCTTAAGTACCTCTAAAATCTTGTTCTTGTCTATAATGTAGGCAATGCTTTCATAATCGTTCCCGATATATCTCTTACACCAACGTCTAGTCCTCGAACTCCTCGTTGTTTTCCTTTCCCTCGGAGGTTGGTTAATAAATTCCGAGATAATGGTTTTATTGTGTTTCCACTTCCTTAATGCCCTAAATCTACTTAGGGCCGCCTGTATGTGAACTCTATTCTACAAAGTTCGTCCATTATCCTATCTAATGGCACTATCTTGGTTCGAAATTTCATTCGGATCGCTTTTCTTAGGATTCTATTGATCCCACCAGACCTTATACTAGACATCCCCCATAATTCACTTCCGTACATTAGTGGGAAAAAACACATTTTTTATTAATATACCTTTAAAAGCTATATTGATTCCTTTATTTAGAAGCTTTGGTTTTAAGACTTCTAAAGCTTTTTTGCCTCTGAAGGCTCCATCTCTTACTAGGTGTTCTTCTAAAGTAGATCTTTTTATAAGAACACCCAAATACCTGTATTCGGCGACTTCACCGATTTTTCCAAAGTCAGTCCTGATAGCGACATCTACAGACTCGGATATATTACTGGCATCCCATACTAAGATACCACTTTTGTCACAGTTGATCTCCATACGATTCTCAACTGCCCATCTGCTGACTTGACATACTTTGTGTTTCAAATCAGCAAGAGTAATGCCTAGAACTACGATGTCATCTGCAAACATCCGTCCGGGCAGGCTTATATTTGAGCGAGGAACGCTCAATCCTGTCATGCCGTCAAAAATATCATTTATGAATAGATTGAACAGCGTAGGAGAACAGGGGCACCCCTGTCTCACACCTTTTTTGTAGAGATATCCACTACTTGTGTCTCCGATATACGGATTCTCATCTTAGTATTTCCATAGATATCTTTCAATGTGTTTATAGGATATCTTGGAATACTATACCTTTCTAGCTTATTAAATAGTAGCTCATGGCTAACATTGTCGTAAGCTTTTTCAAAGTCAATAAAACATAGAAATGTTTGTTGACTTCGAAATTCTCTTCTTTTAACCACCTCCAGCAAGGTTGCAATCTGATTCATACATTCTTCTCCTGCTCTAAATCCGGCTTGGAAAGGAGAAAGAATGTTCTTTTCTTCAACAAACTGTGTAAGTCTGTCGTTTACTATTTTTAAGTAAATTTTGCTTATTGTGTTAATTAGCGCAATTCCTCTATAGTTGTTGAGATCTGACACATCTCCTTTTTTATGGAGGCAAATCATGTCAGCAGCACTCCAGCTAACAGGAGGGCTGTCTCCTGTTAGTATTCTGTTGAACTCGATCACAAGGAACAGAGGTAGTTTTTTATCTACTAAACTAGGTTTAAGTAGTATCTTGTATAGCTTGGTTGGAATCTCATCCGGCCCAGCTGCCTTGTTGTTGACACAGTTATTAGTGGCTCTCAGTAAATCCTCCATAGTGATGTTCTCTGGAGTATCCCTTTCGATATTTTTTTGATAGACATTTTCAACGTCTGAAATTGAGTTAGCTAGATTAGCGTAAAAGTCATTGGCTATCTCTAACTTCTTTTTATGCTCGTTATGAGCCATGCCTGATACATCTTTCAAACAAACATTGTATAATCTAACAGTAACGTTAGAAGAACTTTTCAACCATTTCCAGAAGTCTCTGGATCTGTTACTTTTATAGAGCTCAATGCCCTTGAAGGCCCAAAGTTTGGCTCGATCTTTCCGAACTTTTATCTTTGTTGCCTTAATTTTATCCTTCAGTAACATGTACCTATGCACATACGTTACGGACCTATTCGTTAGCATACGCTTAGTAGCATATCTAAAACTTTTAAAGACATTTACGTGTCTCCATCTGATGGGCAGCCCTTTGAATGTCCCCACTTTACTGTATATCTTGGAGGATATACAAACGTCTTTTAAAACTCTAGAGAGTTCATCTAGTGTGAATGTTTTTTCATTCAACTTTCTTGAAAGCTTAGCTTCCATTCCTGGATGCTCAAGTTTCTTCCGGGTGAAGGATACTTTAGACCCCACCCCCCCCCTTTGAAGCGCTTCAATTTTTTTTTCGAACCCCAAAATTGAAGTGCAAAAAAAAAGAGGAGCAAGAAAGGGACAAAAATTTCTTATCACTTTAAACATTAAAAATAACAAATAAATATATGCTTTTATACAAAAATTAATTTTAGATTTAGTTATAATAATCATTTGAAGTATTGTGTCTTTTTTCGCCCTTCTTATTTTTTCAATTTTTTTTAATTGTTGGTTTATTATTAAAGTAGATTTTTGAAGAAAATCTACTTTAATAATAAACCAACAATTAAAATTATAAATATTATTTATAAAAGAAAATTTAAATAAATGTTCAACGATCTACACATATTGTTAAATCAAAAAATTTAATTTAAATATGTTAAGTTATAAAGAATTATATAGTTTTATGGTTATAATCTTTTTTTAAATTAAATTTCGTATACAAATATATATTTATTTGGTATTTTTACTGTTTGAAGATGCAAGTAATTTGAGTACTAATGATTGCTTCTCCTTTATTTTGCACTTCGTTTTTGGGGTTCAAAATTATAAAGTGAACACTCTCAGAGGGGAGCGTTTTTGTCCCCAATTCTAAAAAATCAGAAGGGCAAAATTAGCTTATTGGTTTATATTATTGTAAAAACTTGTATTAAAATATAATTGTGTACATAAATATATATTTATTTTGTATTTTTAATGTTTAAAGTGATAAGAAATTTTTGTCCCTTTCTTGCTCCTCTTTTTTTTTGCACTTCAATTTTGGGGTTCGAAAAAAAAATTGAAGCGCTTCAAAGGGGGGGGGTCTAAAGTACCCCACCTCCGTTTCTTCCTATTGTAGACAAATGGCCGTTCTCTCACTGGAGAAGGAAGAGATGATCACTTACCGTCCATCTTCGAGAGATTGTTACTTTCTCGTTGTCCTGAATTAAGACCCTAAATATCGTATCAATACGTCTTTTAGAGACTTGTCCATCACTCAGGATTCTTGTCCCTGGTAATTATGTTATAGTTTATTGCGGGGCTTAACCCTGCGATAGCAAGCTTCTTTTTGAGGGAAGAATCACTAGTATTCATATCCCCCATCACTACAATCTCCTTGTAGTTTCTTTTATCCTTCTCAATACTAAGAAGGTTAATTACTTTACTTAGAGTTTCGGCCTTTAACTCTCTCTCTTGTGGAACGTAAACATTGATTATTAAGACCTTTGTCCATCCTGTACTAGTTTTGAATTCAACGACAGTTTGTAGAATATTGTCGTCATCCCCCTTTTTGGAACATCTTACTGCCCCGTCTTTTCTGACTAGAGTCATTAGACCCGGCCGATTCTTTCCTATGGCTGGTGTCTCCACCACCATATACTTTTCTAGTCTCGTAGAACCTGAGGATTTCATCCAAGTTTCTTGAAGACACAAGACTGTTGGCTTTTCTACTTTAAGGAGGATTTCCAAGTCCTCCTTCTTTCCGTAGAAATGGGTGATGTTAAGACTATAGAGCTTGGCCTTCTCTGTGGACTTGCATCTTCTTTTATTCTCCACCCTATCACGAGTTACAATTTCTTTTAATATTTCTAGGCCAAGTATATCCATGGCTTCAGAAATTTCTTTTTTTCTTGACCTTCTGACTACGCAGAAGGTGAAGTTAGCATCTTTTCTGCGATGCTTTCTGGTATAGATAAGAGAGTCCGAAATCCCGTTGACACTCTGTCTAACTGTTGTCGGAGTTCTTCTCTATTGATATGGTTGGCCATTGTTTTAACTAGACACAACCCCTTTTGAATGCTTGTTCTCGGCATTCTAGCTTTTACCATGATATAGACATGAGATTTAAATCTCAGTTTACATCCATTACTTTTATTAGTAAAGTTACTAACTTTTGGTGAATTGTTGGGTAGACAATTAATTTTGGTACAGCTAAGAAGCAGTATAACTTGTTTTTTATTAAAATATATATTATTTAATAAAAATCTTTTAATAACAGCATTTTTAAAACTGTTCATTGTGATTTTTACTATCAACTTTCCTGTCTTTCCCGAGATGTTCAAAGTTTAACTCGGATAGAAAGAACTCTTCATGGCTTACTGTAGGCTTGTCAGATAGACCGTTTTTTATAACTTTTACTGCCTTATCGACAGGCACATACTTCCTCCAATTTTGACGAAGATCGGAGAATATTTTCGTCAAAGCTGATCAGTTCCTAGAGATATAATTGCCTACTTCGTTTTCGGCAACTAATACTCTTACATTTTTGGAAGCGTTCTCAAGAGCTTCTGCAGCTTGAAAGTAGAATTCATCTCTAATGAGAAAGATTCTACCCTCGCCTTCAATATCTTTTACTAGGGGAATGTTCTTTTCCTCTATGCCTATTCTTTTGGCCCAGGTCTCCCTAATGATGTATTCTCCTCGGGGGAAACCATAAGCGACTACAATTTTGTATTTGCAGTCCTTGAGCCTCTTTCCGTTGATTGCTAGGTCTAGCAACTCTTATCTGGATAGCTTATCTGACCAATTCGGCTGTTTCTTCCTCGATGTGTGAGGAGGAGGACCTTAAGCGAAGAAGTTTTCTTCATCTTGGATTTGCGCTCAGTCATAAATTTCGACTTCGCACAACCTTTTATAGATGACAGTAACAAATCATCTTTCAGTATTTTTTTACAAGTTTTAGAACTTGAAGCGGGTACTTTCAACTGTTTCGTATCACAGTTGAAGTTCTTTTTTATACCTTCTAGGAATGGGGTAAACCTATTGGCATCTGCTGTTTTTGAAGTTTTTAAGGCATCAGCTTTTTTTGAAACCTTTGGTTCTATATCACAATTTTTAAGAATGATTGTCCAGTCATTCTCCGTCTTTTCTGTTAGAAGAATATTTTTCTTCAACAATTTCCTGTTTCCTTTTACGGCGGCGGTTACCTTCCGTAAAAACACATTAATGGTATTGGATGATGGGATCCTTTTACCCGTAACCTTTATTTGCTCTATATCTTGAGCTTTAGAGAAGACACCAAACTTCTCCTTTTCCTTTTTTTGATCAGTACGATCAGCATTTTTTGTGATTGGTTCTTCACACTCTCCTTTTTTGCAGTGAGAATCATGTCAATTCTCTGCTCTAATCTTTCGTTTGAAGCCTTTAGGGCATCAATTTGTGTGTTGGGTTGGTTTCTCATTACAATAATCTCAATCTCATGCTGCTTCTTCAAGTTTTTATGCTTGAATCTCTGTTCATTGAGCTCTTCACAGATGGTATCTAAGTACTCCTGATGAATACTTGTCACTCCATGTGAACTCTTACAATAGGAAACAAGGCTAGCCATCAGCCCAGCTCTCCCACAGTACCTTTGGTTGGCATTTCTGCCTTCTTCTATCTTTATTCTGTTGAATAAAGTCTCTGTTTGGGACCAGAATTTTATCATTTCTTGGTCTGTGTAAATAGCAGCCTTGCGGAAGCTGCTAACTTCACATTCTGGTTTGTATCCTTCCAATACTAGTGAATTAACACTTTCTTGTACTCCAGAGGTCAATAAGTCGGCCCCAATCTCGCAAGTTTCTTCCTCCTTTTTTTGCGTTTGGTGAACCCCATAGTCTCTGTTTGTGACCAGAATTTTATCAATTCTTGGTCTGTGTGAATAGCAGCCTTGCGGAAGCTGTTAACTTCACAATCTGGTTTGTAGCCTTTTAATACTAGTGAATTAACACTTTCTTGTACTCCAGAAGTCGATAAGCCGGCCTCAATCTCGCAAGTTTCTTCCTCTTTTTTTTTGCGTTTGGTGAACCCCATCTATATGGATCAAACTCCTATTTACATTGATATGATTCAATCGAGGACATTTTCATTCACCGCCAAAAACACTGAGGCACATTGAGGTTATCACTGGGTATTTTGCCCAGTTTAAAATACATTTCTAACAATTTTTCATTTGAGGCTCTTCTGGCCTGTATTGGTCTTTGTTTAGTTTCGACCTGTCATCGCTTTACTTATGACTTCTCTTCTCGTAGCTCATACCCTTCTTTTCTTAAATAAATATTTATAAAAAATAAAAACCTAGAAAATTCATTTTTCCTAGAAAAAGTTTTTATAAGAAAAAATGATTTTCTTGAAATGTGGATAATACCACACATATACATGTGGTATCCCAGGAAAACCCTCCCGGATATAAAGTAATATCCTAAAATACTTTTAATAAATTGTTTTTTATTCATAACTGTCCTTCTGGACTCTCTGCCATACTGTTCTTTCATTCTCTGTTCCATCTCCTTTTTACGTACCCTTCCTTTTTCTGGAAATTTATTTACAATAAATATTTTATATGAAAATTCAATGATAGTTTTGACAAGGAGGGAAATAAGATAAATGTTGAAGACTAACAGTCTACAACAATACAACTAAAAAATCTGCAGACTAAAATTTTTGTTATTATTACTATTTCTTCAGAAGGACTGTTTTGAGGGGAATGGTTATTTTAAAAGGCCTTAAAAAACCGCCAAATGCTTTGTGCAAAATAATCTTTTTGTAGCTACATCTGATCGAGAAACATGGATCAAAATTTGATGTTATTATGGATTCGAGCATGTTTAAACAAATATGGGTCATTTGAAAATAAAAAAAACTTCTTATTCTTGACAACTATAAATCTCATTATACTGAAAAAGTTATGAAAAGTTTTGCTAGTAATAACATTGATACCTTTTTAATTCACCTAAAGACTACATCTTATTTACAACCATTAGATGTTTTAATAAATTCTTCATTTAAGGTTGAATTAAAAAGAAAATGGCAGGAATGGCTTGCAAACGGCCCAAAGGAATATACAAATAAAGGTTATAGGCGTAGATCGAACTGGGGATATATTTTGAATTCAATGAAGGATGCTGTCGTACCTCCTGCGGAAGTACAACTCCAATAAAGATAAGTTTTGAGTAAATAGTTTATTTCTCTTATCTTCCATACCCCTAAGTATGGAATTTTCTTTTATAGTTTTTTTTTGTTTGTTTACCGGGTAAACAAATCAAGAAATGTCAAAAATGATATGTTTGACATGTGGGATACCACATCCTACCCTCTTCTTTTAATGTCCTTTATGTGGATCCAGTTGCCTCCTTCTTCTACTTTAACCCAGTTTCCTTTCTTCCCAACCTCTTTGATCGTACAGGGTCCTTTATATTGTTCATCCATTTTCCCAGCTTTGAAATCTCTTACAAATACTTTATCATTTATTTTTAATTTTTTATCGTTATTCTGGTTCAGTGTGGCTGGAACTGATTTGTATTTTGGTTCCTTTAGGTGGCTTTGTCGTCTGAATGGGTCAAAAAAGCTGTATTGTTTCTCTAATTCGAATGGAGAACATCCAATAGTTCTTTTGTAATTTACGTTAAGTTTAATGTTAATTTTATTTGTTATGTCGTTGATGTTATTTAGCTTGTTTATCCTTAGACATTCAGCTATTATACTGTTTTGCCTTTCTGCCATTCCGTTGCTTTGTGGATGGTATATTGGAGTGTTAACGAGTTTAATTCCTCTACTTTTCTCATATTTTTCTCTGAGTTTTTCTCCGGTAAATTGTGTGCCATTGTCCATGATAATTTTTTCTGGCTGTTGAAATTCTTGTATCCATTTATCTATACATTTTAATATTGTACCTTCCGTTATGTTATATAGAAGGTATACCCTTGAAATTCTTGAGTAAACGTCTGTTATGCAAAGGTAATAAGCCTTATAATGGATTGTATCATGTTCAAAATTTTCAAGTTCAAATGGTCCAAATATGTCCATGGCTATTGTTCCGTAAATTTTATCAGATTCGATCTGTAATTTCTGAGTTTTGACTTTCTCTTTCTTATTTAAGTTACACATTCTGCAATTTTTTGTTATTGCTATTATTTTGTTCTTTAATCCAATTATGTTGTAGAAAGGAGAGAGATTCTTGTTTAATACTACGATTCCTGGGTGGCCGGCTAGTTCATGTATTTTCGTTAGAAAATTTTCTGCTTCGGTGTTTTTGATCATTATTTTGTCATCTTTATTTCTTTCCCAGTTTTCCTTTCCGGATTTATCGTCTGATATTTTTTCTACATATTGTTCTATTATATTCGTAAGGTTATTTCCATGTCTGACATTTTCTATTTTAAAACATCTTGATAGGTAGTCAGCTACTGAGTTATTCTCTCCTGCGATTTGTTTTATGCAGTAATTGTGCTCTATCATCATCGCATCCCATCTTTTTATTTTTCTGCTTATTTTGCTTTTAAATAGACAATTCCTGTTATCTGTATAGATTTCGACGTAATTTCCGAGTACTATGTTTCTGCACTTATCCATCGCGTATACTATTGCAAAGTATTCTTTTTCCACTATTGTATAATTTCTTTCAGTTTTATTAAATTTCATGCTTATATTTAAAATTATTCCGTGTTCTTGTGATAGTACTGCGCCCATTCCTAGTTCAGAGGCGTCGCAATGTAGTGTAAATTTTTTACTGTAGTCTGGCAGTACTAGATGGCTATTGTTCTTTAGTGTACTTACTAATTTGTTTATTATTAGATTGTCTTCTTTTGTTAGCTTGACTTTTTTTTCGTTTCCTTTTAGCTTTTCGGTTAAGCTTAGAATTTCTAGACTTAAGTTTGGAATGTATTTTCTGTACCAATTAAATATACCAATTATTTTTTGCAGGTCTTTTTTAGTGTGGCATTTCATGTTTTCTGTTAGTTTACAGTCTTTCGTGAGAGGGTACATTTTTCCGTTAAAAATTCTTGTTCCTAGGATTTCGGTGTCCTTTGTGCAAAACTCTGATTTTGCGAAATTTACATTTACATTGTAATGTTTCAATCTTGTGAACAGTTCTTTAAGCGTATTGAGGTGTGATTCGTAGTCCTTTGTGGCAATTATTATGTCGTCTATATATACTGAAATGTTATTTATCCCGAAAAGTATTTTGTTCATGATTTTCTGAAAAGCTTTTGGTCCATTTTTTAATCCAAAAGGAAGTCTTTTGTACCTGAATGTTTTACCAAATATCGAAAATGCTGTCCATTTTCTGCTATCTTTTGCTAGGAGTAATTGATTAAACCCGTTTGTCAAGTCTAATTTGCTTATTACTTCGCTTTTACCAAGTTGATAAATAATATCGTCCATTTTGGGTATTATTTCCACTTCATCTTCAACAAAGTTATTTATTTCTCTATAGTCTACTATTAATCTCATTTTCCCATTTTTCTTTTTCTTAAAAAATGCGGGACTTGTGTATCTTTCATTACATTCTTCTATTATGTCAGCGGTTATAAGTCGTTGTATTTCGGCTATTGCATCTTCTTTAAAGTTTGATGGTACGGCATAGTTAATTTTCTTACATTTTATGTCGTTGTTTGAAACTTGTAATTTAACGTGATCTGTGTTTATAGGACAATTTTCTTTGATTTCTCTTTTATAATTATCTATAATTTCCCTAAGTCTTTCTTCTTCCTTAGTGATAAGTATTTTTCCTGGGGTTTTTTCGAATTCTGTTTCTTCTGCATTTGTTTTCATATTTACGGTTGCGTTGTTCCAGATTATTTTCTTTCTTGTAAAATCTAATATAATATCGTTTCTCGATATGAAATCTCTACCAAGTATAATATTGACTGGTAGGTTTTTTAATAAGTAAAATTCAATCTTGCATGTCTCGTTTTGATCCTTTAATTTTAAGTCGAGTTCTATTGTAGTGTTAGTTTTTTCACTAGATTTATTACCGAACATTACCTGGATCTCTTTGTTTTCTCTAGTGGTGATGTTCCATTGTTCTACGAGGTCTGCTTTAATAAAGTTTAATCCTGCTCCGCAGTCTATAGTTCCTGTTGACTCGTGTTTTGTGTTGATTATGAGTGGGATATCGAGTTGTTCGACAATGGTAGGATTTTCTAAAATAACATAGTTTAAAGAGTTTTTATTTTCCCTGGGCTCTGAAGTCTTTCTCGTTGTATTCTTTAAATTTTGATTGGTATCGGGAACTACTGTCTTTTTGTAGTTGTTGAATTTTTCGTGTTTTACTTTGCTCATATTCGATCGATTTGTTTCATTGCTTTGCCCGCAGTCTCTCGTTGTATGTCCCAAAGTTTTGTGGACTTTACACCATTTTTTCATGAATCTTATACCTGAGGTGTTATTTAGCTTTCTCGGTATGTTAAATCTTGTTATTATGTTTTCTTCAATTCTTTTTAGAGCTGGTATGATTTCGGGTAGTGTTTCGAAGTTTTGTTCCTCGAGATATCTTACTGTTTCTAAGCCTAGTCCTCTGTATAGAGATTCCTTTGATCTTCGTTCATATTCTTTCATGCTACAGTTGGATACTTTACTGTAGATAGTTAATCGATTCATGATTTCGTTTACATAGTCGTCGAAGAAGATGTGGTCAGTCTGTTTGAGATTACTCAGTTCTGCTATTAAGTTCTCGACCCTTTTCTGTGAAAATACTTTGGACATGATGTATTTTTTGTTCTCTTCATAGTCATCTTTCAATTTGGTTTTATCTATAATCTGATCTTCTATAAGATCGTATAAAAAGAGCCTTTTAGTTTCTTCATTCCATTGGTTCCTTTGGAAAATTTCTTCGATCTTTTTGAACCATCCTAGTAGATCGATTTCGAATATGTCGTTGATCAGTTCTACATTCTTAGTGATTCCTAGATCCACTTCACCTGTCTTAATTCTTATGGTGACTACTTTTGTTTCTTGAATTTTGGAGTTGTGCCCTGCGATTTCTCTTCCTCGCGTGGGTGGGAGTTCATTATATTTGTACTCTCTTATTGAATTCAATATGTCGTACCTCCTGCGGAAGTACAACTCCAATAAAGATAAGTTTTGAGTAAATAGTTTATTTCTCTTATCTTCCATACCCCTAAGTATGGAATTTTCTTTTATAGTTTTTTTTGTTTGTTTACCGGGTAAACAAATCAAGAAATGTCAAAAATGATATGTTTGACATGTGGGATACCACAGATGCATAAAAAAAATAACTCCCGAAATGGCTTTTCGGGCTCTTAGATTGTAAAGAACAGATTCATGTTTTCTTGAAAACAATACTTTTAATTTGAACAATAAACTTCAAGATGTTCTTTATTGTGCTGAAATTGAATACAAAGGCCTAGACTGTGAAAATTTATTTGTAGATTCTAAAGAAATCTAAAGGTTTATTGTAATAAAGGGTTCATTTTTTTAAATTATTTTTTTACCATTTGGCTGAGGGGTGGAACTCTTATACTAGTATCAGTTTCTTTTTAAAAAGTCATAAAATTCAACTTTTTTTTTTTTTTGGGGGGGGGGTGTTAACTTAACCCGGAACCCCCGGTAATAAAAAAATAATTATGCAGAAAGGAACATTTAGAATGATATTTACGTACAGGCCTCCTACCTGGTGGCAACACCACAAAACTACTTTTAAAAAATTAGAAAGGAAGATGAATTTTAAATCCTTAACTGATGAGGAAAATATTGAAGAAATCTTAGACAAAGCAGAGACGGATATAATTATAGCACACGAACGCTTTAAAGAGACAAAAACTAAGGAAGATCATGTACGACGCATGAAATGAATACGGCTTCCCCATTTCAATAAAAAACATCTAAAAGAGAATTTTAGAAAGAAGAACGTGTTACGATTTTTTATAAGGATAGAAAATGAAAAGAAACTATCATTAACGATTACGAGCTAATTATTTGAGTTTAGTTGCCTTGGATTAAAGATGTTAAGAGTTGAGTGGAAAAGGCAACACTGGAGTTAAAAAAAAATGATGAAGTATTATAGACACTATAAAGAAGATAGAGATCATCAAGTGATAATCCGACTACAGAGATATAATACGAAACCAGGTAACGGTATAATGCAACGAGTACGATAAAAAACAGCTGAATTACGTCGAAACGGCTAATGCAATATTTAAAAGAATTAAGTTTATATCGAGGGTCATCAGTTTTGGCTATTTTGACAGACGATTAGAATATAGTGTGGTGCGAGCTGCCTTCCTGGCCGCTCGGCTTGTTTAAATAGTTTACGTTTGTATAATTTTTATTGACTCTTTTAGTTTTCATAACTTGGTGAAGGGCTAGAAATTCATCCTTTTATGTTTTATTTTTAATAAATGTCAAGCATGTCAATTATTGGAGGGAAAGCTGGTCTCTTATACAGCTTTCCATATTTTGACATTATTCACTAGGTTAGACATTTTCTTATTCGTCATTTGTTTGTTGACGAAGACGTATTTGTTTACGTCTATGACTCGGCTGTAATTGAGATATGACAGCCGGGGGGGGGGGGGGTTCGAGTATTAGAGTCTCACTGGGCTTGTCATAGGGACAGGAAGGATGTCGTGTGACACACTCCCCTCCTTTCGAAGGATCCACTCTGCTGGATCTGATTCTTCAATCCACATGATATCCTTCCTATTCACTTTGTATTCTTTCTCGTCTAGTAAATAGTTCCTATACAGTCCATCTCCACCCAACCTTTTATTAAGTCTTGCAATTTCCTCGCGGTTAGTATTAAATTTCCTAATTTTTTTAATCAATAGTTTTTTTCTTTTAAATATTTTGAGGAATCTTTTGTCCCTTCGTCTTGTATGTGACTGTTGATATTTTTTCTTTTTGTTTGGTGTAACATTATCTTTTATTTTGGTAAGCGTTTCTAATGGTTTATTTGTTAAAGGTATAGGCTGTCCTGGTTTAGTTGTAGGTGCCACAAGTTTTTTTACGCTTAAAGTTGATCTCAAGGGTTTCTGTTTGTTTTCTACTACCCCGCGTTGGGAAACACAGTCCACGTCATTTATTTTAACGTTTTCGTCTGTTAAATTTGATTAACTTCTTTTGTCCTTTTGCGACTTTCGAGATTTTCTTCTTGTTCATCTCCTGTTATTTTACTTGGATGGTTCTTATATTTCACTTCATCTTGTAAATGTTTAGTGTTAATAATTAATTTTAAATTCAGTTTGGGCTTATTAAACATTTCTTTTTTACCTATAGATTTCTTTGTATCGTTTTTCCGAACTTTCTGTTTTTCTAACTTAATGTTACTGTCCTTACTCTTTAGTTCCTCAGCTTTTTTGAAACCAGCACTGACTTTTGTTTCTCGGGGTTGTTTCTTTTCTTTCCCGTATGTGTGATGTAATCAAATAGTTCTAGTTTGTTGATTTCCTCTATCCCGAGTATCAGTTCCTCTTCTACTTCTTCTAGAACTTGACACTTTACTGCTTTTATGTCGTTTTTTCTTTTAATGTGAAGTGTAGTTTCTCCATAGACTGTCGTTTCTCCATTTATTCCCTTGATACTTAAATTCGTTGACGCAATGTGAACTTTTAACTCCTCAGCTATATCTTTTCTGATTATCGAATCAGTTGCACCCGTGTCCAAGAGTGTGTTTATTTTTAAAGGCCCGGTTTGTAGTAGTACTCGCGGCCTGTCGTCATCTTTGTTGTTAATCGATGTAACAATTTGTATAGCTTTTGTTTTATAGTTCGGTTCAAATTCTCCTTTCACTCTCTTTTCATATATCATGTCTTTTGTATCATGATTATTTAGTTTACTTTTTACATTAAAGTTTATCTTCTGTTCGTATCTCTTACAGAAGTTGAGTATATCTCCCCAAGTAGTGCATCCCTCGATTTTATCTAATAAATAGTAATCGTTGCCTAGATACTCCATTATCTTATTAGTGGCATTTCTTATCTTCTTTTTGTTTCTTTCAGAAGATTTCATTAATTCGTATACGTATGTTATAATGTCTTGATATTTTGGGCCATTCAAGATTAAGTGCCAAAATACTTGTTCGTTGTCTTCGGCTTCTGGTGCCGGTAAATATTCTTCTTCAAATTCTTTTTTGAAACTCTCATAATCACAAATTTCGAAGCCTTCCTTTGCTTCAAACCATGCAAGAGCTTTAAATTCGAGTTTAGTTTTGATTATTTTGAAGATTTGTTCTGGTGTTTTCTCACCCTCTAATTCAATAAATTGTTGTATGAAGTCTCTGGGGGTTTTCTCCTCTAGTTCCCTTAAATTTATAAAATCTTTCTGTAGTTAGCATCCCTGCTAACTTTTAATAACACTCCCTATGTTATCCTCGGCATTCGCGTTGTCGCCATTGTGGTGCGAGCTGCCTTCCTGGCCGCTCGGCTTGTTTAAATAGTTTACGTTTGTATAATTTTTATTGACTCTTTTAGTTTTCATAACTTGGTGAAGGGCTAGAAATTCATCCTTTTATGTTTTATTTTTAATAAATGTCAAGCATGTCAATTATTTGAGGGAAAGCTGGTCTCTTATACAGCTTTCCATATTTTGACATTATTCACTAGGTTAGGCATTTTCTTATTCGTCATTTGTTTGTTGACGAAGACGTATTTGTTTACGTCTATGACTCGGCTGTAATTGAGATATGACAGCCCCCCCGGGGGGGGGGTTCGAGTATTAGAGTCTCACTGGGCTTGTCATAGGGACAGGAAGGATGTCGTGTGACATATAGATTTATAACTGTGGTATTATCCGCATGTTAAGAAAATTTTTTTTTCTTGCAAAAACTTTTCTAGAAAAAATGAATTAACAAGAATTTTATTTTTTATAAATGCATATTTTAGAAAAGAAGGGTATTAGCTGCGAGAGGTGAAATTCTAAGCAAAGCTATGACGGGTCAAAACTAAACAAAGACCAATGCAAGCCAGAGGAGCCGTCGCCTTCAATAAAAATTATTTTAAAATTATTAAAAATGAGCAAAGTACCTAGCGTTAACGTCTGTTAGGTTAGATATGTAGAAATATTACAAATGAATATATGTTTATTAATTTTATAGTCGAATCAGATACAGTAATTGTTTTTATAAAGCTAAAAAACAATAATCACTCATCTTAATAGGAAGAAAAAAATAAAAAGCTTAAGAGCTTGCAATATATCACAGAATTATTAGTGACTAATCTTGATCTAAGGGTTAAATATGGAAAAAACGTAATAATGTCAGCTGTCAGAAAAAAATAATTTTAGCAAGCATTATAAGTTACACAAGGAAAAAATGATTTTATGCGAGTGAATGATTATGATTTGTCATTAATATCTTTAAACTACTATTTTCTAACTCAATATACAATTTTTTTTAGTGTGTAATCAATCTTATACATACTTTTTACATGGTTTTTTTAATAGTGTAGAAATATATATGACCATAATATAACCAACAGATATTCTTTTGTTTGTATTTATTATCATGTATTATTGTAAATATGTTTTTAAAATATTACCTTTGTAAAAACACAGTTTTAAAATAGTATAAAAATGTTTTTAGAATTTTTTAAACCGTAACAAAAATTGAATAAACATTTAACCATCGGAAAATGCAAAAATGTATTGATCAAACAATGAACTTTTAAATTTTTGTTTGAAATCATTGTATTGTATTTAATTTATGATTTTAATTTTATTTGACTATTGATATGTTGCTTAGAAGTACTTTCTAAATATCATGTTTTTGTAATGTCAATCTTGTGTTCGGATTTTGTTAATATTAATGCGTGTATGAGTAAAGTAAGAAGATTGATTTTATAAAACCCTCCTTATATTCATAATCAATATTTGTCTGGTTTATATCTATTAATTACAATGGCCATCTATCGTATCTTTTGTATCTAATTGATAATATTCATTATCCATTCTTATATATCTTAAATCTTATTTTATATATCCACAGAATCAAATTTCTTGTTTGTATAATATATCTATAATCCTTTTCTGTATATATCTGTATCTATAATCTTTTTTTCTATATATCTATAACTATAATCTTTTTTTTTCTATATATATACAATAAATTATATTTTTTGTGTTTATTTTCTATATAACGATTATCTTTTCTCTTTATTATATGACGTATATAACACCATCATCAATTATACTTTTGAATTTATTCCCATACTAATGAAAATATAATTGATGAAAGTAATATATGTTAGTAAACATATAAAAAAGAACATCGATTTAAATTAAAAAACACAAAAAATATAATTTATAATATATACATAGTTCAAAACATAAGAAGTTTTTTAAAGCATCCCCTTTTCACTTACTGCATACACGCATTATCATTAACAAAATCCGAACACAAGATTGACCTTAAAAAAAATGATATTTAAAAAGTACTTCTAAGAACATATCAATATTCAAATAAAATTTAAATCGCAAATAAAATACTGTACGAATGTTTTCAAACAATCATTAAAAGTTCATTTTTGCTTATACATCTTTGCGTTTTCATTTTTCGATGGTTATAAAGTTTTTTTCAATTTTTAAAAGGTTTAATAAAATTCTAAAAACTATTCTAATACTTATTTTGAAACTGTGTTTTACGAATATAATAACTTAAAAAGATATTTACAATAACACATGAGAGTAAACACGGCAGAAAAAATATCTAATTGTTTCAATATGGTCATATTCACCACCATACTATTAAAAAATAGGCAAAAAACAAATATATTAGAGACACAATTACAAATAATAGAAAAATATGAGTAATAAAAATAAACAAATCCTTTTTTATACAAAGTTCTTCCTTCTTCAATACAAAATTTATGTCAATAAGTAAATGTTTATATGAATCATGTAGACATGACAGCCTTCAGGCATTTTTAAGCAAAAAAATGTAAACGAGTAACAATTTTTAAATAGCGCTTCGGACCAATTTGCGCATAAACAAACACCTTTAATGAACAAAATATTCAATCGACTGGAAAATATATAAAGAATAATTCTTTCTTTGATTTTCTTGTTATTGTTTGGTTGAATATTTATGTTTGGCATAAATAATATACTTAAAAAATGATATAATATCAAATTGGATGAATAATTTTTTTTAAGGGTAAAAAATTATTTATGTAAAGCAAGACATGATAGGTCAGTCACTGCTTTACAGTGTAAAAGAACAAATGAAGATTGCTAACATTTATAATTGTGTAAATTTTAAGGGCTGCAATTCTACGACATGTCAATTTTCTCATTTTTATTAAAAATTGAATTGTATATAAAATTAATTTTTACAAACATTTTTCTTAGAAAGAAGGGAACAAAAAAAATCAAATGAAAGAAATGGAAATTAGAAGTCAATACAGATTAGTTTTTTCCAAAATTGTCTAAAAAACAGTAGAGTTTTTTTACTCACCGATAATGTTTCTGAATCCACAATAAATAAAATAAACAAACATGACGAAATCGAAACTAACATTATGCAGAATAAGTATTTCAAAGATCAATATCATACACGAACTAAAAATTTTTTATGTGTAGAACTATGTATACCTCATAGGTATAAGTTGTGTTCTGATTTAAATGTTTAATTGATATCTAATGTACCAAAAACTTATCTAATAATCTTTTTAAAATAACAAGAACCTAAAAAATATAGTATTTTGCTAAATTTAATATAAAAAGAAGCTAGTGTCAAGTGTGCATTAATTAGGATATTCTATAGTTTATGTATGAGGGTGCTTTTCTTGAAGGAACATGGTATTGCGTTAGTCTAGATTTCTGAGGTGTAATTGTATTGATTTGTCATTAAAGACTATTTGTTAATTAAGCAGTAAAAATTTAACTATGGCTTTTAAGTGTGTGTTTTCCATTTGTAAATGACTTTATTGGTTCGCTCTAATAGATGTCTACAAAACAGACAAAGTTAGAAATCTACAAAGATAATTTCATGATAAATCGAAACTGGGAATTGGCACTATTATAAAAAACTTAAACGCAGTTTACGAAACAAAAATTTGCTGTAAGCAACTTCAAGCATACATTAAAAAAATTCAGATTAACAAACAATAAAAATATTAGACCCTTATAAAAAACCTTTTGCTATATCTGAACGTTATTCATGATTAGGGCTGCCATAGAACTTTTTTTCTTAATGAAATTTCTATTTTTTTATATATGCGTAAGTATAATATTAGAACGTATTTTTTGTGTGAACCAAAAGCTAAAATTTTTTTAGATAAATCGTCAATACCTATATTATGATTTAAATTTTATATAGATGTTAAAGTATGCTCGCACTAATATTAAACTGTAACAATTTTGCTTTATTTATAATTTTATTAAATCATAGCGACGTTAATTAAGGTTGTTTCGCTGTAACATCTAATTAAATATTGCTATTAAATTAATAAGGGTTAAACATAAAATAACAACACCTCTCCCTATGCGATACCCTTTCCTATAAATATACTTAACTACTATTTTCCTAAATTCATAGTGTCTGTTAGTTTATGTTCCTCGTTTTTAAGAACATTATAAGAATCTTTTGTATACACTTCAACATATTAGCCCACATAAAAACGGAGTTTATTAAATTGTCAATTTTTTTATATTTACAATTTAAGCTTAAATTTCTCGTTATAATTTAACTATTCTCTATATCAATTCCAAAATATCTAGAATTTTTTTTTGTAAGACTATTTACTATCATCCATACATCGGCCTTATATTTCCCCAAATTATCAAAAAAGTATTGTACAGCATGATAAATTAAAAAAAAATACTCGCTCCTTCTTGATTGTCCTATTGACTCTAGATATTATTTCTAGTGGTTCGGATATTCTTCTAATTCTTTCAGTTGCTTCATATTCCATCCCTTTTTTATTAGCTTCAAACTCATACGTTTTTTATCCATTTTTATCATCTATTTTTCATCTCATAATGCTTATTTTCACTTTTGTTTCGTTGAATTTAAATTAATTGAATATTTTCTTCTCAATCAGTTTTTGAACTCTAGAAATAAAGAAAAACGATACGAAGAAAGATTATAACTTATCTACATAAAGCATTTTTAAATAAATACTCACAATTATAGCTAGTTAATATGGCGCGCGAGCGTTTATTCCTTAGGATTCCTGCCTTGTTCAAGCATTGTCCCTTGAGTTTCCTTACGGAAGGCCCTGTCTGAATCATATCTCATTTAGATTAATTAACACTCCAAACTGGATTCGAATTTACGACTCGTACGAAAACTCGTTAGTATACAACCAGAACATTAATTTTCTAATATATAAAATTTTTCAAAAAGAAAATATTGGCATAATACCATTTTGGCCAAAATAAATATTCCTATATAAAATTATTCTTTCTCTCAGAAAAACTGTTAAACACGAAAAAAAACATGCATTTTACAAGACAAAGATAATAAAGTTGTTTTAGAAAAGTAAAAAAAAACAGTAAAAACAAAAGGCCGCTAATTTATTTCTTGTAGATGAAGCACTATATTTAAGGTATGAGACATATGAAAACCACCTACCGGTTTTTATAGTAAAAATCTTGAAGCCATCGAAGTCAAATGTTGAGCTTTCACTAGCCTCGTCACAAAGGCGTTAACAGATTTAAGTCATCATGCAATAAGGTTTTCTCTGAAAATCCCTAGGGACAATATTGTAAAAGTTCTTTCCGAATGCATCATATTATACAATTGCAACTGTAAACAATAATAGCCAAGTCTATATTACGGCCTCTAAACCGATGAAGCTATTATGATCGATTTAATCGCCATTACGCGCTATAAAAAGTTTATCAATGAGAATTGTTGGATTTTAACATTAGAAATGTGTATTCTAAGTTTGACTGAACCTTTCTAAAAAAAATAAAACGGGAGGATAGGTTATAGAAAACATACTATTTATTTTACAATATAACTGGTCTCTCCAAGATTCTTTAAAGCAATTTTGAATAAAAAATCTATAATTCACTTATAAATAAACCTTTTGCAGACTTTTTTATTGATCAAAAACATAGTGTGCCCAATCACTCACAATCAAATTGGTAAATAGAAAGATTTAACCAACATTAATTAGTACTACTTAAGTACATGTTTTTATAGAAGGGTTGCTTGCCCTTGACAATTCTAGAACAGAAAATGAAAATGAATGGCTTAAACATTCTATAAAGTTCTATACAAATTAAATTTAGACAATCATAGTGGACAAAACAAGTGCATTTATTTTTTTTCAAAAAAAAATTAGAATTTAATTTCGTTTTTACGCATGATTAAACGAGTCTCTGATTTATAGTCTGAAAAAAATAGAATTTTGACTTGAGACAGTTAATAAAAGAGATGTGTCGAAATGTTCTTGGAGAACAATTCAAATTGTGTTAGACACTTTAATCTACCTTCCATATATGGATCGTATTTCTTAGGTCCATATCTCAATATACACTTGAAATAGGTGACGAGGTCATTTTAACTAAAGACTTGATAATAATATCAAAACCAACAAAACTAAAATTATCTTTGTTTTTTTCTAAAGAAGTTACGATTGCAGAAATTCTCATAAACAACAGAGTGAAACGTAAAACTATAAAGATACAGAGATTTTCATTATGTCTAGTCTTAAAAACCTTTAATACAAAACAATCAATTATTAATGTATTCATGTTTTTTCTATTTATTATTTTTGTACGTTCTGAAGATAAATCAACGCTCGCTCGCCACAATAACATTAGTTGTAAAGAACGTCTTTTTAAAATTTAGACGGGAACAACAGTAATAATAAAACCAAAAGCCAAAAAATATAAACACCTTTACAATTTATATTTAAACATCAATCATTTTAATGGGGCAGTAGTTTAAATCTTTTTTGTGTCTAATCTAAGTCTTCTTTCTTGCTTCGTACAAACTTCATTTTACAGCATTAGTACCGCAAGTATTGGATTTGCTTAAAAACTCTTTGAAAAGGACAAATTTATATCAAAACAAATTAGCTTTTTAAACAAAACTAAGATTTAAAAAGGTTTTGTGGTACAATGAATCAAAGCACAGATGATTTTTCAAAAAATTTCAAGAGAACTTTTATCTGTTACTAAAGGAATCAATTATAATTCTTCATTGGCAAGTTCTCTGCCATTACCAATTTCTAGACACCATCGACATAGTATCATCAAAAACCCCTTTACATTACTGAATTTAAATCATCTCTTGAACCAAAATCTCGGTTCTTTTATTTAACCAGTTAGTTTTCTAAGACTAATTTTACTTACTGCTATTGTTTTCTCATATGTCGTTAACTACTATTTAAGATGTAACTATTATAAGTATTTGATAACTATATCACTATAATTTATTGCCAATAAAATATAAATAGCCGCTACTTCATTTTCTTGTCCTCTTAAAAAATATTTTATTCACAAGAAGTTTATTATGCAATCTAACTTACAAAGTTCAATTTTGATTAAAAATATAATGATTCATTATTTGACTGGTTGATATTTCTTTTTTTCTTGAAAATTCTTTTAAAAATAAATTAATTCTATTCCTGTCAACCCACATCTTGATCTATATTCGTTCTTCTTATGGTACCACAAATTTTTTATATAATTTGTGTTGTCTTCTTTTGCCTCTATAAAGCCAAGCGAGTGATTTACTATGTAGTGTTCGCTTACGAAATTTCTTGACGCTGAAGATTAAAAAGCAAATTAACGGTAATCAGTAACAGTCTTTCTTTACTCTAAGTTCAAAAAAATCTTCAATAGTAGTAGATTGTCGATTTTGAAAAAATCAAGAACAATTTTTTATAATTTATAATAACGCCTAAGATCCATTGAATTCGGGCATAGAATACAAAGTTAAAGAAAAATTAGATCAATAATCCCGCTGCATATGACGAATTCATCAAATTGTACTCAAACAGAAGGACCTCCAATTTAGTAGCTAGCTTCACTATGTAGAGCAATTACTTCAATCACTGTATTCTTGATTTTATCAGATGAATTAATACATATTTTGCAAAAATCTATTGATTATTAAGTGGTAAAATTCAATACCTGGCAATAGAATGCTCTGAGAAGTTTGTGAAATGGGTAGCTTATCCCTAAGGAATTCCCTATTTAAATTACGCTTTTCATTAACATAACGATAATCTTAACTGTCAGTAAAGCTGGAACATCCCTAACGTTCATAAGAACAGGTCGTTCTGAAGTCGACAATGTCTGCAAGCAAACAATCATTTAAGAAGACCCTTTACTAAAAAGTTAAATTGCTGCTTCAATGTTTCTAAAGCACATATCTTCACAGATATTCATTTCCAAAATAGTCTCCTTGATTTTTAATCTTAAGGAGACTGTTACCAGAGGAAGAGTTGGTTTTTAGGAGTATTTCTAATAGAATGAGAACTATATTTATTGGAATAATACTCTATTAAAGATTTCTTAAATAGTTTAGTTGAAAATCATTAGCAACTGTTTCATCTTTCAATTTTAGTCTGAATTTTTGGCGTGTGCAATGCAGCCGGTAACACTCTCCCCTCCTTAGAACAAGGCTTCACTTCCCGGAAAGATGTTATATTTCCAGTAGATTGTCAACCGTTTGTATATTACAAATTCATTTTTGTTGAAAAAACGTTCCAATCCACCCTCAATACTCCGTAATTCATAGGCACCTTTAGGTTTTTTTGGATCATGAGTATTATACGACATATATAAAAAATAAAGATTTGGCAGACTAAGAGACAAAAAAAATCATGATGCATATTAAAAAAATTCAACAACCTTAGTAAAATTGTTTTAGAACCTTCTATATCGATCTCAAAACTTAATTTCTATAAAATTATTTTGCAATATTTCTTTTAAATACCTTTCATTATTGATAATAAATTTTTGCTTAGCCCCGTATGATATTACATGTTGAGTAGAGACTTCTGTGTTAAGATTCATAAAATTGAGAGAATGATATACCATTGATTTCTGACTTCTAATGTTTTCTAAATTTTTTTTGTAGATGACCCATTAATTGCTGTATAAAATACTCCTATATTTATGATATTTTAATAATAGGTAACAGAATTTCCTCAGATCTATTAGTTACGACTTTCAAATATTCTTTTGCCGTTTAAGGTGGTATCGACAATACCGAAAATTACACTTGATGATTTGAACTTCTACCAATATGACATTTCTGCTTGACGCGAAATAATGATTCGACCACTTGGCATACAATTTTCGTTACTTCTAACAAAATAGAGTTTCATAAAAGTTTCATGAAACTAGAACCCCCAAACTATAATTTAGAAAGATTTTTTCATTCAATGACAGTTGACATCTAATATTATATTTTCATTTCTCAACCACATTATTTAACGGCCAAGACGTCAGATAGACTCAATTTAAATAGTAAAAGAGTTAATCGTACGCTTTAAATCAAGAACGAGAGCATTTCCACTTTACACCCCTACATATATAAATACCAATTTAAAAAAATATCCCAAACTTTTGAAATTCAAAGCAGACAGAACGAGAAAGAGAAAAATCTCAAAGCAAAAATTTTAATAAAACAAGATAATAACTAAAAATAAACAAATTATAAATTCGTTTTTTTAACTTTTTATGTATCTTTATTTTACTATCTGTCATGTATCCGGGGTACATGGCCATTTTTATAAAAATTTTCAATGTAATTATATTTATTGATGGTTGTTCTCTTGCTCTTAGATTCCATACCCCTCAAAGACAGACTTTCTTTTATATTTTATTTTTAATTAATTATTCTTTGTCAACACTAAACACAAACATTGGCATACTTACGAATATAGTAGCGACCATGCAACTTTCGTTTGTTTATTTGTGTGACTCGTCTTGGGGGGGGGGTCACTTGAAATGGTTGACATTCCTCTGAACATAAGTGACAGAAGGCATATTTGAAATCTGTCCATGTGATGTAGTATTGTACATCACACTATCAACTTGATTAATTCTGTTTTTATTATACATTTATCTGTATGTAATAAGAAAAATTATTGAAAATTGTCATACCCTCACTATGACCAATTATACTCAAGGAAATAGTTGTTTCAGATCAATGTTTTAATTGGTACTCGTGTAACCAATAATATTTGATTTGATTCAGAAAAAACTATTTAAGAAAATTATTTTTAAATAAATATGAAGTTCTCTTCAACTTGTAAATCTATTTACATTTCCTTCTTAAAAACCAACAAGGTACCGCCAAGACATCCCAAATATATATATAATGAACATTTACATCAACTAAATTATTATATTATAAATTAAAAATAAGTACAAACAAATATTAATATTAATTCATGAAATTAATCGTATAGCAGTTTATTAAATATAGTTTACAATTTTTATGTTATATAATAAATATGAATGATTTAAAGAACATAAATATTAGATTACATATCTTCGTTGGTCTATGTGGTATTAACCACATGAGATTATTGACATGTCGAGATGTCAATAATCTCAACAATTTTTTCTAGAAATTATTTTTGTATAAATAAAAATAATTTGTTAGAGGCAAGTATTCCAGAAAGAATGAATAACAACAATAAGAACAATAAATATATTAACAGTAATCACAAATATATTTAACATGATGATAAAACTATATCAAGTATAATAGAGAGTTTTCTCATTACGGGGAAGGTCCCACTGAGAAATTCCACAGTCTATAAAACTAATAAATAACAAAAATACTAATTTTTATACATAGTAAAATAATCATAAACAAATCTAAAATCTGTTTTAAACAGCATAAAAATAATGAAAACATTATTATAAGCATTAGAATCTAATTATAATGACATAAGAAAATAAATATATTTTTATGTATTTAGACATCAATTTTAGCATAATTCAGAAAAAATAATACTTAAATTTGTTTTATTCTTATGTTTGACAATAATATGATCAAATTAGAAATCAATAAAACTATTTTTTTTGTACTTTAAAATTTATTTATTTTCTCCTCCTTTTTTTACATTTTGGTTTTGTATAAAAGGGAAATTTTTTAAAATTGGTATTTATATATGCAGGGGAGGGGGTGTAAAGTGGAAATTGACCCAAAAATGCTTTAGAATAGTTAGAATTATAAAACTTAAAGTTCTTTTATAAATTACGTCTTATTTACCCTTATCGGAGATATATTTAAACAATAATTCTTCCACTTTTAACAATTAAAAAATAAGTTTCTTTCTTTTGAAATCTCGATCACATGCTCTACTTTAAAGCTTTTAATTCTTAGAATTTGTTCCGATTAAAAAGTTTAATTTTCAATTTTAGAGGCATAATAATAAATATTTTTAGGGCGTATTATACAAAATAATATGTCGTATAAACCAATAATCTGTTTATTTATGACTATGTAGGAATCGATGTATTTTATCAAGTTTGCTAGTCATATACCTAATGCTAATGAACATTAATGTTCATTCTTTTACGTCGTCGGCGGATAGTTTTCTCAATTTCTGTTTTTCATATTTTCTGATACCTTCATCATTCTTTCCGCATGTAAATTCTCGTATTTTGTTGTTGAGTCTTGTGCGTTCGATCAGATTATCCGTCGGTTTTAAACAACATTTCAAAGTCGCTCTGTAGTTCTTCGATTGTGCTAAGTAGTACGACTTTCCTGCCATAGCATTTCGAATGGAGACATATGCGATTTTATGATACTGTATACCTTGTACTACATAATTACAAGTGGTAAATACCTATCCCACTGGCTCTATAAATCTTCGCCGCCTTCGATTACTTACCTACTAAACTTTGGTTTGTCCGTTTCACAAGTCCATTTGATTGTAAGCGATGAAACTCGAGTGTCTGTAGTGAGCACCAAATAGCCCCGTAACCTTTTTTACAATCTTGTTAATATGTTTATTATTATTCATAAAATTAGGAGTAACATATAAAATATCTAAAAATCTATCAAAATCTCACTGTACAAAGTTGGTTCATAAACTAAAAGCTTAAACTGAGAAGCTTGTCTTTTTATTTTCCTTTTTCCTATTTTGCTTATATACGCATTTTATTTGTTCAAAATAAACACATCTTCGAACCTTTAACTTGTGGCTACATTTTTCTTTATTTCCTTCTTGTCTGATTAACACAGCCTCCCCTGGTCTAAAAAAATAATACTCTTCGCCTTATCCATTCTTTTTAATGTAGATAATAATTTTCAATTGAATCTGTCTTAGTTTGTCTTGTACATTTAACAATGTTGCTTTTGGGATGTCATTAAGATTTCAGTATAAAATGTTTTGTTGTAAATCTCTATACCTCTATCTACTTAGTTTTAAAAGAACTGTCTTTCTTATTCTTAACAATTAGATCTTGTAGTGTCTTATTGATCTAACCACTCTACCATTGGGTTGGTGATTGTAGATAACCGTATAATGTAACTCAAAAATAAGATTCTTATAAAATTTGACGGTTTTTATTGCTTAAATTTTTTTTTGACTGATCTAATAGAAGTGTTTTTATCATAACCTTTTCGTTGACTTCTTCTATAAAACTCATCTTTTTTCATCGTTTCTTGAACTAAGAATTTTTGCAAAACCTTTTCTATTAAAATAATCAATTGCTGATATAAGGTATTGCTTTCCTATTGGGCCTATTATATCCCCCGCAATCTTTTCTCCTCTATCAAACGCCGTAACAAAAAATAAACTTTTTTCTTTTTTGAATTATATTGACAACTTATCTCACATTCATTTAGTACTATCTTAACTAGCTTTTCTACATTATTAATTTTTAGTCCTCTTTTTGTAATTTCATACTCCAATGATTGTTTCCCTCTATGTAATAGTTCTAAATGAATAGCTCGCACAATTTCTTTTTCTTCAACCTCATACTTCTCGATTTCTATATCCTTTCTGTTTTCTTTGTCTTCTTCCAGTTGTTTACTATCATCCTCTATTTCCTCATCTTTAACAAAATCAAAATTTCTGCTCAAACAATCTACATGAGGCATGTCTTTGCCTTGTCTGTACGTAATCTTAAAGCAATATCTAGACATTCTATCTAACTATTTTTAAATTCTCGGGGAATTAATTTCACCTTTATTAAGTACTTCTAATGCTTTATGGCCTGTAATTACCTCAAATTTCGCACCATATAAAATGTAATTATAATTTTCCATGCCCCATAACATGGCCAAACACTCTTTCTCACTAATACCGTAATTAATTTCATGATCTTTTTGTTTTCTAGAAGCAAATGCAATAGGTATCTCCTCTCCATCAATGATCTGATTAAGCACTGCCGATTCCATACTTAGAAGCGTCAGCTGTCAAAATAAAATCTCAAGTATAAATAGGTTGAAATAATTCTATGTTCGTTTGAGAATCTCTTTGATCTCCTTAGAAATTTTCTCTTCTTCCTCTGTTTAAATGAACTGTTTCTTGTCTTTTAATAACTCGTATAGCGGACTACATATACCGGAGCAGTCTTAAATAAATTTTCTATAATATTTAATAGTTCGTAAAAATTCCTTAGCTGTTCTTATCCCTTGGCGATTTTAAATCTTCTATTCCCTGTAAGTTATTAACTAACGGGAGTATCTTATTTTCTTCCATATGGTGTCCTAGAAAGTCGATTTCACGCCATCTAAAACTAGATTTGTCTTCATTTATTTTAAGTTTGTTTCTATCTAAAGCTTCTCTAAATCTTTTATATGCCTAATCATGTTCCTTTTCATCTCTGCCAAAAATAAAAATATCATCCACATAACAGAAACAGCCCTTTCCTATTTCTTCTTTGAGCGCAAAATCCATGAACCCCTGGAATATTGTGGTGAATTTTTAAATCCTTGTGGCATCACCTTCCATTCATACAGTCTATGTTTGAATCTAAATGCCGTCTTGAATCTACCTCTTTCCACCAACTTAATTTGAAAAAACCCACCTTCCAGATCAAACTTTGAGAAAAATTTCATTATACGAAAATTTCACTAAATCTCGTCTATTCTGGATAGGTCAAAATGCCAAGTTTAACTATTTTATTTAACGCTACTGAATTTGTAGTCACTCAAATAGAACCATGGGTTTTATTACCAACCGAAGATTATTAAGCCATAAGACTTAGACTCCCAAATGTATTCCTTGCTTAAAAGCTTTTGAATCGCTATTTAAACGTCTTCTTCCATGTTCTTTGACAATTTATATACGGCCTCTACTACTTTATTGCCCGCTTTCGACTTGATTTCGCATACATATCCTTTATCTTCTGTTTCCATCGTTCCCCATCCGATTTCCCGACCAATACTTTTTCAATTCTTAGTTTGAGGAAAAAAAATTTTAAACGATAAACTAAGTCTTAAAACGTCAATTCAATAAATGTATGTTTGTTTACTGTCGTGGCCAGTATGGGGGCCACAAAATATGATCAGTTGTTGCAAGAAGATTGGTCGATTAAAATATGTAATTTAATGCTGGAAAGAGGGGATGGAAAATATTAATAAACAGTTTAACGACATTTACTATAAAAGGCTCTTCAAGGCAGGTCTTAAATACCATTTTCTAGGAATTCCATTGAAATGGTTGATTAAACTTTGCAGCCACTGCGTTACTGATAAAGTTGTAAGTTCAAACAGTGTCAAAAATAATAGAAATCTCTTGTCCATAAAAATAAACTAAATTACTTTATTTTTAATAATGTCTGTACTCCGGCATGTCCCCCGATCCGAAGTAGAAGACGGCGAGTCTAAACTAGCATATTTATATTGTTCTCTTATTTTTTGCTCATCGGAATTGTGGGTCAGGGGTAAATTCCGTTTAAATAGTTAATTATATTAACTATCAACTCTTTGAGATGTAAACAAACAAACAAGAAACCAAAAAAAACTAAATTAGTAGTACTTTATGTGACATGCACTTTTCCTACTTTTAGTTTGTGCATGTAAAACATGTCCAATGATTGTTTACAATTCTTCGAAATGCTTGAACGCACCAATAATCATTGTTTAATTGGAAGCCTATCGTCAGTGCAGGTCTGCAGCCTGGCACTCTCCCTTCTTTCGAAAGAATCCAATCTCTTAAATCTGACTCTTCAATTTTTATTAGATCTTTTCGATTAACTGAGTATCGCTTTCCATTTAAACCTTCAATTTCATAGTTTCCATTCTTCCCCTTTTTATAACTTTATAGATTCCATCAAAGTTTGCATCTAACTTATTATCTTTTTCAGTTAAAAGTTTTTTGCTTCTTACGTAATCATTTTCATCAATATCGTCAAGGCTTCTACCTTTTTTAACATTTGTTATTTCTTTTTCGCGTATTTCCTTTTCTTCATTTATCATTAATTTACGAAATTCGTTTAATCTCTCGACCATAAGGCCATTATCTCCAAAGATATTAGCATCTATCTTAGCCCCTAGAAACATATTTGGCAATCTCCCATATAAAAGTTCGTACGGGAACCTTTAAGATTGTTTTTTTTTGGAGATATTCGGTAAGCAAATATCGCATAGGAGAGGTATTCATCCCACTGTTTCCCCCACCATCAACTAATTTTGCTAGTTTACCTAACAAGGTTTGATTAGTGCGCACTGCCAACCCATCACATTTCGGGCCGTAACTTGAAGTAAACGATTTCTTACAATTCATCATACAACATATAGTCTTTATCAATCTGCTGGGGAATTTCGTACCTTGATCAGACAATATTTCCTTAGGAAGTCCATGTTGGCAAATTATCTTCTTTAGTATAAATAAAGAGGCACTCCTTAAATTCAAAATCACAGGGGTTAAAAAATTAAAAAATTCACATACATGTATTGTAAGCATTCTACAAAAAAAATTACAAATGCCCCTATGATTTTGAATTTAAGGAAAGCGATTTTGTGAACTTCAATTTTTCACCCCTAATACAAGTTAGAAATCTCTACAGCATAATATTTGTTGAAGAGGAAGCAGCCATAGAATACTTAAAGGCTTTAAACTTCTACAGAAATACTATAAAGTGTGACTGTGTATCATGCCCACGGGGATAACACCCGTCTTTAAATAGTTCTCAATTATACTTATAATATTTTTATTTTTACAAATGTTTAATTCATTGTATCTTGGCTCTTGTCCTAGTCTGGCTCTCTCTTGATTGAATGCTTCTCTTCTTATTTTATCTTCCCCTTCTTTTAAAACTTTTCTTTAAATTGTGGTGCGAGCTGCCTCCCTGGCCGCTCGGCTTGTTTAAATAATTTGAATACTTATAATATTTATTGACTCTTGTGCTTTTCATGCCTCGGTGAAGGGCTAGAAATTCCTCCTTTTATGTTTTATTTTTAATAAATGTCAAGCATATCATTAATTGGAGGGAAAGCTGGTCTCTTGTACAGCTTTCCATATTCTGGCCATATTCACTAGAATAGACATTTTCTTATTCGTATTTGTTTGTTGACGAAGACGTATTTGTTTACGTCCATGACTCGGGCGTAATTGAGATATGACAGCCGGGGATTTAAATATTAGAGTCTCATTAGGCTTGTAATAGGTGCAGGAAGGATGTCGTGTGACATAAATATTTTTGTAAAATATGATTAATGGAATTTTTGATAAAAATTAAATATCAAAAATGCTTATATGGCATCAGGCTATATCATGTAAAAAAAATTTAATCAACAATCTATAAACACCACTAGGAGAAGTCAATACAACGGTAGTATGTATTGCGGGCGATAAAATTTATGAAGTAGTAGATATAGGAAGTAATTGTAATTTAATTAGTTGGAAGCTGGTAAAAGAAAAGAGATTTCTCAACAACAAAATAAAAGTGACTACTAAAACTAATATCTTTGGACAAGAAAACACTTTAACAGAGTACGTAGAAATAACTGCAACTTATATAACATCCAAATAACGACTAACTTCAACATTATGACTAATAATCAGTTTATCTTTTGATTGAACCCCTAACTATTGTAAATGTAAAAAAATTGAGACATGAGGTAGGTGAACTTGAGAAGAAGGGTTGTAAAGTATTTAAAGTAAACCATCAGAAGGTTCTATTAAAATAATTTGCACAATAGATACAAGAGAAGGAACCTAAGTCAATATTAAAAAAGAAATATACCAAATTTGACATATAAGGTAACTAAAAAACAATAACAAAGCTATTAAATTCAGGTTATATGTTATGATATACCAAATATCATAAAATATATTTCTAAAATCTTTCCCTCCAAATTCGACCCGTTTTCCCTCCAACATTTATTTAAATATTTTATCTGGAGAGAGGTACGGAGTTATGGAAAGAATATCTAAAATTAATAATAAAAACATTTTAAATACTTTCCTCAGTGGTGGATACCACAAGTTAAATTTAACGAAGATGTATCCTATACTAAACAAAAGGATAAAGACTTATGAATCCAAAGACACGATCAGCTTTGAGATCAAAGTCAAGGGCCTAAAAGAGCCTATTACAAAACAGTTAGAAATAATAAACTGTATTTTAGGAACCAATATGTTAGAATGGTTCAGAAAATTTGAAGAATTGAGTAAGAAACTAGCATGGAGCGAGGAAGAGAATCTACTAGTACTACAAAATTTAGTGGAAACCAAAGAATGGAAGGGAAAGGACCGTTGTAAGGCCTATTCAAAGGGTAGGGACGAAATATTAAGCATTGCCTACCCACATACTATATTTTCAAATGCAGGAGTTAAATTATTAGAAATTAAACAATCTAATTATGTTTTAATAGAAGATATGATAAATGATATTTATGCCAAACTTGAAGTGGCATCTTATTTAGAAAAATATACTAAGAAGGAATATGAGAGAAGATTTAATGAAATCTGTTTAAATGCTTTATCTGAAGATACAAAAGATTATGTTCTGAAATTAAATACTACGAATGTTAAAGACATTATTTATCTATTGGTAAACTTGGAGAAAGAATTAGTAGCTAGAATTCGAAATGATGTAGTCTTAATAAGGAATAACCGAGTCGAGGTCAAAGAACCAAACCATACAGAGGATGGGAATAGATGGTGTAGTTTGCATCGATCAAGAACCCATAATACTAGTGATTGCTTTAAGAAAAATAAAAGTAATAAAAATAGGAATAACTACATGAAAACAGATGAAGCTAAGCGAAATAAAGATCTGTCAAGGCAAAAATGCTTTTCCATAAGTGAGGAAAATAAAAGCATTGAAATTTCCGAAAAAATAGACCACTACATCAAAAACAGCGAGTTACATAAAGAGAAAGGGGTTAACGCAGATGAAATTAAAGAAGCGAGCACAGATACCGCTATAAAACCACAAGCCAAGGAAGTTAAAAACGAGAAACTCGAAGAGATAATAGTAAGAGCTAAAAAATCAACCCACGGGGACAATGTATTGAAAGACAATATAGAAAACAGCGAAGGTGAAAATAAGCAAAATCGCGAGAAAATTCTGTATAAAGTAAAATACTTTGGTAAACCAAAGCTATTGAAGACTTTTAAAACAAGAAAGAGGATGATAGCTACATTGGATAATATAAACACCAAAAATAGGTTAGAAACTATAAATAATGATGTTAATAATACAATAGAAGAGCCTCCAGATATAGTATCTAATATAATACCGGGATATGAAAAATTGGTTGATAGTAAACTTTGAAGCAAAAGGAGAGGCAGATTATGATATACCAAATATCATAAAATATATTTCAAAAATCTTTCCCTCCAAATTCGACCCGTTTTCCCTCCAACATTTATTTAAATATTTTATCTGGAGAGGGGTACGGAGTAATGGAAAGAAGATCTAATATTAATAATAAAAATATTTTAAATACTTTCCTCAGTGGTGGATACCACATATGTAAAGACAACCTAATCATGGTGCAATCCTGCCCCCAGTAAAAAACCCCCCGATGGAAATATAGAATATCTATAACAACAGATGGTGAGATAAATTCGTAGAGGATAAGAATTACACTATCTCAAAAATAAATGATATCATCGATATGACACAAAGCAAAAAGACCTTCGCGGGTTTGAATTTGTCGGATAAATTTTTCGAAATTAAAATAGAACCTAAGGAAAAATTAAAACAGCCTTTTATTTTAGAAACAATTTGTATCAAAATACTAGAATGCCACAAGGTTTTAAAAATTTACCTGCAATTTTTCATAAGACATGGACAACATCTTATGCGATATCATGAAAACTAAATATCAGGTCTATATAGACGACATAATTGTATATGGTCAACTGAAAAAGAACTGATCAGAGCTTTTTAGAAGTTCTACAATAAGTTGTAGAAAAAAAATGCATTATAAATGTACAAAAGTAAACTTTTAGGATCTAAGATTAACGAGTCAACTCAAAGACTAAAAAGAGAACATCAGAGAAAGATTTTATATTTTAAAACACCAAAAATAAGAAAATCCTACAAAAATTTCTAGGATTTGCCAATTACCATAGGAAATATATCGCACGCTAGCAACAATTTCGCATTTATCATATGATGCACTTGTAGGTCTTTAAAACTATGATTAATTTAAATAACAAAGAAAGTGAGACGCATTTTGAAACATAAAGCTACAGATAAATTCTGTCATGGCGACAAACATAGAAGACTTTACAAAACTTATTGTTCTTACAATAGATACTTCTAATGCTTTAATTAAGGCGGCCTTTTAGAATTAATAGTTGGTGAACTTATGATTATTGATCTGGGATCTAAAAAACAGCCTGAAGCGAATAAAAATACTATATAACTGAGAAGGAATATCTAGCAACGGCTTAGTGAATGTATCACTATAAACTATATCCTGAATGACCTGGTTTTAAACTAATAATTATGTACACAGCCCTCGCTAAACATATATTTTATAATATGGAGTTAGAACATGAGGGGAAAACTCCAAAGCTTTGGTTCCTCAAAACAAGAAAAACACAAAATTCATTGAGGCTGATGTATTAAATAGAACTTATAAAACGTCAAACCAAACTAACAAATTGAAGTGCCCAAAAGATGAGCTCAATAATTTTTAGATACACAGTATTATTAAGTAAATAACACAAAAACAAAGAACTTATCGCCGGTCGAAGATAGGCCAGCGCTTCCTGAGGATGCATATAAAAAGCTTCAAACCATGGCGGAAGAGATACAATACTTCATGCTATAAAAAGAATATATCAATGGCCCAAATAAAACAAATCAAATGTTCAATATCTTAAACATCGTAAACCTTCAATGTATTCAAAAAAAAACACAAGGAGAAGAAAAAATGTACATTACCGTTTGGAACCCGCACTAAAAATTTGAAACGACCCTTTATACAAAAAAACCAATATTTGAAAACAGATGAGTTTTTTTACATGAAAAAAAATTAAAGTTCATTTAAAAGAATTGAATAATGCATAAATGGCGGGTGTCTTACTTGTTTTGTTTGCTGTATAAATGCGGCTATTCTCCTTGAAGTAATACAAGATATTTTATCATCATGTTCTATTGTGATCACTGATCAATGGAGAACATATGTTGCTAGCTAGACAAATCGCGCTGATAAGCACAGGACTGTAAATTACGTCGTCGATTCCGTAAACTTTTATGATCCCGAGACACAATACCAAACAATGTAGAATTTGTTTTCGTTTCAAGAGATATATTCGATAGGAACGGAATAAATAGGACGAACACTATGAGTACCTTCTATAGTTTCTCTGTCTCAAAAATACTAAAAATCGATGTATAAATCAAGATTTTTTTTTGGTTCAAAATAAATTGTAAAGTCTCTTTATATAAATTTTTTTTATTTTAATGCGGGGTTCAGCCGGCCATGTACCGATTTAAGTATATTTAGAGATTCTACAATGTTGGATTTTAATATCGAATCAATATTTGATTTTGTAGTATCTTTCTGATTTAATTTAATTTAAATTCTAATTCGTATAATTATATGTACACAGATCTATAGCTATCATTTCTTTGTTTTCATTCTTTAATAAATTGAAAAATGATACGAAATAAACAATAAACATTCATTGTGTGTTGTATGTTACAAAAATAACATACATATAGTTACAACATTAGAGATTCATCAGAAATTTTGACATAAAAATATCATGCTGAAAGATCTCAATAATTAACTAAAATATGTTGTGTCAACTAGCACAATAATTTCTTTAAACAAAATTAAGGATATATACGGCCAATATCAACTAGAAGCCGGAAATTGTTTTTTATAACATTTCTTATTTTACTTTTGTTATCATTATAAAAAACATGACTGTCATATTTGTCCTTTTAAATTTATATTTAAATTTTTTTATTGTATTAATAAATTTGTTTTTTTTTTTATGTTTGTGTGCGATATTGTTTAGGTTCCAGTGCAAAATTGTTTAAGTTTGTTTGCAATATTGTTTGAGTTTGTTTGTAATATTGTGAAATTGTTTGAGTTTATATGTAAAATTGTTTAAGTTTGTTGATTAAAAAGTTATTTAAACAAACAAATAAAACTATAAATAAAGAAAAAAATTTAACCCCAATATGTTTTTCGTGAACTTGCTCATTGTTTTCATTAAAACAATAAGACCATTTACTGCTGTCATTGCAGAAGGAACTTGCGAACAAATACCCGAAGATATTTGTAAGGCTGTAGGTAGACGAGGGGTTGTAGCTAATTCTACAAATATCAATGCCATGGTAAACTTATTGAATAAAATGAACATTGAAAAGGCCTATGTATTTGGGTGGGAAGATTGCCCCGAGACCATGGTATTGTATTCTAATGGAGCTCTTGTCCCATACATCAAAGACAGAATCAGTAGTAAATACGCAATGTGCATAGGAGATTGTCCATGTAAACCTAAAATACTAGGGGAATCTACTAAAGAATGTTGTGTTTTTAAGGAAGAGAGACCTAAATCATGTTGCGGAACAAAGAATGTAGAATCCAAGACCTGTTGTAGTACAGATAAAAGGGCCGAAAGTCTATGCTCGTGCAATCAGATGCTAGTCAACAAATCTGGTTTTACAGTGAAAAGCCAACCTCACGTGCCGTGTTGTAATACGCAAGAAACAACATCATTCTGTAACATTAAAGATCATGAAGGTAAAATGACAGAATCCAAAAAGTGTTTTCTAACTCAAGAATCAGCGCCTTGTCAATTTGAAAGATATAAAGGTTCATGTTGTTACATTGACAAGAGATCGTGCTGTAAACAGACACGACCGAGAGCTTGCACCAATGATCGTAAAAATAATTGTAGATGTCATTTAAATAAAAGGCCGTGCTGCAGTTATGATTATAAACAGCATTGTTTTAAAACAAAAAGATGTTGTATTGATAAAAACTCATACAATGATAATAATCATAAGCGACGACCTTGTGATAATCGCTCATATTGCTTATCCTCAAGATCATGTTGTGATAATGAACACTACGAAGAATCTCATGGATCAAGACAAGAAAGCGAGTCTTCTTCAGACATTTATATTCAGAGCTCGGAAGAATATTGTGACGTGAAAATAGATAATTGCCTAGTACCTCCTACTATCGAACATAATGAATATTTTCAAGAATTTTTTTATGCCGATGAAGAAAGAAAAAATAAAACGACGACAATAAAATCAAAATCTTTTGAATTTAAGACAGTCGAAGATGGAAATATTTCTTTAGCAGAAAATGAACACACATATCAACACACAAAAAAAGAAATAGTAATTGACAAATGTGATGGTAAACTGTTGAAAATTCCTAGAAAATTATATGATCCATTCCTACTCTATCAAATTACTAGTAAACTCAGTTCCAAGCATCGTATGCCCGTGTGTCTATATATCACTGACGATGATTTATTATTTGTGATGATAAATCATAAGATGTATCACGTTGACATAACATGTAGAAAGTTAGTACTTAAAGAAGTATGTAATAAAGATAGGGAAATGCTTCAATTGCATCTCATAGGATTTAGAAATTAAATAAATACTTAGTGTAACATATTTTCTCAATACACAAAAAAACACTTTTCTTTAACACTTCTTTTTTTTCTGATATATTACTATTAAAGTAATGACTTAAAAGTTTGAATTTGAATCTTATAATAATGTGCCTTTGTAAAGACCTCATATCATTTACAAGCGTGAAATATGCATTATTTATTTTTTATGAAAATCATTATTAATAGAGTTTATTTCTAATTGATATTTGCTCGAACAAACATAATAATACTAATCTACATAAAAACTTCGTTTAGCATATTTTTACTAAAATTTATCTTAATCATATTTTTTTTTTGGCTTATATACTTATAAAATCATTTTTTGTTGTAAAAGGTCTACGTATTACTAAACGTAAAATTTAATGAGTTTAGAAAGATTTAGAAATGATATATTTATTTTATATCATCAAATTGTATTTTGTAATTGACAATTCGTTATGTACGCTAATATATCAATTAAATTTAAATTTTATGTTTTAATTCGTTTTGAATGAGTTCTACGACATATTTTATGATATATTTCGTAGGGACCAGGGTATACATCATATCATGAGACTTAAAAGCATCGGCATTAGAGTATAGTTTTTTGTACTTAAAAATTGGGATATGAAACATTTGGATTCATTTCACCTTTAGATCATTATTACTATAAGTCACATCTATGTCAGATTAACAAACTCTGATTAAACTTTCTATTTTTATACAAACCCATTTTTGTGGCTATAAAGTCTTTTATTTATGAGTGTTACAGATAATTGTAAGTTACAGGTCAAATCTATTACAATTTTATTTGTAACATCCCCGCGCTAAATTTTGAACTGGGTGTTGTAATTATCTTTACTACTTTCTACCCTACTACTTAGCTCTCAAAATAAAGGATCATTTTTATGAAAATTAGCCATCGTCTGCGCTTTACACTTTCGCGTCTTACTATGTTTTATTGTATTGGTCTTTACGGTACTTTATTTCCCTGTTATAAAAAAGATCTATGGGCATGAGATTTTTCTTTACACATGTCTTTAAAACAATAAGACGGATTTTATCCGTGTATCCCATTCTTTAAAACAAAATAGTCTTTTTTGATTTCTTCTTTTTTTAAATCTATTTGGATTTTCTTACACTGGTTGTTAGCCATCTTGCACACACAGCTTTGAGTGTGAATAATAGGAATACCACTACGCTACATCTGGACATGTCTCATAGATATATAATTTCCTCATACTGTTTCTTCGCTACTCTCTATAGCCCAACTACGTTTTCTCCTATCCGATTCCTTTGATTGATGCAATTCATTACATTCTTTTCGTTTTGACAACCAACCATCCCTATTCTATCATTACTGCATTTTTTTACGTCTCATGCCTTGGCAGAACTTTCAACCTCTTCCTTTGTTTATGTTTTGGTTCAATCATTTTTCATTCTCCACCATGTTACAGATAATTGTAAGTTACAGGTCAAATCTATTACAATTTTATTTGTAACAATGAGATTCTTCTCCTCCACTTCCTTACTCACCTTAAAAATTGGGGTAATAAAAATATAAAAATATCAACATCCCTCCGCTTAAAGGATGGGGTCATCAATGACAAGTTTGAGTTGAGATATATGCCTTTTAAACTTTCTTTTACCGGTGTCTATCATGTACGTATTACCCTCTAAACATTCATGAATTTTACCCCTTAATTTAAATCTAGGTTGTCCCTTCTTTATTATTCCTTCTTCTTTGATAATTACTATATCGCCCATATTTAATTTAATTTCTTTTGGTTTCCTCATTTGGGCTGTATTATATGCAACAATGTTCTTAATTTGTGCATTTTTTAATTCATCCGTATTTTCTAACGAGAAAGCTTCATTTGGCGTCATCCTCGTAGCCGAATGATAGCTATTATTGTATATCTCTATTCCTCTGTTAACCTTTTCAGTAAGTAATTTTTCCTTTTTATTTTTATAGATTAAATCTTGTAAAGTACGATTAAACCTTTCTACACGTCCATTTGACTGGTGATGGAAAGGTGTGGTATAATGTAATTCTATTTTATTTGCTTGGCAAAACATTTTTAACTTACTACTGAGATTTTCTTTCGATTGATCCAGGATCAATGTCTTCAAAGGCATAGATGAACTTATTTCTTTTAGAAAGTTAACTACATTTTCATCTTTTCTCTTATTTATCACTTTAGCAAATCCTTTTCTCGTAAAATAATCAATCCCAGTTATAATGTATTGTGTGTTTATTGGACCTATTATATCTATAGCAATTTTTTCTCCCTTTGCATACGAGGTAACAAATATGTGTTGTTTAGATTTTTTAGAATTGTACTCGTTGCATGTTTCACACGAATCTATAATTTTTCTAATCAATTTTTGTGAATTTTTTATATTAATACCTCTTTTATACATCTCATATTTTACTGATTGTATCCCACGGTGAAGTAACTCATTATGAATTTCGCGAATCATCTGAAGCATTTTCTTTTCGTCTATTTCTTCACATTGATTTATCGATCCTTCGTGTAAATTTAATCTCTTGTCGTTTGTTGCCAATCCAGAATTTCGACTTAGGCAATCCACGTGAGGAATTTCTTTACCTCGTCTATATCTAATTCTAAAATTAAACAATGACATTCTATCTAGCCATCTTTGTATTCTCAGAGACTTAATTTGACCCTTATTTAATGATTCTAACGCTTTATGATCTGTGATAATTTCAAAATGTGTACCGTATAAAAAATATCGAAAGTGTTCCATTGCCCATAACATGGCCAGACATTCCTTTTCGCTGATACTATATTTAATCTCATGTTCTAATAACCTTCTCGATGCAAATGCAATTGGTTTTTCATCTCCATCAAAATTTTGCGAGAGTATTGCAGCTATACCTTCATTTGAAGTGTCGGTCTCTAGTTTAAATTCTTTTGACCAATCTGGCTGAAATAGTCCTACCGTATTAATAAAAATTCTTTTAACTTCTTTAAAAGCGTTCTCTTCTATATTCGTCCATTTGAATTCTTTCTTATTTTTCAATAATTCATACAAAGGACCACATACAATTGAACAGTTTTTAATGAATTTTCTATAATAGTTTATGGCACCTAAAAATTCTTGAACCTGTTTTTTGTCCTTAGGTGGTTTTAAATCCTCAATAGCTTGCATCTTATCTATGAGCGGAATAATGATGTTGTGTTTAATTTTGTATCCCAGGAATAGAACTTCGGATTGTCTAAATACACACTTTTCCTCATTGATTTTGAGACCATTTTCTAGTAAAAGTTTTCGAATTCTATTATATGATTCGTCATGCTCTTTTGCAGTTTTTCCAAATATTAGAATATCATCTACGTAGCAGAAACAACTTTTACCAATTTCATCTCTCAAAACTTTATCCATTTTTCGTTGAAATATTGCTGGAGCATTCTTAAACCCCTGTGGCATTACTTTCCACTCATATAATTTATGTTTATATCTGAATGCTGTTTTATATCTATCTTTCGGTGCCAAAGGAATTTGAAAAAATCCATCCTTCAAATCCAATTTAGAAAATACTGTCATGTCTCTTAAATTACAAAGGATTTCATCTATTCTTGGTAAAGAATAATTATCCTGTTCTACCAACCTATTAAGTGCTATTAAATTGGTTGTAACCCTTACAGTGCCATCTGGCTTTATCACGGGTCTCAAATTACTAACCCACGTTGATTTTGAGTTTTGTATATATCCCTTTTCTAATAATTTATTAATAGCAATTTCAATTCCTACTTCCAATTTCTTTGGTAAATTATATATCTTTTCGATCACTTTTGAGCCTTCAGGTGTTTTGATTTCACATGTATAACACAGTTTCTCAATATTATTAAGTCTAATTAATGTTTCTCTACCAAATAGGATTTTTTCAGTTCGTACTTTTGGCAATATATAAAACTTTGATCTATATAAATGTCCTTTATATGTATAATTTAATATAACATGTCTTTTTATCACAAATGAATCTTCCAAACATGTCCAAAATCTTAATTTCCTTGTGTTATTATGTGTTAAAAGGTTGAATCTTGCTACACTAGCACTACTTATAAAATTATAATTTGCACCTGTATCAAACAATACTGGAACCTTCTCTCCACAAATGTAAACTGAATTTTCTTTATTTAATAAATCTCTAAGTTCTTCAGTAATTTCATTAATGTTTCTCCTAAGATTTTCACTTCTCTTTGGCTTTCGACAATCTCTAGCATAATGGCCTAAGCTATTACAGTTGTAACATTTAACTGTTTTCTTGCCCTGAAGTTTAAGAGTATCAATTTTTTCAATCATCAATTCGGTGTAATTCAGCTGTACACTCACTTTCCAATTTCTTGATTGTCTCTAGATTTTCATCTGTAATATCACTATTTGCCAATAAAAATCTTTTTACATCGCCCATTCCTGTTTTAAGTCCAGCTGTAATTATATCAATGATTTCCTTTTTTGCAAGTTTATACTCTCTGGCCGAATCTCTAACTCTTTCTATAAACGTTGGTATAGTTTCTTCATCTTGTTGTACCATGCGATATAACTCCCCTATAGTAAGCCTTTTCTTTTCAAATTCGGTTCTAGCCAACTCTTTCCATTTTTCGTAATCCAACGAACACCTCCTTTTAGTGTCCATCAACTCATGGTGCCAATCTACTATAAAGTAGTCAGCTCTTCCAATCAAATATTCGATTTTCCTCTCATCGCACATTTCTCTGAAGAAGGTCATATTTTCTAACCTTCTACATTCACTCATCAAATTTTCCTTTTTGATGGTAGTTTCAACTGGCTTTGTTTTCATATTCTCCACCATTTTATTTATGAGATTCTTCTCCTCCACTTCCTTACTCATCTTAAAAATTGGGGTAATAAAAATATAAAAATATCAACAAAGTCAATGATGGCATTATATTTTTTATATATCTACTTCTACTATATTACACCAATAATGTTAAATGGTTTTTATTTTTTTTCGTGTTTTAAAACACACCAATTTTATAACTTCATACTTATTGTGTCATTAAGATTTAATCTAGTTGAGATTCTCAAACTGATTTTTCGAAGAGCATGTATTATATTTTTATACATCTTTATTCGAATTATGTTTTTGTAAAACTTAAATCCAATATATCATAAAGACATTTTTTAGAATTTTTTTAACATTTCCACAAAAAAAAAACGAAAACATATTACTCATAAAAATGTGTATAAATAGTATAAAACAATTGAACCTAAAACATTTAGAAGATACTTCATTATTGTTATTAGGTTGGTATGATTTAATTTTCTATTTAAGTTTTGCTTAGATGTAATTTCTACTTTTTTAGAAACCATGATCTTTCCTTTTTAAATTCACCCAGCACAGGTAGAAGTTTAAATAAAAAACAAGAAGAAGAACGAATCAAGCTGATAGCGTTATAAAAAAAAAATGCATACGCTAGTGTACTTTTAAAATATTAAGAAAAAACAATAATCAAAAATTAAAACAATAATACTCATATAAAAAAAATATAAATGTAACAAATTGAAAATTTATCCAGGATATTTCAAATTTTTTAAAAGGATGCAAAGGTCTTATTGAAGATGATGAAAGTCGAGTTGTGCAAAGAGAATTAAAATACTATTAACTGGAGTGTCTTACACGATTATTGATTTTATATGATGAATAATGACTACTTTATTCAAGAAAAACTTTATAATATAAGGAAATGCATAAATGTTATATGTAAATAGATATTGGAAGTCCAACATACAGTGTTTATGTTTGTCTGAACAATACAATGTAAATTGATCCTGTTTCTAAAACAAATATTTTTTAAAAATAATCGAATCAGCTCTGTATGTCTGAAATAAATTAGATAAAAAAGATATTGCAGTAATTTTTATTTCGGAATGATTTTTAACACGAACCACATAAATCTGAACTCAAATAGGAATTTTAGCATCCTATTAAATGCCCGAAACCGATAGGGTGTTTATACAAACAACTATGTACATTCTGTCATTGTTTTTTACTTCTTCGTATTTCAATGTATTGATATGTTACACAAATGCCAAATATCTATAGAATAATTATCGACAATATAAAAATAATCCAGAAAAAAATTATAATTTATAATATAAAATTCCATACTTCATATTCTACTATAATGTAACATATTGACGTATAAATTAAGAAGAGCACGAAGTTTACACATTTTATATGGCGTATAATAATTTCGCATAAATGAAATTAATTATAGTTTAAAATGAAGTATTAGATTTTTTACGATGATAAAGACCTAAAAACATTTTGGATTGGTTTTAATCTAAATGGAAATAGAATCAGATTCTACTAGTGTTTTATTAGAAATCAAAACTCAGTTGTAAGTTCTGTATCTCATACATTGCGACAAAAAGATTAACGATACAATGATTTCTTTAAATATTGAAACCATATTTAGTTGTCATTGTTTATAGCAAAAATAAATAAAGCTATAGAAAACGTATGAACTGTAAAATAACTATAATATGTTATTGTTCAAACACCACAGTATATATGCAATTGAACTAGAGCCAGAAGACTGCAGTGAGACATGATACAGACAAAATACATGAAATTAACTTGGAACCCAGAGAAAATTTAGATAATAAAGTACGGAAAAAAAATAAGCCATTATAGCCTAATTCTAGAGTTTTTCGGGTCGCTTCGCAAAAAACCTAAAGCCATGAGACAATTCTCAATTGTATATTTTTTTATTTCACTAATCTAATGCAAAAATTATTTTCATATTTTTAATTTATAATCGGAATCTATTTATTTTATATTTATACGACTGTTTTTGATAAAAAAATTTTCTTTTTTAAATCAAGAGCCTATTTCTAAAAAATTATTGTTTTCTTTTTTTAGACATTAAAATGCATTTTGTTAATATTTTCTAATTTTTTGTTGGAGACAATATCCCGAGAGACACAAAGACGTTTTACAAATTCAGAAACATAATCTTATAAATTTAAATTGAAGTTTTCACTAAAAGGGGGTTACTTGTAAATATTGTTAATTACAGTCAAATTAAATAGATCCACGAGAGTTAAAATAATTTAATGTTATTCTTAAGTTTTAAAATAGTTTTTAAACATATATATCAATGAGAAACTCAATATTTTAGGAATATATGTTTCTTTTATAATTTCTTGCTATAGTATCCGATCAAATATTGACGAAACATATTTTTACAAGTAGAGATTTGTTTGCCTGCATAAATCATTAAAAACATTTATGAAGAAGGGATGAGATATTACTTTAAAAAATTTACTATTCTTGTAACAGCTACATCGATTTCCCACGTTGGTTATATACATTTACAACACCTCTTTAAGTAAAATTATATGTAAATGTCTTAAAAATTATCCCCCCAAAAAATATTAATCTTTTTGTCGCGGCCAAATAAGGGGCCTGGTCATGATGGTATGTTGCTTTATAATTTTTTTATGTGTTTCATCGTTTTATATATTAATTTTGTGGCTCAATGTTCATATTTAAGAAAATTTAATGATTTTGTTTGAATTTATCTCAAGCTAACAAAATATACCTGTATAATTTTATATTTTTGTAGGGCTACTGTCATGTCATAATGACATATCACATAAAATAAATCTGTCAAACATCTTATCACTGACCGGCAAAAGTCAATAAAAAAAAAACTTTAGAAATATATTTATAATGTAAGATACAAACAATTAGTATTCTTGTTAAAACATACATTAAAAATAAAAAAAGAAGTGCATGTAATCAAATAGGAACAAGGCCAATGAAGCTATCAGTAAGTGAAGAAATAAAAATATATTTTAAGAGCATATGTACTTTATACTATATAAATTTATATACAATTATACATGATGTATTTATTTTTATTATACAACACAAACTAACCATGAAAAAGTTTATATAATATTTTTATTATGTATAAGTCGACGTCAAATTGGCATCTATCATTATATAGTGTGGTATCCACCACTGAGGAAAGTATGTAAAATGTTTTTATTGTTAATTTTAAATTTTCTTTCCATTACTCCGTACCCCTCTCCGGATAAAATGATTAAATAAATGTTGGGGGGAAAACTGGAAGAATTTGGCGGGTAATATTTATAAACCATTTTTATGATATTTGGGATATCATATATAGATGTCAAGTTTCTTGTTTTGTTGTTTGGTCGACAAATAAACAAAACGTATGTATAATAGACAATATAATTTTATATCTGAGAATTAGATATTAAATCATTTAATTATCAGAATTATCATGATTTAAGATAAATTGTCAGTATAAGTTGTGTTCATGTATAATACTGTAGTATCATGTAGATTCAACTCTTTATAAAGCATCATTTAGAATTCATGTTTTTTTATACAATTTTTACACAATTATAAATGTTGCTAATCTCAGATCACAATTTTGATCAGTGAATCAGTGATTAATCAATCATTTGCTGATTTATTAAAATAATTTTTTACCCTTGTAAAATTTTATTTCATCCAATCTGATATTATATCATTTATTAAGTATTTTTAAACAATTATATAGTTTTCATATTTTATATTATAAGAATTTGTATTAAGAAATATATTTATTTCTGATATTTTTCATAAATACTGATTAAAATCAAATATATTGATTTTTAATACACAACACCAGGTTGATTCTGCCTGACGTAGACGCTATTCCCTAAGATTAACCCATGCATGTTTTTGATATGGAAAAATGGACTGCTCAGTAATACTCACTTTATTTAATGTATTAAATTAGTATAACTGCGTTAAAGTGTAGCATAAGACATATACAGTAAGAGTGAGACCTATCAGCTAGTTGTTAAGGTAATGGCTTAACAAGGCAATGACGGGTAACGGTATTACTTTGTAATATTCCGGAGAAGGAGCCTGAGAGACGGCTACTAAGTCTAAGGATTGCAGCAGGGGCGAAACTTGACCTATGGATTTTATCTGAGGCAGTTATGGGAAGTAATATTCTATTGTTTCATATTGTAAAAGTATATGAGGTGATTAATTGGAGGGCAAATCAAGTGCCAGCAGCCGCGGTAATACTTGTTCCAAGAGTGTGTATGATGATTGATGCAGTTAAAAAGTCCGTAGTTTATATTTAAGAAGCAATATGAGGTGTACTGTATAGTTGGGAGAGAGATGAAATGTGACGACCCTGACTGGACGAACAGAAGCGAAAGCTGTACACTTGTATGTATTTTTTGAACAAGGACGTAAGCTGGAGGAGCGAAGATGATTAGATACCATTGTAGTTCCAGCAGTAAACTATGCCGACGATGTGATATGATATTAATTGTATTAGATGATAGAAATTTGAGTTTTTTGGCTCTGGGGATAGTATGATCGCAAGATTGAAAATTAAAGAAATTGACGGAAGAATACCACAAGGAGTGGATTGTGCGGCTTAATTTGACTCAACGCGAGGTAACTTACCAATATTTTATTATTCAGAGAAGATTTTTAATCTGAGAATGATAATAGTGGTGCATGGCCGTTTTCAATGGATGCTGTGAAGTTTTGATTAATTTCAACAAGACGTGAGACCCTTTTATTAATAGACAGACACAATCAGTGTAGGAAGGAAAGGATTAAAACAGGTCCGTTATGCCCTCAGACATTTTGGGCTGCACGCGCAATACAATAGATATATAATCTTTATGGGATAATATTTTGTAAGAGATATTTGAACTTGGAATTGCTAGTAAATTTTATTAAATAAGTAGAATTGAATGTGTCCCTGTTCTTTGTACACACCGCCCGTCGCTATCTAAGATGATATGTGTTGTGAAATTAGTGAAAACTACTTGAACAATATGTATTAGATCTGATATAAGTCGTAACATGGTTGCTGTTGGAGAACCATTAGCAGGATCATAATAAGTTAAATTTAAATTGATTAGTGATTATTACTTTACCCACACATGGGATCAATAGGATACCATAACGATGAAGGTCGTAATAGAATACGAAATTATATTATTTACCTAATTAATATATTTATAATGTATTGATAACCCTTTGAACTTAAGCATATCATTAAAAGGAGGAAAAGAAACTAACTAGGATTTCTTTAGTAGCAGCGAGTGAACAAGAAAAGACCCTCCATTGTAATCCTTAATTGGAGTTGTAAATGGTTTATTCTATTAATTATATTTATAGAGAATATTATATTCGTTATTAATAGAATAGAATAATGTACTTGAGTAGAGCTGCTTGGTAGTGCAGTTTGAATAAAGGTAGAATGAAATATCTAAGGTTAAATATAATGGTATACCGATAGAAAATAAGTACTGCGAAGGAACTTGTGAAAATGTGTGGAGTTTAGCCTTATTTTTAAGGACCCGTCTTGAAACACGGACCAAGGAGATTATAATTATAGCAAGATAAAAATTAAATTTTTTAATCTTTATTAACTTGATTAGTTATAATTATAAGACCCGAAACACAGTGAACTATACATGTTCTGGTTGAAGATAAACAACAGTTTATTGGAAGACCATAATCATTCTGACGTGCAAATCGATGATTTAAGATGTGTATAGTGGCGAAAGACCAATCGAACTGTGTGGTAGCTGGTTCACAGCGAAATGTCTCTCAGGACAGCAGTTATTATTATATAGGACATAGATGTAGGACACTGTTATAGTTTTTTAACTATGAAAAATCTTTAATTCTATGGAATTATATAAATTAAATTTATATAATGAATCTATTGTATAACTAGTGGGCACATGATTGTAAGAATGATGTGCAAAAAGGGATGAACCTTATGAAACATTAAATATTCTAAATAGTAGATATTATACCATAAATATGATGAATACATTGAGACAGTAGGGCGGTTGTTATGGAAGTAGAAATCCGCTAAGAAACGTGTTACAACGTACCTACCGAATGTATTATTGTATAAAATGGAAGAAGATTACTACTTTTATGAGATGTTTCTAATAAATATTTAGGTAGCTGTGCAATTTGTTTGTATTGAAGTATATATGTGAGTGTATATAGAAGAAACAAATGAGCTGATCTTGGAGGCAGTAACAATATATTTGTATAGATATAGACTAGGGTTTTCAATTATTATTGAAGTGAATCGGTGTTATTTATAAAAACAAAAAAGATTAATAATTCTTTATTAAATTATTATAAGGTAACTTGATAATGACAGTATATTTCAATAAATTTAAGATAAATGAATTAAATTTTATTTTAACTATGGATTGTCATGATAAGAAATAGTTAATTATATATACTTGATAAAAATAAAATAATTTTAACCGTACCTATACCGCATCAGGTGTCTTTGTATCATAACAAATATTTTAAATTAAAGTAAGTAAGGGAATTCGGCAAATTAGATCTGTAACTTTGGGATAAAGATTGGCTCTAGCATGCTAGAACTTTTACTATGTAAGGAATCTGACTGTTTATTAAAAACATAGCTTTTTGTATTTACAAGAAGTGAATTCTGCCCAGTGCATTTATTGTTAAAGTTGTGTAAGCGAATGTAAACGGCGGGAGTAACTATGACTCTCTTAAGGTAGCCAAATGCCTCGTCATTTAATTGGTGACGCGCATGAATGGAGCAACGAGATTCCTACTGTCCCTACTTACAATTTTGTGAAACCACGAGACAAGGGAACGGGCTTGTTATTTATCAGCGGGGAAAGAAGACCCTGTTGAGCTTGACTTTAGTATGTTTTAATAAATATTCGGTATATTGTAGAGAGGTGGGAGAAGTATTGTGAAACCACTAGTATGTTTGAATATTTATTTATTAGAATATATGGGGAGTTTGGCTGGGGCGGTACAGCTGTTAAAAAGTAACACAGCTGTCCTAAGGTAGATGAATGATGGATGGTAACCATCAGTTTATTATAAGGGAATAAATCTGCTTTACTTTATGCATATGACTGTATTTAGTAGGGAAACCTTGGCCTAGCGATCCCAATTACATTCATTATGTATTGGGTGATTGAAAAGTTACCACAGGGATAACTGGCTTGTAGCAGGCAAGCGATCATAGCGACTCTGCTTTTTGATTCTTCGATGTCGTCTCTTCTGATCATCGTAGTGTATATGTTACGAAGTGTTGGATTGTTCACCCGGTAATGAGGAACGTGAGATGGGTTTAGACCGTCGTGAGACAGGTTAGTTTTACCCTACTGTAAGTATTTTTGAGTGAACTTTGATAGTACGAGAGGAACTCTAAGTGATGACCACTGGTAGTGCGATTAACTATTAAGTTATGTTGCTTAGCTACGTCGTTTCGATTAAGGCTGAAGGCCTCTTAAGCCTGAAGCGTAGCTCAAAGATACATTTAGGAGAATACTACTCTTTTAAGCAGAACTGTAAGAATGAAGGTGTATGCCGACATTTTGAGGTTACTGCTTTTTTTGTATGTAAAGTAGGTGTTGTATACTATAAGAGAGCGTACTTTATGTCTAGATTTGGTACCCTTACAAGAGAGAGTCTACGTCGCGGAGGGCGGGACCGATGTTTTTTAACTAGGTGCAGATCTCTACCAAAATGAAGGGTAAAGTAAGAGAAAGCAGGAGCGAGCTCAGTAGAGCAAAAAGTGACCACTTTGGTGGTCCAAACAACGATTTAGATACAGAAATGTATTTAAAACAACAAACTAAGCATGTATATGCTAGTAAAAGTTTCCCAAGTGTTACTTTCAAAAATGATGGAGAAATGGGCGCAACGGTCAGAACCCGGACTTTCCATAATATTTTACGTACTGAATCCGGGTACTGACCGTAAAGTGGGGAAATGTTTTTTACGAACCATATCCCCAAGAGTCGAAATTTTACAGATTTGTTTAAATTTCATTCGCATTAACATTTCTTGAGTTATAAACATTTTTGTTTTTTAGATGATTTTTTCAAAAATATTTTACCCTTATGGTATGTATGGAGCCGCTTGACAGTAGGTCGAAAATATTCCAAGACCCACATGAGGAAATATGTTGGTTAGTGGATGAAAATCTACTAAAAACAACAATGGAATGTACGAAATGTCCTGGTATAATGATATTAACACCGGACGATTCGTACATGAACTGCCACCGGTTTAAGTGTAGGGGGAAGACTGGATGTGGAACATCAATCGGAGTTTTTGATAAAACTTCATTTTCTAATCCCCGAATACCTATACATAATTATTTGTATATTCTGTATTCGTTCACTGAAAAGCAGTCTACACTAAACCTAAACAAAAATTCCCGGGTGTCTGCTTCCAGTGTCTTCAGGGCTAAAAAAAAATATACGAAGCACTGAAAAAAGAAAATCTCAAACACCAAAAAAAAAATTGGAGGATTTGAAGAAGTGACACAGCCGATGAAACGGTTATAGTAAAGGGGAAGTTTGTCAAAGCTCCAACGGAAAGATATGACACAGTCAAAAACTGTGTGTGGTTGGTAGGGACGATAGACGAGCGAACGTTAGAACTGAGAATCGAAATAGTACCTAACCGGACTATACAGACGATGACTCGGTTTTTTGTAAAGTATATAAAAAACGACACTACATGCATAACTGATGGTCATAAATCTTATCCCGCTGCAGTAGAATCTATCAACGGTGATCATCGCGTTGTAATTCATGATGAAGGCTTTAAAACAAAGCAGTAGAGACCACAAACTTAATAGAAGGTGTTTGGTCACATCTTAAATGTGATATAATAGCTAGAAAAGGGATCAAAGAAAGTGCTATCCCTGATTTTTTGGAAGAATTTAAGTGGAGAAGAAGATGTGCAATTTATAAAAACATCAAAAGTTCAAGAGAGTTCTTCATTGAAATTATCAAAGTTTTCTTAGAATAAAATGGTTTTTTATTATTATTATTTTTTTTCGTTTCTCTCCAAGGGGGGACCCTTAGAGAGAAAAAAAGTCCGGGTTCTGACCGATGCGCCGAGAAATGAAATATTTTCTCAAGAAAATCAAAATTCTTTCAGAAAGAATTAATAAAAATGATATTTTGGACACATCAAAAAAAGATAACAATAAAGATCTTATTGATCTTAAAAGATACATATCTAGCACTACTGAATTAGTATTGATTCAGCAGACATATTTGGAGCTCTTCCATGACAAGCTAGAAAGACAAAACATCAAACTAAAAAATTTGATTAAAAATAATGTGATGGATGACAGTGATCAAATTACTGAATCATCAAAAAACAAATTTGAGATAATGATTGAGAATCACTCAAAAGAATGTGTAGAACAAAAGGATTATAACTCCGATGTTCCAAATGATACCAGTAGCGAAACCCTTCAGTTAGCTACTGGAAACAATGATATTTCTAAATTAGAAATCATAAATGAAGATGTTTTAATTAATGTCAAAAATATCGTGTCTGCTGTCAAAGTAGAAGAAGAAGATCGATTGTCAGAAGATGGCAAAAGAAAATGTATAGGTGTCTCAAATGCGTCTACAAATACTATAATTAATAAAAATATTAAAACAAAAGATGTTAAGCTAGACTTAGCTTCCATTAATAAAAAAGCAGTAGTTAGACATCTGTCAACTATCTCTGCTATTATAGCTGGTAAAAGAAAAGCTCCTAAGAATGGAGTAAAACTTTACCATACAAATGAAGACGGATGGACATCTGTCAAACACACATTCAAGCCTAAAGTCCAGATAGACTTGAAGAAAAACAGAAGTGGCAAAACCACGCATAAATCCAACTTTATTAGATTTAAATCACTTAAAGTAGAATCCGGTGGCAATGTAAAAGTGCCCAAAAATTCTATTCATGCAGCTTTACATGAGAAAAACAAAATATCTACTAAAGACTATAAAAAAGAAAGATTACAAAATCATAAAATAAATTTTACTCAAAAAATGAAGAATAGAAAAAATGAGAAATGTCAACAAAAAAGAAGTTCAGTTTTACCAAAGAAAAACTGGGCCAAAGAGCTATCAGACGAAGCTCTTATGAAAATTATAAAGGATGGTAGAATTATTTCCAATTGTAAGTTTAGGATAGCTCTTGTGTCTGGACTCGGATTGAAAGGGAAACCTCAATCTAGAGACGCTTGGGCAGCCTTAGCTGATGTGGAAAATAAAGATATACCACTTATAAAACAATTTAAAGATTCGGAAGTAGTACTTCTGATGATTAGAGAACACGTGTGCCAAAAGGTACTAAGCAAGATTAAAGAAAAGTTCGGAGGTTCTAATATCTGCGATGAAGTTAATTTCTTTATCGACTTTTTGTCTTTAACAAAAACAACTGTTCTAGGAGAGCTGCAAAGACTCTCTGGAACGCATAAAAATTTTGTACCGCTTGTAAAAGCATGTTGGTACATAACTAAAGAATTAAATAAAGAAAAGCCAAACCATGGTTCTTTCATTTATTTAGAAAATATGATGGGTGAGCCTGCCCGAGAATCTAAGGACTTTAACAATGAATAAAGTATCTTTGTTAAAGTCCTGTTATTATAGGAAATTATTTTCCTATAACAAGAGTGATATTTTCAAATCTCTAAATAAAAAAACGCATAATCCAATTGGATTTACTCAGATTAAAAATACTTTCCAAACGACAACGAGATTGAAAAGTCTCAAGTATTTTTTCATTAGAAAGAATATGTGGTGGAAGAAAGTACAAGAACAATATTGTATTGTCAAGATACAAAGAATTCCTTATGGAGTGAAAGATCTCCTCAAAGACTTATGTAAGAAGAACTCTTTTTTGGAGAATTCCATTATTACAGCAAGAAAATATAGACGAAGGGACACGTCATTCACAAAAATAATAGTTGAAAAACTACATGCAAAGTTATTGATTAAGACAGTTAAAGCTAAAGGCTTTAAAGTTTTAAATGATAATAGAAAAGAACTAGAGAAATCTAGTAAAGTAAATAAAAAGACCAAAGAGAACATAAAACTCTTAAGTCTAAACATTAACCATCTCTCTAATAAGAGATTAGAACTTGAGTTTCTTCTTAAGAAGGAGAAACCAGAAATTATGTGCTTACAGGAAACTTGGAGACAATCTACAAGACCTTTAAAACTTGAAAAATACACTACAGTTGAAACACCTAGTGGTGGAAAAAATAAACCAGGATTAATAACTCTGGTTAGAAATAATGGAGCGATCAGATGTTCCAAAAAAGGAACCGACTCAAACATTCTGCAAACTGTAGTTGAGTTTAGTTCAGCAGGCAAATGGATTAAGTATTTAGTCTTAAATGTCTACATACCACAAAACAAGGATCTCAAAAGGGAGACCTTGGCCAGATTATTTTCTCTTTTAGAAAAAGAGAATTTCAGAAATAACTATAGTGAGATCATAGTGATGGGAGATATGAATATGCAGAGTTCTAGTCTCAAGAAAAAATTAAGTGTAGTTGGTTTGCCAGTTACAATTAAATATAACAGCAAAGATGGTACAAGGATTCTCAAAGATGGTAAAAGATCTAAGAGGAAAATTGATACCATCTTTCGACTAAAAAGTAATGATAATGAGAAGATCATTATATCCAAGTCTTGGGTATTAAGTGATCACTTAGTGCTCAAAAGAAAAATTAAACTTGCCGTTGATAAGATCTCAGATCAACTAGTTTATGATAAGAAAATGCTGGAAAATCCAAAAGTGATTAAAAAGCTTAAAAAGAAGTTGTGTAATCAACAATTAAACATGAATAATCTTCCTGAGATTATTCAAAAAGTTTGTACATCTTTGAAGATTTACAAAAAGAGAAGATTCCATACTGGACTTACAATGAGATGGAGATATTTAAAAGTCTTCAAAGAAAAACGTCTAGCAGCAAGAGCTGTTATGAAAAATTACAATGAAATCAACTCAATTAGATTCGAATATCTCAAAAAGAGAGTAGACGAAACTAAAAAGTTGATTCGCAAAGATAGATCGAAACTTTGGGCTTTAAGAGGAATAAGGTTCTTTAAAAGTAATAGATCCCGAGAATTCTGGCAATGGCTGAAAAATAGAAGTGTCTCCATTCGTTTGGATCAAGTGGCTCTAATTGACCACAATAAGATTCTTCAGACTTGCCGAGCAAAGAAGCTAGAAATAGCGAATAAATTTTACGCTGATTTGGCGTCAGAGAATGATATAGATGTCAATGTCTATGATAAAGTAGATCTTGTTGATCTTCCCCCAGAGATAACAGATGAAGAATTTTTATCCGCACTGAAGAAATGTGGAAATAACAAAGCAGCCGGTCCTGATGAGATTCCAACCGAGCTATACAAATACTTACTGACTAGAGCAGTAAAAGATAAATTCTTTAAATTCATGCTACATGAATTTAATAAATATATTTGTGGAAATAGTCCTCCTGAATACTGGAGCATGGCAAACATGATTTGCCTCCACAAAAAAGGAGATGAGACAGATCTGAATAATTATAGGGGAATCTCTTTAATTAACACAATTAGTAAGATCTATCTCAAGATAATAAATGACAGGTTAACTCAATTTGTCGAAGAACAAGATATACTCTCTAGATACCAAGCAGGATTCCGAGCAGGTGAAGAGTGTATGAATCAGATTACATCTCTACTAGAAATAGTGAGAAGAAGAGAATTCAGAGGCCTGAACACAATAATGTGTTTCATTGACTTTGAAAAAGCTTATGATAATGTAAGTCATGACTTATTATTTGAGAAGCTTACAAAACTTAATATCCCATTGTATTTAATCAATACAATAAAGGATATTTATAAATATACCACCATGCGTGTGAAAATTGGCGGTGACACGTCAAGTGGTTATAACTACAGAAAAGGAGTGAGACAAGGGTGCCCTTGTTCTCCAATGCTATTCAATATATTCATCAATGATATTTTTGACGGCATAGAAGGAGTTTTGATCCCAAGGTCAAATACGAGAGTTCCGGGACTGATGTTCGCAGATGATATTGTTGTCTTCGGAAACAACATTGATGATCTTAATAATAAGATCAATAGAATTTCTAATTGGGCAGTTAATAACAGAATGAAGATTAACTGCTCAAAAAGCGGAGTATTAGAATGGGCTGCTCATTCTAACATACAAGAATTCCGAAGTTTGTATTCTCTCAGTACAGACTTTGGTGTGATTGAGGAAGTCACTGAATACAGATATCTAGGTGTCTTAACTAAAAGAAACACGCTAGAAGAACACTTGGTCAAAGACGCAGCAATGCGTGGCAAGAAAGCCTTGGACGCCTTGATGCCCAAGTTGATGAATGGCAGCATCAATCTCTACTTCAAGGCGATCTTAATAAAATGTGTACTAGTACCCACACTAATGTATGGCAGTGAATTGTGGGGAATGTCAAGTACAAGAGCAGGTAAGATTAACAGGATCTTAAGAAAATCTATCAGAATGATATTCAAAAGAGTATTAGTTCCACTAGATAGAGTAATGGACGAGTTCAGTATCGAACGAATTCATATACAAGCAGCTCTAAGTAGATTTAGAGCATACAACAAGTGGAAACACAATAAGACAATCATATCGGATATAATCTCAATCAATCCGAAAGAAAGAAAAACTACCTGGTGTTCAAGAACACAAAGATGGTTAAAACGATTTGTCGGCAACGATTATGAATCAAGTGATAGTAGATTTATCACTACAAAAATAATTGATGTACTAAGAAGTCGAAGAACTCTAAATACTTCTTTAGCTGCATCAATAGCAAATCAATATGACATAAGAAATTCACAAATAAAATATGTCATGAACAAAATAAATAATAGAAAAATTAGAACATATACTAGATTGAGATGTAATCTAGTAAAGTGGTCCTCAGCAATAGCATATTCAAAAAGAATACCAATGAGTTATAGAAACAAATGCTTTTTGTGTGATGGACCACAAGAAAATTTAGAACACTTTCTGCTGGAGTGCGTCTGTTTAACTGACATTAGATCATCTTTTGAAAATAAACTGCCTCTACTGACTTGTTCAAAAACAAATAACCAAGAAAAAACCAAATTACTTCTTGGTAATAAAATCGGATTAAGAAACAACCCAGAAAAGATAAAAGAACTTTGTTGGACTATAGAGTTCTTAGATAGAATGGTTGTCTCTAGAAGAATTATATTTGAAAAGAAACTTAAGGAGATAACGAAACAAGGTAATTAATATGAATAATTAAAAAAATGAAGATCTAGAAATAGAAGAAAGAGACGTTGATTTATTAACAAGAAGACTTATATTTAATTATATTTGACCTGGGAGAGGTCGGGCATGATACTGATGCTGTATTGTTCCGCTGAACTGAGTCGTGTTCTTAAATGGTGTATTGAGCCAGGCGTTTTCGTTTTTCATTAGACCCATGAAAGTGGGTCTCTAGTCATATTATGACTAAGGATGTGTCCTATGGGAACAAACTTTTCTCCTACAAGCGAGGCCGTTAAGGTATGCTGGCGTGTAAGCGCACTTATTGATGATTTTTTCTTTATTAGTGGAGTTTTTGGTGCTTTGGAGGCTTTTCTTCGTTTTGCTGATTCTGTCTTTTTTTACAATAAACAATTTTAATTTTTTTTTTAGGTGCAGATCTCTACCCTCCACAAGAGAGCGTCCACGTCGCGGAGGGTGGGACCGATGTTTTTTAACTAGGTGCAGATCTCTAAGTCTTACCAACCTTCGGCTGCTGGTTGGTAAGTAGGGTCAGCTATACTCTAGGGGTGGGAGACCCATTGCTGGTGAGAAGAACGCCGTTAACTTTCGAGTAATTCTTCATATTTTTAACCTGGGAGAGGTTGGGCATGATACTGAAGCTGTATTGTTCCGCTGAACTGAGTCGTGTTCTTAAATGGTGTATTGAACCAGGCGTTGTGTTTTCGTCAGGTCCGCGAAATATGTAGTCAGAGATGACTAAGGATCTGTTACCTACGGGAACAAATTTTTCTCCTACAAGCGAGGCCGTTGAGGTATGCTGGCGTGTAATCGCAATTATTGATGTTTTTCTGGTTGGTGGAGTTTTTGGTGGCTTGGTGGCTTTTCTTCGTTTTGCTGATTCTTTCTTTTTTACAATAAACAATTTTATTTTTTTTTTAGGTGCAGATCTCTAAGTCTTACCAACCTTCGGCTGCTGGTTGGTAAGTAGGGTCAGCTATACTCTAGGGGTGGGAGACCCATTGCTGGTGAGAAGGACACCGTTAACTTTCGAGTAATTCTTCATATTTTTAACCTGGGAGAGGTTGGGCATGATACTGAAGCTGTATTGTTCCGCTGAACTGAGTCGTGTTCTTAAATGGTGTATTGAACCAGGCGTTGTGTTTTCGTCAGGTCCGCGAAATATGTAGTCAGAGATGACTAAGGATCTGTACCTACGGGAACAAATTTTTCTCCTACAAGGGAGGCCGTTGAGGTATGCTGGCGTGTAAACGCAATTATTGATGTTTTTCTGGTTGGTGGAGTTTTTGGTGGCTTGGAGGCTTTTCTTCGTTTTGCTGATTCTGTCTTTTTTTACAATAAACAATTTTATTTTATTTTTTTAGTCTTACCAACACCCTATGAAGGGTAAAGCGCAACAAACCAGGAGCAAGCTCAGTAGAGCAAAAAGTGACCACTTTGGTGGTCCAAACAACAATTTAGATACAGAAATGTATTTAAAACAACAAACTAAGCATGTATATGCTAATAAAAGTTTCATAAGTGTTACTTTCAAAAATGATGGAGAAATGAAATATTTTCTCAAGAAAATCAAAATTCTCTCAGAAAGAATTAATAAAAACGATATTTTCGACACGTCAAAAAAAGAAAATAACAAAGATCTTCTTGATATTAAAAGATACATATCTAGCACTACTGAATTAGTATTGATTCAGCAGACATATTTGGAGCTCTTCCATGATAAGCTAGAAAAACAAAATATCAAATTAAAAAATTTGAAAAAAAATAATCTGATGGATGACAGTAATCAAATTACAGAATCAACAAAAAATAAAATTGAGATGATGATAGAGAATCACTCAAAAGAATATGTAGAACAAAAGGATAATAACTCCGATGTTCCAAATGATACCAGTAGCGAAACCCTTCAGTTAGCTACTGGAAACAATGATATTTCTAAATTAGAAATCATCAATGAAGATGTTTTAATTAATGTCAAAAATCTCCCATCTGCTGTCATAAATCTCGACACTGCTGTCAAAGTAGAAGAACAAGATAAATTGTCAGAAGATGGCAAAAGAAAATGTATAGATGTTTCAAAGGCATCTACAGATATTATAATTAATAAAAATATTAAACCAAAAGATGGTAAGCTAGATATAGCTTCCATTAACAAAAAAGCAGTAGTTAGACATCTGTCAACTATCTCTGCTATTATAGCTGGTAAAAGAAAAGCTCCTAAGAATGGAGTCAAGCTTTTCCATATAAACGAAGACGGATGGACATCTGTCAAACACACATTCAAGCCTAAAGTCCAGATAGACTTGAAGAAAAACAGAAGTGGTAAAACCACAGATAAAACCAACTTTAATAGATTTAAATCACTTAAAGTAGAAACTGGTGGCAATGTAAAAGTGCCTAAAAAGATTAATCATGAAGCTGTAAAGAGAAAAGATATCATTCATAAAAAAGATCATGAAAAAAGAAGATTACTAAATCAGAAAATAAATTTTACAAAAAAAAACGAAGGACAGAAAAAATGAGAAATGTCAACAAAAAAGAAGGCCAGTTTTACCAAAGAAAAACTGGGCCAAAGAGCTAACTGAAGAAGCTCTTATGAAAATTATAAAGGACGGTAGAATTATTTCCAAATGTAAGTTTAGGCTAGCTCTTGCTTCTGGACTCGGATTGAAAGGGAAACCTCAATCTAGAGACGCTTGGGCAGCCTTAGCTGATGTGGAAAATAAAGATATACCACTTATAAAACAATTTAAAGACTCGGAAGTAGTACTTCTGATGATTAGAGAACACGTGTGCCAAAAGGTACTAAGCAAGATTAAAGAAAAGTTCGGAGGTTCTAATATCTGCGATGAAGTTAATTTCTTCATCGACTTTTTGTCTTTAACAAAAACAACTGTTCTAGGAGAGCTGCAAAGACTCTCTGGAACGCATAAAAATTTTGTACCGCTTGTAAAAGCATGTTGGTACATAACTAAAGAATTAAATAAAGAAAAGCCAAACCATGGTTCTTTCATTTATTTAGAAAATATGATGGGTGAGCCTGCCCGAGAATCTAAGGACTTTAACAATGAATAAAGTATCTTTGTTAAAGTCCTGTTATTATAGGAAATTATTTTCCTATAACAAGAGTGATATTTTCAAATCTCTAAATAAAAAAACGCATAATCCAATTGGATTTACTCAGATTAAAAATACTTTCCAAACGACAACGAGATTGAAAAGTCTCAAGTATTTTTTCATTAGAAAGAATATGTGGTGGAAGAAAGTACAAGAACAATATTGTATTGTCAAGATACAAAGAATTCCTTATGGAGTGAAAGATCTCCTCAAAGACTTATGTAAGAAGAACTCTTTTTTGGAGAATTCCATTATTACAGCAAGAAAATATAGACGAAGGGACACGTCATTCACAAAAATAATAGTTGAAAAACTACATGCAAAGTTATTGATTAAGACAGTTAAAGCTAAAGGCTTTAAAGTTTTAAATGATAATAGAAAAGAACTAGAGAAATCTAGTAAAGTAAATAAAAAGACCAAAGAGAACATAAAACTCTTAAGTCTAAACATTAATCATCTCTCTAATAAGAGAGAAGAACTTGAGTTTCTTCTTAAGAAGGAGAAACCAGAAATTATGTGTTTACAAGAAACTTGGAGACAATCTACAAGACCTTTGAAACTTGAAAAATACACTGCAGTTGAAACACCTAGTGGTGGAAAAAATAAACCAGGATTAATAACTCTGGTTAGAAATAATGGAGCGATCAGATGTTCCAAAAAAGGAACCGACTCAAACATTCTGCAAACTGTAGTTGAGTTTAGTTCCGCAGGCAAATGGATTAAGTATTTAGTCTTAAATGTCTACATACCACAAGACAAGGATCTCAAGAGGGAGACCTTGGCCAGATTACTTTCTCTTTTAGAAAAAGAGAATTTCAGAAATAACTATAGTGAGATCATAGTGATGGGAGATATGAATATGCAGAGTTCTAGTCTCAAGAAAAAATTAAATGTAGTTGGTTTGCCAGTTACAATAAAATATAACAGCAACGATGGTACAAGGATTCTCAAAGATGGTAAAAGATCTAAGAGGAAAATTGATACCATCTTTCGACTAAAAAGTAATGATAATGAGAAGATCATTATATCCAAGTCTTGGGTATTAAGTGATCACTTAGTGCTCAAAAGAAATGTTAAACTTACTGTTGATAAGATCTCAGATCAACTAGTTTATGATAAGAAGATGCTGGAAAATCCAAAAGTGATTAAAAAGCTTAAAAAGAAGTTGAGTAATCAACAATTAAACATGAATAATCTTCCTGAGATTATTCAAAAAGTTTGTACATCTTTGAAGATTTACAAAAAGAGAAGAGTCCATACTGGTCTTACAATGAGATGGAGATATTTAAAAGTCTTCAAAGAAAAACGTCTAGCAGCAAGAACTGTTATGAAAAATTACAATGAAATCAACTCAATTATATTCGAATATCTCAAAAAGAGAGTTGACGAAACTAAAAAGTTGATTCGCAAAGATAGATCGAAACTTTGGGCTTTACGAGGAATAAAGCTCTTTAAAAGTAATAGATCCCGAGAATTCTGGCAATGGCTGAAAAATAGAAGTGTTTCCATTCGTTTGGATCAAGTGGCTCTAATTGACCACAATAAGCTTCTTCAGACTTGCCGAGCAAATAAGCTAGAAATAGCGAATAAATTTTACGCCGTATTAGCGTCAGAGAATGATATAGATGTCAATGCCTATGATAAAGTAGATCTTGTTGATCTTCCCCCAGAGATAAAAGATGAATAATTTTTATCCGCACTGAAGAAATGCGGAAATAACAAAGCAGCCGGTCCTGATGAGATTCCAACCGAGCTATACAAACACTTACTGACTAGAGCAGTAGAAGAAAAATTCTTTAAATTCATGCTACATGAATTTTTTAAATATTGTGGTCTGTTGGTTTCCCAACAGACCGAGAAGAATGTTTTAAGCCATATTTTTTATTATCCTTCATACCCTTCTGGGCATGAATTTCTTTTATGTTTGTCGGAGGGAAAATATACAATATTTTCCCTCCAAAAACATAATTGGGAAGAGGAAGAGAATACTTATAGAATAGTATTCTCTGGTCTCCAGGGTAATCTTAGGACCACTGGAGAACTGTTCCTTGACACTCCCCCCTTCTTTATTGGCTCCCATGTTTCCAGCTCAAAGTCCATCTTTTTTAAGTCTTTCCCATTTACCTTAAACACGTCATTATTGGGATTTTTTATCTCGTATGCACCTTTCCTCCCGACTTTCGTTATAGCGTATGGGCCTTCAAATTTGCTGTCTAGTTTATTTCTAATGCTTATAGGTGGTTTTCTTCTTAATACCACATCACCTACTTGAAGTGCAAATTCTTTCCCCTCTACTATTTCCCTTTCTCTGGCCTCTCTTTCGGCTTGTAACATAGTATCACGGGTTTGCTTCAATCTTTCAAATATTAAAAAATTATCTTCTAAACATAAGAGTTCTCTTTCGGGATGCTCCCATAATAAGGGTTTCCGTCCGTATAATAATTCAAAAGGAGAAAATCCTGTCTTCTTCCTCGGAGAAATTCTGTATGCGTACAGAGCCAGTTCAAAATCTTCATCCCAGTCTTTCCACCTTCCATTTATCATTTTAGCCAGTTTTGCTACTAATGATTGGTTGGTTCTCTCTACCGTGCCATTGCATTGTGGGTGGTAAGCTGAAGTAAAAGATTTCTTTATTTTAAATATTCCACATAATTCCTTGACCGTGTTGTTCAAAAATTCAAGTCCTCTATCTGATAGTAATTCGTTGGGCGGACCATGTCTACATACTATTTCTTCAAAAATAAATTTAGCTACCGTCTTAGCCGATTTATTTCTCACGGCTTTTGCTTCGCACCATCTTGTTAGATAATCCGTGGCAACTATTAAATATGTTTTCCCATTTTCCGACTTAGGTAGAGGACCTACCATATCAATTCCTATCAGTGAAAATGGGTCCTTGAGTCGAATTCTATGATGTTGCTTTGGTGTTCTTTTTAAATTAAATTTTAGACACACCTGACATTTTTCGAGTTCCTGTTTAATATCTGCGTACATACCTTTCCATTTTGTTTTATCGAGAACTAAAGCATATGTTGGATACATACTGCCATGTCCACACTCTTCGTGACATTTTAAAATCAGTTCTTTACGACTCTCGGCCGATAATTCTAGTTCATCTTCATAATTTACTACATGAACAAATCTCGTTAGTCCGTCCGCTATAATGTTCTCTTTGCTTTTTATATATTCAATGTCATATGAGTAGTTTTAGAGTGTGAGAATCCATCTCATTAATCTACCAGTGCTCTCTTTATAACTCAGCAGCCATTTGAGGGCGTGATGATCTGTTCGAATTGTAAAAGTATTTGTTAGGTAAATCCGGAACTGGGATATGCTCCATATTATTGCCAAGCATTCCTTTTCGGTTACGGTGTAATTAATTTCAGCAGTATTTAATTTCCTTGAGATAAAATATACGGGCATTTCAGTCTTCTCGTATCTTTGCATCAGTGTTGCTCCTATGTAAAGGTTGGATGCATCTGTGTATAAGATAAATCTCTTATTGAAGTCCGGTAACTTGAGAACGGGAGAGCTCGTAATAATTTCTTTTATTTTCCCTACACTTTGTTTTGCTTCTTCAGAAAAATATAAATTTACCTTTCTTCAAGCAGTCATAGATAGGAGCCATTATATCTGTATAATTCCTTATAAATTTTCTAAAATAGTTTATGAACCCAATAAAGGCTCTAGTTTCTTTAAGAGTGGCTGGGATTTTTAAATTAAGACATTTCGTCTGTTGCTCAAGTGGTATACTTACTCCATTCTTATTTATCGTATATCCCAAAAAATTCACCGTATTCTTTCCGATTTTACATTTTTTGTGATTAACTTTCAATTTCAATTTGTTTAAAATTTCAAAAACTGCTTCAATGTGCTTTACGTGCTCTTCAATCGATCTAGAGTATATCATAATGTCGTCTAGATATACTTGTACAAATTTATGTAGGTACGGAGACAGTATAGAATTCATTATCTTATGGAATGTAAAGGGTGCATTTACGAGTCCAAATGGCATCCTAACCCATTGAAACGTTTTTGTCCTACTCCTAATAGCTGTAAGATATCTATCTTTTCCCGAATTCTTATTTGATGGTACCCAGATTCCAAGTCCAATACTGTAAATATAGATGCTCCTTGTAATTCTTCTATAGTTTCTTATACAAGTGGAATAGGATAGATCATCTTCTTTGTGATTTTATTCAACCTTCTAAAGTCTATGCAAAATCTAATATCACCATTAGGTTTCTTGACAAGAACCACCGGGGAAGTATAGTCTGATTCACTGTTCTCAATAAATCCTATACTCAAAAACTCTTGAATCTTACTTTCAATAATCTCGTTTTGTTCTGGAGATCTTCTGTATTGAATATTTCTTACTTCCGAAAAGTCATTTGTTATTTCTATGGCGTGCTCAATATCTAAGCTTGATTTTAAATCATTATTGTGGAAAACAGCTGGATACTTTGAGATAAGTTTATTAAATTTTTCTTTGTCCTCCTGTGCCGTGTCTTCTTCTCCGACGTCTACAGTTTGAGTTTCGAGTACTTCGGGAGTTGTTGTGCAGACTGATTTTGTTATTAACGCATTTCTCATCTTATCAAGAATTTTGAGTAAGTTCAGATTTAGAACATCTGAGAGGCCAATAATAAGGTCTTCTGGTAAGTTTTCTACTACATGTGCTTCTAATATTCTCGTTTTCTTAGTTTTAGGCTCTTTGACACTAAATTCCACTATGCCTTCTGATTTCACTGTACCGCCCACTCCTACTATATTCAGGGTCTCTTTTCTTGGATTCAGACCCAATAGTTGGGCCTTCTTTTTATTAATGCAATTAATTTCCGCTCCCGTGTCAATGAGCGCAGCAATCTTTTCTCTCCCTGAAAAAAAATTAATCCTTGCTCGGACATCCGATAAATTATCGTTTTTAGCCACTCTACCTATCTTTAGGATTAATGAAGAATTTGTCTGTACTGCTTTCTTGGGGACAGTTTTATATTCTTTCATTTCTTGACAGGTTACTTTATTCTGTGGCTTTTTAAAAAAAGTTTTCCTTTTCTTTAGGTATTTATTTATTAAAAAATCCTTTTCTTCTACGAGTTCTAGTAACTCTATCCACTCTTTGGTTTCACTGATCGCCTCCTTTAATATCTCGGGGGAGTTTCTTCCAATCGCAATCTTAGATCTCTCAAAGTGCTCAATGCTTCCTTTAGCACACCTTTTTAGGTCATAAGCGTAACTCAAGATGTCGCTTTCCTTCGGACCCTCTACGTATAGGTGCATGAATAGATCTGTTACGTCTTCCACTAGTTTTTTTTTTTAGGTATTTTTTATTAAAGTGGGATTTGAATGTCTCGTAATCTACAATCTCCTCGCCCTCAAAAGCTTTAAAACATTTCAACGCTTTGCCTTTTAGTTTTGACTTGGCAATATCTAGCGTCTTCGCTTGAGAGTACACATCTTCAATTTCTCGAAATTGAGACAGAAAGTCTTCGGCTTTGTTCAGATCTTCGCCGGTAAATTCTAACCATCTGTTCTGAAGACATAGTTTTTTCATTTGAGAAAGGATGTTGTCGAGATCATCGCTCTTATCCTCATCATCGTTACCACCATTGTGGTCTGTTGGTTTCCCAACAGACCGAGAAGAATGTTTTAAACCATATTTTTTATTATCCTTCATACCCTTCTGGGCATGAATTTCTTTTATGTTTGTCGGAGGGGAAATATACAATATTTTCCCTCCAAAAACATTATTGGGAAAAGGAAGATAATACTTATAGAATAGTATTCTCTGGTCTCCAGGGTAATCTTAGGACCACTGGAGAACTGTTCCTTGACAAATATATTTGTGGAAATAGTCCTCCTGAATACTGGAGCATGGCAAACATGATTTGCCTTCACAAAAAAGGAGATGAGACAGATCTGAATAATTATAGGGGATCTCCTTAATTAACACAATTAGTAAGATCTATCTCAAGATAATTAACGACAGATTGACACAATTTGTTGAAGAAAATAACATCATCTCTAAATACCAAGCAGGATTAGAGAAGGCTAAGAATGTATGAACCAAATTACTATCCTACTTGAAGTAGTAAGAAGAAGAGAATTCAGAGGCGTGAACACAGTGATGTGTTTCATAGACTTTGAGAAAGCTTATGATGATGTAAGTCATGACTTATTATTTAGTAAGCTAGAAAATCTAGATATCCCCAGGTATTTGATAAATACAATAAAGGATATCTATAAAAGCACCACCATGCGAATAAAAATCGTCGGGGAAACATCAAGTGGCTATAACTACAGAAAAGGGGCGAGGCAGGGGTGCCCCTGTTCTCCAATGCTGTTCAATATATTCATAAGCGATCTTTTGATGACATAGATGGTGTCTTGATTCAAAGATCAAATACAAGAGTTCCAGGACGGATGTTCACCGATGATATCGTTGTCTTTGGAAACAACATTGATGATCTAGAAAATAAGATCAAAAGAATTTCGAAATGGGCAGTTGACAACAGAATGAAAATTAACTGCAAGAAGAGTGGAGTATTAGAATGGAATGTTAAATCTAATATTCAAGAAATTAGAAGTTTGTATTCCATCAATACAGACTTTGGCATGATTGAAGAAGTCACAGAATATAGATATCTATGTGTTTTAATAAAGGAAACGCACTTGAAGAACATTTGGTCAGAGACGCGGCAATGCGTGGATCGAAACCCCTAGACGCCCTGATGCCTAAGTTGATGAATAATAGCATCAACCTCTATTTAAAGGCGATCTTAATAAAATGTTTACTAGTACCCACACTAATGTATGGTAGTGAATTGTGGGGAATGTCAAGTACAAGAGCAGGTAAGATTAACAGGATCTTAAGAAAATCAATGAGGATGATATTCAAACGAGTATTAGCTCCCCTAGATAGATTATTGGACGAATTCAGTATCGAACGAATTCATATACAAGCAGCTTTAAGTAGATTTAGAGATACAACAAGTGGAAACACAATAAGACAATAATATCGGATATAATTGCAATCAAACCGAAAGAAAGAAAAACTACCTGATGTTAAAGAACACAAAGATGGTTAAAACGATTTGTCGGCAACGAATACGAATCAAGTGATAGTAGATTTATCACTTCAAAAATAATTGATGTACTAAGAAGTCGAGAACTCTAAATACTTCCTTAGCTGCATCAATAGCAAATCAATATGACATAAGAAATTCACAAATAAAATATGTCATGAACAAAATAAATAATAGAAAAATTAGAACATATACTAGATTGAGATGTAATCTAGTAAAGTGGTCCTCAGCAATAACCAATTCAAAAAGAATATCTATGAGTTATAGAAATAAATGCTTTTTGTGTGATGGACCACAAGAAAATTTAGAACACTTTCTGCTAGAGTGCGTCTGTTTAACTGACATTAGAACATCTTTTGAAAATAAACTGCCTCTACTGACTTGTTCAAAAACAAATAACCAAGAAAAAACCAAATTACTTCTTGGTAATAAAATCGGATTAAGAAACAACCCAGATAAGATAAAAGAACTCTGTTGCATAAAAGACTACTTAGACAAGATGGTTGTCTCTGGAAGAATTATATTTAATAACAAACTTAAAGAGATAACAAAACAAGATAATTAATATAGAATAATTAAAAAATGTAGATCTAGAAATAGAAGAAAGAGGCGTTGATTTATTAACAAGAAGACTTATACTTAATTATATTTGACCTGGGAGAGGTCGGCCATGATACTGATGCTGTATTGTTCCGCTGAACTGAGTCGTGTTCTTAAATGGTGTATTGAGCCAGGCGTTTTCGTTTTTCATCAGACCCATGAAAGTGGGTCTCTAGTCATATTATGACTAAGGATGTATCCTATGGGGACAAACTTTTCTCCTACAAGCGAGGCAGTTAAGGTATGCTGGCGTGTAAACGCGATTATTGATGTTTTTCTTATTGGTGGAGTTTTTGGTGGCTTAGTGGCTTTTCTTCGTTTTGCTGATTCTGTCTGTCACGGGACAGCTCTCCAGTGGTCCTAAGCCTACCATGGAGGCCAGAGAATACTAGTATATAGAAAGTCTCCTCTTTATTTTAATCATGTTCTGGAGGGAAAATGTACCACATTTTCCCGCCCATAAACATAAAAGAAAATCATCCCTAGAAGGGTATGAAGAAATCTAATAAACAGTTTAACAGTAAAGATTCTTCGAGGACTGTTGGACATACAACAGTCCAAAATGGTGGTAACGGTAGCGGGGATGAGAACAACAGCTTTAATCAGTTGGCCTCACTTATGAGAAAGTTATGTCTGGGTAATAAATGGCTTAAGTTTAATGGAGAAGATCCAAAACAAGCGGAAGAGTTTATTAACCAATTTAGAGAGATCGAAGACGTATATCCTCAAGATAAAACTTTAGACATTGCCAAGTCTCAACTGAAAGGCAAAGCACTTATCTGGTTTAAAGCATATGAGGGGGGGGGAAATCACGGATTATAAGTCGTTCATTCGATACTTTAAAAAAAAAATATATGAAAGAGAAACTTACAGAAGACACAACCGACATGTTTATGCATCTCTATGTCGAAGGCCCAAAAGAAAACGATATTCTTAGTTACGCTTATGTCCTGAAGACATGTTCAAAAAGAAACGAAGAGTACTTCTTGAGATCAAAGATAGCAATCGAGAAAAACTCCCCAGAAACGATAAAGGAGTCAATTGCAGATACAACAGACTGGATGGAGTTACTAGAACTCTTGGGAAAAAACAAAATATTATTAATTACTACTTAAAAAAGAAAAGAAATTGGTCGAGAATCCCACGTAACGAAGCGCCCTTGCAGGAAAAGAAGTATACTAAAACTTATACGGAAAAATCAGTGAATCCTAAGACTGCATTACACCTGAAGGTAGGTAGAGTGGAGACCCCAAAACAAAAGATATTCGGCCAAGGATAAAACTCTTTTCAGAAAAATCAACCATTTCAGCGCCCATTGATACGGGAGCCCAGATTAATTTGATGAGTAAAGACACAGTCCAACTCTTAGGTCTAGACACAAAGAAAGGCATACTGAACATAGAAGGAGTAGGTGGGAGTGTTAAATCAAAAGAAATGGTAAAATTTATGGTCAAGAGATCTATAAACAAGAAAAACGACATGTTAAAAGCGTATGTTGTTGATAATTTACAAGAGGACCTTATTATCGGCATTGATGATGCAATTGCTTTGAATTTGTTAAAAATGCTTGACAAAATGGAAAACGCAGTGATAACGAAAACTATTCTCACAACAACTACAGAAGAGATTGGGACCTTTACACCAGATATCGGAGATGAAACAATGCTTTCTGACGAAAAAGAAAAATTCAATAAATTGATTTTGAAGTACTCAGAAATTTTCCACAATAAAGACCCCCAATCAAGTTTAGACATTGAACACGCGATAGAATTAACAAGTGACGTCTCGGAAATTAAAAATATTCAATACAGAAGATCGCCTGAACAAAATAAGATCATAGAAGATAAAGTTCAAGAATTTTTGAAGAAAGGATTTATTGAGAACAGTGATTCGGATTATACTTCCCCGGTCGTGTTGGTCAAGAAACCTGACGGTGATTTAAGATTTTGTATTGACTATAGAAGACTCAATAAAATCACGAAAAAAATGATCTACCCAATCCCTCTCATATAAGAAACTATCGAAGAAATCCAAGGAGCTTCTATATTTACGGTATTAGACTTAGAATCAGGATATCACCAAATAAGAATTCGCCCCAAGGATAGATACCTAACGGACTTTAGGAGTAGATCGGGAACTTTTCAGTGGGTCAGGATGCCATTCGGGCTAGTAAATGCGGCCTTTACATTTCAAAAGATAATGAACTCAATAATATCTCCATACTTACACAAATTCGTACAAGTATATCTAGATGATTTAATGATATATTCAAAATCAATTAAAGAACATCTAAAACATTCAGAGGCAGTATTTAAAATATCAAATAAGTTGAAACTGAAAGTTAATAAAAAAAATGTAGAATCGCTAAGAACTCAGTTAAATTTCTAGGGTATATGATAGATAAAGACGGGATTAGCATACCTTTAGAGCAGCAGACAAAATGTTTACAGTTAAAAACACCAACGACTCTCAAAGAAACTAGAGCCTTCATTGGCTTTACCAACTATTTTCGGAAATTTGTAAAAAACTATACAGATATCATGGCTCCAATTTATGAATGCTTAAAAAAGGGGAAATTTGAGTTCTCCGAAGATGCGAAAGAAAGTGTATCTAAGATAAAGCAAATTATCACGAGCTCGCCCGTTCTTAAATTACCAGATTTTAACAGAAGGTTTATATTATATACTGACGCATCTAATTTGTATATAGGAGCAACATTGATGCAGGATTACGAAGGAATTGAGATGCCCGTTTATTTTATATCAAGAAAACTAAATACGGCAGAGATTAATTATACGGTTACTGAGAAGGAGTGTCTTGCCATAATATGGAGCATAACGCAATTCAGAATATACCTTACAAATACGTTTACGATCCGAACAGACCACCAAGCACTTAAATGGCTACTCGGTTTTAAAGAGAGCACAGGAAGGTTAATGAGGTGGATCCTAACTTTGGAAAATTACTCATACGAAATTGAATATATTAAAGGAAAGGATAACGTTATTGCTGATGGATTGACCAGATTTGTACACACTGTAAACAAGAACAAGGTACCAGAAATACCCATAGAAAATCGGAAAGAGCTGATATTAAAATGTCACGAAGAATGTGGACATGGAAGTCTATTTCCAACATATACACTAATACTTAACGAAGCACAGTGGAAAGGGATGTACTCGGATATAAAGAGTGAAATAGAAAAATGCCATGTATGTTTGAAATTCAATCCCAAAAGATTACCTAAAGAACATCATAGAATTCGTCTAAAGGAACCATTTTCCCTAGTGGTTATCGATATCGTAGGTCCATTACCTAAATCAGAAAACGGAAAGGTGTATTTAATAGTAGCTACAGACTACCTAACCAGATGGTGTGAAGCAAAGGCCGTGAAGAATAAGACGGCAAAAATGGTAGCTAAATTTATTTTCGAAGAGATTGTATGTAGACATGGGCCTCCAAACGAACTACTATCAGACAGGGGACTTGAATTCTTAAACATTACAGTCAAAGAAATATGTAGAATCTTCAATACACGAAAATCTTTTACTTCGTCTTATCATCCACAATGTAACGGTACAGTAGAGAGAACTAATCAATCTCTTGTAGCGAAACTGGCCAAAATTACAAACGGAAGATGGAAGGAATGGGACGAATACCTAGAGCTGGCTCTATATGCTTATCGAATCTCTCCAAGAAAAATAACAGGGCATTCCCCATTTGAATTGTTGTATGGACGTAAACCGCAGACATGGGAACAGATAAGTGAAGAGTTAATACCAATAGAACCCAATTTATTAATATTCGAAAGGCTAAAACGGACCCGAGAAATTATGCTTCAAGCAGAAAGAGAAGCACGGGAAAGAGAAATGGGAAGTGTGAAAGAACAAACATTGAAGGTAGGTGATATAGTATTGAGACGTAAACCTCCCATTAATATAAAAAATAAATTAGACAGTAAATTTGAAGGTCCATATACTATAACAAAAATCGGCAGGAAAGGCGCGTATGAAATAGTAAGTCCAAATACCGTGGTTTTCTCAGTGAATCAGAAGGATCTAAAGAAGATGGATGTTGAAATGGAAACATGGGAGCCTCTAAAGGAGGGGGGAGTGTCACGGGACAGCTCTCCAGTGGCCTTACGCCTACCCTGGAGGCCAGAGAATACTAGTATATAGAAAGTCTCCTCTTTATTTTAATCATGTTTTTGGAGGGAAAATGTACCGCATTTCCCCGCCCATAAACATAAAAGAAAATCATCCCTAGAAGGGTATGAAGAAATCTAATAAACAGTTTAACAGTAAAGATTCTTCGAGGACTGTTGGACATACAACAGTCCACACTGTCTTTTTACAATAAACAATTTTAATTTTATTTTTTTGGCTAAAGTAACCTTTAGCACACAATTTTCGATATAGGGTTTTTTTTGTTTTTTTTGCCCCTTTTTTTCAAAAATGGAAGAAAGAAAATGTGGAGGAAGAAACAAAAATAAAAATTAAAACAATAAATTTATTAATGCTTCAAACACAGAACTAGAATAGTTTCTTTGGATCATGTACCTAAATAAATAAAGCTTGGCACTGCATGATGACCTATTTCTATTAAAAATAGCATTTTTGAGGGAACGCCAATTACCTTCGATGGTATTGGTATGAACACCAGTATTGGGATCTCGAAAGTGCAACGAGTAATTAACCATATGGTGTTCTTTAAATATGGTCCTCAAAGAATGATAAGCCTTCCACATATCACTATGTATAGTACTTTTTGTACTTACAAATTTTAATAAATGACCCGTAAGAGTTTCTTTATCTCTTTTTTTAATATATAACACTAAAATTCTACGTTTGATGGTACGTTCTATCATACCGAAACACCAAAAACCCTTCACTAATTTTCCTCTGTTATGTTTATTCTTTCCTATTTTAGTTTCATCGATTTCTACAACAACATCTTCCCCGCCTATCTTACTAAAAGAAGATAAATATTTGTCATAAATGTTTATTTCTTTTAATTTTGTTAATATAAAGGACATAGACTTTTTGGTACAACCTAACATTTGACAAATATATTTACGTGGATAACCAAGAATCCACAGATTAAGTATTTGTAATATTGTTATATGATTAAGGTGAGAACATTCAAAGAAAGAATCTTTCCATATAGAAAATGACTTTTTGCAATCCTTCCAAGTACATATAAATAAGCCTTTCCCTTTACGTTGTACTCGAATCCTAGATGTACAATTATCACAAACAGTAGGTTGTCTTTTTATTGATAATTCATTATACATTGCTTCAGTTCATCTCTTGTCCAAATTCTTTCTTCCATTTTTGAAAAAAAGGGGCAAAAAAAACAAAAAAAACCCTATATCGAAAATTGTGTGCTAAAGGTTACTTTAGCCATTTTTTTTGTCGTGTAATTAAATGGTGTATTGAACCAGGCGTTGTGTTTTCGTCAGGTCCGCGAAATATGTAGTCATAGATGACTAAGGATCTGTTACCTACGGCAACAAATTTTTCTCCTACAAGCGAGGCCGTCGAGGTATGCTGGCGTGTAAACGCAATTATTGATGTTTTTCTTTATTGGTGGGTTTTTTGGTGGCCTTCTTCGTTTTGCTGATTCTGTCTTTTTACATAAACAATTTTATTTATTAGATTAGAACAGCCTCGGTCAAACCAAAAAACCAAAATACGATTCTGAATGAAGGGCGGACTTACAATTTTAAAGATCTAATTTACAGGTGGAATACTATTTCTATAAATGAATAAAATATCTAGAATAGGTTTTTTTATAATTGTATTTTTATATCTACACATCAAAAAAATTCATTAAATTATGTAAATAAATGATAAAACAAATTAGTTGCTTATGTTATCTAGTTTAAAAACAATTTTTTTTGCTATTGTTTTTTATCATATTTTTTTAAAATAAACCCAATTTTATTTAATGTCGTAAACCGATGATAGGAAATTTTATATGTGCTAAAAATAAAACTTAGTACACGAATATTTTTTCTGCATAATTTGAATTCAATGGTCAATTTTAATCATTCATTTTGCAATTATTATATACAGTTATTGATTATCATGAGCAGGGAATGTATTTATATGTATAATAAACAGATAGAATATAAATTTCTATCTAGAATATTAGAGGAAGCACCCTCTCCAATTAAGCTATGTGTATTGTAATTCTATACGATAAAACATTTTGTACGTATAACACTAACATTGTTCACAATTTTAACATAAGTATTGTCATCCATTTTGGATTATTGGTCTTGATTTTGTTTAGCAAATATTTTATTGAATTAACAGAAATTTTTGTTTATGAAATAATTGCGCAAAACTAACTTATCTTTTTACATATAATAAATAAACAAAATACTGGGATACTGTGGTGTTAGCACCAGGGAGGCGGCCTGTTTGTAAATAGCACTCGATGGTGCTCCTCCCTGCAATATGTATATGAATATTATAATAGTAATATTGTATATTTATTAAAGAGTGTTCTCTTGTCCTTCTCATGTTGATCGACCTTAGGGGTAAAATAAAAGGAAAATATTTATAATAAATATTTTCTAGAAAAAGATTATTTAAAGGGAATAAAAAATAAAGTAATGTGGTAAATAATACCACAGATACATATATATATATATATTTTAGTTTTAAAAAAAACACTTTTTAATCTCATATTTTGAATTTATAAAAAATGCACGCATATGTGTATATGTCTATTAAACTAAACATTAATTAAATAACACAGGTATATACAGAGCATTTTAATAAACAACAGATGTTATTTGTTGTCTAAAGTGTATAACATAAAGTGAAAGATTGAACGAAATACAATTATAAGAAGCAACATAGTATTTTATTTTTAAAAGAGCTTTAGCCTAGTGGTCAGAGGCGAAGCTCGCTATTGACGTGTTAGGTTCGAATACATGTGGCTTTAAAGGAGTTTTACTTTTGATAAGGCAGTTGGAACAGTTAAAATTCTGAAAATGTACATGACAAAATTAATTTTTCTAATGAAATTAAATGCGTATAGCCATAAAAAGATAGGAATCATGTGTTGAAACGCATTTTATGGACGAAAACCACATCACGCTTGTGATAATGTATCAATAAAAATAAATATCAGCAATAAATGGTCTAGTTGGGACTACAAAGTCAACTGGGTTTTGTTTCAAAAGCTAACCTGCAGATTTAAAATGGAGCAAAAGTCTACCCACGAGCCCCGTTCTATCGTATTCTGTAACACACGACAGAAAGTAATAAAGACTAACGGCCAACGCTCCCCAATAAAATGCTGGGCTGGTGATGTGGCGGGGTATAGGAGGCGTATGTGGATGCAGATGATTTTAGACACCTTGAGCTTGTACGACAGTGTCTTCATTCAAGATATTAAAATTATTTCCTTTAAGTTTCCCCCGGTAGGGTCATTCTAGACGCGATTTGAGATCTAAATAAAAAGTTCTTTTTGAGCCAAGTCTAATGGTTACGGCAATGATTTCTACACCGACATGTATAAGGGATGTTTCGCGAGCAAGAATCAAACATCGCCGCTTTTAAAGAGCCACTCCCAAATAATTCTGGTCTCTGGGTGGGGTTATATCTACCACTTACAAGCAAAGAAAAACATGAATTTTCAATGTCTTAGTGGGGGTTCTTCGCTTTTTTAATAGTATTTTTACACTTTAATTGTTATTTTATTTTTAGGATTCTACAGTTCACTGGAATAAGTTTTTACACTACAGGCGAGGCCGTTAAGGTATTCTGGCATATAAGGCAATTACTAATGATTTTTCCATTTAGGTGGAGTTTTTATCTTCTTTGAGCTTTTCTTCCTCAGTTGATTGTGTCTTTTTTACATAAATATTCTAATTTTATTTTTTACAATTCCGTCTTTTTTACAGTAAACATTTTTATTTATATTATTTTTATGTAATGTAGTTTTACAAGTAAAATTAGAAATTTTGTTGGTTGGTTTTTTTTCGAGGACTTTGTTGTTTAATGAACGTTCCATGAATTTAAAAAGTATAAAAAGAAAAAAAATTATCAGAAATTATGAATGGGTCAGAGTCTAGATGTCAATGTCCATGACACAGTAAAAGCATGGGGTTACACTATGATGCAGTGTATACTATAAATGAAATCTGAACCAGTTCATATGAAGATATGACTTGTTTTTCCAACTTCTCATGTGTATCAAATTTTCTCTATATGCGTCGTTTTTCCCTAAAAAACTTTAGAACTATTCTTATAATATTCGTTTTATTTATGCGAATTTATGAAAGTTGCTTTTTTTCTGTATTAGATATTCAAAATTTTATCCAGTTTATGGCTTTGAATAATCATCTTCCCCCATTAATGTTTAAAATTAATTTCCAATCCATTTATAAATTAGAATAATTGAATTTCTTTTATTTAAAACAAAATCTTCATAATATAAGACTCAAGAAAACTATTTTCCGTGATATTTTAGATCATCATATATTTATGTGATATTCTTGTGGAACGTTAGATGTAGTTATAGCCCAAAAAATATGTTTTTTTTCCAAACAAATACTCATATCGTACTTAATGTCTTTCATTTATTTTCTTGTACGTTCAAGAAATAGCAGCTAACTACAAAGAAGCTTTTAGTAATGGCACCAATAATTATTTTTTGTAACTGTTTATGTAGACTTTCAAATATTGCATTCCCTTAAAACATCCAAGCCTCATTTCAAAATCATTTAAATATCGATATTATCCACACAATTTACCCTGCCTATTGTTTTCAATATGTCTAATTTTTCTTTAGTGCTTCATTTTTACGTCACATTCACTCATCTGTAATTATTTTACAAGGGTCCGTTAGTTAAGTATATTTCACCAACGTGCTTCATAGATAATAATAGAAATATTGTAAGAGTCTATTTGGCCCATTGCTATATCATCATATTTTATAAGTATTAGGAAACATAATTAAATGAAATAAATGCATGATATTGAAGAAATTAGTTTTACTAACCTTACACTGGAGAAAAAAATTATATATGTATTTTTCAAGCTCTAATAAGAAATTAAAGGGCTCTATCACATAGGAATTTTTAAATTAAGAATGTCGTAGCTCTATTTACAACATCGTTATACATCAATTTGTTTTACATTATTTCCAAAATGATTATAGAAAAAAAATGAAATGTGGGGTTCTTCTAATGTGTAAAATCGAGGTTTTTTTTTGCTAGATTAAATTAGGACGGATTGCAAAAAAAATGATACTTAAATATTCTTGTAAAAGAATTTTAAAAAACTATGATAATGTACACTTAAACAGAATTGATTATTGTCTTTGGTTTTTGACTCTAAAATCACAAAACAGTAAAAAAATTACATGAAAACAATATAACAAAAGAAATAATTTGAGCATATAGTCGAAACGCAAGTTAAAAACCAAATATTATACTATAAAACCTTTATGTCTGTTTTGAAAGGTGAATTACATAATGTAATTTATTTTTAAACATGACTGAATTATATATTAGATTATTTGCACAAGATGTTCTATTAGTGTGCTAGTTTTTTTAGGTTCAATTCAAAGTTCAATGAATTGTTCCCAAAGAAAAAGATTTTACAAATAGTTAATATTGTAAATTATGCCTGCTTTATTTATGTATAGGTATAGTTATATGATCGAATAAGAATATTCAAACATTTATTGAATTTTTGTTTTTGGTTAATACATAGATATTTAGAATATTTCTGTAGGACTGATTTTATTCAATATGTTAAAAATACGTGGGGTATATTGATTTATTCACTAAAATATATGCGAACATGCAATCATAAAAATTGAAACAAATTAATGAAGTGATTTAAAAAAATTTAAACGATCTTTTTTGAAAATAAAACTTAAATAATATATAAAAAAAGGTGACATATAACCCATATGAATTTAAAGTATAAAGTGTAAAAACATACAGAATCGTTTGAATAAAAACAATTTGTAGTCTTGTAAACAAGATGGTTGCATAGAATTACATTCGAAAAAAAAGATATGACACAACCACTTTTATCTACTAACACTTTATTTGGAATTGCATAGTAATGAAGGTTTTTTATATTTAGCAAGGAAAGGGGGTTTCTTTCTAATTACATTTTAGTCTCTTGGCTGTTGCATTCTTATAAATATCGATCAAAAGTAAAAGTTATGATTTTTTATTTAATAACTTTGACTTGTTATTTTATTCTATATTAAGTATAACATTATTACTGCAATGAATAACTTTCTTGGCTCTGAATAGGTTGTTAGTTTTTGCTACCGATATTATTGTATATCTATCTGTTTTATACAAATATAGGACGGGAGCTTATTAGGACAAGATTTTACATCTCTCCTGCTCAAATAGCGGTACGTCTGGGTTGAATTCAGCGGAAGAATTAAATTAATCCAGTAAAAAACAATATTCTAAAGAACACTTTGGCATATTGGCCATTATATGTTCGAGTAACGACATAAATACATACAGGGTAGAGGTGTCTTAATTCTTTAAATGTTGATCTTTCTGTTTTTATGTAAAAAATCATAGAGAGTATATTCTTAGATAATTTTCATTAGATTCAAAGAAATAGAAACATATTCCATCATTATAAATTTGGGAGTTGAAACAGCGATAGGGGCTTTATCATGTTGCTACAGATTGTGTCTTATATTCAAATCTCAGATATAGTGCGGGTTGTTTATACTATATAAGAACATTTATATTAATTTTGACCTATCCAAATCTTAACAAATATCTCTAATTTCTCAAATGTTTACTTGTATAAAACAAAAAATAATTCATCTTCTCTATCTTGGATATTGTGATACGAATAATTGTAATTTAGTATCTGTTTATTGATTCATTGGTGTATTCCTTTTTGATTTTGTATTACTATCACAGGAAAAATGTTTTTACCAAAAGCTTATATCGTTTACGGGATCTAATTGCCTTGTTTGCTTTTTCTGGTGTTTTATTGTATATTTTTTTAATCAACTCTGGAATTTTAAAATTTGATAGCCACTTACAAAGCAATGTAAGAATGTAAGTTACATATCAAACCCCTTTGCTAAATACCCAGATCAAAATCAAGTACTTCACGCTATATTTCCGTATTTCTCCCGATATTATCGTAGTCTCACAAATATGCAAACGTTTATATATTCTATTTCATTTTATTAGTTTTATAAAAGATCTTTGCAATCTTTTTTATATAAATAAAGGTCGCCTGAATTTATGATTAAATATCGGTAAAAAGAGTACTATGTATTTTTTATTCTGAGCCCAATAACTTATATTTTTGTCTCTAATGAATAAAACGAAGATAAATCAAATTTAAACAAAACAAACATAAAAAAGATCCATCAGTACATTGATTAATAATAGATAAAAGGGTTTTATCGAAAAAATGAACCGCATGTTTTTTTTTTAATTTGGTTTTATGGAAATTAATTGCAATTTTTAGTTCTAAATAGTAATTGTCACCGTTCGGATTGGACGCCCGTTCGGACTGGACGCCGGGGAAAATGCTTACTTGAGAAGGGTAAAAATTTAAAAAAAATATCCGTTCGGACTGGACGCCGGGAAAAATGCTTACTTAAGAAGGGTAAAAAATTAAAAAAAATTGGTGTTTATTTTTTATTTGTTTTTAAAATTATTTTAAAAATAAGGGCATGAAAACAAAATTGAATAACAATGAAAGACAAGAAGTTTTTGTCTTTTTACAGACTGGTGTTGTTCCAACAAGGTTGGTAACAAAACAAGAAAGAGATGCTTTCAAAAAAAAAGCACAAAAATTTATCCTTTTTGAGGATGTAATTGACGGCATCACAGAGCTCACGGTGAGATTTAAAGTAGGTCTATATAGATCATTAAGATTCTTTACCACCAACGAGCAACGATTCAAAATCGATTATATAAAATTGATCCACGTCTCAAATAAGCATGCGGGACTGGACAGATTGTTTCCATTATTGCAAACAAAAGTCTACGACGCTTCACAAAAAGATATCCAGAGGGTCTTGAATAGCTGTGATATATGTCAATCAAAGAGAAATCTAGTAACTAGACCAGTTATTAGACCAATTGTAGCAAAGTATCCAAGGGAAAGATATGTTGCAGACTTGATTGATCTCCGGCTATATCACGAACTCAAAAGGATATAAATGGTTATTGAATATTGTGATTCAATTACCAAATTTTGTTGGACGGTACCACTGTTTGACAAAACAGGTATTAGTGTGGGGAATGCCTTTGAAACATTGTTTAGAACATTTGGTTCTTGTTATATACTTCATACTGATAACGGCAGAGAATTTGTAAATCAAACACTCGTCGATTTATGTCAGAATTATGAAATAAGACACGTAAGGGGGAGAGCTAGATGTCCATGGATACAAGGACAGATAGAACGATGCAATCAAACAATAAAGTGGATGATTGCATCTACTCTTAGGACAAAAAATATTTTGGGGCAATGGACCAAGGTAAGAGAAGAAGTTACCTGGTCATATAATAATTTAAGACACTCTACTACGAGACAAACACCATTCTCTTTAATGTTTGGTAGACCCATTAGGGACATAATGGACGAGTCTAGAATCACGGGCATTCTAGATTCGATCAATAGCGAAAATCATGAACAAGAGTTAGAGGAAGAAGAAATAGCTGAGGAAAGTTTATCAGATGTTCTAGATGGCAATACAAATGAAGAAATACAGCAACTCTATGCTCTTAATAACACAAACCTTTTTTTAAATGAAATTTATCATGATGCAGCTAGAATTCATACACAAACTGCTGCAGATAGAATGGTACAAAGAAGTATGTGGAGAAATGATTTCTTAGAATTCAAAATAGGAGATAGAGTCCTTATAAGACCTTACTTGGACAACAACGTAAATACCCGAAGACATTCTCTTTATGAACATTTAGATGCTGAAGTCTATATTGTAACAGACATAATTCAATTTAATAAAGTAAAATTATGCAAAGAAGATGATAATGGCATTATAATAGAAGAAATAAGTACTAGAGATCTAAGGTTGCTTGGTAATGAATAAAGTACTAAAAATTTTGTTTTTTTTATTTTTCTCCTTTTTTCATTATTCCCTTCCATTATTATAAAAAAAAAACAAAAATTCCCCCCTCAAAAAATCAGAAGAAATTTGAGCTGTCTTAAAGACGAACATTTATTTGTTCTTATTTTCTGGTTCGCCCCTGACTGAAGAGATTTTTTTTTAATTTTTTACCCCCGGCGTCCAGTCCGAACGGGCGTCCGGTCTGAACGGTGACAGTAATTTTTATTGAAAACATTTGGAACTTTCATCTTAGATAGTATTTTTGTTTTTTTCATTTGCCATTCCTAACAAATTCCTATCTTTCCATTTGTGGCAAAAAAGGATTATCTATGTAAGAAAATATCGCTTTGTTTTTGACAATTCTATTATATAATTTTTGATAATTTAAATATAATTTGAGATTTGTTTTTTTAAAATATTAGATGTCCTACCTCCCGTCTAATGTATCTAGCTCATAAAGGGATTTCCGCTTTCATGATTTGGCAGTTACATAGAAGTTATTCAAATGTATATTATGATATTGTCATTCATTCATTTTAATTTTTATGTTCTCATAAGATATAGATCTGCAACAAAAACAAAATTTTATTAGCTGCAAACTTTTCATATTAAATTAGAGATGAATTTCAGTCTATAAGTAACATTTATTTATAAAACTTTACGCTAAAAGAGAAATACTTACTCTTTAGTATATAGTTTTTGTATAAGAATTGAATATAATCAAAACAGTACTATAAAAATGACGAAAAAGCATACTCGGGGTTTTTTATATAAAATAATATCTAATATCTCTTCTATTTTGTGAATTCTAAATAATTATCAGTAATATGGTTTGTGTACATGAGAATCTGTTTATATTTTGTATATATATTATAGAGGCATCTAAACATCTCTTCTCTAGTAACGATGGCTTTGTAAATTAGCTAAATAGAATTATTATTTTCAACTACTATTCTTATTTCAGGAAAACAATATTTTATTTAACTATTATATATATATTTAAAAATTCCTAAAAGCCCGAAAGCTGCACGAATAAACAAACTTGTTTCTACTATATCCAAGGATAATGCTATAAAAGATATGGATGTTTTCATCACCATTAGTATCCTTAGTTGCCTGAAATTTGTTCAATTATTGCTTAATTTCATATTTCTAAAGATATTAGTTAGGTCGAGATCGATTTCTATGTCAGACGTTACGGACTACTAGTTTGTGGAAAAATGAATCAAGAGTTGTTATAGAGTCAAGTATCATGAATTTATAGAAAAGTTGTTTTTGCGCATATTATTTTGTTATTCTCTATAATGATGTATTTATCCAGAAATTATATGAGAAAACCTTTGAAATATAGTAATTTTTTATAGAAAAAAGAAAAAAAACTGATGCTTGCAATAGTTCACAAGAACTTTTTACGAATATAAGCTATAAGTTAAATCTAAAACTTTTGTTACGAATTACAAGTACGAAGTTCTTTTTCATGCTTAAATAGATTACAAATTATACCTGTCACACGACATCTTTCCTGTACTTATTACAAGCTCAGTGAGACTCTAATATTTGAATCCCTCGGCTGTCATATCTCAATTACGGCCGAGTCATGGACGTAAACAAATACGTCTCCGCCAACAAACAAATGACGAATAAGAAAATGTCTATTCTAGTGAATATGGCCAGAATATGGAAAGCTGTACAAGAGACCAGCTTTCCCTCCAATAAATGATATGCTTGACGTTTATTAAAAATAAAACATAAAAGGATGAATTTCTAGCCCTTCACCGAGTCATGAGAGATTATAAAACCAATAAGTAGTACTAAAAACTCATATATAGACACACCGAGCAGCCAGGGAGGCAGCCAGTGTCACAATGGCGACAATGCGAATGCCAAAGATAATTTAGAGAATATTATCAAAAAACTAGCAGGAATGCTTACAACTGAAAAATACTGCAAATTTAAGGGAACTAGAGAATAAAACCCAAGAGATTTTATCCAGCAATTTACAGAGTTAGAAGGCGAGAAAACACCGGAACAAACCTATAAAATTATAAAAAAAAACTAGAATTTAAAGCCCTCGCGTGGTTCGAGGCAAAGGAAGGTCACGAAATACACGAGTATGAAAGCTTCATAAAAGAGTTTGAGGAGGAATATCTGCCGGTATCGGAACCCGAAGATAATGAAAATATGTTTTTTGAACTAATATTCAAAGGCCCAAAATTTCAGGACATCATAACTTACGTATACGAGCTAATGAAACGTTCAGAACGAAAGGAAAAGAAACTAATTTACGCAAGGAGGAAGATTAAGGAATACGTCCAGAATGACAACTATCTTTTTAGATAAACTTGAAGATTGGGAATCCTGGAATGATTTATTGTGGCTCTGTAAGAGATACGAACAGAAGATAAACCTACAAATAAAAAACAAAATCAACGAAATTAACTTTAATAATAACAGACGAGAATCCACAAACTCGGAAAAAAGTAACAAAAATAAGGAGGATAGAGTAATAAAGATAGCGACCTCTATAAAGCATATTGAAGATATTAGACCAAGAATAAGGTTGGAAAGCGGATCCATAAATATAAACACACTTTTAAATACAGGAGCGACCGACTCCATAATCAGAAAGGATATAGCTGAGAAATTAAAACTAAGGATAATTTCAGCCAACTCTACAATCAAGGGAATAAGTGGGGAAATGAAAATATATGGACAAACGACCCTATACATCAAAAAAAAGAAGACATAAAATCTATAAAATGTCAAGTGCTAGAAAACGTCGAGGAGGAAATGATCCTTGATTCAACGAAATAAATGAATCTGGCCTTTCAAAATATATAATCAGAACAGGAAAGAAAAATAATAACGCAGACAAACAAAGGATAGTCTTACTTTCAAAACTAGTAGATGAACAACAAGAAAAAACACCAGAAGTTAATATAAAAGATTTGAATTTAGATAAAACTGTTATTAAAGAACATATCGATGAGTTACGACACATGGTAAACAAATACAAATCCATATTTCTAGAAAGTAACACAAAGAATACATTAGATTTACAACACGCAATTGAACTTATTCACTGGCCAGATAAAATAACATGTGTGAAATACAAAAGATCACCGGAAGAACATGAGTTCATAAAAAAGGAAGAAATAAATTTTTAGAGTGTGGGCTTATTGAAGAAAGTAATAGCAATTTCATTTCACCAGTAGTAATAGTAAAGAAAGAAGGGAAAAAGCCAAGGGTTTGCATTGATTACCGCAAATTAAATAAATTAACAGTTAAAATGGATTATCCAATCCCAAGAATCGATGAAACCCTAGATACACTATCTAGAGCACAGGACTACACCACGTTAGACATGGAGAGTGGTTATCACCAAGTATATCTAAAAGATGGTGATAAGGAGAAATCGGCCTTTTACACAAGAGAAGGCATCTTTCAATGAAAACGAATGCCGTTTGGATTAATAAACGCACCATTTACTTTCCAGAAAATTATGAATAGGCTATTCAAAGAAATACTACACAAATTCGTAGTAATCTATCTGGACGATGTTTTAATCTATTCAAAAACCAAAGAAGAACACCTTTTACATCTAGACACGGTATTACGGATTATAAAAGACATTGGTTTCAAACTAAACATAAAAAAATGCAATATCTTCAAAACCAAAGTAGAATTTTTAGGCTACGAGATAACGATGGGCGAAATGATGATACCCCCGAAACAGAAAACCAAAGCTTTAGAATTTGCAGAGCCGAAAACAAAGAAAGACGTTAGAGCATGGATGGGATTTACATCCTTTTCCAGCCGATAATAAAAAATTATGCGGCCAAAATGGTTCCGTTGTACGAAAGCATCAAAGGGAAAAGAAAAAAAATCAGTAATTAAAAAAATAAGGAAATTTAATATTAAACGCGAAGAAAATGTTAGACCTGATAAAATATTAAAAAGAGGTAAATTGTACAAGAAATATTCACTAGATGAGAAAGAATATAAAGTGAATAGGAAGGATATCATGTGGATTACAGAATCAGATCCAGCAGAGTGGATCCTGCGAAAGGAGGGGAGTGTGTCACACGACATCCTTCCTGTACTTATTACAAGCCCAGTGAGACTCTAATATTTGAATCCCTCGGCTGTCATATCTCAGTTACGGCCGAGTTATGGACATAAACAAATACGTCTCCGTCAACAAACAAATGACGAATAAGAAAATGTCTATTCTGGTGAATATGGCCAGAATATGAAAAGCTGTACAAGAGACCAGCTTTCCCTCCAATAAATGATATGCTTGACGTTTATTAAAAATAAAACATAAAAGGATGAATTTCTAGCCCTTCGCCGAGTCATGAGAGATTATAAAACCAATAAACAGTTCACTAAAAACTCATATATAGACACACCGAGCAGCCAGAGGGGCAGCCAGTGTCACAATACCATCAGGGGGATTACAATACAGAGTGAAAAGAAGGTTTAAATTAAACTATCATATTTCTTAAATTGTCATAGCTTTTAAGTTGGAAATTGAGCGATTTCAATCTAGATGTTTCTTTTATTTCAAAAAACACAATTTTTTTGCACTTATATAATTTTAATTATTATAGTTTCTTTTTGAATATATTTTTTCAATTATAAACAAAATTATATTTTATTAAAATCATTTTAAATGAACGCGTCTAGAAAAACAGTTTCTCTAATATATAACAAAAGTACTATATGTTCTAACAAAAATATCTTATAGGCTTGTTGAAGAATAAGATAAAGTCCAAAATTACTTTACAACCGGAATACCAATATTAGTAGAATAAAATATACAATAAATATTAATGTCATATTAAAGATGATTTGTCAAAAAATACAGATACAACCGATTTATATTACATTTAAATTTATATACGATCCAAGAAGAGTTAGAAACATCAAAAAGGTACATAATATCTTATGTGATTAGTTCTTGGTTTTAAGTCAATAGAACATTGTTATTTTATTTTTTAATTTGGGTTTATTCCGATTTATAAAAAAATCAAATAAGTTGAATAGATTTAAGTTTATGAGGTATCATGGTCATTGTTCTTGTCGAAATTGATGCCTTCTATTCTTAAGCTGTACACAATACAGCCCCGAATTAACTTTCTGATGTTCTATAAGGGTAAAATTATTGGAAATTCACAAATTTGTCCTATTTATCTCAGTTAGTGCTCTAAATAGATGTTAAATTTTTCAATATATTTCTTTATAAGTTTTATTATATAATCAGGATATAATTTAATGATTTTGATTTTAATTGCGATATATTTTCTTAAACAAATTTTTCGTTTGAAAAAAAAAACTATATTCACGCCCATTACTATGTGGTTTCAATATTAGAATCGCTTTTGGGCGATTCTATAATGTTTAATATGAGATTTGAGAGTAAGTTTTAAGATATGTCCTAATCCGGGCACTTATGAATCTATATATATTTTTATATATCGGTACCTGGTTTTCGGGACGAACACTATTATCAGGATATTGTTCATATTCTAAACGACAACAAAGATTAGAACATATTTTTTGGCATTTGACATATATTTAGATGAAAAAAACAATACCAACACAAACCTTTTATGAAATACATAATATAGAGGTTAAATGAAATTTTTGGTGTTAACATCTGTGTTTTCCTACTGTGATGTTATGCCTAACATCCCAATTAAGTTTTATTTGTTTATTTGTCAAATGATTCGGGATGACCAACCATGAGGCCATACAAACAAACAAAACGAAATCATATATTTCGTGGTACAATTATTAATACTCATATGTTTGTTGTAATATTGGGAAGGACGAATACGTCATCATAAAATATAAAAGGAAACTTCACAAAGAAGGGTACAGAATGTTCAGAGAGGAAAACACTAACAAGAAGGATGAGTCTAGAAATGGGAAGATCCCATACGCCAAAATAAATATAATAATATAAACAACAATAAAAGTATTTTAAACAATTATTTTAAATTCATGAAACTTCCTGTGATACAGGACAGAATTGATATCAATTTACATAGGGTATCGCAAGAGCAAGAGTGTTCAACCAAAGAGGGGTTGACATTTAAATATACAATCGAAGAAATCGATTTAGTGGTAGAAAAAAGAATCAGTCTGATAAGAGACATTAAAGACTTTACAGAAGTCGAGTTAGATAAATGGTTTGAAAATTTAAACAGATAAGTAAACACAAAAATTGGGACTTTACAAAGGAAAAAATGGCCTTGGAACAATTAATAAGAGATCCAAGTTTACAATCGATTTTTTCACTCACTGATCTAGAAAAGATTTACAGATATGTGGGGAAAAGTTTACCACAAAAGCTAAATCCAGAATTATTGCCAATCAAGTTGCAGAATTGCAAACAATCAAAATTTAAATTCATTAAAGAATATTTAAGCCACCTAAAGGCTCTAATTGACCAATATACTAGAATAGAAGGTCTAAATAAAAGAGAATACGAAAGAGAACTAAGAAAGAGTTTCTTCGCAGGTTTATCATTCGAGACAAGAATGAAAGTGCTCGATTCAGGTAAGAATACTATTGAAGAGATAATAACGCATCTAGAAACAGTTGAAGAAAATTTAATTTCAGAAGGCAGAAAAAAGGGTATCATGTCAAAGACATACGACATAAGAACAGATAAGTTTGGGGATAAAAAGGACAGATACACTAGCAAGAAATGGTGTAGTCTCCACAAAAACAACACTCACAACTCAAAGGAGTGTTTAGTCTTAAATAATACCACAAGAGAGAAGCCAAGAGAAGGGAATTATAAGGATTCAAGAAGTAAGGCTGAAAGAACTTACATAATGAGAGAAGCTGGACCAACTATTTTAGACTTAGAATTAAAAGGAGATATAAATGAGAAAGAAGTAAACATAGTTTTGGACACTGGTGCCTGTCACAACTTTATAGACAGGAAACTAGTAGAGGAGAATAATCTAATAGTCAGGGAAGACAAACCCTTAAAAATAGTAACTGTGACCAACGAGAATCTTAAAATAAACTCAGTGGTAGATACAGTAGTAAGATTGAAAGGTCTAAAAAAGGAATTCAATAAGGTTTTATATGTGTTAGAGAAATCGGTAGTAGATGTAATTTTGGGAAATGAATTTATCTTTTCAAATAAGATGGTTCTAAATTTTAAAAAGAATACAATCGGAATCGGGAGTGAAACAATTAATATATTAGGAGAAAACGAAAAAGTTAAAAAAGATAATGAATTAGATGGGCTTTTCTATGAAAAATTAGGGTTAGTCAAAGAAAAGGAAGGTACAAATGAGGAATTAAATGATTTAATATATGTGTATAAAGAAGTTAACGAAAATTTCAATGTTTTTAAAATTAAGCCTGTAAAAATAAAACCCATGCACAACTCAAGCGTAAATCTGAAACGCTTGTCATACAGCGTGCCTCACAAATATGTAGACGCGGGAAAAAGAGAAATTCAAAGACTTTTAAAAGAAGAGATTATAGTAGAGGTAGATGCAGAAGTGCATAGCCCCGCATTTTTTATCGAGAAGAAAAACAAAGATTTGCGGCTAGTAATAGATTACAGAAAGGTGAACGAAATCAATAACGACGAACAATTTGATATACCAAAAATATTTGAGAACCTACAATTAATAGGGAATATGGCATATTACACTAAGATAGATCTAAAAAATGGATTTAATAAAATTCCCATAGAACAAAAAAGTCAGGGGATAACCGCCTTCAAAATCATAAACAAAACATATATGTATAAAAGAATACCGTTTGGTATAAGATCAGGTCCTAAAATATTTCAAAAGACCATTACTAGAATGCTGGAGGAACTTGGAAATTGCTTCGTGTATATAGACGACATCATAGTTTACGGAAAAGATAAAGCAGAACATGACGAGATAGTCATAAAGGTTTTAGAGAGACTAATGAAATTCGAAGTAAAAATAAATTTCGAAAAGACAAGCTTTTATAATGAAGAGATTAAAATATTAGGCTTCTTCATAAACAAGAAAGGTATATTCGCAGACACTAAATACTTAGAAAACAAGGCTATGCAAATAATACCAAAGAACAAAAGACAGCTCCAGAAAATAATAGGAGTATTTAATTGGTATAGAAGATTTATAAAAAACATGAGCACTAAGTTACATAGTGTTACAAATTTATTAAAAGAAGAAAAATATGTGTGGACAGAGGAACACATGAAGATAGTTGAAAACATTAAACAGGAGATTACCAATAACACTAAGTTAGCGTATCCTAATTTTAATGAAAAATTCATCTTAGAATGCGATCCATCCAACGTGGGAATCGGTGCGGTATTATATCAAGAAGGTGGTATAATTGGTTATTTCAGTAAAAAATTGAATAGTACCGAACAGAACTATTCTATAGTAGAAAAGGAGCTTTATGAGATAGTGAAAACATTGACATTTTTTAGAGAAATTACACAGGGTTATTATGTAGAAATTTATACAGACAATGAGAATTGTGTGTACGAAAACAAATGTTTCACAACAAGAATGGAAAGATGGAAAGTATTACTAAACGATTATAATTTTACATTAAAGAAAATAAAAGGGACTGAAAATAACATAGCCGATAATTTGTCAAGATGCGGAAAGTTAAAACTAAGGAATCGAGAAGAATTTTATACAAGAAAAAGCGAAAAGTTACTTAGACGATAACCTAGATGAACTAGGTAGAAAGAAAATAATTGAAGGGAAGGAAGAAGAATTTCTAAGGTTCATACACGAAGAAAGCGAGCATGCTGGGATAATTATATGCTAATAACATAAAAAATTATGTGAAAATAAAGAATTTAGAAAATAATTAAAGAAAATCATAGGTAATTGTATTAAATGCAAAGAAAATAAAAACAATAATAAATTTGGAAAAGAAATAATTCCAATAGCGGCCAAGGAGCCATTTGAAAGAGTGAGTTCGGATATCTACGGACCATTTGAGTTAGAAGATTATAAATGCAATACTCTCAAAGAAAAGGGTTATTTCATAACAATTACAGACATAAAGTCAAGAATTACATATATCAGGTTTTCAACGAGTATTACAATAGGAAACATAATTAAAACGTTTAAAAAATAAAAAAAAACAAGCTTCCGAAGATAATCATATCAGACAATGGAAAGCAATATAGGAATAACAAGGTAAAGGAATTTTTAGAAAGCCAAGAAATAGAGGCTAGATATATTCCTGCATACACACCAAGCTCTAATGGAATATCTGAGAGAATAAATCAAGTAATCTCGGAAATGTTAAGAATGAACAAAGGTTTATCTATCGAAACCATCAAGAGAAAAATTTTACATAGGTTAAATGAAAATTACAATACCAGTATAGGCTGCTCGCCAATGGCAGCTATTACTAAAAAGAATTATTTTTGCCTTGAAGAAAAGGTTGAAGAATTCAAAATTAAAGAACGAAAATTAAAAGATAATAGTACAAAAAGCATGTTAAAAACAGGAATTGAGGTGTACAAAAGGTATTTCTAACGACAAATTAGACAAAAGGTTTATTGGACCCTACCAAATAGTACAGATAGGTAATAAAGGTAGATGGGTAAAGCTAGACAATAACGAATGGATATACGTAAAAAACTTAAAACTTTAGGGGAGGGCAGAATGTGATGTTATGCCTAACATCCCAATTAAGTTTTATTTGTTTATTTGTCAAATGATTCAGGATGACCAACCATGAGGTCATACATACAAACAAACAAAACGAAATCATATATTTCGTGGTACAATTATTAATACTCATATGTTTGTTGTAATATTGGGAAGGACGAATACGTCATCATAAAATATAAAAGGAAACTTCACAAAGAAGGGTACAGAATGTTCAGAGAGGAAAACACTAACAAGAAGGGTGAGTCTAGAAATGGGAAGACCCCATACGCCCAAAATAAATATAATAATATAAACAACAATAAAAGTATTTTAAACAATTATTTTAAATTCATGAAACTTCCTGTGATACAGGACACCTACCACATAATTTTTACATTTCTTCTATTTTTTATTTATCTCAATATTTAACAAAAATGAATTTTCTAGAAATTATTTTTTATAAATAAAAAATATTCAAAGAAGGGTACGACATAATGGACAGGAACAGAAATTATCACTATAAAAATACAACTAATATGGGAACCACAAAGATGATCCCAAACATTAATAAATTAGTTAAAAAACAAACTTACATTCGCTCCCCGTTGGAGCAATATTTTCGTTTTGGCTCCTTCACTTTAGGATACCACAATTTGAATTCAAATGATAAGAAAGCGCAACAAGACGAGAAAAATTTAATAAAGAAAAGGTACAATTTGAAGTCCCAATACCAGGGCAAACTAAAAAATTTATAGAAGAAATTGAAAAAATAGATAACCTAAGCCAAGCTGATCTATTAGGCTGGTTTAAAAAATTCGATAAAATTAGGATTGGAAATAAATGGAGCGACGAAGATTTGCAGATAATTATGAGCCATTTGATTACAGATATAGACGTTGAAACTGACATCTTTACCAAGAAGTATATTACTATCAAAGAGGAATTTATGAAGATAATGTACCCAAAGAGCTGTTTAGGAGTGGTCATCAAGAAATTGGAAAAAAACATAAAAAAGTAATTACACCACAATCAAGTAATTTGTGCAAGAGATAGGGACATGTTTGAAAGTATATGCCTCATTGACAAAAATAACCAAAGCCGAATATACGAGAAGGCTAAAACGACATTTCATCAATAATTTAGGAAGAGCTACAAAGATACAGCTACAGATTTTGAAAAAAGATGATGATTTTGATACGATCGTTAATTATTTGACTAAAGTTGAGAAGAAACTATTCAACTCGCAATTGGAAGAAGAGATCTAAAATTTAAATATTTCAAACCTACAATTAGAAAAATCAGGAGTATTTTTTAGCCAAAAGAGTTGGAAAGAAAATGGACGCGTCATCAAAGACAATATAAAGAATAATCTTACCACAGAGAAGAAGGATATAAAAAACACGAATATAGAGAATATAATGAAAACAGAACGACAAAATATTATGTTGTTGAACCCAAAGAGGCCATTACGGATATATATGTTAAAATTAGATTAGATAATTCAGAAAAGGTATTAGGTCTAACTGATTTCGCATCGACAAGGAACATCATAAGCGAAACGCTAGTGGATAAGCTAAAACTTACTAAAGTAGAAAATAAGGAAGTTAATTTAAAAATAGGAAACCGTGAAGTAATTACATTGAGCGAGACAGTAGAATGAAGTTCAAAATTTTAGGAATACAAGAATCATTTAGATCGGAATTTTATGTGATGAATAACCCAAGACATCCTTTAATTTTAGGGAATGTTTTTCTAGCGAATAATGATAGCATAATCGATTATGCTAAATACGAATTACGAGTGAGAGAAGAAAAGATCCCATATTTATATACGAAACAGACGGAAGAAGAAAAAATTACGGAACCAGACAAACTCTTTTTTGAAAACTTTAATTATCAGAACGAATTTACAACCGAAAAAGATTTTTTAAATAAATTTGTAGTATCCACCACTGAGAAACATGTCTAAAATATTATTATTTATTTTATCTAGGTTATTTGTTGTTTCTTTTGTCCTCATTATCGTACACTTCTAAGGATAAAAAATTTAAATACTTTTAGGAGGGGAAACTGAGCAATTTGGAGGGAAATATTTATAATTTTATGATATTTGGAATATCATAAAATTACTTAATAATTACTTGTATCAACTGAATGTAAATCAGCCAATTAAAATGAAACCACTCAAACTAAAGTATACGAACGAAGAAATAGTCACAACTTATAAAAATTACCCGGTGCCAGAAAAATTTAAAGAAGCAGCATATGAAGAAATACAGCGATTATGTAGTGAAGGCATTATAAAAAAGTCAGAAAGTGCGATAGCGTCTCCTGCATTCTTAATCTATAAGAAACCCGGCCATGTCAGACTTGTTGTTGATTATAGATATATAAATAACTACATAGTAAATGAACCGTGTGCTATTCCTACTATTTTAGAAAGCATAAAGTCTATAGGATCAAAAAAGATCTTTTCACAAATTGATTTAAAAAATAGTTTTAATCAAATCCCATTAAGCGAACACTGGAGACACCTAACCACATTCGTATTATTTAACCAAAGATTTCAATATACGAGAATACCTTTTGGGTTAAAGTTAGGTCCGAAATTATTTCAAAGTATAATACAAGAAGTTTTAGCCAACATAAAAAATATATTTGTGTACATTGACGATATAGTCATTTTTGCAGATACTATTGAAGAACATGGCCGAATCTTAACCGAAGTCATTGATAAACTAGGGAAAAGTAATATATTAATTAATCTTGAAAAGTCAAATTTCTACAAAGATAGAATTACGCTTTTAGGATATAACATCTCAAGTGACGGAATAGAACCAGAAGGAAAATATCTAGAACATCAGACATTTAAAGCAAAAAAAAACGAAAAAGCAACTGCAATGTTTAATAGGAGTGCTTAATTGGTTTAGACCATTCTTAAACAATTTGAGTACTAGAATTCAGGGAATAACAGAATTATCGAAGGCAGAGAAAATTACACTGTCATAAAACCATTATGAAATAATACGTGAAATTGAAAAGGACATAAAACAATAAACGACGTTAAAATTTCCAGACTACAACAGAAAATTTAATCTTGAATGCGATGCCTCAGATACAGGAATCGGCGCAATATTGTATCAAGAACACGGTATTTTAGGATATTATAGCAAGAAGCTAAACGATACACAAAAAAACTATTTCATAGTAGAGAAGGAGTTATAGGCCATAATAAAGGCAATGCTCTTTTTTAGAAATACAATACAAGGATTTTATACAATAATCTACTCAGACTGCCAAAATTGCATCACTACAAAACCATCAACGTCGACAAGAATGAAAAGATGGCAGCTACTTTTAGCAGATTTTAATACGGATCTTAAGAAAATTGAAGGTAATAAGAATAGCATAGCGCAGGGGTCGGCAACCTTTTTAAAAAAAAAGTTCAAAATGGGCAATTTCAAAATCTTAAAACGAAAAACGGGCTACAACTCAAAAAAGTATCTAAGAAAATTAAAATAAATGTTCTGGGAATCTTTTTAAAAAAAACATTTCGTAGCGTATAATACGATTATGATTTTTTTAGTATTTTTTTAAAGATAGGAATCTTTAACAAGTATTAATTTTTTATATTAAAACGAAAATTATAATTAAATTTTTTTTCAAGAGTTTTTTTAAGTGTTAAGAGAATCGAAAAAAAAATAAATTTAATGGTTTAATATAGATTTAATAGACATTGTTTTGACACGAATGCGAAGCAAATTTCTTCATAATTACTTTAAAAGAGGTTTAAATTTTGTTTTCGATTAAATCTCGAAGAAATAACAAAAATTAACAACGTGTAGAGAATATTTAGAAACAATACTTAAAAATGAGAAACTTGATTTTGCATGTCATCTGCAATTTGGTCATAATTAATGATATAGGATGAAGTGGCAGCGTTTAAACAGTTATCTAAATGTTTGTCCAGAAGTTGTGTTCGATATTTTGATTTTAAATACGTCATATAGGAAAAATAAGCTTCACAATTATATGTGGTTCCACAATATGAAAATATTTTGAGTGCACATTTTCTTAAAATGAGAAAACTATCATCTAAAACCAATTTCCAAAAGTCCTTGTCTAAATAATACGATTTTAAAACTATATCATTCTTCAAATTAATAATTTCAATTTCAGAGTCGTCCATGTTAACTATATAAAAAATTAGAAATTTTTGCTGGTAAATCAGAATCAAAAACATTAAAAGGATTAACAAAAAATGGATTTACTTTCTTTAATGATCAAAAATCATGAAATCTTTTAGAAAACTCAATCAGTAATAAATCTATTGCGCCTATGTACGATGTAGGATCGAATTCATGAATACTTAAATTTATTTTTTTCGATTATTAACTTAGTATTTTGAAAATTAGATGAGAATTTCTTCATTCATTTGTATTTTAAAAAGTTCTAACTTATTTGCAAAAGAATTAATAAAGCTTATAATATGTGTTTATTTTCCATAATGAGGGGTAAAAATAATAAGGATATATAACATCCCCCCTCCAAGACGGTAGTCTCATACTAGAACTCATTAATCCCAAGCAGACCTTTTAAATCATAATGCCGCTTTTTCACGATCCTACCATTTTCCAAACTAACTAAGTACGAGTCACCTCCGCAAACTTCCTTGATAACACCATATCCTAAAAACCTTCCTTTCTCATACTTACTACAACCTGATAAGTTCTCTTTCTTCGCTACCCTAACTCTCTGACCTTTATAGAATTTCTCTCTTTTGCGAGCCACAAACCTCCTACTATAAAATCCTTCAGGTCTATTCTCGATCATAACATGGCCCGTTTCGTCTCTTGAGGCCTCAAACGGTGTACATCTCAACCCTTCATGATAGCTGTTATTATAACGCCATATACATCTATTAACCTTGGCTTCAAAATCCACAGCATCATCTTTCAATATTCCTTCTCTTATGGTTCCTATTACCCTTTCCACTCTTCCATTACTTCTATGACTTTCTACGCTTACTTTCCTATGTAATACATTTTCCTCTGAACACCAATTCCTCATATATTCATTACTAAATTCTTTACCGTTGTCAGTAATTATTTCTACCGGTTTCATTCCTGATCCACACAACTGTTTTAAAAATCCTACAACCGAGCTTCCGCGTTTGTCCTCTATTACTTTTCCCCAAACGATCCTAGTATAATAAACAATCACGACCAACACATATTTCCCTAAATCTCTAAACTCAATCAAATCCAAAGCAACCTTTTCCAAATAAAATCTTGAACTAACAAAATCACAACCACCACTCTTTTTCCTATTATATATTTGGCAAACTTCACACTTCTTCAAAACATCCTCGATATCCTTCTTCATACCCGGCCAATAAAATTCAAACTTCATTGCATAGTACACTGATCCTAAACTTCTATGTCCCAAATTTTCATGAGCATTGACAATTAAACCTTCACGCAATTCTTTCTTTGGAATCTCCGCTTCTCTACCAGAGTCAAATACCCAAATTTCCTTCCCATCAACAACTTTAACATGCTTGTCCCATTTACCCTGTGCCTGTTTAATACTTCTCTCCTTATTCATTAGAATTTTCTCATTTTCATGTACCCTACTCAGTGCATCTGCTACAACCATGGTACTAGGCTCTCTATATTCAATGCTAAAGTCGAACTCTTGAATCTTTTCAATCCACCTGTTAATTCTATTATTGTTAAATGCTGGTTTATTTCTAATCTCGATCAATGCCTTATGATCAGTTTCTACCCTAAATCTTCTTCCGCGTAGTTCATATTCAAACTTTTTAATTCCCCAAAAGACTGCATACATCTCCTTCTCACTGATTCCATATCTCGTTTCCGTAGGCGTAAACTTTTTTGATGCCCACTGTACTGGTACCCAATTACCTTGATCATCTTCCTGCATTAAAACAGCACCCATTCCAACATTACTCGCATCCGTGCGTAACAAAAATTCCTTATTATAATTAACAATTGCTAAACCTTTTAAATCCCTAATCACTTCCCTTAAACTAATATATTCTTTTTCCATTTCTTCTGTCCATTTCCAATTACTTCCTCGTCCTTTAAGAGTATCCGTCAACGCCAATGTACGTTTTGCATAATTATCAATATTGTTGATAATTTTAAATATTTTATATGTAACCCCTAATTTTTTATGGAGAATAACAATAAACATATTAACATGGTGGAGAATGAGATAGAACCCATGAATACAGAGATTAGTAGAGATAACATTATAAATGAGATACGAAGGTTTGAGTTAATGTCCTTTTTTAAGAATATGGAGGACGAGAGAAAGATTGAGTGGATTATGAGTAGAGCCAGTTACGATTTAATCGACTGGCACTACGAGATTATTGTGGGTCATAAAAAAATGACCTTTGTGAAATGGAGACAGTTGGCTTTAGAAGAATTCGGAAATAAAACATTGTCTATAGCAAAACTGCACCGAATGAAGCAGGACAAAGATGAAAGCATTAAACGATATATCATGAATGTAAAGTCTTCTTCACGGATATTTAAACTTAAAGAAGAAGAAGAAGTAATTGAAATTATTACAGGTGGATAAGAGATGAACTTGGAAGAGTAAAAAATTTTTTGGAAATTAGTGGATCTTTGGATGAAAAAATTATTGATAAGTTGACAATCATAGAAGAAGAATGTTTGGAAGAAAATAAGAGAAAACAAGAAATGCAAGATTTACTGAAGAAACTTGAAAGTTTAAAAATCGAAACTACTAAACAAACCATTTAATGTTACAACTGTCAAAAATTAGGACATATTGCAAGAAACTGTCGTATGGGAACCAATTATAATCAACAGGGAAGTAAGAAAGTGAATGAAATAAGCACCGAATTATCAGACATTATTAAAAATAAAGAAAATTCAGTTTATTTTTATGGACAAGAGGTTCCTGTTACTTTTGACACTGGATCAACGTACAACTTTATCAGTAACGCGGTAGCTGAAAAGTTTAATCTACCATTTCAATGGAATTCTAAAGAAATGATATTTAGGACCTGCCTTGAAGAGCCTTTTATTGTAAACAAACATACATTTATTGATTTGACGTATAAAGACCAAGTTTATCGTTTTAAATTTTTTATTTTACCCAAAGTGAGAATCGAGAAAGTATTGATCGGGAAAAATGGGATGAGGGAGATGATGAAAATAGATGATGAAGGATATGTGTGTGAAATCAAAACGGAACCAGGCAAAAAAGTTGTAGAACCCGTATATACATTGTCGAAGAACATGGAAGAAGGCGTTGGAATGGCGATTCAGAAGCTTTTAAGCAAGGGATACATTCAGGAGTCTAAGTCTACGTGGCTTAATAATATTCGGCCGGTAATAAAACCAGATGGTTCCATTCGAGTGACTACAAATTTAGTGGCGTTAAATAAACTAGTTGAACTTGACAGATATTCCCTCCCCAGAATAGACGAGATTTTATGTAATTTGCGTGGAATGAAATTTTTTTCAAAATTAGACCTGGAAGATGGTTTTTTTCAAATTAAATTGTTGGAAAGAGACAGATTTAAAACAGCATTTAGATTTAAACATAGACTATACGAGTGGAAGGTAATGCCTCAAGGATATAAAAATTCTCCCGCAATATTCCAAAGGTTCATGGATTTTGCACTTAAAGAAGAAATAGGAAAGAGTTGTTTCTGTTACGTGGATGATATTTTAATTTTTGGCAGAAATGAAAAGGAACACGATGAGGCATATAAAAGAATTAGAGAAGCTTTGGATAGAAACAAGCTTAAAATAAATGAAGAAAAATCTAGTTTTAAACAGCGTGAAATCGACTTTTTAGGACATCATATAGAAGAAAATAGGATACTACCATTAGTTGATAAGTTACAAGGAATAGAAGATTTAAAATCACCAAAGGATAAGCAACAGCTACAGGAATTTTTAGGAACAATTAACTACTATAGAAGATTTATTAAAGACTGCTCCGGTATATGTAGTCCACTGTATGAATTATTAAAAGACAAGAAACAGTTCATTTGGACAGAGGAAGAAGAGAAACTTTTTAGGAAGATCAAAGAGATTCTCAAAATGAACACAGGATTATTCCAGCCAGATTATACTAAAGATTTTATTTTGACAACGGACGCTTCTAAGTATGGAATCGCGGCAGTACTTAGTCAAATTATTGATAAAAAGGAGATACCCATTGCGTTTGCTTCTAGGAAACAAAAAGACCATGAAATTAATTATGGTATTAGTGAAAAAGAGTGTTTGGCTATGTTATGGGGCATGGAAAATTTTAATTACTTTTTATATGGAGCGAACTTTGAGGTAATAACAGATCATAAAGCATTAGAAGTGCTTAATAAAGGTGAAATTAACTCCCCGAGAATTCAAAGATGGTTAGATAGAATGTCTAGATATTGCTTTAAAGTTACGTACAGGCAGGGCAAAGACATACCTCACGTAGATTGTTTAAGCAGAAATTTTGATTTCGTTGAAAATGAGGAAATAAAGGATGATAATAAACAAATAGAGGAAGACAAAGAATACAGGAAGAATATTGAAAATAAAAATAACGAAGAAGAAGAAATTGAATTTAAGAAGATTAGGGTCGAAGAAAAAGAAATTGTGCGAGCTATTCATTTAGAACTATTACATAGAGGAAAACAATCATTAGAGTATGAAATTAGAAAAAGAGGACTCAAAATTAAAAATGTAGAAAAGCTAGTTAAAGAAGTAGTAAATGAATGTGAAATATGTTGTCAATACAATTCAAAAAAGAAAAAAAAGTTTATTTTTGTTACGGCATTCGAAAGAGGAGAAAAGGTTGCGGTGGATATAATAGGCCCAATAGGAAAGCAATATATCATATCAGCAATTGATTATTTTACTAGAGAAGGTTTTGCAAAAGTTCTTAGTTCAAGAAACGATGAAAAGGTAGTAAGTTTTATAGAAGATGTCAACGAAAAGGTCAAGATAAAAACACTTATATTAGATCAGTCAAAAGAAAATTTAAGTTCAAAGGTCGTCAACTTTTGTAAGCATCATAATATTGAGTTACATTATACCTCTCCCTACCATCACCAATCCAATGGTAGAGTAGAGAGATTTAATAGGACACTACAAGATCTAATATTTAAGAATAAGGAAGACAGTTTTTTAAAAACGAAGTTAAAAAGAGCTATAGAGATTTACAACAACACGTTTCATACTGGAATCTTAATGACACCCCAAGAAGCAACCTTGTTAAATGTACAAGACAAACTAAGACAGATTCAAATGGAAAATATAATAAAATACAATAAAAAGAATGGAAAAGGTGAGCAAGAACATTTTTTTAGACCAGGGGAGGTTGTGCTAATCAGACAAGAAGGAAATAGAGGAAAAGGTAGCCCTAAGTTTAAGGTTCGAGGATGTGTTTATAAAGCTTTAAAAAATAATGCGTTTATAATCAAGATAGGAAAAAAGAAAATAAAAAGACACGCTTCTCAGTTAAAGCTTTTAGTTGATGAGCCAATTTTGTAGAGGGGGATGTTGATAATTTTAAATATTTTATATGTAACCCCTAATTTTTTATGGAGAATAACAATAAACATATTAACAAATATGATTTCTAAACCATCCAGCCAGCCCAAGAAACTTCCTAACATCTGATACACACTACGGTTTGGGAAATTCTAACGCTTCATTTTGCTTTATTTCAGATGGCAGTATCTCCTTGCCATTAACTGTTACTCCTAACAACATCACCTATCGTTTACATAATTGTACCTTAGCCAAATTAATTTTCATATTATTCTCCTCTAATATATCCACAGCCTCTTTCAACAATTTGTCGTGACCCTCTCTTGTCTTACTATGAATCACAATATCGTCCATATAAATTTCGATTCCCTTACCAATAAATTTTTCAAAAATCCCATTCATTATTCTTTGTAATATCTGCGGAGAGTTTTTAAACCCCATGACCATCGAATTCCACTCGTATACCTTTTTATTAAACTCAAAAGCCGTCTTAAACCTATCCTTCTCTTCAATCTCAATACTATAAAACCCCTCCTTTAGATCTATCACGGTAAAAAATTCAGATCCCTGTGTACTTCCAATAACATCTCTTATCCTAGTTAACTCATAAGGGTCCTTCTCTACAATGTCATTAAGAGCAATTAAATTACTTACTAATCTTATATCACCATTCGGTTTCTCAATCGCTCTAATGGGATTTCTCCAGTCAGATGTCGACCTTCTAATTATCTTTCTTCTTTCCAAACTATTAATATAATCTTCCGTCTTCTTCAACAAAGCCTGAGCTATAGCCTGCCCTTTTTAACAACTTTCTTGCCTTCTTGAGTCTTGATAATACATTTTTCAACCTTACAAAAACTAATATCTTCATCCTCTCTTCCTCCTACCCGTGAAATAATCTCCTCTAAATACGCGATGCCTCTTACATCCCTTCTCAACAGAACTCTCTTATTATTGTCCCTTTTGCTATAATCTTGTATATCCCCTAAATTTTTCTTCTTACGTTTTCCACCATCAACATTATAATAATCACATTTGTCCGAATTGGAATCGTCATCACATTTACCCTCTAAGTCTAATTGCACTTTACGGTTAAGTTCTCGACTTACCCCCCCCCTCCCCTAAAAAAAATAAAAAAAGGGGAAAAAATAAAAAAAAATAAAAAAAGGGGAAAAAATAAAAAACGTTTAATTCTCGACTTAACCCCCCCCTTACCCCCCCCCAAAAAAAAAAAAAAACAAAAAAAATTATTCCACAATTGTAAAGTCTATTTCAGGGATAATATCATATGCTAAAATGCTAAAATTACTTATTTCAAAAAATTCTAACATTTTATCTAATAGTTTTTTACTAATATTAATTTGAATCTATTAGTGTAAATCTTTCTTACAAGATTCATAATAGTACCATGACTAGTTCCGCCTTTTCTTAGTTCTCTTTTAAGAACCGACCACATTCCCTCTATAGTCTGAGTATGCGCACCAGTTATATTATCAACAAAATTTTGGCTGTGATTCACAGTCAAATGTAGATACTCATATTCTACACAGATTGTTTGAATATCACTATATCCACGCCAACAATCTGTCACAATTGTGGTCCCCGGAGCAATTTTCCTTGTAATTAATTCAACAAGAGTAGCTCTTGTTCTATTTTCTACGATCTCAAAGAAAAAAGAATTTGCATCCCCTCTCACAACGCCTCCAACTGCCCATACTTGATATTGAAGAACCCTTCCCGCATGGTTTTTACTTTTTACAAGTAAAGTTTCATCAATTTCAAAAATACAACCGACGCCGCCAATCGTTTGATTGTTTATATATGTTGAATAAGAGACGTACACGGCGTTATTAAAACGCGTAAACCAACCATCTTGATACCGTACATTTACCTATATCAAGTTCTAACGTGGCGGCCAAATTACTTGAACCCTTTACCCATTCGCAAAGCAATATAAAAAGATCCTCAATAGGCAATTTTGAGTTCTTAAAAACGCTTTGTTTCATTATGGTTCCTTTGTTAGAACATTTTTTACCATCACGTCTTGAATAACAACGATAGTTTTCAGTGTTGGTCCGATTTTGAGTCATTGGTATATTGCATTTATTGCACATAGGGACCCTCAAAATGTTTTTTGCAATTAAAAATTGCATTAACTCATTTTTTTTATAGATGAGTTTTCTAAATTCTTTAATTCTCATTATGGATCAAATTTTTTATTTTTTTTTATTTTTTCCCCTTTTTTTATTTTTTTTTATTTTTTCCCCTTTTTTATTTTTTTTAGGGGTGGGGGGGGGGGTAAGTCGAGAACTTAACCCACTTTACATTTACCAACATAATTAAAACTACTTTTATTTCTTCTGTCTTCAGAATCTCGCCTCATTCCCCTACAAAATCTAACACTATGGCCTAACTTCCCACAATTGTAGCAACGCATATTCTTTTTATTTTCCTCACGAGACAACTTATTCTTCTCCTCAAATTTAGCCCATAACGCTAGGGACAACTCTTCAAATTCTTTTTTTCTCACTTGTTCCTTTTCCTCCTGAATAGCTAGCAACTCTAATTTTTCCTCAATTTCCTTCCAACTACCCTCTTGCGAGATCCTCTCAACAATAAAATTTCTCAATAAAATAGAACCTCTCTTAAAAATTTCTAATTTAAATCCACACTCATCAATTTTCTCTAAAAACAACTCATAAACAATCCTTTTAACCTCTTTTAATAATATTCTAGCCTCTTGGCTACGGTCCTCCTTTGTAGACCCATTTTCTGGTATCGCCCCATGTGTTTATTTTCCATAATGAGGGGTAAAAATAATAAGGATATATAACATAATATCTGCAATATGTGAATTTTTTTGTTGTAATTTTAGATTTAGTTTGTTAAATTACATTGTGATATCCGCTAAAAATCCAAGATCTAATAGCCAACTTTTGTTTTCTAATTCTATATAATTTTTATTTCTCATTGCAAAAAAATCCTTTATTTGAGGTAAAAGCTTATTAGAGCGTTCAAGAACTTTGCCTCGGCTAAGCCATCTCACTTCTGTATGAAGAACTAAATCTTTAAAATCTGCGTTTTCTTCTTCCATAAGCAGTTTAAACAGCCTATGTTAAGTTGCTTTGGCTCTTATTGAATTTATAATTTTAGTAACAATTAATAAAATATGATTAAAATTAACACTTTTTGAAAATTAAACTTGTTGATGAATTATACAGTGATATGAAAAAAAAAACTTGGGAAACAAAAAATCTTTTCTACATAAACAAATAAATCCGTTTTCTTTTCCGACCATTGCTCGTGCACCATCAGTAGTAATAGAAGAAAATTTTGAAGTGATATATTTTTATCGACAATAAATTTTTTAAATAGAAAAAAAAATGTCTTTTCCCGTTGTACGAGCAATTAAAGGTAGAATTTTCAAAAATTCCTCTTTAGTTTAAAAGTCATTAAATACCATTTTTATAGAAACAATTAGTTGTGCTGTGTCAACTACATCGGTAGATTCATCAAGCTGAAAGAGAAATACATACAATTTCTTAAGTCTTTATCTAATTCTGATTCTAAATTTTTAGCAATTAATTTTATTCTTCTTGATGCAGTTCTAGCTGATTACTGCGACATATTAATAGCTTTTAAAATTTCTGTCTTGTTTTCAAATTCTTTAAAAAGAGAATCCGCCGCCGTTATCATAGCCTCTTTTATAATTTCTGCATCAAAAAAGGGTTTTTTTCTTAGCCAACAGATGTGCAACTTTTATTGAAGCTACAGTGGCCGCCTTCGAAAGCTCTTTTGGCTTTGTAAAATATCTCTGCTGTTTTACGATTGCTGATTTAAAAGATATCAACTTACTTTTTCGCAGTTTGGACTTCAGTGGGTATTCAATATTTTTATTTTCATGCAAACCTTTAAAGTGTCGTTCTAAGTTACTTTTTTGCATATTGCAATGCTTTTGTCGCACAATAAACAAATACACCTACCTTGAAATTCTATAAAGAAAAAATCTATTTAGCTAAATTGCACTATAGGAATATTTTTTGAACTAGGGTTTTTTTATTTTTTTGCCTCTTTTTTTAAAAAATGGAGGAAGAAAGATGGAGAGGAAAAAAGAAAATTAACAAGTAGAATAAAAGTTTTAATAAAGCAGCAAAGACTGAAATAGAAGAATTTCTTTGGAGCATATACCTAAACAGATAAAGTTTTGTACTATCGACTGTTCTGCTTCTATTAGGTATAGAATTTTTAGCGAACGCCAATTGCCTTCTATGGTATTGGTATGAACTCCCGTGATTGGGTCTCTAAAGTGTAATGTATGATTAACCATATGGTGTTGGCTAAATAAAGTACCTAAAGAATTATAGGCTCTCCTCATGTCACTATGTATGATACTTTTTGTGTTTACATATTTTAATAAAGTTTTGTTAGAGTTTCATTATCCCTTTTTGATGTGTACAAGTATTATTTTACGTTCCAATGTACGTTCGGTCATTCCAAAACACGGCTAAAGTAAGCATTAGCTACAAAAAATCGATATAGGGTTTTTTTGTTTTTTTTTTGCCCCTTTTTTTTAAAAATGGAGGAAAGAATTCGGACAAGAGAAGAATTGGAGATCATATATAATGATCTAATAATTAAGAAAAAAAATAAAAAATGTAGCGTCTGTAATCAAAAAAAAATGAAGCAAAGAAGTCTCATAAGGTGTCCATTAAGCTCATGTAAAAACACAATTTCAATTTGGAATGAAACTTTATTTCAGGATTCTAGGCTAAATCATATCAAAATATTACAAATACTAAATTTATGGATTCTAGGTTATACACGTAAGTCCATTTCTCATGTCTTAGGTTGTACTAAACCTTCAATATCTTCCGTGCTAAAAAGTTAAAACAAATGAGTCTTTATGATAAGTATTTATCTAATATAGTGACTAATGGAGGCGATAATACTATAGTGGAAATTGATGAGACTAATATTGGGAAGAATAAATACAATAGGGGAAGTTAGTAAAAGGATGTTGGTGTTTTGGAATGGTTGAACGTACCATCCAACGTAGAATCATAGTAGTATATATCAAGAAAAGAGACAAAAGAACACTTACTGAACTTCTTTTAAAATATGTAAGTAGAAGCAGTATTATATATAGCTATATGTGGAGAGAGTATCATTCTTTAAATACAATATTTAACCAACATCATATGGTTAATCATACATTACATTTAGAGATCCGAATACAGGAGTACATACCAATACCATAGAAGGTAATTTGAGATCTCTAAAACATTCTATACCAAATAGAAACAGATCATCGAATAGCTAAACTTTATTTATTAAGATATATGATCCATATAAACTTTACAACTCCAGTGTTTGAAGCTTTATTTAAATATTTATTCTAGTTTTTATTTTTGTTCCTTCCTCATCATTTTCTTTCCTCCATTTTTTAAAAAAAGGGGCAAACAAAACACCAAAATCCTTTCACTAGCTTGCCTCTGTGGTTATATTTTTTCCTATCTTCGTCTCATCAATTTCTACTATTATGTCCTCTCCGCCAATAATGGTCATTGATGACAAATACTTATCGTAAATGTTCATTTCTTTTAGTTTTTTTAATACTGTAGATATAGTTTTTTTCGAACAATGTAAAATTTGACAAATATACTTACTGGGATAACCAAGAATCCACAGATTAAGTATTTGTAATGGTAGTAAATGACAAGGTAAGAATTTTTAAAGAAAGAGTCATGCCAAATAGAAACTGTCTTTCGACATCCCTTCAAAGTACAAGTTAATAAATACTCTTTTTTACTTACTTTACGTATTTTACCTCCACTTTGATCACAAATATTTATTGTTTTTTCTCTTATCAGTTCATTATATATAGTTTTTAATTCTTCTCTTGTTTTGATTCCTTCCTCCATTTTTCAAAAAAAAGGGGCAAAAAAAATAAAAAAACCCTAGTTCAAAAAATATTCCTATAGTGCACTTTAGCCATCTATTTCCCATGAATTATTAAATTGATTTTTTCTTTTTTTTTTTGAAGGTTCCATTAGCATGTTTTATGGCATAATTATTGTCAAAATAAAATTTGAAGTGCTTTATAATTGAAATATATATATTTATTGTTATAATCATCATATGTAAGAAAATTTTTGTTGAAAGGTCTTTTTGCTTAACGAAAAGTACATCAACTCCTTATAATGTACTCCCAATATTTAGCATTAAAAATGTAATTGACGAAATTTTTTTCAAAAAATTGAAATTATAAATTTTAAATTTCTTCTCAATGCGAAAAATAAAAACGGGCACACCAAATTATTGAAACGGCGGACCTGCGCCCGCGGGCGCTTCGTTGTCGACCCCTGGCATAGCGAATAGTCTGTCGAGAATGGCAATTTTGAGCGAAATAAAAAACGCCAAAAGAGAAAAAGTATAAGGAAACAGTAAAACAGTTTATAACAGAAGAAAAAGATGAAAATAACAGGTACATAATAGATAAGAACAAAAGTTTGGAATTTATTAAATATATACATGAACTCGGCGGACACGTAGATAGAAAAAAAATATAGCAATATTTACAAATATTATAAGATAGACAATATTAAAGTTAAAGTCGCCGAAGTGTGCAAGGGTTGCATAAAATGCAACTTTTTTAAGATACAAACCGAAAGAAAGAAACAGAATATTAAAATGTATTCAAAAAAAATGTTTGATAAAATATCGACGGATACTCACGGACCGTTTAATTTAGAAGAGATAAAACACGACAGTACACCGGAAAAAGGTTATTTTATTACCATAACTGATATATATTTTAGAGTAACGGAAATTATTTCACATAAAGTGCTATTGGTGAAGAAGTAGCTTCATGTTTTAAAAAATGGATTAAAAAGTATGAGAAGCCGAGATCTATTATCTCAGACAATGGGACGGAATTTAGAAATAGTGTAGTAGAGAAATATCTTTTAAAAAACAACGTGAAACAGATATTATCCCTCCATATGCACCGTACGCCAACGGAATCATTAAGCTATCAATAAGACAATTTCTGAAGTAATTAAAATGACAGAAAATAAGGATATAAAGAAAATCACAAAGCGAATCATTTTTAGATTGGCCGAAAACATTAATCGAGGATTAGGAATATCCCCCAACTCACTTCTACGCGGATACAACTTCTTCGATTTAGATCAGAAACAAAAACATATAGAAACACGGATAAAGAAATGGTAACTGTTGGAAAATATCATGTTGGACAGGAAGCATATATAAAGAATCATAATCAGAAATTAACAAGCCAGGTATACACAGGACCCTATAAAATAAAGGAAATAGGTAAAATGTAAAGATGGATCAAGGTTGACAACATAAATGATTGGATCCATGTGAGGAATATAAAGCCTTGAAAGGGGCAGGATGTGGTATCCTACCACATAATTTTTACATTTTTTATTTATCTCAATATTTAACAAAAATGTATTTTCTAGAAATTATTTTTTATAAATAAAAAATATTCAAAGAAGGGTACGACAAAAATAGAAATGAACAAGAATAATTATAACAACAACAAAGGCAACATGGGAACCACAAAGATGAGTTCTACCATTAATAAAACATTTAGGAAACAAATTTACTTATGCTTCCTGTTGGAGCAATATTTCGGTTTTGGCTATCTCACTAGAGGGTACCACACATATTAATTTATAATAGTATTATTGTTTTAATTTTTGATTGGGGTTTTATTTAATATTTTAATTTCACACTAGCGCATGCATTCTTTTTTTTATAACGCTATCAACTTGATTCGTTCTTCGTTGTTTTTTTATTTGGACTTCTCCCTGTGCTGGTGAATTTAAAAAAGAAAGATCATGGTTTCTAAAAAAAAGTAGAAATTCCATTTAAGCAAAACTTAAAATGAAAATTGAATCACACCAACCTCAAAACAATAATGGGGTATCTTCTAAATGTTTTAGGTTCAATTGTTTTATGCTTATTATACACATTTTAATGAGTAATATGATTTCGTTTTTTTTTGTGGAAATGTTAAAAAATTCTAAAAGATGTTCTTATGATATATTGGATTTAAGTTTTATATAACATACTTCGAATAAAAATTTATAAAAATATAGTACATGCTCTTAAAAAAATCTATTTGAGCGTCTCAACTAGATTAAATCGTAATTACACGATGAGTATAAAGTAATAAAAATGGTATGTTATAAAACACGAAAAAAATGAAACCTCCATGTAACATTATTGGTGTAATATTGTAGAAATAGATTTATAGAAAATTTAATGCCAGTATTGACTTTATAGCCACAAAAATGGGTTTGTATAAAAATAGAAAGTTTAATCAGAGTTTGTTAATCCGCTAAAGAACCGACTTTTTGTTAAAATGATCTAAAGGTGGAATTAATCCAAATGTATCATATTACAATTTGTTAGTACAAAAAACTATACTATAATGCCAATGCTTTTAAGTCTCATAATATGATGTATGGGCTCTAGGGCCCATTCCCGGGTATTTTTCTTAAAGGGAGACCCTTTAAAAAAAAATTATAGAAAAAAAAAAGAAATCTTAATGATTTATTTCGAATTAAAAGATTAAGAGAAATTAAAATGCGTCTTTATAGGCATTGAAATCATGAGTTTTTAAATTTATTCTCCTCCAAACATATTCTTCTATATACACCCGGCATTGAATAACCTGGTGTTATTTTCCTCGTTTTGATGTCAGATTTATAATGAGATCACTCACATTCTATTAAATTAGTGTGGTCCCCATCAGCATTGGTAAATCCTTCCTCATGATTCACGATTTTATGTACTCCGCCAATTTTAGCAACAGCGTATGTGTAAGATCTGTGCCCATCAGTTTTTATTACAAACTTAAGGCTACTATTTATAGAGAAAAAATCGAAGAAAGTTTTCTTTTTTCTGTTTGGGATAACTTTAAGAACTAGTTTTCTAGTTTTTGCTTCAACTGCAATAATTATCCAAGTGGCTTTACTAATTGAATCATACATTTCAGATAGTGACTTTATAAGTTTTCCTTTTATGATAACACTCTCATCCACTTGTATTGAGTGCTCTGGCTTCAATTTCTCCCACGTTGTCATGTTAATGCAGTTATCATTTCTATAATACTCCTTTTAATTCTTTTTATGAGTTTTAATAAAATTGAAGGGTACATGACCGTTTGGAACCCGCTTTGAAAATTTAAAGGACCCGTTTCAAAAAATGGCAAGATTGACAAAAACAAATTTTGTTGAAGAAGATGAGCTTTTTAGTGATAAAATGTTTTTAAACATAAAAATAAATGAAAATTTTATTTTGGAAACGCTATATGATGCTGAGACAGCGTGTATCTTTCTGGCACGAAGTTTATTAATAAAAAACAACTTTTTTTGGGAGCTATGGCAGTCTGGTGGCCAAAAATCCCTTAAAAGGAATATTTAAAAAAATCACCCCAAAAATGAAAAGTCAAGAGGAAAAACTTTTTGAAATTTTTTTAAAATACATTGAAAAAACAAGCAAAATATGTATAAAATGTGGTTCTTCAAGTAAAAAATATAATGAAAAATTTATTTTTAGATGTACTTGGTCTAAATGTAGAAGTAAATGGTCTTTATTAAAAAACACTCCATTCTACAATAACAAGCTTGGAATTAATACTATGTTATTAATTATTAAATTATGGTCTGTTAATGTAAAGTATAAAGCTATTGCGGAATTTCTTGGAATTAGCATTAAAAGTGTAAGAAAAATCATTTCTTTAACAGTAAATTCCATCGAAAATTCTGTTTACGTTGAAACAGGTATAATAGGAGGACCTGGGATTGTTGTGGAAATAGATGAAAGTAAGTTTGGTAAAGTAAAATACCATAGAGGCCATAGAGTAGAAGGAGTTTGGATTTTCGGGATGGTAGAAAGAACACCTCAAAGGAAAATTGTGTTTGTTCCTGTTGATGATAGAAGAGCTTCTACACTAGAAGAACTTTTAATTAAATATGTTCACCCAGAATCTATCATACATAGTGATTGCTTCTCTTCATATTCTAGGTTGTGTTTAATTTTTCAACAACATAAGACGGTTAATCATTCAAAAGAATTTGTTAATAAAAATAATTCATGCCATACAAATACTATCGAAGGTAATTGGAGTGCTGTTAAAAGTGAAACTTCCATAAGGCATAGAACAAAAAAATTAATAAAGAGTTCTTTGGTAAGATTTATGCTTAGAAGAAATTTTGAAGGGGATTTGTTTGAAAAAATTATTAAAATGATTTTTAAGTTTTTATTTTTCTTCCTCTTGACTTTTCATTTTTGGGGTGATTTTTTTAAAAATTCCTTTTAAGGGATTTTTGGCCACCAGACTGCCCTTTAACCCTTTTTTTGTACTGTATGCATCTCTGAAAGGCCAATGAAATTGATTAGAAGAATAATACTATTGGACAAATATGTTTGGAATTGTACAAAACCTTGTACGGCTTATAAATCTGTGAGAAAGGACTCTATTTTAAAAATACCAAATTAAGTTTTTATAAAATTATAAGAATGATATATAAGCATATCAAAAGAGTTTCCTTCCTCGATATAGCAAATGATCTTGATCTAGACAGAAACCCCGTAAGTACATATGGTTTGCTCTGCAGAGATCGCATAATCGAGGAAGTGACCAATAATAGTCAGAGGTTAGGAAGTAATGATGAGTTCGGCATTCCTAAAGTAGTGGAGATCGGCGAGAGTCTATTCTTTCGTGCCAAATATAATCGTGGTAATCATACCACAGGCCAGTGGTATGTAGGAGGAGTTGAAAGAGGATCTAAAAAAGGTTTTCTTCTCCCTGTAGCTAGTAGAAATACTGCTACTCCTCTTGAGGTAATACAAGATAATGTATTGCCTGGTTCTATTGTGATCACTGATCAATGAATAACATATGGTGCTGCATTTAGAAAAATCACAGGGATGGAGCATGGGACTGTGAATTACTCTATCAATTTCGTAAATCCTAACGATCACGAGACACATACTCAACAAATTGAAGGATTTTGGTCTCTTTCGAAGAGAGATATTCGGTCTAGACATGGAATAAACGAGGACGAGCACTATGAGTATCTTTTACAGTTTCTATGGTCTTATCAAATACCTAAAAACCAAAGAATTAATCGACTTCTTTCATTATTCAAAATAAATCGTTAAGTCTCTTTTTTTATAATTTTTTTTATTTTTCCCTTTTTTGAAATTTTCAAAGCGGGTTCATTTTCCCAAAGCGGGTTCCAAACGGTCATGTACCAACAGAAGTATTTTTATTAATATTATATTCATAATGTTTTCCAGCCATGAATATATTATAAATTAATATTCGCTTGTATCTATCTTTGGACTTGAAATTTTTAGCCCCTCAAAAACTGATTTGGATTTTCGACATAATAAGCTAGAACATCTGAATCGAAAACTGTTCGAATATGAAATGTCCTGTTCCTAAACCATGCTCTCGTAACATTTTGAGCATGTTTTAAATCCTTCAAGTGAGCTATGGCCATTGAATAAAGGCCATGGCCGCTTCATTAGAAGAAAAAATGCTAGATCTCGAATTTTTTGGTCCTTCTTTAAAATTATTCATTTTTTAGGGATTGTAAAAATTTCACAGTTTAGGGCCTATTCCTGGGAAATGCCATCTTTTTTACGTTCATTGCCCTGGAATAGGCCCTAGCGCCGATGTATGCCCCGGTCTCTACGAAATATATCAATAAATATATCGCAGGTCCCATTAGATGCGAATTATAACTAAAAATTTAATTGCTATATTACTGTACATAACGAATCGTCAATAACAAAATACAATTTGATGATTTAAAATTAATATATCAATTCTAAATCTTCCATAACTCATAAAATTTTACGTCTAATAATACGGAGACCTTTTACAACAAAAAGATGATTATATAAGTATATAAGCCAAAAAAAAATAAAGATGATTATGATAAATTTTAATTAAAAATAGGCTAAATTCCAAATTTGTTAGATTAGAATTATTATGTTTATTCGAGTAATTATAAAAAAAAAATTAATTAATAATGATTTTCATAAAAATAAATAATGCATATTTCACGCTTGTAAACGACATGAGTTCTTTACAAAGACACATTATTATAAGATTCAAATTCAAACTTTAAGTCATTACTTTAATAGTAATATATCAGAAAAAAAAGAAGTGTTAAAGAAAAGTGTTTTTTTTGTGTATTGAGAAAATATGTTACACTAAGTATTTATTTAATTTCTAAATCTTATGAGATGCAATTGAAGCATTTCCCTATCTTTATTACATACTTCTTTAAGTACTAACTTTCTACCTGTTGTGTCTACGTGATACATCTTATGATTTATCATTACAAATAATAAATCATCGTCAGTGATATATGGGCATACGATGCTTGGAACTGAGTTTACTAGTAATTTGATAGAGTAGGAATGGATCATATAATTTTCTAGGAATTTTCAACAGTTTACAATCACATTTGTCAATGACTATTTCTTTTTTGTGTGCTGATATGTGTGTTCATTTTCTGCTAAAGAAATGTTTCCATCTTCGACTGTCTTAAATTCAATAGATTTTGATTTTATTGTCGTCGTTTTATTTTTTCTTTCTTCATCGGCATAAAAAAATTTTTGAAAATATTCATTATGTTCGATAGTAGGAGGTACTAAGCAATTATCTATTTTTACGTCACAAGATTCTTCCGAGATCTGAATATAAATGTCCGAAGAAGACTCGCTTTCATGTCTTGATCCATGAGATTCTTCGTGGTGTTCATTATCACAACATGATCTTGTAGATAAGCAATATGGGCGATTATCACAAGGTCGTCGCTTATGGTAATTATCATTGTATGACTTTTTATCAATACAACATCTTTTTGTTTTAAAACAAGGATGTTTATAATCATAACTGCGGCACGGCCTTTTATTTAAATGACATCTACAATTATTTTTACGATCATTGGTGCAAGCTCTCGGTCGTGTCTGTTTACAGCACGATCTCTTGTCTTTGTAACGCAATGAATCTTTATATCTTTCAAATTGACAGGGCGCTGATTCTTGAGTTAGAAAACACTTTTTGGATTCTGTCATTTTAGCTTCATGATCTTTAATGCTACAGAATGATGTTGTTTCTTGCGTATTACAACACGACATGGAAGGTTGACTTATTATGGTATTACAAAAATTATTGACTAGCATCTGATTGCACGAGCATGGACTTTAGCCCTTTTATCTGTACTACAACAGGTCTTGGATTCTACATTCTTTGTTCCGCAACATGATTTAGATCTCTCTTCCCTAATAGCACAACATTCTTTAGTAGATTCACCTAGTATTTTTGGTCTACATGGACAACCTCCTATGCACATTGCGTATTTACTACTGATTCTGTCTTTGATGTATGGGACAAGAGCTCCATTAGAATACAATACCATAGTCTCTGGGCAATCTTCCCACCCAAACACATAAGCCTTTTCAATGTTCATTTTATTCAATAAGTTTACCATGGCATTGATATTTGTAGAATTAGCTACAACCCCTCGTCTACCTACAGCCTTGCAATTTTCTTCAGGTATTTAATCGCATGTTCCTTCTGCAATGACAGCAGTAAATGGTCATATTGTTTTAATGAAAAGAATAAGCAAGTTCAAGAAAAACATATAGAGGTTCGATTGGTTAAGTTCTCGACTTGCCCCCCCTTACCCTAAAAAAACAAAAAAAATTATTCCACAATTGTAAAATCTATTTCAGGAATAATATCATATGCTACGATACTAAAATTGCCTATTTCAAAAAATTCTAACATTTTATCTAATAGATTTTCACGATATATTAATTTGAATCTATTAATGTAAATCTTTCTTACAAGATTCATAATAGTACTGTAGGAAGTGCTACACATGTCAAATATATGGTGTCATTGTTTTGACATATTTGACATGTCGTTTCTTTAAATATTTTATAATAATTAAACCCATGTTTTTATCCCAACAATTTGGCGACAATGTCAAAAACTTTCTCATTTTCAGAAATGAAGAGAAAGATGATCCACAGCAGTTCTTGGAGGACTTGCAGGATGTGGGGAGGGTGATGGAATACAGTGAGAGTAAACTTGTACTCCTTTTCAGAATGTCGTTAGAGGAAGAGGCGAGGGATTGGTTGATAGCGCAGCCAATTGGTCTTTCACTTGAAAGACTGAAATTTTTGTTTCAAGAAAGATTTGTGGGTCCTATGGCGATGAAAGTGAGTATAGATAAACTTTCCGCCCTTCAATATCATGGTGGATCGCTCATCAACTATCTAGATAAAATGGCGGGATTGGCGCGCAGGGCGAATGTTCCGGAAGGCGTATTGATTGCCTTTGTACTAAAAGGAATTCCGAACCATTTAGCAAATTCGATCTTAATAAACAACAAGGACTCATTATCTTGGGAGTACTTATATAAAGCCATAAGAAATGTTTTGGAAGTGGATGATACAAGTCATAAAGAAATTTTGCGTGGAGGTTATGTGGATGTAAAAGCGATTAGCTGCAAGGACCACGATAGAAAGATTTGGACTTCGAAAAGGAACAAAGAAAAGAGATGTTTTATTTGCGGAAAGAAAGGCCATATAGTAGCACGGTGTAAATTTAATAGTTACCGTAGAGATATTATCGAAGTCAAGAAAAGTCAAGAGGAAGAAGGAGAAAATAAGAAGGTGGATGTAAAGGAATTTATTTATAATTATTCTGTTACAGAGGTCAAGGATTATAGGACTACTCTCAAAGAAGCGTCACTAAATGATGGGGAAGTTAAATTTAAAGTGCTTATCGATACTGGTGCTGATATAAATTTAATTAGACCAGAGTTTTTGCCAAATAAAACCGTTGTTAATCGTTCTAAACAACAGCTTAGGCCAGCCAATGGATCGAAAATAAGGATCATTGGAGAAACAGTAGTTAAAATAAAAATTGAGGGTATGATATTTGAAGATAAATTCATTATTACTAGGGATATCACAATTCCCTGCATTATAGGAAAGGGGTTACTCAACATGTACAAGATAAATTTAAAATTTGGAAATAATAAAATGGAAATTGAATCTGGACTCTTGGCAAAGGGAAAAGCCATAGGATATCATAAAATTATCACAAAGGATGATAACACAATACTATCTCAATTATATAAATTGGGGGGGAGCAAAAGAGGATATTGCGTCCCAAATAGTGAAAGAGTATCTAAAACGTGGAATAGTTAGACCTAGTGTAAGCGCATGGAGAAGCCCGATAATTATAGTCCCAAAAAAGAACGGAGACCACAGATTATGTGTGGATTATCGAAGATTAAATGATGCGACTATTAGAGATGCGTATCCAATGCCCCGTGTAGAAGAGTTCATCAATGCTTTAGAGGGTGCAACATACTTTACTAAATTAAACGCTGAATCGGGCTATCACCAAATAGATATGGCGCCGTGTGATATTGAGAAGACAGCCTTTGCCTGTAGAGAAGGCTTATTTGAATTTACAAAAATGCCATTTGGACTTGTTAATGGTCCAGCTACATTTCAGCGGGTGATGAATAACATATTGAGGGAATTTTTGTTTAAGTTTGTGGTAGTATATTTGGATGATATACTGATTTATAGTAAAACTGAAGAAGATCATAAGAAAGATGTCCAGATGGTATTAGAGAAGCTCAAGTCGGTAGGACTGAAACTTAATGAGGATAAATGCGAATTTAATAAGACCGAATTAAAAATTTTAGGTCATGTGATATCAAAAGAGGGAATAAGTATGGACGAAGAAAGAGTTAGGAGCATTCAACAGTTACCAATTCCTAAAAATAAGAAGAAATTACAATCTTTGTTGGGGCTGTATAATTATTGCTCTAAATTTATTAAAAACGGCCATAAAGTGGTTAGCCCACTATTCGATATAATAAGACTTAAGAATGAGGACGCTGATAACTTTTGGAAAAAGCGGAGATTGATAAAAATTACTGCAAGGCAGTCGAAGAGGTAAAACAGGCTATGAAGAGAACAGCCTTGTTGACAATACCAAATTTAAAGGATAAATTTATATTGACTACGGATGCATCGAATGAGGGATGTGGGGCCACATTGGCTCAGATGGTTGAAGGGAAAGAAAAGATTATTTCCTATTACAGCTCTTTACACTCCAAGACAGAAAAAAACTATTCTACTACTGAGCAAGAATTGCTAGCAGTTATAAAATCGATTCAAAACTTCAGAGAATATTTATTATTGGGGAAATTTACTCTAAAAACGGATCATCAGGCTTTAAAATATTTATTTAAGTCCAGAAATGTAAAAGCTAGGTTGGCTAGATGGTCATTACTGCTACAAGAATATGATTTCGATATTGAATATATTACAGGACCATCGAACTATACAGATCACCTAAGCAGAGATTTTAAAAAACAGGAGGAGAACGTTTCAGAAATAAGTTCAATACAAAGGAAAATAGTTAAAAAAGAAAGGACAATAGTGCTATTAAAGTTTTACCATGATTTATTAGGTCACGGATCAAAACAAAATATGAAATATAATATTGGTCGAAAATTTACCTGGAAGAATATGAGTAGAGACATAGAAAAATATGTAGATAATTGTGAAATTTGTCAGAAAGAAAAACCTCAGAGAAAATTTAGAGATATTGTACCATTAGTAACAAAGACAATAGGAGAAATCTGGGAAGTAGACATAGTAGGGCCCTTGAGAGAAAGCGTGCAAGGATATAAATTTTTATTGACAATGATTGATCACTTTTCGAAAATTGCAGAGGTGGTGCCGATTTATACAAAAGATATAATACGGTTATTTATCTGATAGATAAACATATAGTCAGGAAGTATGTTATTCCAAAGGCCATTTTATCTGATAATGGTAAAGAATTCAAAAATAATATCTGTGATGAATATGCGAAGACCAAAAAATTCATCTGGAAATATGGTTCCCCTTACAAACCTACAGCCACGGGGCTTGTTGAGAGGTTTAACAGAACAATAGCCATAAAATTAAGGAAGATTATAGAATTCGGGAAATTTGATTGGGCAAAATGTGTCCCTAAAGTAGTCAGAGCCTATATGCAATCATATCATAGGGCTATAGGGTGTGCACCAATAGAACTCTTAACAGGAATAGTTCCAAATAAGATAGATATACAAGAAGGAATGCATCTAACAAAGGATAAGAAAGAGTTTCAGAAGCAGGCGATTAAGAACTTGGAAGTTTACAGACAAGAATATGACACGGGTAAAAAAGCTAATTCTGTTGATAAAGAGGCCATTAAGGTGGGAGATAGAGTTTGGTATTATTTAATTTTACCGTTTAGAGGAAAACTCGAACCAAAATGGGAAGAAAAAGGAGTGGTAGTAGATAAAAAATTTCATTCATTTAAGTTTTATTAGATAGTGGGAAGATTGTTACAGCAAGCCGAAATCATGTTAAGCTTTTAAAGGAGGGGTAGTGTAGGAAGTGCTACACATGTCAAATATATGGTGTCATTGTTTTGACATATTTGACATGTCGTTTCTTTAAATATTTTATAATAATTAAACCCATGTTTTTATCCCAACAAGTACCATGACTAGTTCCGCTTTTTCTTAGTTTTCTTTTAATAACCGACCACATTCCCTCTATAATCTGAGTATGCGCACCAGTTATATTATCAACAAAATTTTAGCTGTGATTCACAATCAAATGTAGATACTCATATTCTACACAGATTGTTTGAATATCACTATAGCCGCGCCAACAATCTATCACAATTGTGGTCTCCCTGAGCAATTTTCTTGTGATTAATTCAACAAGAGTAGCTCTTGTTCTATTTTCTACGATTTCGAAGAAAGAAGAATTCGCATCCCCTCTCACAACGCCTCCAACTGCCCATACTTGATATTAAAGAACCCTTCCCGCATGGTTTTTACTTTTTACAAGTAAAGTTTCATCAATTTTAACAATACAACCGACGCCGTCAATCGTTTGATTGTTTATATATGTTGAATAGGAGACGTACACGGCGTTATTAAAACGAGTAAACCATCTTGATACCGTACATTTACCAATATCAAGTTCTAACGTGGCGGCCAAATTACTTGAAACCATTACCCATTCGCAAATCAATATTAAAAGATCCTCAATAGGCAATTTTGTGTTCTTAAAAACGCTTTGTTTCATTATGGTTCCTTTGTTAGAACATTTTGTACCATCACGTCTTAAATAACAACGATAGTTTTCAGTGTTGGTCCAGATTTTGAGTCATTGGTACATTGCATTTATTGCGCATAAGGACCCTCAAAATGTTTCTTGCAATTAAAAATTGCATTAACTCATTTTTTTTATAGATGAGTTTTCTAAATTTTTTTATTCTCGTTATGGGTCAAATAATTTGTTTTTTTATTTTCCCCCTTTTTTTTATTTTTTTTAGGGGTGGGGGGGGGGGGTAAGTCGAGAACTTAACCCCCTTTTTAATTAAATAATTTATGATGAAACCACTTGCATTGGATTGTACTCGTTTTTTATCAAAATTAGGTGTCGCATAATCTTAAGACAGTTTTTGTTTTGGAGGGAAAAGTTCCCTCTAAAAAGTTTAAGAAAGGCCTATTTTATTTGCCTTTAATGAGTAAAGGTTTGCCACTGACTGAATTAGAAAAATCCATGATAATATATATGAACAAAAAAAATCAATTTCTCAAATAAGTAAAGATTTAAAGAGATCTAGAACAGTAATCGGTAGTTTTTAAAAGATCCTGCTATTTATGGAGTTAAAAGATCTACTGGAAGACCAAAAAAGCTTTTACTAAGAACAAGAGCAAGAGTAATTAAACTTGCTTGAGGAAAAAACAAAACAGCAAATTCAATAAAAGGACAACTAGATCTTAAGGTGCATAAATGTACAATATTAACTGTATTAAAAAACGAAGGAAAGTTGACAAGAAGAAAAATAAAACGAAAGCCGTCTTTAACAAAAACTCATAAAAAAAACAGAATCAGGTTTTCAGGCAAATATGAAGATCTAGAAGAAGGATGGAAAAATGTAATATTTGTAGATGAAAAAAGTTTAATTTGGACGGTCCAGATGGATATTCCTACTGTTGGGCTAGTTTAAATATTAAAAAAACATTCTTTATGCGCAGAGCCATGGGCGGACCGTCGGTTATGATTTGGGGCTGTGTTAATTACAGCGGGAAATCGGAATTGGCGATTATTGAAGGAAATATAGACAGTAATAAATATCAGAACATACTTGATGGTTATCTTATTCCCTTTATTATTCAACAGAATCTTGTGGATCCTATTTTTCAGCAGGATAATGCAAGACCACATGTTTTAAAATCAACATAAAACTGGTTTGTAAGCAATAATATTGAATATGTTCTGGCCTGCACTTTCTCCAGATTTAAATCCGATTGAAAATCTTTGGGGAGAACTTTCCAGAATGGTTTTTGGTGATGGAAAGGTGTATGATGATATTGATTCATTAAAAAAAAATCAATCAACGAAAACTGGCATATAATAAGTCAAAGATATTGTCAAAAGCTAGTAGGTTCTATGGAAAAGAGACTTAAAATAGTTTTAAATAGCGATGGAGGCTCAACAAAATATTTAACCTTTTATATTCTAAATTCTCTTAAGATTATGCAACACCTAATTTCAATAAAAAACTAGTACAGCACAATGCACGTGGTTTCATCGTAAATTTTTTAATTAAAAAGATTTAAAAGATGCAAATACTTGAAAAAATGATTTTATTGTGATGTTTAAGCCATTAAACACGCTAGTATAATCGAAAAATAGGGGGTGCCTTAAGATTATGCAACGGACTGTATATATGCGTATTTATTAGTTTATATGATTTATTTTTTCTTTAAGTAAATCAAAGCATGTCTTCTTTATGAAGATTTTAAAACAGAATCATTCTAAAAGTTTCTAGTGTAACCGTGGGCGTTTCACGATGCTACATTCTAACATGAAAATAAAATTAATAAATGTATACTAATTAGTAAAAATTTTTATTATAATGATTAAATATTTTAAAAACTCTCCGAAACAATCTATATTTTAATTACAATAAAATCTAAAAATATATACAAGTCTTTAAGTATCAGCAATATTTCTAATTTTTTTGGCTAATGGAAAGTATAAAATATATATTTTATTTGGGTATAATATTCGGCTTATTAATTACTTTTCACAAGATACGCTTACAGTCTCATCTGGCAGTTCCAGGACTTCCTTCCGAGATTCACTCATTGGGCTCTCGAAGACCCCTCCCTGATCTGTATCAAGCCCATGTCTGGCTGGCATAGTTAGGCTTTATAAAGTCATTTTAAGGACTCTTGACTGTATATATGCTTCTGTTCTGGGTTCTAATCTGAGCACTTTGATATGCGTACGGTGAAAATTAGTCACTATTCCATCCCACTTCATCACATAAGGAATAATTTTCAGCTTGTATTTGTAGAGAGAAGCCACATGATTTGCGAGCAAGTCGTATTTATGTTTCTTTTCTGTTTCTACTGCATGGAGGTTGTTAAAACTTGTGATTCCAACTTCTAAAACGATCACTTCTTTCCTCAACTTGTCTATAATTAGTATATCAGGCTTGTTATACTTTATTTTAATACTTGAATATATCCTACTGTCGACTCGTATCTCAACATACTCATTAGCTACACATTCCTGGACTGAATGATTTCTAATTCTTTTGGCATGGGATATGGAAAGTATAAATGTATATTTGTACATGAGAGAGATAATGAACACGAAAAAAGGGGAAATTGACATCTCATAAAACCTATTAAAATAACACATGTAGTATATGTAAGTAGAATGTGAACTTTTTTATTCTAATTAAAACCTTTATTACATACATGATTTAAATTTTTCTAAAGGGTATCTATCTGCATATATATATAAAAGTACAAAATACAAAACGAAAAAATCAAGAAAAATATACATAAATATTAGTGCAGTGAAATTAATTGTATTGAAATAATAGAAATTTCTATATGGTAACAAATAATATATAAGTATTTTTATGTATTTAAAACATTCAATTATATGATTATTGCCGTATCAACACATAGAATAAATAGATTTTGAATTAAACAAATCAGAATATAATTTTTGTATAAATCAATAACAAAGATTTTTTGAATTTTTAGATGAATTCTTATTTTTGAATTACATCGAGGTACATTAGAAAGAATATAATTGTGGATAAAAAACAACCAATACCCTATTGGAAAATAATACTGTATAAAAATACAACTTTTTAATATAATATAAAACGAAATTTAAATATCATGAAGATTTTATATCTATTACAATTAATACGAGAGAGCGATTATATAAATGTATCGAGAATAAACACAATTTCTATTAAGAATAATAGCAAAATCTCATAAGTGCGTATGTATGAATTTTACATTGAAATTATCTAAAAATTATATATTCATATAAAAATGTAGATATTATCGCAGTCAATCAAATACTGATCAATCATATTCTCACAAATTGGCAGATTTTATTAGCTACAAAAAGTATTTAAAAAAATTTCAAAAAGAGGGCATGGAAAATAAGAATAAAGAAATTGACATATTTCAAATAAATAACATCTTATAAAGTCAAGATACTTATATTATATAATTATATAATTTTTTGCATAATTTAATGAGAATTTTTAAAAAAATAAGCTTGAATAAAAATTGTGATGTTTATAAAAATTATGTTATGTCGAAGTAACATCCAGATGATCACGCTACAAAGCATTTCTTTGGACTAGCGCAGGTTAGGTTATGAAGCTGATGTTGAAAGGACTATGGAGACGAGAAGCAACCTACAAACAGGAGACGTCACCGGAACCTATCCTTGTTAAACTATAAATATAAATTACAATAAGCATTCCCTAATTAGATTCATTTATTTTTATGTCGAAATATAACTATATCCTAACGAAATCTTATGGTAGTATAACATAGAATTTTGCGACCCAATATAGGATATTATAAAATTAGTTATAACATCTTGATCTTAAGATATCTCATGATTTTACGAGATCAAAATTACTTTTAATAAAAAATAGTTTAAGAAAAACTTACTTCTAATATATGATAATATTGGCAAACCTGTTCATGAGATGTTAAGACCACTTTCAATTAAAACGAAATGGTTAAGTTCTCGACTTACCCCCCCCCCCCCCACCCCTAAAAAAAATAAAAAAAAATAAAAAAAGGGGAAAAAATAAAAAAAAATAAAAAAAGGGGGGAAAAATAAAAAAATAAATTATTTGACCCATAATGAGAATTAAAGAATTTAGAAAACTCATCTATAAAAAAAATGAGTTAATGCAATTTTTAATTGCAAAAAACATTTTGAGGGTCCCTATGTGCAATAAATGCAATATACCAATGACTCAAAATCGGTCCAACACTGAAAACTATCGTTGTTATTCAAGACGTGATGGTAAAAAATGTTCTAACAAAGGAACCATAATGAAACAAAGCGTTTTTAAGAACTCAAAATTGCCTATTGAGGATCTTTTAATTTTGCTTTGCGAATGGGTAAAGGGTTCAAGTAATTTGGCCGCCACGTTAGAACTTGATATAGGTAAATGTACGGTATCAAGATGGTTTACGCGTTTTAATAACGCCGTGTACGTCTCTTATTCAACATATATAAACAATCAAACGATTGGCGGCGTCGGTTGTATTGTTGAAATTGATGAAACTTTACTTGTAAAAAGTAAAAACCATGCGGGAAGGGTTCTTCAATATCAAGTATGGGCAGTTGGAGGCGTTGTGAGAGGGGATGCAAATTCTTTTTTATTTGAGATCGTAGAAAATAGAACAAGAGCTACTCTTGTTGAATTAATTACAAGAAAAATTGCTCCGGGGACCACAATTGTGACAGATTGTTGGCGTGGATATAGTGATATTCAAACAATCTGTGTAGAATATGAGTATCTACATTTGACTGTGAATCACAGCCAAAATTTTGTTGATAATATAACTAGTGCGCATACTCAGACTATAGAGGGAATGTGGTCGGTTATTAAAAGAGAACTAAGAAAAGGCGGAACTAGTCATGGTACTATTATGAATCTTGTAAGAAAGATTTACATTAACAGATTCAAATTAATATATCGTGAAAATCTATTAGATAAAATGTTAGAATTTTTTCAAATAGGTAATTTTAGTATTGTAGCTTATGATATTATTCCTGAAATAGACTTTACAATTGTGGAATAATTTTTTTTGTTTTTTTTGGGGGTAAGGGGGGGGGGTTAAGTCGAGAATTAAACGTTTTTTTATTTTTTTTTATTTTTTCCCCTTTTTTTATTTTTTTTTATTTTTTTTAGGGGTGGGGGGGGGTAAGTCGAGAACTTAACCAACGAAATATATGTATATATATATATATATCTGATTGTTATGTTAGTATCTTTCTATTAAGAAAATATTTTATATCTGATCGTATAATATATACTCGTTAAATCAGTAGTAGTTCAAAAAAAGTAAAAAAGGACTCAACATTTTAAACTAATATTTTTTTGTATATCTTTTATATAGAAACCTCATTAATAACAATTTCTAATATATATATATATAAAGTACTTTTTTGTTAAATATTTTGTTTTCGATATTTCTAAAATTTTATCCTTATACATCTGTTTTAAATAAAAAGTAAATTGAGAATTAGGAATATTTATAAATACTTCCTAATTAAAAATATTCGTTGTTTATATTATAGTGTTATAACACTAAATATGGTAACGTTTTGAATTTTACCATTTATTTATATCAGTATATGGCGGGACACAAAAAATTTAACAATTCTAAAAGTTTTCATAAATTATCTATTTAAATTCTCATAATCATAAATAATAAAACTAAAAAAATCATCAACATATTCTTGTTTACACATATCACACAATTCAATGTTTAGTTACACAATTCATCAGACTGATGCTCTATGAATAATATTAGTAAGTGGGATTATTTAAATACTCTAAAGGTCTAAAATTGCACCTTTATTCTACGTAAAACTGTTTCTAAATAATCTAATATTCATAAGTTTGATCTTAATTCTAATATCCCTTTTAATAATTGAATCATTTATTCAGATAATGGTAAACTTATATCTATAGAAGTTTCCGCATACATTCTTCTCAATGATTATGTAATAATCATACTTATGTTTGATTAAGCATTAATTAGGTATAAATGCGATCATTAAAACCATTATTTTCTACGGACTAGAAATATATGACCGGAGAAACCTTATGTTTATCAATCGATAGATTATATGACTAAATTTCAGTAAAGCTAATGTAGCGGAAGAGCTTCTATTATGATTATAGTAAAAAGCTGCAATTACAATTCTTGTGACAGCCCGTGTTTTTTCACTGTTAATGTAATTTTTTTTATTTTATGCTCATGATCTTATTTATCAGCAAATGATTATTATACAATTTAATACTTCAGAAATTTGAGTATACAACTGTATTCCAACTTTTCAACTTCTCGCGACACGTGGGATGCGCAAGCGCTATAAGGTCTTGTCCATTGAAGTTGGTATAACTAACGGTACTCAAATTTCTGAAGTATATAATTCGTATAATAATCATTTGCTGTTAAAAAAGATCATGAGCATAAAATATAAAGATTTTTACACTAGCAGAAAAAAAATTGACTGTCTTGGATTAGATATTGTATAATACTCTATTTTTTAAAATACTATATGTCACCGTTCAGACCGGACGCCCGTTCGGACTGGACGCCGGGGGTAAAAAATTAAAAAAAAATCTCTCCAGTCAGGGGCGAACCAGAAAATAAGAACAAATAAATGTTCGTCTTTAAGACAGCTCAAATTTCTTCTGATTTTTTGAGGGGGGAATTTTTGTTTTTTTTTTATAATAATGGGAGGGAATAATGAAAAAAGGAGAAAAATAAAATAAACAAAATTTTTAGTACTTTATTCATTACTGAGGTGGTCACGAGGGATGAACCCTCGTTGAAAGTAGGCCTCTAGCAAACTACTTGTAAACGGCTCCTTGGGCCTTGTTTGTTTATTATTTAAAAAATGTTTATTGTTGTTTTTCTGCATCTACTTCTTTCTTTTTGTTGGGGTCGAAAAATAATATTTTTTAAAAAAAATATTTAAGAAATTCCATTTTGGGGAAATGGAATTTTACATGTGGTTGTAATACCACATTCTGCCCCCTTAGAGTTTAATGTTCTTAATATGCGTCCATCCACTATTTCCTTTCAGTTTAATCCAGTACCCTTTATTGCCAACACATAATACCTTCTTCCTCTTGCTCCATTTTGGTCCTAATTTTTTAGCATTATATATTCTTTCCCTACAAATGTCTCCAACTTTTACCAAATAGATTTTTTCTTCTTTTAAGACACTAATATGATTGTAATCTCTCTGTAATGGGTCATAAATATTAAATCCATTAATGATTGAAAATGGAGAAGATTTTATCGTTCTATTATAATTGAAATTAATCGCATTTTCTGCCTTCATAACGACTTCTCGTATATTTAAACCTTTGTTGAAGCTCAGGGCGAATGAAATTGTTTTATTTATTGCTTCCGATACACCATTAGAGCTTGGTGTGTATGAGGGTATCAAGGTATGTAGTATTTTTTCTTTTATTAAATAATCTTTAGGGTTAAATTGCGATGTTACCCCCCCCCCCCCACCCCTAAAAAAATAAAAAAAAAGGGGAAAAAATAAAAAAAAGGGGAAAAAATAAAAAAAGGGAAAAAATAAAAAAAGGGGAAAAAATAAAAAAAAAGAGGAAAAATTATACCCCCTAAAATGAACATAAAGAATTTTCGAAAATTAATATATAAAAAAGAGGAATTATTATTATTTCTTCTTGAAAAAAATAAATTAAAGGTACCAATGTGCAATAAGTGCATGACTCCCATGACCAAAATTAGAAATAATTTGGACAAATATCGTTGTTACTTACGACGAAATGGGAGAAAATGCTCAAACGAAGGTAACATTTACAAAGAAAGCATTTTTAAAAGTTCTAGATTAGATATCGAAGATCTTTTAATTTTGCTGTGTGAATGGGTTAAAGGTGTAAGCAATGTTTCGGCTACTATCGAATTGGATATAGATAGTAGTACCGTATCTCGCTGGTTTACGCGTTTTAATAACGCTGTATTCTTATCCTATTTCAACTACATAAAAAACAAAACCATAGGAGGTTTAAACTGCGTAGTTGAAATAGACGAGACATTGCTTGTTAAAAGTAAAAACCATAACGGTAGAATCCTTCAATACCAAGTTTGGGCCGTTGGTGGAGTTGTAAGAGGAGACAGCAATTCTTTTTTTTTCGAAATTGTTGAAAATCGATCAAGAACTACTCTTGTCGATTTAATAAAACGGAAAATCGCACCTGGATCTACAATTATTACTGATTGTTGGCGGGGTTATGAAGGGTTTTCGGAACTATGTCTGGATTATAACTATTTACATTTAACTGTAAATCATAGCCAAAATTTTATAAATCCAACAACAGGCGCCCACACCCAAACAATTGAGGGAATGTGGTCTGTAATTAAAAGGGAATTGCGCAAAGAAGGAACAAGCCATGGTTCTTTAATGAATTTAATTCGAAAACTTTATATAGCTCGTTTTAGGTTAATTTATAGAGAATCACTACTTGAAAGAATGTTGTGCCTTTTTGAAGTTCAAAATATATGGTTGTTAAATTACGATTTGGCCCCTGAATTTGATTTTGAATTAGTTGAATAAATTTTATTTTTCCTCTTTTTTTTTATTTTTCCCCATTTTTTTATTTTTTCCCTTTTTTTATTTTTTCCCCTTTTTTTTATTTTTTCCCCTTTTTTTTATTTTTTCCCCTTTTTTTTTATTTTTTTAGGGGTGGGGGGGTAACATCGCAATTTAACCATCTTTAGTTGTGTTACTTATAAACTGGCGTCCCCTGTCTGAAATTATAGATGTTGGTTTCCCAAAAGTTGTAATCCAATTTTCAAAACATCTTAACACCGAGTCTGAATTTATAGTGTATAAGAAATAAAGTTTAGTATATCGGGAATATATATCCGTCATGGTAAGGATATATCCTACCTCTTTCCTTTCTGAAATAATAAAATTATCAAGACTAAAAGGGCCGAAAATATCGGTACTTACCTTTTCAAATTTTCTTTGTGCTACTATATTGCCAGTGATATATTTTTTAGGATGCTTATTTTTATAAATTCCACAAATTTTACATTTGCTAATGGTATTTCTTATTTCTTTAAAGATTCGTTTTATATAGTAATAGCGCTTTATATTGTAATATAGGGTAGAAATTCCTCTATGAAGTCCAAATTCATGCATAAATGATATAAATTTTTTTACTTGGTTAAATTTAACTATGTAGCGCTTTTCTTTATCAAATATAAAGTTACCGTTTTTGTCTCTGAGACAACATTCTTGGTTTAGTTCAATAATTTCTTCGTGATTATTGTTTTCATTATTTCCGATTCCAATGAAATTTCTTGATAGATTATCTGCCATACAATTTTTATTACCATCTATATGATTTAGTGAAAAACTAAATTCATTTAACAACAATTTCCATCTATTAATTCTTGATGTTTCTATTTTATTTTCATAGATACAATTTTTACTATCAGTATAAATCTCTACATAAGATCCTTGGATTATGTTTTTAAAATTGAGCATAGATAAAACAATTGCCAAAAATTCCTTCTCAACAATACTGTAATTTAATTCTGGACCAGAAAATTTTTTACTATAATATCTAATGATTTTATCCTTTTGTGTTAGTGTACTTCCTAAACCTATTTCGCTCGCGTCAACGTGTAATGTAAATTTACTATTGTAATCGGGAAATGATAACATATGATTACCTAAAATCCACTCTTTAATTCTGTCAACTTCCTTTCTCATTTCGGTCGTTATTTTAATTTTATTTTCATTCTTGTTTTTTAACATATCTGTTAATTTATTAATCCTTATCGAAAGATCTGGAATAAACTTTCTGTACCAGTTTATCACTCCTAACAGTTTTTGTAAATCCTTTTTCGTTCTTATTTCTTTCTCGAATATTCTATTATTTAAATAATTGGTTTTTGGAAAAATTCCTTCGTGATTTATTTTGTAACCCAAAACTTCAATTTCTGGTTGAAAAAACTTCGATTTTTCGAAATTTATTTGGACATTTTTGCTATATAAAGTTTCTAGTATTTTTTCTACGGAAATTAAATGACTTTCTTTTGTTTTATTATAAATCACAATATCATCTATGAAAACAAATACATTATCGAAATCTCCTAAAATGTTTGAAATATTTCTTTGAAATAATTTTGGGCCAGGCTTAATTCCAAAGGGAATTCTCTTGTATTGCCACTGTTGTCCTAATAAAAAAAACGATGTATATTTCTTGCTTTGTTCATCTATTTTTATCTGATTAAATCCGTTACTTAAATCAATCTGCGTAAAAAATTTGTTAGATCCCATTATTGTTAGACAATCCTCAATTTTGGGCAATATCCATGGGTCATCTTGTAAAGCTTTATTTACTTCCCTATAATCTACTACTAAACGTAAATCTTTATTTTTCTTTTCTATAAAAAATGCAGGGCTTATTATATCAGAAGAACTCTTTTCAATTATATCTGCATCTAAAAGTCTTTTAATTTCCATTTTCGCCTTTTCAATATATTTAAATGGAACTGTATAGGTAATCTTCTTTGTTTTTAAAACTGGTTGTATTACATTAAACGAAGCTAGGTTTGTTTTCATAGAGGTAAATTTTTTGTTTTCTTTAATATAGAAGTCTAATAGTTTATTAAATTCTTCGCTTTCGCTAACCTGACATAATTTATTAACTATTTCTTTATCTAGCAATTCCTCAGCATTTCCCTCTTTATGTACCATGTCAATTCGTAGTCCATCTAATTCTACCGTTCCTTCGGCGTAATCTAACTTTGCACAATGCATGTCAAGAAATTCGTTCCCTAGAACAAAATTAACGGGTAATTTTTCTAAAACGCAAAATTTTACTTCAAAAGGTTTTTCTTTTATCGTAACAACAGTATTGACCATTTCATTGGATTCTGCTGTTTCATTATTTCCAAAAATGGTTTTAATTCTAGCACATTCTTCTTTCTTTAAATTAAATTCATTAACTGCGCTTTTAGTAATATAATTTCTCCTTGATCCGCTATCTAATAGCATTTTCACATCCTTATTACCTATTTTTCCTATTACAGTAATGTCTTCGGGACATTGGCTACGTTGTTTAATAATCATATTTTTATCCTTGTGATCTGCAAATTCAGGCAATCTTTTTTTATTCTGTAAGGCGTAACAACGCCTGGTATCATGAGTATAGTTACTCTTATGAAGTGAGCACCATTTCGGGTTATTAAATTGAGTATTTCTGTTATAATCAAAATTTTCTTTTTCATAATGGGTATTGGGTTTCTCGACTTTAGTTAAAATTTCATAAATTTCCTTACTTATCATATTTTGTCTTGTTAATTCTAAATGTGTGAAATCTCCTAGTCCCTTTAAAAATACTTCTTCCATTTTATGCAGAGCTTCTCTTTTTTTTAGATCATTATAATATGAATAACTGTTAAGTCTTTCCTCGATTGTTTCTTTATATTCTTTGATACTAAAATAACTTATTTGGCTTGTATTATCTAATTCACGTATCGCATGTCTTTTTTGTTCCGGTGGATAAATAAAATTCAACAGTGACTTTCTTAATGCAATATAAGAATCTGATGGTAAATAATCTTTTCTTGGATCGTGTATACAATCCATGTAAATCAAAGCCATTTGTTCGTCATTCCAATCATTTGCTTTAGCTAACATCTCAAATTTTTGGAGTTGATTTATGGTTAAATCTTGTTGAATATCATAAATGTTATAAATTTTTACTTTGCTCTTAACTGCAGTTCCTTGTATATTTTTTTTAAATTCTGTATGTTCTTTTTCTTTCTTTTCATCTTTGATATGAGTTTTCCTTGTTGAATTCAACTTGAGGTGGTCACGAGGGATGAACCCTCGTTGAAAGTAGGCCTCTAGCAAACTACTTGTAAACGGCTCCTTGGGCCTTGTTTGTTTATTATTTAAAAAATGTTTATTGTTGTTTTTCTGCATCTACTTCTTTCTTTTTGTTGGGGTCGAAAAATAATATTTTTTAAAAAAAATATTTAAGAAATTCCATTTTGGGGAAATGGAATTTTACATGTGGTTGTAATACCACAATTACCAAGCAACCTTAGATCTCTAGTACTTATTTCTTCTATTATAATGCCATTATCATCTTCTTTGCATAATTTTACTTTATTAAATTGAATTATGTCTGTTACAATATAGACTTCAGCATCTAAATGTTCATAAAGAGAATGTCTTCGGGTATTTACGTTGTTGTCCAAGTAAGGTCTTATAAGGACTCTATCTCCTATTTTAAATTCTAAGAAATCATTTCTCCACATACTTCTTTGTACCATTCTATCTGCAGCAGTTTGTGTATGAATTCTAGCTGCATCATGATAAATTTCATTTAAAAAAAGGTTTGTGTTATTAAGAGCATAGAGTTGCTGTATTTCTTCATTTGTATTGCCATCTAGAACATCTGATAAACTTTCCTCAGCTATTTTTTCTTCCTCTAACTCTTGTTCATGATTTTCGCTATTGATCGTATCTAGAATGCCCGTGATTCTAGACTCGTCCATTATGTCCCTAATGGGTCTACCAAACATTAAAGAGAATGGTGTTTGTCTCGTAGTAGAGTGTCTTAAATTATTATATGACCAGGTAACTTCTTCTCTTACCTTGGTCCATTGCCCCATAATATTTTTTGTCCTGAGAGTAGATGCAATCATCCACTTTATTGTTTGATTGCATCGTTCTATCTGTCCTTGTATCCATGGACATCTAGCTCTCCCCCTTACGTGTCTTATTTCATATTTCTGACATAAATCGACGAGTGTTTGATTTACAAATTCTCTGCCGTTATCAGTATGAAGTATATAACAAGAACCAAATGTTCTAAACAATGTTTCAAAGGCATTCCCCACACTAATACCTGTTTTGTCAAACAGTGGTACCGTCCAACAAAATTTGGTAAATGAATCTACAATATTCAATAACCATTTATATCCTTCATTGAGTTCGTGATATAGCCGAAGATCAATCAAGTCTGCAACATATCTTTCCCTTGGATACTTTGCTACAATTGGTCTAATAACTGGTCTAGTTACTAGATTTCTCTTTGATTGACATATATCACAGCTATTCAAGACCCTCTGAATATCTTTTTGTGAAGCGTCGTAGACTTTTGTTTGCAATAATGGAAACAATCTGTCCCGTCCCGCATGCCCATTTGAGACGTGGATCAATTTTATATAATCGATTTTGAATCGTTGCTCGTTGGTGGTAAAGAATCTTAATGATCTATATAGACCTACTTTAAATCTCACCGTGAGCTCTGTGATGCCGTCAATTACATCCTCAAAAAGGATAAATTTTTGTGCTTTTTTTTTGAAAGCATCTCTTTCTTGTTTTGTTACCAACCTTGTTGGAACAACACCAGTCTGTAAAAAGACAAAAACTTCTTGTCTTTCATTGTTATTCAATTTTGTTTTCATGCCCTTATTTTTAAAATAATTTTAAAAACAAATAAAAAATAAACACCAATTTTTTTTAATTTTTTACCCTTCTTAAGTAAGCATTTTTCCCGGCGTCCAGTCCGAACGGATATTTTTTTTTTAATTTTTTACCCTTCTCAAGTAAGCATTTTCCCCGGCATCCAGTCCGAACGGGCGTCCAATCCGAACGGTGACATTAAATAAAATCTTCTCTTGCTCTTGCCTTTTCTAGCCAGCCTATCATATTTCTGTAAAACGCAGGACACTCACGGTTATAATCTAAACTCAAAACGTTCTCAATAATTGTTTCAATTAGACTTTCTGATGAATAAAATGATGAAAATCTTGCCTTGAGCATTGAAAAAAACTCTTCAATGGGATTTAGTTGTGGTGAATAAGGAGGCAGAAATTTGTGATTAATGCCTAGATTATTTAATTTTTGTAGAATTTCTCGCGAATGATGAAAACTGGCATTATCCATTATAAGAACTTTACCAGGATTATTCCTAAAGAACATAGATAATTTATTTTTAACAAAGTTCATAAAACTCTCGGAATTATATGATCCGCGTTTATACTCAAATGCCAATAATCCATTTATAGTAATTACACACATACAGTTTATAGTTGGGCCACGATTTGCTGGCACATTCTTATAGGCTTTAGTATTCTTTTCTGATATCCGTAACTTCGCGTAGTATGAGCGTTGAACCCAGTTTCATCGTGAAAAACTAGGTTTTCGGCCGAGTACCTACTAATTTCGGAGGCATAAATACTTCTTTTGTTATTTTTGTCCAACGAGTTACGTTCAACAGGAATCAAACTGAGCCTTTTTCTTGTTATACCGAGTTTTTTGAGTTTTCTCGATATTGAAGATTTTGACAAATTTACGTTTGTTCGTAAATTTAACTCATTAGAAATTTCCTGTAAAGTCATATCGTTTGCACAATCAACTATGTTTTTAACAACCCGGTCTGTATTCGAAAGCATTTTATTTTGATACAACTGCCGAATAGACCTTGTAGGTTGTTTGTGCTGAGTTCGAATAATAGATGCAACGGTTTTACGATGTAAATCAACCATAGTCGATATTTCGGCTATGGATCGCTTTTCATCTTTTGCCAATTCGAAAACGATATTCTTTAATTCGTTGGTTATTGTTTTCCTTATTTTTCTTACTATTAAGGGGATTAAAAAATTCAAATTTTTATGGGAATATAGAAATGCAAACAGGGGAATATAGAAATGCAAACCCCTGTAATATTCTTATATTTTTATAACCCCATTATGGAAAATAAATACATGGGGGCGATACCAAATCGTGAGTTAACAAGTGTTGGCTGTGGTCAAGAGGCCAGAAAACTATTGCAAGAATATAAGATTATTATGTATGAGATCAAAGTTATTGAGTGTAGAAGCAATGAAGATTTGAAGAAATTTATTTTTGAAAAGGGAAGTTTGGAGCTGAAAAATTTTATGGTTATGAATATAAGTTTAGAGGATCATCATGACATGATAGGAATACGACCAAAAGAGATTGTAAAAGATTATGAAGACGGAGAAGAGAGATTTAGAATGATTGAAGAGGTCACAAATAAATTGACAAAAGAAATATATACAGAGGAGATAGAGCGTAGGAAACGGTATTTGAGGACAATGAGATGTTTTTATTGTGAAAGGTTAGGACATAAAAGTAATATATGTTATAATAGATACAGAGAGGAGAGAAATAAACAAGAATGTGAGAAGATATATCAAGAGGACAGTAGTAGCAGCGATGGAAAATATTACAGGAATACGTAAGCTGGTAAACGGCAAAAGAAACAGATAGAAGTTAGGCCAGGTTTACCTTGAAAACGAACTGGAGAAGTAAAAGATATTAAGAAGAGAAGTTATGAGACGACAACATTCAAGGGGCTGACTTTAGAAGATGTTAAGAAGAAATTTAAAAACGTTATTGATGAAAATAAGGGAAAAATTAAAAATTGTAAAATAGGGAAATGTAAAATCAAGACAGAAGCAGGGGGAAAGGTCGTTAGGAAGGGACAGATGATTCCTCAAGCGCATAAAAACGAATTAATATAGCACTTTGAGGATTTAGAGAAAAGAAATGTAATTAAAAGATCAACCTCTGAATGGCGGAATCCGAGAAAGGCTATAGTTAAGCCGGATGGGAGCGTACGTTTGGTCAGTAATCTTATGGCCCCGAACGATTTAGTAGAGAAGGATCCATATGAGTAGTGTAACATCAGGGATATTATTAGGTTTACGCAAGGCTCGAAGATTATGAGTGTTATTGTCCTTAAAGAAGCCTTTTATGGGGCTGAGATAGAAGAAGCGTATAAGCATAAGACCGCGTTTGGGTTTGATAAGAAAGTATACGAGTGGAACAGCATGGTCCTGGGGTTCAAAAATTCGCCACAGATCATGCAAAGGATTATGAATAATATTTTTGAGAAGTATTTGGGAAGAGGAATAGAAGTTTACATGGGTGATATTGTGATACATGCAAGACGAGAAAAACACGACAAATTGTTTTTAGAAGCAATGAGACGGTATGAGAAGAATAACATGAGATTAAACTTGAAGAAAATACAGTATCGTCAATCAGAAGTTAAATTATCAGGAGTAACATTGAATGGGCAGGATATGATGCCATCCGAGATAAAAAAGAATGAAGCTGTGGTATCCACCACAATTATTTTTTAAATTTTTCATATTTTTTAATTTTTAGAAATAGTGAATTTTTAGAAAATATTTTCTATAAATAAAAAATATGAAAAGAAGGGCACACAAAAAATGAAAAGATATAATAACTCAGACAGACCACTAACAAACATGACTCCACAGCGAGATCAAACATTTAAACATTTAATTAAAAAGAAACCATTTATTTGTTCATTTATAGAACAACAACTTCGTTTCGGACACCTCACCCGAGGTTACGACAGAAGCATTAGAATTTCCGAAGCCGCAAAATGTAACCGACGTAAGAAGATTTTTAGGATTAAGTGGTTGGTTCAGAGGGTTTTTAAAGAACTCTCAGAGAAAACGATACACATGACAGATTGCTTAAGAGGGAAAAACAAAAGTTGGAATTGGATATTGAATTTTAGAATATGAAAAAAGGGTTAAATTGCGATGTTACCCCCCCCCACCCCTAAAAAAATAAAAAAAAAGGGGAAAAAATAAAAAAAAGGGGAAAAAATAAAAAAAAGGGGAAAAAATAAAAAAAGGGAAAAAATAAAAAAAAAGAGGAAAAAATAAAAAAAAGACAAAACTAAAATTTATTCAACTAATTCAAAATCAAATTCAGGGGCCAAATCGTAATTTAACAACCATATATTTTGAACTTAAAAAAAGCACAACATTCTTTCAAGTAGTGATTCTCTATAAATTAACCTAAAACGAGCTATATAAAGTTTTCGAATTAAATTCATTAAAGAACCATGGCTTGTTCCTTCTTTGCGCAATTCCCTTTTAATTACAGACCACATTCCCTCAATTGTTTGGGTGTGGGCGCCTGTTGTTGGATTTATAAAATTTTGGCTATGATTTACAGTTAAATGTAAATAGTTATATTCCGGACATAGTTCCGAAAACCCTTCATAACCCCGCCAACAATCAGTAATAATTGTAGATCCAGGTGCGATTTTTCGTTTTATTAATTCGACAAGAGTATTTCTTGATCGATTTTCAACAATTTCGAAAAAAAAAGAATTGCTGTCTCCTCTTACAACTCCACCAACGGCCCAAACTTGGTATTGAAGGATTCTACCGTTATGGTTTTTACTTTTAACAAGCAATGTCTCGTCTATTTCAACTACGCAGTTTAAACCTCCTATGGTTTTGTTTTTTATGTAGTTGAAATAGGATAAGAATACAGCGTTATTAAAACGCGTAAACCAGCGAGATACGGTACTACTATCTATATCCAATTCGATAGTAGCCGAAACATTGCTTACACCTTTAACCCATTCACACAGCAAAATTAAAAGATCTTCGATATCTAATCTAGAACTTTTAAAAATGCTTTCTTTGTAAATGTTACCTTCGTTTGAGCATTTTCTCCCATTTCGTCGTAAGTAACAACGATATTTGTCCAAATTATTTCTAATTTTGGTCATGGGAGTCATGCACTTATTGCACATTGGTACCTTTAATATATTTTTTTCAAGAAGAAATAATAATAATTCCTCTTTTTTATATATTAATTTTCGAAAATTCTTTATGTTCATTTTAGGGGGTATAATTTTTCCTCTTTTTTTTTATTTTTTCCCTTTTTTTATTTTTTCCCCTTTTTTTTATTTTTTCCCCTTTTTTTTATTTTTTCCCCTTTTTTTTTATTTTTTTAGGGGTGGGGGGGTAACATCGCAATTTAACCGAAAAAAGTGCTTAAGAATTTAGGAAAATTGAGGATTGTTAATTACGAGAAAGAATTTTTATTAAGAACGGAAGTGAGTAATATTGGTATGGGAGCTGTACTTATGCAGAAAAATGAAAAAGAGGAACGGGCGCCGGTACAATGGGCATCAAAGAAATTTACTCCGACTGAAACTAGATACGAAATTAGCGAGAAAGAGATGTATGCCGTATATTGGGGCATAAAGAAGTTTGAGTATGAATTGAGAGGAAGAAAGTCGAAAGTTGAAACTGATCACAAGACTTTAGCAGAAACAAGAAGAAAGCCATGTTTTAATAATATTAGGATTAAAAGGTGGATAGAGATGATCCAAGAGTTTGATTTTGAAATTGAGTACAGGCAACTCGATCAGATGGTTGTTGCTGATGCATTGAGCAGAATCCATGAGAAAAATGAACTTAAGAGAGAAATAATTAGACAAAGAACAGTGAAACAGGTGGCAGGAAAATGGTATAAGCACGTTGAGAAAGTCGGGGACAAGGAGTACTGGAATTTTGATTCTGGTCGTAGAGCTGAAATACCTGCAGTAGGTGATAGGTTAGAGTTAATGAAGAGGTACCACGAAGAACAGGCCCACAGAGGACTAGGAAGTGTCTATTATGCTTTGAAGTTTGACTATTATTGGCCAGGATTAAAGAAGATATAAAGATGATGATAAAAAAATGTGGAAAATGCCAAAAATACAACAGGAAAAAATCAAGAGGATACGATTTTATTGCGACAAGTAGATACCTAGAAAAGGTGGCAATAGATTTAATCGATTATAGAGATTTGGGAAAATTCGTTACAGTGGTTATTGGTTACTATCCGAGAGTCGCATAAAGTTGCGTGTTGAAAGATAAGCGTGCTAGCTCGATAATTGGATATATAGGAAATTTGTGTAGAAATGGTAAAAGACCAGAAGAAATCATATCGGACAATGGAAGAGAATTTGCAAATGAGGAATTTCGAGAGTTATGCAGAAAGTAGGATATAACTCACAGAAAGACCAGTATTGAATCACAATAAAGCAATTGGATATTTGAAAGAGTTATTGGTACGTTTGTGAGAATCTGTTTTAAAAATGAATCCCAAAAATAGCTTTGAAGAAAGAGTTATGAAGGCCTTGGATTTATAATAATAGTTACCATGAAGGTCTAAGATGCACACCATTTGAGGCAGTTAAAGATAATACGGGCAATGTAATGCCAAGAAATGGACCAGAAGGAGATTATAGTAGGCGGTTTAAAAAGAGAAATAGAGACAAGTTCGTCGAAGGACTGAGAGTGCGAGTTGCGAAGAGAGAAAATTTAATGGGGTCTAATAGGTATGAAAAAGGTAAGTTTTTGGATATTGGGACGATTAGGATTGTGTGTCCGGGGGATTCTTATGTAGTAAAATTAATGAATGGACGATTAGTAAAGAAGAGGCACTATGACTTAAAAGATCTGCTTAGGGCCGATGATGACGTAGGAGACTAACCGTCTTGGAGGGGGATGTTATATATTCTTATATTTTTGAACTCCATTATGGAAAATAAATACATCCAATAATATTCACTTACGTTGAAGTAGCAGGCATTAATTCCTGCATGCGCACTTTTTCTGTGGATGTATTTTATAAATTCGCTTGCATGTTTTTCTTTGATTATGTATCTACCTTTCTCATCTTTGGTAGAAAAATCACACCAATTTCTTATCTTGTCTTTTAGTTTGTCATTCACTTTTTTTCTTCACTAACAATAAATGATCGCGATATAGCGCCTGCCACATTGTTCTCAATACAATTAATGTTTTTTATTTCATAGTTAAAGGTGTTCATGGGGAGTATCCAGCGCCTCATTCTATTAGAAAATACGGCTCTAGGGCCTATTCCCGGGTATTTTTCTTAAAGGGGCCCCTTTAAGAAAAATTATAGAAAAAAAAAATCTTAATTATTTATTTCGAATTAAAAGTTTTAAGAGAGTTAAAAATGATCTTTATAAGCATTGGAATCATGAGTTTTTAAATTTTTTTTCCTCCAAACATATTCTTCTATATACCCTGGCATTGAATAACCTGGTATTCCTTTCCTCGTTTTGATGTCCGATTTGAAATGAGACCACTTACATTGATTAAATTAGTGTGGTCTCCATCAGCATTGGTGATTCCTTCCTCATGATTCACGATTTTATGTACTCCGCCAATTCCAGCAACAGCGTATTGGTAAGATCTGTGCCCATCAGTTTTTATTACAGACTTAAGACTAATATTTTCAAAGAAAAAGTCGAAGAAAGTTTTCTTTTTTTTATTTGGGATAACTTTAAGAACTAGTTTTCTAGTTTTTGCTTCAACTGCATCAATTATCAAAGTAGCTTTACTAATTGAATCATACATTTCAGATGGTGACTTTATAAGTTTTCCTTTTATTATAACACTCTCATCCACATGTATTGGGTGCTTTGGCCCCAATTTCTCCCACGTTGTCATGTTATCTGCAGTTATTACTTCTATAATATTCCTTTTAATTCTTTTTATGGTATTTAATAAAACAGAAGTATTTTCATTAATATTATATTCATAATTTTTTCGAGCCATGAGCATATTATAAATAAATATTCGCTTGTGTCTATCTTTGGACTTGAAATTTTTAGTCCCCTCAAAAACTGATTTGGATTTTCTACATAAAAAGTTAGAACATCTGAATCGAAGACTGTTCGAATATGAAATGTCATGTTCCAAAACCATCCTCTCGTAACATTTTGAACATGTTTAAATTCTTCAAGTAAGCCATGGCCTTTGAATAAAGACATGGCAGCTTCATCAGAAGAAAAATGCTAGATTTCGAATTTTTTGGTTCTTCTTATAAATTATTCATTTTTTAGGGGTTGTAAAAATTTCCCAGTTTAGGGCCTATTCTCGAAAAATTCCATCTTTTTTACGTTCATTACCAGTGAATAGGCCCTAGCGCCGAAAATTTTCTTTTCATAAAGGTACAATTTCGATTGTCCGCATAAACTTCTATATAGTATCCTTGTATCAATTTTTTGAAATGTATTAAGCTTTAATAATGGCAAACATATCTTTTTCAACAATTGAATAGTTTCTTTCAGAATCAGTAAATTTTTTTACTGTAGAACCCTAGAACTCCATGTTCTTGGTACAATACCGCACGCATACCATCATTTGAGGCATCACATTTAAAATAAACTATTTTGTGAAGTCGAAGTAACTTTTATGTTCTTTCTTGTTCTATTTCGTTTTTAATGCTATAAACTGTTTCTTTAATATCTTCTGTATATTCATATTTGTCTTGTCGAAGTAGATCCGAGATCTTTTTACTTTGTTCGCTCATATTTATAATGAATCTTCTATACCAATTTAAGATTCCTAATAACTTTTGTACATCTTTTTTACTTTAAATTTCCCATGAAAATACCGCGTTTGCAAGATATTTCTCATCAAGTTTTAATCCTTCTTTGTTTATAATATATCCTAATAGTTTAAACTCGACCTATCTGAATACTGATTTCTCAAAATTTATTCTTACCGTGTTCTGTTTTAATAATTCAAAACTCTTATGACGTTTAAATCGTGTTCTTCAAAAGTCTCTCCAAACACTATAATATCGTCGATATACACATAAAAGTTTTTTGCTATGCTAAGTATATCATTTACATATTTCTGAAATATCTTTGGTCCTGATTTTATTCCAAACGGAATCCTATTATAAGTGTATATTTAGTTAAATACTATGAATCCTGTTAACCTACTGCTTTCTGTATCGATTTGTACTTGATTGAACCCATTCTTTAGGTCTATTTAGATGAAATATTTACCACTACCCATCAACTGTAGGTTTTCAAATATATGTGGTATTATAAACGGTTCGTCTCTGATAACCTTGTTTAACTCACGGTAATTTATAACTAGTCTTAATTCTCCAGTTTTTTTTTCAATTGGGAATGTAGGACTAAATCTTTCTGTGTTGTCCTTTTTTATTATGCCTTCTTTTAGCAATCTTTCTATTTCCAATCTTGCCCCCTCGCAGTACTTATGGGGAATCGGATAAGCGGCGCTACTAAATTATCTCGGCCACTTTCCAAAAGAGGGGTAAAAAAATAAAAAGTTGGTAGATAGAAAATTTTTAAAAAAAATAGAAAAAAAACTGAATTAAAATTTTAATTGGAAGATGTAGAAAAAAAGTAATATTATCTTGAAGAAGGTTAAAGGAGGGATTTTGGGTCATAATTATTTATATTTATTTTTTTCCATACGAATTCATTTAAAAATATTTGGATTCTCTTTTTATTTACACCACCTCGTGCTCGATATTGCTGCTTCAAATGAGACCACAGGTTTTCAATCTGATTGGTGTTTGTTCCTCCCTGTGTACTAAACCCTTCATTGTGATTTACAACGTAGTGAACTGGCCCAAATTGACGCAATGCCCATGGATACGAAGGATATCCATCTAATACTATTATAGAACCCGGCCTAACATATTGTTTAAAAAACTCAAATATTGTTTCTTTTTTTCTGTTTGGAATTATTTTTAAAACAAAATTTCTGAAATTATCCTTCTCTACGCCGCCTAAAATCCACTGTATCCCAGGAATATCATCATCTACACTTGATGGGTTTTCGATTATCAACCCATTACAGATAGCAGTTTCGTCGAATTGTACTTCGACGCCTTCACCGCCAATCTGTTTCTCCTCTTGTTCTCTTTTCCCAATCAGTTCATCAATTATGTTTTTTAGTTTTATGTAGGTTGGCTCAGATATTTGGCATAAATTTACTGCGTGATAGCTGCTGGCGTTAAAAATCCAGCAATGTATTACTTTTAAAACTTTGTTTGCATCAATTCTTATTTTTTCTAACTTTGAACCCTTCCTTGTGGACATCCTTCTCCTACATGATGTGTTGACACATCGGAAAACTTTCCCGTCTAGTGCTTTTCTCTCGGTTTGCAAGTGATTAGCACAATACCACACTTATCACAAATAAGAGAACTCCGAAAACCATTATGTCTAGTGAAAAATTCCAATGCTCTTTCGTTGTTTTGGAATATTTCGTGGGAGAAGTCTAAGCTTGTTAGCTCGTCAATAAGTCTTTCCATGTTTGGGCGGATTTTAACCCTTTTACCCCTTTACTCAATTATCTCGGCCAAGAAAAAGTTATCCTTTAAATTTGAACGAATTATTTATTTTTTTGCCCCTATTTTCACCCCTTGGCCGAGATAATTTAGTAGCGCCGGATAAGCTTTATTTTTATAATCATCAATGTGATCTTTAACTTTAAATTTAAATGGTTTCACCGTTATTTCTTTAAATTTGTTGTTAATCTTTAAATAATCAGTAATATTTTTATTCAACTTAGCCTCTGTAGATTCTTTCATATGCAATATAAATCAAAAAACAAATTATCAATGGGATCTTGAAGTCTTTCTTTCCCTATTTCTATAGCTTTGTTTCTAATATATATAATTCTTCTTGATAGATCTAGTTTGCAATTCTGATTCAATAAAAATTCATTTCCTTTTATGACGTCTTGTGGAGCGTTCTTTAATACATAACATTTCATCTTATAGACTTCTTCGTTGTTGTTGAATTTAATTAATATTTCTGTCGTCCTGTCTATTTTTATCTTTTGATTATTAGCTACGGTGGCTGTTTTTTGGCTGTCTTCTCTAATTTCAAGCTTAGCTTTGTTGGCAAGCTCTTGTGAAATATAGTTCCTAGATGAACCTGTATCTATCCCCATTTTGCCACAATTTCATTAACTCTTCATTCTATTTGTAACTCTAGGTTTGTTATAGGATCTTCTTTAATGAGGTAATTACTTTCTTTGTTTTGTGCTGCTGTTTGATCGTTGTTTTTCTTTTTATCTTTATTCTTAGACCAACACTTTTAAAAGCTGTAAGTGGTATTTTGACAATAGAAACACCATAATTTCTTTCTCTCTACTTCTTGTTTTTCTTCGTGTATTGCGGTTTTTGTAAGGTTTTTTTCTGATTGTTGATTTTTGAGCATTGTATGGTAGTAAGTATCTTCTTTAGATCCTCTTCTAGGTCTAAAAGATACTCCATAGCTTCTTCAACTTCGTATATTTTTAAATCCTTTAGTTTTCTTGCAGTATTGAAGGCAAGCGAGTCAAAAAATATTTCTCGCAGACGCTTATTAAATTCCTCCTTCTCGAGATTTTCGATATTGGCATACTGATCCAAGTTTGTTTTAATAGTTTCATATGATTCTAATATGATCTCGTATTGCATTTGGCGTACATATTTAAGATTGTGAATGAATTCAGCAGAATTCATCTTACCGCCAATCTTCGCCTTTAAATATTTAGCTATTTCTGTAAAGTTTTTTATCTATTCCTTCTCTCAAAATGGGGTCTAGGATAACTTCATTTAGAACGGTCTTTTGCTCGTCAGTCGTCTAGTTCAGGCTTTTTGATATCCCGGTGAAGTCTTCTATCCAATCTTTAATGTTAATTCTATTAATTTCCTGTATCTTCTTAATTCGTTTTATGGGGCTGCTTTGAGTCCTAGTACTTTTATCTCAAATTCGATGTAATCACCTCTGTTAATTTGTTTATTGTTATTCTCCATAAAAATTGGGGGTTACATATAAAATATTTAAAATTATCAACATCCCCCTCTACAAAATTGGCTCATCAACTAAAAGCTTTAACTGAGAAGCGGGTCTTTTTATTTTCTTTTTTCCTATCTTGATTATAAACGCATTATTTTTTAAAGCTTTATAAACACATCCTCGAACCTATAACTTAGGGCTACCTTTTCCTCTATTTCCTTCTTGTCTGATTAGCACAACCTCCCTGGTCTAAAAAAATGTTCTTGCTCACCTTTTCCATTCTTTTTATTGTATATTATTATATTTTCCATTTGAATCTGTCTTAGTTTGTCTTGTACATTTAACAAGGCTGCTTCTTGGGGTGTCATTAAGATTCCAGTATGAAACGTGTTGTTGTAAATCTCTATAGCTCTTTTTAACTTCGTTTTAAAAAAACTGTCTTCCTTATTCTTAAATATTAGATCTTGTAGTGTCCTATTAAATCTCTCTACTCTACCATTGGATTGGTGATGGTAGGGAGATGTATAATGTAACTCAATATTATGATGCTTACAAAAGTTGACGACCTTTGAACTTAAATTTTCTTTTGACTGATCTAATATAAGTGTTTTTATCTTGACCTTTTCGTTGACATCTTCTATAAAACTTACTACCTTTTCATCGTTTCTTGAACTAAGAACTTTTGCAAAACCTTCTCTAGTAAAATAATCAATTGCTGATATGATATATTGCTTTCCTATTGGGCCTATTATATCCACCGCAACCTTTTCTCCTCTTTCGAATGCCGTAACAAAAATAAACTTTTTTTTTCTTTTTTGAATTGTATTGACAACATATTTCACATTCATTTACTACTTCTTTAGCTAGCTTTTCTACATTTTTAATTTTGAGTCCTCTTTTTCCAATTTCATACTCTAATGATCGTTTTCCTCTATGTAATAGTTCTAAATGAATAGCTCGCACAATTTCTTTTTCTTCGACCCTAATCTTCTTGAATTCAATTTCTTCTTCTTCGTTATTTTTATTTTCAATATTCTTCCTGTCTTCTTTGTCTTCCTCTATTTGTTTATTATCATCCTTTATTTCCTCATTTTCAACGAAATCAAAATTTCTGCTTAAACAATCTACGTGAGGTATGTCTTTGCCCTGCCTGTACGTAACTTTAAAGCAATATCTAGACATTCTATCTAACCATCTTTGAATTCTCGGGGAGTTAATTTCACCTTTATTAAGCACTTCTAATGCTTTATGATCTGTTATTACCTCAAAGTTCGCTCCATATAAAAAGTAATTAAAATTTTCCATGCCCCATAACATAGCCAAACACTCTTTTTCACTAATACCGAAATTAATTTCATGGTCTTTTTGTTTCCTAGAAGCAAACGCAATGGGTATCTCCTCTTTATCAATAATTTGACTAAGTACTGCCGCGATTCCATACTTAGAAGCGTCCGTTGTCAAAATAAAATCTTTAGTATAATCTGGCTGGAATAATCCTGCGTTCATTTTGAGAATCTCTTTGATCTTCCTAAAAAGTTTCTCTTCTTCCTCTGTCCAAATGAACTGTTTCTTGTCTTTTAATAATTCATACAGTGGACTACATATACCGGAGCAGTCTTTAATAAATTTTCTATAGTAGTTAATTGTTCCTAAAAATTCCTGTAGCTGTTGCTTATCCTTTGGTGATTTTAAATCTTCTATTCCTTGTAACTTATCAACTAATGGGAGTATCCTATTTTCTTCTATATGATGTCCTAAAAAGTCGATTTCACGCTGTTTAAAACTAGATTTTTCTTCATTTATTTTAAGCTTGTTTCTATCCAAAGCTTCTCTAATTCTTTATATGCCTCATCGTGTTCCTTTTCATTTCTGCCAAAAATTAAAATATCATCCACGTAACAGAAACAACTCTTTCCTATTTCTTCTTTAAGTGCAAAATCCATGAACCTTTGGAATATTGCGGGAGAATTTTTATATCCTTGAGGCATTACCTTCCACTCGTATAGTCTATGTTTAAATCTAAATGCTGTTTTAAATCTATCTCTTTCCAACAATTTAATTTGAAAAAACCATCTTCCAGGTCTAATTTTGAAAAAAAATTCATTCCACGCAAATTACATAAAATCTCGTCTATTCTGGGGAGGGAATATCTGTCAAGTTCAACTAGTTTATTTAACGCCACTAAATTTGTAGTCACTCGAATGGAACCATCTGGTTTTATTACCGGCCGAATATTATTAAGCCACGTAGACTTAGACTTCTGAATGTATCCCTTGCTTAAAAGCTTCTGAATCGCCATTCCAACGCCTTCTTCCATGTTCTTCGACAATGTATATACGGGTTCTACAACTTTTTTGCCTGGTTCCGTTTTGATTTCACACACATATTCTTCATCTTCTATTTTCATCATCTCCCTCATCCCATTTTTCCCGATCAATACTTTCTCGATTCTCACTTTGGGTAAAATAAAAAATTTAAAACGATAAACTTGGTCTTTATACGTCAAATCAATAAATGTATGTTTGTTTACAATAAAAGGCTCTTCAAGGCAGGTCTTGAATATCATTTCTTTAGAATTCCATTGAAATGGTAGATTAAACTTTTCAGCTACCGCGTTACTGATAAAGTTGTAAGTTGATTCAGTGTCAAAAGTAACAGGGACCTCTTGTCCATAAAAATAAACTGAATTTTCTTTATTTTTAATAATGTCTGATAATTAGGTGCTTATTTCATTCACTTTCTTACTTCCCTGTTGATCATAATTGGTTCCCATACGACAGTTTCTTGCAATATGTCCTAATTTTTGACAGTTGTAACATTTAATGGTTTGTTTAGTAGTTTCGATTTTTAAACTTTCAAGTTTCTTCAGTAAATCTTGCATTTCTTGTTTTCTCTTATTTTCTTCCAAACATTCTTCTTCTATGATTGTCAACTTATCAATAATTTTTTCATCCAAAGATCCACTAATTTCCAAAAAAAATTTTACTCTTCCAAGTTCATCTCTTATCCCACCTGTAATAATTTCAATTACTTCTTCTTCTTCTTCTTTAAGTTTAAATATCCGTGAAGAAGACTTTACATTCATGATATATCGTTTAATGCTTTCATCTTTGTCCTGCTTCATTCGGTACAGTTTTGCTAAAGACAATGTTTTATTTCCGAATGCTTCCAGAGCCAACTGTCTCCATTTCACAAAGGTCATTTTTTTATGACCCACAATAGTCTCGTAGTGCCAGTCGATTAAATCGTAACTGGCTCTACTCATAATCCACTCAATCTTTCTCTCGTCCTCCATATTCTTAAAAAAGGACATTAACTCAAACCTTCGTATCTCATTTATAATGTTATCTCTACTAATCTCTGTATTCATGGGTTCTATGTCATTCTCCACCATGTTAATTTGTTTATTGTTATTCTCCATAAAAATTAGGGGTTACATATAAAATATTTAAAATTATCAACAACCTCTATTTATGTTTTCTTTTAATTTGCCCGTGGATCCTTGCTTTGAATTCAAATTGCCCGAAACAGGTGGCAAGTCATTGTATCTTAAATAATACTCTATGAGTGAAGTTGAAATATTCTTGGATGGTAACATGTTTATTTAGATATTTTTTCTTTTTATAGTTTTAAAGGAGTTTTTCCTTTTGATAGAAACATTCTATTGGTAGAAACAGATTGATCCTGTTTCAGAATGAACCAATTATAAAAGTAAAAAAAAAATAAATGTCATGTTGTTTTTACATAACAGAATCTATTTCTTAATTTGTTAAATTAGAAATAATAATCCTAAGTAAACCTTCAAAAAGATCGTTTTCTTAAACATATCTTAATTCAAAATTAAATTTTAAGTCATTTTCTAGTTTTATTTTGTATTTTTAATTTTAAAAGTCAAAAGATATTTTTGTCCTTTTCTTGCTCCTCCTTTTTTGCACTTCAATTTTAGGGTTCAAAAAAATAAAGTGAACACCCCAAAGGGGGAATGGGTATGTGGTATCCTTCACCTGACAAAAGTACCTTAACTTCATATTCTTGCACCCTCAAAAAAATGTTTAGATTTGAAGAATAACATGAATTTATACCTATTTATTAGTGTTTTTTAGAGGATATGGGCAAGGAAAATAAGTAAAGCCCTATTCCAAATAGAAACAGAATTGTTCGCAACATGAAACATTATTCATTTATGTATATGCTTCAGAGTAACTCCTTTTACTCGATTTCCTGCGTAGTATTAAATTATTATTGTTGTAACTCTAGTTACCAATCATTGTCGTTCATCACATACCAAGCTGTTTCAGCACAAGTTGGTCCAATCAAACATGGTTATCACAAACCATTGTTTCAGACACAGTATAAAAGAAAAAGTTCTTAAATAAACATGCGATTTCATTCAGACTCATTTACTCTTTTCAACAATTATTTTTATTTGTTATTTTTGTTTTTTCCTCGACATTTTCTCTCCTCTATTTTTTTAAAAAAGGGGCAAACCCCTCTGTTTCGAAAAACTTCTGTCTAAGCTGATAAGCTGTGGTGTTACCACAAGGGAGGAGGCCTGTTTGTAAGTAGCATTCGATGATGCTCCTCCCTGCAATATTATTAAGTATATTTTTATTTAAATTGTGTTTATTGTATTTCCCTGTGGGCTAGTATGGTTCCTCATGTGAGGGTGTAAGGTATGAGAGGCCTTCCCGATGTCACTGTATCTGTCTTTGTTTCCAGTTCTTCTCATCTTCCAAAAAATTGGGGTAAAGTAAAAAGAAAATATTTGTAGCAAAATATTTTCTAGAAAAATCATCCGGAGAGAAAAATAAATAAAAACAAATAATGTGGTAATTAATACCACAATAGTTCAATTATTTTTTTATAAATGTGTTGCAAGCTGTCTCTCAGGAAGCTCGGCTTGTTGTAATTTTTGGCGCTACTTAAAAATTAGCACCCAAAAAAATACGTTCACTGAAAAAAATTATTTGGTATAAAATGAGATAAAATCAAATTTTAAAGGATTTTTTTTCCGGGGGTGCGAATTTTTAAGTAATGGTATTTCGAACGTGAAATTTTTTTATTTTATCTATCCCTTATAATGAACAGGATGATGGACGAAATGCTTCGATTATTCCAAACAATCCTATTTTCACTGATAATGACAGGGCAATCGATTACGGATTGAAGAACAACTTGTTATATCCTTGTATTCCATGTACTAATGATCAGTGCAAAGGAATTATGTTTATTCAAAACATATCTTTGTTTTCTCAAGGAAAGGGGTACAAATGTAGCAAAAAAATTTGTAAACGAAGATGTTCATTAAATAAAGGTTCTAAATTTGAATCTTTAGATATTGAATTTAAAAAAAATCTTCGTTGCATTTATTGCTGGTGTTTGTCATATACTAATTTTCAGGCCATCAACATGTGTGAAACTTCTGAACCAACATATATTTCTGTAAAAGAAATAATAATGAAAACAATTTCCAAGTGTTCTACTGTTGTTACAACGATAGGTGGTGTTGGTCAGAGGATACAAATAGACGAAACAGCTATTTGTAATGGAATTATAGTATCGAATCCGTCTAGTCGATTGGATTCTGAACCTGGAATTCAGTGGATAATAGGAGGTGTGTTGGAAGGAAATTGTAGAGAGTTTTTTGAAGAACTAATACCCAATAGAAAATGGGAAACGATTTTACTAGTATTAAAAAAATATGTAAAAGTAGGCACGGATATAGTAACTGATGGTTATCCATCCTATCCACATGCTATAAGTGAATTTAATTCTCAACATAATGTGGTAAATCACTCTATGGGATTTTGTGATGAAGAAGGACAAAACAAATTATGTAGAAAATATGTGGTCGCATCTTAATCATGATTATAGAAAGCGTGGAGGAATAAATAAAATAAGAATTAAATGTTGGTTAGATGAGTTTAAATGGAAAAAAAGAAAATATAGAATATTCAAAACCATTTACAATCAAATTAGCCTTCGTAAAAATAATTGATATTTTTTCTATTTTAAAGTAATTAAATTTTTGAACTAAATAATATGTTATAACTGTTTTTTTAAATATTTTAACTTTTGTAAATTCATATTTTCATAAAAATATTGTTTTAAATATAATTTTAAGGGTTAAAAATATTTTTTTTATATAAATTTAATTGGTCAATGTAATTTTTTTAGGGGGTGCATTTTTTTAAGTAGCGCCTAATTTTTTATACTTGTATGCTTTTTATTGACTCTTCTGGTTTTACCCCTTGGTAAAGAGCTGAAATTCATCCTTTTTGTTTTACTTTTAATAAATGTCAAATATATCATTTATTGGAGAAAAAGCTGGTCTATTGTACAGCTTTCTATATCCTGACATTATTCACTGGTGTAAACATTTTTCATTATCATTTGCTTGTTGGCCAAGACGTATTTGTTTATGTCTCGGCTGTAATTGAGACATGACAGTCGAGGGGATCGTGTCTCGGAGTCTTACTTGGCTGTATTGGGTAAATGAAGAATGTCGTGTGACAAAAAAAAATGAGAATACTGACATGACTTAAAAATTTAACCAAATTTATATCATAATTTACGTTAACCACCTTTTTTTGTGCCTTTACACTGTAAAACAGTGACAGATCTATCATATCTTACTTTACATAAGTAATTTTCCCCCTCATAAAAATTTGTTTAACTAATTTTATATTATGTCATTCTTTAAGTATATTAAAATTGTGGCAAACATAAATTTAAACTCCCACAATAATAATTGTGGCGCGCGAGCGTTGACCTATCCCTTTAGAATGTAAAAAAATAAGAAACAAAAAGAAAACAAATAAATTTATATATCGATTATCTGATATTAAAGTTTTAAAGCCTAAACATAATGAAAATATGTGTACCTTCTTCAGTTTGACATTTTACTCTGTTATTTGAGGAGTTTCTGTTGTCGTAACTTAATAAGACAAAAAGGAATACAATTTTCTTTTTTTTGTTTTGATATTATTATCAAAGTCTTAGCTACAATTACTGTGTCCCCAAGTTCAAAAGTATAAATTGAGATATGAACCAATGAATGACGATTAATTCTTGCAAGGTAATTAAAATCAACCGAATCAGTTTTTTTATGGAGCATTTCCACTTTACACCCCCCTACATATATAAATACAAATTTTTTAAAAAATATCCTTTTTTGGAAACCAAAATGGAAAAAAAGGAGGAGAAAAAAAAGTACTGTTCAAATTATCGGTTAAATTGCGATGTTACCCCCACCTCTAAAAAAATAAAAAAAAGACAAAACTAAAATTTATTCGGTTAAGTTCTCGACTTACCCCCCCCCCCCACCCCTAAAATAAAACAAAAATAATTATTCCACAATTGTAAAATCTATTTCAGGAATAATATCATATGCTACAATACTAAAATTACCTATTTCAAAAAATTCTAACATTTTATCTAATAAATTTTCACGATATATTAATTTGAATCTATTAATGTAAATCTTTCTTACAAGATTCATAATAGTACCATGACTAGTTCCGCTTTTTCTTAGTTCTCTTTTAAGAACCGACCACATCCCCTCTATAGTCTGAGTATGCGCACCAGTTATATTATCAACATAATTTTGGCTGTGATTCACAGTCAAATGTAGATACTCATCTTCTACATAGATTATTTGAATATCACTATAGCCGCGCCAACAATCTGTCACAATTGTGGTCCCCGGAGCAATTTTTCTTGTGATCAATTCAACAAGAGTAGCTCTTGTTCTATTTTCTACGATTTCAAAGAAAAAAGAATTCGCATCTTCTCTCACAACGCCTCCAACTGCCCATACTTGATATTGAAGAACCCTTCCCGCATGGTTTTTACTTTTTACAAGTAAAGTTTCATCAATTTCAACAATACAACCGACGCCGCCAATCGTTTGATTGTTTATATATGTTGAATAGCAGACGTACACGGCGTTATTAAAACGCGTAAACCACCTTGATACCGTACATTTACCTATATCAAGTTCTAACGTGGCGGCCAAATTACTTGAACCCTTTACCCATTCGCAAAGCAATATTAAAAGATCCTCAATGGGCAATTTTGAGTTCAAAAACGCTTTGTTTCATTATGGTTACTTTGTTAGAACATTTTTTACCATCACGTCTTGAATAACAACGATAGTTTTCAGTGTTTGTCCGATTTTGAGTCATGGGTATATTGCATTTATTGCACATATGGACCCTCAAAATGTTTTTTGCAATTAAAAATTGCATTAACTCATTTTTTTTATAGATGAGTTTTCTAAATTCTTTAATTCTCATTATGGGTCAAATAATTTATTTTTTTATTCTTTCTCCTTTTTTTTATTTTTTTATTTTTTTCCCCTTTTTTTATTTTTTTTTATTTTTTTAGGGGTGGGGGGGGGGGGGTAAGTCGAGAACTTAACCATTTATTCAATTAATTCAAAATCAAATTCAGGGGCTAAATCATAATTTAAAAACCATATATTTTGAACTTCAAAAAAGCATAACATTCTTTCAAGTAGTGATTCTCTATAAATTAACTTAAAACGAGCTATATAAAGTTTTCGGTGCTTCTCCGTTTCGCTGCCCTAAAAAAATGGGGCAGCAAAAATAAAAAAAATAAAAAAAATAAAATCAATTAGAACATCCATTTACTCATTCTTGAATACGTTATTTAAAAATTTTTTTCTAAAAGTAAATTCTTCGAGCCAAAATTCGATATTCACACGTTTTACTCCGTGCTGTTTAGTCATTTCAGATTTCATACAAGACCAAAAATTCTCAATATTATTAGTATGAAAACCTTCTTCATTAGTAAATCCTATTGAATGATTTACAATAATGTGTTTGAGTTTTAGATTCGCTGCTACACCGGGATAACTAGGATGGCCATCCGAAATAAGAAATGATCCCGGTAAGACTATATTTCCTATTATCTTTGTTAAAATATTTATCTTTCGATCCGGAACTTGTACTATACAAAAATTTTTTCTATCTACAGCTTCTATTAACCCCAAAATCCATACAGTATCTTTAATTCCATCATCTGCTCTAGATGAAACTCTAATAGTTCCTCTTTTACACAGTACAGTTTCATCAGCTTGAACTTGAACTCCCGATCCACCGATTTTGCAATCGGTTTCCAATTTCTTTCTAATATATTCCCTAAATTTAAGCTTTATTTTTAAAATAGTGTCATTTGACACACACGTTAAACATTTAATTAATCTATAATTGCTGTTACAAAGGACCAAGAACACAACAAAAAGATAAATTTTAAATGACAACTTAATCCCAGGTAAAAAGCTGTTTTTGGCCCTGCATTGTTGTCTCATACACCTATAAACTAATCTTTCCTTTCCCCTTTCCAATAATATTGTAAGCTTTGCAACAACATGATCACAAAAACCACATCGTCTAATCAAATTAATAATTCCAGTCTCTATCATGTAGTCTTTACATGAGGCAAGCTGGAAAACAAAGGATGTCTAAAATTATAAAAGTTTCTTTTTGTCATTTTTGGGGCTTTTTTTTAAAAAAAAAATAAAAATTATTAAATTTTTGCTTTTCTCCGTTTTGCTGCCCCCCCCCCCCAAAAAAAAAAAAATAGGGGCAGCAAAACGGAGAAGTGCCAAGTTTTCGAATTAGATTCATTAATAAAACATGGCAAGTTCCTTCTTTGCGCAATTCCCTTTTTAATTACAGACCACATTCCCTCAATTGTTTGGGTGTGGGCGCCTGTTGTTGGATTTACAAAATTTTGGCTATAATTTACAGTTAAATGTAAATAGTTATAATCCGGACATAGTTCCGAAAACCCTTCATACCCTTGCCAACAATCAGTAATAATTGTAGATCCAGGTGCGATTTTTCGTTTTATTAAATCGACAAGAGTAGTTCTTGATCGATTTTCAACAATTTCGAAAAAAATAGAATTGCTGTCTCCTCGTACAACTCCACCAACGGCCCAAACATGGTATTGAAGGATTCTACCGTTATGGTTTTTACTTTTAACAAGCAATGTCTCATCTATTTCAACTACGCAATTTAAACCTCCTATGGTTTTGTTTTGAAGGTAGTTGAAATAGTATAAGAATACAGCGTTATTAAAAAGCGTAAACTAGCGAGATACGGTACTACTATCTATATCCAATTCGATAGTAGCCAAAACATTGCTTACACCTTTAACCTATTCACACAGCAAAATTAAAAGATCTTTGATATCTAATCTAGAACTTTTAAAAATGCTTTATTTGTAAATGTTACCTTTGTTTGAGCATTTTCTCCCATTTCGTCGCAAGTAACAACGATATTTGTCCAAATTATTTCTAATTTTGGTCATGGTTGTCATGCACTTATTGCACATTGGTACCTTTAATATATTTTTTTCAAGAAGAAATAAAAATAAATCCTCCTTTTTATATATTTATTTTCTAAAATTCTTTATGTTCATTTTAGGGGCATAATTTTATTCCTTTTTTTTTATTTTCCCCCCTTTTTTTTATTTTTTTAGGGGGGGGGGTAACATCGCAATTTAACCAAATTATCTCTTATACAAAAATAAATATATAATTCATGTTAATTTTATCATATAAAAACAAATATGATACTATAATTCACCTTATGTTACATATTAATTAGTATATATTTTGTTTTTTATAGGTAATGAATAAACAAAACAAACGAATAAGTTATTTATTGAACTTGTTTCTCTGTTTTATAAGTAAAAATAAGTTCTAAGTTCTTTAGTAGCACCGATTATAGATTTTTTTCTGTACCCTATTTTATGCTTACCAACGAGGAAATTAACATAGCATACGAAAAGATAAAAGAAAAACTTCTTAAAATAAAATGCAGCAAATGTGGCAAAGAAGTCAAGAAAAGACAGCAAAAGGGGAACGCTGACAGATGCATTGGTAAAAAATGCAAAAATGAGAGGAGCCTTTTTGCAAATACGATATTTGCAAAAACCCACTTGGATCATATACTAATGTTAAAGATCCTGAACCTCTGGCTTACGAAAATTCCGCTTCTCCTAATCGCCAAGTTATTAAGTATTTCACCCAGCATTGTATCGAGATGTCTTCAACGGTTTTTGCTTGATGAAGTTTATCATAAATACATGAAAAAGGCAAAAGGAACACTAGGCAGTTTGGAGATAATAGTCGAAGTAGGCGAAAGCACATTTGGAAAACGTAAATACAACGTTGGACATAAAGTAGAGGGAGTGTGGGTATTGGGGATGGTCGAACGGACTTTAGGACTTTAGAAAGAAAAATTCTATTAGTTCCTGTCCCAAATAGGAATAAAGATGCGTTATTAAGTCTAATTTTTACATATGTTGATAAACAATCAACAGTCTATTCTGATTGTGGAAAGGATATTCGAAAATGAGCCAGATAATAGCTGCTCACAATACAGTTAATCATAGTAAGTGGTTTGTAGATCCTATCACAGGTGTTCATACTAATACTATAGAAGGGAATTAGTCTGCCGTTAAACGCATAATACCGGTAAGATGTAGAACAAAAGATTTAATACTACCCTTTTTATTAAGATTTAGGTGCTTCTTTGGTATTCGATCAGAGATTTTTTTAAAAAAATTCCGACCCCTAAAAATGAAAAATTCGAATTTTGAAATTTCTGATCGAATACCTAAGAAAAGCACGAAAGTGAAAATCAAGCCAATACAGAGGCTTTTCTACGGCAATGACGATTGTTTGAACTCATTAATTGAGTTAGAAGTGCTCTCAGAACAAAAAATATGTTTCAAATGCAGTGAGGTTGCAAAATTAAGGTTATTTAATGAAAGAGGCATTAAAAGAGTGGTATACAGGTGCACAGACTATAAGTGCAGTGCAAAGGTATTCATAAATAAAGGAACAAGTTGTCTTTGAATAACTACTGCGAATTAATATTTTTAATTCTATGTAGAAGTAGCTATTTTATTTTAGAAGCAAAATTGGGGGTTTCGTCTTCAACTGTAGCCAAAGCAAAAAAACGACTTAGACAAATTTTTAAAAATAGAATGTCTAAAAGTCTAATTATTGGTGGACCAGGTAAAATTGTCCAAGTTGATGAGTCTGTCATCTGTAGAAGATGTAAAAGAAGATATCCAACAAGCTCAGACGATTCAATTCCTGACACTGTTTGGATATTAGGGATAGTAGAGGCTGATAATCCCACAAACTTTTACATTACAAGAGTTGAGAACAGAACCGTAGAGTGTTTAACAGAGGCTTTAAAAAGTAAAATAGGTATCGGTTCAATTTTACATAGTGATGGTCATCCAAGTTATCCGGGTGTGGCTCGAAATCTTTGTCTCGAGCATAAGGTTGCAAATCATTCTTTAGGTTTTAGATCTGCAGATGGAACTTATAACAACAATATTGAAAACATTTGGTCGCAATTAAAATCTGAAATGACCAAGGAACATGGAGTTAAGCGTAAAGAAGTTGATACTTGGCTTATTGAATTTATGTTCAGGAAATTTTATTGTAAAATAGACGATTTAAATGAGTTTTATGATTTTTATCTTGATTATTATTTAATTTATTAAATTATATTTCTATTATTTTTTTTTATTTTTTCCTTTACAAGGGGGGGGTCTTTAGGTCCGATCGAATACGAAAGAAGCACCAATCTTGGTGCTTAGAAATTGAAAACTTAATTTTTTTGACGAATTAATAAATTTATCATTTTAAAATTTTCTCCTCCTTTTTTTCCATTTTGGTTTTTCAAAAAAGGGATATTTTTTAAAAATTTGTATTTATATATGTAGGGGGGGGGGTGTAAAGTGGAAAATGATCAAATTCTTTTAATAATAAGATTTTTATCACTGTTCATTGTGGTGTTTACTATCAACTTTCATGTATTTCCCGAGCTGTTCTATATTCAGCTCGGAAAGGAAAAACTCTTTATGGCTTACTGTAGGATTATCAGATAGGCCGTTTTTTATAACTTTTATTGCCTTATCAACAGGCACATACTTTTTCCAATTTTGACGAAGATCGGAGATTATTTTCGTCAAAGCTGATCTGTTCCTAGAGATATAGTCGCCTACTTCGTTTTCGGCAATAATACTCTTACATTTTTTGAAGAGCTCCCTAGAGTTTCAGCAGCTTGAAAGCAGATTTCATCTCTAATAAGAAAAATCCTGCCCTCTCCTTCAATATCTTTTACTAGAGGAATATTCTTTTCCTCTATGCTCTATATTTTGGGCTAGGTCTCTCTAATAATGTGTTCCCCCCGGGGAACAATAAGCGACTACAATTTTGTATTTGCAGTCCTTGGGCCTCTTTCCGTTGATTGCTAGGTCTAGCAACTCTTCTCTGGATAGCTTATCTATTCAGTTCGGCTGTTTCTTCCTTGATGTGTGAGGAGGAGGTACCTTAGGCGAAGAAGTTTTCTTCATCTTGGATTTGCGTTCAGTCATAAATTTCGACTTCGCACGAACTTTATAGATAACATATACCAATCATCTTCCAGTATTTTATTACAAGTTTTGAAACTTAACGGGGATTTCAACTGTTTCTTATCACAGTTAAAATTCTTTTTTTACACCGCCTGGGAAGGGGGCAAGTTATTGGTTTCGACTGTTTTTGATGTTTTTGAGACATCAGATTTCTTTAAAACCTTTGGTTTCATATCACAATTTTTGAGAATGACTGTTCAGTCATTCTTCGTCTTTTCTGTTTTAAGAATATTTTTATTCATCAACTTTCTGTTTCCTTTACGGCATCGGTTACCTTCCGTAAAAACACATTGAAGGTATTGAATGATGGGATCGTTTTACCAGTAACCTTTATTTGCCTTTATCTTGAGCTTTGGAAAATCCACCAAACTTCTCCTTTTCCTTTTTTTGATCACTACTATCAGGTTTTATGGTGATTTGTTCCTCACATTCTTCTTTTGAGCAGCGAGAATTATGTCAATTCTCTGATCTAATCTTTCATTTGAAGCCTTTAGGGCATCAATTTGTGTGTCAAATTGGTTTCTAACTACAGAAATCTCAATTTCATGCTGTTTCTTCAAGTTTTTAAGCTTGAATCTCTTTTCACTGAGCTCTTCACAAAAGCATCTAAGTACTCCCGATGAATACTAGTCACTCCATGTAAATTCTTACAGTAGGAAGCAAAGCTAGCCACCAACCCGCTCTCCCACAGTACCTTTGGTTGGCATTTCTACCTTCTTCTCTCTTTATTCTGTTGAATAAAGTAATAGTTTGTGACCAGAATTTTATTAATTCTTGGTCTGTGTGAATAGCAGCTTGCAGAAGCTGGTAACTTCACAATCTGGTTTGTAACCTTCCAATACAAGTGAATTAACTCTTTATTATACTCTAGAGGTCGATAAGTCGGTCATAATCTCGCAAGTTTCTCCCTCCTTTGTTTTACGTTTGGTTAACCAGCATTTTTCCGGAAATCTAAAACCGATCAGATAATCTCGTGTGGAGAAAAGCCTTCTACTTTCTTCTCTTTTTCGATCTATGAGTCTTTGCACATTTTCCTTATCATCAAAATAAATGGTTTCTGTGTCCAAATGTTGCTTTATATGTATTCTCAATATTTTTTAACCATTCTATAATATTCATATTTCGTAGATCTTCAATAAAGTAAAGGTCCGCCGTGAACTTCAGTTCTAAGCCTTCTATTTTGGTTTTGAATGTAATGAACTTTCCCTTGAAATTTTCTGTCTGTTTCCTTCCGTCTTTTGACAGATGTACCTTGCTTAGGATTTCTCTGGTTGAATTCAACTTGACGTATCTTAGGCGGAGATATGTCTTAATGAGGTAAAAGGCATTTTCAGGAGTAAAGCTTTTATTATTTTTAGCGTTTGTATTCACCTTCTTGCTCACCATGCCCTTGTGAGCTTTTTTTTGCTATTTATACTTTTACATGTTTGTTTGTAAACAAACAACAAGAAGTTTTAGAAAGACTATTCTTGGAATGGAGTATATTGTATCATTACATGGATATGGATTATTTGTTAAGAATAGTAAACAAATAATGTGATGAGCTATGTTTTGATTGATAAGGTCATCACACTTGCCAACCAGCAGACGAAGGTTGGCAAGACTTAATGCTTTGCACCCAGTTATAATAAACATTGGTCCACCCTCCGCGACGTGGACGCTCTCTTGTGGCGGGCAGAGATTTGCAGCTAGTTAAAAAAAAACATTGGTCCCACCCTCAAAAAAATAAAATAAAAATAAAAATGTTTATATTTAAAAAGACAGAATCAGCAAAAAGAAAAGCCACCAATCCCCCCCCCCAAAAAAAAAAAAAAAACTCCACCTGTCGATTATAAATAAGAAAATAAATAAACCCCTATACAATGATAAATCCATATTCGAACAGCATGGTGGTGAATTGTGGACAACCCAGTATCAACATAAAAAATCTATCACAAGAACTTTTGAGATACTAAATATTTAGATGGTTCAAAAAATTGGACTCATTGGATAAAATTGAATATGTTCTGAGTAAAGCCAGTTACGAGATAATCGAATAGCACTCTAAATTTATGGAACAGACAAGAGGTTCCTCTCTTACATATGACAAGTGGAAAGAAGCATTATTTAATGAATTTAAGGAAGAAAAGATTGAAGTAGTAGATGTATACCGCCTTTTCCAGAAAAAAAGATCAGAATGCAAAGGAATTCATCGAAGAAGTCGAAAGTAGTAAAAATGGACTCCAAAGAAACTTTGAAAATTATCATGCTTAGAATAAGAAGAGAATTTACGCATACGAAGGCCTACATAACGAGCTGTTGTTTTTTAAATGATATCGACCCTTGGCGAGTTTTAATGATGTAAAAAATTGATAAAAAATTGAACGATAAGATAAGAATCGTTTTGGGAAAGAATGAAAAAGGAAATAAGAAAGTTGACGGCAATGGTCCTAAGGAGATTAGAAATGATGGATTAAAGCCTAAATACAATAGCAAAAAACTGCTTCAAATAAATGAAGTCTTAGAAGACTCAGAAGAGATTATTAATAAAGATAATTTGGTATATATCGAAACAAAAAATTTTGGTTGTTTTTGACGCAGGATCTAACTACTATTTTATTTCTGATGCAGTTAGATTAAAAGCTGGTTTAAGAAGAAGAAAAAACCATGCCAAATTAAAATTCAAAACTTGTCTTGGGGAAACCTTTGAGGTTAAGTACCATGTCATATGTGACGTTATTTACAAAAATGTGAAATTTCAGTTTAAATTCTTCTTTTTTCCAAAAGTACCCAGAGAAAAATTTTTGATTGGAAAAGAAGGAATTAAATTAATGATGAATTCTAAAAATCAGTATGAATGTGAAATAAATACAAAAAAGACGCTATAGTTGTAGAGAAAGTATATAGCTTCTAAAAGAAATTTGAATCCGGAATGGAAGTTTCGATAAAAAATTTGATAAAAATGAATTATATAGGCCCATCAAAGTCTACATGGCTGAATACAGTCCATTTCATTTTTATTGACACCTTGTTTCATTTTTATTGACACCTTGTTATATTTTTATTGACACCTTGTTTCATTTTTATTGACACCTTGTTTCATTTTTATTGACACCTTGTTTCATTTTTATAGACACCTTGTTTCATTTTTATGGACACTTTGTTTCATTTTTATAGACACCTTGTTTCATTTTTATAGACACCTTGTTTCATTATTATAGACACCTTGTTCTAAAATTTATTTTACTTTTCTTAAAATTTTTAACCCTTAAAATATGAGAAACCTAAATGTCAGAGAAGAACTTGAGGAATATCGTACAGAAGAATCATTTGTCGAGATAGAAGATGAAACGCAGTCTTCTGCTGCAAGAAAAACTAGGAAAATGGTTACCAGGTTGATAATCGAAAGTTTTCTTTCGTTACTTGACACTGGTATGAAACTTATTGATATGGAAGTTGCTTTAAATCTCAGTAAGTCTAGCGTCAAACGCCTATATAAAAGATATATTACAGGAGAATTTACCAACCTTTCAACTTTTAAAACGGCAGGACAAAAAAAGAGTGAATCTTTAAAAGATATTTCTATGGTTTCAAATATTATTGCATCGGAAATAGCCCCGAATCCTTGTCTAGGTCTTTATAATTTATCCGATAAATTGCAAAATGTAAATTGTACGGGACATTACTCTAAGTCAACTGTTTGCAGACTTGTTAAAAAATTGGGGTATAGTTCTAAAACCCCGACCTTGATTCCACTAAATAGAAACAGTCCTCAGAACAAGCTGTTAAGGTCTCAATATGCGAGAGTAATAGATAACATATCAAATGATAATTTAATATTTCTCGACGAAACTGGTTTAAATCTGCACCTTAACAATACTTTTGGTTATTCTTTAAGAAATACTAAGTGTTGTGTAACGGTCCCGAATTCGAAAGGGACTAATGTTTCTTTAATGTGTGTTATAAGCGTTAATGGATTATATGCGCATAAAACCAAAGTCGGAAGTTTTAAATCTGCAGATTTTGTCGAATTCATTAACAATAATTTACCTATATGTGAGCAAGAGGAAAACAGAATTTTAATATTGGATAACGCATCCATACACAGAACGGCCGAAGTAGCCGCCGCTCTTAGAAACAAAGGATACAGTCTAAAACTTCTCCCTCCATATTCTCCACAACTAAACCCCATCGAGGAGTTTTTTAACAGTTTCAAGTCCCGAGTAAAACAGAGACCTAGACCAACAACCACTCCTTTGTTAATTGATTGTATTGAGGACGTGTTGAACACAGAAGTATTCGTCATGGGTGGTTACTTTTCTCATATGAGAGAATTTATCGAGAAAGCTCTTGTCAATGCGGATTTTTTCTGAATTAATATAATTAAAAATTTTAATTTAATATTTCTAAGATATTTTCATTGTTTGGCATGTAAATATTGATGTTTATATATATATCGTTACCTCTTCTTTACGATTCAACTATATAAATCAATTATGAAAAAATCAAATATATTTTATAACAAGGTGTCTATAAAAATGAAACAAGGTGTCTATAAAAATGAAACAAGGTGTCTATAAAAATGAAACAAGGTGTCTATAAAAATGAAACAAGGTGTCTATAAAAATGAAACAAGGTGTCTATAAAAATGAAACAAGGTGTCTATAAAAATGAAACAAGGTGTCTATAAAAATGAAAAGGACTGTAACATTCGGCCAGTAGTAAAACCAGATAATAGTATAAGAATAACACTTAATTTGTTTGCACTAAACAAATTGGTAGAATTAGACAGATATAGCATTCCAAAAATTGAACATTTAGTATTCAATTTGAGAGACAAAAAATTCTTCACGAAATTGGATTTGAAAGATGGTTTTTTTAACATTCCGCTAGCGATAAAGGACCAACATAAAACTGCTTTTCGATTTAAGCATTTCTTGTATGATAAGAAAGTAATGCCGATGGGATTTGAGAATGCCCCGGCCATATTCAGCGATATATGGATCACGTTCTAAAAGATGAAATAAGAAAGACGTGCATAGGTTACAAGATGACATCTTAATTTTCGGAGAAACACGTGAGGAACACGATAGAAAATTATGCAGAGTGATAAAAATATTAAAGGACAACAATCTCAATATCAACGAAAAGAAAACAGTTTCAAAAGTTAATAAAATAAAATTTTTGTGAACAATATCGAAAGAAATTATATATCGGCCGAAAATCGAGAATAGAAGCTATAAACGAATTTCAAAAACCAGAGAATAAGAAAAAATACAAAAATTTTTAGGAATGATAAATTACTCTAGAAAATTTATTCGAAATTGCGGAATGTTATGTGAGCCGCTATACAATCTATTAAAGTTAAAAAGTAGAATACATATGGACAGAAAACCACCAAAACAGCTTCCAAAAGTTAAAAGAATTAATAAGTAAACAAATAGAGCTACACCAGCCGAATTACAACCTAGAATTTGTCTTGGAAACAGATGCCTTCAACACAGGCCTAGGTGCTATATTGTCCCAGGTCGATGAGGGAGTTAAGGTCCCAATCGCATTTGCTTCAAGAAGTCTAAATCCTCTTTGAAAAAAATTATTCAATAAGTGAAAAAGAATGCCTAGCTATGCTATGGGGAATTGAACATTATAAATACTTTTCATTTGAGATTGGAATTTACGGCCATTACAGATCATCTGACCTTGGAAGCACTTAATAAAGGAGAAGTTAAATCTTTAAGAATCCACAGATGGCTTGGTCGACTTAGTAACTTTATATTTAAAGTGATTTATAGAAAAGGGGAAGAAATGTCACACGCGGATGCCCTAAGTAGGAGCTTTGAATAAAAAAAGCGTTAACGAAGTGACTGAAAACGAACTCTTTTTAGAACAGGAAAAAATTAAAATAATATCCGAAAAGCATAAAGAAATGCTACATAGAAGTGCAAAAACAATTATTTATAGTTTAGAAAACGAATATAATTGGGTAGATATAAAAACACTAAAAAAAGGCGATAGATGGCTGTACTACATGTAAGATGTATAATCCGAAGAAAAACAAAAAAATTATATTCGTAACGGCGTATTCTCCAGGCGGAAAGGTGGGAATAGAAATTATAGGCCCTATAAACAAAAATTATATAATAACAAGATTAGATTATTACACCAGAAAGGGATTTGCCAGGTGTATTAACGATAGGTCCGGACAAAAAGTAGCCCTATTTATAAAGGAAATAAATAAAATGATACCGATAAAACGCTTGTTCTGGACAGCTCAAAAGAAAATTTAAGCAACAGTGTTAAAATGTTGCAAATACAAATAATATTAAGTTACATTACACAACACCATTACATAATCAATCAAACGGGAGAGTGGAAAGGTTTAATATAACTCTCCAAGAGATGGCGAATAAAAATTACGAAGACAAGTTTTTGAAAACAAAAGTGCATAAGCCATTTTAATATATAATAACGGTTAAATTGCGATGTTACCCCCCCCCCACCCCTAAAAAAATAAAAAAAGGGGAAAAATTAAAAAAAAGGGGAAAAAATAAAAAAGGGGAAAAAATAAAAAAGGGGAAAAAATAAAAAAAGGGGAAAAATAAAAAAAAAAAAAGACCAAACTAAAATTTATTCAATTAATTCAAAATCAAATTCGGGGCTAAATCGTAATTTAAAAACCATATATATTGAACTTCAAAAAGCATAACATTCTTTCAAGTAGTGATTCTCTGTAAATTAACTTTAAACGAGCTATATAAAATTTTCGAACGAGACTCATTAAAGAACCATGGTTTGTTCCTTCTTTGCGCAATTCCCTTTTAATTACAGACCACATTCCCTCAATTGTTTGGGTGTGGGCGCCTGTTGTTGGATTAACAAAATTTTGGCTATGATTTACAGTTAAATGTAAATAGTTATAATCCGGACATAGTTCCGAAAACCCTTCATAACCCCGCCAACAATCAGTAATAATTGTAGACCCAGGTGCGATTTTTCGTTTTATTAAATCGACAAGAGTAGCTCTTGATCGATTTTCAACAATTTCGAAAAAAAAGAATTGCTGTCTCCTCGTACAACTCCACCAACAGCCCAAACTTGGTATTGAAGGATTCTACCGTTATGGTTTTTACTTTTAACAAGCAATGTCTCGTCTATTTCAACTACGCAATTTAAACCTCCCATGGTTTTGTTTTGAAGGTAGTTGAAATATGATAAGAATACAGCGTTATTAAACCGCGTAAACCAGCGAGATGCGGTACTACTATCCATATCCAATTCGATAGTAGCCGAAACATTGCTTACCCCCTTTACCCATTCACGCAGCAAAATTAAAAGATCTTCGATATCTAATCTAGAACTTTTAAAAATGCTTTCTTTGTAAATGTTACCTTTGTTTGAGCATTTTCTCCCATTTCGTCGTAAGTAACAACGATATTTGTCCAAATTATTTCTAATTTTGGTCATGGGTTTCATGCACTTATTGCACATCGGTAACTTTAATATATTTTTTTCAAGAAGAAATATAATTAATTCCTCTTTCTTATATATTAATTTTCTAAAATTCTTGATGTTCATTTTAGAGGTATAATTTTATTCCTTTTTTAATTTTTCCCCTTTTTTTTATTTTTTTAGGGGTGGGGGGGGGGGGTAACATCGCAATTTAACCATAATAACTCTTATCACGTAGGATTGGGATGCACACCAAACGAAGCAGTAGATAAAAATATGAAAAATTGGTTAAAACGACCCAATTTAAAAATATATTACAATATTCAAAGGCTACAGATAAACTGCCAAAAGAAGAAGGGATCAAGTCCATTATGTGCCCAGAGTTTGTAGTTAAGTCCATTATATGCCCAAATGTTTATAAATCGAAAATTTTTAATACAAATACCAAAAACCAAAAATATAATGAATAATTTCTATCATGTTTTGCTGCAAACAAAACTTTTAGACTTCCCAACACATTTTCTACGAACTCATTCTTAAACATAACCTCTTCCAAAAATCCCGGTAATTGGCTTTTCTTTATCTCACACATTGCTTAATCTTTCTTTTTATTCTGTTCCATAATGACTCGACTGTTTGTGTTAACTCCAGTCTCAGGTTGCACAAAATAAGATGGTTGATCGGACCGAAATTCACCTTTTTTTGATGTCTTCAAATTTTTATTTTTTCACCCCCAAAAATGAAATTCCAAAAGTTGAAGAAGAAAACAAAAAAAGAATAAAAGTTTTAAATATTTAATTTTTCATCATCTTTTACGTTTAACAACTTATTACTGGATGAGTATCATAGTTTTTTTTTTATTAACATGTACCTCTCTAAATACCTATTAATTAATTTCCTCGTTCTACATCTGTATGGTATATACTGTGTTAAACCAGACCATGTTCCTTCGATAGTATTAGTATGTATTACTGTCTCGAGATCTTTAAAATATATAGAGTGGTTTACAGTGTGGTGACTATAATCTTCATTTTGAATGCCCGTATATCACTTCTAACAGTCAGAATATAATTTGCTACCTTCTTTTACACTATTTTTAATGTGAAATTTTAACGTACTTTTAGTACTGTTGCAGTCAAAGTGTACATTCCAGGCAATGTATACATTACCTAGTGAATGTATACATTCACTAAGATTTGTAGTTAAAGTATTCATTGTAACTGAAATGAACACATTACCTAGTGAATGTATACAACCACGAACTCCCTCTAGTCAAAGTGTTTACTCACTATTAAAATGAACATTTTAACTAGTGAATGCATGTATTATCTAGACAATGTAAGCAGGGTTACTAACCAACTGCAGTCAAGCGATAATTGATGAATTTTAAAATAAAATTAAGTTGGAACAAGTTTTTTTACAGGCACAAGACTATGATCGCCGTTCTAGATTCAGGTTAAAACATAAATGTTGAATTGGGAAATTAAAATTAGAACACACACAATGATAGAGTTTTAACAGTAAAAACTAGGTTATATTAAATAAAAATTTTAGTTTTAAATTGAAACACATAATAATTAGAACAAAAGTTAGAACAACATAAATAGGTTATAATATTAAATAAAATATATCGAAAAAATGAATTAATAATTGACTCTATGATGATTGCACTAAAGCGACAAAACATAAAATTAGAAAAGATATAAATATAAAGCAAAAAAATACAATATAAAAGAAAGAATAATTTGAAACATAAACATAAGTAAAATTAGTAAAAAATGTTATTTATTTCCACAATTTAACCTTCCATGACATTTGGAGTTGCATAATTTATTTGCTTTAAAGCATGCACATCTTTTTGTTGCGCATTTTGTTTTGCATTGGCATTTGGAAAATCCCTGTCCGCTACCTATCGACTGTTTGGTAGCTATAGTACGTAATGGCAATTCAATTGCATTGTTTTCAATATCATTTGGCGTTAATATACTTTCAGGACACACGCTAAATTGAGATCTAGAATATAATCCTTTTAAAATACCATTACGTGTTCCGATTTGATAGTAATCATCATCAGTTTTTGTTAATAAACATCCTAGTACTGCACGTGAATCTCCCCGTCCTCTATCAACTTCCGGTACCTTAATTCTAACTGTCATTCCAACCTCCGCCGGAGTATGCGAAGCATCAGAAATTTGTTTCATGCGCTTAGCTTGCTTGTTCAAGTTTTCTTTTGCTTCTGCTCGAACATAATTGATGCGTGATTGCAACTTACAAATATTGCACATTTTATTGCATTCCGAATTGAGTAAAATGTCACATCCATCACATTTTCGGTTCTCATTGTCATGTGATGAACTACACTGTTTCTTGTCATTCATTAGCCATTCACTGACGCCTTCTCGAAGATTATCTGATTCTAGATCTAGATCCTCTTCTTCATTAACTTCTACTTGAGTAATCTCCTGGATACTTTCTTCATTACAATTGATATTTTTAAGAATATTTTCCAAATCTTCTTCACTGTTTATACTGCTTAATGCCTCGTGTGGTAGGGAAGAAGAGGTAAGGCCGACCTTGGCGGGTTGTCCAAACATTGCCTCGTAAGGACTTCGCTTTATACCAGCGTGAAGGGCTCGATTTTTCATAAACTGCACATAACCCAGTCCTCTACTCCAATTACTAGTTTGATTCTGTTGCATCCATGCGGTTAAAATATTCTCAATATCTTGATTTGCACGCTCCACACTGCCTTGAGACTGGCTGTGGCGGGGCTTTCCATGCACAATTTTTAATTCAGGCCATAGACCTTTGAAATCATCAATGACGTGGTTGACAAATTCTCTGCCATTGTCCGATTGCAAAATAGATGGTGCCCCAAATAGTAAAAAAATTTGAAGGAGTTGATCAGCAACTTCATATGCTGTCTTATTCTTTAGGGGTCTTAGAATGACAAACTTTGTTAAGTGGTCCTGGTACACCAATATAAATTTATAATTATCATCTGGTTGTGATTGGAAGTCAATTAAATCTACTTGACATCTTGAATTAAAGTGAGAAAACACCATTGGCTTAACCACCAAGCCTTTCTTTTCATTCGCCCTTTTTTTAAGGCACACTTCACAATTATTTAAAAATATTTGAATATCTTGTGCTGTTATATTTTTAAAGCGAAGGTTAAGCTCCTTTTTCATTCTGTCTCGTCCTCCATGTACATTTGATAAATGAGTTTCATATAAAACTTCAAACAATTCTTCAACAGTAACATAATACAGCACTTTTTCATCTGCTATTGGTGCAATTAGTTTATCCACATTACTCACATACACTGTATCATAATGTTTTAGTAACCAGAAGTGACGATTTTCTTTTTTCTGAGCTGATTTAGCGGATTTAACATCACTTATTAGTTGAGCATATCTTTCCGTATTCATACGAAAGCCGTTAGCTTTTTGTGGAGTATTGTTAATGTGCTGGTAGAATTTATCTTTCATTGGTTGTTTATCCATTTTATTTTTAGGGTAAAATAATTAAAAATTATTAATTTCTATGGACACATATAATTTAAATAACTCACTTACCATCCAACAATCAGCCAGTGTGTACTCTCTCAAACTGCACAGATAGAGCAACATTCAACAGCACACAGTGCATCACGAATAAAGAGGTTAGGTTTAAGGTTTCCTAGCAAATTTAACGATTTAACCTACGGATTTAACATACAACACTTTGACTAGAGGGAGCTCGTGAATGTATACATTCACTAGGTAATGTGTTCATTTCAGTTACAATGAATACTTTAACTACAAATCTTAGTGAATGTATACATTCACTAGGTAATATATACATTGCCTGGAATGTACACTTTGACTGTAACAGTACGATCACTAACTTGAAATAATATGACTCTTTTTTACCATCTCTTTCAACTACTCCAAAGAGCCAAACTCCTCCTACTGGATGTTTACGATTATATTTATTCTTTCCAATCTTTGCCTCATCCATTTCAACTGTTTCACCAGAATTTCCAATGTTTTGGTAGAATTTTTTAACTAGTACTTCACTAGTTTTTTTTCAATATTCTCCATATAACTTTTTTTATCAATTCTGGTTACGTATGAAATAGTATCCACACTACATTTTGATAACCAGAGGTCAATAACCTCGACAAATTTCACTTAAGAAATTTTTACATGACTAAATATTGTACCTTTCCAAACATTAATATGTTTTTTATATAGTGGACATTTTTTATTTGTACATTTCATATATTTATACTTATATTTTGTATATGATGTAAGCTCTTCATTGCACATTTTACAACCGCTAAGTTGTAAGTTTTTAATTTGTTGGATTATTTTCTCTTCAATCTCTCTTTTCCTCAACTTTTGGAATTTCATTTTTTGGGGTGAAAAAATGAAAATTTGAAGACATCAAAAAAGGTGAATTTCGGTTTGAAGCTCCAAATAAAATTTATGGTTGACCATCTCATGATTAAACCCAAGCATATTTTGAATTTCAAGATAAGCAGCCCAGCTGTCAGAATAAATGGTTGTGCCGGGCATGCATACATCGGTGATTATTGGATAGAAAGTATTTCTTGTTCTATTATGAACAATTTTTAAACTGAATCTTGCAAGGCTGATGCTTGTATCAATGATTCAGAATACCCATACCTGCCCACTTGACCACCTACCGCGATTATATTTTGTTTTGTGTACAAACGGGCTTTCATCTATTTGGCATATTTTGCCTGGACCACCTAGTCTAATAGGGTTCTCAACAAAATATTTGCCCACAAGAGTTCAAAATTTTCCAAATATCTTTGTGATCATCATTTTTTGAATGCAAAAGTCATTAGCTATATCCATAAACTGTTTGTCTGCTGCCCAAAGATAAATGACAGTAAAAACATCGATTATAGGCATTCTAAAATCCTTAAAAAAGGAACCATGTCTAATGCTTAAAGGGCTGCTATACTTCGGACACAACTTATTTTTGCATGTCCAACAGCGACCATCTACAGTTTCTTTTGGTCTTTCAACCATTTTCAATCCACAAACGCAACAAGACATTTCATTGAGAAGCATTTTCTTTTCCCTAAGGTATTGTATGTGCTTCTGTATACTCATTTGTCGGAATATCATAAAGTTATCGAAGTCAGAAAGTTCTCTTCGACCCATTAAATGGTTAGAAACTTGCTTTTGAAAATTCAAAAAATTGATAAAAAACTTAAGTCCATTATATGGCCAGAGTTTTGATTTAAGTCCATTATATGTCCAAAATTTATAATCCTGGGATATAATGAACTTAATCCAGAAGAAGTCTTTACCGTTGGGAATACAGTTTAAATAAAGAGCGAAAACGTGACAAAGGGAAAACCGAGATATTGGAAAAAAGGATGTATTCCCAGTGATTTGGAAGGAAATTCATATTTAATTAAAATTGGTACTAAGTCTTACAAAAGACATGCCTCGCAATTAAAAAGACTAGTGGACGAGGAGCTAATTCGAAAGTGGGAGGGATGTTGATTATAAATAATAAAATAAATAAACCCCTATTCAATGATAAATCCATATTCGAACAGCACCACCAATAGGAAAAAAATCAATAATTGTGTTTAAAAAAAATAAAAAAAATGAAAATTTTTATTGTAAAAGGACAGAATCAGCAAAACGAAGAAAAGCCACCAAGCCACCAAAAATTCCACCAACCTGAAAAACATCAATAAAAAAATAAAAATAATAATAAAAATAAAAATGTATATTGTAAAAAAAGACATCCAGAATCAAAACAAACGTTCCTAAATCATCATAATAAGTTCCATATAATAGGAGGCCAAATCCATTCAAAGAAAAATACATTCAAATAAAGGAAATAAATAGATGGGATACAGAATGATATGAAAAATCAGCAAAAACGAAGAAAAGCCCCCCAAAACTCCACTGCTAAGGAAAAATCATCAATAATCGCGCTTTCGCGCCAGCACACCTTTACGGCCTCGCTTGTAGTAGAAAAACTTGTTCTATGGGACAACAAATTCTAGTCAACGATGACTAGATCCACCAGAGGTGGTGTGTGTGAAAACGACATCGTCTGGCTCAATACACCATTTAAGAACACAACTCAGTTCAGCGGAACAAATAAAGCATCAGTATCATGCTTGAACCCTCCCAGGTCAATTATATAAATATATAAATTTTGTCGTTAACAAATTAACTAAATTTTTCTTCCATTTCTGGGTATTTACTTTTTTAAGAAATCTTCATTAATTATTCATGTGATTGTTGAGCTCCTTGAGTTTGTTATTGAATAGTATCGCTCTGGAGACAACCATCTTGTCTAGGAACTCAATGATCAAGCAGAGTTCTTTTATATGTTCCGGATTATTTTTCAACCCAATCTTATTACCAAGAAGTTGCTTTGTTTTTTCTTGGTTATTTGTTTGTGAACATGTTAGTAGAGGCAGTTTATTTCGCCGCGATGATCTTATTTCGTTTAATGACGAGCACTCAAACAGGAAGTGTTCTAAATTTTCTTGTGGTCCATCACACAAAAAGCACATCATTCTATAACTCACTGGAATTCTCTTTGCATTGGCTATTGAGGAGGACCACCTTACTAGATTACATCTTAATCTAGTGTATGTTCTTATCTTTCTATTGTTGACTTTGTTTATGACATATTTCAACTGTGAGCTTCTTATGTCATAAATATCTGCTATTGATGCAGCTACAGAAGTATTTATCGTTCTCCTTCTTCTTAGTACATCAGTTGTTTTTGTAGAAACAGATACATTGTTCTTGTTTCATAGTCGTTACCGACGAATCTTTTTAACCACCTTTGCGTTCTTGTAGACCAGGTGGTTTTTCTTTCTCTCGGATTGATTGAAATTATATCTGAGATTATGGTTTTATTGTGTTTCCACTTGTTGTATGCTCTAAAGCTACTTAAAGCTGCTTGTATATGAATTCGTTCTATACTGAACTCATCCAATAATCTATCTAGGGGAACTAATACCTGTTGGAATATCATCCCCAATGATTTCCTTAAGATCCTATTGATCTTACCTGCTCTTGTACTAGACATTCCCCAAAGTTCATTGCCATACATTAGTGTGGGAACTAGTACACATTTTGTCAAGATCGCCTTAAATAATATGTTGATACCATTATTTAATAACTTTGGCATCAGGGCGTCTAGGGGTTTCGAGCCACGCATTGCCGCGTCTCTGACCAAATGTTCTTCAAGTGTGTTTCCTTTATTAAAACACATAGATATCTATATTCTGTGACTTCTTCAATCACGCCAAAGTCTGTATTGATGGAATATAAACTTCTAATTTCTTGAATATTAGAGTTAACATTCCATTCTAATACTCCACTCTTCTTGCAGTTAATTTTCATTCTGTTGTCAACTGCACATTTCGAAATTCTTTTGATCTTATTTTCTAGATCATCAATATTGTTTCCAAAGACAACGATATCATCGGCGAACATCAGTCCTGAAACTCTTGTATTTGATCTTGGGATCAAGACACCATCTATGCCGTCAAAAATATCATTGATAAATATATTGAACAGCATTATAGAACAAGGGCATCCTTGTCTCACTCCTTTTCTGTAGCCATAGCCACTTGAATTTTCTCCGGCGATTTTTATTGGCATGGTGGTGTTTTTATAGATATTCTTTATTGTATTTATCAAATACCTGGGGATATCTAGATTTTCTAGCTTACTAAATAATAAGTCATGACTTACATCATCATAAGCTTTCTCAAAGTCTATGAAACACATCACTGTGTTCACGCCTCTGAATTCTCTTCTTCTTACTACTTCAAGTAGGAGAGTAAATTGGTTCATACATTCTTCACCTTCTCTAAATCCTGCTTGGTATTTAGAGATGATGTTATTTTCTTTAACAAATTGGGTCAATCTGTCGTTAATTATCTTGAGATAGATCTTGCTAATTGTGTTTATTTTGGAGTTTCCCGTATAATTATTCAGATCTGTCTCTTCTCCTTTTTTGTGGAGACAAATCATGTTTGCCATACTCCAGTATTTTGGTAGGGTTTCTCCACTAATGTATTTATTAAATTCATATAGCATGAATTTAAAGAATTTTTCTTCTACTGCTCTAGTCAGTAAGTGTTTGTATAGCTCGGTTGGAATCTCATCAGGACCGGCAGCTTTGTTGTTTCCGCATTTCTTCAGTGCGGATAGAAATTCTTCATCTGTTATCTCTGGGGGAAGATCAAAAAAATCTACTTTATCATAGGCATTGACATCTATATCATTCTCTGACGATAATTCGGCGTAAAATTTATTCGCTATTTCTAGCTTCTTTGCTCGGCAAGTCTGAAGAAGCTTATTGTGGTCAATTAGAGTTACTTGATCCAAACGAATGGAAACACTTCTATTTTTCAGCCATTGCCAGAATTCTCGGGATCTATTACTTTTAAAGAGCTTTATTCCTTTTAAAACCCAAAGTTTCGATCTATCTTTGCGAATAAATTTCTTCGTATCCTCTACTCTCTTTTTGATATCTACGAGCCGGGCTAAATTGATTTCATTGTGATTTTTCATAACCGCTTTTGCTGCTAAACGCTTTTCTTTGAAGACTTTTAAGTATCTCCATCTCATTGTAAGTCCAGTGTGGACCCTTTTCTTTTTGTAGATCTTTAAAGATGTACAAGCTTTTTTAATAATCTCGGGAAGATTATTCATACTTAATTGTTGATTACTCAACTTCATTTTAAGCCTTTTAATCACTTTCGGATTTTCCAGCATCTTTTTATCATAGACTAGTTGATCAGAGATCTTATCAACAGTTAGTGAGATATATTTTTTGAGCACTAAGTGATCACTTAGTACCCAAGACTTTGATATAATGATCTTCTCATTATCGTATTCTTTCAGCCTAAAGATGGTATCAATTTTTCTCTTAGATCTTTTCCCATCTTTGAGAATCCTTGTACCATCTTTGCTGTTATACTTCATCGTAACTGGTAAACCAATTACTACTAGTTTTTTCTTGAGAGAAGAACTCTGCATATTCATATCTCCCATTACTATAATTTCACTATAATAGTTTCTGAATTTCTCTTTTTCTAGAAGAGACAAAAGTCTGGCAAGCACCTCCCTTTTGAGATCCCTGTCTTGTGGTATGTAGACATTTAAGATTAAGTATTTAATCCACTTGCCTTCTGATCTAAACTCAACCACTGTTTGCAGAATGTTTGAGTCAGTTCCCTTTTTGCTACATCTAATAGCTCCAGTGTTTCTCACCAGAGTTATTAACCCTGGTTTATTTTTTCCACTGCTTGGTGTTTCAACAGCAGTGTATTTTTCTAGTCTAAGGGATCTATTAGATTGTCTCCAAGTTTCCTGTAGACACATAATTTCTGGTTTCTCCTTCTTAAGAAGAAACTCAAGTTCTTCTCTCTTGTGGGAGAGATGGTTGATGTTGAGACTTAAGAGTTTTATCTTCTCTCTAATCTCTTTTATTGTTTTATTAGTTTTTTCTAATCCTTTTCTGTTATCATTTAAAACTTTATAGCCTTCAGCTTTAATAATCTTAATCAATAAATTTTTATGTGTTTTTTCAACTACTATCTTTGTTAATGACGCATTTCTACGTCTAAACTTTCGTATTGTAAAAATGGCAGAATCTAATTCAGACTCTCTATTTACAAGACATTTTCTTAGGTCTTTACAATCGACGGGAATTCTTTGCATATTAACTATACAGAAATTTTCTTGTAGTTTTCTAGTCCATAGATTTTTCCGCGTATAAAATGAAGTTATGCACTTCATCCTTCTACGGCTTCTGAAAGCTCCAAAAGGTTTATTTAATCCTGTAGGATTAGTGATTTTTTTATTTAATAAAGATAATAAATATTGAATTTTGAAAGAGAAATATCTCTTGTAAAACTTAGACTTTAAAAGAATATCAACTTTATTCATTTTTAGAGTCCTTCATTTTCCGGGCAGGTTCACCCATCATACTATGTAGGTAGATAAAATTTTTATATGCTAAATTCTCACTACCTAAATTCTTCTTTATGTACTTACAAGCTTCCGTAAGTGGTATAAAATTTTTATTAATTCTAGAAACCCATAGAAGCTCCTCCAGAATTAAATCCTTCTTTGATTTCAGAAAGTCCACCATAAATGTCTCGTCATTACAGACATATGCCTCTGGGATTTCGTCCAAGAGATTTTTTACTGCTCTTTCGCAGGTACCTTCTCTGAGCATCAAGAGAATAGACTCTTCATCTCTAAACTGCTTTAAGAGTGGGATGTCTTTTCTCTCAATAGTGAGTAGAGCAGCCCAAGCGTCTCTAGCTTGGTGCTCCTTCCATACTCCCAGACCTCCTACCAATACAAATTTAAATTTGCATTTGGATATAGGACATCCACCTCTAATAATTTTAATGAGAGCTTCTTTAGAAAGCCCTTTTGCCCTGTTCTTCTGAGGTTGAACTGGGTTTATTTTCTTGCCAGATTTCTCTTGGGATTCCTTCTTAGCCATTTTGGGGCTTGAATTTTTCTTTTCTTTGATGGAATTTTTTTTCTCGCCTAGTGACATTGTTAGGCTTTCCTTTTTGTGAAATTTAATACACTTCCCTAGGTTTTCTACTTTAATAGAAGTAAATCTATTAAGTTCTTTTAATTTAGTATGTTTAATACTAGAGTTTTTATTAAGACCAAATTGCATCTTTGGCTTAAAGGTATGTCTGACAGACTTCCATCCATCTTTATTGATTTGGTATAGCTTAACTCCATTCTTTGGAGCTTTGCTTCTACCAGATATTATTGCTGAGATAATTTTAAGATGATTATCTACTGCTTTCTTATTTATGTCAGCTACATCGAGCTTAACATTATTGGTATTTACAACTTCATTAGTTATATTTTTACTTTCTTTAGAGACTTCAATTGTTTCTAAACACATTCTTTTGCCATATTCTGACAATCTATCTTCTTCTTCTACTTTAGAGGCAGATTCGAGATTTTTGACATTAATTAAAAAATCTTCATTTATGATTTCTAAATTAGAAACATCATTCTTTCCAGTAGCTAACTGAAGGGTTTCGCTACTGGTGACATTTGGAACATTGGAGTTAATATCCTTTTGTTCTACATGTTCTTTTGAGTGATTCTCTATCATCATCTCAATTTTGTTCTTTGATGCTTCAGTAATTTGATCACTGTCATCCATCAAATTATTTTTAATCAAATTTTTTAATTTCATTTTTTGTTTTTCTAGCTTATCGTGGGAGAGCTCCAGATATGTCTGCTGAATCGTTACTAATTCAGTAGTACTAGATATAAACTTTTTAAGATCATTAAGATCTTTTCTACTTTTATTTTTTGACATGTCCAAAAAATCATTTTTACAAATTCTTTCTGAAAGAATTTTAATTTTTTTAAGAAAATATTTCATCTCTCCATCTTTTTTGAAAGTAACGCTAGAGTTACCATCATCAGCATAAACATGCTTAATATGTTCTGTTAAATACATTTCTGTATCTAACTTGTTGTTTTGACCATCATAGTGGTCACTTGTGGCACTACTGTGCTCGCTCCTGCTTTTTTCCTCTTTACCCTTCATCATGTTTAGACTTAAGAGTTTTATGTTCTCTTTGGTCTTTTTATTTACTTTACTAGATTTCTCTAGTTCTTTTCTATTATCATTTAAAACTTTAAAGCCTTTAGCTTTAACTGTCTTAATCAATAAATTTGCGTATAGTTTTTCAACTATTATTTTTGTAAAAAACGTGTCTCTTCGTCTATACTTTCTTGCTGTAATGATGGAATTCTCCAAAAGAGAGTTCTTCTTACATAAGTCTTTGAGGAGATCTTTCACTCCATAAGGAATTCTTTGTATCTTGACAATACAATATTGTTCTTGTACTTTCTTCCACCACATATTCTTTCTAATAGAAAAATATTTGAGACTATTCAGTCTCCTTGGTGTTTTAAAAGTATTTTTTAATTTATTATAACCAATTGGATTATGAGTTTTTTTATTTAAAGATTTAAAAATATCACTTTTGTTATAGGAAAATAATTTCCTATAAAAACAGAACTTTAACAAGGATACTTTATTCATTATAAAGTCCTTAGATTCTCGGGCAGGCTCACCCATCATATTTTCTAAATAAATGAAATATCCATGGTTTGGCTTTTCTTTATTTAATTCTTTAGTTATGTACCTACATGCTTTAACAAGTGGTACAAAGTTTTTATGCGTTCGAGAGAATCTTTGTAGTTCTCCTAGAACAGTTGTTTTTGTTAAAGACAAAAATTCGATGAAGAAATTAACTTCCTCACAGATATTAGAACCCACGAACTTTTCTTTAATTTTGCCTAGTACCTTAGGGCACACGTTTTCTCTAATCATCAAAAGTACTACTTCCGAATCTTTAAATTGTTTTATAAGTGGTATAAAAAATAAAATTGTTTATTGTAAAAAAGACAGAATCAGCAAAACGAAGAAAAGCCTCCAAGCCACCAAAAACTCCACTAATAAAGAAAAAATCATCAATAATTGCGTTTACACGCCAGCATACCTTAACGGCCTCGCTTGTAGGAGAAAAGTTTGTTCCCATAGGACACATCCTTAGTCATAATATGACTAGAGACCCACTTTCATGGGTCTAATGAAAAACGAAAACGCCTGGCTCAATGCACCATTTAAGAACACGACTCAGTTCAGCGGAACAATACAGCATCAGTATCATGCCCGACCTCTCCCAGGTCAAATATAATTAAATATAAGTCTTTTTGTTAATAAATCAACGTCTCTTTCTTCTATTTCTAGATCTTCATTTTTTTAATTATTCATATTAATTACCTTGTTTCGTTATCTCCTTAAGTTTCTTTTCAAATATAATTCTTCTAGAGACAACCATTCTATCTAAGAACTCTATAGTCCAACAAAGTTCTTTTATCTTATCTGGGTTGTTTCTTAATCCGATTTTATTACCAAGAAGTAATTTGGTTTTTTCTTGGTTATTTGTTTTTGAACAAGTCAGTAGAGGCAGTTTATTTTCAAAAGATGATCTAATGTCAGTTAAACAGACGCACTCCAGCAGAAAGTGTTCTAAATTTTCTTGTGGTCCATCACACAAAAAGCATTTATTTCTATAACTCATAGATATTCTTTTTGAATTGGTTATTGCTGAGGACCACTTTACTAGATTACATCTCAATCTAGTATATGTTCTAATTTTTCTATTGTTTATTTTGTTCATGACATATTTTATTTGTGAATTTCTTATGTCATATTGATTTGCTATTGATGCAGCTAAGGAAGTATTTAGAGTTCTCGACTTCTTAGTACATCAATTATTTTTGTAGTGATAAATCTACTATCACTTGATTCATATTCGTTGCCAACAAATCGTTTTAACCATCTTTGTGTTCTTGAACACCAGGTAGTTTTTCTTTCTTTCGGATAAATTGAGATTATATTCGATATGATTGTCTTATTGTGTTTCCACTTGTTGTATGCTCTAAATCTACTTAAAGCTGCTTGTATATGAATTCGTTCGATACTGAACTCGTCCATTACTCTATCTAGTGGAACTAATACTCTTTTGAATATCATTCTGATAGATTTTCTTAAGATCCTGTTAATCTTACCTGCTCTTGTACTTGACATTCCCCACAGTTCACTACCATACATTAGTGTGGGTACTAGTACACATTTGATTAAGATCGCCTTGAAGTAAAGGTTGATGCTATTATTCATCAACTTGGGCATCAAGGCGTCTAAGGCTTTCTTGCCACGCATTGTTGCGTCTTTGACCAAATGTTCTTCTAGCGTGTTTCTTTTAATTAAGACACCTAGATATCTGTATTCAGTGACTTCCTCAATCACACCAAAGTCTGTACTGAGAGAATACAAACTTCGGAATTCTTGTATGTTAGAATGAGCAGCCCATTCTAATACTCCGCTTTTTGAGCAGTTAATCTTCATTCTGTTATTAACTGCCCAATTAGAAATTCTATTGATCTTATTATTAAGATCATAAATGTTGTTTCCGAAGACAACAATATCATCTGCGAACATCAGTCCCGGAGCTCTCGTATTTGACCTTGGGATCAAAACTCCTTCTATGCCATTAAAAATATCATTGATGAATATATTGAATAGCATTGGAGAACAAGGGCACCCTTGTCTCACTCCTTTTCTGTAGCTATAACCACTTGACGTGTCACCACCAATTTTCACACGCATAGTGGTATATTTATAAATATCCTTTATTGTATTGATTAAATACAATGGGATATTAAGTTTTGTAAGCTTCTCAAATAATAAGTCATGACTTACATTATCATAAGCTTTTTCAAAGTCAATGAAACACATTATTGTGTTCAGGCCTCTGAATTCTCTTCTTCTCACTATTTCTAGTAGAGATGTAATCTGATTCATACACTCTTCACCTGCTCGGAATCCTGCTTGGTATCTAGAGAGTATATCTTGTTCTTCGACAAATTGAGTTAACCTGTCATTTATTATCTTGAGATAGATCTTACTAATTGTGTTAATTAAGGAGATTCCCCTATAATTATTCAGATCTGTCTCATCTCCTTTTTTGTGAAGGCAAATCATGTTTGCCATGCTCCAATATTCTGGAGGACTATTTCCACAAATATATTTATTAAATTCATGTAGCACGAATTTAAAGAATTTATCTTTTACTGCTCTAGTCAGTAAGTGTTTGTATAGCTCGGTTGGAATCTCATCAGGACCGGCAGCTTTGTTATTTCCACATTTCTTCAGTGCGGATAGAAATTCTTCATCTGTTATCTCTGGGGGAAGATCAACAAGATCTACTTTATCATAGACATTGACATCTATATCATTCTCTGACGCCAAATCAGCGTAAAATTTATTCGCTATTTCTAGCTTCTTTGCTCGACAAGTCTGAAGTATCTTATTGTGGTCAATTAGAGCCACTTGATCCAAACGAATGGAAACACTTCTATTTTTCAGCCATTGCCAGAATTCTCGGGATCTGTTACTTTTAAAGAGCTTTATTCCTCTTAAAGCCCAAAGTTTCGATCTATCTTTGCGAATCAACTTTTTAGTTTCGTCTACTCTCTTTTTGAGATATTCGAATCTAATTGAGTTGATTTCGTTGTAATTTTTCATAACAGCTCTTGCTGCTAGACGTTCTTCTTTGAAGACTTTTAAATATCTCCATCTCATTGTAAGTCCAGTATGGACTTTTTTCTTTCTGTAAATCTTTAACGATGTACAAACTTTTTGAATAATCTCAGGAAGATTATTCATGTTTAATTGTTGATTACACAACTTCTTTTTAAGCTTTTTAATCACTTTTGGATTTTCCAGCATTTTCTTATCATAAACTAGTTGATCTGAGATCTTATCAACGGCAAGTTTAATTTTTCTTTTGAGCACTAAGTGATCACTTAATACCCAAGACTTGGATATAATGATCTTCTCATTATCATTACTTTTTAGTCGAAAGATGGTATCAGTTTTCCTCTTAGATCTTTTACCATCTTTGAGGATCCTTGTACCATCGTTGCTGTTATATTTTATTGTAACTGGCAAACCAACTACATTTAGTTTTTTCTTGAGACTAGAACTCTGCATATTCATATCTCCCATCACTATGATCTCACTATAGTTATTTCTGAAATTCTCTTTTTCTAAAAGAGAAAGTAATCTGGCCAAGGTCTCCCTCTTGAGATCCTTGTCTTGTGGTATGTAGACATTTAAGACTAAATACTTAATCCATTTGCCTGCGGAACTAAACTCAACTACGGTTTGCAGGATGTTTGAGTCTGTAAAAAAAAAAAAATAAAAATGTTTATTGTAAAAAGACAGAATCAGCAAAACGAAGAAAAGCCACCAAGCCACCAAAAACTCCACCAACCAGAAAATCATCAATAATTGCGTTTACACGCCAGCATACCTTAACGGCCTCGCTTGTAGGAGAAAAGTTTGTTCCCATAGGATACATCCTTAGTCATAATATGACTAGAGACCCACTTTCATGGGTCTGATGAAAAACGAAAACGCCTGGTTCAATACATCATTTAAGAACACGACTCAGTTCAGCGGAACAATACAGCTTCAGTATCATGCCCAACCTCTCCCAGGTTTAAAATATGAAGAATTACTCGAAAGTTAACGGTGTTCTTCTCACCAGCAATGGGTCTCCCACCCCTAGAGTATAGCTGACCCTACTTACCAACCAGCAGCCGAAGGTTGGTATGACTTAGAGATCTGCACCTAGTTAAAAAACATCGGTCCCACTCTCCGCGACGTGGACGCTTTCTTGTGGAGGGTAGTACCAAATAAAATAAAAAAAAATACGCTCTCTTGTGAAGGCCAACACCTACTATACATACAAAAAAAGCAGTAACCTCAAAATGTCGGCATACACCTTCATTCTTACAGTTCTGCTTAAAAGAGTAGTATTCTCCTAAATGTATCTTTGAGCTACGCTTCAGGCTTAAGAGGCTTTCAGCCTTAATCGAAACGACGTAGCTAAGCAACATAACTTAATAGTTAATCGCACTACCAGTGGTCATCACTTAGAGTTCCTCTCGTACTATCAAAGTTCACTCAAAAATACTTACAGTAGGGTAAAACTAACCTGTCTCACGACGGTCTAAACCCATCTCACGTTCCTCATTACCGGGTGAACAATCCAACACTTCGTAACATATACACTACGATGATCAGAAGAGACGACATCGAAGAATCAAAAAGCAGAGTCGCTATGATCGCTTGCCTGCTACAAGCCAGTTATCCCTGTGGTAACTTTTCAATCACCCAATACATAATGAATGTAATTGGGATCGCTAGGCCAAGGTTTCCCTACTAAATACAGTCATATGCATAAAGTAAAGCAGATTTATTCCCTTATAATAAACTGATGGTTACCATCCATCATTCATCTACCTTAGGACAGCTGTGTTACTTTTTAACAGCTGTACCGCCCCAGCCAAACTCCCCATATATTCTAATAAATAAATATTCAAACATACTAGTGGTTTCACAATACTTCTCCCACCTCTCTACAATATACCGAATATTTATTAAAACATACTAAAGTCAAGCTCAACAGGGTCTTCTTTCCCCGCTGATAAATAACAAGCCCGTTCCCTTGTCTCGTGGTTTCACAAAATTGTAAGTAGGGACAGTAGGAATCTCGTTGCTCCATTCATGCGCGTCACCAATTAAATGACGAGGCATTTGGCTACCTTAAGAGAGTCATAGTTACTCCCGCCGTTTACATTCGCTTACACAACTTTAACAATAAATGCACTGGGCAGAATTCACTTCTTGTAAATACAAAAAGCTATGTTTTTAATAAACAGTCAGATTCCTTACATAGTAAAAGTTCTAGCATGCTAGAGCCAATCTTTATCCCAAAGTTACAGATCTAATTTGCCGAATTCCCTTACTTACTTTAATTTAAAATATTTGTTATGATACAAAGACACCTGATGCGGTATAGGTACGGTTAAAATTATTTTATTTTTATCAAGTATATATAACTAACTATTTCTTATCATGACAATCCCATAGTTAAAATTAAATTTAATTCATTTATCTTAAATTTATTGAAATATACTGTCATTATCAAGTTACCTTATAATAATTTAATAAAGAATTATTAATCTTTTTTGTTTTTATAAATAACACCGATTCACTTCAATAATAATTGAAAACCCTAGTCTATATCTATACAAATATATTGTTACTGCCTCCAAGATCGGCTCATTTGTTTCTTCTATATATACTCACATATATACTTCAATACAAACAAATTGCACAGCTACCTAAATATTTATTAGAAACATCTCATAAAAGTAGTAATCTTCTTCCATTTTATACAATAATACATTCGGTAGGTACGTTGTAACACGTTTCTTAGCGGATTTCTACTTCCATAACAACCGCCCTACTGTCTCAATGTATTCATCATATTTATGGTATAATATCTACTATTTAGAATATTTAATGTTTCATAAGGTTCATCCCTTTTTGCACATCATTCTTACAATCATGTGCCCACTAGTTATACAATAGATTCATTATATAAATTTAATTTATATAATTCCATAGAATTAAAGATTTCTCATAGTTAAAAAACTATAACAGTGTCCTACATCTATGTCCTATACAATAATAACTGCTGTCCTGAGAGACATTTCGCTGTGAACCAGCTACCACACAGTTCGATTGGTCTTTCGCCACTATACACATCTTAAATCATCGATTTGCACGTCAGAATGATTATGGTCTTCCAATAAACTGTTGCTTATCTTCAACCAGAACATGTATAGTTCACTGTGTTTCGGGTCTTATAATTATAACTTATCAAGTTAATAAAGATTAAAAATTTACTTTTATCTTGCTATAATTATAATCTCCTTGGTCCGTGTTTCAAGACGGGTCCTTAAAAATAAGGCTAAACTCCACACATTTTCACAAGTTCCTTCGCAGTACTTATTTTCTATCGGTATACCATTATATTTAACCTTAGATATTTCATTCTACCTTTATTCAAACTGCACTACCAAGCAGCTCTACTCAAGTACATTATTATTCTATTCTATTAATAACGAATATAATATTCTCTATAAATATAATTAATAGAATAAACCATTTACAACTCCAATTAAGGATTACAATGGAGGGTTATTTCTTGTTCACTCGCTGCTACTAAAGAAATCCTAGTTAGTTTCTTTTCCTCCTTTTAATGATATGCTTAAGTTCAAAGGGTTATCAATACATTATAAATATATTAATTAGGTAAATAATATACTTTCGTATTCTATTACGACCTTCATCGTTATGGTATCCTATTGATCCCATGTGTGGGTAAATTTAATAATTAAAATTAATTTAAATTTAACTTATTATGATCCTGCTAATGGTTCTCCAACAGCAACCATGTTACGACTTATATCAGATCTAATACATATTGTTCAAGTAGTTTTCACTAATTTCACAACACATATCATCTTAGATAGCGACGGGCGGTGTGTACAAAGAACAGGGACACATTCAATTCTACTTATTTAATAAAATTTACTAGCAATTCCAAGTTCAAATATCTCTTACAAAATATTATCCCATAAAGATTATATATCTATTGTATTGCGCGTGCAGCCCAAAATGTCTGAGGGCATAACGGACCTGTTTTAATCCTTTCCTTCCTACACTGATTGTGTCTGTCTATTAATAAAAGGGTCTCACGTCTTGTTGAAATTAATCAAAACTTCACAGCATCCATTGAAAACGGCCATGCACCACTATTATCATTCTCAGATTGAAAATCTTCTCTGAATAATAAAATATTGGTAAGTTGCCTCGCGTTGAGTCAAATTAAGCCGCACAATCCACTCCTTGTGGTATTCTTCCGTCAATTTCTTTAATTTTCAATCTTGCGATCATACTATCCCCAGAGCCAAAAAACTCAAATTTCTATCATCTAATACAATTAATATCATATCACATCGTCGGCATAGTTTACTGCTGGAACTACAATGGTATCTAATCATCTTCGCTCCTCCAGCTTACGTCCTTGTTCAAAAAATACATACAAGTGTACAGCTTTCGCTTCTGTTCGTCCAGTCAGGGTCGTCACATTTCATCTCTCTCCCAACTATACAGTACACCTCATATTGCTTCTTAAATATAAACTACGGACTTTTTAACTGCATCAATCATCATACACACTCTTGGAACAAGTATTACCGCGGCTGCTGGCACTTGATTTGCCCTCCAATTAATCACCTCATATACTTTTACAATATGAAACAATAGAATATTACTTCCCATAACTGCCTCAGATAAAATCCATAGGTCAAGTTTCGCCCCTGCTGCAATCCTTAGACTTAGTAGCCGTCTCTCAGGCTCCTTCTCCGGAATATTACAAAGTAATACCGTTACCCGTCATTGCCTTGTTAAGCCATTACCTTAACAACTAGCTGATAGGTCTCACTCTTACTGTATATGTCTTATGCTACACTTTAACGCAGTTATACTAATTTAATACATTAAATAAAGTGAGTATTACTGAGCAGTCCATTTTTCCATATCAAAAACATGCATGGGTTAATCTTAGGGAATAGCGTCTACGTCAGGCAGAATCAACCTGGTGTTGTGTATTAAAAATCAATATATTTGATTTTAATCAGTATTTATGAAAATATTAGAAATAAATATATTTCTTAATACAAATTCTTATAATATAAAATATGAAAACTATAATTGTTTAAAAATACTTAATAAATGATATAATATCAGATTGGATGAAATAAAATTTTACAAGGGTAAAAAATTATTTTAATAAATCAGCAAATGATTGATTAATCACTGATTCACTGATCAAAATTGTAATCTGAGATTAGCAACATTTATAATTGTGTAAATAATGTATAAAAAACAAAATGGATTCTACATGATGCTTCATGAACAACTGAGACTATATGATACTGCAGTATTATACATAACACAACTTATATATTTATCTTAAATTATGATTATTCTAATAATTAAATGATCTATTATCTAATTCTCAGATATAAAATTATTTTGTCTAATACACATTTGTTTTGTTTATTTGTTGACTTAAACAAATAAACAAGAAACTTGACATTTTTAAGATGTGAGATGACACTTTGACTTTGATACTCACATAAAAATATATTATATCTTTTCCATGGTGAGTTTGTGATGTATAATACAAATAAATGCATCATGTATAATTGTATATTAATTTATGTAGTATAAAGTACATATGCTCTTAAAATATATTTTTATTTCTTCACTTACTGATAGCTTCATTGGCCTTGTTCCTATTTGATTACATGCACTTCTTTTTTTATTTTTAATGTATGTTTAACAAGAATACTAATTGTTTGTATCGTACATGAAAATATATCTCTATAAATATTTTTTGTTGATTTTTTGACGTTTACCGGTCAATGATAAGTTGCTTGACAGATTTATTTTATGTGATATGTCATTATGACATGAAAGTAGCCCTACAAAAATATAAAATTATACAGGTATATTTTGTTAGCTTTTGATAAATACAAACAAAAGTAGTGGATTTTCTAAAATATAAACATTGAGCCACAAAATTAATATATGAAACGATGGAACACCTAAAAAAAATGATAAAGCAACATACCATCATGACCAGGCCCTTTATTTGGCCGCGACAGAAAAAATAATATATTTTTTGAGAGGTAATTTTTAAACATTTACATATAACTTTAGTTAGAGGAGGAGTTGTAACTGTATATAACCAACGTGGGAAATCGATGTAGCTGTTACAAGAATTGTAAATATTTTAGTGTAATATCTCAACCCTTCTTTTAAAATGTTTTTAAAGCTTATGCAGGCAAACAAATCTCTACTTGTAAAAATATGTTTCGTCAATATTTGATCGGATACTATAGCAAGAAATTATAAAAAACATATATTCCTAAAATATTGAGTTTCTCATTGATATATATGTTTTTAAACTATTTAAAAACTTAAGAATAACATTAAATTATTTTAACTCTCGTGGATCTATTTAATTTGACTGTAATTAACAATATTTACAAGTAACCCCCGTTTAGTGAAAACTTCAATTAAAATTTGTTAAGATTATGTTTCTGAATTTGTAAAACGTCTTTGTGTCTGTCAGGATATATTGTCTCCAACAATAAATTAGAAAATATTAACAAAATGCATTTTAATGTCTAAAAAAAGAAAACAATAATTTTTTAGAAATAGGCTCTTGATTTAATAAAGAAAATTTTTTTATCAAAATCAGTCGTATAAATATAAAATAAATAGATTCCGATTATAAATTAAAAATATGAAAATAATTTTTGCATTATCTATGTGAAATAAATAAATATACAATTGAGAATTGTCTCATGGCTTTAGGTTTTTTGCGAAGCGACCCAAAAAACTCTAGAATCGGGCTCAATGGCTTATTTCTTCTTCCGTACTTTATTATCTAAATTTTCTCTGGGTTCCAAATAAATTTTGAGTAATTTTGTCTGTATAATGCCTCAGTACAGTCTTCTAGCTTGACCTAACAGCATATTTACTGTGGTGTTTGAACAATAACATATTACGTATTTTACAGTTCATACGTTATCTATAAGCTTTTTTTATTTTTGCTATAGACAATGACAACTAAATATGGTTTCAATATTTAAAGAAATCATTGTATCGTTAATCTTAAAGTCGCAATGTATGAGATACAGAACTTACAACTGAGTTTTGATTTCTAATAAAACACTAGTAGAATCTGATTCTATTTTCATTTAGATTAAAACCAATCCAAAATGTTTTTAGGTCTTTATTATCGTAAAAAAAAACTAATACTTAATTTGAAACTATAATTAATTTCATTTATGCGAAATTATTATACGTCATATAAAATGTGTAAACTTCGTGCTCTTCAAAATTTATACGTCAATATGTTACAGTATAGTAGAATTTGAATTATGGATTTTTATATTATAAATTATAATTTTTTTCTGGATTATTTTTATATTCTCGATAATTATATTATAGATATTTGGCTTTTGAGTAACATATCAAACATTGAAATACGAATAAGTGAGAAACAATGACAGAATGTACATAGTTGTTTGTCTAAACACCCTAACGGTTTCAGGCATTTAATAGGATGCTTAAACTTCCTATTTGAGTTCAGATTTATGTGGTTCGAGTTAAAAATCTTTCCGAAATAAAAATTACTGCAATATCTTTTTTATCTAAATTTTTTCAGACATACAGAGCCGATTCGATTATTTTTAAAAAAATATTTGTTTTAGAAACAGAATCAATTTACATTGTATTGTTCAGACAAACATAAACACCTTATGTTAGACTTCCAATATCTATTTACATAAAACATTTTTGCTTTTTCTCATACTATATAGTTCTTCTTAAATATAGTAGTCATTATTCATCATATAAAATCAATAATCGTGTAAGACACTACCGTTACTAGTAATTTAATTCCCTTTGTACAACTCGACTTACATCATCTTCAAAAAGACCTTTGCATACTTTTAAAAAATTTGAAATTTCCTGGATAAATTTTCAATTTGCTACTTTCATATTAATTTATGATAGTATTATTGTTTTAATTTTTGATTTAAGTTTTTTCTAAAAATAAAAGTACACTAGCGTATGTATTCTTTTATTATAATTGTTGAGTCCCGAAGACATGTCTGTATTAAATTGCATAATTTATTAGAATAAGTTTTCTTAAATAGTTTCAGTGAAACATACGTTACAGATAATAGAAGATAACTGGTTTACGATGACTGAAACTGTCTGGTGTTTGAAACAAGATAGTACTTGTTTCATGTGTTACAACAATAATGCTATCAACTTGATTCGTTCATCGGTGTTTTTTTATATGGACTTCGACCTATGTTGGGTGAATTTAAAAAAGAAAGATCATGGATTTTAAAAAATTAGAAATAACATTTTAAGCATAACTTAAATGAAAATTAATTCACACCAACCTACCAACAATAATGTGGTATCTTTTAAATGTTTTAGGTTCAATTGTTTTATACTTATTGTCGATATTTAATAGTTTATTAAATTTTTCGTCTCTTCCTTCCAGCTTGCTTGGGGGTAAAATATAAAAGTTTGAAATATTAAAATATTGAGAAATGTCAAACATGTCAGATATGTAGAAGCCCTTGAGCTTCTACGACATCTTTCTCCTTCAAAGGAAAGGTCTTGTTTTATATGAGCTTTATTAACTCTATTTAAACTTTTGTTATTTTTAACCATAAACCCATCCGGTAGTATTCTATCCGTTATTTCATAACCAGGATGCCAATTGGCTTTCATTTTATTATTTTACTTTCTCTGTATATGAGAGCTTTATCTCCAATTGAAAAATTTGACTGGGCCGTTATCGTACCCTTTTCTATGCTTTTCCTATATTTGGTTAAATTTTCATTTCTCTTCTTAGTCAGAGATATTCTTTGGAATTTTATGGGTTTCCTATCAAATTTCTTGTCAATCTCAAATTCGGGGGATCTTGCGTATTTAAAAATGAATGGGGAAGTTCCTATGGCTCTAAAAATGAAACAATTACGGCGTGTGTTGCTTTTTCTAGTGCACTTATTCATGAGGATTCTCTCTAATTGGTGAGTTTTTTTAATTTGTCCAAAGTGTTTGGTTCACTCTCTCAACACATCACACTGTATTATGGTGTTCTAACGATGACTATTTCAACTCAAATCCATATTTTGCTTTTAGAACAGTTATTTGTTTATTTCTAAACTAGAGTCCGCAATCCGACAAGATTGTTTTTGGAGTACCATGTTTCTTAATTATTAGTTTTTCAATCGCATCTCTAATGGTCTCAGCTTTCTTGTTTCGCAAATGTTTTGTCTCTATCCATTTACTGTAATGGTCGATTGCTACTAAAATGAAATGATTAGTGCCATTATATGGTATTCGTACTATCAAATCAACCTCCCAGAGTTCATTATGATTACTAGTTTTAATTACCCTGTGTTTTGTATTTCTTATTTTATTTCCGTTCTTTAAACAAATGACTCATTCAGAAACAAGCTTTTCGATGTCTTTTTATATGTCTTCCCGGAATATTTTCCTTTGATTGCGAATTTCATGTTGTTAATAGATCCATGCCCAGTTTCTATATGATAGGCTTTAAGTATATTCTCTTTTTCTTCTTTTGAAAAGTCTTTTATGATACTTGAAATTCTTATTTCCTTGCTAAATATTCTACTACAGCCGTCCGCAATATTTCCTTACCCTTATTGTATTCAACGTCAAATTTATATTCTTGTAACATCATTGACCATCTTAGAATCCGGCTTGTAGGATTTTTTGATTCCCATAAGTACGTTAGCGCTTTATGGTCAATTCTTAACGTAAATTCTTTCCCCAAAAGGTAATGTCTATAGTTATTTATACCTTTAATGACAGCCAGAAGTTCTTTATCTGTAACAGAGTAATTTATTTGACATCGTCAAATCTTTTACTATATAATGAGATCGCTTCCTCTACACCATTATCGTCAGCTTGTGCAATGACAGCACCAATTCCAATTTTAAAAGCATCCGTGATTAAAATAAATTTCTTTTTAAAGTCTGGTTGTTTCGATTTTATCTCGCCTTCGAGAGCTTGCTTTAACTTTAAAAACTTAATCTGTAAATCTTCTGACCAGTGTTCACTTTTTACGCTATTTTTAGTTTCTCCTTTAAGAAGACCGAAGAATGATCCTGTTAACTCGGCATAAGATGCTACATATTCGCGGCAGTAATTCACTAACCCCAAGAATGACCGTAAGCTTTTAAGGTTCTCTGGAAGGGGTATTTTTGGATTGTCTCAATCTTTTTAGGGTCGGGTTTTAAGTAACCCCTTAAAACAATATTCCCTAGTATTTTAATCTCGTTTTGAAAAAATGTGTATTTTGGTTTCTTTAAAACTATACCTGTTTTCTTTAATTTATCTAACACAATTAAAAGATGTTTTCCGTGTTCCTTTCCTTTTTTTGAGAAAATGATTATATCGTCTAGATAGGGAATAACAAAGTCGTTGCACGGATTTCCGATTAGTCTATCCATAGCTCTTTGGAATGTAGCAGGAACATTACATAACCCGAAAGGCATTCTGTTGTATTAATATAGTCCGCCCTTCCATGCAAATGCCGTTTTCTGTTTATCTGATTCGTTCATACCTATCTGGTAGTACCCAGATGTTTCATCTAGGGTATACAATGTTCTTGCTCCAGCCAATCTGTCTAGTATTTAATCAATTCGAGGAAGTGGATATTTGTCTCTTATCGTTATTTTGTTAATAGCTCGGAAGTCAATGCATAGTCTTAACGATTTATCGGGCTTTGAACCGGGACGAGTCTTGAATACCATGGGCTATTAGATTCTCTTAAAACACCCAATTGTAAATTTTTTTGAATGTCTTCGCTAATTTCTTGTTCATAATGTATACGGATTCTATAATTCTTTTGGTTTATAGGAAGATGATCTCCTGTGTCTATAAAGTGTAATGTTGCTCCTTTGATGGGGTCTGGTGCTATGGTTTCTCCAAAGCATCCTGAAAATTTAGTAATTATTTAGTTCTCTTTGGGACGAATTTCAGAAGTGATTGGTTGGCCCATACTCTCACTTATATGACTAGTGTTAGATCCATTATTTTTTCTGTAAAATATGTTTTAGTTTCTGCACTAGTCTCCGGCTCGATGGAATACTATTTATTCTGGTTGAAGGTAAGAAATTTCTTAGAATTTTTTTGAACTAAGCGTGGATATTTTATTATAACATCAGTTCCAAGGATAGAATAGTCAGGTAGTCCTTTACAAACCAATGGAGAGTAAATAATTTCTAGATCGAGCACTCTTAATCTAAGGTCCTTAATTTCACCTATTATATTGATGAAAGCGCCTAGGCTGATCTAATTTTCGCACTTGTAGATGTTATCTTATTTTTATCTGATATCTGATTAATGTTTATCAGTGAGATATCGGCTCCTGTATCAATGAGTGTTAGATGAGGAGCAGCCTTTGAACGAGTAGAATATATAAAGAAGGGGTTTCTTTTAAAACTAAGTAAATTCATTGAGTTGATGTTAAAGTCTTTATTGTCTTCGTCAATGTTTCTTTCTATGTTGTTTATTTCTTCCAACACATTAGCCGATTTTCCTTTCTTCCATCCTTTTTCTTCCAATTGCTTAAAAACGTAGCAATTCTCTGTTGTGTGACTTCCCTGCTTGTGGATAATGCGGAAAGGCCCTTTTCCTTGAGTCTTCTGAGTCTTTGATCTTTTCTGATAAACCGTCTTTGCTCCAGTAGATGCTATTCTATTATTGATTTTCTCGGGAAAAGCCATCCAGGCCGCCTCCTCCGCTTGTTGGACAAAGTGATTCCAATCTGAAGCGCAACATGAGTATTGATATAACAAGGTTTTAAGTTCCTGCGGTGACTTTGAAATAGTCATCCTTATTAGTGATTTTTGTGATATGCATTCTCTTTCAAACAATGTGGTAGCTTCTTTAAGCAGTACTACATATTCTTCGTATGAATTTGCCGTTTTGATGGCCAGAAAACGACCAAGAATCTCGTCTGCGTTAGTTTGATTACCAAACCGTTTTTTTAAATTCATTATTAAACTTGTCAAGGTGATATTGGCAATGTCTCATTTGTCAGAGATATTAAGTACGTTTGGACAATTCCAGTCAGTTTAAATATGATCAACCCCAAATAGCGTTCTCTGATAATTCTGCAGCCCGCGACAAGATGTTCAAGTTCTTTAGCCACATCTCAATGTCCTCTCTCACCACTGAAATCACTAATAGCTCTTGCTATTGTCTCAATGTCGATATTTAGTTGTTTATTTATTTTTATTTCCTTTCTTTCCATGTTGCTTCGGGGTGAAATGTAAAAGTTTTAAATATTAAGAAATGTCAAACATGTAGGATCCCAAGATCTCCTACGACAATTTATTTTCAGTTATTATCTTGTTTTATTAAAATTTTTGTTTTGGGATTTTTCTCTTTCTCGTTCTTTCTGCTTTTAATTTCAAAAGTTTGGGATATTTTTTTAAATTGGTATTTATATATGTAGGGGTGTAAAGTGGGAATGCTCTCGTTTTTGATTTAAAGCGTACGATTAACTCTTTTACTATTTAAATTGAGTCTATCTGACGTCTTGGCCGTTAAATAATGTGGTTGAGAAATGAAAATATAATATTAAATGTCAACTGTCATTGAATGAAAAAAATCTTTCTAAATTATAGTTTTGGGGGTTCTAGTTTCATAAAACTTTTATGAAACTCTATTTTGTTAGAAGTAACGAAAATTGTATGCCAAGTGGTCGAATCATTATTTCGCGTCAAGCAGAAATGTCATATTGGTAGAAGTTCAAATCATCAAGTGTAATTTTCGGTATTGTCGATACCACCTTAAACGGCAAAAGAATATTTGAAAGTCGTAACTAATAGATCTGAGGAAATTCTGTTACCTATTATTAAAATATCATAAATATAGGAGTATTTTATACAGCAATTAATGGGTCATCTACAAAAAAAATTTAGAAAACATTAGAAGTCAGAAATCAATGGTATATCATTCTCTCAATTTTATGAATCTTAACACAGAAGTCTCTACTCAACATGTAATATCATACGGGGCTAAGCAAAAATTTATTATCAATAATGAAAGGTATTTAAAAGAAATATTGCAAAATAATTTTATAGAAATTAAGTTTTGAGATCGATATAGAAGGTTCTAAAACAATTTTACTAAGGTTGTTGAATTTTTTTAGTATGCATCATGATTTTTTTTGTCTCTTAGTATGCCAAATCTTTATTTTTTATATATGTCGTATAATACTCATGATCCAAAAAAAACCTAAAGGTGCCTATGAATTACGGAGTATTGGGGGTGGATTGAAACATTTTATTAACAAAAATGAATTTGTAATATACAAACGGTTGACAATCTACTGGAAATATAACATCTTTCCGGGAAGTGAAGCCTTGTTCTAAGGAGGGGAGAGTGTTACCGGCTGCATTGCACACGCCAAAAATCAGACTGAAATTGAAAGATGAAACAGTTGCTAATGATTTGAAACTAAAGTATTTAAGAAATCTTTAATAGAGTATAATTCCAATAAATATAGTTCTCATTCTATTAGAAATACTTCTTAAAAAACCAGCTCTTCCTCTGGTAACAGTCTCCTTAAGATTAAAAATCAAGGAGACTATTTTGGAAATGAATATCTGTGAAGATATGTGCTTTAGGAACATTGAAGCAGCAATTAAACTTTTTAGTAAAGGGTCTTCTATAGTGATTGTTTGCTTGCAGACATTGTTCGACTTCATAACGACCTGTTCTTATGAACGTTAGAGATGTTCCAGCTTTACTTACAGTAAAGCTTATCGTTATGTTAATGAAAAGCGGAATTTAAATAGAGAATTTCAAAGGGATAAGCTACCCATTTCACAAACTTCTCAGAGCATTCTATTGCTAGGTATTGAATTTTACCACTTAATAATCAATAGATTTTTGCAAAATATGTATTAATTCATCTGATAAAATCAAGAATACAGTCATTGAAGTAATTGCTCTGCATAGTGAAGCTAGCTACTAAATTGGAGGTCCTTCTGTTTGAGTACAATTTGATGAATTCGTCATATGCAGCGGAATTATTGATCTAATTTTTCTTTAACTTTGTATTCTATGCCCGAATTCAATGGATCTTAGGCGTTATTATAAATTAAAAAAAATTGTTCTTGGTTTCTTCAAAATCGACAATCTACTACTATTGGAGATTTTTTTGAACTTAGAGTAAAAGCTAGCCTGTTACTGATTACCGTTTATTTTCTTTTTATTCTTAAGCGTCAGAAAATTTCGTAAGCGAACACTACATAGTAAATCACTCGCTTGGCTTTATAGAGGCAAAAGAAGACAACACAAATTATATAAAAAATTTGTGGTACCATAAGAAGAACGAATATAGATCAAGATGTGGGTTGACAGGAAAAGAATTAATTTATTTTTAAAAGAATTTTCAAGAAAAAAAGAAATATCAACCAGTCAAATAATGAATCATTATATTTTTAATCAAAATTGAACTTTGTAGGTTAGATTGAATAATAAATTTATTGTGAATAAATTTTTTTTAAGAGGACAAGAAAATGAAGTAGTGGCTATTTATTGGCAATAAATTATAGTGATAGAGTTATCAAATAGTTATAATAGTTACATCTTAAATAGTAGTTAACGATATATGAGAAAACAATAGCAGTAAGTAAAATTAGCCTTAGAAAACTAACTAATTAATAAAAGAACCGAGATTTGGGTTCAAGAGATAATTTAAATTCAGTAATGTAAAGGGTTTTGGATGATACTATGTCGATGGTGATTAGAAGTTGGTAATGGAAGTAAGAACTTGCGCATGAAGAATTATAATTGACTCCTGTAGTAACAGATGAAAGTTCTCTTGAAATTTTTTAGAAAATCATATGTGCTCTGATTGCTTGTACAACAAAACCTTTTTAATTCTTAATTTTGCTTAAAAAAGATAATTTGTTTTGGTATAAACTATTACTTTACAATGATTTTTTATGAAAATCTGATACTTGCGTCACTAATGCTGTAAAATAAAGTTTGTACGAAGCAAGAAAGAAGACTTAGGTTAGACACAAAAAAGATTTAAACTACTGCCTCATTAACAAAATTGATGTTTAAATATAAATTGTAAAGGTGTTTATATTTTTTGGCTTTTGGTTTTATTATTACTGTTGTTCCCGTCTAAATTTTAAAAAGACGTTCTTTAAAACTTTTGTATTGTGGAAAGCGAGTGTTGATTCCTCTTACGAACGTACAAAAATAATAAATAGAAAAAACATGAATACATTAATAATTGATTGTTTTGTATTATAAGTTTTTAAGACTAGACATAGTGAAAATCTCTGTATCTTATATAGTTTTACGTTTCACTCTGTTGTTTATGAGAATTTCCGCAATCGTAACTTCTTTAGAAAAAAACAAAGATAATTTTAGGTTTTTGGGTTTGATTTATTATCATGTCTTTAGTTAAAATGACCTCGTCACCTATTTAAAGTGTATCTTGAAAAATGGAACTAAGAAATACGATCCAAATATGCAAGGTAGATTAAAGTTTCTTACATAGTTTAAATTGTTCTCCAAGAACATTTCGACACATCTCTTTTATTAACTGTCTCAAGTCAAAATTCTATTTTTTTTCAGCCTATAAATTAGAGACTCGTTCTAATCATACGTAAAAACGAAATTAAATTCTGGTATTTTTTTAAGAAAAAAATAAATGAACTTGTTTTGTTCACTATGATTGTCTAAATTTAATTTGTATAAAACTTTATAGAATGTTTAAGCCATTCATTTTCATTTTCTGTTCTAGAATTGTCAAGGGCAAACAACCCTTCTATAAAAACATGTTCTTAAATAGTACTAATTAATGTTGGTTAAATCTTTCTATTTACCAAATTGATTGTGAGTGATGGGCACACTATGTTTTTGATCAATAAAAAAGTCTGCAAAAAGTTAAATATATGTGAATTATAGAATTTTCATTCATTATTGCTTTAAAGAATCTTGGAGAGACCAGTTATATTGTAAAATAAATAGTATGTTTTCTATAACCTATCCTCCCGTTTTATTTTTTTTAGAAAGGTTCAGTCAAACTTAGAATACACATTTCTAATGTTAAAATCCAACAATTCTCATTGATAAACTTTTTATAGCGCGCAATAGCGATTAAATCGATCATAATAGCTCCATCGGTTTAGAGGCCGTAATATAGACTTGGCTATTATTGTTTACAGTAGCAATTGTATAATACGATGCATTCGGAAAGAACTTTTACAATATTGTTTCTAAGGATTTTCAGAGAAGACCTTATTGCATGGTGACTTAAATCTGTTAACGCCTTTGTGACGAAGCTAGTGAAAGCTCAACATTTGACTTCGATGGCTTCAAGATGTTTACTACAAAAACCGGTAGGTGGTTTTCTTTATGTCTCATACATTAAATATAGTACCTCATCTACAAGAAAGAAATTGGCAGCCTTTTGTTTTCACTTTTTTTGTTACTTTTCTAAAACAACTTTATTAATTTTGTCTTGTAAGATTAATGTTAAATTTTCGTGTTCAACAGCTTTTCTGAGAGAAAGAATATTTTTAGATGGGAAAATTTATTTTGGCCAAAATGTTATTATGCCAGTATATTCTTATTGAAAAAATTTATAAATAAAATTCAATGTTCTGGTTGTATACTAACGAGTTTTCTGTGCACAGTCCGTAGATTTGAATTCAGTTTGGAGTGTTTGACATTTAAATGAGTTATGATTCAGACAGGGCCTTCCGTGAGGAAAACTCAGGCGACAATGCTTGAACAAGGCAGAAATCCTAAGGAATCAACGCTCGCGCGCCATATTAACTAGCTAAAATTGTGAGTATTTATATAAAAGTGCTTTATGTAGATAAGTTTTAAGTCTTTCTTCGTATCGTCTTTCTTTATTTCTAGAGTTCAAAAACTGATTGAGAAGAAAATTTTCATTTAATTTAAATTTAACAAAACAAACGTGAAAATAAGCATTATGAGATGAAAAATAGATTTAATAAATGGATAAAAAACGTATGAATTTGAGGCTATTAAAAAGGGGTGGAATATGAAGCAACGGAAAGAATTAGAAAAATATCCAAACCACTAGAAATAATATATAGAGTCAATAAAGCAATCTTAGATCTGCGTGTTTTTTTTAATTTATCATGCTATACAATACTTTTTTGATAATTCAGGGAAATATAAGGCCGATGTATGAATGTTAGTAAATAGTCTTACAAAAAAAATTCTAGATATTTTTGAATTGATATAGAAAATGGTTAAATTATAACAAGTGATTTAAGCTAAATTTGTAAATACAAAAAAATTGACAATTTAATAAACTCCGTTTTATGTGGGCTAATATGCTGAAGTGTATACAAAATATTCTTATAATGTTCTTAAAAACGAGGAACATAAACTAACAGACACTATGAATTTAGGAAATCAGTAGTTAAGTATATTTATAGAAGAGGGTATCGCATAGGGAGAGGTATTGTTACCTTATGTTTAACCCTTATTAATTTAATAGCAATATTTAATTAGATGTTACAGCGAAACAACCTTAATTAACGTCGCTATGATTTAATAAAATTATAAATAAAGCAAAATTGTTACAGTTTAATATTAGTGCGAGCATACTTTAACATCTATATAAAATTTAAATCATAATATAGGTATTGACGATTTATCTAAAAAAAATTTTAGCTTTTGGTTTACACATAAAATACGTTCTAGTATTATACTTACGCATATATAAAAAATAGAAATTTCATTAAGAAAATAAGTTCTATGGCAGCCCTAATCATGAACAAAGTTCAGATAGTCAAAAGGTTTTTTATAAGGGTCTAATATTTTTATTGTTTGTTAATCTGAATTTTTTGATGTATGCTTGAAGTTGCTTACAGCAAATTTTTGTTTCGTAAACCGCGTTTAAGTTTTTTTTATAATAGTGCCAATTCCCAGTTTCGAATTATCATGAAATTATCTTTGTAGATTTCTAACTTTGTCTGTTTTGTAGGCATCTTTTAGAGCAACTCATAAAGTCATTTACAAATGGCAAACATACACTTAAAAGCCATAGTTAAATGTTTTTTGCTTAATTAACAAATAGTCTTTAATGACAAATCAATACAATTACACCTCAAAAATCTAGACTAACGCAGTACCATGTTCCTTCAAGAAAAGCACCCTCATACATATACTATAAAATATCCTAATTAATGCACACATGACACTAGCTTCTTTTTATATTAAATTTAGCAAAATACTATATTTTTTAGGTTCTTGTTATTTTAAAAAAATTATTAGATAAGTTTTTGGTACATTAGATATCAATTAAACATTTAAATCAGAACACAACTTATACCTATGAGGTAAACATAGTTCTACACATTTAAATATTTAGTTCGTGCATGATATTGATCTTTGAAATACTTATTCTGCATAATGTTAGTTTCAATTTCGTCATGTTTGTTTGTTTTATTTACTGTGGTGCCAGAAACATTATCGGTGAGTAAAAAAAACTCTACTGTTTTTTACACAATTTTGGAAAAAACTCATCTGTATTGACTTCTAATTTCCATTTCTTTCATTTGATTTTTTTGTTCCCTTCTTTCTAAGAAAAATGTTTGTAAAAATTAATTTTATATACAATTCAATTTTTAATAAAAATGAGAGAATTGACATGTCATAGAATTGCAGCCCTTAAAATTTACACAATTATAAATGTTAGCAATCTTCATTAGGTTTTTTGCACTGTAAAGCAGTGACTGACCTATCATGTCTTGCTTTACATAAATAATTTTTTACCCTTAAAAAAATTATTCATCCAATTTGATATTATATCATTTTTTAAGTATATTATGCCAAACATAAATATTCAACCAAACAATAACAAGAAAATCAAAGAAAGAATTATTCTTTATATATTTTTCAGTCGATTGAATATTTTGTTCATTAAAGGTGTTTGTTTATGCGCAAATTGGTCCGAAGCGCTATTTAAAAATTGTTACTCGTTTACATTTTTTTGCTTAAAAATGCCTAAAGGCTGTCATGTCTACATGATTCATATAAACATTTACTTATTGATATAAATTTTGTATTGAAAAAGAAGAAATTTATATAAAAAAGGATTTGTTTAGTTTTATTACTCATATTTTTCTATTATTTGTAATTGTGTCTCTAATATATTTGTTTTTTGCCTATTTTTTAATAGTATGGTGGTGAATATGACCATATTGAAACAATTAGATATTTTTTTCTGCCGTGTTTACTCTCATGTGTTATTGTAAATATCTTTTTAAGTTATTATATTCGTAAAACACAGTTTCAAAATAAGTATTAGAATCGTTTTTAGAATTTTTAATAACCTTTTAAAAATTGAAAAAAACTTTATAACCATCGAAAAATGAAAACGCAAAGATGTATATGCAAAAATGAACTTTTAATGATTGTTTGAAAACATTCGTACAGTATTTTATTTGCGATTTAAATTTTATTTGACTATTGATATGTTGCTTAGAAGTACTTTCTGAATATAATGTTTTTTTAAGGTCAATCTTGTGTTCGGATTTTGTTAATGATAATGCGTGTATGCAGTAAGTGAAAAGTTGATGCTTTAAAAAACTTCTTATGTTTTGAACTATATATATATTATAAATTATATTTTTTGTGTTTTTTAATTTAAATCGATGTTCTTTTTTATATAGTTACTAACATATATTACTTTCATCAATTATATTTTCATTAGTATGGGAATAAATTCAAAAGTATAATTGATGAAAGTAATATACGTCATATAATATAGATAATCGATTTAAATTAAAGAACACAAAAAATATAATTTATTGTATATATATATAGAAAAAAAAGATTATAGATATAGATATATAGAAAAAAAGATTATAGATACAGATATATACAGAAAAAGATTATAGATACATACGAAAAGATTATAGATATATTATACAAACAAGAAATTTGATTCTGTGGATATATAAAATAAGATTTAAGATATATAAGAATGGATAATGAATATTATCAATTAGATACAAAAGATACGATAGATGGCCATTGTAATTAATAGATATAAACCAGACAAATATTGATTATGAATATAAGGAGGGGTTTATGGTATCATTCTTCTTACTTTACTCATACACGCATTAATATTAACAAAATCCGAACACAAGATTGACATTACAAAAACATGATATTTAGAAAGTACTTCTAAGCAACATATCAATAATCAAATAAAATTAAAATCATAAATTAAATACAATACAATAATTTCAAACAAAAATTTAAAAGTTCATTGTTTGATCAATACATTTTTGCATTTTTCGATGGTTAAATGTTTATTCAATTTTTGTTACGGTTTAAAAAATTCTAAAAACATTTTTATACTATTTTAAAACTGTGTTTTTACAAAGGTAATATTTTAAAAACATATTTACAATAATACATGATAATAAATACAAACAAAAGAATATCTGTTGGTTATATTATGGTCATATATATTTCTACACTATTAAAAAAACCATGTAAAAAGTAAGTATAAGATTGATTACACACTAAAAAAAATTGTATATTGAGTTAGAAAATAGTAGTTTAAAGATATTAATGACAAATAATAATCATTCACTCGCATAAAATCATTTTTTCCTTGTGTAACTTATAATGCTTGCTAAAATTATTTTTTTCTGACAGCTGACATTATTACGTTTTTTCCATATTTAACCCTAAGATCAAGATTAGTCACTAATTATTCTGTGCTATATATATAGCAAGCTCTTAAGCTTTTTATTTTTTTCTTCCTATTAAGATGAGTGATATTATTTTTTAACTTTATAAAAACAATTACTGTATCTGATTCAACTATAAATTTTAATAAACATATATTCCTTTGTAATATTTCTACATATATAACCTAACTGACGTTAACGCTAGGTAATTTGCTCATTTTTAATAGTTTTTAATTATTTTTTATTGAAGGCGACGGCTCCTCTGGCCTGTATTGGTCTTTGTTTAGTTTTGACCCGTCATAGCTTTGCTTAGAATTTCACCTCTCGCAGCTAATACCCTTCTTTTCTAAAATATGCATTTATAAAAAATAAAATTCTTGTTAATTCATTTTTTCTAGAAAAGTTTTTGAAAGAAAAAAAAATTTTCTTAACATGCGGATAATACCACAGTTATAAATCTATATTCTAATCGTCTGTCAAAATAGCCAAAACTGATGACCCTCGATATAAACTTAATTCTTTTAAATATTGCATTGGCCGTTTCGACTTAATTCAGCTGTTTTTGATCGTTCTCATCGTGTTACCTTTACCTGGTTTTGTATTATATCTTCTGTAGTCGGATTATCACTTGATAATCTCTATATTCTTTATAGTGTCTATAATACTTCATCAATTTTTTTTTAACTCCGTTATTGCTTTTTCCACTTTTCTCTTAACATCCTTAATCCAAAGTAACTAAACTCAAATATTAGCTCGTAATCGTTAATGATAGTTTCTCCCCATTTTCTATCCTTATAAAAAATCGTAACACGTTCTTCTTTCTAAAATTCTCTTTTAGATGTTTTTTATCGAAATGGGGAAGCCGTATTCATTTCATGCGTCGTACATGATCTTCCTTAGTTTTTGTCTCTTTTAAGCGTTCGTGTGCTATAATTATATCCGTATCTGCTTTGTCTAAGATTTCTTCAATCTTTTCCTCATCAGTTAAGGATTTAAAATTCATCTTCCTTTCTAATTTTTTAAAAGTAGTTTTGTGGTGTTGCCACCAGGTAGGAGGCCTGTACGTAAATATATTTCTAAATGTTCCTTTCTGCATAATTATTTTTTTATTACCGGGGGTTCCGGGTTAAGTTAACACCCCCCCCCCAAAAAAAAGTTGAATTTTACGACTTTTTAAAAAGAAACTGATGCTAGTATAATAGTATAAGAGATCCACCCCTCGGCCAAATGGTAAAAAAATAATTTAAAAAATGAACCCTTTATTACAATAAACCTTTAGATTTCTTTAGAATCTATAAATAAATTTTAAAAGTCTAGGCCTTTGTATTCAATTTTAGCACAATAAAGAACATCTTGAAGTTTATTGTTCAAATTAAAAGTATTGTTTTCAAGAAAACATGAATCTGTTCCTTACAATCTAAGAGCCCGAAAAGCCATTTCGGGGGTTATTTTTTTTATGCATCCGTCATTGAATTCAAAATATATCTCCAGTTCGATCTACGCCTATAACCTTTATTTGTATATTCCTTTGGGTCGTTTGCAAGCCATTCCTGCCATTTTCTTTTTAATTCAACCTTAAATGAAGAATTTATTAAACATCTAATGGTTGTAAATAAGATGTAGTCTTTAGGCGAATTAAAAAGGTTTCAATGTTATTACTAGCAAAACTTTTCATAACTTTTTCAGTATAATGAGATTTATAGTTGTCAAGAATAAGAAGTTTTTTTTTATTTTCAAATGACCCATATTTGTTTAAACATGCTCGAATCCATAATAACATCAAATTTTGATCCATGTTTCTCGATCAGATGTAGCTACAAAAAGATTATTTTGCACAAAGCATTTGGCGGGTTTTTAAGGCCTTTTAAAATAGCCATTCCCCTCAAAACAGTCCTTCTGAAGAAATAGTAATAATAACAAAAATTTTAGTCTGCAGATTTCCAGTTGTATTGTTGTAGACTGTTAGTCTTCAACATTTATCTTATTTCCCTCCTTGTCAAAACTATCATTGAATTTTCATATAAAATATTTACTGTAAATAAATTTCCAGAAAAAGGAAGGGTACGTAAAAAGGAGATGGAACAGAGAATGAAAGAACAGTATGGCAGAGAGTCCAGAGGGACTGTTATGAATAAAAAACAATTTATTAAAAGTATTTTAGGATATTACCTTATATCCGGGAGGGTTTTCCTGGGATACCACATGTATATGTGTGGTATTATCCACATTTCAAGAAAATCATTTTTTCTTATAAAAACTTTTTCTAGGAAAAATGAATTTTCTAGGTTTTTATTTTTTATAAATATTTATTTAAGAAAAGAAGGGTATGAGCTACGAGAAGAGAAGTCATAAGTAAAGCGATGACAGGTCGAAACTAAACAAAGACCAATACAGGCCAGAAGAGCCTCAAATGAAAAATTGTTAGAAATGTATTTTAAACTTGGCAAAATACCCAGTGATAACCTCAATGTGCCTCAGTGTTTTTGGCGGTGAATGAAAATGTCCACGAATGAAACATATCAATGTAAATAGGAGTTTGATCCATATAGATGGGGTTCACCAAACGCAAAAAAAGGAGGAAGAAACTTGCGAGATTGAGGCCGGCTTATCGATTTATGGAGTACAAGAAAGTGTTAATTCACTAGTATTAAGAGGCTACAAACCAGATTGTGAAGTTAGCAGCTTCCGCAAGGCTGCTATTTACACAGACCAAGAATTGATAAAATTCTGGTCACAAACAGAGACTTTATTCAACAGAATAAAGATAGAAGAAGGCAGAAATGCCAACCACGGGTACTGTGGGAGAGCGGGGTTGATGGCTAGCCTTGCTACTACTGTAAGAGTTCGCATGTAGGGACTAGTATTCATCAGGAGTACTTAGATGCCATCTATGAAGAGCTTAGTGAACAAAGATTCAAGCTAAAAACATGAAGAAACAGCCCGAGATTGAGATTTCTGTAATTAGAAACCAATTCAACACACAAATTAATGCCCTAAAGGCTCAAATGAAAGATTAGAGCAGAGAATTGACATGATTCTCACTGTAAAAAGGAGAGTGTGAAGAACCAATAACCATAAAAGTTGGTAGGACTGATCAAAAAAGAAAAAGAAGAAGTTTGGTGGCTTCTCCAAAGCTCAAGATAAAGAGCAAATAAAGGTTACTGGTAAAAGGATCCCATCATCCAATACCTTTAATGTGTTTTTACGGAAGGTAACCGCTGCCGTAAAAAGAAAACAAAAAGTTGTTGGAGATTAATATTTGGCTAAAGTGCGCATAGGAATATTTTTTGAACTAGGGTTTTTTATTTTTTTTGCCTCTTTTTTTGAAAAATGAAGGAAGGAAGATGGAGAGGAAGAAAGAAAATTAACAAGCAGAATAAAAGTTTTAATAAAGCAGCAAAGACTATAGTAGAAGAATTTCTTTGAAGCATTTACCTAAACAGATATAGTTTTGCACTATTGGCTGATCTGTTTCTATTAGGTAAAGAATTTTTTAGAGAACGCCAATTATCTTCTATGGCATTGGTATGGACTCCCGTGATTGGGTCTCTAAAGTGTAATGTATGTTAACCATATGGTGTTGGCTAAATAAAGTACCTAAAGAATTATAGGCTCTCCACATATCACTATGTATGATACTTTTTGTGCTTACATATTTTAATAAAAGTGCTGTTAGAGTTTCTTTATCCCTTTTTTGATGTGTACTAGTATTATTTTACGTTCCAATGTACGTTCGGTCATTCCAAAACACCAAAATCCTTTCACTAGCTTGCCTCGGTGGTTTTTATTTTTTCCTATCTCCGTCTCATCAATTTCTACTATTATGTTCTCTCCTCCAATAATGGTCAGTGATGACAAATATTTATCGTAAATGTTCATTTCTTTTAGTTTTTTTAATACTGTAGATATAGATTTTTTCGAACAATGTAAAATTTGACAAATATACTTACTGGGATACCCAAGAATCCACAGATTAAGTATTTGTAATGTTAGTAAATGACAAAGTTTAGAATTACTAAAGAAAGAGTCATTCCAAATAGAAATTGTCTTTCGACATCCCTTCCAAGTACAAGTTAATAAATACTACTTTTTACTTACTTTACGTATTTTACCTCCACATTGATCACAAATATTTATTGTTTTTTCTCTTATCAGTTCATTATATATAGTTTCTAATTCTTCTCTTGTTTTGATTCCTTCCTCCATTTTTCAAAAAGGGGCAAAAAAAATAAAAAACCCCTAGTTCAAAAAATATTCCTATAATGCACTTTAGCCAAATATTTTTCTAACAGAAAAGACGGAGAATGACTGGACAGTCATTCTCAAAAATTGTGATATGAAACCAAAGGTTTCAAAGAAATCTGATGTCTCAAAAACATTAAAAATAGTCGATACAATGGGTTTGCCCCATTCTTAGGCGGTGTAAAAAAGGATTTCGACTGTGATAAGAAACAGTTGAAAGTGCCCGTTTGAAGTTTTAAAACTTGTAATAAAATACTGGAAGATGATTGGCCAATGTCATCTACAAAGGTTCGTGCGAAGTCGAAATTTATGACTGAGCGCAAATCCAAGATGAAGAAAATTCTTCGCCTAAGGTACTTCCTCCTCCCACATCGAGGAAGAAACAGCCGAATTGAATAGATAAGCTATCCAGAGAAGAGTTGCTAGACCTAGCAATCAACGGAAAGAGGCTCAAGGACTGCAAATACAAAATTGTAGTCGCTTATGGTAAATTCCGAGGGGAACACATTTTTAGAGAGACCTGGCCCAAAATATAGAGCATAGAGGAAAAGAATATTCCTCTAGTAAAGATATTGAAGGCGAGGACAGGATTTTTCTTATTAGAGATGAATTCTGTCTTCAAGCTGCAGAAACTCTAGAAAGTCTTCAAAAAATGAAGAGTATTATTTGCCGAAAACGAAGTAGGCGACTATATCTCTAGGAACAGATCAGCTTTGACGAAAATATTCTCCGATCTTCGTCAAAATCGGAAGAAGTATGTGCCCGTTGATAAGGCAATAAAAGTTATAAAAAACGGCCTATCTGATAATCCTACAGTAAGCCATAAAGAGTTTTTCCTTTCCGAGCTGAATATAGAACAGCTCGGGAAAGACATGAAAGTTGATAGTAAACATCACAATGGACAGTTATAAAAATCCTATTATTAAAAGTATTCTATTATATAATATATATTTATATAAAAAACAAGTTATACGGCTTCTTAGCTTACCTAAAATTATTGTCTACCCTACAATATACCAAAAGTTGGTAACTTTACTAATAAAAGTAATGGATGTAAGTTGATATTCAAATCTCATGTCTACATCGTAAAAAAAGCAAGAATGCCGAGAACAAGCATTCAAAAAAGTCTTTGTCTGGTCAAAATAATGGCCAACTATATAAAAGGAGAAGAACTCCGACAACAGTTTGACAGAGTGATACGGGATTGTCGGTCTCTCTTATATATACCAGAAAGCATCGCAGAAAAGATGCTAACTTCACCTTCTGCATAGTCAGAAGGTCAAGAAAAAAAGAAATTCCTGGAGCCATGGATATACTTGGCCTGGAAATATTAAAAGAAATTTCAACTCGTGATAGAGTGGAGAATAAAAGAAGAAGCAAGTCCATAGATAAGGATAAACTCTGTAGTATTAACATCGATTATTTCTACGGAAAGAAGGAGAAATGAGAAATTCTCCGTAAAGCAGAAAAGCCAACAGTCTTATGTCTTCAAGAAACTTGGAAGAAATCCTTAGGTTCTACGAGACTAGAAAAGTATATGGTGGTGGAGACACCAGCCATAGGAAAAAATCGGCCGGGTCTAATGACTCTGGCTAGAAAAAACGGGGCAGTAAGATGTTCCAAGAAAAGGAACGACGACAATATTCTGCAAACTGTCGTTGAATTCAAAACTAGTACGGGATGGACAAAGATTTTAATAGTCAATGAATTCTTCCTACAAGAGAGAGTTAAAGGCCGAAACACTAAGTAAAGCAATCAACCTTCTTAGTATTGAGAAGGATAAAAGAAACTACAAGGAGATTGTAGTTATGGGAGATATGAATACTAGTGATTCTTCCATCAAAAAGAAGCTTGCTATTGCAGGGCTTACCCCTGCAATAAGCTATAACAGATTATCAGGGACAAGAATCCCGAGCGATGCACAAGTCTCTAAAAGACGTTTTGATAAGATATTTAGGGTCTTTAATCAGGACAACGAGAAAATAACAATTTCTCGAAGATGGGCGGTAATTGATCATCTCTTGCTAGAGAATGATATATCTTCCTCCTCCTGCGAGAGAACGGCCATTTGCCTACAATAGGAAGAAACTTGAGCATCGAGGAATGGAAGCTAAGCTTTTAAGAAAGTTGGATGAAAAAACATTCACACTAGATTAACTCTCTAGAGTTTTAAAAGAAGTTTGTATATTCTCCAAGATATACAGTAAAGTAGGGACATTTAAAGGATTGCCCACCAGATGGAGATTTTAAATGTTTTTAAAAGTTTTAGATATGCTACTAAGCGTATGCTAATGAATAGGTTCGTAACGTCTGTGCATAGGTACATGATACTGAAGGATAAGGGGTAGACGACAAAGATAAAAGTTCGGAAAGATCGGGCCATTCTTTGGGCCTTCGGGGGCAATGAGCTCTATAAAAGTAACAGATCCAGAGACTTCTGGAAATGGTTATTAAGTTCTTCTAACGTCACTGTTAGATTAGACACGTTTGCTTGAAAGATGTATCTTTTTCTTTTTTTGCAAGTAAGAGGTAGGAAGAAACCTTACATATGGACAAGAGGGACTTGGGTGTGATCCTCATCTAACTGGTACTGTGAGATTTTTACTCACTAAAACTTCCTCCATACAACTTTCCGGTGCAGCAAGCTTCGACGTATCCATTGGACTTTGGCTCCGGGAGAACACTTTCCATTTATACCTCAAATCGCGTCCAGAGTGACCTCACAGCGGATATTCATTACGGGCATGGTTATCTATACCCCGAGGAGAGACATAATCGTACTGACTCGAAGGTCCCTACAATCATCCGTATTGTACACACGGCTACTTACGCGGCCACATAACCAGCCCGGCGTTTTTATTGGGCTGCGTTGACCACCAGTCCCACCAGTTTCGGCCACCTTGTTACAGAATCTTGTAGGATAGGGTCCACGAGACCTTCTATTGCCCCACTTACTCTAGTCTCTTAGTTAGCTCTAGGATCCCACTCTAGAGTGCACCGGCCATGGGCTCCAACTAGGCCGTACCCATTAGATACTTTTATGTATCAATAAGTCACCACAAGAGTGATGCTGTTTTTTGGCTTTGAGATGCATTTCTACACTAGATGCTAATCCCCTTGTGGTTGGACACACACAAGTTTTATTAAATCAACTTAATGATTATCGTGGACATTTTCATCATCTGAGTTGTTCCAACTGCATCATAGAAAGCAGAAACAATTTTGGTGCCCCTGGGAATCGAAACCAGCCATTGCTCAATAAAACATTGCATTCTACCATTGTGCTAAGGGCACTCTGAAAGATGTGTCAAGCATGGCTCATAACGAGCATAAAAATAAGTTAGAGATGGCCAATGACTTTTACGCTAATCCAACTAATTCAATTGCAGACGTTGAAAATGTCTATCAAAAGAATATCGAAAGGGATACTTCAGAGAACATCACCATGGAGAAATTATTGAGAGCACTAATATCTGTGGTAACAACAAGGCAGCTGGGCCGGATGAGATTCCGGCCGAGATATACAAGGTACTACTTAAACCTAGTTTAGTGGATAAAAAGCTCTCTGTTACTAGTGAACGAGTATAACAGAATACTAACAGGAGACAGCCCTCCTGTTAGCTGGAGTGCTGCTGACATTATTTGCCTCCATAAAAAGAGATTTGTCAGATCTCAACAACTATAGGGAATTGCGCTAATTAATACTTTAGAAAGTGCCACACATGTCAAATATATTGTGTCTTTGTTTTGATACATTTGACTTGTTCGTTCTTAAATATTTTATGATGAATAAACTCATGTTTTTATTCCAACAATTTGGCGAGAACGACAAGAAATATTTAATATTTAGAAATGAGGACATGGATGACCCACAGCAGTTCTTGGAGGACATGCTAGAGGTGTAGAGGTTGCAGGAGTACAGTGACGGTAAACTGATGCCCCTGTTTAAAATGTCTTTAAAAGAAGAAGCGAGAGACTGGGTTAATTCACTGCCCTTAGGACTTGGATTTGACAAGGTGATTGGAGCATTTAAAGAAAGGTTCTTTAGTAAAATGCAGCTAAAAATTTGCATTGATAAACTCTTCGCTTTAAGATACAACGGGGCTTCATTTTGAATTATCTAGATAAGATGGCGGGACTAGCACGCAAGGGTAACGTTCCCATGAGCATTTTATTGCTTTTGCGCTAAAGGCGCTATCCAATGATTTAGCAAGCATAATTCTAGTGAATAACAATGATTCGTTATCGTGGGGGTACATCTATAGAGCTTTGAGTAATGTAAAGTCCGAGAATGTTCCAAGACACTCAGAAGTAATGCGTGGAGAGCCTTTGAAAGTAGATGCTATTAAAGGCAAGGTCTGGCTTAAAAATAATGAAAAAAACGGGTAAGAATGGGTTGATTAAGTGTTTTATTTGTGGAAAGAGACCATATAGTTGCACAATGCAAATTTAATACCTTCCGTAAGAATCTTAGAGTTGTAGAAAAGGTCGCGGAGAAGGAAGAAGAATACGAGGAAAACGACTCTAATAAATTTATTTTTAACTATTCCAGTTCAAAGTTTAATGACATTAGAACAACACTTAAAGCTGCGTCACTAAACGATGCAGAAGTTAAGTTTAAAGTACTCAGCGATACAGGAGCTGATATAAATTTGATCAGACCAGAGCTTTTGCCAAAGAAAACAGTTGTTAATCGTTCGAAACAACAGCTTGGGGCAGCCAATGGATCGAAAATAAAGATCATTGGGGAAACAGTAATCAATATTAAAATTGAGGGCATGATATTCGAAGATAAATTTATTATTACTAGGGATATCTCAATTCCCTGCATTATAGGACAAGGGTTACTCGACAAGTATAAGATAAATTTAAAATTCGGAAATAACAAAATGGAAATCGAATCTGGACATTTGGCAAAAGGGAAAGCTATGGGTATCACAAAATTATAACGAAGGATGATAACCCAATACTATCTCAGTTTATACAAGCTGGGGGAGCAAAAGAGGATATTGCGTCTCATTTAGTGAAAGAGTATTTAAAACTTGGAATGGTTAGACCCAGTGTAAGCGCATGAGAGGTCCGATTATTATAGTCTCCAAAAAGAATGGCGATCATAGGTTATGTGTTGATTATCGAAGATTAAATGATGCGATCATCGATGACGCGTATCCAATGCCCTGCGTAGAAGAGTTCATCAATGCCCGAGAGGGAGCAACGTATTTTACTAAATTAGACGCTGAATATGGCCATCACCAAATAGATATGGCGCCTTGTGATATTGAGAAGACAGCTTTTGCCTGTAGAGAAGGTCTATTTGAATTTACAAAAATGCCATTTGGACTTGTCAATGGCCCGGCTACATTTCAGTGGGTGATGAATGATATATCGAGGGAATTTTTGTTTAAGTTTGTTGTATTATACATGGATGATATACTAATCTGTAGTAAAACTGTAGAAGATCATAAGATAGACGTTCAAATAGTATAAAAAAGCTCAAGTCGGTAGGACTGAAACTTAATAAGAAGAAATGCGAATTTAATAAGACCGACTTAAAAATCTTAGGACATGTAATATCAAAGGAAGGAATAAGGGTGGCTGAAGAAAGAGTGAGAAGTATTCAACAGCTACCAATCCCGAAAAATAAAAAAAAAAGCTACAAACATTGTTGGGATTGTATAATTACTGTGCGAAATTTATAAAAAATAGTCATAAGGTGGTTAGCCCACTATTTGATATAATCAGGCTCAAGAACGAGGAAGCAGATAGTTTCTGGAAAAATGTAGAACAAAATACTAAATATCGTAAGGATATTAAAGAGGTAAAACAGGCCATGAAGAAAACGGCCTTGTTGACTATCTCAAACTGGAAGGATAAGTTCATTCTGACTACAATTAGATCAAACGAGGGATGTGGTGCCACATTGGCACAAATAATTGGAGAAAAAGAAACAATTTTTTCTCATTACAGCTCCTTACACTCGAAGACGGAAAATAATTAATCCACGACGGAACAAGAACTATTGGCGGTAATAAAATCTATTTAACACTTCAGATAATACTTATTATTAGGCAAATTTACATTAAAAACTGATCATCAAGCTCTGGAATATTTGTTTAAGTCTAGAAACGTTAAAGCCAGGTTGGCTAGATGGTCGTTGATTTTACAAGATTTTGACTTTGATGTTGAATATATAACAGGACCATCAAATCATACAGATCACCTAAGCAGAGAATTTATAAAGGAAGAAGAGAAGGTTCATCAATTAAATTTAGTACAAAATAAAAACCTTAAAAAAGAGAGAACATTGGCATTACTGAGGTTTATCATGATTATTTAGGTCACGGATCAAAACAGAACATTAAGTTTAATATCGGACAAAAATACTCATGAAAGCATATGAATAAAAACATAGAAGACTATATTGACAATTGTTGTTTTTGTCAAAAGGAAAAACCACAGAGAAAATTTAAGGATATTATGCCGGTGGTAATAATAAATTAGAAGAGAACTGGAAATTGAATATGGTAGGTCCTCTGAAAGAGAGTGAGCAAGAAAATAAGTATTTATTAACAATGATTGACCATTTCTCAAAAATTGCAGGGGTTGTGCCGGTTTATACAAAGGATATGAATACGGTTATTCATTTGATTGATAAACATATAGTCAGAAAACATGATATTCCGAAGGCCATTCTAACTGATAATGGCAAAGACTTCAAAAATAAAATCTGTGATGAATATGCAAAGATTAATAATTTTATCTGGAAGTATGGTCCCCCCTATAAACCAACGACCACGGGGCTTGTGGAGAGATTTAACAGAACAATAGGCTTAAAATTAAGGAAAATTACGGAATTTGGGAAATCTGATTGGCGAGATGCGTTCCTAAATTGGTCAAGGCTTATATGCAGTCGTACCATAGAGCTATAGGCTGCGCTCCAGTAGAACTTATCACAAGAATGACACTTAATGTTATGGACCTACAGGAAGGGATTAAGACCTCAAAAGAAAAGGAAGAGTATCAGGAACAGGCAATTTAAAATTTACAAGCCTACAGACGTGAATATAACACGAGCGGAAAGAAAAATGATGAGAGTAAGGAAACTATCAAGGTAAGAGATAGAGTCTGGTACTATTTAATTCTCCTGATAAGAGGGAAACTTGAACCTAAATGGGAAGAAAAGGAGTGGTAGTAGAACAAAAATTTCATTCATTTAAAGTTTTATTAGATGGTGGAAAGACTGTTACGGCAAGCCGAAACTATGTAAAGCTTTTAAAGGAGGGGTAGTGTAGGAAGTGCCACACATGTCAAATATATTGTGTCTTTGTTTTGATAAATTTGACACATTGTTTCATAAATATTTTATAATAAATAAACCCATGTTTTCATTCCGACACTATTATGCCTAAGCTTGCGTAAGCACGATCATTTATACTTGATTGGGACTAACTTCAAATGATTTTTCTGTCTTTTTTGTATGATAATTTGGTTTATCTTGTCATCTTTTTTATTTGCGTCCGCATGTAATCCTGATTCCCGTATTGTTTTTGTTTCTTTCAACGTTAAAATTAGTATTTCCAGGCAGGGGTCATTTTTGATTGACTCATCGTCAGCGGTATCTTCTTAAACTTTAATCTGCTTCAAGTTTAGTAACATAATCTCGAAAAGGGATTTTGTCTTGTTGCATAAGTGTGGTATGACCACATGTTTTCAGAGTGACAAATCAATAAGGAAACGTCAAACAGTTTTAAAACACGCCAATAACTAGAAAAAGCTAATGGTCCAGTATGAAACATCAAAGAGTGTTTCGTGATCCACAACTATAAAAAGCAAAATTATGTTGTAGATACAAATCTATGAAGAGAAACTCAAACGAACACTCTACAGCTAACCATATACAAACAAAAACTATTAACAATAAACCATTTAAAAAACTAACATTAATTCTATAAGTGTACTGGAACATTTTTACCAGCACGGATACGTCAATAAACTAGATAATAGATAAAAGTTAATATTGTTCGTTGTTGATTCGTTGTTGTTGATTCGTTGTTGTTGATTCGTTGTTGTTGATTCGTTGTTGTTGATTCGTTGTTGTTGATTCGTTGTTGTTGATTCGTTCGTTGTTAAATCGTTTGTAATTTTCATGTGACCGTTATCCTTAATTCGTTTTGTTGCGTGATTTTGAGTATGTAACGATTTTATTTTGTTTAAATTTTTTCTGTTGTTTTAGTCTTTAGAAGACGATGCAATCTTTTGTATGATGTCTGGATGTCTCGTTGTATTCCCAATTGATACTTCGATGACGCAGCTAATTCACCTTTGATTTAAACTAAATTACATTTTCCAAATTATCTGAAAATGGTATCCACGCGATATCCTCGGCTCTTTTTACGAATTGATCCCAAGTTTGGTTCGTCTCTGCTGCTTGATAAAGAAGGGCTTTGATTTCAGCTGGGGATTTGTTGATAACGATCTGTGTGAGTGGTATTATGTTCATATAGTGTTTTTTTATAGTATTGTTGAGTTTTTAGCAACTCCGTAAATTCATCTCTTGTTGTTAGAGGATTTTGTAGCAAGAATTTTAATGCTATATATGTGCTCTTCGGGCAACTGAATCGCGTTTAAGGGTCATTTAAGCTCGAGAAGTCCCATATCGTCAATTATTTCATCAAAGGGTTCTGCAGCCCAGCTTAGGCCTCTTCCTCTTAACTGTAGTAAAATAAAGTTTGATGCTTCGGCATCCGAGTGCTTCATAATCTTGATATAGATAGTAGGTCTTGGATTAAGATGGATAAATCTTCATTCCATTCCCGCTAAAAGTTTGTATTTCTTTTGTCGTTGTCGCCATGTTGAAAAGAGTAGATGGAGTCTGTACGAAACTGCATATTTATTAGAAAACTTTTGCTTTTATATTAAAGACTGAAACACTGATCTGTGATATCAAATTTGGTTTACCAAACTTGTGGTGATAAAGTTTGATATCTGATTAAAAGCGATGATTGGTAACTAGAGGTACAACAATTATAATACAAATTTATAAATGTAAGTAGTTATATATGTTTTGTTTGGGGACAATATCCTACTTACTTATTACTTTTCACAAGATACATTCACTATTTATTTAGGCAGTTCTCAGAGGTCCTCCTTGAAACCACAAGGTGCTCTTGGCCCTGATCAAATACTATGCGTTCATTACGCAATGACACGGTTCGAGTATATATATATATATCTATATATATATCTAAAAGTGTTCTACTTTTTACGGTACAGTAATAGCATATCAGATGATTAAAATGTTCACAATCATTGTTGAGTTGATTTAATAGAACTTGTTTGGATTAAGCCACAGGAGACTAGCATCTAGTTTTGAAACGCACACAGGCCGAAAAGCAGCATAATCCACGTGATGACTTAGTTTTGCATAAAAGTATTTAATGAGTAAGCTTAACTGAAGCACTCTAGATTTAGATCCTAAAACTAACTACGAACTTAGACGAAGTAGGCAAAAAAGTTTCGCGGTCCCTAACCTACGAGAGATTGTAATACGGTTGCCGAAATAAGTGGGAGATTTATTGTCGAAGCAGTTTAATAAAATGCCGGTCTTGTATGTGACGTCTAACTCATGTGTGGGATAAAAATGATTTGAGAACCTTTAAGTTAGTACTATGATGTCTTTCTTTAAGTTTTAGAAAACCATTCTCGTTATGACATCCGATGTGAGGTCCTCTGGACGCGATTTGATATATGAATGTAAAATGTTCTTCTGAAGACAAAGTCCAATGGAAACGCGAAGCTTGCCGCAGCGACAAGTTATATGATGAGGGCTAGAAATTAAGAATCTCACATTACAAATTAAATAAGAATCGCTTTTAAATCCCTCTGGTCTCTATTCTGGTTTCTCTCTACTTCGGATTTGTGAAAAAACAATGAGGTCCAGCGAAATAAAAAACTCTAGTCCTTATCATGTAGCCTTTATGCGAGCCAAAAACGAAACCACCAACAATGAAATCATAAAAATTTACTTTTGGCATTTGGGGACTTTTTTAAAAAATAATTAAAATTTTTTTGGGCCTTGTAAAACAGAACCTGTTATTTTTTATTTCTACTCTCAATCATTTTGGTGTTAGATGGTAAATAAAACCGATTACAAAAAGTGTTTTTTCATAGAATTAACCATTACATACAACAGAATAAAAAAAATTATGAAAAAAAGAACGACCTTGTTTATATTACTACAACGAATACCACATAAAAACTATTATCATTGTGATTTGATAAGGAAGAAGAGCAGCAGCGCTAGTGTCAATAATATCCTGACAAAATGGCCCGACGATAGAATTTATTGTTACATCGCATTCAATTTACTCAGAAGTACCTCCTCTGGGTTGTGCCAAGAACGATAACAATTTGTCATTGTTTATGAAATCAACATTATTTGAAACTTATGAGATTATGTTGATCTTTGAAAAAACGATAAAGAAATGAAAATAATATGCTTATACCGAGTGCAATCTTGCAGTATATAGTTTTCTTTGGGACATGAACATTTTCAGTTTACTTATAGATAAAATAATAAAAGGATTCTATTTAAGAACTAAAATTGCAAAAACTAGTTTTTTATTTACAAACAACAAATATTTGATAACTTTTCGGCTTTCAGTGTCACTAGTTTTTAAATACATCTATATTTTGCTCTTTAATCGGTATTTTCTCCTATAACTCTGATCTAGCTCTCTTTGGTCTTTTCAAAGTTATTGATAAATTTTATGTTCAATTAATGGAAGGGTTTAGTACTTCTTCTTTTATTTCGTAATAATAATGTAATACATTTTCTAAATTAACATATGAAGCACATCTTGATAAAAATCGATAATAAAGATAAATCAGACTTATAAAATTTATTTATAATGACTTATTGTCAAAGGAGAGCAGATCACATTCATCTTATTAAAAGTAAAAAAATACATGTAATATTAGCAAGGTAATAGCTTTTTTAAAATTTTTATATGACGTTGTCTAATATAAAACTAAGATGTATATATATGTTCTCCAAAATATATATTTCTAGTATTAAAAAATAGGTTTTAATTATCATATAGTATTAGTTTATGCAAATATTTATTTGTATATTATCATCGGGATGTAAGAATAATTTAAAAAAGAAAAAAATAAAAAAAATTAAAAAAGACTTACAATTTATTTTAGATAGTAAAAAATAATGGTTTATAGACCAAATTTCTGGTATTTGTATAACAAAAGGATGAGTAAAAGGAGCTCATAGTGTTCTTCCTGGTTTGTTCCATGTCTAGGTCCTATATTTTTCTCTAAAAACCCCCAAATCCACACAATTTGCATGGTATTGTGTCCCATGATAGTTAAGGTTTACAAAATTGATGACGCGATTCACAGTCCTGTGCGCCATTTCAGTGATTTATCTAATGCGGAATCATATGATACCATTACTAATGATCACAGTAGGACTAGTTATACATATTGTTTCCCCTCAAGGAGAAAAGATACATTTCTACTAGACACAGGACAAGCAAGGCGCACGCTGGTTATGCATTATTCAATTTTTTAAATGAACTTTATTATCTGCTATTCAAAAAAACACTCTTTTTCGACAACTTTTGTTCTTACCAATTTTGTCATTTTTTTATAGGGGTTCATTCAAAATTTCAAAGCGGGTTCCTAACAGTCATGTATTAAATAATGCTATCATACGTTTTATGGAGCATATGTCACTAAAAACTTCATTACTATAATCAAAAAAAAATTCAATCGTATGAGTGTCGAATATAGTTATATTTTTATAGTTTTTTATTCGTTGTTCAAAATTATAACAAAAACAATCAAATAATCTAATTGGAATTTGTTTATGATAAATGGCGATTCGATTTATTATTTATACTTTGTGCATACTAGTCTGCAGAATATATTTCCTTCTCAATTATATTATATGAACTTGAAACGATTTCCAACAATTATGTTAAGGGCCTTTGTAATTGTTTAATCTTGTTCCCCCTTTCTATACTTTTTTTTAAATTTAATAAAACTATTAGTCAACAATAACGTGGATATAAATTTGGTGATAAATTAGAAAAACATCACAATTTTTACAATATTTAAATTTTTACTTAAATAAGAAATTTCTGACATTTATTTTATTTAACTAAATGACTAGTACAATTCAGGTTTGTTTATAAATATGGTAATTAATAAAATTTTAACAAAAAATAAACGATTAAAAAATGAAATGTCAAAAATCAATTATAAAAATTTGGAAGATCTCGTCAGCATTAAAAGTAAAACAAGCTTTTATCAATCTACAAATTATTACGGAGTAATATTAGCTCCATAAGACGAACTATGCCTCTAAAACAAAATTGAAGACCGAATCTTACTTAGATACTATAAATGAGGAAAGAAATTAAATAGAGTTTTGTAAGAGAAATCACATCAAGAAATATGTATAACCCCCAAACAACGTTTTAGAATACAACAAAATAACAACTCATAGAATTTTATTTAACTTTATGAAGAATGAGATAAATTTTGTGGTATAATGGATTATACCACATGTTCTTAATTAACCAATGGAAACTAAAACGTTGATTTTTCACCGGAACGATCAATGATGGGCAGCTATTATTGATTAGTTATATCACATTTGCTTCTATTGGTTACTCTAACTATAAATAAAGAAAATCAATCAACATTATGGTACATCACTCGAGCACTAACAAACACTATTCCTTCTATAATTCAGATAAGCCAAACTCTTTTTGTAACAATAAATAATCTTTTTCTTCAAACTAAATAAACTCCGGTTTTCACGGCACTCCAACCCGTAGCATCATTAAATGCTTCCTTGCCACAGGCAAGCTCCCCGGTAAACACGCCAAACATCAATGTATCTTCCACCTGGTTGTTTGAAGTGAACAATCATGATAGGTCCTCATAAACTCATTATTTCCTACAGAATAGAAATATGTTTTGGAAAAAAGAGTGGGAAGTCTGTACTGTGATAAATAATAGACTATAAATCATTATACTAGCATGTGATCGATTCTGAAAATTTGTTTATGGAAATACACACAATAGTAGGTATACGTTTTACTATTTATGTGTATAAAATGGGGTTTAAAAGAATAAAAAGAAACGTGAATAACATTACAGGAGATCATGTAGGATGATCAGCTATACTATGTGTGAATACAATAATTTTATAGATATATAAATTAACAATTTCCTTCTTTAATTCATGTGTTTATAACGAAGCAAATATAATAAATGCTTTTATTTTTAAGATCATTATTTATAAAATTAAGAGGTAAATATATAAATTTTTAAATAATACAACAAATGCTATGCGGATTTATCAATTATAATGTTCTTTTTATGATAGTCGAGAATTATATTATAAAAGTGATGGGCACCCTGTAAAAAAATTAGGTCTAATTGAAACACCTGAGGTAAGAATAGTAGTATATGTAATGAGAATGATTTTTAGAGGTATCATTATATCACAGAATGTACACCAGAAAGATATAAGTACTAACCGGTTCTAAACTAACATCTAATCTATTGTGCGAAATATTGATTAAGAGTCCAATACTAGGGTAGACGATAAAGTTTGGCATGGAAGACGCTGGGAAAAACTGCTTAGAGCGTAAGTCCACTATCTGGGAAACAGCCCGAGTTAAGAATAAAAATTGAAGAAAAGCCCAAATACCAATAGAGCTTTAAACATTAGCATTACTGCTGTTTTTAATCTATTAAGAGTAGAACAACTTAAGCGAAAATGAAATATATATGTTATTACGAGAAGCAAAATTGTAACGACAAACATTTTTACTAAAAAAATAATGGCCTTAGGATAATATCAAATAATTAATCCATGCATAAAAATATAATAGTATTATTTTATAGGACTTTATAAATATTTTAGCTCGTAGAATCAACAACAAAAATCTATACATTTAAGATACAACTATTATAAAATCTTTTCACGCTAGAAAAACATACAATAAAGTGCGGATCTCAAAATGTTCGGTCTATGAGGGCATATAATATTTTAATAGATTATAATCTACAGCGAAATTGTCGTCTGTAGTATAAAAATCGGTCAAGATTTACTACTCAAAGAAAGTAAATAAAAACGTAAACAAATTATGTTTAATGTAAGAAATACTATATATCGATTTTTAAATATAAGTAAAATTGAGCAGCGTCGATAAAAAACATTTTTGCGTATACATAGTAATTCTAAGGGTTAAAGTGGAAAAGAAAGAATACATAAAAACATAAACGATATGTTAAAAAAATTTAGAGCATCGAAAAACAACTTGACTTTTGGTAGTTTAGAAGACTTCGAATTTGTAAAAATCAACGTTGACGATTAAAAATAGGTATGTATGTTCTGGTATGTGTCTAACCTACAAAAAGACAAAAACTTTGCCCGATATCGCAAAACAAATTCTTGTGGAATCAAATAAAAGAAATTTTATATTTTCATATATTTTTTCTTATTAACAAAAGCCTAATGGTAAGTTCGAAGCTAGCCCAATGCTTCAAATCATGGATAAAATATCGGTTTCCGATATTTTCATAAACAAAATGGTAAATGCAAAAATAGTATAATAACAAATTTTCATACATTTTGCTTGACGATTTCAATTCATGATGTATCCCATAATATAACTTGTATGATCTTATGTAGCGTTATACTGTTTGACATTATAGCATACTTCATATTGTCTACAATGAAAAAAATTTAACAACCACCAGTCCACTATTTTATATATCAGGTATTTTTCGACGCACGTAAAAGGCAAAGCTGATGTTGCGTTTAGATTGGGTACAAGTTTATAGACGGTATCGAAAAAAAATAAGATTAATTTCTTTCATCCTTGGTCGCGGAAAATTACATACAAGTAACATAATGGATAATAAATCTTTTGATCATATTAATTTAGAGACATCAAACACGTTGGAAACTTATTTTTTATGCAGTTTGGTGAGCCCTTTAGGAAGGTAATGCTTGAGTTTAAATTCCAGCTACTTTAGATTTTATAACTGTTAGCTTCAAAAAAAGAAAAAATCAAATACGACAAACTTGAATAGATATTTTCTGTAATATTTTTTCGATTGAGAATGGGCGATTACTGCACCAATATCATCATATATATATATAAGAAGTTCATTCAATTTTTACCTCTTTTTTGTGGTTTTAAGCCCCTAAAAAATACACTTATGAATTTTGATGTTAAAATGATTTTAAATATAGATTTAAAAATATAATTGTGCAACTATATTACAATAAATTTTTTTTATTTTTCAATCAAAAATTAGTTTCTAAATACCGTTAGAATCGTTTTTAGGATTAATTAAACCTCTCCACAAAAAATTGCAATAACACTAAACCAATGAAGATTTGAATATAAATGCAAAAGTAGGGCTTTAGATGTCAAAAATCATCCAATTATGATTTAATTGTATTTTATCTCTACTTTAATCATTAAATGTTACTTAAAAAGTGTTTTAAAAACTCGCAATCTCATTTTAAATTCTCTCTCCCAAAATGGAAATTTAAAAAAACCTGAGCTACATATTATAAAACTCAACATTTAATCCCGTTTTCAAAATGTGCAGCATACATTGTACAATGATAAACAAATATTAATGAATTTATTGTGGAATATTAGGAGTCTACTTCGGACAGCTGCACGGAATATCTGAAGAAAGTATTTAGAGATACAATCATACAATAAAAATCTGGAATTATTCTATTATGAATGCCCTTATGAAGAACATATTGATACAGTGCATCAAACTTTATATAAACATGTAACCTTACAAATGCCATAAATTCTCAGCAATAAAAAGTTGATAAATTAAAATCATTGAAAAGCAAAATGATTCTTTATGAATAAACAAAGCACAACTGAAATTAAGATCTTTTTAAATAAGAATAAATGATGAAAAAAATGTAGATTATTTTTTTATATTTTAGATATCATATTTTACGTAAATAAAACTCTCTGGCCCCAAAATAAAGAACAAAGTATATGCTATCCTATAAGTGGTACGTTTTATAGTAATGAAGATCTCTCTCACAGTTCGTTTACAAAGATATGATTTTTAATTTATGTTCTACGTCCCCTCTACAGATTAGATATGCAATTGTAGATCTATAGGCCATAAATAATATGTTTATTGTCATTATTTAATCTCTCAACAAAACTATTTATACAACATATGACTTAATTCTTGGCGCCAATTAGAATTGAGCGTATGAAAGCTGACATTTTTGATTATAAAGTTTCAATTTTAATTTGTTAGTCTGTATATAATAAAATAAAAGCTTTTTCCAAGAAACCAAGATATGCATTTATTGTTAATACAACTATATTTAAACCGCAGTGAATCATCTAAGGTGCTCTTTACAAACACTAAGTCAAAATTGAGTTTGTGTAGTCAAGATGGTGTAAAAATTTATGGATGCACGGATAAGAATAGCATAATAAAGGCAGTAATAAGACATGAAGATAATGGTAAAATTTTTATTGAGGTACCAAAATATAAAAAGGTGTTTGATGTTGCGGGAAATGGAACAAAACTAATTTTATATAAGAAACATGGAGGAACAAATCAAGTATTTAATATTGTGTTTTTTGATTACGAAAAGTATACGATCAGAAACAACGAGAAATGCTTTGGATACGATACAGAAAAGGATATTTTTATGAAGTCGCCTTGTTCTGAAGATGGATCAATATTTAAGTTAACATTTGACTATGTTGAAAACGAGAAGCTTATATCATCGAAGAAACAGCCAGCAATCGTCGTTGAAGAATATTGGGCTCATAAATCGGAAAATAATGTTCGAGGCATACCAAAGCTTGGCAAAAGAAATTATATTCCAATGGACAAGTAAATAATTTTATTTTTCCGTCTATAGCAACATTTTATTGCCTTTCACGTAGTTATACTGCTTATGCTCGTAAGTTTATTTACAGCTAAGGTATTTATATATTTTAAAAAAATTAATAAATATGAACAAATCAACGTGAAGGCGGCAGCCATTTCAAAAAAATAAATATTATATGCGACATTATTTAGAAACATGTAGATAAAGAAGTCAAGGGCTGTCATGGCCATTATTTTACGCTTCTACGACATTTAAATTCGGAATCTTTTTGAAAATAGTCTTCAATCAAATTTCTTTTGTGCGATACAGATTTAATAGCCAATGTTTTTTCACAGCACATATTTGACATAAACCGAAGTAATATCTCCGTTTTTTAAATACATTTCTAAAATATTTGTATTGTATTTATATTTATTTATGTTTAATCTGTTTTATTGTTATTCTTCATGCTCGGTGTTTTCTAACTTTTTCGGACTATTTATATTTATTTATGAAACATAACGTTTCATGTCCGATAGTTAGAGATCACCGCCCTTGACTATTCGTTCGGAGCAGTGTTTTACTGATTAAAGTTTTAACACAGTAATACACAGATGTCATGGTTTTGAGGACATGACAATATTATAAATTCAAATATGATATTATATCTGAGATGTCCTATGGGGACATGGCCATTTTTCAGATATGCCTCTATGAGGCTTTTGTTATGTTTAATATTTTTAATGTTTTTATTACTATTATATTTATTATTTTGATTACGGTTGTTTCCTAAATTCATCATGCCCTCCTTTTCTTAAAATTTTATTTATAATTTTTTTTTAAAAACTTGGAGTGAAAATAAAATAAATAAAATAAAATTATGTTATGAAAGGACATAACATCCTGCCTCCTCTAGAACTTCAGCTGACTTAGATGTATCCAGTCGTTATATCCAATTAGTTTTACCCATCTTCCATTTATACCTACTTCTGAGACTTTATAGGGTCCGCAATACTTTGGTTCTAATTTATTAGTAGAAGGATTTTTCCTGTAGACTTCTTGTCCACATGTTACGATATCAGTGTCATGAACCTCTGTTCTGCTTGGCTGACTGTATTCCATTTCCTTTGATTCTAGATCATAAAAACTTCTTTTAAATACGACTTCCCTTGGAGAGCAGCCTATCGTCGTATTGACGTTATTATTAATTCTATGTTCAATGCTTTTAACTATACTCTTCATATTCTTTTTTTTATTCATCCTCAACATTTCGGAAATTGTCCTGTTAATTCTTTCTGACACTCCGTTACTTTGTGGATGATACGCCGGTATCAGTTGTTGTTTTATTCCTTGTTTCTGCAAATAATTTTTTACTAAATGGCTTGTATACTGAGTTCCGTTATCTGAAACTACCTTTTTTGGTTTAGTAAAATGTTCTTGCCATACTTCTAAGCATTCTATAACTTCTTGACTTCGTATTTTTTCATTAAAAAATATCTTTGTATATCTGGAAAATACATCTGTAATTGTTAGTATGAACCCTTTGGTCGAGTAGTATGTACCTTCAAACTCCTCCAAACTAAAAGGTCCATAAATGTCGGTACTGATTGTCTCAAATATTATCTCGCTGTATATTTTCACGTTGCTGTATTTTTTTTTATTCCTCTCTTTGTTGATTAAACATTTTCTGCATTCATGACATACTTCAGTTATATTTCTTTTGATGTTATGTACCCAGTAGTGTTTCTTAATATTAAGATACATAATTACTTCGCCGCAATGTTCAGAAATTTCGTGTATAAACTTTATAAACTCTTTTGCTTTATTTTCACTGATAATTATTCTCTGCTTATTGTCTTTTAATAAATCTTTTACTCCCATGCTATTATTTGCATATGTGCAATAGCTCCGTACCTTTTCGTCGTATTTCTGTTTATCTGCTTTACCTTGCGATATAATATAACACCGCGATAGGTGGTCTGCAATGTTATTTTTCATCCCATCTATACTAAATATTTCAAAATTAAATTCGTTCAATAAAACTTTCCATCTTTCTAATCTATTCGAAATTTTCTTATTCTCAAATGTACAGTTTTTACTGTCTGTCTCAATTCTAACGTAATTACCTTGTATTATTCTTCTAAAATGATCCATTGACTTAACTATCGCGAATAATTCCTTCTCTACTATCGAATAATTCACTTCCGAACTTAGAAATTTCTTTGAATAACACCCTATGAGTCCGTGGGCTTGAATTAATACGGAGCCCATTCCTGTATCGGATGCATCGCATTGTAATATAAACTTCTTATTAAAATCTGGGCTAACTAGGTTAATATTCTTTTTGATAATTTCTACAATATTATTGATTTCCATTGTATGCGACGAGCTCCATTTTATTTTCTGGGTGTCGGTTTTCTTCAATAAGTTCGTTACTTGATTGATTTTTGTACTTAAGTTTGGTACAAAGGTTCTAAACCAATTTATGATTCCTAGAAGCCTCTGTAGTTCTTTCTTTGTTTTTGGTTCTTTTAGTAGTATTTTCTCATCTAAATTCTTCAAGTTTGCGCGTATTCCGCGATTGTTTACGATACATCCTAGTATTTCTATTTCTGTCTTGCAAAACTTTGATTTATCAAAGTTGATTCGTAAGTTATGGTTATATAGTGTTTTCAGAACTTGTAGTAAAGTTTCGTCATGCGCATCTTTACTCTTCCCGTATATGACGATATCGTCGATATACACGAAAACATTATCAATTTCTTCTAATAATTCTGATATGATTCTTTGAAATAGCTTCGGACCCGATTTTATTCCAAAAGGAATTCTTTTATATTGATAGTGCTTTCCTAGTATGTAAAACCCTGTTATTACTCTGCTCTCTACATCTATTGGGGCTTGATTAAATCCGTTAGTGAGGTCTAATTGTGAAAAGTATAGGTTCCCAGATAGTAATAATAGATTGTCATGAATATTCGGAATTTGATATATTTCATCAAGTATATATTTATTCACATGTCTGTAATCTATCACCAATCTTAAATCCTTGTTTTTCTTTTCTATTACAAATGCCGGGCTGGCAAACTTAGAATTACATCTTTCTATAATTTCTTCACTTTCCAATCGTGCCAATTCTTCCTTTAATCTTCCTACGTATGCCAATGGAACTTTATAAGGATGAGCTTCATAATACTTGAGGCTTTTGTCATAAACTATTTTTTGTAAAGTGTTTGTTTTAATGCATTTAAATTTATCGTTATTAAGCTTATAGAGATCCATTGTTTTATTTAACTTTAGTTCTTTCTCTGTTGCCAAGTTGAGTTTCTCGAACAATAGATTATCTAGTTCACATTCCTTGCTCTTATCGTGAAATGATATGTTCCTATTTTTATACTCAACTAGGCCTAATTTATAGTTTAAGATAAATCCATTCCCATGCAAAAATTCCGTTCCTAATATCACCTCATCAGGTCCTTCCTGTAACACCTGTAATTTCACTAATCGACACTCCATTAAGTCGTTTACTTCCAATTTTACCAATGTTGAGTTACAACTGGTTTCTGTCTGATTATTTGCAAACTTTACGTCTACGGTCGCATCTTCTTTAATATCTAGTCCTAGGCCGGTGGCTAGCTTGCTTCCAATAAAGTTTTTTGTAGCACCAGAATCTAAGATTAACTTAGCATCTTTTCCGTTGATTTTACCAGAAAGTATTATGGTACTTATCTTTGTCATAGGTTCGGTAATTATTTTCGTCTCTTCAAGATTTCTTGATCCTTTATTGGCTGGTCGACTATTTGGATGTTGATTATAAAAGCATTCTTTGGTCTGGTGTGAGTTATTCTTATGAATGGAACACCATTTTCGAGTGTTGTAGTTATTTCTTGTATTGGTAGCATCAAAATGTTTTTTGGGTTCATCATTATCAACAATATTATTTGTAATCTTATTTTCGTAACGTTCAATTTCTTTGTTTATTACTTTGTCAAGGTTTTTTAAATATTCTAAAGCTTCCTGTAAATTATCTTGTATTCTTGCCTTTACTATCTCGAAGTTACTATTTCTTCCTAGTCCGCTGAAAAAACATTCACTCATATGTCTATTAAATTCCGTCTTGCTTATTTCGTAGTAAGCGCTGTATATGACAATTCTCTCATAAATAGCGTCGTAATACTCGGTTATCGTTCGGTAGCTGATTTGCAAAATTCGAAATGCCTCGCTCAAAATGTCACAGTTACTAGCTCCATATTTGATCTTAATTATATTCCTTCTAATGGTTACGCAATCTTTTGCAAAAATCTCATTATCTAATCGTGAATCTGGGATTAAATTCGTTAAAATTAAAACTTGTTGTTCATTTGTCCAGCATTCTGGATCGCTATTGATTCAAATTCTATGAACCAGGTTGTAATGTTCCAGTTATCTATGTTTCTAATTATTCTTATTTTCTTGTTAAATTCCGTTTCTGTTTCTGGAATTCTAATCTTTACTTGTAAAAAGTCATCCTCATTATCAGATTTCTTCTCCTTATAAATGTTTTTATTCTTCTCAATTTGAATTCAAATTGAGATGTCCTATGGGGACATGGCCATTTTTCAGATATGCCTCTATGAGGCTTTTGTTATGTTTAATATTTTTAATGTTTTTATTACTATTATATTTATTATTTTGATTACGGTTGTTTCCTAAATTCATCATGCCCTCCTTTTCTTAAAATTTTATTTATAATTTTTTTTTAAAAACTTGGAGGGAAAATAAAATAAATAAAATAAAATTATGTTATGAAAGGACATAACAATATCACATTTGGTCGGGAAAATATGTTCTCTGTTTTTTGGTCGCATTTTTGGGACCGTAAAACAGAGAAAAGCAAAAATTTACATTTTTTTTAAAAAAAGACTCATAAAACAACAGAAAATAAAATTTCATAGTTTGATACTGTCACACGACAACCTTCTTGGGGCTCTAGAAATCAGTACAAACATCTAAACTAAAACCACTCGGCCGTCAAATCTCAATAAGAGCCGTGTCAATGACGTAAACTAAATACGTCATCGTTGCCAAGCAAACGACTTAGAAAGTGTATGTTTTTATCTATAATGCCATAATATGAAAAGTTACTTAAGATAATACTTTTCCCTTCTATTCTTGACAACTTTGACATTAATTAAAATTTAAACAAAAAAGACCGAATTTCTGCCATTTGCCTTGTTATGAGAGAGCAACAAACCAATAAAGGGTGTTTTTAGCCCAGTGGTAGAAGACGATGCTTCTATTGAGCAATGGCTGGGTTCGATTCCCAGGGACACCAAAATTGTTTCTTTTTTCTATGATGCAGTTGGAACAACTCAGATGATGAAAATGTTTACGATAATCATTAAGTTGATTCAGTAGAACTTGTGTGTACCCAGCCACAAGGGGATTAGCATCTAGTGTAGAAACGCACCTCAAGGCCATAAACAGTATCACCCTTGTGATGGCTGTATGATACATAAATGTATCTAATGGTAAAGGCCTGGTCGGAGTCCATGGCTGGTGCACTCTAGATTGGGATACTTGAGCTACTAAGAGATTAGACGAAGTAGGGCAATAAAAGGTCTCGTGGACCCTATCCTAAAGAATCTGTAACACGGTGGCCGAAACTAGTGGGAGACTGGTGGTCAGCGCAGCCCAATAAAAACACCGGGCTGGTGATGTGGTCGTATAAGGAGTTGTGTGTGTGCAATACATATGATTAAAGGGACCTTTGAGTCAGTACAATGATGTCTCTCCTCGGATTATAGATAACCATGCTTTTTAAGTATATCCGCTGTGAGGTCACTCTGGACGCGATTTGAGGTATAAATGGAAAGTGTTCTCCCGGAGCCAAAGTCCAATGGATACGGCGGAGCTTGCTGCTCCGGCAAGTTGTATGGAGGGAGTTTTAGTGAGTAAGAATCTCACAGTACCAGTTGGATGAGGATCACACCCGAATCCCTCTGGTCCCTATGTAAGGTTTCTCCCTTTCTCTTACTTGCAAGAAAAAAAACAAACTAATAAACAGTTTCGTAAAAACTCATTTTAAGACACACCGAGCAGTCAGGGAGGCTGCCCGTGTCACAGATACATCCTTCGTTTTATAGACTTGGCCTATGTAAAGACTATATGAAAAAAACTAAAATTATTGCCCTTATTAGACGTTGTGGTTCTTGTGATTATGTCGTAGCAAAGTTAGAATATCTTCGGAAAAAGAAAAGGAAAGATTTGTTTATAGATGTATAAAACGAGAACGTAAGGCAAAAAAATAGTTTTTTACCCAGCAGTCAATATCATTCTTAATTATCTTTTTTGTTGTGTTTTTAATCCTTTGTAACAGCAATTATAGATTGTTTAAAGGTTAACGAGTGTGTTAAATGACAATATTTTAATATATAGCTAAAATTAAGAATATAAATTAAAAAGAAATTTTAAAAAGACTGCAAGTCGGGGAAAGAGGTGCAAGGGCGGAGAGTGAACTGTATTGTTGTGATGACTTGATTCAACAAAACAAAGGTCTTTACATTATTTGTTTACTACGCTTAACAAATACTCCATTTTTATGTATTTTGATCTTTACTGCGTTTTAGGATAGTCTTTTTAGAACTTTTTGTTGTATGTTTGTTTACAAACAAACATGTAAAACTATAAATAGCGAAACCCCCCCTTAAGATAAATTAGTAGGAAGACTGATACAAAATCTAAAAACAATGAAAACTATACTTTTAAAAATACCCTTAATCATATTAGGACGTATCTCCGCTTAAGATATGTCAATTGTGAAGAAGAGGAACTATTAGAGTTCCATCTAGAACTGACAATGTAGCAAAAGATACTGTATGGATTTAGGGTTGTTTGAGGCAGTTAATAAAAATTTATTTCTATGTCGTCATGTTCCTGATCGAAAATTAATATTCTAACAAGGAATATAGGAGATAGAGTTTTACTAGAATCAGTTCTTATTTCCAATGCCCATACTAGTTATTTAAGTGTAGCAGCAAATATAAATCTTGAATACATTAATGTTATTTATTGAATAGGTGTGGTATCCACCACAATTATTTCTTAAATTTTTCTTCCTTTTCAATTTTTAGAAAATATTTTCTATAAATAAAAAATATTCAAAGAAGGGCATACAAAATGAAAAGAACAACCAAAGAGACAGACGACCTACGTACATGACTCCACAGCGAGATTATGATAATAAACCTTTAATTAAAAACAAACCATTTATTTGTTCATTCATAGAACAACAACTTCGTTTCGGACACCTCATCCAAGGTTACGACAATTTGATATCAAATAAGAAAAAAGATCCCACGAACGAAACTACAAAGAATAAGAAATACGTAAAATTTTAGTCCCAATCCTTGGGAAAACGACTAAATATACTGTCGATATATTACAGGTAGATGATCTAGAGACTGTTGATATTTACCACTGGTTCAAAGAATTTGAATCCCTTATGAAACAGCAATCTTGGACAGAAGAAAATCTTCAGCTAATTTTAAACAATCTATTCCGAGATCCAGACGTGGATCGAGATATATTTTCTGAAGAGCTACGAAAGCATGAAAGAGGAATTAATTAAATTGAAGTATCCAAGGAGTTCCTACTCCTTGATCGCCAAGAAACTAGACAGAATCTACCAAAATAACTACAAAACTATTAAAAATATTTGCAAGAGATAGAAACTTGCCTGAAGATTTATACCACCTTAATAAAAACCACCAAAACTGAGTACGCTAGAGAATTACACGACCCCCTTTTAAATAACCTAGGACGGTTTACAAAACTCCACGGTTAATCCCTGGAGAAGGATGAAGATTTTGATACCCTTTATAATTACCTATTAAATACAAAAAGAAATTAATTAACAACTTACTAGAACAAGAGCAAAGCAATCTAAACATCTGTAATCTTCAATTAGAAAATCAAAAAAAATATTTCGCTACAAAAAGCTGGAATGAAAACGGGGAAACTAACAAGCCAGTAAAGTTTAACGCGTCAAATTCTAGCATATTACCTAAGGAGAAGCAAAACTATGTTGGTCATAGTGCCGAAAATAAGACATTTAGAAAAACTGAACGACATAATACGATGATATTGAACCCACAGAACCAATAACAGATATTTTTATAAAAGTAAAATTGATCAACAATGAAGAAATTACCGCATTAATAGACACGGCGTCCACTAGAAACATTGTTAGTGCAAATCTAGTAGAAAGACTTAAACTTGATAAACGCGAAAATCAGTAAATAAAGGTATTATTCGGGAACAGCCAAGTATTTACCTTAAATGAAACAGCAGATATGAAATTTATGACCAAGGAATGCGCGGAACCCTTCATTAGTGAATTTTACCTCATGGATAATCCAGCACATCATTTAATACTAGGAAATGTATTTTTAAGCAACAATGGATGCATAATCGACTATGAGAATTATGAAATGAGATTGAAAAAAATAAAAATACCGTTGATTCACGAAAGTCAACCACAAGAGGAAGTGTCAGATACAGACAAAATTTTCTTCGAAAAATTCGCTTGTCATCGAGAATTTGATACAGAACATGAATTTACTGACAAATTACGTAAAGAGTTGACGTATCCTAGGCGAAGATACGTCTCGATGAGGTTTGAGGTGTTTTCAAAACTATTATTTTTATTGTTAATTGAGTTTGCTTTGACCTTCTTACTCACCATGCCCATTTGGGCTTTTTTTTATTTATAGTTTTACATGTTTGTTTGTAAACAAACAAACAACAAGAAGTTTTAGAAAGACCATTCTTGAAAAATAGCATAGTGCATCATTACATGGACATGGAGTATTTGTTAAGAATAGTAAACAAACTGTCAAACTGTTTATTATAATTTTCCATCCCCTCTTTTGGAAATGTTTTTAAATAGTTTTAGTAGCCAATCAAATACTAACATTTGTCGAAAGATGATTGGCTAGTTTTTGATGGGCTACGACACCCCCTCACTCAGTTTTTGATGTATCCCTTTTTATGTGGCTTTTATTAACTCTAAATTCGCCTTTGTTGTCAAATGGCCTCACCATGTACGCGTCTTCCGATAGTATTTCTGATATTTTGTATCCAGGGAGCCATTTTGAGCTTAATTTATCTTTCCCAGGTAGATTCCTATAGATCATCACGAGTTCACCAACTTCAAGTTTTTCTTTAATGTCAATTTTCCCTTTGATTATATCTTTTTTGTACTTAATGAAGTTTTTATTTCTTTTCTCAAGCAAGTGTTGCTTGGAATATCTTTTAGGAATAATTTCAAGTTTCTTATCTACTTCCGTTTGCATCTGATGTCCATGTTTCATAATATACGGGGAGGTTCCAATGGCTCGATTAAAAGAGAGGTTGATAGCTAATGTTGCCTTTTTTAAGAAGGGGCTCCAATCTCGTTCTCCGAACAACGACATTCTTCTTAGCGCATTTCTAAGAGTTTGGTTTACTCTTTCTACTGCACCTGTTGTCTGATGGTGGTATGGGGAGCCAAATTCCCAATTTATATTATATTTTTTCTGTAACGAAGATACTTCTTGGTTGCTAAATTCCAATCCGTTATCCGTCAAAATCCTTTCTGGTATTCCGTGTTTTCTTATAATTAGCTCTTCCACAGCGCGATAAATTTCTTTAGAACTTTTGTTATTTAGTATCTTAGTCTCTATCCATTTTGTGTAATGATCAATGGCCACAAAAACATATTTCGATCCCGTACTTTCGTACATTTTACCTAGTAAATCAATTTCCCAGAGTTCGTTGGGTCTTTCTGATATGATTACCTTATTTTTTGTTTTAGTTCTTGGTCCCCTTGACATAAGACATATTGCGCATTGTGAACAAAATTTTTCTATATCTCTATGCATGTTTTTCCACGCGTAATTTTGGGAAATCATGAATTTCATGGTGTTTGTAGAACCATGGCCCGAAATATTATGGTATTCTATAAGAATTTGCTTTCTGTCCTCTACACTTAGTTCTTGTGTATTTACTTTATTTATTTCTTTTTGTTGAAAGAATCTACTGAATCCGTCTGCTATATTATCGTCTCCCTTTACGTGTTCTATTTTGAAATCGTATTCGGCAAGTTTCAATGACCATCTTAAAAGTCGGCTAGATGGGTCTTTTGTTTGCATGAGATAGATAAGAGCTTTGTGGTCAGTTCTAAGGATAAATTTTTTCCCTAATAGGTAATGGCGAAAGTGGCCTATTCCTTTTATTAGGCCCAATAATTCCTTGTCAGTTACTGAATAGTTTTTTGGCATTTATCAAGTCTTTTGCTGTATGCCGCGATCATTTTTTCTTCGCCTTTTTCGTTCTCTTGCAATAAAACAGCTCCTATTCCTGAATCCGAAGCATCCGTCATAAGTATGAAATGCTTCTGAAAATCGGGCTGCGTCCTGATTGTGCTTTTTCCCATTTCTAATTTCGTTTTATTAAATGAATCTGTTTGTTCTTCGGTTAAGTGGATCTTTTTATTGGAACTTAGTTTTTCTCCTTTTAATATATCATATAGTGGTCCTGTAAGGGATGCTATGTTTTTAATAAAGTCTCTACAGTAATTAACAGTACCTAGGAAGCTTCTTAGTTCCTTTATAGTGGTAGGTATTGGGTAGGTATTTATTTGACTAATTCTTTCAGGATCAACTTTTATATATCCGTTTCCTATGATGTTTCCTAAAATTTTAATTTCATTTTTATAGAACTTACATTTTTTTAAATTGAGTGATAACCCAGCGGCTCTAATTTTTCCTAACGCTATTTGTGAGTGTTTATCGTGGTCGTCCTTGGTTTTAGAATAAATAATGATATCATCTAAATAGGGTATTATAAATTTTCTGTTTTCACATCTAAAAATATTGTCCATCGCTCGCTGAAATGTGGCCTGAGCGTTGCAAAGTCCAAACGGCATCCTATTGTATTCATATAAACGACCCCTAAATGAAAAGGCTGTTTTTTCTTTGTCCTTTTCTTCCATGGGGAGTTGTTGAAATCCACTTGTGGCGTCTAAGATTTTAAAAAATGAAGCTTTACAACAACTATCTAAAATTTCGTCAATTCTAGGGGACATGTATGAGTCCTTGACTGTTATAGAATTTAATCCCCTATAATCTATGCACATTCTCCAAGTTTTATCGGGTTTCGGAACCATGACTATCCTACTACACCAGGGGCTTTTACTATCTCTGATTATTCCCAGCTTGAGTAATTTCTGAATTTCCTTTTCAATTATGTCCTCTTGTGCAACCGGTATCCTACCATTTCTTTGGCAAATTGTTTTTTTTGCAATTAACTTCTATGCTATGTTTACCAGCTGTACATAGATTAAATTCTCCTATTTCTGTCTTGAATAAGTCTTTAAATTCTTCCTCTATTTTTGATTTCGTTAGATCGTTACAGTAATTAACCTTTTGTTTAGCATTTGGAGATATTTCTGTAAATATCTCGGTGACTAATTTCAAATTTCTTTTTATAACCTCGGATCCTAGGATTATATACCGCGTATCTTGCATTATCAATGGAGAGAATGTAATAGTTTTATTTTTTATTGTTATGGTGCAATTTTTTAGTTGTCCAACTATTTTTAACGTGTTATTTCCCGCTCCTTTGACGATCCCCGAATATGTGTTGATATGTTTATGTAGATGTTTCGGGATGTCTGGATAACCAATGAGTGACACATCAGCACCAGTATCTAATAAAACGCTCTTCTTTTTATTAAATATATAACCCTCTATGAAAAAAGGATTGTCGTCGTTGATAACTCTGCATAATGAATAAAAAATATCATCATTTATTTTTTTGTCTAGTTCCGCTTCTTCTTCTACTATATTAAGGTTGCTAGGATGTTTTCTTCTTTCGTCCTCAATGAATTTCGTCAATTTATTGCATTCTTTAGTAGCATGGGATCCTTCTCCATGTACAATACAATACTTTTTGTTTTTATAGGAGTTTCCTGCCTGTCTCCCTCCGTTAGACGGTCCCTTGCCGTATTTTCTGTTGTTATATGGCCCCTTGCCATAGTTTTCTTTAAAAGTTGGCCCTTTGCCATAACTATACGCGTTTAATTTATTATTTCCGTAATCTTCCACCCTTGACAACATTTTATCTGGATAAGCTATCCAAGATATTTCTTCTGCCATTTGAATGAAGTTTTCCCATGTTTCGGCGGATTTTGAAGCTTGGAATAACAGTGGCTAAATCACAGATGGGGATTTATTGATGATCATTTTACACAATGCAATTAGGTATATTAAATTTCTTCCCGAGATGATAGTCGCTTGTGTTAGCATTTTGGAAAAATCTTCCCTTGTTTCTGGTATGGGGAGAGAGAGAGGAATCTGCTTAGATTAATATCATCGTCCTTGCTTGCACCAAATCTGACTTTTAACATTTTTACCAAGTCTTCGAGAGGTATAGAGTTTATCTTTCCTACTAAAATTTGGGATGCCCAAGATAATGCATTCCCTTTCATTTTGAAAATTAACGCTTTTTTTATTTCTTGCTCTGTCCATTCAGAGACTTCCCCCAACAACATGATATCTCTTATCCAAGTGCTAACGTCTTCACTTGGCCCCCCCCCGAAAAATAATTGGCATTTTTTGTAGTTGTCGCCATGTCAAACTGTTTATTATAATTTTCCATCCCCTCTTTTGGAAATGTTTTTAAATAGTTTTAGTAGCCAATCAAATACTAACATTTGTCGAAAGATGATTGGCTAGTTTTTGATGGGCTACGACACAAACAATGTGATGAGCTATGTTTTGTTTGATCAGGTCATCACATCCTGCCCACTCCTCCGGATTTGATATCATCCTCGTGAATTTCGCTTTCAAATCCTTCCAACTTATACCATTTTCCCTTTCTTCCTACTTTAGTCACTGCTACGGGTCCTATGTATTGATCGTCTAATTTTTTCGCTTTAAAATTTCTTACAAAGACTTGTTGTCCTACCTCAAATGCTGTGGCCTTGGTAGTGCTGGTTTTTAACTCAGTAGCGTTTCTACAGTTAGTGTCAAATTTAGAAATTTCCTCCTCGTAAGGATCACATGGATTGTGATTTATCGTTAAAGTAGCTGGCGGTATTTTTAGTGTGGTATTATAATTAAAATTGTGTCTTAGATGGATTGCTTCTGTTATTGATTTGATGTTTCTACCTTTGTATAATCTAAGGCATTGCGTAATAGTTTGGTTTAGTCGCTAGCATAATTCCATTGCTACTTGGATGGTATATCGGAGTTGCTATCTTGTGAATCTCTTGTTCTTTACAAAATTTTACTAGTCTCTCAGATTCATATTGTGATCCATTATCGCAAATAAAGGTCTTCGGCCTTTCATAGATACCTATCCAGTCTTTTAGACATGCAATTATGCGCTCAGCTGTAGACTTGTACGCAAAATATACTTTTAAAGTTCTCGTATATACGTCTACAATGGTAATATAGTATCATCTTTGACATATACCATTATGCATGTAGTTCTCTAGACTAAATGGTCCATAAACATAACTCGATACTTTTTCGAATGGTGAAGAGGCTACAATATTTTTATGTGATTTGGTATTTCTGGTTTTCTTTTTAGTTTTAATGCAATCGATACAATTTCCGGTCATTTCTTTAATCAATTTCTTAATACCTAAAACTTTGAATATGGGCTTAATATTGTGATGAAGAATAGTAGAGCCTACGTGTATGGATTTTCAATGCATAAATTGCAGAAAGTTTCTCGTCTGGTCGTTTTCGATAATTATTCTGTTTTTTGTGTCTTTAGCCCATTTATTGGGATCATCTTTAGTTTTCATCACGAACTGATTAAGCTCGTTTACATATTTCGTGCTATCTATGTCATCTTCGCCGTCCTCTTGACATCTCGTGCTAAGGATTTTAATGTTGATTTTTATTGTCTGATTTTTGTAATTTATTATTACATTATTTCCACTAAAAAATTCGTTACCTAATACGAATTCGACGGGGCAATTTTTTAGCAAATAGAGTTTTACAATATGGCTTGTTTTCTTGGTTCCAAGAAGTATTTCTTCGGTCACAGTTTGTGTACACTCTTCCTTCTTATCATTCCCGTATTTTATAGTTATAGGGGAATCTTCTACGATCGACAGTTTTAATTTTACAGCAACGTCACTTTTTATAAAATTTCTGGTGGCTCCCGTGTCTATTAAAAACGATGTTTTGAAATTTTTAATTGTCCCTGGTAATTCTGGTGTGTTGACGTTAGCCAAAATATGAGGTTTTAGAGTATTCTTTTTATTATTGCCCATCCTCATAAATTCGAGGATGTATTTATATTTAATTCTGAAACGTTGTTTCAGAATTATCATGTTTCAGATGTCAAGAAGACAATCTGATTGGTCCGGACTATCCGCCGTCCACACTCTCCCCTTCATCAAATAAGATATCGTCTTTTCAGTTTCGGTTACAGCAACTAAATCTTTTCGATTAATATCAAATGTTTTCCCTCCATTACAACTTCTTATTTGATAAGCACCTTTGCCTTTCTTAGTGATAATTTCGAACTCTTCATCTTCGTATGGTGATTCGAATTTTCTCTTCAATAGTGCGTGTTTCTTTAAAAGAACTGTATCTCCTATGTCTAAGTCATTGGGGTCTGCTTTATATAAGTTTCGTTCGTTAGACTTAGCCTTTTTCTTATCTTCTACTTCCATTATTCTTTCTTTAATAATATTTATTTTCTCTCTTTTCTGTCTTACATATTCAATTGGATCAACAAAATATAAATCAAAGTCTGATGGTATCTCAATTAAATTGCTTGGAACTAAAGGCTCTCTGCCGTATAGTTACATAAAGGGTGACGCATTAAAGCGTTCCACTATACCAATCCTATATTGCATTAACACATACGGGAATACTCTATCCCAGTTCTGTTCATGATCTACCATGGCTTTTGATATTTTTTCTATCATGGTCTTGTTTGTTCTCTCTGCAAGACCATTAGCTTGTGGGTGGTATGGAGATGAATGTTTAAATCTACTTCCCCATAACGATGCTACTGAGTTCACTAGTTTATTTGTGAACTCTAATCCCTGATCACTCCTGATCGTTTTGACCGTCCCATGTCTTGAGAATACGTCTTCCACTAGAAATCTTGCTATCTCTTCTGCCGATTTCTCTTTTAGAACTTTACCCTCAACCCATTTAGTAAAGTAGTCGGTTGCGAGAACAATGAATTTGTGTCCTGATTTCGACTTTGGCAGTGGACCGATGCAGTCGATCCCAATTTCCATGAATGTTCCTTCTACATTTGTTGGATATTGTTTGAACGGTCTATTCCTTTTAAATTTTAAACATGTTCCACATGTTCTCAATATATCTTTCACTCTATCTCGAGATATTCCTGATCCCGCATGATGTATCTTCAAAAAATTGTACGTGTTATTGGCACAACTTTGTCCTTTTAAGGAATGAGCTTCTAAGATTAATTTCGTAGACGCCCCATCGCCATCTTCCTTGGTTATTGATTTTAATTGGACTCTTGAAAGGCAGTCTGCTACTACATTATCTTTCCCTTTCTTATATTCAATCACAAATTCCATGTCTGCCAGGAACATCAACCATCTAGCAATCCTTCCTTGTGGATTCTTTACTTTATAAAGCCATACAAGAGATTTGTGATCTGTTCTTATGACAAATTTTTTATGTAAATAGTTTTTAAAAGTCTTCACCGCATAAATTATTGCAAGAGTTTCCTTTTCAAGTGTAGGATAGTTCCTCTCAGCAGGCATTAGATTTCTGCTACAGAATCTGATGACCACATCCTTCTGATTCTTTTTCTGTTTGAGAACACCGCCTATACAATAATCTGATGCATCTGCTTCTATTATGAACATCTCTTCCATATTTGGGAGTTCTAAAAACGCCGAATTTATTAATTCTAGTCGTAGGTCATTTACAGTTTTCTCGACTTCAATTTTTGAAAATTCTCTTTTCCTATTGATTATTTCGTTTAATATAAATGTTTTACTAGAAAAATTCTTAACATAGTTTCTGAAGTAGCCTATTCCGCCAACAAATGAGTGTAACTGTTTAATAGTTTCTATCTTTAGCTTATCTTTAAAAGGACCTAGTCTCTTTTCATCTGGGAATACCTTTCCATCCATTACTGAATGACCTAATAAATCCACCCTCTTCGTGCAGAAAACGCTTTTCTCAGTACTTATTTTAAGTCCGTTTGCTAACAAGACTTGAAGGACCTCTCTTACATCTCTGTGGTGTTCTTCATGCGTTTTACTATATATGGTAATGTCGTCCATATAAACTACGACTTTGGAATTTATTAAATTTCTGAAAACTCCATACATTAGTCTCTGGAATGTTGCCGGGGCATTAGTTAAGCCGAAAGGCATCATTCTATATTGAAACTTACCTACTGGTGACATAAAGGCTGTCAACTCTTGTGACTCTGGATCCATGGGCACTTGATGATACCCCTTTTCTAGATCTAATTGTGTGAAATATCTGGCTCCACTCAATGAATTAAGACACTCCTCAATAGTTGGAGGCTGGCAAACTTCTTTTACCGTTCGATTATTTAATTCTCGATAATCTATACACATCCTGTGTCCTCCCGTGCGTTTTTTAACCACTACTATAGGTGCATTCCACCTACTCACGCTTTCTGTTATGATTCCATTTTTAGCCAACTCTAGGCATTCGTTAATTATGAACTCCTTCTTTTTACCGTTCATAGTATAACTTCTCATATTAGCTATTGTCACGTTGGGGCGTAAATCAATTTTATGGGCTATTCCCAACGTATTGCTGAGACCTTCTTCACGTCCTTTCAGCCTTTCAAAGTAGTCTTTGACTAATTCCAACGTTGTGTTACATGTGCTGTGAACACTTGGCTGTCGTGATGTCTCTTTAGATATATGTCTTAACTCCAGACAATCCATATTTTTTTTTATATTTCCGGTTTTTAATATATTTTTCCCAAGAGTAATTCTTTTGTTATGGAAATCAATCGCTCCTTTGTTTATTTCCAAGAAATCTCTTCCTAATATTACATCTTCGCTTAATGGACACATCACCTGGAGGGGGATTTTGTACCTCTTTCCTTCAATCTCCAGGACTCCATTAATGCTACCATAACTAGAAACTATACCAGTGGCAGTTGTTATGCGTTCTCTTCTCATGTTTTCTAACTTACATTCTTGTATGAGACTTTTATCTATAAACGAATGCGATGCTCCTGTATCTAGTAAGGCATTAACAGTTTTATTATAAATTTTGACTTTTAAATAAACTAAATCAGTTTTATTTTCATTGACTTCGTTGAGTTTTTTAGTGTCTTTAGAAATAATTTGAGCCCTTCTAGAACTTGAATAAGCCGCTTTTTCTTTCTTCAGATTTTGGTTTTTGCTCGGACATCTACTCGCATAATGTTGCCCTCCGCAGTTAAAACATGAAATTTCTGCTTTAGTATCTTTTCTCTGTTTTGTTATTAAAGATGAGTTTTTAGACTTTATTTCTGGTGTAATTTTATTATATTTACCTAATCTTTTAATAAAATCTTCGTTATCATTTAAGATTTTGATGATGCTCTTCCAGTCCATCGACTCTTTTACTTTGTCGTGAAGAACAGTTGGGAAAAACTCGATCAGTTCCATTTTGACTGTATTAAACTCTAATTTAGCTTTCCTATTCTGGGTTATAACCTCCATTATGAAATCTTCCAGGCCACTTTCGTTAGGACCAGATATTAATATTCTGTATAACTCTTTGATTTCATTTCTTGTCGTTTGTTTATTTACACCAAATTTAGTTATAAGAGCTTGTTTAAAACTGATGAAGTCAGTATATTCGATGTCTTCCATCGCTATCATCCATTTTTTCGCTCTTCCCACGACATAGGGTTTCATATAGGATAGAAGTTTTTCGCCTTTCCATTCCCCTTCTAAATACGAGAATTGTTCCAGCCATAGCTCAACTTCCATGCCTCCTTTACCACTGAATGGTCTTATGCCATCCTTCCTGAAGCCCACTGCTTCTAGTAAAGTACTTAATCTGTCCTTCTCAACAGATTGGTTTGCGTTGTCGCCAGTGTTGACGTTGGCCGAAATATGAGGTTTTAGAGTATTCTTTTTATTATTGCCCATCCTCATAAATTCGAGGATGTATTTATATTTAATTCTGAAACGTTGTTTCAGAATTATCATGTTTCAGATGTCAAGAAGACAATCTGATTGGTCCGGACTATCCGCCGTCCACACTGGTGTTTTTGTGTTCAGCCCCTTTTCACCTATAATAAAGTTTTTAGTCTCACCTTTACGTTTTTCTTCATGTCTTTTACTTTTTTCTTTTAAAAATTTCTGATAGGTCTCGCATTCTTTCGAGTCATGATCGTTATTCTTATGATATCTACACAACTTATTGTTTTCTATCACTTCAGACTTTTCTTTTATAGACTCTTTTTTTATAAAGTTGCCATTTTTAGTTTCTAGCATTATTTGTTTAGAGATTATTTTTTTTTTCAAGTGTGTACAGGTAACTTATAGCATCATTATAGTCTTTGAAATCGTGCTTGAAAAGCTCACCATCTGTATAAGGACCAAGCCCACTGTAAAATGTTTCTTCAACTCTTCTATTAAATTCGGGTTTAGTGAGTTTATGCGTTACGGCATATATATTTGCAAGCTCTTTAATTTCTTTAATATATTCTTCGATGGTTTCATAGTCTGTTTGTTTAATTGAAGCTAATTTAGAAAGTATGCTTCTACTATGTTCTATCGGAAATCTAAGACCGATCAGATAATCTCGTGTATTAAAAAAAGTCTTCCACTATCTTCTCTTTTTCGATCAATGAGTCTTTGCTCATTTTCCTTGTCACCATCATTAGTTGTTTCAGTGTCCATATATTATCTTCAGATACATTCTCAATATCTTTTAACCATTCTATGATATTCATATTTAGTATATCTTCAATGATGTAAAGGTACGTCGTGAACTTCTGTTCTAAGCCTTCTATTTGGTTTCGAATGTAATGAACTTTCCCTTGAAACTTTCTGTCTGTTTCCTTTCGTATTTCGACAGATGTACCTTGCTTAGGATTTCTCTGGTTGAATTCAACTTGACGTATCCTAGGCGAAGATACGTCTCGATGAGGTTAGAGGTGTTTTCAAAACTATTATTTTTTTTGTTAATTGAGTTTGCTTTGACCTTCTTACTCACCATGCCCTTTTGGGCTTTTTTTCTATTTATAGTTTTACATGTTTGTTTGTAAACAAACAAACAACAAGAAGTCTTAGAAAACCATTCTTGAAAAATAGCATAGTGCATCATTACATGGACATGGAGTATTTGTTAAGAATAGTAAACAAACAATGTGATGAGCTATGTTTTGTTTGATCAGGGCATCACAGGAGTATACTGAAAAACTAAATACAAGTCAACCTATATACATGAAACCAATAAATCTAAATATAACGGAACAGGACATAGTTACCCAATATAAGAACTATCTGGTACCAGAAAAATTTAAAATACCGGCTCAAGAAGAGATAACACGGTTAATACACGAAGGCATTATAGTGAAAACTGATAGCCACATTACGTCACCAGGATTTTTGATTTGTAAGAAAAATGGGCAAGTACGACTTGTCATAGACTACCGTTACTTAAATAATTATTTAATTGATGAACCTTGCAGTATCCCAAACATTTTAGAAAACATAAAAGGTATTGAAGAAAAGAAGATATTTACGCAATTAGATTTAAAAAATAGTTTTAACCAGATACCGCTGCCAAAGAGTCGCGACCCCTAACTACATTTATACTCTTCAATCAACGCTATCAATATGTAGGGATACCATTTGGGTTATAAATAGGACCGAAACTTTTCCAACGAGTAATTTTGAGTGTTCTCGGAGACCTACCTAATGTTTTCGTTTACATTGATGATATAGTAATTTTTGCCAATACAATACACGAACACGACAAAATATTAGAAGAAGTTATTACACGATTAGAAAACAATAATATACAAATTAATCTAGGCAAATTTCATTTTTACCAGAAAAAGATAACCCTTTTAGGATATCTCATATCTTCACGAGGCATAGAACCAGACTTAAAATATTTAAAACATAAGATATTCACTAAAGAAATAGAAACTAAAGAGATCTACAATGCCCAATAGAACTTTTAAATTGGTATAGACCATTTGTTGATGATTTAAGTACACGTATCAATAAAATAACAGATTTATTAAAATCAAAGGAAATAAAAATAAACGAGGACCATAACAAATGCATACAAAAGATATGCAACGAAATTAAGGAAGGAAGTGCCTTGAAGTTCCCCGACTTTTCAAGAGTTTTTAAATTGAAATGCGACGCTTTTAACATAGGTATTAGAGGAACTTTACCAAGATCATGGAACATTAGGTTATTATAGTAAAAAATTGAATAGCACAGAAAAAAACTACTCCATTGTCGAAAAGGAATTATATGCAACAACAAAATGCGTGTTATTCTTTAGAAATATAGTACAAGGTTATCATACCATAATCTATTCGGATAATAAAAATTGTATTACAATAAACACGGCAGCGACATCCAGAATGAAAAGATGGCATTTGTTATTACAAGACTTCAATGTTGAACTAGTCAAAATAGAAGGGAGCAAAAATAACGTAGCTGATACATCATCAAGATTAACAATGATAAATCAAATAAAACTGACGAAAGAAGGAAAGTTTGCAAAAAGAGTAAAAGAATTTTTAACAGGAGAAAGAGACGAGGAAAACAGGAGAATTATTAAACAGGAAAAGGACCTCCGCTTTATAAAGTTGATTCATAAGTTTAGTGGACACGTAGGGGTTACGAAGACGTACGAAAACATTTATCGATATTACAAAATTGAAAATATAAAACATAAAGTTGTAGAAGTAATTCGAGAGTGCAGGAAGTGTAAACACTATAAGATAAAACAAGAAAAGAAAAGGCCAGCGTTAAAATAGGAGCCTCTAATATTTTTGAAAAGATCTATACAGATACATACGGAACATTCAGTTTAGAAGGAATATCACACGATGAAGTTACCGAAAAAGTATATTACATGACTATAACGGACATATTCACAAGGTTATCAAGAGTTTACTTTACATATAATGCCAATAGCGAAAGTGTGTTATCATGTTTAAAGAAATGGATTAAGAAACATAAGAAACCTAAATCACTTATATCAGATAATGGCACCGAGTTTAAGACAAAGAAGTCGAACAATACTTAACAGAAAACGACATCATTTACATACTTATTCCCCTTATGCGCCTTATGCAAATGGAATAAGTGAGGCGATTAATAAGACAATCACGGAAGTGATAAAAATGAATAAAGGAAAAGAGATTAAATCAATAACAAGAAAGATAAACTTTAGACTTAATGAGAATACGAATAGTACAATCAAGCTGTCACCTAAATCAATATTAAGAGGATATAATTTCTATTTAAACCTAACCCAGATTACTTATAAGCCCCATACTGCGTCTTCAGAAGTCAAGAAAAAATATCAGATAGGACAAGAAGTTTACATTAAGAATCAAAATACTAAGCTTACAGATAAGGAATACATCGGACCGCACTACATAACAGAGGTAGGCAAAAAGTAGCGATAGATAAAGGTACAAGGAATTGAAGATTAAGTTCACGTAAGAAACGTCAAACCATGAGAGAGGCAGGATGTGGTATCCACCACAATTATTTCTTAAATTTTTCTTCCTTTTCAATTTTTAGAAAATATTTTCTATAAATAAAAAATATTCAAAGAAGGGCATACAAAATGAAAAGAAAAAACCAAAGAGACAGACGACCTACGTACATGACTCCACAGCGAGATTATGATAATAAACCTTTAATTAAAAACAAACCATTTATTTGTTCATTCATAGAACAACAACTTCGTTTCGGACACCTCATCCGAGGTTACGACACTAGGAAATACAAATGAAGAAGATTAAACGCAAATAACAATAAAAATTTTTGATTCGGTACGAAATCAAAAATGATTAAACAGCACGGAGTAAAACATAGTAATATTGATTCATATCTCAAAAATTTACTTTTAGAATTAATTAGAATAATTATTCAAAAAGATCCAGCAAATGGATGTTTTTTTAGTTTTATTATTTTCATATTTTTGCAGCCCCATTTTCTTTTTAACCTTAAAATAGTCAATAACTCGATGACCCTATAAGACATCGTCAATTTAAAGCAGCGTTGTAATGTAATCATTTTTTTCTAATGTTGATTATGCTAGTATGTTCTTTTTTATATTTTTTCATATTACAGTGGGGTTTCCCGTGGGTTCATAATTTTTTATATCTCTTTTGGGTTCATGTTAAAATTTAAGAAATTTCATATTCCGTAGCGTTGGGGTTTAAAAAAAAGCCAATATAATCGACGTATGTGAATATATTTTGCAATGCCCGTGTCACGTCATAACGACATATCACATAAAATAAATCTGTTAAACATCTTATCATTGACCGTGAAACGTCGATAAATAAACAAAAAATATTTTTAGAGATATATTTATAATGTACGATACAAACAATTAGTATTCTTGTTAAACAAATAAACATTAAAAATAAAAGAAAGGCATGTAATCTAATCTAGAGCAAGACCAATAAAGCTTTCAGTAAGTGAAGCAATAAAAATATGTTTTAAGAGCATATTTACTTTTACTAACATAAATTAATATACAATTATACATGATGTAATATTTGTATTATACATCACAAACTCACCATGGAAAAGGTTTAGAATATTTTTATTATGTGTAAATCGACGTCAAATTGTCATCTATCATCATATAGATGTCAAGTTACTTATTTTTATGTTAACCCAGCAAATAAACAAAACGTATGTGCAATAGACAATATAATTTTATTTCTGAGAAATAGAAAATAGATCATTTAATTGTCAGAATAATCATAGTTTAAGATAAATATATAAGTTGTGTTCATGTATAATACTGTAAAATCATACAGTCTCAGTTACTCATAAAAACAATTTAAAATCCCTTTTTATTCAATTTTTACACAATTATAAATGTTGCTAATCTCAGATCACACTTTTGATCAGTGAATCAGTGATTAATCAATCATTTGCTGATTTATTAAAATAATTTTTTACCCTTGTAAAATTTTATTTCATCCAATCTGATATTATATCATTTATTAAGTATTTTTAAACAATTATAGTTTTCATATTTTATATTATAAGAATTTGTATTAAGAAATATATATATTTCTAATATTTTCATAAATACTGATTAAAATCAAATATATTGATTTTTAATACACAACACCAGGTTGATTCTGCCTGACGTAGACGCTATTCTCTAAGATTAACCCATGCATGTTTTTGATATGGAAAAATGGACTGCTCAGTAATACTCACTTTATTTAATGTATTAAATTAGTATAACTGCGTTAAAGTGTAGCATAAGACATATACAGTAAGAGTGAGACCTATCAGCTAGTTGTTAAGGTAATGGCTTAACAAGGCAATGACGGGTAACGGTATTACTTTGTAATATTCCGGAGAAGGAGCCTGAGAGACGGCTACTAAGTCTAAGGATTGCAGCAGGGGCGAAACTTGACCTATGGATTTTATCTGAGGCAGTTATGGGAAGTAATATTCTATTGTTTCATATTGTAAAAGTATATGAGGTGATTAATTGGAGGGCAAATCAAGTGCCAGCAGCCGCGGTAATACTTGTTCCAAGAGTGTGTATGATGATTGATGCAGTTAAAAAGTCCGTAGTTTATATTTAAGAAGCAATATGAGGTGTACTGTATAGTTGGGAGAGAGATGAAATGTGACGACCCTGACTGGACGAACAGAAGCGAAAGCTGTACACTTGTATGTATTTTTTGAACAAGGACGTAAGCTGGAGGAGCGAAGATGATTAGATACCATTGTAGTTCCAGCAGTAAACTATGCCGACGATGTGATATGATATTAATTGTATTAGATGATAGAAATTTGAGTTTTTTGGCTCTGGGGATAGTATGATCGCAAGATTGAAAATTAAAGAAATTGACGGAAGAATACCACAAGGAGTGGATTGTGCGGCTTAATTTGACTCAACGCGAGGTAACTTACCAATATTTTATTATTCAGAGAAGATTTATAATCTGAGAATGATAATAGTGGTGCATGGCCGTTTTCAATGGATGCTGTGAAGTTTTGATTAATTTCAACAAGACGTGAGACCCTTTTATTAATAGACAGACACAATCAGTGTAGGAAGGAAAGGATTAAAACAGGTCCGTTATGCCCTCAGACATTTTGGGCTGCACGCGCAATACAATAGATATATAATCTTTATGGGATAATATTTTGTAAGAGATATTTGAACTTGGAATTGCTAGTAAATTTTATTAAATAAGTAGAATTGAATGTGTCCCTGTTCTTTGTACACACCGCCCGTCGCTATCTAAGATGATATGTGTTGTGAAATTAGTGAAAACTACTTGAACAATATGTATTAGATCTGATATAAGTCGTAACATGGTTGCTGTTGGAGAACCATTAGCAGGATCATAATAAGTTAAATTTAAATTAATTTTAATTATTAAATTTACCCACACATGGGATCAATAGGATACCATAACGATGAAGGTCGTAATAGAATACGAAAGTATATTATTTACCTAATTAAAATATTTATAATGTATTGATAACCCTTTGAACTTAAGCATATCATTAAAAGGAGGAAAAGAAACTAACTAGGATTTCTTTAGTAGCAGCGAGTGAACAAGAAATAACCCTCCATTGTAATCCTTAATTGGAGTTGTAAATGGTTTATTCTATTAATTATATTTATAGAGAATATTATATTCGTTATTAATAGAATAGAATAATGTACTTGAGTAGAGCTGCTTGGTAGTGCAGTTTGAATGAAGGTAGAATGAAATATCTAAGGTTAAATATAATGGTATACCGATAGAAAATAAGTACTGCGAAGGAACTTGTGAAAATGTGTGGAGTTTAGCCTTATTTTTAAGGACCCGTCTTGAAACACGGACCAAGGAGATTATAATTATAGCAAGATAAAAATTAAATTTTTTAATCTTTATTAACTTGATTAGTTATAATTATAAGACCCGAAACACAGTGAACTATACATGTTCTGGTTGAAGATAAGCAACAGTTTATTGGAAGACCATAATCATTCTGACGTGCAAATCGATGATTTAAGATGTGTATAGTGGCGAAAGACCAATCGAACTGTGTGGTAGCTGGTTCACAGCGAAATGTCTCTCAGGACAGCAGTTATTATTATATAGGACATAGATGTAGGACACTGTTATAGTTTTTTTAACTATGAGAAATCTTTAATTCTATGGAATTATATAAATTAAATTTATATAATGAATCTATTGTATAACTAGTGGGCACATGATTGTAAGAATGATGTGCAAAAAGGGATGAACCTTATGAAACATTAAATATTCTAAATAGTAGATATTATACCATAAATATGATGAATACATTGAGACAGTAGGGCGGTTGTTATGGAAGTAGAAATCCGCTAAGAAACGTGTTACAACGTACCTACCGAATGTATTATTGTATAAAATGGAAGAAGATTACTACTTTTATGAGATGTTTCTAATAAATATTTAGGTAGCTGTGCAATTTGTTTGTATTGAAGTATATATGTGAGTGTATATAGAAGAAACAAATGAGCTGATCTTGGAGGCAGTAACAATATATTTGTATAGATATAGACTAGGGTTTTCAATTATTATTGAAGTGAATCGGTGTTATTTATAAAAACAAAAAAGATTAATAATTCTTTATTAAATTATTATAAGGTAACTTGATAATGACAGTATATTTCAATAAATTTAAGATAAATGAATTAAATTTTATTTTAACTATGGATTGTCATGATAAGAAATAGTTAATTATATATACTTGATAAAAATAAAATAATTTTAACCGTACCTATACCGCATCAGGTGTCTTTGTATCATAACAAATATTTTAAATTAAAGTAAGTAAGGGAATTCGGCAAATTAGATCTGTAACTTTGGGATAAAGATTGGCTCTAGCATGCTAGAACTTTTACTATGTAAGGAATCTGACTGTTTATTAAAAACATAGCTTTTTGTATTTACAAGAAGTGAATTCTGCCCAGTGCATTTATTGTTAAAGTTGTGTAAGCGAATGTAAACGGCGGGAGTAACTATGACTCTCTTAAGGTAGCCAAATGCCTCGTCATTTAATTGGTGACGCGCATGAATGGAGCAACGAGATTCCTACTGTCCCTACTTACAATTTTGTGAAACCACGAGACAAGGGAACGGGCTTGTTATTTATCAGCGGGGAAAGAAGACCCTGTTGAGCTTGACTTTAGTATGTTTTAATAAATATTCGGTATATTGTAGAGAGGTGGGAGAAGTATTGTGAAACCACTAGTATGTTTGAATATTTATTTATTAGAATATATGGGGAGTTTGGCTGGGGCGGTACAGCTGTTAAAAAGTAACACAGCTGTCCTAAGGTAGATGAATGATGGATGGTAACCATCAGTTTATTATAAGGGAATAAATCTGCTTTACTTTATGCATATGACTGTATTTAGTAGGGAAACCTTGGCCTAGCGATCCCAATTACATTCATTATGTATTGGGTGATTGAAAAGTTACCACAGGGATAACTGGCTTGTAGCAGGCAAGCGATCATAGCGACTCTGCTTTTTGATTCTTCGATGTCGTCTCTTCTGATCATCGTAGTGTATATGTTACGAAGTGTTGGATTGTTCACCCGGTAATGAGGAACGTGAGATGGGTTTAGACCGTCGTGAGACAGGTTAGTTTTACCCTACTGTAAGTATTTTTGAGTGAACTTTGATAGTACGAGAGGAACTCTAAGTGATGACCACTGGTAGTGCGATTAACTATTAAGTTATGTTGCTTAGCTACGTCGTTTCGATTAAGGCTGAAGGCCTCTTAAGCCTGAAGCGTAGCTCAAAGATACATTTAGGAGAATACTACTCTTTTAAGCAGAACTGTAAGAATGAAGGTGTATGCCGACATTTTGAGGTTACTGCTTTTTTTGTATGTAAAGTAGGTGTTGTATACTATAAGAGAGCGTACTTTATGTCTAGATTTGGTACCCTTACAAGAGAGAGTCTACGTCGCGGAGGGCGGGACCGATGTTTTTTAACTAGGTGCAGATCTCTAAGTCTTACCAACCTTCGGCTGCTGGTTGGTAAGTAGGGTCAGCTATACTCTAGGGGTGGGAGACCCATTGCTGGTGAGAAGGACACCGTTAACTTTCGAGTAATTCTTCATATTTTTAACCTGGGAGAGGTTGGGCATGATACTGAAGCTGTATTGTTCCGCTGAACTGAGTCGTGTTCTTAAATGGTGTATTGAACCAGGCGTTGTGTTTTCGTCAGGTCCGCGAAATATGTAGTCAGAGATGACTAAGGATCTGTTACCTACGGGAACAAATTTTTCTCCTACAAGCGAGGCCGTTGAGGTATGCTGGCGTGTAATCGCAATTATTGATGTTTTTCTTTATTGGTGGAGTTTTTGGTGGCTTGGTGGCTTTTCTTCGTTTTGCTGATTCTGTCTTTTTTTACAATAAACAATTTTATTTTATTTTTTTAGTCTTACCAACACCCTATGAAGGGTAAAGCGCAACAAACCAGGAGCAAGCTCAGTAGAGAAAATTTTGACGTATGAAGGGTGAGACAAAACAAACCAGGAGCGAGCTCAGTAGAGCAAAAAGTGACCACTTTGGTAGTCCAAACAACAATTTAGATACAGAAATGTATTTAAAACAACAAACTAAGCATGTATATGCTAATAAAAGTTTCCCAAGTGTTACTTTCAAAAATGATGGAGAAATGAAATATTTTCTCAAGAAAATCAAAATTCTCTCAGAAAGAATTAATAAAAATGATATTTTTGACACGTCAAAAAAAGAAAATAACAAAGATCTTATTGATCTTAAAAGATACATATCTAGCACAACTGAATTAGTATTGATTCAGCAGACATATTTGGAGCTCTTCCATGACAAGCTAGAAAAACAAAATATCAAATTAAAAAATTTGATTAAAAATAATCTGATGGATGACAGTAATCAAATTACCGAATCATCCAAAAATAAAATCGAGATAATGATTGAGAATCACTCAAAAGAATGTGTAGAACAAAAGGATAATAACTCCGATGTTCCAAATGATACCAGTAGCGAAACCCTTCAGTTAGCTACTGGAAACAATGATATTTCTCAACTAAAAATCATCAATGAAGATGTTTTAATTAATGTCAAAAATATCGTGTCTGCTGTCAAAGCAGAAGAGGAAGATCGATTGTCGGAAGATGGCAAAAGAAAATGTATAGGTGTCTCAAATGCGTCTACAAATATTGTTATTAATAAAAATATTAAAACAAAAGATGTTAAGCTAGACTTAGCCTCCATTAATAAAAAAGCAGTAGTTAGACATCTGTCAACTATCTCTGCTATTATAGCTGGTAAAAGAAAAGCTCCTAAGAATGGAGTAAAACTTTACCATACAAATGAAGACGGATGGACATCTGTCAAACACACATTCAAGCCTAAAGTCCAGATAGACTTGAAGAAAAACAGAAGTGTCAACCCCACGTATAAATCCAACTTTAATAGATTTAAATCACTTAAAGTAGAAATCGGTGGCAATATAAAAGTGCCCAAAAATACTATTTATGAAGTTTTAAGGAGAAAATTTATCATTCCTAAAAAAGATCATGAAAAAAGAAGATCACAAAATCGTAAAAAAAATTCTACCCCCAAAATGGAGAACAAAAAAGGTGAGAAATCTCAGAAAAAGGGAAGCTCAGTTTTACCAAAGAAAAACTGGGCTGAAGGGCTATCAGACGAAGCTCTCATGAAAATTATTAAGGGTGGTAGATACATATCTAAATGCAAGTTCAAGTTAGCTCTTGTGTCTGGACTCGGGTTGGAAGGGAAGCCCCAATCTAGAGATGCCTGGGCAGCGATGATGGAAGTGCAAAGCAAAGATATTACCCTTATAAAACAATTTAAAGAGTCAGAAGTAGTACTCATGATGATTAGAGAAAACGTGTGCCAAAAGGTACTTAAAAAAATTAAAGAAAGATTTGTAGGTTCCGACATCTGCGATGATGAAGAATTCTTTGCTGGCTTCTTATCTTTTAATAAATCAATTGTTCTTGGAGAACTACTGAGACTCTCCGGAACACATAAAAAGTTTGTACCACTTGTGAAAGCATGTAGGTACATAACTAAAGAATTGAATAAAGAAAGTCCCGAATACGATTCCTTTATTTACTTAAAAAAAATGATGGGTGAACCTGCCCGAGAATTCAAGGACTTTAATAATGAATAAAGTATCTTTGCTAAAGTCCTGTTTTTATAGGAAATTATTTTCTTATAACAAAAGCGATATTTTTAAATCTTTAAATAAAAAAATGCATAATCCAATTGGTTATTATAAATTAAAAAATACTTTCAAAACACCAAGGAGACTGAATAGTTTCAAATATTTTTCTATTAGAAAGAATATATGGTGGAAGAAAGTACAAGAAAAATATCGTATTGTCAAGATACAAAGAATTCCTTATGGAGTGAAAGATCTCCTCAAAGACTTATGTAAGAAGAAATCTCTTTTGGAGAATTCCATCATTACAGCAAGAAAGTATAGACGAAGAGACACGTCTTTTACAAAAATAATAGTTGAAAAACTATACGCAAATTCATTGATTAAGACAGTTAAAGCTAAAGGCTTTAAAGTTTTAAATGATAATAGAAAAGAACTAGAGAAATCTAGTAAAGTAAATAAAAAGACCAAAGAGAACATAAAACTCTTAAGTCTAAACATTAATCATCTCTCCAATAAGAGAGAAGAACTTGAGTTTCTTCTTAAGAAGGAGAAGCCAGAAATCATGTGTTTACAGGAAACTTGGAGACAATCTACAAGACCTTTAAAACTTGAAAAATACACTACAGTTGAAACACCTAGTGGTGGAAAAAATAAACCAGGATTAATAACTCTGGTTAGAAATAATGGAGCGATCAGATGTTCCAAAAAAGGAACAGACTCAAATATCCTGCAAACCGTAGTTGAGTTTAGTTCCGCAGGCAAATGGATTAAGTATTTAGTCTTAAATGTCTACATACCACAAGACAAGGATCTCAAGAGGGAGACCTTGGCCAGATTACTTTCTCTTTTAGAAAAAGAGAATTTCAGAAATAACTATAGTGAGATCATAGTGATGGGAGATATGAATATGCAGAGTTCTAGTCTCAAGAAAAAACTAAATGTAGTTGGTTTGCCAGTTACAATAAAATATAACAGCAACGATGGTACAAGGATCCTCAAAGATGGTAAAAGATCTAAGAGGAAAATTGATACCATCTTTCGACTAAAAAGTAATGATAATGAGAAGATCATTATATCCAAGTCTTGGGTATTAAGTGATCACTTAGTGCTCAAAAGAAAAATTAAACTTGCCGTTGATAAGATCTCAGATCAACTAGTTTATGATAAGAAGATGCTGGAAAATCTAAAAGTGATTAAAAAGCTTAAAAGGAAGTTGAGTAATCAACAATTAAACATGAATAATCTTCCTGAGATTATTCAAAAAGTTTGTACATCGTTAAAGATTTACAGAAAGAAAAAAGTCCATACTGGACTTACAATGAGATGGAGATATTTAAAAGTCTTCAAAGAAAGACGTCTAGCAGCAAGAGCTGTTATGAAAAATTACAACGAAATCAACTCAATTAGATTCGAATATCTCAAAAAGAGAGTAGACGAAACTAAAAAGTTGATTCGCAAAGATAGATCGAAACTTTGGGCTTTAAGAGGAATAAAGCTCTTTAAAAGTAACAGATCCCGAGAATTCTGGCAATGGCTGAAAAATAGAAGTGTTTCCATTCGTTTGGATCAAGTGGCTCTAATTGACCACAATAAGATTCTTCAGACTTGCCGAGCAAAGAAGCTAGAAATAGCGAATAAATTTTACGCTGATTTGGCGTCAGAGAATGATATAGATGTCAATGTCTATGATAAAGTAGATCTTGTTGATCTTCCCCCAGAGATAACAGATGAAGAATTTCTATCCGCACTGAATAAATGTGGAAATAACAAAGCAGCCGGTCCTGATGAGATTCCAACCGAGCTATACAAACACTTACTGACTAGAGCAGTAGAAGATAAATTCTTTAAATTCATGCTACATGAATTTAATAAATATATTTGTGGAAATAGTCCTCCTGAATACTGGAGCATGGCAAACATGATTTGCCTCCACAAAAAAGGAGATGAGACAGATCTAAATAACTATAGGGGAATCTCCTTAATTAACACAATTAGTAAGATCTATCTCAAGATAATAAATGACAGGTTAACTCAATTTGTCGAAGAACAAGATATACTCTCTAGATACCAAGCAGGATTCCGAGCAGGTGAAGAGTGTATGAATCAGATTACATCTCTACTAGAAATAGTGAGAAGAAGAGAATTCAGAGGCCTGAACACAATAATGTGTTTTATTGACTTTGAAAAAGCTTATGATAATGTAAGTCATGACTTATTATTTGAGAAGCTTACAAAACTTAATATCCCATTGTATTTAATCAATACAATAAAGGATATTTATAAATATACCACCATGCGTGTGAAAATTGGTGGTGACACGTCAAGTGGCTATAGCTACAGAAAAGGAGTGAGACAAGGGTGCCCTTGTTCTCCAATGCTGTTCAATATATTCATCAATGATATTTTTGACGGCATAGAAGGAGTTTTGATCCCAAGATCAAATACGAGAGTTCCGGGACTGATGTTCGCAGATGATATTGTTGTCTTCGGAAACAACATTGATGATCTTAATAATAAGATCAATAGAATTTCTAATTGGGCGGTTAATAACAGAATGAAGATTAACTGCACAAAAAGCGGAGTATTAGAATGGAATGCTCATTCTAACATACAAGAATTCCGAAGTTTGTATTCTCTCAGTACAGACTTTGGTGTGATTGAAGAAGTCACTGAATACAGATATCTAGGTGTCTTAATTAAAAGAAACACGCTAGAAGAACATTTGGTCAAAGACGCAGCAATGCGTGGCAAGAAAGCCTTAGACGCCTTGATGCCCAAGTTGATGAATAATAGCATCAACCTTTACTTCAAGGCGATCTTAATCAAATGTGTACTAGTACCCACACTAATGTATGGTAGTGAACTGTGGGGAATGTCAAGTACAAGAGCAGGTAAGATTGACAGGATCTTGAGAAAATCTATCAGAATGATATTCAAAAGAGTATTAGTTCCACTAGATAGAGTAATGGACGAGTTCAGTATCGAACGAATTCATATACAAGCAGCTTTAAGTAGATTTAGAGCATACAACAAGTGGAAACACAATAAGACAATCATATCGGATATAATTGCAATAAATCCGAAAGAAAGAAAAACTACCTGGTGTTCAAGAACACAAAGATGGTTAAAACGATTTGTCGGCGACGAATACGAATCAAGTGATAGTAAATTTATCACTTCAAAAATAATTGATGTACTAAGAAGTCGAAGAACTCTAAATACTTCCTTAGCTGCATCAATAGCAAACCAATATGACATAAGAAATTCACAAATAAAATATGTCATGAACAAAATAAATAATAGAAAAATTAGAACATATACTAGATTGAGATGTAATCTAGTAAAGTGGTCCTCAGCAATAGCATATTCAAAAAGAATACCAATGAGTTATAGAAACAAATGCTTTTTGTGTGATGGACCACAAGAAAATTTAGAACACTTTCTGCTGGAGTGCGTCTGTTTAACTGACATTAGATCATCTTTTGAAAATAAACTGCCTCTACTGACTTGTTCAAAAACAAATATCCGAGATAAAACCAAGCAACTCCTTGGTAATAAAATCGGACTAAAAAATAACCCAGATAAGATAAAAGAACTTTGTTGCACTATAGAGTTCTTAGATAGAATGGTTGTCTCTAGAAGAATTATGATTAATAACAAACTGAAGGAGATAACGAAACAAAATAATTAATATAGCTTAATTAAAAAAAATGAAGATCTAGAATTAGAAGAAAGAAGTGTTATATTATTAACAAAAAGACTTATATTTATTTATATTTGACCTGGGAGAGGTCGGGCATGATACTGATGCTGTATTGTTCCGCTGAACTGAGTCGTGTTCTTAAATGGTGTATTGAGCCAGGCGTTTTCGTTTTTCATCAGACCCATGAAAGTGGGTCTCTAGTCATATTATGACTAAGGATGTATCCTATGGGAACAAACTTTTCTCCTACAAGCGAGGCCGTTAAGGTATGCTGGCGTGTAAACGCAATTATTGATGATTTTCTGGTTGGTGGAGTTTTTGGTGGCTTGGTGGCTTTTCTTCGTTTTGCTGATTCTGTCTTTTTACAATAAACATTTTTATTTTATTTTAAGCTCAGTAGAGCAAAAAGTGACCACTTTGGTGGTCCAAACAACAATTTAGATACAGAAATGTATTTAAAACAACAAACTAAGCATGTATATGCTAATAAAAGTTTCATAAGTGTTACTTTCAAAAATGATGGAGAAATGAAATATGAAGGGTAAAGCGCAACAAACCAGGAGCAAGCTCAGTAGAGCAAAAAGTGACCACTTTGGTGGTCCAAACAACAATTTAGATACAGAACTGTATTTAAAACAACAAACTAAGCATGTATATGCTAATAAAAGTTTCCCAAGTGTTACTTTCAAAAATGATGGAGAAATGAAATATTTTCTCAAGAAAATCAAAATTCTCTCAGAAAGAATTAATAAAAACGATATTTTTGACACGTCAAAAAAAAGAAAATAACAAAGATCTTCTTGATATTAAAAGATACATATCTAGCACTACTGAATTAGTATTGATTCAGCAGACATATTTGGAGCTCTTCCATGATAAGCTAGAAAAACAAAATATCAAATTAAAAAATTTGAAAAAAAATAATCTGATGGATGACAGTAATCAAATTACAGAATCAACAAAAAATAAAATTGAGATGATGATAGAGAATCACTCAAAAGAATGTGTAGAACAAAAGGATAATAACTCCGATGTTCCAAATGATACCAGTAGCGAAACCCTTCAGTTAGCTACTGGAAACAATGATATTTCTAAATTAGAAATCATCAATGAAGATGTTTTAATTAATGTCAAAAATCTCCCATCTGCTGTCATAAATCTCGACACTGCTGTCAAAGTAGAGGAACAAGATAAATTGTCAGAAGATGGCAAAAGAAAATGTATAGATGTTTCAAAGGCATCTACAGATATTATAATTAATAAAAATATTAAACCAAAAGATGGTAAGCTAGATATAGCTTCCATTAACAAAAAAGCAGTAGTTAGACATCTGTCAACTATCTCTGCTATTATAGCTGGTAAAAGAAAAGCTCCTAAGAATGGAGTCAAGCTTTTCCATATAAACGAAGACGGATGGACATCTGTCAAACACACATTCAAGCCTAAAGTCCAGATAGACTTGAAGAAAAACAGAAGTGGTAAAACCACAGATAAAACCAACTTTAATAGATTTAAATCACTTAAAGTAGAAACTGGTGGCAATGTAAAAGTGCCTAAAAAGATTAATCATGAAGCTGTAAAGAGAAAAGATATCATTCCTAAAAGAGATCATGAAAAAAGAAGATTACTAAATCAGAAAATAAATTTTACAAAAAAAACGAAGGACAGAAAAAATGAGAAATGTCAACAAAAAAGAAGGCCAGTTTTACCAAAGAAAAACTGGGCCAAAGAGCTAACTGAAGAAGCTCTTATGAAAATTATAAAGGATGGTAGAATTATTTCCAAATGTAAGTTTAGGCTAGCTCTTGCTTCTGGACTCGGATTGAAAGGGAAACCTCAATCTAGAGACGCTTGGGCAGCCTTAGCTGATGTGGAAAATAAAGATATACCACTTATAAAACAATTTAAAGACTCGGAAGTAGTACTTCTGATGATTAGAGAACACGTGTGCCAAAAGGTACTAAGCAAAATTAAAGAAAAGTTCGTAGGTTCTAATATCTGTGAGGAAGTTAATTTCTTCATCGACTTTTTGTCTTTAACAAAAACAACTGTTCTAGGAGAACTACAAAGACTCTCTCGAACGCATAAAAACTTTGTACCACTTGTTAAAGCATGTAGGTACATAACTAAAGAATTAAATAAAGAAAAGCAAAACCATGGATATTTCATTTATTTAGAAAATATGATGGGTGAGCCTGCCCGAGAATCTAAGGACTTTAACAATGAATAAAGTATCTTTGTTAAAGTCCTGTTATTATAGGAAATTATTTTCCTATAACAAGAGTGATATTTTCAAATCTCTAAATAAAAAACGCATAATCCAATTGGATTTACTCAGATTAAAAATACTTTCCAAACGACAACGAGATTGAATAGTCTCAAGTATTTTTTCATTAGAAAGAATATGTGGTGGAAGAAAGTACAAGAACAATATTGTATTGTCAAGATACAAAGAATTCCTTATGGAGTGAAAGATCTCCTCAAAGACTTATGTAAGAAGAACTCTCTTTTGGAGAATTCCATTATTACAGCAAGAAAGTATAGACGAAGAGACACGTCTTTTACAAAAATAATAGTTGAAAAACTATACGCAAATTTATTGATTAAGACAGTTAAAGCTAAAGGCTTTAAAGTTTTAAATGATAATAGAAAATTTGACCTGGGAGAGGTCGGGCATGATACTGATGCTGTATTGTTCCGCTGAACTGAGTCGTGTTCTTAAATGGTGTATTGAGCCAGGCGTTTTTGTTTTTCATCAGACCCATGAAAGTGGGTCTCTAGTCATATTATGACTAAGGATGTATCCTATGGGAACAAACTTTACTCCTACAAGCGAGGCTGTTAAGGTATGCTGGCTGTAAGCGCACTTATTGATGATTTTTTCTTTATTAGTGGAGTTTTTGGTGGCTTGGAGGCTTTTCTTCGTTTTGCTGATTCTGTCTTTTTTACAATAAACAATTTTATTTTAATTTTATTTTTTTTTTAAATATTTTATCCTTAGAAGGGTACGATAATGAGGACAAGAGAAACAACAAATAATCTAAATCCAATAAACAATAATATTTTAGACACGTTTCTCAGTGGTGGATACCACAAGTTAAATTTAACGAAGATGTATCCTAAGCTAAACAAAGGGATAAAGACTGAAAAAGACAAAGAAATGATCAGCTTTAAAATTAAAGTCAAAGGCCTAAAAGAGCCAATTATTAAGCAATTAGAAATAGTAAAAAGTATGGAAAAAACCAACATGTTAGAGTGGTTTAGAAAATTTGACGAGCTTAGCAGTAAACTAGAATGGAACGAGGAAGAGAGCCTTTTAGTATTGCAGAATGTAGTTCAAGTCAAGGAGTGCGAAGGAAGAAACGGGGACCAAACTTACGCGAAACTTAGAGACGGGATACTGAATAAAGCGTACCCACATCATCTATTCTCAAATGTAAGCATTAGATTACTGGAAATTAAACAATACAAGTATGATTTGATAGAAGAAATGTTCGTGGAGATTCATGCCAAACTAGAAGTGGCTTCGTATTTAGAAAAGTACACCAAGAATGAATATGAAAGAAGATTTAACGAAGTTTGCTTAAATGCACTATCAGAGTCCACAAAAGATTATGTCATGAAATCAGGAGTTAAAAATGTTAAGGAAATCATTAACTTACTAATAAATCTCGAGAAAGAACTAGTAGTTAGAATAAAGAATGATTTGGATCTAGCCAGGTGTAATCAAAACGAACCCAGAGAACCCATGCAGAGAAAAGAAATGAACCGATGGTGTAGTGTGCATAAATCTAAAACGCATAACACCAGAGATTGCTTCAGTAAGAACACTAGGAGTCAAAATAATACCCCTAGTGCCGATACAGAAGAATCTAAATTAAACAAAGATATTAAGTTTTCGCATTGTAAGGTAATTTTAAAAGAAAAATCGGAGTATTTAATAGTACAACTCCCCATTTCTATCAATGACCAGATGGTAATCGCTATATTAGATACAGGATGCACTAAAAGCCTAATAAGTGCAAAAAGGTGAATCAATTAGGAATTATTACAAGAAAAGATAGAGAAATATGCTTCATATTCGGAAACGGCCATCAAAAGAAGTCGGCAGATATAATAGAAGAGAAAATTAAAGTGAACATGTTAGATCTTGAACACCCAACAAGACTACATGTAATAAAAGAACTATCAGCAGATATAATTTTAGGAGTGGAATTTTTATGCGAGAATCAAATACTTCTCAATTTTGCTACACAAACAATATATTGTAATCAAAAGATTATCAACATGGTAAATGGACTACCTCAACCGTACGAGGAGAATAGAGATTTACTACTTCAGAAATGCTTTTGGATAAACAAAGAGACTGTCAGTTCCGGAAACACTTCCAGATTAATGAAATACATGGAAAATAATGATTTATATAAAGAAATGAAGATTAATAAAATTTCATTCGAAATCAACAACAAAGAGGATTTGAGAATAACTAATAAAAAATACTCAATCCCGCACAAGTATCTGGATGCAACGAAACGAGAGATACAGAGACTCTTGAATGAGAAAATAATCCAATACAGTGAATGTAAGTACAGCAGCCCAGCTTTTGTCATTGCCAGGAAGAACCACGAAATAAGATTAGTGGTAGATTATAGGGAACTTAACAGACATATAGTTGATGAAATAGACCTATTGCCGAAAATAGAAGATATGATCAATGAGGTCAAAGGGGCGAAGTATTTTTCTAAAATCGATCTAAAAAACGGGTTTAACCAAGTACCTATATAAGAGAACTCAATGAATGTGACAAGCTTTAGAATTCTAGGGAACGCATACAGATATACAAGAATCCCATTCGGCATTGAATCGGGTCCAAAATTATTCCAAAGGACTAAAATAAAATACTGGCTGAAATACCCCAAGTAGTAGTATATATAGATGACATCTTAATATACACATCAACCAAGGAGGAACATAATAAGATCCTAAACCAAGTACTAGATAGGCTGTCTAGTTACGAAATAAAAATTAACTTTGAAAAGAGTATATTTGGCGTTAAAGAAGTCGAAATGTTGGGACTTATAATAAATGTTAACCATTTATTTATTAAGGGTTCTAAACCCTACATCCCCCCTCCAGACGGGTAGTCTCTCCATCTTCTAAACAACTCTTCCTTATCTCTTTCAAATCATAATGCCTCTTTTTAACAATTTTACCATCCAGTAGTCTCACAATATATGAATCATTTTCACTTATAGCTACGATCCTTCCGCGACCCGTGAATCTTCCCTTGTCTGTTTTCGCACGTGTACCTAAATTTTCTCTCCTAGCGATTCTTACCTCTTGGCCTACTGTAAATGTCTCTCTGTGTCTTCTCTTGAACCGACCAGCATATTTTCCATTTTCATCATTTTCAATTATAACTTCAGCAGTTTGATCTCTCCACGCTTCCATCGGCGTACATTTTATTGCTGTATGTAGTGTATTATTATATCCTTTGATTGCTCTTTCTATCTTTTCAGAAATATTCCCATCATTTTGCTTTATCAATGTCTCTCTTATAGTTCTGATGCATCTCTCGATTCTACCATTACTCCTATGAGCTTCTAAGCCCACTTTCCTATGTTTAATATCATTAATACTACACCATTCTTTAAATCTATTACTTACAAACTCTTTTCCGTTGTCTGTCACATATTCCTCTGGAAATCCATCTTCCCTTATCCACTTTTTTAATACCTCTATAACTTCACTACTCTCTTTACATCTCAAATTCGAACCCCACAACCTTCTAGTAAAGTAATCAATACCCAGTAACACATACCTATTCTCTCCACCTATGTCCATTAAATCCAACGCCACTTTCTCCAATTTCTTTCTAGTTACTACGAAATCACATCCTCCTGGGTTTTTCCTATTGTTAATCCCACATATTTCACAATTCTTAATTACCTTATTAATATGATCTTTCATACCAGGCCAATACCATCTTTGTTTAATGTTATAATAAGTGCCTTTGACACCTCTATGGTTTAACTCCTCATGTACTCTTGTTATTTCATGTTCTCTACTATCTAGGCTCAATATCTCTTTCACCTCACCTGTGGAAAATTCCCAATACTGTTTACCGTCCTTTTCTTTAATATGTTTCTGCTTTTTTCCCAAAATTTGTTTTTCGATCACTTCTTTTCTCTTGTTGTCCTTTTCTTTTTGTTCATCCGAAACTTCTACCTGATCATACTGCCTACTTAACGCATCTGCATCTGTCATCAACTCCCTTTTCACATACTCTATTGTAAAGTCAAACTCTTGAATCTGTTCTACCCATCTGTTTATTCTGTTATTATTGAAGTATGGCTTATTTCTGATCTCTGCTAATGCTTTATGATCCGTCATCAAATGAAATTTCCTTCCTCTCAAATCACTTTCAAACTTCTTTATTCCAAAAAACACCGCCAACATCTCCTTCTCACTTATCGTATATCTTCGCTCGGTAGGAGTCAACATTTTCGATGCCCATTGTATCGGAATCCACTCACCCTCTTTATTTTCTTGTAATAGAATTGCTCCGATCCCCGTATCACACGCATCAGTTCTTACTCTAAATAGCTTTTTTCCGTCCGGAATCTTCAACTTTTTCATATCTCTCAAGCCTTGCTTCATATCCTCAAAGGCTCTTTCCATATCCTCCGTCCAATTCCACTTAACATCTTTCTTTAAAGCCTCAGTAAGCCTTACTGTTCTATACGCATAGTTGGGAATAAAGTCTCTAAACCAACCAGTTAGTCCTAAAAATCTTCTTAACTCTCTAACATTCTCAGGTTTTCTATATTCCAATGTCTCCTGCTTTTTAATCTCATTCGGTCCCATGACCTCCCCATTAATTGTTACTCCCAGCAACATCACCTCATCTTTTTTGTATTGTATCTTTGTTTGGTTTATTCTCAACCAACACTCTTTAAACTTTTTAATTACCCTCTCTAGTAACTCGTCATGCACTCTTACGTCTTTTCCATGAATAACTATATCATCCATATATACTTCCACGCCTTTACCTCTGAATTCATCTAAAACTCTGTTCATTACTCTCTGCATTATATGAAGCGAATTCTTAAACCCCATAACCATACTATTCCATTCGTATACTCGACCATTCACTTCAAATGCTGTTTTGTGCTTATGGTGCTTCTCAATCTCAATATGATAAAACCCTTCTTTTAAGTCGATAACCGTAAATACTTTTGACCCCTGTGTGGCTCTCATAATATCCTTAATTAACGGTAGTGAGTACGGGTCCTTGTCAACCAAATCGTTTAACGCCATCAAATTGCTTACCAATCTTACGTCCCCATTTGGGTTTTCAAGTGCTCTTATTGGACTCCTCCACTCACTTTTGGAACGTCTTATAACCCCTCTATTTTCCAACTTATTCAAGTACTCCTCAAATTTCACCCTAAGGTAGTATGGCACATTCTGCCCTCTTTTCACAACCTTTTCACCTTGCTTAGTATTTATTGGACACTTCTCTCCTGTGAGATATTTTATCTTTTCTTCTGATTCTTTAAAAACTTCCGGATACTTTTCAATTAAATTTTCTAACTTATTTTCTGTTTTACATCTTTTCTCTTCATTGTTGATAATTGGTTCTTTCTGTAAAACTTGTTCCTTTTTAATTTTATATTTTTCCCTACCAGCTACACTTTCATAACATTCTCTAGCGTAATGCCCTTCTTTCTTACATATAAAACATTTTGTAGTTTCTCTGATTTCTCTTCTTTTCCTATACATCCTAAGATTTTCTTTTCTTTCTTCCCTAAACTCTTTCAACACTTTATCCATAATCTCTTTAATCATTTCTTGTCTTTCTTCTGACTCTCTCTCAAATTCTGCTCCTTTTTGTAAGCCTTTATAAATTTCCTCCCAACTGCTCCTTCCGTCACAAAAATTTTCAAAAATATAATCCTGCAAGTTCGCAGATGCCAAATCCATAACATCTTTCCACTCAACTTTCAATATTAACTTTAGTCTCTTATCTATCCTAATTGCCTCTTTCTCTAATGTTCTAGCCTCTTGACTACGGGACTCTCTTGTTTCCCTGTTCATCCTTGTGTTCGCCATGTTAACCATTTATTTATTAAGGGTTCTAAACCCTACAATAAATGAAAAAGAAATCCGGCCTAACATAACCAGTATTGATAAAATAATGACAAAATTGGACATTTCAAAACGTAGAGAGCTACAGAAAATCTTAGGTGTCTTAAACTGGTACAGAGAATTTGCGCCAAATTTTAGTGCCAAAGTTATGGCTTTAACCGATAAACTGAAAGGAGGCGACCAAAAAGTAGAACTAACTGACAAAGAAAAGGGAATTATAAAGAATTTGGTCAGCGAAATTAAGTAAAATGGGAGATCGGTAGCCCCGAATTACGCAGAAGAATTCTGCTTACAGACTGATGCTTCCGAGAAAGCCATGGGAGCTGTATTATTTCAACAGCGCGGATGCATTGGATATTATAGCAAAAAATTTACCGTTACGGAAGGAAATTACACAATTGTCGAAAAAGAAATGTTCGCAATTTTACAAAGTTTAACATTTTTTAAAGGGATTATCATGGGCTATCCGGTAAAAGTTATGTGCGATAATAGAAATTGTCTATTTGATACCCAGAATAATAACAACAGAATGATAAGATGGAAGATGATGCTTAATGAATATAATTTTACACTAAAAGGCATAGAGGGGAAGAAAAATGTAATCGCAGACCAGCTGTCACGAATAGCAGAGGAAGTACTACAAGTAAAAATAAATAACGGAGATAAAGCGAGTAAAGCTTTTAAAAGGGAAGTAACGGTTTCGGAAACAATGAAGAGCAGTAAGATACGCATACGCCCGAATGAGAGCGAAAGATTTATTAAAAATATGCACTTAAAAAGCAAGCATGCAGGAATGTTTGTTTTATACCATGATCTGAAAGATTATTATATTATGTATAAAATGAAGGAGTATCAAAAGGGTAGTTACCAGCTGTCAGAACTGCAAAGTCAACAAAAAATTCAGCTACCACAGATTTGAAGAGAAAGCAGAAATCACAGCTAATACACCTTTTGAAAAAATATGTTCAGATATATACGGCCCATCAAAAATAAACAAAAAGAAATGGTATATACTGACGATCGTCGATGTTTACACCAGATACACCAAAGTGTATAAATTAAGAGAAATTTCAGATAAGAGAGTTGTAGAGTGTTTTGAAAAATGGTGCAAGGAGTTCCAATATCCAGAAAAGGTAATTACAGATAACGGAACTCAGTATACGAGTAACCGAGTTTAGAACTTTATGAATAAACATAACATAAAAATTATACATGTACCCAAATACCTCCCTCAAAGCAATGGGATCAGTGAGAGAACGAATAGTACCATATCAGAAATAATTAGATTATATAAAACGGAACCTCTGGAAAATATAATAGAAAATATCGAGGTGAGACTGAATAAAAACTTTAGAAGATCGATAGGCTGTGCACCGGAAGAATTAGTCACAGGAAAAAATAATTTGATCCCAATGGTAGAATTCGGGTTAAGAAATTAGTAAGAATAAGGAAAAAGAATCCGTCTAAGAAAAGGATCAAAGAAGTGAAAATCGGAGATAAGGTGTATGTCAAGAACTTTCAAGCTAAGAAATGGGAAAAGGTATTTACAGGGCCACACATAGTAGAATCAGTGGGAAAAAATAACCGATGGATCAAGGTAAAAGGAATCTATGAATGGATTCACATTGCAGACACCAAAATATAAAGTGAAAGGAGAGGCAGATTATGATATCCCAAATATCATAAAATTATATTTTATAAATATTTCCCTCCAAATTTCTCAGTTTTCCCTCCTAAAAGTATTTAAATATTTTATTTTTAGAAGGGTACGATAATGAGGACAAGAGAAACAACAAATAATCTAAATCCAATAAACAATAATATTTTAGACACGTTTCTCAGTGGTGGATACCACAGGTGTATTGAGCCAGGCGTTTTCGTTTTTCATCAGACCCATGAAAGTGGATCTCTAGTTATATTATGACTAAGGATGTATCCTATGGGAATAAACTTTTCGGCGCTACTTCATTTTCTTGCCCCCCCCCCTAAAAAAAACATCAATAAAAAGATACAAAATCGTGTTATTTTTCAAATCTAAACATTTTTTCGAGGGGGCAAGAAAATGAAGTTAAGGTATTTTTTGTCGATTTGAGAATTTTTAAATGCCTCCTGCAGATTCCTCATTAAGGGGTTAAAAAATTTTAATTTTTTAAACCCTTAATGAGGAATCTGCAGGAGGCTATCGCGAGCTAAATATCTGCGAAGATGCGTGCTTTAGGAACAAAGAAGCAGCAATTGATTTTTTTAGATAATGGTCTTCTAAAAAGATCGATTGCTTGCAGACATTGTTCGACATCAGAACGAACTGTTCTTATGAACATTAGTGGATGTTCCGGCTACATTGACGGTAAAGCTTATCGTTGTGTTAATAAAAAGTATGGTTCGAAGAGCTTACTTAAAAATGGTACGATGTTTAAAGGGATAAGCTTTCCATTTCACAAAATTCTTAGAGCATTCTATTGCTGGGTATTTAATTATACTACTTACCAAGCAATAGATCTTTGCAAGATATGTGAAAATTCATATCTTAAAATCAAGGATACAGTGATGGAAATCATTGCTTCTAAAAGCGATGATAGCTACCAAATTGGAGGAACTTCTGTTCGTGTACAATTTGATGAAACCGCCATATGCAACGGGTTAATTGTATCTAATCCTTCTTCAACTTTGGATTTCATGCCTGGAATTCAATGGATTATAGGCGGCGTAGTAGAAGGTAATTGTGGAGAATTTGTTGTTGATTTGCTACCTAATCGACAATCTAGTACTATTGAAGACTTTTTTAGACGCAGACTAAAACGTGGGTCTATTACAATTACTGATTGTTACTGTTCATAACCATCAGCCTCTACAAATTTTGGGAGTGAACATTACATAGTAAATCATTCGCTTGGATTTATAATGCAGAAGGAGACCACACAAATAATATAGAAAATTTGTGGTCCCATTTGAAGAATGAATATAGATCGAGAAGTCGTGTTAAAAGGCATAGGATAAATTTATTTCTAAAAGAATTTGCTTGGAAAAAAAGAAAAATCAATCATTCTAAAAATGATCATAGGTGTGCTTATATAAAAATTCTAGAACTTAGTAGGTTGGAATAAATAAAATTTCTTTTTATTGATGTTTTTTTAAGGGGGGGGGGCAAGAAAATGAAGTAGCGCCAAATTATTGAACCCAAACAAAAAAACAAAAGCAGAGGTTGTAAGTTCCGTCGAGGCATGAGACGTAAAAAAAATGCAATTTCGGTTAGAATGGAGATGTTTGGTTGTCTAACAGAAGAGAAGATGATGGCTTACATCAGTTGAGGGACCCGGATACCGGATAGGTGAAGACGTGGAGGTGCAACGAAGAGCTATTGAGAAAAAGTATTAACTGTAATAAGATCTAACATAGGATATGTGCAGATCGAATGTGGTGGTAATCCCACTATTCGCACTTAAAGTTATAGTGGATAGATAGCTAAATTATTAGTGTTCAAAAATCCAGAGAGATTTATAAACAAAAGAAATCATAAAGAAACTATGTTGTCGATGAAAAATGAGATGGCAAATAAAATCCGGATTCATTGTTGGAGAGACATGCGTAAAGGAAACCCACATGCCCATAGACTTTGAGTATTTAAACAGGGAAAGAAGTACCGTAAAGACCAATACAAGAAGAATTAGTAAGACGCGAAAGAATATAGCGCAGCAAATGGTCGATAAACTTAAAAATGCACTTTTATTTCGAGAGCCAAGTAGTATGTGTAGGAAGTAGTAAAGATAATTTTATCACCCAGTACTAAATTTGGCGCGGGGATGTTGAGAATATATATTTAATAATTTTACTCTTAACTTACTGTTGGATGGCTATAAATAGCAATATTATTATTAAATACCCCTTATGTCTACTATTCTCAACATGGCACCCGATACGGAAAACTCGTATAGAAGGATGGAAGCACCCAACTTCAGTTTAAAAAGTGCAGTTGTAGATTGCATGAAGTTTGAGATATATTTTAAAGACAAAAATATAATTGTAGATGAGGAAAAAATAAACACCGTCTTATTATTTTCAGACGATGAAGCCGCTTATTTCTTGTACACAAACAAAGAAAAATTTACAAAAATTACATGGCGAACATTTAAGGGAAGAATTTAAAATACATGGAAAGTAAGCTTTAGAGAAAATTTTAAAATCAAAACAAAAATATAATGAAGCAACAGCAACTTGGATAAAAAGAGTTCTTCCCCTGGCAAGTGCAGCCAAATTGCCTCAAGAATATAGTAAAATGCTCATTAAGAATACATGTGTTAACTTAGATTCAATGTTGATTATCCAAGAATGTTTGATGGAACGTAATATTTACAAAGAGAAAGAAATGATACTAAAAGATAAAGATGAAGTGGAATATATTAAGAAAACTGTAAAAAAAGATAAGAGCTAATAGAGAGACAGTAATGAGAAGAAAAAGGGTTTCAGAGCCAAGACATAAAGAACTTATTAAACAAACTGACAAAACTGAAATGAAAAAATTTAATCAATTAGTAAAAGAGCCTATAGATTATAACAAAAGTGATAATGTAACTGAGATAAAACTAAACAGTGTAAATATCTCCGCTTTTATGGATGAGGGATCAGATGTGAACATTATCAATGAAAAGAAAGTAGAAGAAAGAGGACTTATTGCATTACCCTGTGAACATACAACAATAAAAAACGTATTTGGGGTAGTAACAGAACTGACTAAAAAGGTAGAGGTAACATTAAAAATCAATGATATTATACTTACTCAGGAATGTTATGTAGGAGCTTTTAAGAATTCCAATGAAGACATAGTTATCGGCAGGCCAACGTTAAATAAAGTAAAAAACTTAAAAAAAACTTTTGAGCTTGTATGAAAATTTCCAAGGGTTTTTGATGGAAAGACAAGTAAAGGATACACGGATATAATGTGTGAGATAAACACGCCGATAGGTAAGAAAGTGAATATAAAATACAGAAATATACCACAGGCCCCAATGAAAGGAGCACAAGAAACAATCAACAAATTATTAGAACAAGGATATATAAAATGTTCGACATCAGCTTGGTGTAATCCCATAAGACCAGTATTGAAACCAGATGGCACTGTTAGAATTACAAAAAATATGCAATTTCTGAATAACCTAGTTGAAGATAACAACTATACAACACCTGTAATGCAAAACATAGTAGATGCCACGCGAGGCAAAAGATTTTTTACAGTTATAGATCTGACAGATGCCTACTATTAAATATACCTGAAACCTGAACATAAATATAAAACCGCATTGTATTTTAAAAATAAACTACACCAATACACACGGATGCCACAAGGCTTTAAGAATTCACCTGGCATGTTTCAAATGATAATGGATAGACTACTAGAAAACCACCTTGAAACTGCTCGTTGCGTCTATTTAGACGACATAATAATTTTTGGAACAACAGAAGAAGAACATGACAATAACCTAGCTAATGTTTTGACAATACTTGAAAAAAACAACTTCGAGGTTAACCCAACTAAATTATAATTTAAACAAGAAACTATTAAATTATTAGGAATGATGATCGATGGAAAGAAACAATATCCAATAGAACAAAATCAAAAAAGGTATTAGATTTTAAAGTACCAACCACAGTTAATGAGGTACAACGATTTCTAGGATTAGCCAATTATTACAGAAGGTTTATCTCAAACCTATCTACAATTTTTGCTCCGCCTTATGAATTACTTAAAAAGAAGAATGAGTTTATATGGAAGAAGGAGCAACAAAAAGCATTTGATATTATTAAAGAAAGAATCAACAGTAAGATTGCTAGACATAAACCTGAACACGACAAACTCTTTATACTATCCACCGACGCATCAAATACAGGAATCGGTGCATGCCTAGAACAAGAGCACAATAACGAAATTGCAGTAGTAGATTGGGCATCAAAGAAGCTGACAGATGCTGAGAAAAAATATGGAATTACAGAAAAGGAATTTCTAGCGATGGCTTGGTGTATTACACACTTTGATTATTATCTACGAGGAAGAAAGTTTAAAGTAATAACAGATCATTCTGCAATTTTATTATGAAAGACAAACACATTTTTGGAAACCTACGACTAGAACGAATGAGAGAAAAATTACAGGATTATGATTTCGAAATTGAATATCGAAAAGGCAAAGAACTAATAGACGCCGATGCAATTAGCAGGATTTATGAGGATCCAAAAGGAGTTGAAGAACTTAGAATTAAAAATTAAAACGTATTAATCGCTTCTGATGGGAAGTGGTACTATAAAGTAAATGAAAATGAAATTAGATATTTCCCCGAAGTTCTTGAAAGAAAAGATATTTTATATAAAGCACACGAAGTACACACCGCGCATGGTGGAATAAGTGCCATGACTTACGAATTGAAAAAGAACTATTATTGGCCAAAAATGACAGAATCAATAACAAATTATATAAAAAACTGTGAATCATGTGTCCGAAACGATCAAAAAAGCTTAGGAGGTGAAGAATTTGTAGAAACACAGAGACCGTTAGAAATATTTGGAATAGACCTAATGTTTATTGACCAGAAGACGACACTTATGACTTGTATAGATTACTTTACACGTAGATGTATGATGAAACCCTTTCAATCAAAGAAAGCTAGCGTTTGTAGAAATGCAATAACAGAAATGTTTCAAGAGATTGGAGTTCCAGAGATAATTATTACACAATGGAAAAGAATTTACAGCTACAACTATTAAAGAAATCATGTCTAATATGTTAATAAACCACCATAAAATTTCTATAGACATGCATCAGTCTAATGGTAGGATAGAAAGATTACATAGGAAAATTTGGCAAGCAAAAAAAAAAATAGAATGTAATCAAAAGGAAACATTAGAAGAAATTTTATATGATGTAGAAAATAAAATTAATAATACATTTAATAGAGCAATAGGTTGTACCCCGAACGAAGCATGGGATGATCCTGATAATAAAACATTGAAAGAATTGAATAAAAAAGATTCAAAATACGGAAAATAATTTAAAAAACTTCCAAGTGAAAAATTTGATATTGGAGAACAAGTGTTTATTCAACAAAATCCAATGCAGGCACAGGACAAGCTCAACGATAAATACATTGAAGAGGGAATGATACATACTGTGTTAGAAAATGACTCTTACTTAGTAAAAGTAAACGATGAACTGATCAAAAAGAGCCACTCTCATCTCAAATCAGTACCAACTATATGATTGCTTGTTATAAAAGCCAAGTTATAAAAAATACTAGCAGACCGTAAATGTATTTTTAAGCAGGAAGTTGGATGGCTATAAATAGCAATATTATTTTTAAATACCCCTTATGTCTACTATTCTCAACACTTACAATTATCTTTAACAAATATAATCCAAAAAAGAATAAAAAATTTGTTTTTGTGACGGCCCAAGAAGTGGGGGGAAAAGTAGCCATAGATATAATCGGCTCAGTAGAAAATCGTTTTTTTTTTCTTGCAAGTAAGAGGTAGGGAGAAACCTTACATAGGGACCAGAGGGATTTGGGTGTGATCCTCATCCAACTGGTACTGTGAGATTCTTACTCACTAAAACTCCCTCCAGACAACTTTCCGGTGCAGCAAGCTCCGCCGTATCCATTGAACTTTGGCTCCAGGAGACACTTATCATTTATACCTCAAATCGCGTCCAGAGTGACCTCACAGCGGATATACTTTACAGGCATTGTTATCTATAACCCGAGGAGAGACATCATCGTACTGACTCAAAGGTCCCTACAATCATCCGTATTGCACACACGGCTCCTTACACGACCACATCCCCAGCCCGGCGTTTTATTGGGCTGCGTTGACCACCAGTCTCCCACTAGTTTCGGCCACCGTGTCACAGAATCATGTAGGATAGGGTCCACGAGACCTTCTATTGCCCTACTTCGTTTAGTCTCTTAGTTAGCTCTAGGATCCCACTCTAGAGTGCACCAGCCATGGGCTCTAACTAGGCCGTACCCATTAAATACTTTTATGTGTCATTAAGTCACCAAAGGGCGATACTGCTTTTTGGCCTTGAGGTGCGTTTCTACACTAGATGCTAATCCCCTTGTTGCTGGACAAACACAAGTTTCATTGAATCAACTTGAATATTATCGTGGACATTTTCATCATTTGAGTTGTTCAAACTGCATCATAGAAAGTAGAAACAATTTTGGTGCCCCTGGGAATCGAACCCAGCCATTGCTCAATGGAAGCATTGCATTCTACCACTGTGCTAAGGGCACCTAGTAGAAAATCGTATATAATATCTGAAATCGATTACTTTACAAGAAAAGGATTTGCCAAGATAATAGGTAGTAGGCAAAATCGTAATGTGCTCAATTTTGAGAAAAAACTACATAAAGATTTAAAAATCCAGATGCTAATTATAAATTTGTCTGAGAAAATCTGAGCAACAAAATCCAAGACTTTGCCAGAGAACAGAAATTTGACTGCATTATACCTCCTTGTTTCATCATTAATCAAATGGAAGGTTAAAAGATTTAACAGAACAATGCAAGACTTGATATATAAAAATAAAAACGACAGCCTTCTTACAAATAAAGCAACTTAAGCTGTAAGGGTATATAATGAGTCATATCACACTGGGATAGAGATGGCCTAAGAAGAAGCGGCGAAATAAGAAAAAGATCGAAAATTAAGAGAAATACAATTCAAAAAAAGAATCAAATTAATGAAGAAAACTATGATATACCAAATATCATAAGATATATTTCTAAATTCTTTCCCTCCAGATTCGCCCAGTTTTCCCTCTAACATTTCTTTAAGTATTTTACCCGGAGGGGGGTACGGAGGAATAGAAAGAAGAGATAAAATTAATAATAAAAATATTTTACATACTTTCCTCAGTGGCGGATACCACAAAAACCCAACAAAAGGGGGAGGGAATACAAAAAAAATGGTGATATTGTTTTAATTAAAATGGGAGTAGGCTTAAATAGAGACAAGCCCAGATTTAAAGCTAGAGGAATAATTGTATATAATGCAGGTGAAAATCAATACAACATTAAGGCGAGAAAACGGGTTATCAAAAGACACGCCTCACAACTTAAGTACATTATAGACGAGCTTTCCTCTTGACCAGTGGGATGTTGTTATTATTTAAAAATTTATATTTTTTTTTTCTTTGATTTTATGAACAGTGATCTTGAAAACAAAAATTTTAATATAGAGATATGTTGACAATATTAACAATTATGAGGGGTTACTGATGTTATATAAAAATAATATTAAAATTCGTCTTTCAAATTTAATAAATTTTCTTTTAAATATCAATAAACATATACATATAAAGGCTAAAGGTGCTTTAGATCCCCCTCTGAGGGTGTCCACTTTATTTTTTCGAACCCCAAAAACGAAGTGCAAAATAAAGGAGGAGCAGGTTTGGGGCCCAAATTACTAAGCACTTATGACATTAAAAACAAGAAATAAGCATACATTTATGCCCAAATTATATTTTAATATTAGTTTTTACAATCATATAAATTAACAAGCATTTTTTACCGTTCTGATTTTTTAGAATTGGGGACCAAAACGCCCCCTCTTAGGGTGTGCACTTTATTTTATTGAACTCAAAAAAACAAAGTTGAAGCAATCATTAGCACTCAAATTACTTGCATCTTTAAACATAAAAAATACCAAAAAAATAAATATTCGAAGACGAAATTTAATTTAAAAAAAGAATATAACCATAAAATTATATAATTCTAAATAATTTCTCATATTTAAAATTAATTTTTTGATTAAACAATTTTTATAGATCTTTGAACATTTATTTAGTTTTTCTTATATAAATGTTATTTATATTTTAAATTTTTGGTTAATTATTAAGGTAGTTTTGGAAGAAAATCTCTTTTTATAATAAACCAAAAATTGAAAAAATAAGAAGGGCAAAAAAGAAACAATACCTTAAAAGATTATTATAATTATAACTAAAATTATTTTCCGTTGTGTAAGCATATATTTATTTGTTATATTTAATGTCATAAGTGCTTAGTAATTTTTGTCCCCTTCCTGCTCCTCCTTTAATTTGCACTTCGTTTTTGAGGTTTAAAAATAAAGTGAAACAACTTTGGGCGGGGTCTTTCGGATCCCAGCTCCCATATAAATTGTACTGTAAACTTGAAATTGATTTACTCGGGTAAATGTTGCAGTGTTAATCACATATCATCAACTATAATGAAAAATTTATATAAAAATAACTTTATGGATGTTTAATCTGTACTTAATGCTTGTTTAGAATAAACATCAGAGACTAGTAGATTTGATATTATACCCTTTACGTTAAAAGTTATCGACACCTGCATTATTCTGTGTATTATTTCACTAATATCTCCTATGTATTTTTAGATTGTATGTGTATAGGATTCAAATTAGCTAATATGCTACTTTTAATCAGTTTTTTTTAATGTTGATTCAAATAACGCCAACCCATGACTTTTAATATGGAAGTATATTGTTTCTGAGCCAAAGGTTTGGATAAATTCATTTAATGCAATTTCATATTTTCAAACTAAAGTGTTTTGGTTTTTTAAGTTATCAGTTGATGTAATGTCGTAGTTATTGATTAAAAATATTTGATACCATATATATTAAAAACAAAATCTGAACAATATTGAATGGAAAAAAAAATTTAGCCAAATTTTGCACTCAACTGAATAGATGTTTTAAACATTTTGCACTTAAAGATTTCTTTTTTTTATTACAAAAAACGCGAATCTGTATGTCGAACATATAGATAAAAATAGTTTGCATATAATTGTTCAATGAAAAAAACATCACACGACATACTTTAAAACAATACCGACTTTTTGCACCAAAACATATTGATTATTCACAATGGAAGATTTATTGTTTTGAAAAATATAATTATTGTATAAGAACATAAAAATACGTTATATAAAATTTATTTCCGTATAAAAAAATATATCTTATAAAAAATGTAAAATATTAAAAACCTATACAATTAGAGAAAATCCTGTGTAAAGATTTATTTATAACGCGATTATTACTAGAATAAATCCAATAACAGTAATATACACTAATGATTTGCTTGAATTATTACTTACCGAATCTTCATCCACTTCTTTATCGTAGTTCTCTACTTTATTTTTCCTTTTTTTCGTTTGCGGTCTATAAGCTGCATTGTTTTGTTGAGAGGCTGGATTGTACTCATAAAAAGTAGGTCTAATGTAGGGTTGTATTCTGTGGTGCGAGCTGCCTCCCCGGCCGACCGGCTTGTTTGAATAGTTGGTATTCTTAAAATCTTTATCGGTTTTTATATTCCCCATGCCAACCTTAAGGGCTAGAAGTTCATTCTTTAATGTTTTATGTTTAATTAGTGTCAAACATTATAATTTATTGGGGGGATGGCCATTCTCTTGTACAGTTTCTTATATTGTGACAATATAACAAATATAGACATTTTATTATTCGTCTTTTTTTGTTGACAATGACGCAAGTGTTTACGTCCATACTCGGCCGTGATTTGAGATATGACAGACGTGGGTTTAAGCTAAGAGACCTATTGAACTGTATAAGGGCCAGAAGGATGTCGTATGGCACGTTCATTCAGAAAACTTAAGATTTTACATTATAAACAGCGTCGATTGTTTTAAAGACATTAGCTATTTCGTTCTATTCTTGTTTATAATAATTAGATTTTACTGGTTTTAAATGATAATCGTTCGGGTTGGAGCACATAAATGCATGTTTTTGTTACCTTCGATCTTGATAATAAGAGCGCCAATTTTAAGTAATTTTCCGACATTCTCATGTTATTCAATCTTCTTAGACATACTCCATTATTATCATTTGGCCCTTTTGATTTTATTTCTATTCCTTCACTGCCTCAGGTCTTTATAGAATAGGCCACTTTGTCTTTTGGATCGCCTAAATTTAACTTATATGTCCTTTCTCTCTTTAAGACTAACATTTTTGAATACTGCAAGTTGCAATTTAATTTTTATTAGCCCCCATAAAAATTTTATTTATATTTTACAAGTTTATAACATTACTAAAAAAGACTTTGAATTGACATTCTTAAACAATTAAATAACGAATTCTCTAAAACAAACATACTAGTATTATAAAATTTTTATGATGACTTTGATCACTTTTTATTATAAGCGATAATTTGAATGTCCAAAGTCGATTTTATATGTCATGCATATTCTTATAAAAATCAAATTTTCTTGACTATCAAAGTTATATTTATTGTATTTAGTCCTAACAACAAAGATGAATATGTAAATCTAATTAAAATTTGTAGAAAATATATATGTTGTAGAATGTTAAAAAATTGATTATTTATTTTCATGATTAGCAAGGTCGGGCCTAAATAATTAGAATCAAAAAAACATAGGACAGAGTATCGAAAAAACTTTTATTCAAGTATTAATTGCCTCATAATTTGTAAATAGCTATTCAATCATCTATACCATTTGTATTTGCTATTAAAATGCAGAATAAATTATAATAACAAAAACTCGTGTGATGACATAAATGCACGTTTTTGTGGAACACGGTGGAGCAAATTTATCTAAATATAAATAGAACTCTCCGATTTGCATCTACAGACCTTTACATGGTCAAATACTCAATGTGTGTTCAGAGAGTACACAGCCACAAAATCAGGTTCATAATATTTTTTAATCAATATATTATATAGCGATTTTCAAATAAATCAAAAAAATTAAATTATTCAACGACTAAATTTTACGACATCAGGTAATGAATATATTACTTCTATCTATTGGTTGCAAACCAATAATCAATGGGATCACTAACAGAGGATGCTATTTATACTTAAAGGAACAAAAAAAAGTATATTGTCAAATATGATCGGATTGCTTTTATAAAAAACATGCTAATACCTAAATTTGATTCTTACATTTGTTTCTATCAATTACTAAATTTCTAAATTGTCGGAAACGAATTCTTTAGCGTTAAATTATATACACATAAAATTAATGAATCCCCTGTGTAAAAATACTGTAATAAAAGAAATTCGCACATGTAATAATGTGAAAGAATTCTATTATTATAACTAATAAGCAGCTTATTTGGATTTACAGTACTGTGAAATACACACTAAGAAGAAACTTTTTTAGTGATGTTTAATGTTGTCGTAATAATGAATATAATCCAATTTAAATATACGAATAAACTTTCAAAAGACTCATTAACAACAAAATTAACGGAAGTTAAAATGTACAAAAATCTGTAAATAGCAAAAATGGCGAGTAATATAAACATATGGAAAATAAAAATCATTGAAGATTCACATTTTAAATAAAATTACTTTATAAAGAAATAAACTTCTATATAAGAAATTAATAAAAAATTTTATGAAGTATTAATAAATTTTATTAAAAAAAAGTATGTTTTTTTGTTTTTAAATAAAAAATTTAACTTTTGATCTCTTAAAGATGCTGTAGATAATTATCCAACAAGTGTGGTCTAATATTGGAGTTTGATCATATAAAAAGACACAAGATATTAAGATTTGTAACTCTTAATATGTTAAAATATAGTTCCCAGAAGTTAAAAATACACATGGCCCCAAGTACCAAAAATTTTATTCTAATTGATCGGAAATAAAAATCAAGACGAAAGATCTACATATTTTAAAATATCCACGAACTTCCGATATTTTTATTTTGACAAGAAGAAAAGATAAAGATCAGTAGTTGAATATGAAATAATAACTATGATCGAATTACTATAGTTGAGAATGTTAAGTTAAAGAAATATTTAGTCTTACTTTAGAAATTTAATACCATCTAATAATAGTTTTATAGAGATGACATGTGATGGAGAAATTTCAATTTTTACTAATGTACAGGATAAAGATAAAAATCAAAACTTTCGAAGCGTACATACAATATTTTATGCCGAAGAAGGCTCTGGTTCTAACTATTTGGATCAAAGACTAGAAATACGATCATTAAAGATACATAAGAAGAATAAGTGGAATAGTGGGCAGAATTGTATGTGCACTAGCTACAAGATAACTGCTACAGAAATGGCATGCGAAGAGAATAGTAAGTAGTATAATATTAGATTCAAATAGCATTTATTACTTTGTTATTTGAAATCTGCAATTCGAAATTTTAAAGCGCTTTTAAATATAAGTACAATTTACATCTATCATCTGTTAAAAAAATATTCAATAAAATATAATATTTTATGGTATCTTTGCAAAAATAAAAAATTTTTACATTCCAAAAAATTAACAAAATTGGAACATTGTATGTATAAAATTCATTTAATGTAAAAACGCCATAATTTTTTTTTCAATTTTACTACACAGCATCAAAAAAAGAAACTATTGTTGTATATAATACTTTATATGGACTGCAAAAAAAGAAAAATAATTTAGAAAGGCCACTTTATGTGAGCATCATGCACATACAGATTATATAGCGCATATTTAACATTACAATCCTTTTCGAGATTCATATATTTCGATTATTATTTTTTGCTTGTTGCAAATCATTACATAATAAAAAAGAATAAGCTTTATTAAGTGTTTTCTAATTTTAAATATGTAAGAAAATATCTATGACCAAAAATATAATTGTTTTGGGCCAACAGTGAGCTTAGAGAGACTCACAAGTTACAATTATTAAAAGAAACAAGCATCTAACTTATATGAATAAAAGAATTAATAAAAATATAAATGATTACATTGTAATTAATTTTAGCATAAACAAGCCATGCAGGTAGCCCAATTTATTTTCTCTAATATTAGAGACTTTTAAAATTCAACCCATCTTTATTTTTTTTAATTTACAAAAAAGTTTGCAAGATATTTTTGAAAAGATCACTATATACCCAAATTATTTAAAACAGAACCAAGCCACAGAAACGTACTGTAAAAAAAAACATGAATTTTTTGCTATTACAAATATAAAATAAAAATCTCTTCGTTTATATTTCAAAACTAAAATACGAAAGTAATATTATGTGTTACAAAATGATAATATAATTGCTGTGATTAGTTTGTGAAATATTTACATGAAAATTAATAAATATTTTAACGATCAAAAAAAAATATTATGAAACAGAAAAAACTAGAATATTTTTGGATAGTCAAACCAAATTAATTTAAATAAGCTACCATAATTTTTTTGATTTCTATAACATGTTGCTAATTACATAATTTTCAAAATGCTTTAGCGAAGAATAACATTTAAAAAATGATTTATCAATTTTTAGCATAATTACTTTGAGTACAGATAAACTTTTTTATATAATTTGTTAGTTTACAATTTTATTTATCTCAAAGCACAGTAGAAAATATCATTTTTTATTTTTCTAGCTTTAAATGCCGATTTAGATGCAATTTAATTAAGTTGTCGAGCAATAGTGAATTTTAAAAGAATTCCCGCCGTGTACAGAACCCAATGTTATATGAATAGGAATTTACAGAAAGATTTGAATACTTTATGTTTATTTTCAATTTCTTAGATTGGAGATAAAAAAACATATATGAAGGGTTGCCCGTCTTTAAGTCTTACAGTGTCTAAAAACAAACTAAAACGAAAGGACTACTTAGCAAATAAAGCGAAAAAAAATTGCGATATAGTCATGTAGCTTTTTTTCATCATAAAGCTCTTGGACAAGATGGTCTAGCGAGAGCTTCTAGATTTAAGTCTAGACCTAAAATGATTTAGAAAAAACAAAGATCTGAATAAGAATTTAATGAAAAATCAAATACATAGTGTCATGAATATATTAGGCAATTGACAAAAAAAGATAGGATAAAAAAGCATATATTAGAAATTTGATGTCAAGAAAAGTGTAATTGTAATAAGGGATAAAATTGTAGAAATTCACCTAATATGAGCCGATTGAACCCCATTACATAATTTGACTATTTTATTGCGCGAAAGACAATCATTAAAACAAGTTGATAATGAGTGTTAATCATAAAGATTATAAAATAAAATAACGAACAGTAATTTCCAATATTCTAGTAAATAAAAAAAAAATTGTTCAATAAAGAACTATTTTGAAGAAAAGAAACTGTTTCTAACGAAAAATTATAAAAATTTGAATATAAACTAGAGAATTAGACATGATACTAAGCTGTGTTTTCCCTATTGACTTTGTGTATCCCATTATGTTCTTAAAAAAAAGATTATGACACTTATTGAACAATTCATGGATAAAGTTTTGGAATCAGTTATATTATATCTTCTTAGGATTTTTTCTACCAGGCAAAGTAAAAATCATATTGACCGAATGCTCTTTGTTGGTAAGAATTTTTTGTCTATCTGAATAATTTTTTATATTGTCTTCTAAATTTTTTTATTTTATAAAAATATAATTTTATTCAATGATATTCCAAATTTCCAAATAATTTATCTTAAATTTTTTATCGTTTTTAACAAAAACATTCTGTTCACCTTCTCTGATTGTTTTTTTAATAAAAATACTATAAACGCCCTCACTACATCCAAAAGCTAAAAATTCTTCATTACAGATTATTTTGACTTCATTAAGTTTTAATGAAATTACTTCATGTTCATTAAATAATTTAACTTTTCGTGCACCATATGGGTTTAATGCCAATTCTAAATGTTCTTCAAAATATATTCCTATTACTGTATTATTTGTTTTAATTAATAAAATAAATGGCTTCTTTTTACCTAAAAAAGATGAGATTAAAGATTTATATGAAAATCCATGTTCATAGGTTGAAAACATCAGATTCCAATTGCGGCTATATTTATATCTTAGATCTATAAGTTCTCTAATTTTATTAATTATTTTTTTATTTAAAAAAGAGTTTTTGTATGGAATTGTATTTAATACAAGATTTATAGGAATTTTGTCTAATTCAGGAAGGTCCATAAATTAACCACATTTTATTTTTTATAATTTTTTGTGCACCAATAGAATTACATAATAAAACATTACATTTATCTAAAAATAATGTAAATAATTTTGACACTTTCTCTAAAAATTTGTTTCAATAAAGTTTTTGTTTACAAGATGTTAGAATGATTTTAGATGTAATTTTTTTTATTACTTTTTGTATAAATGTTACTCATATTTAAGATGTTACTATATTTAAATTTTATAAAAAATTTTAAAGTAAAATAGTGCTTTATAGCCCTCAAATTGCTTTTCTCACGATCTACAAATTTATTTTAAAAAACATAATAAATTTTTAATAACCTTTTTTAGTTGTAATAAACCAGGACTTTCCCAAGCTTAGAGTTGGTGGTGGTATTTACATATTTTAATTGTAAAAAGATTATAATGTTTTATAAATACCCATTCCAAATTCCAACTCAAAAACTTGATAAATTTTATAAACTACTTAAATTTAACATTTATAAAATTTTCATATTCTAATGTAATAAGAAAACTAATAAACAATTTCAGGTTTACTTTCAGCAAAAGATATTATTTAATTGCAAAATATGCTTTTATATCATAGATAGATAAAACTTTTATTTGTTTTCAAGTTGTTTCAAAAAATTTCAATGTATAATTTTTCAGATTACCGTTAGCTAATAAGAAGCTCCTAGATTTTATAGAATCTATAAATGAAATTACTGTGCAATATTGCCTCCGAAATGTCATTTTTATTTTTAATATTGTATGTAGCTTGTTCGGGCGTCTGCTCTAAACTTTTTCTTGCACTTCTTTTTTTAAATTGCAATTATCTATATATTTTTTAAGATAAGAAAGAAAATAAATTGTACAATACGCTTAGTGCAACACATACAAATTTTCTGTGCAAGATTCTTGTATTTTTTCAATTGCGTAAGAGGCCAATTTTTTTTCTTGGGCCTATTCTGCAGATCAAAAAAGAACTAAGAATAGTTTTTTTAATAAACTTGAATATTGTCCAGTAATTAAGTCTATTTTATGTTTATAGTACAACCACAAAGCTAAACGCCTTATTTTGTTTAAACTTAAACTATTGCATTGTTTTATGTCTGAATTATAAGGTTTAGCAATTATATAGACTTTATTGAACTTTTAGAGATATAATTAGACTAGATGATTTTATTTCTTAAGTTTTTTTTGATTTACAACGTAAATATTTAAATTTTTTTTTATATATCTGTTGAAGATATATATCAATAAATTTAACTCTTAACTTACAATTATCTTAAACATGGTATTGTATAAAATTATTGAACCCAAACAAAAAAAAAGAAGAGGTTGTAAGTTTCGTCGAGGCATTTGACGTACAAAAAATGCAGTATAGGTTAGAATGGGGATGGTTGGTTGTCTAACAGAAAAAAAGGCGATGGCTTGGACTAGTCGCCGGACCCGGACAGGTGAAGATGTGGAGGTGCAAAGAAGAGCTATTAAGAAACAGTATTGACTGTAATAAGATCTAGCATAAGAGACGTGCAGATGTATGGAGTGGTACATTATACCATTAACATTTAAGCTATCGTAGCTAGTAGCCGAATCCCTAGTGTTCAAAAAATTTAAAAGAAACTTTGTGTCGTTGAAAAATGAGATAGGCGGATAAAATCCGGTTTCATTGTTGGGGAGACATGTGCAAAGATAGTCCACATGCCCATAGACTATTAGTGTTTTAACAGGGAAAGAAGTGCCGTAAAGACTAATACAAGAAGGGATAGTAAGACGCGAAAGAGTAAAGCGCAGCCCATGGTCAATTAACTAAAAAAAATGCATTTTTATTTTGAAAGCCATGTAGTAGGCGTAGGAAGTGTAAGTAATTGCATCACTCAGTTCTAAATTTATCGCGGGGATGCTGAAGATATATATATATATATATCAATAAATGTATCCTTTAACTTACAATTATCTTTAACAATATCTATATCAAATGTTTCTTATAATCAAAATAACTTAACTATCTACACAGAGCGGCTACTTTGTCGTGGTGTAGATTTTTTTACCAATAAAAATATTATAAAAACGGGTATTTCTGTAAAAAAATTTGAATGCTGAATAAATTTTTCTTGAATGATAGCTTGAATAACGATTTTCAAACTATGTTTCTAAAATCAATATAAGTGTTTGAGAGGCTTTTATGCTTGTTGGTGCACATCAGATATAATTTTTAATAAAGCGTCACTTACAATAGCAATAAAATTTTTATGTAGTGTTTTGTTTTTAATGCCAAAAAATAGAGCATGCAGAGAAAGAATGAAAACCACAAAGATGTATGTTTTTATAGAGAAATTTTATAAATTTAGTGAAGTTTGTAGAAAAAAGTAAATGCAATTTTTTTATGTCGATATAACAACTGAAAATTAAATATGCTTCAGTATTGAGCTAAATTTAGAAAGCTTTAATTCCTGAGGAAGAATTATACTCACCACAAAGACAGCTTTATATTTTTTTTGTGCAAATCCTTTTTGCCATCGTTTTATATAACATATTTATAAATATTACTTACAATGCACAAATTACTAAAATATAATCAACGTAAAGATCTATAAAAATTATCAAGTAGTGCCACAAATAAGTTATATAGTATTTTATTCATCATACTAGTGATAATATTCTTGAAGATGTATAACTACAAATGCCTTAAAATTAAAAAAATAGAAGTAAGAATGCAAAGATTTTAAAATTAACATTTGTATAGTCTTTTTATTAAATCAATAACGTCTTTTACAAATTAAAATTGGCAAAAGTTTTATTTTATAAGTCAACTCATAAATAAATTAGTTTAATTTCTGGCAGTAAGATGTTTAAATTTTAATTTTGCATATGTTTATTCTATAAATTGTAAATTTATAAAATTGGCAAAAAAAAAATTTTCCACAATGATTCTCAATGGGAGAAAAATTTTTTTTACAAATTTATAGTTATATTAAAATTTGCAGTTAGAAAGAAAATCTATAAACCATAATTAAATTTTTTTTGAAAAAAGTGAAAATAGTTCATTGGCATAGAATAAAATATAAAAGATATCTAATTAATAAATATATTATAAATTGTAGGTTTTTGTTTTCTTGATGAATATAAATTATAGCTTTTACAATGAATTAATTAACCTAGTTTATAGACAGATAAGAAAATTAATCTTTCTTTAACGAGTAAAGTAAGGGAGAATTATATGGAAAAAAAAAATTAAAAACTAAGCAACTAGATTCAAAGGAAGTTACTATTAAATCGTTTACATTTGTATGAGTGCATTGTAAAATGCTTTCTAAAAATTGGAATAAAATAATTGGCTCTAATTGCAACAATCAATGGAACTACTAGAATAAAAAATTTAATAAACTATTGTTTTTGAAGTAGTTGCGTTAATAAAAACGTACAAAAAGATGCATTATCTTCAACTTATAATTTATTTATTTATATGAGAGATATCTTTAATTGTTTATAGCCCTAAACAATACCAATAACCCTTTATGTACAAAAAATGTATAAACAAGATTCTTTCTTTAACTCTTTTAACTACTAATGAAATTCAAGAAATTTGTGAAAAGGCGATAGAAGTTCTTATTAAAGAATCAAATTTGCCAAATGTACAAAGTCCAGTTCTTGTTTGTGGTGACATACATGGTCAAATTTACGATCTAGTAGAAGTATTTAAAATGGAAGGAGATCCGAGTAAACAAAAGTTCATTTTCCTTGGTAATTACGTAGACAGAGGAGAAAACTCAACTGAATGCATTTTTCTTCTATTAATTTATAAAATTTTATATCCAGAAAATATTTATCTTATTAGAGGAAATCACGAACAGAAAACTGTCTCAAAAAGTTATGGGTTGTATGACGAAATATTAAAAAAGTACGATGTTTATATTTGGAGACTTCTCTGTGAAGTATTTAGTTTTTTTAATGTTGGTTGTATTGTTGATGGTAGAATATTCTGCGTCCACGGAGGAATTAGTCCTAAGACGATGTCAGTTAATAAATTAAAACGAATTGACAGGTTTGTGCTTGACACTTCAGATATTTACGAAGATATTCTTTGCAGTGATCCACACGACGAAGAAGGCTTTAAAAGTAACAAACAAGGTATAGGCAGTTTATATGGGGCAGATGTAGCAAATAGTTTTTTAGAATGTAATGATTTGACGAATATTATAAGAAGTCATCAATTTGCTTTTGAAGGTTATAAATTTCATTTTCCCAATAGAAATGCAGTGACTGTCTGGGGAGCTCCAGATTTTTTAGGGAAATTTGGAAATCCGGGGAGTTTTATGAGAGTCAAAGAAGATTTGGTCATTTCAACTCGAAGATTGTGCATTTACAATTACGCAACTCGGAGTGTAGCAAGCCTTGAAGCGCTTTATGATGAGAAATATTAAAGATTTTACAAAAAAATCCACTTTTTCTAAATTTATAAAAAAAATTAAAATTTTTTTTATAGTTCGTTTACTTTACAAATTTTATTTCTTTGCTTTTTTATTTTTCCCAAGGCTTTTTCTTTCATTCGTCTCCATGTAAGCCATTCCGTCAATACCAGTAGAGCCTTTTAATAACCCAGAATACACACCTACATCTTCTTTGTCTTCTTCGTTCTCTTCACTCTCTAATTCTTTATCTGATGATAAAAGAACTGATACTAATAATTCTTTTTGTTGCGATCTCGTCTTGTAGACTCTTTTTTCATTTTTTTGTATGTCGTTTATTTCAGTCAAGATATTGAAGGAATAGCCTTGGTCTACTAGAAATTGCTGCCTTTTTGAGGAATAGAACATTTCATCTGTGTCTTTGCTAACCAAAGAATAGAAAAACACTTTAAAATCCGGATCATTTCTCCTTTTTGCACGGAGAATACGCCCAAGTCTTTGCGCTTCTTGTCTTCTTGATCCAAAATGAGAAGATATTTGGATAAGACAAGTGGCTTCTGGTAAATCAATTGACGTATCTCCGACTTTACTAAGGAATATTGTGTTTATTAAAGGATTTGTTTGAAATTGTTTTAGAATTCTCATTCTTTCTGTTTGTCCAGTAGGCCCGTAAATGTACGGCTTACCAAGTTTCAGGGCGTATGATTTCAAAGCTGCGACGCTGTCAGAAAAGACGATAATTTTGTCGCCTTTGGCTTCGTGCATATTAATTAAATATTCACAGACTTGGAATTTAGTAGGATTCATAATCGACAAAAGTCTTTTCTTTCGACTATTTTGTATAAGATATTCTCTATAAAAATCTCCTGTCATTCCACACCAAACTTCGAAACATTCTACTTTTGCTATATGGCCTCTTGCGCTTAAATCTTGCCAATCCGCCTCGTAGAGTTTTGGGCCGATGAGGAAATTTAAGTCTTCGATTTTGTCGTCTTCCCTGACCAAAGTGGCAGTTAGGCCCAATTTACAATGATGAGTCACGAGTGATATAACTTTTCTAAACATCATAGCAGGGACTACATGTACTTCGTCCAGGAGAAGAAGGCCCCATTCAGTATTTTGAATATTGTCCATGATCTTTTGCGCCTCTGCTGATCTTTTCCCGTTATATGCCAACATGGTGTAAGTAGTAATTAATATTCCACTTTTTTTTGTAAACCATTCCTTGTGGTCTGACGTGAATCTACAAATACTCTCGCCGTTTATATTAGTAAAAAACATATTCTGCTGCTTCCACTGTTCTACAGAGACAGCAGATGTACACAAAATTAGACATGATTTTTTTATAGTAGTCAGCGCAGTTATTCCTACGAGTGTTTTACCAGAGCCACAGGGCAAAACAATAATTCCTGATCTAGCTCTTCCATTACAAAACATTTTATTTAGACATGTTTCCTGGTAAGATCTAATAATAGTAGAAGGCTTCAAATCTATTTCTAAATTTTCTAAAGTGTCATCATTTCTAAAATCGTATTCTTCAATTAATGGATAGTCAATTTCTATACATCTCTTTTTTATTAATTCTACGTTTGTAACTTCCACATTATCTTCACTAATAGTCAAATTATTTCTAATAACTTGGTCATTTAAAAGTTTATTCAAGATTTCTTTATTAGAAGCTTCTATAAAATATTTACTAAATCGTATTAATAGTTTAATTTTCCCGTAACTTAACGTACATTCAATAATAAAATTTTTTACAGATCTGGGCATAAAATTTTTTGAAAAATGTGATAAAGTTGTCAAAATATCGTCAGTAGATAAACCGACACTTACAGCGGCATATAAAGAATATGAAGTTAATTGATATTCATGAATATATTTCGGCCTGCTTACTGGCTCCGCGATCGCGATTAAAAAATGACTAGCCTGAGTTGAATTGTTTTTAAAAGTTTCTAAGATTATCAATGCATCATAATTTATCCAAAGAGTGTGGTCTTGGTGATTTTCCTTTAAAATCAATTCTTCTGTAGGGAATTGATGCTTCTGAGCTTTTTTTGGCAGCAAGACATTATTCATTTTGGGTATAAAAAAAAAGAGATTAAATTTACCCAAACAAAATAAGCAATTTATTTAAATTTATGGTTTCTTAATAGGCAGTTTACAAAGATATTATGACTTTGTCCTGTTCTGAAAACACATCTTATAAATTTATGCCAAGTTTATGCGGAAAATTTTACTCTCCCCCGAAAAAAACACAAAAAGAAAAAATCTTCATTATTTTATGATACATCAACAGGCAATAAAGTGTCATTTTATTCTGTTTTGTCTATAAAGAAAGTACTTATCTTTATCTTGTTTATAAATAACTCATAGGACTAAATAATATTTTCTTTTTGAGTATCTTTGAAGCCCCTAAATCAAATTATTTCTTTTTGATTTTTTTGTTTTTTTTTTATCCCCAAAATGATAGACGGAATTTCAATTTATTCAGGAAGAGCAATCCCAAAAGGATCATCCACTGTAAGAATTACCAATGATGGTAAACAACAACTCACTGCCAATAAAAAAGAGAGATCTCTCATTTCTAGAAAAATCAATCCTAAATTAGTAAAATGGACAATACCAAGTAGAGTAGTGAGAAAGAAACACGAATTATTTACTTCATCACAGAAGAATATTCCCAGACCAGCTAGAATTGAAAGAGGATTTAGGAATATTAGTGCGGATTTACTTAAATAAATTTTAATTTTATTATAAAAAACAAATGTCTTGTAAATTCAAAGACAAACAAACACTAATTTAGTTTATAAATTTTTAATAGAATTTCTTGTGTCACATCTTATTTCATTTTATTCTTACTAAAGAAAAAATTCACATTTTTCTGCTTATTTTATATTTAATTAGACTTTTAATTGTCTTTTTTTATTGCTTAACATGATCTTTCTAAATGTGAAAGTTTTGCGGAAGCTTTTTTATAGTTAAAAATTTTTAACTCTTTATATTCCCATTTACCATATGAAAAATATAAAAACATCTTGCTACAAAATGAAAAAGAGTATAATTATACTTACGAAAATGATAATATATCATACTCATAATACTTTATTATATTCCTTCTAAAAATTTCTTTGTCTATATATAAGCTTCTTTTGAATGGTATAAGAATTTGAGATGCACTTATACAGGATGCCTTAATTTTTGAATTACAGTCTATACATTTTAATACATTTCCCCTGTGATATTATAGATCCTTAAATTAAATAGTTACAATTAGTTTAATGAAAATTCCATCCATATCGTGTGTTTTTGACAATGTTTTTTTAATAATTTTATTACATTAACAGATTTATACTATCGATTTACTAAGTTACAATATTAGAACTAACATATATACAAGTTAAAATTTCTTATTCTTTAATGATATAACAATTGGATTGATATTACATTTGTCCGTTGTGCTGTTTTTAGCCTTTTCTTTGAATATAAATCTTAATCTAAAGTTATAAATGATACATTTTAACATATTTATTACCAATATAAATCAAATAGCAACATAATTTTGATTAAAAAATTTTACTTTTTTCATTTTTTAAATAAAACGTTCTGAAATTTCGCAGAGACTTAAAAGCCTAGTTTTCCTGACAAATTTTTAAAAGAAACAATTAATTTGTATGTGCAGTCCCCATCTACATTGGCTCTTAAATTTTATTGTATGAGATACCTATAATATTAAGTTTTAAATGATATATTTTATATTTTTATTAGACTAATATGTGCATTTGCTTTGTTTTTATACATGAATCACAAGTAAAATTTGATCAGTAAAAAAAATAATTTAAGTAAAATTTTTATATTGTAAGTTAATTGCATTGTAAAAAACATATTAAAACAACATTAAGTTAATGATATACACAGTAAATAAATAAACAGTCTTTTTTAAATTATTGGACTTTATCACTATACCAATATATTTTAGATTCTAAGTAGCTAACGCCCAAAATAAAATACCCAGATGGCATACGCCTCGTAAGATACATTTATTTTTAGAAATAGATGTTTATCTATTTATATTAAGCGCAAATTTATAAGAATCATTGAAAGCCAGCTCATAAAACGTGAAATTATAATTTTTAATTACATGTCAACAAATTAATAATGCAAAAATGTAATGGGATGGCACAATAACAAATAAGACGGCAAATAAAAATGTAAAATTTTTATTGAATAAATTTAATTACTAGCAAGGTTAGCAATACTGTGAACAGGAAATCTAGCGCCATTTTTAAATTTTCTCAATACCGCACTGTATACAGGTTGTACTTTCATGGTACTAGTATTTAAAGCTACAATATAGTCTCTTTCTGTATTATTTCGTACATCCATATAAGTATTCATTGTATTCTTCGATTCATTTTCTGATTTATTGAAATTACTCAACTTAACAAATTTTTTATTAAGTAACGTTTTAGTATTGTCAGATAAGGCATTTATAGTACCGCCCATTATTATTACCTTATTTTTAATAGCTTCAGTATTATTTATATCATACAAAATTGATGAAAGCTCAAGAGAGTCAACCAAAGATTTAGTGCTGTAAAGATTTATATTAATAACTATAAATTCAATATCTTTCTTAATCATTTTAAACAACGCCCACGAAGCAAAAGCATTTTTAACTAACGTATCATTTGTTTTAAAAACTCCGGAATTGAGAACTCGTAATTCTTCAGTGTCGTATAAAATCGGGTCGAATGTCGTGTTTCCATTGGTAGGACTAATAACTTTAGATGTTTCACCTTCAACAATGCCATAATGAGGCAGTATCCTACTCCTCAAATCTTTAAGTTGGTCTTCATCAACTTCCTGAAGGCACAATATTGGCACATGTGTGTTATCAATTAGCTTTATTAAATCATTAGTTTGTTCATTAGAATTAAAATGCGTTTTCTTTTCCATATTGTAAGTTATAATAGATATATCTCCAAAAGATTTAACATCCACAGTCTTGCTATGATCTTTTAAGAATCCTGAGATCTCTTTTTGTCCACTAAGTAGATTTGGATCATATTTCGAGATTATAAACGAGAAAGCATTGCCTATTAATAGTACTAATATCATTGTGAAACAATAATGCAAAAATTTATATATAAAATGTGAAACGTAATGTAACAAACCAAAACAAGTTTCATAACTGACTAATATAATTACAAACTCATTTATTAAGTAATATGGATAATATAGAAAAAATATATTTTTTATTAAACGAATTATATGATAGAAGTATAGATAATAAAAATGATGCAAGTAATTTTTCCAATAGCAAAAACGAAAAGTCTCAGGATGAAGTGTTCGTCGACGAAAAAATAAATGAAATGAACAAGAATATTAACAAAGAGGTCGAAGCTAGTGATGATGAGATGAGTATTAACGAAAGTATTAATAATTTATTAATTAACGAGAAGGTTGAACCTGAAAAGAAAGAGAGGTATTGGAATAAAAAATATCTTCCGTATTCATATTACATTTCTAAAATAAGTTCTAATCCTAGACTCTATTTATATAAAGCAGCCAAGGCAGAGTCATTAGAAATTTATAAAATATCACCAAAAAAACTTAGTACATTAATAACACAATTAGATATATTTCTATTGCAAAATATCAAACCAGCAGATCTTTTGACTTCTGAAATCACATACCTAAAAAACAAGAACACTGGATTAATCAATTACATTTATGAACTACTTAAAGATAAAAAATTTCACTCATATTTTCTTAAAGTATTAAAATATTTACTAAAGAAAGAGAATTACAATTCAGCTGATTGTATAAAGAAAGCTTTTTTACGGCATAAACTTGAAAAGAAAATTTTAGACAAATTAGTTTTTTATAATATTAAAAATTATGAAAAAAATGTACATACAGACAGTAAAAAAGAGATACCGCTTTTTGATGTATTAATAAAAGATTTAGAAGATGCGAAAAATAATAAAAACCACGATGAAGCTTCTATTCGTTTTTGTAATATAGTAGAAATGTTATTGGTACTTCAAAATAAGAAGATTAAAATCAATAAGAAGAGAGAACATTTTTTACTGTATAAAATTTTTATCAATATGGATAATAAAGAAGTCAAACAAACAAAAGTTTGCGATGATTACTTGTTTATATTTTTGTAATATCAAATAAAAATATTAAAGGTTGATTTTTTATTTTTTTTGTCATAATTTTTTTAAAAAAAACTAGAATCCAAAAAATAGATCTTTCCTCTAGTTTCTTAAGAAGAATAAAAGTTATTAGTTTTTCATTAGTCTAAAAAACTTAAAAAATTGCAAAATCAAAGATCTTTTTACATTACATTTTAAAATGAAAGACATAATATATCTAATAAGTAAAACAAAGCCACAATTATATTTTGATACATTAAAAAACAGGGTCTTTTCTTTTGATTATATTCTATAATATAACATCTCATTTTTATATAAATTAAATTCAGTATTATGTAAAATATTAAAATTTTTATTTAACATGCATTTTTTTCAGAATCCTTTTGAAATTTAAATTAGGGGCAATCCCATTAAATACTTTGTTTGGGTAGAATAGTTTTTTTTCCATTAGTTCATATTACAACCTTTTTTTTCGTAATACCTTTTAAATAGTCTAAGTTGTCATAATATTTAAAAACTGAACAAAAAAATTAAGAAGTAATAAAAGACACATTAATTCAAAACCTTTGTATTAAGTTCTATAAAATGTTCGAATAATCGGTTATAATAATCATTAGGCAAATATTATAAAATTATGTTTTATTACTTGTCTAATTTTACATATAACAACAGTAAATACAGTAAGACATTCATAGTTTGTTTTTAATGTGTCAATTTTGAAATGTTTGTTATAAAAATTATAATGTCGAAAAAAACATTTTAAAAATAAATTAGAGATAAACTACACGTATAAGAAGCAATAAAAGCATAAAATATGGCTTTAAAGCTTAACATTGCCACAGTAATAAAAAATTGTAGAAGCAAATTCCATAAGTGACCCCGTTTTACGTATGTAAACATCTAAAGTCAAGATAAATATAATTAAAAAAATTACACAGGAGCGTTACAAATTCTATTCAATTTATTTAAACACAAACCAAATCTAAATAATATTTTTCACCCCAATGCCAGTTTTAATTTTTTTAAATGATACCAAACATTTGCTTCCTCAATTAACTTCTTCTCTTTCCTCTTTTGATATAGAAATTCATAAAGATAATTTCCTTTCTACTAGAAGTTTATTGTCTAACATGTCTTCCACTAAGCTTTACATTCTTCTCAATTGTGATCTGAAACCCCACAGATATGAAATTTATTGTCTTGCTAAAAAGCAGGAGTCTGCCTATTGTATTTTGTCCACTGAGCCGCTTAGCGGAGCCAAACATGACAATCCTCATATTCTCATAAATAGTGAAATTTTAAATGAGCCGTTATTAAATGAAATAATGACATGTCTCAATAGAAAGTTGGTACCGACCACGGCACACAAAAAGAAAATTGTCAATGACAATAATTATCTCTCTTCTGTCAAAGTTCTTATTAATAAAGTTAATGACGAATGTACTGGGACATTAAAAACAGTAAAGAAAGACTGCGAGCACAAATTATTGAAAATGTTAAATATCAATCCAATTGATATTAAAGAAATAGAGGAATTATATAAAAAGATGCTTGAAGAAGCGTCTTGTTAAATTAAAATAAATATTTTAAAATACGACTGTTTTATAAATTTTAAAAATATAGCCTCTATTTTTAAGGGGACTTCCCCTTTCCCCATTATTTAAAGTTATCAAATGTTAATTAAAATTAATTGTAAAAAGGGACAGGCTCTCCTTAAAAAATGAACAGTAGCAAAAAACAACAAAATCTCGTTATTAATAAAATTAACTTAATTTAAAAATGATATCTGACAATATATCTAAATTAACCAAATCAAAAAATAATAAAATTTAATTCATTAAAAATGTTATGCATTTAAATATTGAAAAAGTCAAGTGAATTAAAATCTTTGGCTTAATTTAATCAAATTTAAAATTTTTATTTTATCACCCTTTAAAATGATATACATTTTACGGAATAATGTTTTACAGCTGATGAATGTCAACAGACTCGGTCTATTAATTTTATACATGATTTATTATTTGCTAAAAACTGGTAAAAGGCATTTTCTACAATACCATAAAAGTAAAGAAAATTATATTAAAAAAATGAAATGTTTACATCAACAATACAAGACAAATTTTATTACAAGTTTTGGGGTTTTACAATCTTATTTACAACTTTATAGGATAGTTCAGCCTATAAAAAGGAAAAGTTATCGGCTTAAAGTTCCGTATGATGGAGAAATTGTACTTGATGTGTGCGAAAACACGAATGATTTAAAAAAGAATGTTTTACTAATTCATGGGTTTAATGGGTCAAGTAATTCTAAATATATCATTGGCCTATCTCATCATTTTGAAAATGAAGGCTATAAAATATTCTGTTTCAATGCCAGAGGTACTAAGGAAATTTTAAACAATTCGATATTTTTTCATATTGGCTGGACTTTGGATTTGACCGTGGCTATAGAATTTATTTTACATAATTTTAGTGGTTCCTTGGAAATCTACGGATTTAGTATGGGAGCCAATTGGGTCACGAAATATTTAGGCAAAGAAAACCTAAATCCACGAATTATCAAAGGCGGAGCAATTTGTCTTCCTTTCGATTTTTACGAAATCGAAAAATGGATGAAAAATGAAAAATGGGTATATAAAAAAAGACTTTTTAACAGGCTCTTGGCCTACAATTTTTGTAAATATATCAGGCGCAACAAAGAGACATTTAAAAATGCAGCGAATTTAGATTTAATTTTTAAGTGTAAATCATTAAGAGAAATTGATAAATTATTAACAAAAAAAATTTTCAATATAAAAAATTTATCAAAATATTATAAAAAAGAGTCAGCAGTGAAACATTTAAAAAATATTAAAGTACCATTTTTAATATTAAATTCTAGTGATGATCCTATAATTCCAGAGTTTATTATTAATAAAAAAGAATGTCAAAAAAATAAAAATATTTTATTGATTATAAATCCATGGGGAGGACATTTAGGATTTCTTAAGAATAATTTGAGACAATCACTGGCTGATGAAATAATTTTAGAATTTAGTAAATATTTTAATTAATGTACTAAAAAAATAATAAAAGCAATAATTACGTATGTTTTAAGTAAGTAAAATAAAATTTATTACATTATTCTATTGTAGCTTTTACAAGAGTATATAGCAGGGCATATACATCGCGCGATGACTTAAGGCAACACTTAGGCGATATTGCAATGGCATCAAATTGTATCGCATGGCTTAAATATAATTGATTAACAAAGTATAATGATACAAAACACACATGATAAAATGATATTTATATTATTACATTTGTTCAAATTTCACATTTAAATATAAAAAACAGTTAGCACGCAAAACAGTATTTTAAATATGGTAATTGATTGTAACTTTATATGATTGTAAAATGTGGTTTATGGTATTTTGGCGCATATCTTTCTACATTGAATTATTTGTAGCTCTATTGACAACAATAAAAAAATCTATACGATTGTAAATTTTTTATATCTTTTTAATATATTTAACTCGCGAAAAATTAAAAATTTTAAGGATTCCAATAAAACGCAGGGAAATTACGAGAAACACATGCGAAATAACTCAATAACTACATAAAAAAGTAACAAAAGAATTTAATTACAATACCTTTGATTTAACCTAACATTCTGCTATGTATTCAATATAATGAAGCATAAGAATAAAGATTATAACCGTGTTATATAGAAAATAATATATATTTTGCAATCAAAATCATTTATAAGGCTTTTATCGATGCCTTAACAAATATCTTAGATCATTTGTCGACTCAAAATGCAGCATATTAGTACAAGTGATAAAATATTGAGATAAAGACTTACTCGTATATATAGTAATGTAAGACATATGTATGGCACACGCCAAGAGAATATGAACCTGTAGTATTGGCTACGTAACAACCTTGTAATGTAAAGACAGCTGCCGAAGGCGAATATAAACAAAAATAAGAGCAAAAGTAAAGCGCTTTATAACTTAAATGAATAAAAATATAGCAAAAATCAATACCTCGTAAACTTTACAACTCGCATGCAGCAAATACAATATGAATTTAGTTATGCGGCCTGATCTGGGAGGCTGTATGATATAATCTAAAAATTTTCTATAATTCATAAAAGACAAAATTGTAACATATAAATTCTAAAACAGTAACATTTATTAAATTTCGACTTGCACTATTGTTAATTTTCCAAATATAAAATAAATTTAAAATTTTTTACACTTACGTGCATGGGGGCAATAAAAAAGTCTATTGGTAGCAAAACTGTGAAAATCTATGAATGAATTCAAAGCAGCGATTGTCTGTGGTATCAAGAATATTGCGTGTCAAAACTTAAAAATAATTTCAAATGTAGGGTATTTATTTTAACTTATAATTTATTTGTTATGTATTTAGAAAAGAAGTCCCTGTTTATCACTGTCTTCTTCTTAAGCAACTCCTTAATTTCTGAAATATCAAAATCTATTTTACTGAATAAATCATAGTCAAATATCTTGTGATTAATGGCATATTTAAAAATATCTGCTACTTCGAAATTATTAATATTTGTACAGACAATGTAGTATGACAAATTTGTTAGTTTACAAACAAAATCTATATCTTTAATATTTACTGATAATTTATCAACAAGATAATAAAATTTATCTTTTCTATCAGTAGGAATTTTATCAAAAATCTTGTCTATTTCTACTAGCCATAAATACTCGTCTTTTATATTTAAATTATCAACATATTCTTTCTGAACTTTCCACTTGGCTAAATTGTACAGTTCATTTAAAATATTAGTTATAGTCATGAGGGTAAGAAAATTATTTATTTTTTTATTTTTTCTTGTATTTTGTTACGTAGATCAGTGTTTTCTATTTCTAAGATTTCTAGTCTTTTTTCATAATAAATTATTGATTTCTCTAGTGACTGAATATCGTCTTGTAGATTTTTAATAGATTCGTGTAAATCAACATCTTCAATATTTGCAGACTTGTCTCTGTTAATTTTATAAGACATGTTACAGGGGGGAAATATCATAACTGAGAAATGTATTAAACAAATGAAGATTATTAGCCTATTTTATTGATGACCAAAATATATACAAAAGTTTGTTTGTTCCTAAAAATATAATTAAATTTGTAAAATATTAGCATAAATAAATGAGGACAAAAATAGAAAAATAATTTTCGAAAAAAAGAAAACATATAAAGAGGTCTTTGTATTTTTCATACAACTGATACTTTGAGATTCTTACTCACTAAAACTCCCTCCAATAATCCTAGCAATGTTATTCTGTCTTAGAGACTATTAGAACATGCTAATCACGTCTAGCAAGATTCACAGCAGATACAAATATCTGGCAAGATTTGAATATTCCGAGGAAATGTATCATCGTACTAACATAAAGGTCCCCACAATCATCTGTATCGCACATGTGGCTCCTTATACCGCCAATTTAACAGTCCGGCATTTTTATTGGACTGCATTGATCACCAGTCTCCCATTGGTTTCGGCCAGCAGGTAAGAATCTTGTAGGATAGGGTCCACTGGACCTTCTATTGCTTTACTTCGTCTAGTCTCATAGTTAGCTCTAGGAAACCACATTAAAGTGCACCAGCTATGGGTTCCAACTTGGCCGTACCCATTAGATACTTTTGTGTATAATTAAGTTACCAGTGGAGTATTACTGTTTTTCGGCACTGAAGTGCGTTTCCATATAAGATGTATTGAATCAACATAATATTATCATGGGCATTTTCATCATCTTGTTTGTTTTAACTGCATCATGGAAAGTACATACAATATCGGTGCAACTAGATTCGAACACAGCCATTGCTCAATGAAAGCATCGCCTTTGACCACTGGACTGGGGCACCTTATTTTGGGTTTAGATTACATTTGTCAGTCATTTTAATATCATTTATCGCATCATGCAAATCGAGCTTATATTTGTCTTTACCAAGTTGACTTATAACTAACCAAAAACAACTCTGTTTTTAAACGCTAAATTTCGCGATCTACCAAACATTAATACGGAAGCATCTCTTAAATGAAATAAGAGAACACCTCTGAGTAATTCAAATATATATATATATAGAAAATTATCGATGTTTATATGTATCAAAACAAGGTTGGTTTGTGATGTGGAGGTGCGTGTGAGATATAGATGATAGTGAAGACCTTTATGCTAGTACGACGATGTCTCTTCTTGAGTTACTAGTCAAATATCCTCTGTATGGTCACCCTGGACACGATTTGAGATATGGACGAAAAACATCTTCAGGTGCAAAAATTCGATTTGATTCTGTAGAGCTTATTTGCCGGCAAGTCATATGGGGAGTTATAGAGAGAAAAAATCGTACAGTTTTAGTGGATAAGGATCAATCACAGCTCCACCTGGTTCCCATGCAATGTTTCTCCCTTGTTGTTACTTGTAAAGAAAAAATCGAATAAAAATAAATTTGCAACTTGTCCATTGCACAAAAATCAATTTTTGTTTGCCAGTTAGTTTTTAAGATTGCGAATAAACTGATAAAAAGACATAAATGGTTATGTGTTGTTTTTAATTTGAATCAAAGGCTATTATTTAGAACATGATGTTGACATAAAAGAAAATATTGTAATTGTATACATTTATTGTATATTAGTTATGGAATATATTTTAAGGTACCTTCACATTTTTCTATAATTCCTTTTTCTATTAGAATTTTCACGCTACTGCTAAAATTGTCATTCGAGAAGATAAATTTGTCTGTGTGCATTTCTTTTATTGTTTTTAAAGTGTCAGACTCAGACATATTTTTATATTTTTTCATTGTATTAGATATTTTACAGAGGTAATACATTTCTTTATCAATCTCATGTTCTTTATTTAGATCTTCTTTAATAAAATAATCCACTACATTTGTAGTCTCTGATTTGCAATTTAAAATAAATTTATCATTTTCAGCGATTAATAATTTGGAAGTTATTAAAGATTTTACTGTAATTTCTAAAAGAGATTGAGTCATGCCTGTCTCATTTTTAATTATTAATTTTGTTATAAATTTATAGTTATTAAATAAATTAATAATTATGTATTGTAGAAAATTAAGTCTAAACTCTTTATCTCCTAATTCTATAACAACTACGCTGTATTCCCAAGCCCAATTTACTCTACTTTTTTCTACATTCTTCATTTTATCTGTAAAAATAGCAGGAATTTTAATATTAATATTTTCAATATCCAAGGCCCAGGCAGATTCTGTTAATAAAATTATACCTGATTTTGTACTAGTAAAATCTTTCATTTCACTAAACATGATTTCTCCTTTAAGTTTTAAATCTCGATCTTCACATGTCAATAATGTAAAAATCTCTAATTCTTTGTAATAATTCACCTCATACAAAAGAACTCGACGACTTACTTCGCGAAGATATTTTTTAAAAAAATCTATTTTATCATCTACCAAATCGTAAAGATAAACGAACACTCTAAGAAGCGCACTGTCTTTATACGAAACATTTGGTGCCTTTGATAAATCAGGTAGACTTACATTTCGTTTATGTGTGTAAACTTGATTTTTCATTGGAGGTTCTTCTTTAGATTTTAATTTCTCTGGATTATCAAATGGTATTATTTCTTCATAATTAACTTCTAAAATTTCTTCATTATTAGAACTTGACGATGACTCATTGTCTCCCCAATAATCAATGCCTTCTTCTTCATTAAAATTACAAATTTCACTTCTAGCGTAAAAATCAATAAATCCTTTTCTTAAAGTTACGTATTTTTTTTCTAATACACAATCTCCAGAAATAATTAAATTACTAAACTTGATAAGTCTAGTACTTAATGAAGGATTAAGAGAATTATAAACTTCTTTTAACTTTTTCTTAAGAATTAAATTGTACATCTTAGAATTATGAAATCCTACCTTGACTACATGATTGAACAATGTATAAAAAATGTACAAAGTCTCAATATTTTTATCAAGTAAATGATTAAAACTTAATATTTGATTAGTTAAAAATTTTAGTAATACACTTTCTAAAATATCAGAAGAAAATTTTACAATTGATAAATGTTTCGTGATAATTTTCATTTGTTTTAAAGCAGGCGTAGTGTAAGTGTATAAATTCTGAATATTACTAGAAAATAAAGCATAAAAATCATTTAAGGGGAAATGAGTCATTTCGTTCTTTGTAAAATTAGAAATTGTTTTACAATTTGATTGTAAATTTGTTTCTTTTTTAAAATCATTAATTCTATTACTCTTAACTTGGGGAGCATTCCCATTTCTAGTACCTGGAATAAAATCATCTGAACTAAAAGATTTTTTATTATCAGTCATGCTATTTCTAATTGTATTTAATATTTCTACTGGTAAATTATGTTCAATTAATATTTTATAAATCTCGTTTTTTATCCATTTCTTTTTTTGTACAATTAAAATATCTTCAATTATTAAATCTAACTTGTTCCAAGATTCTTCTAAAAAAATATTTTTTCTTCTAACTCTTTCATTTTTTATAAAAATATTTACACTTTCTAAATATTCAAAGATATCATCTTTTTTAGATTTTTTAACAAAATCTGTGCATTTATCAATTATATTAGAAAAAGCATATTTTTCATATCTTTCTGAATAATATAAAAGTGGCATTTTCGGATCTACAATTATATTTTTTAAACTTTCTATACATATTTTTATTTCTTCTGGATTATCATGAAAAATTATATGTTCTCCTAAATTAATTTTTTTATATTTGAAACATTTTTGTAAAATACATCTCTCCCAAAGTAAAAAGGCAAAGTTGTATATAGATTTTGTTGTTATATATTGATTTAAATAATCAGCAAGTTCATTTATACTTTTAACAAAGGCTAAATATTTTTTATAAAATATTGTATATTCACTAATCCATCTATCTGACTCAAAAATTTTATGCTTATTGGCTTTTAAAATTTCATAGAGAAAATCTCCTATTTTCCAATACAAATCTTCTACAAATTTGTGAGAAGTTGATGTACAAATAATGTATACATTGTTGTAGATAATTAATGCACTACATTTCTTGTTATTGTATAACAAGTCCAATTCATAATGTATTAAACTCCACATTTTCTCAAATTGTATTTCTGTCAAATAAATTTTTCCAATGTTCATATTTTTTGTTTATGCAATATTTTGAATTAAAAGTTTATAAATCAATTATTTTTATTTTGTTTATAAAAACAAACAAATTCATAAAAATTAATTATTTTTAAAAAAATAACAACGCTACGGTTAAAAATTTTATTACTAATTCTGATACCATCATTTTATATTTGACATCGACTCCTATTTTAAACCCCTTTTAATGATTGAGTAGTCTTGATCTTCGTGCCCATCATGAAAAGAAAGTTTAATATTCCTCTTAAAGAAAAAGAAGATAAAATTATATTTCAAATTGTAGTTGATAAACATATTTATGAAATGGCAAAACAGAATAATAATGAATTTAATGTCACAATTACAGTTCAAACAGACGACCCCAAGTTAAATTTCGATATATTAAAACGGAATTAAAAATTATTTACTTTTTACACAACAGTCTTATAAATATAAAATTATTTAACATTTATTTATTTTTTGTGCTCGTTTGTACCTTTTAAATTAAAAAATATTTTTCGATTAATTTATTAATTATGTAAATTTTAATTATATTTCTACATAATTTCATTATTCTTTCCCAGTCATGTATCTTATTATGATTATTACAAGAAACTAATTTTTTTTATAATTCGTGTTAATCATCTCTGAATATGAGTTAGATCAAACATGTAAATAAATGGGGAAAAAAACTACCGGACTAAAATTAGTGATATATGTCTGTTTAATTACTTACGAATGCACAGAATTACGAAATTAACAACAGTGATAAATTTCTTCAAGGCGCCATATTCTACAACAAAATCTCAAAACAACAACAATTTACAATACTTGACGAGATAATTATGAATTTTTACCAAAAATACACGAATCCACAGAGACACGATATTTTAATTTATACTCGTAGGGATTTTATATATTACAGAACGAAAAAAATTATAGATCACTCTTGCACATAGCCACATAACTTAGCCAGATTTATAGAGTAATTTCAATTTTTAAAAATTTTCCCCAAAAATTGAATTTTAAAATGAGAAAAAAATTAAAAACAATAATTCCTAATCGTCATAGCTTTGGTGTAATAAAAATCCATTAAAGCTTGATATTTAAGCCTAATATAATTTTACATATGCATATGCCTATCCCAATAAGACTATTAACTATAATTTTCTACATCTGTCAAAAACACATACTTTTAAGCAAAACATGTACCTTCTACTGCATTCGTATGCAATCCTGGTTCGGGATCTATTATGTTTGTTATAGTTTATCGTATATTAACAATAATCATGTTTTTGAAGATTTCAAAAACTTTCAAACAATTATGAGTATAGTACCATTATTTAGGAGGTTTCGTGTTTAGAATTATGTCTAGGCCTTGTCATATCATCTACTTGATAATAAATATCCTTTATATATTCGCTTATAAACATGACAAAAAATTCTGCTCTTCTGCTGCAAGACCTTTATTTTTTATGCTCACCTATTTTAAATACAACAATGCCAACGATGTCGTTACTACTACTTATAATATTATCGATACTAAAATTTTTTATAAATGTTTGATTTTAGATTCTTAAATTTTATAAATTATTAAATGGATTTTATGCATGCTTAGCACTCAATTGGATTATAGCCCCTGCATTTCATTGCGTGCAATCATGCAATTTTTTTTTGAAAAGTAAAGGTCCCCGTTTATACATCACACAAATTTAATTTTTTCCGTCAATGGGTTGTAAATCTATATTACGTGTCATATAAGCAGTTTATTAAATTCTCACAGGAGATTATAAAAGTGTCCTTCATATTTAATTAAATTCTTATCATAAATTTTATACTTATAAATGGTTTTGAAATCGAATAACCACAATAACTAGGATAGATTTATATTTAAACCTCTTAAGAATTTTTATCCGATGTTACTTTAATTTTGTTTATGATTAGTGCTATGTCAACTAAAAATATTTTTATAACGTAAAGATTTGCCCCGGCCATAAATGACAGTCGTTCTCGGGAAAATTTCTTAAAAATAAATAATTTAACTAGCGATGGCGTGTTTATTATTTGAGTTATAGCAGACAATCCAAAATTTGGTTCAATTAAACTAAAGTTTATTTTTTTGTGTGTGTTATTATTTAATAAATTTTTTTACGTCAAAATCATAAATTTAATTTTAATATGAATAATTTAATAAATAAAGCAAAATATCTTTTATAAAATGGAGGATTTATTAATGTTCACCTGCCACCTTTAAGTCCCGATTTATTTTTTTTAAAATATCTACAAGATTCGTATTTCTTTCAATTTTATAACAATTCCAATAATACTCTTTAGCTTTTTCAATATTGCAATCGCTATCATCAAAAAAATAAACATTCTGGTTATCTTTAAGATTTAAAAGTTCGATTATAAATTCGTAAGCGTAATTAAATGGTTTACCTTTTGTACCCATTTCAGTATCATCGATACAGATGATACCATCAAAACAGTCTTCTATTCCTAAACATTGTAAAATTGATTGAGATCTTAATTTTGTGTTATTGGTAAAACAATACTTTTTATATTTAATGTTCGATAGAGCTTCTCTTAAAATAAAGTCTTTATTGATAAAATTTTTATATTCGAAATGTCCTCGCATATCTTCAGCTTCTTTGGCCGTTTTGTTAAACATTTGTAAAATTCCAGCACCTGTCATCGGACTACTTTTCAAAACCTCCCAGAAGCCCTTTTCAGTGATTCTCGGGCTATTAAGTTTATTAAAAACATTTTTCCACGAGTTAAATTCGGCTTTATGTAATTCGGAGCTCATCTTGTACAAAGTATCATCAATATCAAATAAAAATACTGGTTCGTTTTTATCTGCTCTTAAAGATTCTTTGTATTTTGCTAAACTGTCATGATGAATTGTAATATATTTTTGAATTTTACATGGTATGGTCATTTTCTTGGGGGTACAAACTTAATTAATGTCGCGCGCCCAACGAGCGACCGCGCCCAGTGCGCGACCGGATTTTTTCCTAATTTTTTAAACTAACAGAATTTTTAACATTGGAAATTTGTAATTATACAAGCTATGTATTTCTGTATGTTAACTGTTTGGATTATTCAACTACCTTTTTTATGACCCCTAAATAAATTTTCAACACGTTGGGATTCGAACCTACGACCTTCAAAGTTACGGATGACCATAACAACCCCTGTGCCAAGCTTGTTCAGGAAATAATTTTGCAATTAATTATAGTAAAGATTCATCATTTTAAAAAATTTTTTTTTTTACTTTTATGAAAGAAGTAAAAGACCAAGTTGAGTATGATCGGCTTGTCCAAATACTCAAAGGGGACGAGGTTGGCCTAGAATGTGACAAACATTTAAAATATAGGCTAAAGAAGAAATCCCAAAGTTTTATTCTTGTGGATAACATTCTTTTCTTGAAGGATGTGGGGGGCTGGCACAAAAGAGTATTTGTAAGTACTATGGTCCAAGCTATGAAAATAGAGGTCCAAGGACTTCATCGGCAGCATCATTATGGCGCGAACCGTCTCTATTATAAGTGTAAGGAACAATACTTCAGTATACCTAGGTGTATTGTAAGGGAGGTTTGCAGTGAATGCAATATATGCATGACAGCACAACCTCTTAAAACAAAAGAAAAGTTCAAGCACATCTTCGGTAAAAGACCCTTTGAAAGATTTATTATTGATCTTGTTGATATGAGGACTTATAGTGATGAAAATGATGGTTTTAGTTGGACCCAACAACAATAGATGTATTTTCTAAATATGCTTTTATCTCTGCTTTGAAAACTAAAACCGCCGCTGAAGTCGTATCACGGTTAGAATACAAATTTCAAACGTTAGGCTTTCCTGCTATACTTCAATGCGACAACGGCAAAGAGTTTAAAAATGAAACATTAGTTGAATTTTGCAAACAAAATGAAATAATGCTTATTCATGGCAGACCTCGTCATCCCCAGAGTCAAGGACAAGTCGAGAGGTTTAATCAAACCCTTACTCGCTACCTGCAAAAACATCTTTGCGAAAAAGGTTTTAACAATAAGAACTGGCTAGCGGTCATTAATAAAGTTGTTTATGACTATAATGCCGCAGTACATTCTGCTACAAAGAAGTCTCCCTATAAGTTATGGTACGGAAGCCTTGGATACAATACATGTCTAAGGGAGAATGATGATGATTGCACTGATGAGAATGAAACAACTGTAAACACGATTACAGGAAGTGATGCAGTGAGTAATGAAAAATATTTGGCTCGAATGGACAGAAAATGTGTTCATAATTCCATCAACGATTTTTCTATTGGAGATTTAGTGGTTGTAAAAAAAGATTTCGACACTAATACGAAAACAAAAAAACTAAAATTGAGTTCTTTTTATAGTGAACCACGGGAAGTAATAGAAATTTTATCGAATAGCCGATTAAGGTTAAAATACGAAGGGAAGGAGGAAATTATATCAATGAATCTGGTTAAAAAATTAAATAAATGAGCCTTGAGATAAATTTTACTATTTGTTTTACTATAAATTTTAGTTGTTTACGATCTTTTTATATAATTTATACATTGAAAACTACATTTAATGTTTTATTCATGAAAATTGTATGTTTTTGAATTAAGAAAGTTATCTGTTTAAAAAGATATCACTAAGCCCGTTTTTTTTAATATAATTTATTTTATAATATATATATATATATATATATGATGTGCGTTATTTTAAAGAATAAAGTGTAAAAATGCAAATACCAACGTACTAGAAATATAATATTCAAATGACCTTCGTAGACTATTTATTGAACGGGCGTCTAAATGTAATCTTTACACAGCTATGGGTACCTAATTAACTAAAATGAATTTTTGTGAACTCAAATTTAGGTATTTTTTCTAAAACTTTATATTTGAGCACAGCATCATAATTTTATTTTTTTAATTTATTTTTCCAAGATAATCAATACTTGAGTTAAGAGTTTTTAATGTAATAAAAAAATTACTCTAGTTTCTATATAAATGTCCCTTTTAATTTATTTTTATTGTTTATAAAAATTCTTATAAATTGAAGTTTAATTAAATTCTAAGAATCTTCTAAGCTGATCTATAAAAATCAAACCATAAAAATAGAGCTAATTAAGCATTATGAAAAGAAATAATGGAATACAATGTACCCTTAAATTTGTAATTTTTTTTATGTATATGCATATAAATAAATAGCTTAATGAGTTATCCGTTAGAGCTCTTTGTTATAATCTTAATGCGCTTATAAAATTAAAAAAATCTTAACCCAATTTGACAAAAATCTACCTTTAATTAAAAAAATCTTGTATTTTGTTTATGTTCATGATGTAAGTGGGCGTTAGTAAAGTGTTACTACAAAAATAAGAACTTTTTGTATATAACCTTGTTAATAATACACTTTTAATCTTCAAATCTATAGTTAGATTGAACATACAATATGTTTATGTAAAATTTCTTCACGAATTCTTCCGGTCGCGCGCCGGGCGCGCGACAATTAATACCCAAAAATTAATTTATTTCGATTATTAATATAGATATATCATGGGTTTATCAAAAATTTTGTTAAAGTAAATTTTACTATTTAAACAAGTTTTTCGTCTATTAATAGATTTCATCTGCGTATATTCGATAATTCTCTGATGATGGTACATATACCATATAACATCAAATTGTATTTGTCATAAATCATCTGGCCCCGTCATAATTAAAAATAAACACAACAAAATTCTTGTAAAAAATTTTACTGAAAAAAATTATAATGAATCATTACAAATAATTCTGAACCACATATAACATAATGAGTTTTTCTAATAAAGTTAGCGATTTGAAATTAAGTTCTGATAAACACAAGTATTACAACTCTTTAATATACATTTTTAGTGTTAAACAACAATTTTTAATATGCGCATGAAAGACAAAAAAATGGAATCATGATGTTATAAAACTTCATTAATTATTTTCACAGCTTATTCTGATACTTTTTAAGCATAAAAATGTATGTTTAATACAAAAATACATATTTTTTTAGTTGAAACATGTTTAAGGTAATTTTTTTCTCAATTTAGTCCATTTTTATATTTAATTATTTGTTACCATATTTAAAAATAGTATTATTTTTGAGTTATAAATTTTATTGTTAGGTAGGGGCATCAACCTATAAGTACAAAGTAGTCTTATTTTTTGTTGTATAAAGTTTAATTGTATATCATTTTAATGTACTTTTTACATGTGTAATATCATATCACTTGAATTCAAATGTTTATATTTAACTGTAAATAAACATAAAGCCCATTCACAAAAATTTTATTCAATTTTCTTCGTATGTTTAAATTTTTTTTTGCATTCATATTTTTTACGGAAAATGTTTGTTCAAGCGATCAATATTAAAATTCTTCGGATCTTTATTTGAAAGACATGTAAGATTAAGGCTTTTATATCTAACTTCGATAAATTCAATTGTAAATTTTTGATAGATCTGACTTTAAATTTAAATTTTTGAACTTTGACATAAAATTGCATATAAATTTGTTCTAATATATTTGTTTTTTCACGAAAGTTTAGATTTTATTGTTTTACTGCCTTAAAAAATGATTTTTTTAACTTCATAACAAAAAAATTAAACTTCACAAATAAAACGATTAAAATGCAGAAATACTGCTCAATTAGTTTTTGTTACAAGAATATGTTATTTTTTTTAACATATGACACATATAATTTTTATTCTAATTGTTATTTATTTATTTTTTTCTTTCAAGGGTTCGCTAAAAAATAAAACTAAACAAAAAACTACACAATGTTATATTGATTTCCCGTTCTCAAATTATTTTATAAATTTTATTGTGTATTAAAGTTCTTGAGAAACAATTTGTGCTTCTATAAAAATTAAGACTTTAATTTCTTTTAGAGTTTCTATTCAATAAGAGATGACTTAACAACATTTTGATGGATATTTGTAGATTTTAAAACTTTTCACTTAATTTTATTTGATCAACATGATATTAAATATTTTTTATATATGAGCTTACACACTTAGTTTTATACATTAATCTGTTTTTTTGCCTTGGATAGAAATTGATATAGAATATTATAAAAGAAACACATGGTTTCTTGGAGACTGTATAAAATTTAACCTATGCAATTTCCTCAAGAAATTTCCCTGGAAAAAATAAAAAATTATTATTCTTTATTGAAATTGGGATGTTACAATAAATCAGATGAAATTTTATTCAGTGTTCTTTGATTTTATAAATTGAACGAGGTTTATAAAAAATGCAAAATTTTTATTATTTTTTAAAAAAATATAGCAAAAATAAAAAAACAGTACAAATGATTAGCAAACACTTTCACATCCGTAAAATGAAAATCATCTTATAGTAGAAACCCCTTAGATAATAAACTAAATGTTCATTTAAACTTGTATTTCTTATTGACGATGTTTTTTTTGAGACAAAACCAAAAATATACATTTTCCCTTAAAAATTAGTAAAATGATTATGGCAAGTAAAGCCCTTTAAAGATAAAAATTAACAATTTGCTGCTTTTTTCTAGTATACTCTCTTATATGGGACTTTCTTGTTAAATTATCAAAATTTGAGTTTATTTATTTGACATATGAATGAAACAATAAACATTTTTTTTTACTAATGAAATTGTAAAATATTAATATTTTACAGACTCATAAAAAGCTAATGATTAAATCGGCAATTTATTTCTTTAAATTAAGTTTTTTTGCATATTTAAAAAATTATACATGTCATCTCAAATTTTTTACAAAAAAAAATTCTACTTGCCCCAAAATGACAACTCAAAACATAAAAAAAATACAGAAAGAAAACTTTATGAACAAAGAATTTTCTAAAAAAACTAGCAATGAGAATATGACTACAAAACATACAATTGTAGAGTATTCACAGCCCAATTACTCTGATAATGGGTTTGCGATTCCACCAAAAAAACTTATTGAATCCCTTTGTTGTTGTAAAAAATGCGGATGTGGTCCAGACGTTGATTTAATCAGAATATTTCTATTATCAGCGTATTCAAATAATTATTTGATGTTTGAGAATTATAAGAAATCACAACTAGAGCTTAAAAGAAATTTAAAATTAGAAGAGAATAAATTAAAAAAAGAAAACGAAAAGACTAACGAGATAGTAGAAGATTTAAAAAACATACAAATCGAGGAGACGAAAGAAATAATAGAAGAAGTGAATCTAATAATAAAGGAGGCGAAAGAGAGGGGAAATACAATTAAAAATGAAAAAAAAGAAGTAAAAATCGAAAATGAAATAACCTATGAAATAGAAATGAAAGTAGAAGATAAAATAGAAATAAAAATGGAAAATAAGGTTGAAGAAACGATAGAAGAAAAGAAAAATGAAGAAACAGAAATAAAAGAAATCGAAAATGCATTTGAAGAGACGAAACCAGTCTATTTAGAGGATTTTGGAACTGAAAAAGAGGAATTAGATGAAATTTTAGAGAAAGAAACATTGAAAGGAGAAATTGCTGTTGAAAAATTAGTAAAAGGAGAAAGTGCAGATGAAAAGCTAGTAAAAGGAGAAATTGCAGATGAAAAAATCTTGAAAGAACAAGTTGTAGATGAAAAAATCTTGAAAGAACAAATTGTAGAGGAAAAAATAATGAAAGAAGAAATTGTAGATGAAAAAATGGTAAAAGGGGAAATTATAGATGAAAAAACAATGAAAGAAGAAATTGTAGAGCAAGAATTGGCGCAAGAAGTATTTGTAGAGCAAGAATCAGAAGACGACGAAACGATTCCGTCTAGGCAAATCATAAGGAAAAGTGCTTATAATAGCCTCGTCAGTCAAAATCTAATAAACATGATTCCATTGATAAATAAAAATCAAAGGAATAGAAAAAATTTAAAACAAAATGTTGATTTCATATATGACGAGAGTAAAAAGAGGAGGAAAAGTTCTTTCAGATATTATGACGCGTCTTTTAATAATAGCTCTTCTATGTATCCATCGACCAATGAATTCGAACTCAACAGTAGTGCAAGAAAAAATTCAAAATTTCACAAATGCAATTTTTGTGAAACAGAATTTTTTAGTAAGGTTAAACACAATCAACACGTAAAAACACAACATCCCGATGAGCTTCCTTCGATTATTAAGCCTTTTTGTTGTCCCTTTGAAAATTGTCAAAATAGCTATAAAAATAAAAATGGGATTGAATACCATTTGATTCATAAGCATTCTATTGTAGGTAAAAATCTACAAAAGATGGTTGCTAAGATCACCAACGAAGAGTAATTAAATTTGTTATACATGTATCTTAAATTAGTCTATTCTAATTTTTAATATAAAATACTTAGTTTTTTTTTCTACAAGTAAGAAGCTTTCATGTGTTCTAATTTTTAATTTTGTTGACATTATCACTGTACCATTTCTGAGTATATCTCAATAATAAAAATTTTAAATACTATAAACTTGGGGTTGTTTCTGATTTTGTTTACATATAAACAAATTATGTATTCATATTGGGTTGCATTTTGAGTTACTGTCAAAAATTTATCAATTTTTATCACAACTATGAAATCCAAAAATTATTTACTGAATGGAAATAATTAAAATCTTAAATAAGTTTTGATATAAAAATTATTACTGTAGTGGTATCATCAAATGAAGTGATCAAAAAATCACGTATTAAAAATTATCAAAATATATTGTGAGTCAGAAATGGCGTTGGAATAGAAATTGTCGCGAAATATTTGATGGTTTGTTTAACAAAAGGTCCTAAAGCTGCGGGGAGATGTTGTAAAAATACTAGAGCTGTTTTGGTGCGAACCCCTCTAGAGCCGCAGATCCCTGTACATTATATTTCGAATTTTACTAAAATTATATCAGAAATCTTCCCTTAAAGACGTGAATCAATTGGTATATTTTTTTTTCAGAAGAAAAAACGAGATCACTTATGCAATCAATGGGCACAATTTTAAATGAACTCATGGCCTAATTCAAAATACCTACAAAGATAAATGCTGTGAAACCTTTGCATAAAAAAGACGTTGCTAGTTGGTTCATGTCCTTATAATTTACAGCTTTGGATATCAAACAATATAAGTTTTTTTTGAAAGCTGATTTATAATGGCTATACAAATCTAGATTGACTGTAGTGGCAAAGAAGATTTAAATGTAATGTGTCTCAATATTTGGTGACTACAAGTCGTAATTCATTTAATATGAACTGATCAAAGTCAAATATTTTTTTTTACATTTTGAATTTTATAAAACTTTGCAAATTGTGTAAAACTCATATTAAACTTTTTTTAAATTAAAGCAACTAAGAAAAATCATACTACTGATACTTATCTCATTAATTAAATTTTATATTTATTTTAAGACAAAATGTTGATTTATGTTTTTTTAAAAATAAATAAACCGTTTTTATGTGTCGAAACTTATTTAAACACATGTTTGTCTTAGATATTCTTTACACGGTTTATTTTTCAGTATCTGGGGGATTTCTAAAAAAAATAAATACAAGTCGATTTTTATAAGAAACATATTAAATTTTATCTATCGAATAAATTTGATTATAAAATTAAATCCTATCCCATACTTTTTCCTTAAATATATTATTGTAAAAAAATATATTTGGAAGACTACATAAAAATATTGGAAAGGTTTTTTTACAATATTAAACCTAAACATTTTTCATATACCTTATAGAGAGTTGGCTGTCTGGTCTATATATCTTTCCTTGTTGTTTATATCGTTTTTTAGATTTTCTGCATGGCTTATGTCTAAACAGAACCAATTGACATTGACTATTTGTAGTTTTAATGACTATTCCTTCGTGCTTTTTGAACCCTTTAACGATTTCAATTTTTTTTAAATGTTTTTTCCTTAGGTTATATTTTAATTAAAATTATATATAAAGCATGAAAAGCAATTAAACGTACAGTTGATATATTTTTGTTAATTATAATAAAAATAATTAAATTTTAGCTTTCTCCTTCATGATTTTGTATGATTAAAATTTTTTATAAAAATAAAATTTTAATTGCAATATAATGCTAAAATCATCATTAAAAATTCTAAAGAACATTATTTACAGTTCGTTTTACTTTTTTTTATTAAAAAAATATTAATAAAAATGAAACTACCAATTAAAACATATAAAAGTGACAAAAAAAAAATTATTTTTAATGTTGATCAAATAAAGGAAAAGAATGTGAAAGATTAACTGTCTGAGAGCCAAAAAAACGTATAATTTATTTTTTTTTGCTATCAATACGTCTCTTAAAATAAAAAATAAACATAGAATGAAAAAAACATTTAGTTTTTTTGAGAAAATTAAGTTAGTTACAATAGTCAATGCAAGTATGCATTATGCGGATCCTATCGCTGTTTATACAAGTTCAGCTACTATTTTATAAAATTTTGACAAAGAAGTTTTTTGCTTATATTTACATTTCTTATTGTATTTGCTTATAAACTTTATTTTTTTTGTAAAAAATTGTAAGCGTAATATTTTTAATATTGAAAAAAAAACACACTTTTTTTATTTTTATTTTGATAATTTTTTCCCCTATGAAAACCAACTCAAAAGAAATCAATGTCATTCAACAAATACACAACCACGTTCATAACTTAAAAATCGATTTACCGTCAATTACTGTTGTAGGTCCACAATCATCTGGTAAATCTTCAGTTTTAGAATCTCTCATAAACAAAGATATTTTACCAAGAGGAACTAATTTAGTAACGAGATGTCCACTAATAATTCATTTGAAAAAATGTCCTGATGAGGAATATGTCGAAATAAAAAATGAAAAAATTATTTTGAAAAACTCTAATAAAAATATTAGAAAAAAAATATTAAAATTAATGGATGAGATTTGTGGAACTGATAAAGAAATAACAAGTGATCCTATTATAATTAATATGTGGTTAAAAGATACTTTAGAATTTACTATTATTGACCTCCCTGGAATCACAAAAGTCGCTATTGGTAAACAATCAGCAGATATAGAAATTAAAATTCTTGATATGGTTCGGGAATACATTACTCCTAAAAATACAATTTTATTGGCAATTGTTAATTCAAATGTGGACATTTCTAATAGCGAAGCATTAAAAATATGCAAAGAAGTTGATCCAGAACTTAAAAGGACTATTGGTGTCCTTACAAAAATAGATCTAATGGACAAAGGTACTAATTGTATTGATATTTTAGAAAATAAAGTATTGCCTTTGCGTTTAGGATATGTTGGAGTAATTAACAGGTCTCAGGAAGACATAGCAAATGGTATAAATTTTTTATCTTGGAAAAAAAAGGAAAAAGATTTTTTTGATAAAAGCGCGTATGCCAATTTAAAGAACATTGGATCACAATTTTTACTAGATGAAATATTTTCGCTGTACCAAACAAAAGTGAAAGAAATTTTCCCAAATTTAATAGAAGAATTAAAAATTAAACTTAGATCAATACAAGGCGAATCTTTTATAGATACATATATACTTAGATATAAATATCATACAGTTCTTAGTAAACTAATTACTAATAATGATATTAATAATGATCTTTTTGCTTATAATGATTCTAATATAATATTAGATTTAAAAAATTTTAAAAATTTTAAATTGACTTATGATTTTTCATTAGTAAAAACTATGGTGTCTAAAGATCTCAGTATTTTTATTAATGATAATTTATTAATATCAATTATTAAACATAATATGAATATAGCAAAAAAAAGAATTTTAGAATTACAAAATCAATATAAAAAAATTTTAAACCATAAAATCCAGCAAATTGTCAGTAATAAATTCCCTGATGTCTGTAAAGCTTTTAATGATAGTATTATGAAAGAAATAGACAGTTGGGATGTAGAAAAGAAGATATTAGAATACATTGATGTGATGAGTAATGTGATAGGCGACACAGATATAATTTTTAAAAATGCTATTACTACTAATTTTCTTGGCACACATCTTTGTATTCCTGGAGGAAGTAAAGAAGATATTTTAAAAAATTTTAGTACAATTTATCTCGATAAACAAATTTGTAACATCATTGAATATGTTATAAAACTTAATTTTTTTAATATTTCTGAGTTGATTGAAAAAAGAGCTATGATTTGTATTAGTAAAGCGAATATTGAAGAATGTAAAGATCTTATAAATTATATGAGGAATATTGCAAATCGTACTAAAGATTCTAATGATATTTTAAAAGCTTTAAATGTCTTGAAAGAATACGAAAAAAATAATTTTAAATAAAAATGCTTACTTTTTCATTGTTAAATGCCTCTCTAAATATAATGTTGAGTATTTAAGCGTTTTTTGTTTAAAAAATACTATGATTTTTTTTTAAATAGCTAATTACTGATATGTAAAAGAGTAAGTATTTTTAACCTTATAATTCGTTTGCAATTTTTTAAAAATTTTACCGAGTAAAATTAAATTTCGTTTTACATCTTTTACATACAGGTATAAATTTACAATAAACTCCCAAACACACTGGACACGTAAGCCCCACTAATACATCTTGATTATGACACACACATTTTATATTAAATGACATTACACTCTGACTTTGTTTATTTCCCAACAAATTTATCAATCCTTTAAGCGTATTAGTAATATACAATCCTTTTGTTATTATACTACATTGTCTTAATATAGGATTATTAGTAGTACTAAGACAATCAATTCGTATATCGTATCTTTTTGCTGTAAAAGCGCAATTTAATAATTTAAAATAGTCTTGTTCATGTATTTTATTTTCAGTACATATTAGAATTCTAGATTTGACTTTGCTTTTACATAAGACATAACCAATATTAATTACTATGTTGTCAGAATAATCTACTTCAGTTATTTTATTTTCTATATTTGAAAGATTAAAAATGTTTTTGAATGTTGAAATGTTTTTTGTGTCTTTTTTTATATCTGAGACGATAAATAAATCCATGGGGTTATAAAAAAAAACCAAAAAATCTATTTTTTTAAAAAATAGGAAACAGAGTTAGATTTATTCCTATTAATTTATCTATAGTTTTTACAATTAACTCTCTACATAATAATTACCATTTTAATATTGTATTAAATGATTTTCTTTAATGTACACGCAGCAATGAATAGAATTTTAAGTAATATCCAACTATTTAAGACATTATATTTCAATATATGCTAGAAAGAGGCTTATATTATGTTGAAGGAGTTAACGAGCATAAGGGGTTTATTTAATAATTATTATAAGGACACCAACATATTATTTTTACATATTTTAAAATTAGAATTTTATTCTAAAAATTTTAGCATTTCAAATTTATTGAAAAAAACTAATTGGAAAAAAGATACAAATTTGATAAGAGTTATAATAGTACAATTACATGTGTAAAAATGTCACTGATGCATCGATATCATTCTTCGGCTGATAACTAAAAATTAAAGGCCTTAAATGTGTCAGCACCGCATTCAAATCTTATTTAGAATTGACATAAAATGTGACAGTAGACTTCTATTGTAAATGACCTTTTACAAGTAAAAAGATCCTCCACACACCAAGCTAACTATTTAGAAATGTGATCACAATCCAGGTTATTGAAGATGCAACATCAAACTTTTTAAAATGAACTTGCCAGAAATTGCAACCTTAGTATCCATCAGACCTCTGCCCAGAAAAATAAATGATCCACAGCAGATATGTCGACTAATAATAGTTTTAACACGAAATGTTTTTACTATCTTGTGTATTTCACACACAGCTCCTTACATCACCACCCGGCACTTTATTACTCTGCGTTGACCACCAGTTTCGGCCAAAGTGTCTAAGAATCCATTCATAGGGCAAACAGGCCTTCTTGCTCTACGCAATCTCTTAAATTAACATGATGAAAGAGCAAAGTGCACACTCATAAGGCCTTTCGATATGTGCATAGGCCTTTTTATACATTAAGATGCTCTGGCTATACTATTTTCTGCCTTGGGGTCGTTATTTTACTAGACATAAATCCCCGTGGCTGGACACACACAAGTTTCATTGAATCAAATTAAAAATAACATAGACAGATTATACCATTCATAGAGTGCGATACCTTTTTAGTGTTTATCAAAATTAAGCCTGCCTTTTATGTGTCAGTACAATGCTTTCGATTTCTAAGCTACGTGCCTTATACATTTTTTAGACTTTATAATGCCATAAAAGCTTAGGCCTATACAATAATTATAGTAAACATGTAAGTAATGCTTAAGAATATCCTAAGGGAATAAAGGAATTTCTCCTATTATTTTTTTTTCGACCACATATAAATCAACTATAGCTTACTGCATTTATTGTCAAATTTTACAGTTAAGTTTAAACAAGTTAGATCTTTTTAATGTACTGCATCATTGCCTTAAGATTAAAAAAAATATAAATCTTTTCAATAGTAACAAAAGTGTTTGCATTGATACTTAATTAGATTTGTAACAAGAACTAAGTTAGTTGCAATCGAATGTATTTCAAAAAGACACTTAACTACACAACCCTAGTTGTTTTAATATGCTAAAATGCTCCATCTATAAGTTTATATTTGTAATATGCTTTTAAACCCCATACAAGTTTAAAGTTAATCCAAGGTATTTTATAGATATTAAATCCGTAAAAATATTATTACATCTTTTTTCCATATTTTAAAATATGGAAAAAAGATGCAATTTTTTAATAAATAATTTTCTCGCCCCATTTTCTTATGTCTTGTAAACATTCCTTAAGAATTGGCCTTTTGTGCTGCGACTGCGGCGAGGAGATCTCTGATGACACTAAATTGTACAATGTCTTACACAACAACCCAGACATCAAATTGTCAGAAGAAGAAGCATTCATTAGAAACAAAAAGACTATAGAAGATCTTCATCAATCTAAGAAATTAATCTTAGTACTAGACTTAGACCAGACAATATTGCACACTACCATTACTAAGGAATATATGGAAGGATACTATAATTTTATTATTAATGACATTTCTTATTGTGTAAAACTTCGTCCTTATTTAAATTACATGTTAGAATGTTTGTATAAAAAATATGAAATCCACGTCTACACGATGGGCAGCAAAGTTTATGCGAAAAAAATCGTGAAAATTATTGACCCCTCTAAAAAATATATAGGAAATAGAATTTTGAGTAGAGATGAAAATGGACTGGGATTTAAGAAAGATCTAAATAGACTGTTTAGTATACATAGTAATGTAGTTATATTGGATGATAGAGATGATATATGGGATTATAGTAGTAATTTGATACTAGTCAAGCCTTTTTTCTATTGGGATATTGGAGATATAAACAGTAACTGACTAAAAAACAGTTAAGAAAGAAAAAACAAATTAATAAGTCATTTCTTATTATATAATCTATACATACAAATTTTCAAGTAATCTTAAAACATGATAAAAAATCAATAAAATTTTGATACCCCAAAATGAATATAAAAAAATCAAAACAAAATAATGAAGATGAAGAACTTCTTCATCTTACAAAAATACTCTCACAAATCCATAAGGAATATTTCAGTATTCCAGAAAATAACATCATCGACATACTAAAAAACAAAAAGAAAATTTTTACTGGTCTAAATTTCTACATTTACAATTCTAAACTAAAAAAAAAAATAGAAGATTTTGATGGGGTAGTAGTCGAGACACTGGCAGAAGCTAATTATGTCATTATATCTAAAAATTTAGAACTAGATTTAACAAGTCTTAAAGCTGACCATTGTGTCGTAGTAGACGAGAATTATATCTTCGACTCTGTGTACAAATTAAGGAAAGTAAATGTAGAAAAATATGTTTTATACGATTTTAGTGGAGACGATCAACTCATCAATGAAATATTTGATGATTTATAAAAAAAAATAAATAAAAAAATTTTACCCTGTTTTTATTTTTTGGTTAATATGGAAATTACAAATATTAAACATCCGAAATTGAAATTAAAAGGATATCGTATTAAATATCATTTTAAAAGTAAACCGAAATTTAGAATTCTTAATGCATTGGAACAATGCGTAGAGAAATATAATGAAGATTATATATATCTGGTTTTTAGATGTAAAAATGAAGAAAATGTAGGAATAAGAATAAGAAAATGCATCATTTTGGAAGAATTTAGTGTAGAAAAATATGAGGAACAAATATACCAACTAGACTTATTTTATATGTGATATTACAAGAAAATATTATGATATTTTAAGAGGGCAATATAAGAATAAAAGAATTTTTTTTTTAGTGTATTATTTTATTATATTACTTTTAAGAAAGGGGCACAATTTGCATTGGTCGTGTTTTTAGACTAAACATATTTTTTAAGAAAAAAGGCCTAGTTTTTGCACGCTCACGGCGCGTATATTCGTTTCTAGGACTATTAAGATTTTATAAAAAAATGGCATAGTTTTTGTATGCTCATGGCGCTACTTATAATATACCTAATATTACACGGTAAAATATACTTATATTTGCTATTATTTCATCTAAGGTGTAGAAATGTAGGAGATTTTTTTACATCTAATCTTGTCGCTTTTAACTATTATTATGATCAATATTTCCTAACAACGTCATTTCTCTATTTATCTTTAACCCAATTTATGTGGAGATATTCCTGATGAATGTTTATATTGAAGGACCTAAGAGAAAAATCCTTTTTGTTCTTCTTTAACATCAGAGCTCAAGTATGTCTTACAAAATTCAATATTAATATTGGAAAATTATAAAATTATCGAACAATGGTAAATATTCGTAAAATTTCAACTAATTTGCCTTAATCGAGATACCTTTTAGGTTTATTCACCAAACGACTGTTGAACTCTACATGATTATGAGTTCTCAATAATATCATTTTAGTAACCTTTATTACGAAGTTGGGCAATTTTAAAGTCACAATTTAAAAAAAAGTTTTTCTTCGGCGAATATTCTTTAATGTGTTAAATCAAAATTACTTCGTAATTTTGATTCAGTGCATGTTTTTACATCATAAAAACTTCATCTAATAGCAATTAAGAGATCTTTATTATTTTTCCGGTTGTAGTGTATTACTTCCAGTCTAATATGATGATCTCTATCAAACATACAGGAAGTTTTTGCTGTTTTTATTTTATAATATAATTTCAGCAATATTTATGATTGCCAAACTTCCTAACATGTTTTAAATGTATCTTAAGACAGGCAAATGCTAGATTATTGGCAGAATCTAGCCGTTACAACGTTTTCTTTTATTTTATTAGTAATCTTGATGAAAATATCGTGGTTGACAAAATTAGTAAATAAACACTGGTTATATTGAAATTAGTTGTATTTTTGCAGATAATTTTTTTTACAAGCTTGGTAGTACTTGATGGAAATGTCATATACATATTAAACTAAGCATTCGAATGATTCTTCCTACATTTTTAATGATTAAATTGAAGAGCTTAAGTTATTCGCGCTGACTTGTAGATTCTTAACTACATTGTATTGGATGTGGAGGATTCACCCTACCTTTTTTATAAAAATTTGTACTGCTTTGAAAAAAGGCAAATATTTTCAGTGCTTCGCCTATGCAGAAATATATCTTGATTTTTTAATTTTTTGCACCTATGGCGATAAAATATAATATCGCTAGTAGGTCTAATACAAATTTAAGATTTGGAATGGTTATATTAAACTCCTTATCATTGTGTATAACATGGGCTTAAAAGAAATTGAACGAGTAAGCTTGCATATTATCGGCAGAGGAGGCGTATTTGATTTAAAGTCTCAAGGCTCGTTTAATTATTCGGTCTTGCTAGATAATGTTTTTAAAACTTTTTTTAAACTTATGACCCGACAAAACATCATCTAAATAGTAGAGAGCATGGGGTTAGATCATTATTGACAAGCTTGAATTTTTTAAGTTTTTTTTTCTTGCAAGTAAGAGGTAGGGAGAAACCTTACATAGGGACCAGAGGGATTGGGGCGTAATCCTCATCTAACTGATACTGTAAGATTCTTACTCACTAAAACTCCCTCCATATAACTTGCCGGGTAGCAAGCGCGCCGGGGCCATTAGACTTTGGCTCCAGAGAACGCTTTCAATTTATACCTCAAATCGGGTCCAGAGTGATCTCACAGCGGATATACTTAACGGGCATGGTTATCTATAACCCGAGGAGAGACATCATAGTACTGACTCAAAGGTCCCTACAATCATCTGTATTGCACACACGGCTCCTTACACGATCACATCTTCAGCCCGGCATTATTATTAGGCTGCGTTGACCACCAGTCACGCACTAGTTTCGGCCACCGCGTTACAGAATCTTGTATGATGGGGTCCACGAGACCTTCTCTTGCCCTACTTCGTCTAGTCTCTTAGTATGCTCTAGGATACCACACTTTTGTGCACTATCTATGGGCTCCAACTATGCTGTACTCAATAGATACTTTTATGTATCATTAAGTCACCAAAGGGCGATACTATTTTTGGGGGCTTTGAGGTGCATTTCTACACTAGATGCTAATCCCCTTGTGGCTGGACACCAACAAGTTTCATTGAATCAACTTAATGATTATCGTGTACATTTACATCTTCTGAGTTGTTCCAACGGCATCATAGAAAGTAGGAAAATTTTTGGTGCTCCTGAGAATCGAATTCAGTCTTTGCTCAATATGCAACGCCTTCAACCACTGAGCTTAGGGCACCTTCAAATTTTTTAAGTGGCATGTTTGAATTTCTTTAGTGTCATATCTCTTTGAATTTTATGAGCTCTAATATGGAGAGAAATGAAAGAATAACAGTGCTAGTCATTATAACTTAGCGAGAGATCAAAACGATCTTTTGTTGAAATATCGAATAAAGTTTTTTTTACATTCGATATCGTAGTATTAATTATTAAAAACACATAATCAACCTACGGAGAATACTGCGCAGTGAAAAATAATATTTTTGCCGAGATAGACCTTTTATTTAACAACATATTTGCTTGTCATTTGACTTTTAAAAACGTCTCCGATGAATAAAATTCACGGGTTACTGCAATCATGGCTATATCTGTGTTAACCAAAAAATCATAAAAAACTTGGCATTACAAGAAAAATGCTCTCGTTAATTCTAGTAAATCGTGATATCCTTGATAAAATTAATAAAAGGAGTATCTTAATACGAAATTAATAGGCACTCTAAAACCTACTTTTTTTTAAAAAAAGAAGGGAATAATGCTCAAATGGTACCAAGTTATGTATATTCGTAATCCCTTAGCAAAGCACATAAGAAATCGTTAACAAATAGTGGTCAAACTGTTTGGTGCATGTGTATAATTAAATTAAAAGATTGACTGCATTTGAGTTAAAACTTGGCGCCTAGAACTCAGAAAATTGTATAAATTTATTGATATTAATTTATCTATATTTTAGAATAATATAAAAACATGTCATAATTTTGTGCCAATTTTATACGATCGCGTTATAATTTAAAATTATATGAGTTAGGCAGTATAATAAATTTCTGCCATCTTATTATTCACACTATTGACCTTTTATATAATTTTTTTTGTGCTAAGACGAGATTATATATTTAATCTCTACAGTTTGGGAATTAAAACAAGTCTTAAATGTTTTATGTTTAGATTATAGGCATAATTTCACAAATTTTACAGTTATTTGATGGCTGGCTAGAAAAAAACAATAGATGACTTTTTGTAAGTAACTTTCAGATTTTAGAGAAGTTAGATATCATATATTATAGAAATTCAAACATGGCGCTATCTACTCAAATCTCGTAAAACAAAAGAGGGAAACATTTTTAAAACTACACTATTTTTTTTTACAAAAAAACAAAGAAGCTATAGGTATGGTACAAAGAGCACTTACAAGTATTTCAAAGATTCACGCAATGACAATTTTAGCAGAAAAAAAATTTTGCCAACAAATCGATTTTAAAGGGGACAGTCCATTTTTATATCATATTTAGGCTAAAGTCAGCTTTAACAGAAAAATTTCGATATAGGGTTTTTTTTGCCCCTTTTTTTAAAAAATGGAGGAGAGAATTCAAACAAGAGAAGAACTAGAAAATATATATTATGAATTGAAAATAGAAAAAGCGAAACGCAAATGTGGATCTTGTGGATCAGAGATGAAAATAAAGGACAAAAAAAGCATGAATTCGAGATGTAAATGGACTAAATGCAAATTTAATGTTTCTGTATGGAAAGATACTTTCTTTCAGCATTCTAGACTAGACCATATTACAGTATTGCAGATACTTAATATGTGGATTCTTGGATATTCTCGTAAGTCTATCTGTCAAATCCTAGGTTGTTCTCGGCAATCAATATCTAATATACTAAAAAAGTTAAAAGAAATTGATATTTATCAGACATATCTGGCTAGTATCGGAATTATAGGTGGTAATAATACTATTGTAGAGATTGATGAATCTAAGATTGGTAAAAATAAATATAATAGAGGCCAACCAGTAAAAGGTTTCTGGTGTTTTGGTATAGTCGAACGTACCATACAACGTCGAATTATATTTATATATATTGAGAAAAGAGACCAAATAACGTTAACTAATCTTTTGTTAAAGTATGTAGACAGAAATAGTACAATTTATAGCGATATGTGGAGAGCCTACTAAAAATTGTGCTTAATATTTAACCAACATCTGGTAATAAATTTTTCTCTACACTTCAGAGACCCAATAACCGGAGTTCATACAAATACCATAGAAGGTAATTGGCGCTCTTTAAAAAATTCTATTCCAAATAGAAACAGATCTGTTCGTAGTGCGAAACTTTATTTATCCAGGTATATGCTACAAAGGAACTCTTCTACCATGGGTTTTCACGCATTATTAAATTATTTATTTTATTTGTTATTTTTGTTTCTTCCTCAACATTTTTTCTCCTCCATTTTTTAAAAAAAGGGGCAAAAAACCCCTATATCGAAATTTTTCTGTTAAAGCTGACTTTAGCCCATATTTGTAAAAATATTCTATGGATCTTTATACTTAGATTATTCTTAATCGATGTCTGGTGTCTGTTCATTTGATCAAATGAAACGAGTTTTATAAAGTATAGCTTTATAATAATCTTAGAAATACAATTTATTGATCTTTTTTCGTGTTCATGAACATATCCCTTGTTTTCTATTTTAGTCTAGAATATCGGCCCAGGATTTAGTCTTCATGCAAATTTTTCTTTTGATACTCATTAAAATTTTAAAAATAAATTTTCTGTAAATTTATTCCTGGTGATGAACTAATGTTTTCTAATATTGTTTGCTCATACATTAAATATTTATTAATAGGACATTAACACATTTTACTGGAATATAAATTCGTAAAAGTAAAATATATTTTTTTTAAAAAAACAAATGTAAAAACCTACAGGTTTTTTTTTCAATAATTTTGTAATTGATTCAATATAGTTTATTTTCTAAATATAAATAAAATCTAAACTTTATCTTGTCATTCAGAATTAAATTTTGACATATTTCAAATTCAATCAAAAATCATTGATGCGTCATGGACGTCGTGATATTAAAAAATTATATCCCTTAAAATGACTACAATCAGTGAGATTCTCAAGTATATTACAATCCATCCTGATAGTCTAGCAACTTACAAAGATTCTTTGGCTGTAAAGAAAAACGAGCCCGTGTTTATTTTCGATATTGATGATACATTGTACAAGATGAGTTCGGATATGCAAAAAGCTGAATATAAATCGTGGATGACTGTGTTTGATCATCTAAATAACCCGAAAATTACAGATAAAACTTTCCATGAGATTTTAAACAGTAGTCCGATGCAAGGAGGCGGATTTTATAAACTTTTTGAAAAAACAGTCAAAGAAGCTGAGACACTGCGAGGAAACTTTAAATATGAAGTTTATCTCTCTAAAGATGCTTCTTTAAGAGAAGTTTTACTTGATCTGAAATATAAAAAGTATTGTTTTACTAATGGCTCGAAATCAAGATCCCAATCTATTTTACGATGTTTAGGCTTAGAAGACTGTTTTGACGGGGTCGTATGTATTGACGATACTGAAATGGGCACAAGAGGCAAACCTTTTGCCTTTTCGTACGAATTTATAATTGAGCTTTTAAAGATTGAAGATAACCCGAATATATACTTTTTTGATGATAGTAAATTTAATATCGAAAAAGCTAAAGAATATAATTGGAGGTGTTATAAAATTGAAAAAGATACGAATCTAGTGGAGATTATTAAAAAAATTAATGAAGACTTGAAGGTAGCAGGAGAACGTTAATAAACTTTTAATCTTTTATACAGAATTTAATTGGTATTTATATATTAGCTAACACTATTTAAAAAAAATTTCACAATTATACTGCATTTTAAATAACTGTTACGTGTTAATTTAGATAAAAAAAACTCATTTTTTAACAGATTCTTGCTTAAATGACTTTTTTTTACAGACAAGAAATTTCTTTGCCTTTTAAAAAAACTCCGAAGTTTACATGGCAATAATCATAAAAAAAACAAATTTCATATTCTTAAAGCAATATTATATTACAAATTAATTTAAGGGTTTCCACAGTGAACATTTAAATTGTCTTGACATAGAGGCAACGAATTTAATTTTATCAAATGAAATGAAATCGCCAGAATATGCTTAAATTAATCTGGGTTTAATTGGTGAAAAAGAGTCTATACGAGTAATTGTATAATTATAAGCTCAGATAAATTAGTTTTACGAATTTTATACCTATTTATTTACATGTTTGATCTAACTCATATTCAGAGATGATTAACACGAATTATAAAAAAAAATTAGTTTCTTGTAATAATCATAACAAGATACATGACTGGGAAAGAATAATGAAATTATATAGAAATATAATTCAAATTGGGCATTTAACATATTTATTTGTGCAACTATGAAATAATAAATTAATCGAAAAATATTTTTTAATTTAAAAGGTACAAACGAACACAAAAAATAAATAAATGTTAAACAATTTTATTTTTATAAAACTGTTGTGTAAAAAGTAAATAATTTTTAATTCCGTTTTAATATATCGAAATTTAACTTGGGGTCGTCTGTTTGAACTGTAATTGTGACATTAAATTCATTATTATTTTGTTTTGCCATTTCATAAATATGTTTATCAACTACAATTTGAAATATAATTTTATCTTCTTTTTCTTTAAGAGGAATATTAAACTTTCTTTTCATGATGGGCACGAAGATCAAGACTACTCAATCATTAAAAGGGGTTTAAAATAGGAGTCGATGTCAAATATAAAATGATGGTATCAAAATTAGTAATAAAATTTTTAACCGTAGCGTTGTTATTTTTTTAAAAATAATTAATTTTTATGAATTTGTTTGTTTTTATAAACAAAATAAAAATAAATGATTTATAAACTTTTAATTCAAAATATTGCATAAACAAAAAATATGAACATTGGAAAAATTTATTTGACAGAAATACAATTTGAGAAAATGTGGAGTTTAATACATTATGAATTGGACTTGTTATACAATAACAAGAAATGTAGTGCATTAATTATCTACAACAATGTATACATTATTTGTACATCAACTTCTCACAAATTTGTAGAAGATTTGTATTGGAAAATAGGAGATTTTCTTTATGAAATTTTGAAAGCCAATAAGCATAAAATTTTTGAGTCTGATAGATGGATTAGTGAATATACAATATTTTATAAAAAATATTTAGCCTTTGTTAAAAGTATAAATGAACTTGCTGATTATTTAAATCAATATATAACAACAAAATCTATATACAACTTTGCCTTTTTACTTTGGGAGAGATGTATTTTACAAAAATGTTTCAAATATAAAAAAATTAATTTAGGAGAACATATAATTTTTCATGATAATCCAGAAGAAATAAAAATATGTATAGAAAGTTTAAAAAATATAATTGTAGATCCGAAAATGCCACTTTTATATTATTCAGAAAGATATGAAAAATATGCTTTTTCTAATATAATTGATAAATGCACAGATTTTGTTAATAAATTTAAAAAAGATGATATCTTTGAATATTTAGAAAGTGTAAATATTTTTATAAAAAATGAAAGAGTTAGAAGAAAAAATATTTTTTTAAAAGAATCTTGGAATAAGTTAGATTTAATAATTGAAGATATTTTAATTGTACAAAAAAAGAAATGGATAAAAAACGAGATTTATAAAATATTAATTGAACATAATTTACCAGTAGAAATATTAAATACAATTAGAAATAGCATGACTGATAATAAAAAATCTTTTAGTTTAGATGATTTTATTCCAGGTACTAGAAATGGGAATGCTCCCCAAGTTAAGAGTAATAGAATTAATGATTTTAAAAAAGAAACAAATTTACAATCAAATTGTAAAACAATTTCTAATTTTACAAAGAACGAAATGACTCATTTCCCCTTAAATGATTTTTATGCTTTATTTTCTAGTAATATTCAGAATTTATACACTTACACTACGCCTGCTTTAAATCAAATGAAAATTATCACGAAACATTTATCAATTGTAAAATTTTCTTCTGATATTTTAGAAAGTGTATTACTAAAGTTTTTAACTAATCAAATATTAAGTTTTAATCATTTACTTGATAAAAATATTGAGACTTTGTATATTTTTTATACATTGTTCGAACATGTAGTCAAGGTAGGATTTCATAATTCTAAAATGTATTATTTAATTCTTAAGAAAAAGTTAAAAGAAGTTTATAATTCTCTTAATCCTTCATTAAGTACTAGACTTATCAAGTTTAGCAATTTAATTATTTCTGGAGATTGTGTATTAGAAAAAAAATACGTAACTTTAAGAAAAGGATTTATTGATTTTTACGCTAGAAGTGAAATTTGTAATTTTAATGAAGAAGAAGGCATTGATTATTGGGGAGACAATGAGTCATCGTCAAGTTCTAATAATGAAGAAATTTTAGAAGTTAATTATGAAGAAATTATACCATTTGATAATCCAGAGAAATTAAAATCTAAAGAAGAACCTCCAATGAAAAATCAAGTTTACACGCATAAGCGAAATGTAAGTCTACCTGATTTATCAAAGGCACCAAATGTTTCGTATAAAGACAGTGCGCTTCTTAGAGTGTTCGTTTATCTTTACGATTTGGTAGATGATAAAATAGATTTTTTTAAAAAATATCTTCGCGAAGTAAGTCGTCGAGTTCTTTTGTATGAGGTGAATTATTATAAAGAATTAGAGATTTTTACATTATTGACATGTGAAGATCGAGATTTAAAACTTAAAGGAGAAATCATGTTTAGTGAAATGAAAGATTTTACTAGTACAAAATCAGGTATAATTTTATTAACAGAATCTGCCTGGGCCTTGGATATTGAAAATATAAATATAAAAATTCCTGATATTTTTACAGATAAAATGAAGAATGTAGAAAAAAGTAGAGTAAATTGGGCTTGGGAATACAGCGTAGTTGTTATAGAATTAGGAGATAAAGAATTTCGGCTTAATTTTCTACAATACATAATTATTAATTTATTTAATAACTATAAATTTATAACAAAATTAATAATTAAAAATGAGACAGGCATGACTCAATCTCTTTTAGAAATTACAGTAAAATCTTTAATAACTTCCAAATTATTAATCTCTGAAAATGATAAATTTATTTTAAATTGCAAGGCAGAGACTACAAATGTAGTGGATTATTTTATTAAAGAAGATCTAAATAAAGAACATGAGATTGATAAAGAAATGTATTACCTCTGTAAAATATCTAATACAATGAAAAAATATAAAAATATGTCTGAGTCTGACACTTTAAAAACAATAAAAGAAATGCACACAGACAAATTTATCTTCTCGAATGACGATTTTAGCAATAGCGTGAAAATTCTAATAGAAAAAGGAATTATAGAAAAATGTGAAGGGTCCTTAAAATACATTCCATAACTAAGATACAATAAATGTATACAATTAAAATATTTTGCTTTAATGTCAACGTCATGTTCTAAATAATAGTCTTTGATTCAAATTAAAAACAACACATAACCATTTATGTCGTTTTATCAGTTTATTCGCAATCTTAAAAACTAACTGGCAAACAAAAATTAATTTTTTTGTGCAATGGACAAGTTGCAAATTTATTTTTATTCGATTTTTTTTTGCAAGTAACAACAAGGGAGAAACATTACATGGGAACCAGATGGAGCTGTGATTGATCCTTATCCACTAAAACTGTACGATTTTTTCTCGCTATACTCCCTCTTATAACTTGCCGGCAAATAAGCTCTACAGAATCAAATCGAATTTTTGCACCTGAAGATGTTTTTCGTCCATATCTCAAATCGTGTCCAGGGTGACCATACAGAGGATATTTGACTAGTAACTCAAGAAGAGACATCGTCGTACTAGCATAAAGGTCTTCACTATCATCTATATCTCACACGCACCTCCACATCACAAACCAACCTTGTTTTGATACATATAAACATCGATAATTTTCTATATATATATATATTTGAATTACTCAGAGGTGTTCTCTTATTTCATTTAAGAGATGCTTCCGTATTAATGTTTGGTAGATCGCGAAATTTAGCGTTTAAAAACAGAGTTGTTTTTGGTTAGTTATAAGTCAACTTGGTAAAGACAAATATAAGCTCGATTTGCATGATGCGATAAATGATATTAAAATGACTGACAAATGTAATCTAAACCCAAAATAAGGTGCCCCAGTTCAGTGGTCAAAGGCGATGCTTTCATTGAGCAATGGTAGGGTTCGAATCTAGTTGCACCGATATTGTATGTACTTTCCATGATGCAGTTAAAACAAACAAGATGATGAAAATGCCCATGATAATATTATGTTGATTCAATACATCTTATATGGAAACGCACTTCAGTGCCGAAAAACAGTAATACTCCACTGGTAACTTAATTATACACAAAAGTATCTAATGGGTACGGCCAAGTTGGAACCCATAGCTGGTGCACTTTAATGTCGTTTCCTAGAGCTAACTATGAGACTAGACGAAGTAAAGCAATAGAAGGTCTCGTGGACCCTATCCTACAAGATTCTTACCTGCTGGCCGAAACCGGTGGGAGACTGGTGGTTAATGCAGTCCAATAAAAATGCCGGACTCTTGAATTGGCGGTATAAGGAGCCACATGTGCGATACAGATGATTGTGGGGACCTTTATGTTAGTACGTTGATACATTTCCTCGGGCTATTCAAATCTTGCCCGATATTTGCATCTGCTGTGAATCTTGCTAGACGTGATCAGCATGTTCTAATAGTCTCTAAGACAGAATAACATTACTAGGATTATTGGAGGGAGTTTTAGTGAGTAAGAATCTCAAAGTATCAGTTGTATGAAAAATACAAAGACCTCTTTATATGTTTTCTTTTTTTTCAAAAATTATTTTTCTATTTTTGTTCCTCATTTATTTATGCTAATATTTTACAAATTTTATTATATTTTTAGGAACAAACAAACTTTTGTATATATTTTGGTCATTGATAAAATAAACTAATAATCTCCATTTGTTTAATACATTTCTCAGTTATGATATATCCCCCCTGTAAAATGTCTTTTAAAATTAACAGAGACAAGTCTGCAAATATTGAAGATGTTGATTTACACGAATCTATTAAAAATCTACAAGACGATATTCAGTCACTAGAGAAATCAATAATTTATTATGAAAAAAGACTAGAAATCTTAGAAATAGAAAACACTGATCTACGTGACAAAATACAAGAAAAAATCAAAAAATAAATAATTTTCTTACCCTCATGACTATAACTAATATTTTAAATGAACTGTACAATTTAGCCAAGTGGAAAGTTCAGAAAGAATTTGTTGATAATTTAAATATAAAAGACGAACATTTATGGCTAGTAGAAATAGACAAGATTTTTGATAAAATTCCTACTGATAGAAAAGATAAATTTTATTATCTTGTTGATAAATTATCGGTAAAAATTAAAGATATAGATTTTGTTTGTAAACTAACAAATTTGTCATACTACATTGTCTGTACAAATATTAATAATTTCGAAGTAGCAGATATTTTTAAATATGCCATTAATCACAAGATATTTGACTATGATTTATTCAGTAAAATAGATTTTGATATTTTAGAAATTAAGGAGTTGCTTAAGAAGAAGACAGTGATAAACAGGGACTTCTTTTCTAAATACATAACAAATAAATATACACATTTATATATTCTTCTTTTATTTATGTGCTCTTTTCTTTTATTTTTTTTTTGCCCCCTATGCTTGTCATTAATAAAAAATATAAAGTCGACGCCATAGACAAAGATGGCAAATTATACCAGAATGTCTCAAGAGCTTATCTTAAATCTTCTAATAATGATGAATGTGTTATTGATTATCATTCCATACTCATGAAATTGAATAATGAAGATGTGCTCAATATTCAGATTTATGATGACTACGAGCAAGAAGTCAAATGCGATTATCAAATGAACGGGGTAGTTTACAAAATAGAAGATTTTAAAGATAAAATAAAAATTCATGCTAGTTTTGGAGGTCTCTTGATGATTCAGACAGTAGATAAAGATGAGATACAAGGAATAAGTGACAGAAGTAAAATATCATGTTTATTAACTAAAATATAACAAAATAAAAGATTTATATATATTTATAAAAGATATATATATATTTATTAGATTTATATATATTTATTAGATTTATATATATTTATTAGATTTATATAATATTTATAAGTCTTATAATATTAATAAGTCTTGTTTATTTCGCCCTTGTTTTTTTTATGCCATTAAAAAGAGTCAATTTTACAAAAGAAGATGCGACAAATTTGTATTTAGAAAATTACAGATATAAAATATTTAATGAGTTGAAGATACAAGAAATACAGAAAAGAATAAAGAACAAGTTATTAAATCAAAATGATAAAGAAGAAAATATAGATTTGATATTTTATAAAAATAATATTTCTGGATTTAATTTGAGCGAGATGAGTGGATTTTTAAGCAATGAAGATTTAAATCAAGAAAGTCAAAATGAAGATTTAAATCAAGAACATCAAAATGAAGAACGTCAAATTGATCATTCTATTGATAATAATAATATAAATTTAAATAATGACGTAAGTAAAAATATTAAGAAAGATGTCTTAAAGAATAAATACATAGATCTATCTGCAGAATGCAGTGAAGATGAATCAGAAGATTCATCTGAAGAAAACAGTGTAAACAGATCTTTCATAGACGAAGAAGATCAAATCCAAGAAGAAAATGACTTGTACTACGAGGAGAAACAAGAAACAGACTTGAAAATATTAAAAAACTTAAAATCAAAATTCATAAAAAGGAAATCTCAGAATTTCAAAGAGACAAATATTGAGAAAGAAGAATCTGAAGAATATGAACAAGAATTCAGTGAAATGGATTTTGAAGTAGAGAAAATTAAATTTAAGAAAATGGATTATGAAATAGTAAAAGAAGAAAATGAAGAGATAGAAGATTTTAATATAGAATTTACTAATTTGCAATGAACTAAATATTGTACAACAAATAAATTTATACAGTATTGATACTATTACAAGTATAAGATATTATAATAAACAAATCTAGTACTATATTAAACAAATATAATATTATATTTGACAAATCTAATATTATATTAAACAAATCTAGTACTATTTTTTAAATATAATAGTATATTAAACATATTTTTTATTTCTTAAGACTCTTTATATTGGTATATTTATCTTCAAGTCTTTTTATTAATTCTTCTTGTCTATTATCTTCTCGATTTAAAAGTTCTTCAAGTGATAAATCCAAATTGATCCCCATTTTCTTAGCAATTTCTTCTGCTTTTTTACTCTCATTTCGTCTTTTTTTGATTTTTTTTTCAAATTTTTTATATTTTTTAATATTATTTTTTTTTATTTCATTTTTTAATATCTCCCGGATTTTCTCTTCTTCAGAATCTTCTACAAGTATAAGACTGTCTAAAATTTTTTGCATGTCTCCTTTATATTTATTATAAGCTTCAATAATGTCTCTGAGTTCTTCCTCTGATCCTTTATAATTTTTTATAAATTCATTTACATTTACATAAGATTGAGGATTATTTTGGATTGAAGCGTAGGCTTCTATTACTTGGTCGTAGAGAAGACGATTTCCTTTGGGGCGGTCTGGGTGGTATTTGTATCTTAGTTTTTTGAAAGAAGAAATTATTTCTTGGGGAGTGGATTTACGAGTAACATTGAGAATCTTGTAAGGATCATTTTTGGGCATATGGGGTTGAGAAAAATTCAAAATGATAAGAAAAAGAAAAGATTTCTCGTATAAAAAGAGATATTATTCAATAAATATTTTGAGATAAGATGTAAACAAATATACTAAGATAACTAAGATCAATTAACATGTAATAAAACACACACTTAATAAACAAAATTAAAAAACTTTATAAACAAAAAAAACTTTTTACTCATTGTCTTGAAATATATCAACATCATCATAATATTGTAAATTATTATCAACCCAATATAACAAATCATTGATACTATCCTCATCACTATAATCAATCATCTTAAAATCAACCTGAGCCAAATCTAATATCTTCTTATACATTTTATTACCTTCAGAAAGATTTTCTAAATTTTCTAAAAAATTTTCAATTTTTTCTTTACCTACTAAATCAACTTTAGAAAAAACAAAAAACATAAAATAATCAAACCTAGACATCGAAATAAACCCACACAACAAATTCCCCATAAATTTATTCACATCATAAACACATTGTCCTTCTAAAAAATACAAAATTGATATTTTAAAAAATTTCGAAAAATAATTAATAATATTATTCATACTACTAGTATGCATAAATAGTTCTATTTGTCCAGGAAAATCAAATATTAAATATTCATTACTATATTCTTCAATTTCTATTTCATCAATATTTTTATATAACTCGTCGAATGCTACCATTAAACTTCCATTTGGACCGAAATCGCATTCTTCCATGATTTCTGTAGTTGTAATGTATTTCCTAATGTCTATTAAATAATCAGTTTTGGTGTTAGTTTGTGCTGGGTCGAAATTTATAAGATTAAATTGTCTGTGGATAATTTTGCCATGTTCTACTAATTTAGAACAGAATGTTGATTTTCCTGTACCAGCTGGACCAAAAATAAATAAAGCGTAGCCCATTTTTAAAAAAGCCCTTTAAAAAAAAAAATTTTAATATGAAAAAAATACAATTAGAACGGTTGGAAAAAAATATTGACAGGATTAAAAATAAAAAGAAAAATGTAATAAATGGGAAAATATTGAATAGGAATGTGGAGAAAGAATGGAGAATTATTAAGAAGACGAGTAGAAGAAAAAAGAAATGTGCAAATTGGGAAGATGTAGAAGTAAAAAGAGCAATAAATAAGCCATTGGTAGTTAAAATAAAGAAATGAACTAAAAAATAAAAAATAAATCTACTTTATATATCTTTGCTTTATAAATTTAACATTTAAAATAGATTTTAAATGCTAGAGTACATTGTGTCAAAGCATATTTACAAATATACTTATTATTTTAGAAAATAACGCTACTGTATTAAAAAAAGAAACTTTTTATTTATAACCTCCTTATTTTTCATATTTTCAAAAAATCGACTCGAAAATATTTCAAAATGCCTTCATTGTATTTTATGGCAAATTTTGACTTGATTTCACTAGTCAAATGCATATAGAAAAGTACTGATTTAACAATAAAAAATTCTCTCTTTTAAAACCAGTAATCAAACTCATATAAAACAAACTTAGTAAATCCATTTAAAACAGAAGATCTATAGCTAGTTTAATACACAAAAATAATGTATTAAATCTTTTCTTTATAAATTTTTTATATTAAAATAATAATATTACATAATCAATCAATTTATTATTCATATATAAAATCTTTCCATACATCGACTTTTTCATTTACCATTCTCGGCTTAAATTTCAATGAACTAAAAATAAGTCCCAAAAAAATTATTAATAAAATATAAATTATAAAAATACTTAAAGCTAGAAACGGAGCATTTTCACTTTATCCCCCCCCTTAGAAATATAAATTAAGAATTTTTAAAAAATATCCCTTTTTTTCGAAATTCGAAGCGGAAAAAATGTGAAGGAGCAAAAGTCAAAAAAATAAAGTTGTAATAAAATAGCATATTTACCAAAAATAAAACAATTATTTTTTCGTTTTTTTTTTTTCAATTTTTTAAAAATTTCCTTCTTCCAATTATTGATCAAGATTTATCTTTATTGTACATTGCAATGTATAACAACGAAAATCTCTATATAAACAATATTTATAAGGTTCATTTGCTGTTATAAATGAATTTTTTTCGTGAATTAAAGAATTTTCCAAACATGTAATATTTTACTTTTGGAGCTAAAATATAACATATATTAATAAATTGACATTCTATACGATTCAATAATTCTTAAAAGAGCATAAATATAACATTATTTTTACTTTGTTTGTCTAGAAAAACCAATAAAAACCTAAAAAACAAGACTAATAAATATACTACCAAACTAAGAATAACCTAACCTAGATTCTGTTTTAAACAACATAAACTAAGTATAAACATGTTTATCTTTAGCAAAAATTAAATGTAATGACAAAAGAAAGCAATAGGTTAAAACATATTTTTACAAATTTAGACTTCTATTTAACTCATAGTTTATTAGAAAACATTATTAAATTGGTTTAAATAATATATTTTTCATAAACTATGATCAAATTAGATATTTCTAAGACCATTTTTTTACTTATGTAAATTTTTCTCTGTTCCTTTCCGCTCTGGACGCTTCGACTTTTAAAAAACAGGGCTAAAAATAAAAAATTCTGTATTTATATTGGTAAGGGGGGGGATAAAGTGAAAATTAGCCCTAGAAACTTATTAATTCTATTCATTCCCATTTCTTCTAATACTTGATATCCATACCTAAAACACGACTCTTTATCTCACACAAATTTAAGATTACTTAATGAAACTTGTAGACTAAATTCTAATGCGTAATACAAAGGCGAAAACCACGTAATCCATCTCGAGAAGCTTGGTATTGTACTGACATTTACGAAAATACCACTAAAAGCTGAAAATATAAGTAGACCCACTGATCCGTACATATGAGCTTCTTTATGTGAATGCGTCACTATACCTATTAACAACGAATAAGCTACAGTAAAATGTACCAAACAGAAATGATTTATAAGAAATAATACAAATCTGTACAAATTGTCATTGACTTGCGCTATCCAATAAACTGGGACTACATACAAAACAGTAGACAAATAAAGCAAAACGAAATCGAAAATATATTCAGAAATGTACATTTCTGTACTTGTGTACATTCCCGCGACTATCTCCCGTTTCGCTATTAATTTCGACTGCGAAAATGACGACAAAGCAATGCTCATGGATCTATCAATAGAATTCAATACAAAAAATCCACATAGTCCTACTCTTGTTTGTATATCTTTCTGATAATACCCTATAAATGGATAAACAATACAAGTTATAATTAAAAATGTCGCCTTTTGTATAATTACCATCCTGTAAGTTTCTTTAGACCTTTTAAAAATTTTTAAATGTCTTTTTAATATCAAACTTATTTTTTTTAAATTATTTTTTCTATCAGAATATTTTATACTTTGATACATTGTAGTATCAATATCTTGACTATGATTTCTATACCATCTTTCTTTTAGTTCTCTAATTTTCTGTCTTTTATTTATTTCGATTATTTCTGATGTGTAATCTACTGTCAACAAATCTGATAAAAAATCTTCAATTTTTTCATTTTTTTTTTGAAAAAATTTTTCAAATTCTTCATATCTCCCATCAAAAATGAAACTAGAGTTTGCCAATACAAATATTTTATCACATTTCTTTAATATCTCGATATCCGGACTATTAATTGACACCAAGACAGTTTTATGATGGTCAGTCAATTTTTTCAAAATTTTCATTATTCTTTTAGTATGCCATTTATCGATCATTACAAATGGTTCGTCTAATAAAATAATATCAGGATCTTCTGCTAATATAGCGCCAATACTCACAAGTTTTTTTTCGCCTTGTGATAAATTAAATAACATGTTATTTTTTATATTTTCTAAATCTAGTATATTAATTATTTCTTGAGTTTTATTTAGTAAAAATGTAGTGTTTTTATCAAGATGATAAGATTTTACAGAGAAATAAAATGTTTCCCAGATAGTTTGTTTTTGAAAAAAATAAAATGTTTCGTCTACTAGAGATATGACACTACCTATTTTTAGGTAGGAATTGTTAATATTATTGAAGTTTATTAATATTTCGCCAGTAATTTGTAGAGTATTGTTTTGTCTACCTGCTAATATGTTGAATAATAAAGATTTCCCCGCTCCTGTACCACCAAGGAGTATTGAGATTTGTGAGTGGTTTATTTTACCATTACAAGTGTCTAGTACGATTCCTTGATTTGTAGAGACTTTTAGGTTTCTCCAGCTTAAATTTACCTTTGGGTTCATTAATAGGGTGAATTTATAAGCTCAATTGATCAATTTAAATTAATGTTTTAGATAACATGTAAATTAATATTAAACAAGACTCAAAATTTAATTTTATATCTTTCTACGCAAGTAGAAAATAAATTAAAAATTAAATTAAAAACGGTATTACAAATATGCTGTAAATATTTACAATTTATAATTAAAAAAAAAGTATATATAGACATAGACATTTAAAATTATAAAATATATTTAAAATTTATAGTGTAAAAATATATTTACATTACTACAATATATTTACAATTTTAAATTATAATATATCTTTACAACATACACATTTTAAATTATAATATATCTTTACAACATTTATTTACATATATTTACTTATACTATAGTTTTCTTTACATTGTTTTAATTTATTTTTTTTATTTTATAAATTTTACTCTACTTTCCGTCTCTTTTAATTTCCTGTATTTTGTATTTTCTTATAAAGTTCTTCTACTTTCTTCGCTATTTGTTTCATTTCTTCGATCATTTTGTTTTCTTTACATATTTCCACTGTATCTAAATATATATTATAAGCTATGCTTAATATCTCATCAGATTGTTCTTCTTCTATTCCAAACTTGATATTTGTCTCCATTACTCTCAATATATGTAATACTTCCATTCTAAAGAATTCTACTCTTAATTTATGGTATTCGGGATTGAGTCTTATTCCCTTAAAAAACATAGCCCGTGACGAGTCCACGTCGTCTATCTCGTACAATTTCACCGCGCAATAAATCCACAATTCCGCGTCTCCCGTATTTTTCAGACAATATGACGCGTAAACATCTTTCAGATCTGCGTGCATCTCTTTTTTTATGGCGTATTCAGTGAACTTGACAATTATTTTTTTATCAGTAAATCTGAATAATGCTTCTTTATAAAGTTTTATTATTTTCTCTGTTATTTTCTTGTCATAATAACTTATATTAAGATTCTTCTTTTTGATTCTCTTGTCTCTGATTGTTTCAAGAAGAGTCTCGCTTTCTATGTAGCGTAAAATGTCAAGTAATTTTTTATCAAATCTTTGTAGTCTAAATTCGTGCTTTTTTCTGGTGTGGATTATTTTTTGACATTCTACAGTAGAAAAGACGCCTCTGTTTTTGTATTCTTCTAGTTCGGGGATCATACGCTCTAGATTTAATTGGACTCTTTCCGTCATGGGCATAAAAAAGAAAGAAAATATAAAAAGAAAAAAAAATGAGAAAATAAAAATTAAGTTAAGAGAAGAAATAAGATTATTTTTAAATTTTAATTAGCACTGTAAATTAAAAAAAGCAATAAAATATTTCTAGTCATGATGACTGAGAAGACACGCATAAATAAAAATAAGCACTTTCTTAAGCTTAATCTTATAGAAGAAATTGACACTTAAATTATAAAGAAAACTTAAAGATAATCTTAAGCCTGAGGAAGGGCACAAGAGAGAAATCTCTTAATACTGTAAGAAGATTACAGTAGGCAGAATTTTATTAAATGAGATTTATTCAAATATGTCGGGCATAATGGACTTTAACCAATTTGTCAAATTTGATTCTGCATAAAGAAATGTAAGAGAGCTTGATCAATGAATTTATTCAATCATAAAACTTCTTTATAGAATTTAATGATCAATCATATGCTTCTTTATATTATATATTTGATTTCTTAATATATAATCTATTATACTTTGAGCTAGATGATTCATTTTTTCTAGTAAATAATTCTACTGCAAATTTATCTAAATCTTTTTTTCTTATTTTTTCTTGCCCATGAACAGAGACACAAATCTGATAAAAAATAAAATAAATAAAATCTCTTTCGGCTTGTTGTCAAGTCAAGAAATTGAAAAATTATCAGTCCATTCTCTAACCTCTAAAGATTTATACGACGTAATAACAAAATCGCCTATGTCTGACGGGCCTCTGGACAGAAGACTGGGTGTCAGTAACAAAAAAGACAAATGTCTAACATGTAACGAAAATATCGTAAATTGTCTAGGTCACTTCGGAAACATTAAACTTATTCTTCCTGTTTACCATATTGGTCTAATAAAACAAACTCTTTTTATTTTATCTTGTGTCTGTAAAAATTGCGGAAAAATTTTATTATCAGAAAAAAAGAAAAATTTTTATAAAAATTTATTACGGGAAATAAAAAATAAAAATGATCAGATTTTATTATTACGGAAAATTAATGTTGAATGTAAAAAAACAACACTGTGTTTAGAATGTCAAACAGTGAACGGTACTATAAAAAAAGGAACAGGATTTAAAATATTACATGAGATAGAAAAAAATAACGGAAGGAAAGATAAAAAAAATTTTAGTAAGAAAATCGAAGATATAAACCCGCTTGTTGCTTTAAATATTTTTTCTATGATAAAACCAGAAGATTATGAATATCTCGGCCTTGAAGACAACCCAGAGAAATTTATAATTCAAAATGTCATTGTGCCGCCCGCTTGTATTAGGCCGAGCGTGGGGATGGCGGAACGGGACAGCACAAATGAAGACGATTTGACTATAAAAATATCAGAAATTATACATACGAATTTTGTACTAAAAGAAAGTATTGAAAAAGGAAATCCTGTGAATATCATCAATGATGACTGGGATTTGCTTCAATTACAATGTGCTCTAATGATCAATTCTGATCTACCACAAGTTAATGTCCAGTCCCAACCTATTAAAGGGTTGGTCCAAAGATTGAAAGGGAAAAGTGGGCGGTTTAGATGCAATTTAAGTGGAAAAAGAGTGGATTTTAGTGGTAGAACAGTCATTTCTCCAAATCCAAATCTCACTATCGACCAAGTTGATGTCCCAGAATACATGGCGAAAATTTTGACTATACCAGAAAAAGTAACCAAATTCAATAAAGAAAAATTACAAAAATTAATAAAAAATGGTCCATTAATTTATCCTGGTGCCAATTATATAATTAATAACAAATGTAAAAAATTTTTACTTTACGGTGGTAAAGAAGATGAATTATTAGAAGGCGACATTGTAGAAAGACATCTCACCAATAATGACGTAGTGCTTTTTAATAGACAACCTTCTTTACATAGAATGAGCATCATGGCGCATTATGTCAACATTCATAAAAATAAAACTTTGAGGTTTAACGAGTGCGTCTGCTCGCCGTATAACGCGGATTTTGACGGGGACGAAATGAACATCCATGTGCCGCAAACATTAGAAGCTATCGCTGAGTGTATTGAATTAATGGGTGTTAAAGAAAATATTGTGACGGCTAGACATGGAGAACCATTGATAGCTGCTACACAAGATTTTATTACAGCTTTGTATTTGATAACTTCGAAAGACACTTTTTTTGATCGTAAAAAATTTGGCCAACTTCTTGCTCATTTTTGTAGGTCAAGAATTGAAATTTCGCCTGTTATTGTCAAGCCTGTGGAATTGTTCACTGGTAAACAACTCGTAGAAGCTATGATTCATGATTCTTTAGAAGATAAAAGATTAATTAAAGAAATTACACTAAATGCTAAGAATAGATCTTTTAGTAAGTGGGACCACACTGATTCCTTCTTTGTAGTACGAGAAGGCAAGTATTTATTCGGTCGTATTGATAAAAACATCATAGGAGGCGAATCTAAAAAAAATAGCATTTTATATTTATTAATGACCATAGAAAAACATTCATCGGCACAGATGATGTACAACATAACGAGAGTGGCCTCTCGTTATCTAGGCGAAGTGGGGTTTAGCATCGGCCTCGTCGATGTTTTACCGGGAAAAAATTTACAAATTAAAAAAACTGAAGTAGTAGACGAAGGCTATAAAAAATGTAAAGAAATTATTAAAAATATAAGCGAAATAAATAAAGAAGAATCAGAAATGGAGATTTCTAGTACATTAAATCAAATTAGAGAAGAATGCGGGTCGATTTGTATTAAAGAACTAAGTACCTACAATTCGCCGATTATAATGCAAGCTTGTGGAAGTAAAGGCAGTAAAATCAATGTGTCACAAATGATAGCTTGTGTAGGTCAGCAAATTATAAGTGGGAAACGAATTCCCAATGGAATGTTGGACAGAACTCTGCCACATTTTGATAAATTTAGTATGACGCCAGAATCCAAAGGATTCGTGGAAAACTCTTTTTACACGGGGATGAAACCAGCCGAATTCTTTTTCCACGCTGTAAGCGGGCGGGAAGGTTTGGTCGACACGGCCGTCAAGACGGCAGAGACTGGGTACACACAGAGGAGACTTATGAAAGCTCTGGAAGATTTAAATGTTAAATATGATTACAGTGTAAGATCTTCTTTTAATGAGATTATACAGTACAAATATGGCGAAGATGGTATTGATCCACTAGTAATGGAATGTGATGATTTTATAGATTTAGAAAAGGTTTTTATTTCCGTAGAGACGAAATTGACGGCCTTTTCGCCGAATCTTCTAAATGATAAATCAATAGACAATGAATATAATGATAAATTAACAGAACAAGATTCTTATAAGAAAATCTTAATTTGCAATAAAAACAAGACCCTGGAATTTGATCATAAAAATAATTTAACAGAAGATAAAATTGTCAAAATTATTTATGAAAAATTTGACTCGATGAAAAAAGACCCTTTTATTAGAAATTATTGTCTAAATATTTTAAATGATGATTTTTATAAAAAAATCTCGGATTTTTTATTATCAAAAATTAATTCTGTAATTTTCAATGGTTACAAATTTATAAAAATTTTGTCTACTTGTCAGTTTTTTAATTTATTTTTTAATAAATTAAAAAATAAAATTAAGAATAGTGTAATAGAACCAGGTACAGCAGTAGGCGCCATAGCAGGACAAAGTATCGGTGAACCGGGGACACAAATGACTCTTAAAACTTTTCATTTCGCTGGTGTTGCCAGTATGAATATTACACTAGGAGTACCTCGTCTTATAGAAATTATTAATGCTGTGTCTAATATTAATACGCCAATTATAAATGTATCATTAAGTAAGAATGACTTATTGAATGCGCAATTAGTTAAAGGCAGACTTCTCAAAGTTTTAGTACGAGATATTTGTAGTAAAGTAACAGAGTCTGTTAGTAAAAACGATATATTTGTGGATTTTGAATTTGATATTAATTTAATTAATAAATTAAGGTTACAAGTAGATACTAAATCAATAAAACAGAGTTTAAATATTAATGAGCAAATATCAATAATAGACGATAATAAATTAAGAATAATATTTAAAAATGGTATAAACCAGGCCTTGTATAATATTCAGAAGATTAAGAAGAAGATCATGAATACGAAAATAAATGGATTGTCATCAGTGAATAAAGTTTTATTGCACAATGACAAGGGAATATACAAGTGTATTGTCGAAGGCCATGGTTTACAGACCATTTTAGGGACCAAAGGGGTAGATTACAAGAACACCACCAGTAATGCCATTTTAGAAATACAAGAAGTTTTGGGAATCGAGGCGGCTAGAGCTCATATTATTAGTGAAATAGAGTATGTGGTAGGGAAACATGGAATAAAAATCGACCCGAGGCATGTCATGCTCTTGGCCGACACAATGACTTACAAAGGGGAAGTGCTAGGAATTACTAGATTTGGTATATCGAAAATGTCTTGTAGCACTTTGATGCTGGCCTCATTTGAGCAGACCAGTGATCATCTGTTCGACGCTGCCATACGAAATAAATCTGAAGATGTGCGAGGAGTAAGCGAGTCGATTATACTTGGGAAACCTATAGGATTAGGCACAGGAGGAGTAGAATTATATTGGGATGGAGAAAATAAACTACCATAAAGTTATATTAAAAAAAATTTACATTAATTGTTAAAAAATTTTATCAATTTTAATAGATGAATATGCCTTGTAATATTTAACAAATCTAAGTTTTAAAAACCTGGATTCTAAAACAAAATTATAGCTCATTTTAGAATATAAACATGTCAAATCTCTTCTATTTCTAGGTTCAATCCAGATTGTAGGAATTTGTAAATTGAATATAGAAACGTTTACTTTTTCATCTAAGGATTTTTTATATGGTTGTATAAAAAATGTAACACATAATTTGATTTAATTTTATACACAATTATATTTTTTATAACTCTGCCAAAATTGACATGTGACGTCATTGTTTATATTCGGAATAAAAACAAATCTAAAAAAATTCATACTATATAAGGACTAAAACATAAAAAATCATTAGTGAACTTTTTTTCAAGCACAAATCACATTAAAATATCATTTTCCCTCCAATTAATTTATATTGATTTTTCGGGTAAAGGGGTATGAACTCATTTTTAATATTTTTTATATCAAAAATTAAAATGACTCTGTCTTCTGAACCAGACTATACTATCGCAGAATATTCTAGAGAAGATCTAGAAAGTGTATTTAACCAATATAAAAATACTCTAAGTCATAACATTTCTAATATGTCAAATTTGCCCAATATTAAAAATACACTCGTGGAAGATATTCATTTGAATGATCAAATAATATCAAGAGAGCATTCAGTGGCAGTCTTAGACGTGGGCGGAAGTTATTTTAAAATAGCTATGGTAAAAATTAAAAAAAATGAAGAAAAATTTGATCTGGAAATTTCTTCAGTAATGAGTTTCCCTTTCCCGCCTATGAAAAAAGGTATAGTCATGGGTTGGTACAATTGGGTAGCAGAACAATACCTCAATTACATGTCAAAAGAAGAAATTGTGCCTGATTTCGCGAGCTTGATTTTTTCTTATCCTATCGAATACAAAGATGATAAAATCGCCAGACCGAGCATATTATCAAAACACTGGTGTTTTGAAAATAAAGAAATATTAAAATCAGATCTACAAACAAGTCTGAATAATGCGATAACTAATAAAATAACGAAAAATCAAAATTTTAAAAATATTTTCGATAAAAAAGAAAAATTTTTAGTCTTGAGCGTTTTAAATGACTCGGTCGCAACATTTTTATCTTCAAAAGTCATCGTAGAAGGCGAAGCAGTGGGAGTTATTTTGGGAACAGGGACTAATGGCGCATTTACAATTAAAAACAATAATAAAAAATATGTTTATAATACAGAATGGGGAGCTTTTAAACCAGAGAATATTAAATTGATAGTGGAAGAAGAAGAATTCATAAAAGGTATTAAGACTAATTATAACTACCTTGATGTCTTGATAGGGAATGGGTATAAATGTGGAATACTTAATAAAATTATAAGTACTAGAAAACTGGATTTATTTTGTGTACAAGGAAATAGTATAGCAAATATAATGTCAAGAGATGATGAAGATGTTTATAAAAAAATAGTAAAAGGTCTAATTAATAGATCTAGGCAACTTATAATCGCATTAGTATGTGCGGTAGCGGCTAATATTGAATCTGATCAGATAACAATACTTTTAAATGGATCGGGATACAGTGAGACTAGCGAAAGAGAGACATTTATTGAAATGTTAAATCAATATGCTAAAGAAATCTTTAATATTGACGCTGATATTAAAGTAGTGTATAAAGAAGGACTGACATTTTATGGAGCAGCTTATTATTCATTGGTGAAATATTCAAATATGAAAAATTTATTAAATGAATTGTAAAAAAATTATTATAAATTTTAAAAAATCTAGTTTTTTTATTTTACTTCTATGTAATAATGACCAAAATTCATTTTCATAATTAGAGAAAAACTGTACATAATTATAATGTATATAAGCTCTTTGTGGCGCTTTAAACTCTATTTGTTTTCTATTTAAGTTAGATAAATTAATTATATAACAATCTAGGATAGCATACAATATAACGAAAAAAAAACTGGATCACTTTTTTACAAAATTGAACCATATCCAACATTATTTATTAAGATTCGCATATATTTAGCTCCATTAATTCAAAAATTAATAAGTTTATATTTTTAGGGATTAATATATATCGAAAAATACTTAATTGCGGTTGACTTGAGATATATTATTATAACACACATATTTTTCGTATTTTTCTTTAGATTTTGAGCAGTCTCTAGAATTTTAATTAAAAAACACCCTTTATGAAATTTATTTATGCATATTATATAAGCTTCGTTTGTCATGGTTTTAGTTCAAATTATGTAGTATAAGTCAATAATGGGTGTCGATTGTAAAAAGTTTGCAGACTAGATTTTGATTAACTTATAGTCGCAATATACACTGTGTAAAATGTGCTTTGTTGACTATAAACATTTGGCCTATAAAGCTAGGATACAACTGATAAATACATTAGATAGTACAGTCTTATTGTAATGTCTTATAAAGCTCTCCAAATAAAAATTACAAATGCAGTCAAACACCCAAACGCACGTCATTCTATAATTTCTAGCCTTGTTCATAACTCGAGACACAACTAATAATATAAGCGTCATTGAACTTAACATATAACTTTACTAAAAAATTTTTGTTGAATAAGTAATTTAATCTAATATATTTCATTCTTGTATTGGTGCTTTCTTGATAGAACTTAGCTTTTTCACAACATCTATAAGCATTGAATCATATCGCCAGCAGTTTCATTTTTTATTTTCTTTAGAAAATATTAACTAAAAATGAATAACTTCTCGCCTTATAATTTATTGTCTTTGCTACAATTTAATATTGATTTTTTTTTTCGTGAGCGACAAGGTATATTGATTTAAGGTAGATTAGAGCACTTATTTATGAGAATTACAATCAATAAACAACTGTCTTTATTATATAAAAATCTCAAAGTACTTATCTTGTATAAAACTAAAATGAATTTGTTTGATTTCACTATAATTTCAAGATCTAGACATTTATAATACCAGGCATGTATCATGAATTGTATCGTGCCAATCCAAACAAAAGGATAAATTTTATCGCACAATATCTGTATATTTTTGCTAAGTGCAATTAGTTTTAAAAGTTTGGTAATTAAAGTTTTCTATTTCAGAATTGCAATGAGGTTTCTCAATCTTATTGTTAAAAAAGACACATAAGCATTACAGATAGAAATAATATATAATATAAATATAAAAAAAAGTATAAGAATTTGTGCAAAGATAATATTTAAAGTTAAAAAAATTAAAAAAAAATGCGCAAAGTTCTGCCATCCCACTATCGACTATATCCTCTCCATTTGTATATGCATACGCGATATTCAACTAAGACGAGCCAAATTTTGTACTTACAATATGATTATCTTATATGTCTATCTGTTAAAATACATAGTTAGCATATTTATGTACACAATATCTTTTTTTATTAATAAAATTCAATATACTTTAGATCAAAAAGCTTATAAATATTAAAAATTGCACAGAAAGCTAACTGTTTCGCGTTATAGATAATTAACCCCTGTAAATTAAGTTTTTAAACTTTAATAAGACACGATACATTTTGATAAAAAAGATTTTTTATCAAACGAATTCGTTATGAATAAAAACGTAACGAAAAGTTTTAGCACGCTCAATTATAATTTTTTTTTGTTTATGTTATTTCAATATCAAAAATAGATAATAAATAATAATTATTTAAAAAACATTAAGCAACCGAAACAAATCTATATTAAACAAAAAATACTTAAAAATGCTCCTTGAGAATTTAATCATGTCAAGCCACAGGTTATATTAAGCTTTTGTCAAAACATTGAAAAAGTTATTTACAAAGAGATTGTCTAGAACAGCGAGTTGAAACACGATCGATTTTGACCATTGAAATCATAACCTAAACGCGTCGCCTACAAGATCAAACGAAATATTAATTTTTAAATCAATATTTAGCATATTTATACAATAAAATATTGCATAAAGCCAAGAAAAAAAAAACAAAGGAAACTGTATTTTTACATTAATTCTTGTTCATATCTATATGCTCTTTGTTGAAATCAAATGTAGAAAGTTGAAAATATCTAAGAATATTGTTTAAGAAATTGCTATTCTACTAAATCGCGATTAGACCTTCTTTCTATGGAAATCGTAAGTTTTAACAACCTATAAACGCATAAGTCGGAGGTTACATAGTTTTTCAACCCACGTAAGTCGCAAGTTGCGATTTCAACATAGTAAATTAGTATTTTAGAATAACATTAAACATAAATCTTCAAATGAATTTAGCTCGTAAAACTTATTGTAAGCGTATTCAAAAAGCCTATAAGTAAAATTTTTATTTTCGGTGCAAGGAACAATATAATCGCTGTAAATAGAACTTCATTCTAAGAATACGAAAATATTTTTAGTTTCTACAGACGACTATACGAAGTGTATATTTTTTAACTACTAAGAAGTATGATTTATATTTTACAAAAAAATAGGTAGCAAATTTTTCAATATGAAAAATTAACATTTCACACAGCATTCAAACATAATTTTATTCTGTTGTCACACGAAAAGCTCTAGAATCTGAAAAGTAAAACTAGTAATCTTGAAAAATAAACACAGTTACGGTACAAGAATTTTTAGCGCGTTCAAACATTTCAATTCAATGTAGCAATTAATTAAATAATACACTTAAATAAAAATGATTGACGCAATTCATTAAGATTTTTTTATTTGATGTGATGTAACGAAATGAAACATTGAATTAAGACATAAGTGAAAATATTCTCGCCTTTTTCATTAGAAAAGATCATCAGATTTGGCATATTTTTTTGTTTATTGTTTTGATATGGAAAATTTTTAACCCATTTTAAATATCAACCATTTTTTTGAAATAGTTTATTAGTTCAAGGAATTATCGCGCGTACAATAACATTAAAGATAAGAAAATGAAAACTACAGAAACTAAAGATATACATTATTTGATCTAATTAAAAAATACACTTTTGGTACATATAATAAATTATAAACACCATGAGAGAAAAGGAATGATTAAAATTAGGCCATCGATGTGGGATCGAAATGGATATAAGCGCCTTAAATTTTTTTATTGATTGCAAAGATTAATCAATTAATGGCATAGTAGACGAAATCGAAGACATTGTAAAAATTTCACTAAATCTTCCACCTCCCAATCCAATAATATTTATGTATGACGAAAGTGAACTACATATATTTATTAATTGGAAGGAGTTTATTACTTTGAGAAACGTTAATGACAATGTAAGTAAATTAATATCGATCTACGATATGGATGTGGATTATATTATGATAATTCATGCTTAACTAAATTTTTCAAAAAGAAAATTTTTTAAAAAATCAGGTCTTTAATATTTGTCTGATAGAACTGAATCTTTCATCGAGATAGATGTTAAATACATAGAAATACCTTGAATTTCTATTTGATTTTCAATTAAACAGAAAATAATTATAATTTATCTAATTCGTGTATTGAGGATCTTCTTAATATTGCCGAAATAGAAATTCTCACCGATGATCTAGTGGATGCTGAAATTCTAAATAAGATTGTCGTGTTGAGTAAATTATCAAAAGATAACTTTACAATCTTTACATTTAAGAATATACATTTTATTTCTTTATCTACTAATTTTGCTGAAATAATATATGAAGATCTGCACTAAAAATTGTAAATACATTCAGACAAAATAAGATTTAAGTTATATAGTGGATAATGTTTTCATTATTTACGAAACAAAACAAGCGACAATACTACAGACATAGAAAGTATTTAGTATTTTTTAAAAATCTTAAAAGTCTTCTCTGCACATGAATAATGCAAAAAACATAAGAGGAGTTAGGTTTTTTTAATATTTGTTGCAGTATAAAAACAAACTAGATTTTCTTATAGCGAGAATTGTAAATAAACCAGAATCGGCCTTAAACATAATATCTAGATTTTTGTATCTTATAGATGATTCAATAAAGAAGACAGGCCAAAATTTTTGGGAGCAACAGGCGGAGTAGGGGGAAGTATTGATTTTGATTAAACAATCTTTTCTTAAACATTTATTATCTATGCATGGTTCAAAACTTTACTAAATTTAAATTTGTATATTAATTGAAACAGAAATATATATTAATAGAAGATGTGCGAAGATACTATATTTAAAAATTTTAAAGACATAATTAGTTTATGGAAAATATAGCGAATTGAGCTATGATTTATTTAAAATGATTAAAATTTTAATGCTACATTATTTTGATTATTTTAAAATTTACAAAAATAAGTTCTTAGATAAAATTTGTGGAACAACATCTTTATTCGTAGGATTGGATGAAAGCATTACTTTAAAACATGAAAATGGTCTACTTACGGAAAATTGTATAATCGAAGATTTAAAGCTTGATAAAAATTAATAATGAAATTTTTTGATCTAAATTGTTGAAAAATAACAAGGAAGATAAAAAACATGATTACATCAGAGATATAAAGAAAAAAGAGATGGGAATGGCGAAAAAAATATTAGAAGATTGCCTTTCGATGAAAGATTTGCTAGAAATACTAGAAACAGCCTTGTATACTAATATGGAATGTTTTTTGAATAATGTTCTAATTATAAGCCCGAAAAAAAATTAATTGACAAGTCAACAGATGTGATTGATCAAATATCAAAAAATCCTGTAATTTTAGAAAAAGAAACGAAGAAATAAGAAGTTATTTATTAGTTTGAACAAAAAAAGAATATAACACATCAATAAAATGTTATATTAAGGAGAACCTAAAGAATAATAAAACAAAATATACTCAAGAAGTGTTAATAAATTGTTAGAAAATTAATTTGATGATGATAAAGATCTAAAATATGTGGAAAATTTTAAACTATATTCAATCAATTTTGGGGTTAAAATGCTTATAAGAGTCATGGATTTTGAATCAAAAAAATTACACGAAGAATTGCTTTTAAGATTGGAAAATAAGGAGAAGCAAAAATGAACTCTATAAAATAAATATATTAGCTTAGTTTAATTTTGTAGTTTATTGACTTTTATAAATATAAAGCAGGATTTTTACAAAATAATTAGTATATACATCGATAAATTTTATTTTCAAATTACTGGGTAGTTGAATCATGCAAAATTATTAGTATAAGATAAATATAGCAATGCAATTCTCATGTCTATATTTTTTTAGTAAGTTTTATTGTAAATTTTGACTGTTTATATTGCATATACATTAAAGCTACAGTTGAAAACCAATGTATAATGGATTGAAAGTCATTACACGCGAAAACTTCTACAAATCTATAAGTAGATCTTAACATTAAGGCATTTATCAGACAATAATCAAAATTGATTGTATTTTAAACAATTTACTGGCGATTTATGTTAGTATACAGCTATACTTCATAGTAATCATAAAACATTTGATATGGTTCTTAATATTACGAAATTTTGTTTCTGTGATAATAAAAGTAACAATCAAACGAAGCCCCAGTGATATATGTGAATATAATAGTAGCGAAATTTTTTTTACACATGTTGTTTTCTGTAAGCTTTTTGCCGAGATTTTACTGTCATCTGAGTTAAATTTAATAAAAGAACGCAATTCACCTAAATATATATAAAATTCCTGTAAAGTCATAAGTATTGAAATTTTATTTTTAATTAGGTTCGAATTTTTAATTTTATCGTAGCGTCTAAAAAAAGTAACTTAATTATTGTTTTGTTGTGTAAATTTTTTAGCCCAATATGAATATCAGTAATTTTTTTTGGGGGATTTTAGCAGTACAAGGTAATAAACTTGCCTATAATAAAATCAAAGATAAACTTTTGGAAGTTATAGAAAATAAAGATTATATATCTACTGATCCTACTTTAAATTACAATTTTGTACATATCTTTAATTATAAACACGAAGAGAAAAAATGTATGATAAAAGTTAGATTGTCGATATGGAATAAAGATGAATATACTTATCACGATCTACATATTGACTGTAAAAATAAACTAATAAATGACATTATAGATGAAATTGAAGATATATGTATTTTTTTACTTAATTATCCATCGAATAATCCAATAATATTAAGTTACGAAGAAAGTGAATTGAACACACTAATTAATTTGGACAATTCTTTTACTATTAAAAATGTTATTGACTACATTAAACAAAGAAATGATTTGAGAAAAGATGGGTATGAAATATATTATGAAAATATTTGTATGATAAATTCCATGCTAGAAAAAGTTATTCATAGATATGAGATCTTTAATTTGACTTTATTTAAGCCCGAATCATCTATCGATGTGATTTTAAAGTATGTAACATTACTCGAACACACAATTAGATTTTATTTGAAAATAGACAATAAGCACGTTTTATTTGAATTTTGTATTGAAGATCTTTTTGATCTTGCAGCAATAAAAATAAAATCAAAAAATTATGTTGACATTCTAATTCTTAAAAAGATTATTGAATTGAGTAAATTGTCTTGCGATAATTTCAACAGTTTTTATATAAAAGAATATACATTACCAATAACTTGTACAGCTAATTCTATTGAAATTCTAGGTGAAGGTCATGCCTTAAATTTGGAGATATATTCAGACAAAATAATTTTTAAAGAAGATGATAAAAAATATGTTTATTATGTACGAAATAAAGCAAGTTATAATTGCATAGAAAGGGAATGTCAATTAGAATTAATCGAAATCCTAAAGGTTTTCGATGCAATGAATAATTCGAAAAACATTAAAGGAGTTATATTGATTTTTAATTTGTTGAAAGACAATAATAAGATATTATTCCTAATAGAAAAAATTATTAATCAAAAAGGATCAGGTTTAAATATATTATTTAAATTTTTATTTTTTATTAATGATTCGATATGTAAAGATTTGCTAAATTTTATGCCAACAACAGATGGGTTATGTGAAAGTCATTATGTTGATTTAAGTAAATTTTTTTATGAACATTTATCTGCTATTCCTGGACCGAAACTTTACTTAATTCAAATTTGTATATTAATTGAAACAGAAAGATATATTAATGAAAATGATGTTAGCGAAGATATTATATTTAGAACTTTCAAAGACATAATAAGCTTATTGAAAATAGAAAATAATAGTGAATCGAGCCATGATTAATTTAAAATGATCGAAATTTTAGTGTTACATTATTTTGATCATTTTAAAATTTACAAAAATAAGTTCTTAGATCAAATTTGTGGAATAACATCTTTATTCGTAGGATTAGATGAAAATATTCATCTAAAACATGATTCTGGTTTACTTACGGAAAATTGTATAATTGAAGATTTAAAGCTTGATAAAAATGAGATAAGAATTAATAACGAAATTATTCGATCTAAATTGTTGATAAATAACAAGGAAGATAAAAAACATGAAAACATCAGAAATATAAAGAAAAAAGAAATGGAAATTGCTATAAAAATACTAGAAGATTGCCTAACGACAAAAGATTTACCAGAAATACTTGAAAGCGCCTTGTATACTAATATGGAATGTTTTTTTAATGATGTTGCAATTTCAAGCTTTGAAAAAGAATTAATTGACAAGTCAAAAGATGTGATTGATAAAATATTTAATAATTCCCTACTTTTAAAAAATACAAATGAAGAAATAAGAAGATATCTATTAGTACGAACAAAAAAAGAATATAACACATCTATAAAATGTTATATAAAGGAGAACATAAAGAAAAATAAAACAAAATATTTACATGAAGTACTAATAAAATTGCTAGAAAATGAATTTGAAGATGTTACAAATAAAAAAACAATATGTGAAAAAAATTATAACCATATTCGATCAACTTTGCAAGAAAAATGTATTATCAGAATATTTAATGAAGAGTCCGAAAAATTACATGATGATTTGATAAAAATACTAAAAAATCAAGACACTGCATTTAAATAAATGAACTTGATTATTTTATATCGTCTAACTATTTTATAAATTTGTAGGTTAGAGTTTAAAGTTTTACTTTTTAATATAAACAGTGGTAAAAAATATTTTTTGTTTTTAGCAATCAATTGTGCTATAATTCTATTTTATTATTAGTACAATGCAATTTCCATAAAAATGGCAGGTGTTTGCACTGTAATTTTGACAGGTGATTAGTTTCTGCAAGAAAGCTCAGAATATGACAGCTGTAGTTAGTATATATAATAAGTACTTGTTATAGGCTGCAAATGTTCCATAGGTAGGCATTGCTATGAAATATATTTTAGACATAAAGGATAACATATGTATTTTCTAAGTTTTTGATAACTTGTAATGACAACAAACCACAAATAATACATTTGTAAAATACAATTGATATTTTTCTAATTTAACACTACAGAGATTAGATCCTGTGATGTATAACTAACTGTCAAAATAAAAATCTCAGTTGTAGTGTTATAAAGTTTTTATATTGCCAATATAATCTATGAGTCAAGTAATTTGAACACTAAAAATTAAAACACATTGCATTACCTTTTAAAGCTTAGTTTGATAACGATTTCAATTTAAAATATGAGCATGAAAAGTCTTAATTGTTGTTTTATTTGCAGAATTACAGTATAATTGACGTTTGTATCATTAGGCTTAAATAAGTTTTTTTGTTTACATTCTTAATGTGTAAATTTTTTAATTCATTGTGAATATAAATGTTTATTTTTATCATAATTTTAGAGGCACAAGGATGCAACCTTATTTATGATGAGATTAAAGATAAGATTGTCAGACAATAGAGGATAAAAGGTATTTACCAATTTATCGTGATAAAAAATTTTTTTTTGTAAATATTCCTTTCCATGAACACGGTGAGAATAAGTATATGATAAAAGTTAAATTATCAATTCGCAATAGACGTGATAAGACATATTGTATTTTTTGCATACGTTATAAATATAAATCGATAAAAAACACAAGGTGAAATTGAATGTAACGTTAATAATGTATTAAAACCACCAAACAATAAGTATGTGATTTAAAGTACGAAGAAAGCTAATCTAATTATTTTTTAATTTAGACAACTCTGTTAAATTGGGGATGTTGATGACTGCATTAAACAAAACAATAAAGATAGAAAGATTTGATATATTCTTAATTATGATCATATCTGTGTGTTAAATTCCGTATTAAAAAATATTTAAAAAAATGATATTTTTAATATTAGTTCAAATAAAGTTGTAGCGTTTATTATAGTGACTTTAAAATGTTTACACATTCCTAGACATTTTATTATATTTTATATTGTCAGAAAGTAATAAATATTTATTTAAACTATGTATCAAATACCTTTTTTTTCAATTTGACGACATAAAAGTAATTTCGGATAACTCAACTGAAATTAAAATACTAAAAATTTATAGAATTTTAAGGTTATCTAATGATAATTTTTAATAGTCTTTATATAAGAGAATATACACTACCAATAACTTTACACCTGATTCAATCGAAATAAGAGACGTAGATATGTGCTTAAATATATTGATGGAATCTAATAAAATATGTTTTATTAAAGGGACCAAATCTTTCTTTTTATATTTGCAAGATCTATTTGAATGAATTGTGCAGAAAATAATTGTTTTAACGAATTTCAAAAATTTTTTAATGCAATGAATACTTTAAAAAATATTAGAGGTGTAAGGTTGATATATTATTTGTTAAGAGATAACGACAAACTAGAATTGTTTATATCAAAAAATTATTAATAGACCTGGTTCGGCCTTATATAAAATATTTAATCTTATGATTGCACTCTATGATCCAATAGATGAATAATTTTTGTATATTTTTGCTTCTAATAAAAAACTAAGTAAAAGTGGTAAGAATCTGCTCAAAAAATTAGTTTACGAAACTTTAATGATAATTAGTGGTTGGCGATTTTTTTTGTTTAAAATTGTTTTTTAATTAAAGCAGAAAAACATATTAATGAAAATGATATGAGTGATGATATCATATTTAAAAATTAAAAGACATGATTAACCTAGTTGATCTAAAAAATTAAAACAATTCAGGCTTTTATATGTTCAAAACAATAAAGGTGCTAGCGAATTTTTATTTTAAAGCCTTTAAAATACATATGAAAAAAATTTTAGATGAAATCTGTGCAATAATATCACTATTTGTAGGACTAAGTAAAAAAGTTCAAATAAACTCGAGGAAGATCTATTATCAGAAAATTACATCATTCAACTTTGGGACTTGATAAAAAAGAAATTTAAAATAGTAACAACATGTTCTGTCAAAATTACACAAAAATACTAAGGAAGATAAAAAAATATAAAATGTCAAAAATTATAAGAAGAAAAGGATGCAAATGGCAGTTAAAAGCTCGAAAAATATTTTTTGACGGCCGACTTAGACAATTTTTTGTCTTTTGCCTTAAAATCTAATATGGAATGTTTTCTGGATTAGTTATCAATTATTGACTTTGAAAATGATTTATTTGATGCGTCAGTAGATGTTATCGATAGAATATATGATAATACCGCACGTATAAAAAAAAATGCTGAATTACGAAGATATTTAAAGGCTCAAACAAAAAAAGAATATTTCATATCATAAATAACAGACCTAAATATATAAATTAATGTTCAATAAAATTATTAGAAAAAGAATTTAATGATGATAAAAAAGTAAAATAATATGCGATAAAAATATAAATTATATTCGATCGATTCTGGGTAGAAATTGTTTTTTATATGTTTTTAAAGAAGCGTCTGAAAATTTACATGATGATTTAGTAGAATGTAGAAGATAAAAATGATAATAAAAGTTTTAGTATGTACGTAATTATCTAGACAAGAGATATTTATATTGCTCATTACATCTAATAATTATAAAGGGTTGGTTATAATTTTTTATATATAACGTTGACGATTATAAATAAGATCTAATTTGCTTACAACGTGTTCATGATTTAACGTCGACATGGCAATTTTTATTATGTTTTGACTGTATATCAAAGTACAAGTGATGATAAAAAGTTATCATATATAGTGCGTTAAAAGGGACCAACGCCGTATACGTGTATGACAATCTTAAAACTTAGAAATAATTCCTAGATATAAGATATAGACCTAGTGAGAAATTTATTCACGGACAAACTAAGAAATGGAAGTGATTATCGACATAATAGAGATGAAGTTAGTACATAAAAGAATCAGACTTTTTCAAATCTCAACATATAAACTGTAGCATAGCTTTGACCTAAGAAAATTATATTGTATAAGCTTTTCTAAAAAATAAGTTTTTTTCTATAATAACACCCAATAAACAATAACAAATGATTTAAATGTATAAAAATTTTAATGGTGTTTAATTCTTGGCGGTGATACATAATTTTTGTGCTTAACTTTGCTAAAAATAATTCATTTCAGAAAATAACTAGAGATTAAAGTTATTTTTCTTATCATTTCTGTAATTACATAATAATTTAAAAGTTTATAAATTTGGACAATGTTTAACGGGGATTGAGGAGCTTAAAGATTAGTGGTTCATTGAATGAATTTGTAAATGAATACCCGCGGCCTTTGGCCCACATCGTTTGTAATATATAAATTTTATGTGTTGGACTTTTCCGAATGATGCAATTCGTTCAAATAATTTAAAGCGCTTACTTAGCCTTTTAATGCAGTATAACCACATTTGAATATAATATTGACCTAATCTTGCTTTAATGCTACTATATATATGTAAAAATGTACTAAACTATATATGGTCATATAAAACCTTCGCCGTTTGGCATTAAAATATATTTCGAGCTAACTTTAGCCAGGCTGTTGCAGAATACCATAAGCACTATTTTGCAGATTCTGTAACAGTCTGGCTAAAAGCGCGCGAGACAGTTAGTCGCCGCAACCTATAATGCTGGGTCGTTGATTATATGTGCAAAATATACAGATGAAAGACATATCCTTCTATTTTTTGCAATGATGTAAATTTTTGACTAATTAATTCGATTATATGAAATATACTCAAGGTTTAGTCAGAATGTAGCATATACGTAAATGTAAAATATTATCAAGCCAGTTTGTTAAAAGCGACTATTCTTACACTCTGCAAGTTTTATGAGTTATTTTTTCTATAAAATAATCAAATAAATTTATTAATGAAGTTAATTTAGAAGTCGTGCAAAACCTTTTTAGATTTATAACTTTTACTTATAGTAAAGATTATGCAGTTCGAATGCTTTTGAAAACGTTTAAAATTAGTAGAGCATGTTATAAACATACCAATTTCCAAATTCTTTATGTTATTAAGATTTTAATTGTCAAGTTCAGAATTATTGTGTTGGCATTGGTCGCGATCTCTTGTCATTAGGGAAGATATCGATTTATTATAATCATTTATGTTTTTTTATGTGTTTTTTTTCGATTTAAAAAGCACCAACCATAGGAAACTTTTTAGTTTGAATTTACTTTAAAATGTCAAATGAAAGCCTCTACATTTTTTTTCTTTGTATGTTGAATATAGAAAATCTTACATATTGACAATGAAGATTAAAGTATGATCCTTATCCAAATGATGCTATAGGTTTATACCCATTACAACCTTCTTTATGTAACTTACCATTCAGCAAGCCACGCCATCTCCAATGGTACTTTGGCTTCAGAGCAAATATTATTAACCATACTATAAATTGCATCTAGAGCAATTAACGGCGGATTTACTTTACGGAAATGATTTTCTATACTCCGAGGAGGAAAATCAAAATACTTACACAGAAGGTCGCTACAATCATCTGAATTTTACACATTGCTCCTCACGCCGTCTTGTCATTAAACCTGCATTTTATTGCCTATCTTAACCATTTGTCTAAATACACTGTCAAGCACGTTGAAAGTATAAAATCTATGATCCATAGGATCTTTCGATTTTACTTCAAATAACTATAAAAAGGCCTCTAATATAGCTTAGAACAAAGCCTACATAGTCCTTATATGAGATCCTATCTATTTAGATATATGGTCTATTTTTTAAAATCATATGATCTTTTTAAATTATGTTAATTATAAATTACTTGGTGCCTGCAAGTTGATGGATAAAAACATTGAGAATAGTGATTTAATTTCCTATTTCTGTCGTAATATTTGGATAATAAATTTTTTAAAGCCTTCAGGTTCTTGACACCATGTCTCCAAATTATTCTACGAGAATTTCAATAGAATGTATTTCAAGTTCGTTATTTTTTCTTTGTATTACATTCTGATTCTTTGAATATGACTTCACAATAAATTTACTAATTATAGATTTCATATTGTAAATCGAAAAGTAACTACGTCGACGAATGAAAAAAAGTCTATCCAAAATTGTTCAGTCTATTTTTTTTATATGTTTACCATTAAATGCCTAAAAATGCAATTTTTATAAATTGTGATATATTTGTATAATTTCTATCCCCCATTATGATAATTAAAGACATGGGGGCGATACCGAATCGTCAGTTTACAAGTGTGGACTGTGGTCTAGAGGCCAAAAAGTTATTAAAAGAAGTTAGAAGAATAATGTATAGGTTGGAGATGGAGGAAATAGAAATCAGTTTGTGGAAGCAGAGAATATTTATGGAAGGAAGTGAAGAAATAAAAAATTTCATGGTAGAAAGAATTAGTAAAGAGGACGAATATTATAAAATAATTGAGAAATTAGAGGAGGAAATATGTAGAGAAGAAAGAACTAAAAAAGAAGAAGAAAATAGGAGAGAACTTATGGAGGTCATAGCTGAGAATGTTAGAGAAACTGTGAGAAAAGAAATTCAAGAGAAAGATTTAGTTTTAAGGAATACAGTACAAGAAATAAGAAATAATAGGAATTGTTTTAATTGTGGTAAATTTGGCCATATGGCTAGAAACTGCTATGTAGGAAGGAACAATAATCAGGAAAATAATAAAAAGTTTAATAAGTACTTAAATTTAGACGAAAACCAAAGTTGTAGTAGCAGTAATGATAATAAAGAATATAAACCAAGTGGAAAGGCAAAACGAGTTAAGTTAAAGGAATGTAATAATAGTGATAGAAGACATAAAGAAAGAATATATGCGAGCAATAAAGAGACGAAAAGAAGATTACTGAAGAGGGCATTTACGTTGGAAGATCTCAAAGCGGAATATGAAGAAGTTTTTAAACAAGGAGATGAGGTTATAAGTTATTGTACATTAGAGAAGTGTAAGATAGATACTCCTGAGGGTAAGAAGATAGTCAGAAAGGGACAGACGATCCCACAGGCTTTGATCAAACAGACTGAGGAATATATTAATGATTTAGAAAATAGAAAAATTATAGGAAGATCGTCTTCGGAATGGCGAACCCAATAAGAGCGATGCTTAAACCAAGTGGTGAAGTAAGAGTAGTTAGTAATTTTATAGGGTTGAATGATTTAGTCGAGAAAGACTCGTATGAGCTAACAAATATCAGGAAAATAATAAGAGCTACCCAAAAGTCGATAATATTTACTGTGGCTGATTGCAAAGAAGCATTTTGCCATTTTGAAATCGAAGAAAAAGATAAACATAATATGGCGTTTGAATTTAATAAAAAAGTTTACGAATGGAATAGTATGGTGATGGGATACAAAAATTCACCACAGATACTACAGCGAAAGATGAAAACGATTTTTGAGGATTGCACAGAAAAAGGCGTTGAGGTATACATGGACGATATAGTTATACATGCCAACAAATTACGTATACACGATGAACTAGTAATAGAGGTTTTAGAAAGAATTCAGAGAAATAAAATATCAAAATACGGGTTAGACAAGCGGAAGTAAAACTATTAGGTGTGACGCCGAATGGAACAGACATGAAGGCCGACGAAATAAAGAAAAATGGAGCCTTGGAGTATCCAGATCCATAAACTTTGACGGAATTGAGGAGATTTCTAGGATTGACTGGGTGGTTCAGACCATTATAAAAGATTATGACGGGTTGACGTTGAAAATGACAGATAGTTTGAAGAAAAATGGCAATTCATGGAAATTAACGGAAGAGATGAAAAAGGAATTTACTGGAATACAAAAATGTGTTAAGAAATATGGGAAGACTAAGATTGTCGGACTATAATAAGGAGTTCATACTAAGAACAGACGCTAGCAATTTGAGATTGGATGCGGTGTTACTTCAGAAGAATGAGAATGGAGAATGGTTGCTATACAATGGGTATCTAAAAAGCTAAGACCGACCGAAGTAAGCTATGGTATATCAGAAAAAGAAATGCTTGCAATATATTGGGGCATTGATAAATTTAAATACGAGTTAAGAGGTAGGAAATTCAAGATAGAAACGGATCACAAAGCACTGGTGGAGATAAGAAATAAACCGTTTTTTAATAATAACAGAATAAATCGCTTAATCGAGAAGATACAGGAATATGATTTTATCGTTGAATATAAAAAACCTGATGAGATGGTGATAGCAGATGCGTTGAGTCAAATAAATATGGAAGAGGATATTAAAGAAATTGAAAATAAAGAGCGAACAGAAGGCAAATGGAAAGCACATGTTTCTATCGAGAATGGAAAGCAATATTGGCAATTTGACTCAGGACGTAAAGTTGAAATACCACCTGAGAATATAAGGAGACAATTAATCCAAGAATATCATGAAAAAGTAGGCCACAGATGCATGACAAGTGTTTATTATGCAATGAGAGAAGAATACTATTGGCCAGGAGTAAAGAAAGAAATAAACGAGGTTATAAAACAGTGTCAGAAATGTCAGATATATAACAGGAAAAATATGGGTGGTTGTGAATTTGTAGATACGTCGAGATACTTAGAAAAGGTTGCATTAGATTTGATGGACTTTAGAAATGAGAAGAAATATGTTTTAGTTGCTATCGATTATTTTACACGTAGAGTATGGGGAGTAGTTATAAATAACAAGTCAAGTAATAATGTTGTTGGATTTTTGAAAAGATTATGTGAGCAAGGGAAGAAACCAGAAGAAATTATTACAGATAACGGGAAAGAGTTTATTAACGTGGAATTTAGAAAATTTTGTAGAGATCTCGATATAATACGCCGACAAGTAAGTATAGAAGCGCATAGAAGTAACGGAAGAGTAGAGCGTGTTATAGGAACTTTGAGAGAAAGTATTTTAAAGTCGGATGCGAAAACTTTTAAAGGTAAAGTGTATAAAAGTATCGATATATATAATCAGAGCTATCATACGGGAATAAAATGTACACCATTAGAAGCGACTGAAGATAAAACTGGAGACGTAATGCTTGAAAATAGCCCTATAGGGAAATATTGTAATAGGTTTGGAAAGGGAAAGATCGAAAAATTTAGTAAATGTCAATTGGTAAGAATAGCTAAACGAGAAAATTTGGCAGGCGTTAATAAGTATGAAAAAGGAAGATTTTTGGATACAGGAAAAATTGTTGAAAAGTGTGGAAAGGATTCTTATATTGTAAAACTTAGTAATGGTAGGCTTGTGAAGAAGAGACATTATGATCTGAAGGGTATGCTTGGGGTAGATGTGAAAATTAGATGAGACTAACCGTCTTGAGGGGGGGATGTGATATATTTGTATAATTTCTATCCCCCATTATGATAAATAAGGACATAAATTGTATTTCTAAATTAATAATTTTTTCGTTTTTTTTACCCCACATTATAAATTGAATTATGTATGTTCAAGCTCATTTGATTTTACTTAACTATATAAATTTGATTTTTCAAGCGAGTATGGCGTAGCGGTAGCGTATCAGTCTCATAATCTGGTGGTGCGGGTTCGACTCCCGCTACTCGCAATATTTTTTCTAAAATTTTTCATAGAAGAGCACTTTGATAAAATCTAGTACATTTTTACATTATTCTTTTTACATTTTTTTTTACATTATTCTAGTCAAATTGAATAGTTTTAAATTTTTCTGCCCATATTATGGAACATTCAAATATCTTCACTAAATCAGTATACTCAGATCCCTTTTTCCATATCCAAATTGACAACTTTCTCTCTCCCGAAAATTTATCTATTTTACAATCTTTTTACAATTCTTCCAAGTTTAATTTGCAATACACAGATTTATTTAAATTCCTCCAAACAGACGAATTAGCTGACAATTCTTCTCTTGACTTTTTCAAAAATGAATTATCACAAATTTTCAAAGAATTTATTAATTATGATTTCTCTGATTTATATTATACGATTTTCGCTTCTTATTACAGAAAAGGCGATTTTTTATCATGTCACGATGATATGGTCGATGACAGACTTTACGCTTTTACATTTTATCTCGATGATTTTGACTCGGGAGATTTGGTCTTATTTGATAATAATTGTGAGAATGAATATAAAAGAATAGGAATTAAAAAGAATAGACTTGTTATTTTTGAAGTGTCTTCTTTATCATTTCACGAAGTAGAAATGTGTAAGGAATCTGGTAGGAAAGCCATCACTGGATGGATTAATAAATACAATAATAGATTTAATGTAAAAAGTGAGCCTGTTTTTTATTCCTTGCCTGATGTCGAGTTAGTTCCCTTTGATTTAAGTTATATTGAAAATGACGTCATCGAGTACGAAGGCCTGGAATACAATTTCGAGTCTGTTGATACTAAGTTAGTCGGTAAATTTATACAAAGACGTGTTTCTAAGTTGTTTTTAGACACATACGTGGCTTTAGATATACCAGGGTGTACTCTGGTTTATATTGATGCTTTTTTAGTAGATATAAATTCGTATATTCTCCTGAATGATTTTACTAATCAGATAGAAGGAAGTTTACTTGATGTTTTCATAATTGAGAATCATGGACTAGACATGACAGGGAATATTAAGTTTGTAAATGAAGAAGGTGTTCTTGTTTATACACTTGATATTAAAAAGAATGTTATGTATGTAATAAGACGAGGAAAGATGAGATATTTTATAGAGAGAGGATATTCAGTGAATTATAAAGTAGTACACATGATTTACAGACAATAAACCACATAATATAATAAATTATTTAATATACAAATATATTTTGAATATAATATTTTGAATAAATTATTTAATATTTTAAGTAGCTAAATTAAAAATTAAATTAACTTTATTTTAATATAGGCTCAAGTTTGATTTTCTCAGTGATGTTTTGGTACATACCCGTCTACTGACATATTCCTTGTAAATTTAGGCAGTTCTATAATTTTATCTTTAAATTTTTCGTCTACTTTGATTTGACACCCTAGCCTGCTTGTGCTAGTCAGGCCATATGCCTGGTCTAGTAGATCGTATTCCTTGTCTGACGGAGTAGAGAGTTTTTTATATAAATCCTTGTCTAAGATGACATGACAAGTAGAACAAGCACAGGATCCTTCACATGCACCTTCTAGGTCTATTTTATTATCATGTGCTACTTCTAAGATTGTCTTGCCTTTTAGAGCCTCTACAGGGAAAATTTGAGACAAAGATTTAAAAAAGAACTTTACAGGATTATTCATAAAAAAAATCAAGGGCAAAAAGAAGATTAAATATTAAATATGTAATAAATATAATATATTTGCAACTAAATATAATACATTTGCAACTAAATATTAAATATTTATTTATTAATCCACCCTTATTTTCCCATGAATGAAGAATCTGTAAAATTAGAAATGTTAAATGCTGTCTTACAAGATAATAGAAATAATCAGAACAAGTTACCAGCCACCAATAAACTTGACAAACTTGATTTATTTATAAAACATCTTCTTAATAAAGATAGTCAAGAGAGACTTCTAAATGATAATATTCTAGAAGTGGTCAGGAAGTGGCTCGAGCCACTTCCTGACTTCTCCTTGCCTAATATTAAAATCAAGAAGGGTATATTAGAAGCCTTAAGGAATATTTACATAAATAAAGATTTAGTCCTTGACAGTAAAATTGGGGTGATTTTACATTTTTACATGATCAACCCTAAAGAAAATAAAGAGATCAGAAATATGGCCAAAGAAATTGTGTATAATTGGTTAAACAAAATAATGAAAGAAGATGAATATTAAAATATAATATTTAAATAAAATAAAGATGTAAGTTAAGAATAAAATAAATATTTACATTTATTAAACATTTATTAGAATTTTATTTCTCATTTCTTCTACATTGATCATTAGGAATTTTGATACATTGTTCACTTTATAAACTCCCAAGACTGTCTTACTAATCTCAAACATATCATTCCTCAAACTTATAACCACAAACTGACTAGACTTAGACATCTCTTTAATATACTGGGAAATTATAGAAACATTCCTGAAATCTAAAGCAGCGTCAATCTCATCCATCACATAAAAAGGAGAAGGCTTGAACTTGTGAAGAGCGAAAATCAAACTCAAACTGCTTAGGGTCTTCTCGCCCCCACTCAAATTACTCACACTTTTCCAACATTTCTTAGGAGGCATGACTGCCAATCTTATCCCATCAGAAAAAGGGTCTAAATAATCAATCAACTCTAACTCAGCATTCCCGCCATAAGTCAATTTCTTATAAATTTCTTTTAAGAAGAAATTTATCTTATTTAAACCAGACATAAATTCATCAAATCTAGTCTTCTTAATTTCATCTACTTGTTTCTTTTTAGTCTCATACTTCGACATCTGAAGATTAAACTCTGAGGCGACTTTGTCGTACGAAGACTTCGTCTTCTTAAACTCATCGAAGATGAGGAAATCAACTTCTTTATTATTTCTTTCTTCATTTAATCTTTTTAATTTCTTTTTTATTTTTCGTAAAAAATCTTCAATGTCTTCCATCTTTAAAGAATCAAATCTGCAATGATCATCTGAATTTTCAATCTTATTTGTTTCATTGGATTTATTTTCAATCTTATTTGTTTCATTTGTCATATTATTTTCAATCTTATTTATTTCATTTGTCATATTATTTTCAATCTTATTTATTTCATTGGATTTTGTTTCTTCATTGGATTTATTAATTTCATTAGATTTTGTTTCTTCATTAGCATCAATTTCAACTTTATCTTCGAAATTGACATATTTTTCATCTTTATGTAAATATTTCGTATGATGACATATTTCTTCTTTTATTATTCTTAATTGTTCTTTCTCTTCATTCATCTCTTTCTTTATCTTATTCATTTCTTCTTCTATATCTTCATACTGATTCTTTAAATCTATTTCTATATGATACTCATCTCCCATTTGTATCTTCAACTTATTTAAATTCTCTTGAATATTCTTAAAATCTTCATTAATTTCTTGAAAACTCTTTTCTTCTACTATCATCTTATTTTTTAACTCACTAATATCTAAAATTCTAATTTCATTAAATTCATAAATTTTATCTTCTAACTCTTTTTCTTTATTAGAAATTGATTCTATTTCTTCTGATAAAAAAATCTTAATTTCTTGATTTCTATTTTCTAAAAGTTCTATTTTTTCATTACAAATTTGTAAATTTCCTTGTAAACTTGTATCATAATTTTTATTAATTATCTTTTTAAAATTGGAAATTTCATTTTTTATATTTTGGATTTCTTCATCATAATTAAATTCTTTAAAATTATCTGATAAATTTTTCAAATTAAAAATTAGATTTTTTAATTCTTCATTTTTATCTTTTAACTTAATTTTTAAAATCTTGATATTTTCATAATCTTCAATTTTCTTTAAATTTGATAATTTCGTGTTTTTTATATTTAACATTTTTTCTAAGGCTTTTTCTACATCTTTAAAATTCTTAATTTTTTCATGATATTTTCCTCCTGTCATTATACCACTTTTTTCTATAAGTTTACCATCTAAAGTTACAACACGCTTTCTTGATTTATTAAAAGCATAAGATTGTGCTTTATTTAAATCTTCTGCTAAAAGTGTGTCTGTTAAACTAAAATAAAAACATTTCTTATATTTTTTATCACATTTGACTAAATCAAACATGTAAGGTAAATCAAATTTCTCTAATTTGGGGATTTCTTGGATTTTCTCTAAAATTATAAATGTTGATCTTTGTAAATTTTCTTTTTTTATAATTTCTATACATTTTTCGGCGGTCTGGGTCGTGTCTACCACAATATTATTCAATCTTGAACATGAAATTTTAAGGGCTAAATTATATTTTTCATCTACTTCTCCTATGTCACTTAATCTTCCAATTACTCCTTTTATATTTTTGAAATTATTTAAAAGTTCTTTTTCTTTTTTATTATTTTCTTCTCTTTGGTAAACTTCATTGTATCTCGTTTTTCTCTTTTGAATTTCTTGTTGAGTTTTTTGTATATCTTTTTCTAATTCTCTTAATTCTTCTTTTAATTTATCTTTACTTATATATTCTTTATCATAATTATTTTCATTAATAAAATTTTGTAATGTGGTTTCAATATTCTTAATGTCGTCTTTCAAAATCTTTTCTTCTTCTTTATATTTATTAATTTCTAATTTATATTTTAAATTTTTCTGATTTTCTTTAGATTTTGTTTGTATTAATTCTGTCAATTTGTCTTCTTGATTTTTTAATTTTTCAAAATCTTTAAAATATTTCTTATTAATTTTCTCATGTTCTTCATTCTGTTTACTTTTTAATTCTTCTCTATTTTTTATTAATATTTTCAATTCATTTTCATTATCTTTTAATTCCTTATTAAATATTTCATTTTCTTTATTTTTCATTTCTATTTTGGCTTTTATGCTATTAAAATCATTTTTCAAATTTTTAATTTGTTTCTCCAATTTATTTTTTAAATCTTTTTGCATAATATTATTTCTTTCTTTAATTTTATATTCTCTTTTAAAATTTAAATAAATTTCTTCTTTATTTTTTAATAATTTCTCGATTTTTTTATGTTCATTTTCTAATGTTTTTAATAATTCATTATTTTCAATATTTAAATCTTTTAATTTTTCTATTTGATTTTTTACTTCTTTTTCTTTTTCTTCTTGTTTATGCAAATTTCTTTTTAATTTTTCTAAATTTAAATTTTTTAATTCTTTTAAATATTCATTTGTTTTTAATTTATGAATTAAAATTTCTTCATTTTGTTTTTTTAATTCGTTTATGTGGTCAAATTCAGTTTTTATAAATTTTAAATTGTTTTGAATTGTTAAATTGTTTTCTTCCATATTTTTTGTTTCTTCAATTAATTTATCAATTTCAATTTTGTATTTACTTGTTTCTATAATATCTTCTAAGAATTCTAATAAACCTTCTTTAGGTTTTAACATGGCAATACTTTCAATTTCTCCTTGTAAGATAAGAAATCTATTGTGTTCCATGTCAATTCCTTCTTTCATCATTTTTTTTATTAAATCGTTGTTTGAAATTTCTTTGTCATTTAGAAAATATTTTGAAGTTTTGTTTATGTTGATTTCTCTTTTTATAGTAAATTTATTAAAAGTTAGTTTTACGAAACAAGAAGATTCTTTTTTTCCGTCATTGTAAATTAAATCTGTTAATTGTGTATGTCTCATTTTTTTAGCTCTAAATCCCAGTACAAATAAGATGCTATCAATGATATTACTTTTACCACTACCATTTGGGCCTACGATAGCAGTGAATGATTTGTCAATATTATTTATAAAATGTTCACCTTTGTAACTCTTGAAATTTTTTATTGTCAGCGACTCCAAGACGAGCTTCATTTTGGGGGAAAGAAAAAATTAAAAAATGAATTAAGACAGTTTTTAAAATAAATCTATAATTGTAAACATAAAACTACACAGTCTTTAATATTTTATAGACACGAGTACCACATAATCTTTAAGAGGCAACAGAATTAATTTTATAAATGGTAGCATGTGTGGAATAAACTTAACTTTTAAAGCTAATTATGATTTATAGCAGGCATATTTTTTGGCTCAATATTGAAAATAATAGCATTTTATATTTTCATTGCCTAATTAAATATCTCATTTAAGCTTAAATGTTTGCTACCTTTGAAAACTACGTCTTTTTTTAACTTAAAATAAACCTATTTAATTTTAAAATTTTTAATTTTTAATTAGGTAAAAAACATTAGAAAAATAGTATATAAGCAATTTGGTCTAAGCAAAATGGTTAAGAAAACGTTATAAACTTTATCATGTAAAAAACACAATGTACAAGTCTGTGGGCTGGTTACAAAATTTTATATTATCATATGGGTTCGGGTATAAATAGACCGGGATTGAATATTTGTCTAAAATATATGTAAAAAGCTTTACATTTCTATGGAATATCTAGATGCACTTGGGAAAAAAAACAAAAAAATCCAAACGAGGCAACAATTGGCTATAAAAAAATAATTCTAGACAATAGCACAGTGAAAAGTGTGAATTATAGAACAATGATATCAAAATAGATAAATTTTATATTAATTAGTACAGGTATAAACCCAGTGGGAGGTAGAATAGTGAAATTAGTATTCAGCTGTCCGATTTCCTTTTATGTATATAGTCCTGCACATAATTAATTATGTCTATTGTATTTTAATTAAAAGAGAGATTTACATACAACAAAATTAGAATTACATTATTAATTCATTATTTATAATCTAATTGATATGATTTCCGACAGACCATACTTTATACGCGAAATCGATGAGCATTTATTAATGATTATGACGAGGAAATACTGATTGTTAAGTGACGCGAATGCCTAATCGAAATATACTCCTTAAAAAAACCACACCGGTTTGTAAATATACCATAAAGAACCAAAACAGTATCAAACATGGCGCAATTTTATAATTAGATTTTTAACCATCTGCAGAATGGGGAGTTAAAATTTATGTCCCAAAATAATATATATAACAATATTAAACATTATTTGAGATCTGTGTAAAGATTTACACACACTAAGCCAATAAAATTACTAAATTTTCAAAGTTTGGGTCTATTCTTACATTAATTAATATTACAGCAAAAAAAAATCAATAAAGAACAACAAACTATAGCGTGAAAAAGTACAGATGGGAATAAAATCTGCTATTAAAAAAATCAAAAAGGTGCGCAAATTTTTTTTTGAAACATTTTCCACGAAAAAAATGATCGCAATATTAGTAATCTGTTATGAAAATATAAAAATTTTACATGATTCCTTTCGACTTTTTATATAAAAAAAAATAAATGAACTTAAATAGAAGAAACCCACAGGAGATAGTTAATTGTGCCTAGGTATGCACGTATATATAATAATAAAAAAATTAATAAGACTTATATAATAACGCCTTAAAAGCACACAAATATATTTCTTTGCGAAAAATAGTGTTTAAATTTTTTAATTATTCCTTAGTTTCAACATTAGAACTATCTTCTTCTTCAAGCTCAAAATCAAAATCACTATGATCAAATTTCTCAGATTTTTCTTTAGTTTGATAATATTGCCTAAAGCTTTCAGAACTTTTTGGCGTAGACATATTATTTATATTGGCTTGTCGCTTTTCATCCGCTGCCAATACAATAATCCTAAATCTCCCAATAGCACCTGGTTTCTTATGTGCATCTTTCCATGTCATTCTTTTGCAAAGCTCTGATATAAAAGATTGAGAACAACTTCTCTTCGATAATATTTCCGCTATATGTCTAAGATAATCATCTCTATTCTGCTCCTGGGTCCAATCCCGAGTTATACTCTTTAACATTTCGTAGGTTTCATTTCCATTTGGTAATTTAAATTCTATTTTTTGTCCAAATCTTCTTAAAAACGCGTCATCTATTACACTCATAAAATTTGATGCTCCTACAAAGAAAACATTCTTCATTATGTCTTCTTTTATACCGCTTAATAAATTTAAAAATTCTGTTTTTGATTTGCTACTGTGGTCTTGATGACTAAATTCTCTATTAGCGAAAAAAGAGTCAATTTCATCAATAAAAATGAATGTAGCTTTCCATTTTGTATCATCTCTAGCTTCCTCGAACAATTTGTTAATTTTCTTTTCTGTTTCTCCTTTATATTTATCTTCTAACATACTCGGTGTTATAAAATATGCTCTAACGTATTCACCATCTTCATGTTTTGTTTTGTCTTTATATCCTTTAGTCTTCTCTTGAATTTTAGTGACTTTTTTGCCAGACTGTTCGGTTTTTTTCTTTATTTTTTCATTTAACAAAAAAATTAATTTTTTTATGAAATGTGTTTTACCTGTACCAGCTGGACCCCATAACAATAAATTTCTATCAATTACTGTTATTTTATCCGAAACCTCTGCTGCCGATTTATGTTCAGTCAATTGAATTATTTCAAAAATATTATTTGTAATTTTTTCAAATAATTTTTCTCTTCCATGATACTTAACATTAGCAAAATCTTTAGCAGTGAAAAAATCGAACTCGTTATTTTTATTATTTTTATCTCCGGCATTACGCAATGCGTTAAATATAATTGGAACTATAAATAAAAAAAGACAAGTAAGAAAAATATTTAAGATTGATGAGATGATACCAACAATTAAGCTTATACTTTCCATTGCTGATTTTTTTGGAATATTGTTTGATACATAAATTATCTTTTCTGAATCTTTTTGACCACAATCTTCTATTTCCATTGTTATACCCATATAACAAAAATTTATATTTATATAAAAAAATTAAATGTTTATTTTTTAATTTAATAAACAATAAATGAAAAACAAATTGAAATGAAGCTAAAATGTCAAAATTTCGAGATTTTGAATGTAGATAATCAAATTTTTTAATTTATCAAAAATAAACTTAGAAGTTTTTAATATTCGATAGTAAACAAAACTAGTACTTTTTAGTGATGTTTTTATTTTGACACGAGTCATGAAAGTTTGTCAAATATTCAAAATTTAGAAAATGAGATTTTTGACGTGTAAAAATAATTTATTTAGAAATTTGAAATTTTAACTTTTTTATGTTCCGAAATAAGTTGTAGAAGAGGAGTAAAATTCGAATGAAATGTTTTATGTTTAACTTCTTTTAGGCTATTAAGTCATCGATGAAAGCATGAAAAATGCAAGTTCTATGTATAAAGAATGCAATGTTATTTTATTGTCTTAACGTTCAATGCTTCTTGTAAATCGCTCAAGTGTATAATTCTAAATTATAAAATGTTAAATTTGAGAATAAAAGATGGGCAATGGGCATTAAAGACCACCTTAGAGCCTGCCGTTTATAATATAACTCTAGAGAGAAGACGAAATTATAGGCCAACTTAATGTATAAATAACAAAATTTGGAACATATTTTTAGTACTATTCTATATATTAAGTTGATATTAGACCTTTTGGTTTTAATTATTACTTGATTTAATTTCTATTTGTGAGGGATTTATTATCAAAGTCTCTTCTTAATAAAAAGATACGTTAACGAAAAATTATATTTTATAAAGCTCTATGAAGTTAATACCGACAAGATATAGAATAATTAGATACATGTTTACATTTTAAATTTTTTTTATATTTATAAGAAAATTTTTGAAATACGGTGGTGTATGACCGTTTGGAACCCGAATCAAAAAATTAAAAACATGGAAAAATATTAAAAATTATGTGGTGCAGGTTTAAATCCTGGCTGCTCGGCTTGTTATAATAGTTGATGTTCTTAGAATGTTTATTGGGTTTTATGTCTCTCATGCCAACGTGAAGAGCTAAAAATTCATCCCTCTATGTTTTATTTTTAATAAGTGTCAGAATCACCATTTATTTGAGGGAAAGTTGGTCTCTTATACTGCTTTATTATATATGACATTATATACTAGAATGGACATTTTATTTTTCGGCATTTGTTTGTTGACGACGACGTATTTATTTACATCATGACTCAACCGTGATTGAGATATGGCGGGCGACGAGTTTAAGCCCAAGATTTCTACTTGGCAGTACGAGGTCCTAAAAGGATATCGCAAGACAAATTATAAAATGAAACTTAACGATTTATTTTGAATTAAAAAAGATGATTTATACGTTGATTTTTCAGTGTTTGATAAGCCCAGATAAGCAGTAAAAGGTATTCATAATGTTCGTCTTAGTTTATATTATGTCTAGATCACATGTCCCTCTTGAAAAAAATTAAAACCAACCAAATTGTTTGGTATTGTGTCCCAGGATCTTGGAGTCTACAGCATAGATAAAGTGTTATACAGTCCTGTGCTCAATCTTCGTGATTTTTCTAAATGCTGCATTATATGCTCTCAATTGATCACAATAGAAAAAGATAATACATTATCTTGCATTACCTCAAGGAGAGTGGCAGTATTTAGCTCAAAACGGGACAAAAAAGACACACTTCAATTCAGCATCATATAATGTTTTCAAAAAAAGAGGTTCAGTTATTTGAACTTTAAAAACATTATATCATTAAAAAGCACATCTGTTTCGACAAATTTTGTTTTTGTCAATCTTGCCATTTTTTGTAGAGGTCTCATTTTTTAATTTTCATGTGGGGTTATTTTACCAATGTAGCTTTCAAACGGCCATCCAACTAACATTCTGAGAACTTTGTAAATCTTAGATATTGCTCTTTATAAATTCAAACGCTCTTGGTCTTTTAATATGTTATTCTTCTGTTGTTTACGGGTGTTTATATTTATTAAATACGTTCAAAATGTATTTTCTTATTTTGTGACTTGTCAATAAGTTTATGCTTAGACACTATTTCTTTACATTTTCTGTTTGGGGTGGTTGGTTTTGTGTCTCCGTGTTTTTGGCTACTAATAATTAAATGCCCTTAGCTTTTCATATATTTTACTCTTATATTATAATGTATTATCTTCATTTTATAGATATATAAAACACCTTATAAATACGGCATCGTTGGTCTCCCCTTTATTAAACCTTATTATAAGTCTTTTCTATAAGTTAAAAAGACTCAAAATCTAGTCTGTTTTTTCATTTATTATATTTCTGTAAGCTTAGCTTATTACCTTTCGATCGTTTGTCCATTTGCTAAGCCTATATGCTTCACTATATTTTTTCTTGTTTTCTACTACTAATTGAAGGTTAAAATTATTAGTGACTACCCTAAAGGTTTATTGTAATATAAAGATAGGCAAATTTACATTTGTTCAATATTTTAACTTAAATTCATGATTACTATTGTTATTTTTTGTATTTAATTATTGTGTTTTCTGGTAAATTCCAGAAGTCTTTTAATTTCTTTATAGGTCCGTTTAGCCTAGTAGTCAAAGACGATGTTTCTATTGAGCAATAGCTAGATTCGATTTCCAGGGGCAATAAAATTATTTCTACTTTCTATGATGCAGTTGGAACAACTCAGATGATGAAAATCTCCACGATAATCATTAAGTAGATTTAATAGAACTTGTGTGTGTCCAGCCACAGGGGAATTAGAACTTAGTGTAGAAACAGACCGTAAGGCCGATAAACAGTATCGCCCCTGTGGTTACTTATCGAAACATAAAAGTATCTGATGGATACGGCCTAGTTGGAGCCCATGGCTGTTGCACTCTAAAGTGGGATCTTAGAGTTAACTACGAGACTAGACAAAATAGGGCAGGAGAAGGTAATGTGGACCCTATCCCACAAGATTTTGTAACATGGTGTCCGAAACTAGTGGGAAACTGGTGGTCAATACAGCCCAATAAAAACGCCAGGCTAGTTATGTGGTCGTGTATGGACCTGTGTGTGCAATACATATGATTGTAGGGACCTTTGAGTTAATACAATGATGTCTCTTTTAAATATAAAGAAAACCATGCCAGTTAAGTATAGACGTTGTGAGGTCATTCTGCACGCGATTTGAGGTATAAATGGAAAGTGTTCTCCCGAAGCCAAAGTCCAATGGATAGATCGGAGCTTGCTGCGCCATCAAGTTGTATGAAAGGAGTTTTAGTGAGATAGAATTTCAAGCACTTTTTGTTTAAAAATCATCCCAAATCCCTCTGCCCCATGTAAGGTTTACCCTACTACTTATTTGCAAAAAAAAAAATCTATTTCTAAATGTGTATGTTTGTGATCCATTGAGGGTTAAATGTGGAATATTTTGCCATTCTAAAAATATGAAGTCTCATCTGACTTCATATTTATCTTTTCTTATAAATTATATTTTAATAAAATTTACTTTATTTAATTAATGATAGAATAAGGTCTGTCATATTTTTTTATCTATTATGTTGTTCCTACTGGACTCCCTAAGATACTAGAACACTCTTCTTTATTATTCTCAATATCTTCTACTTTATATTTCCCCGTATAAAATTCTTCTCCATTTATTTTAGCATAAATTATCCCAAACGAGACACCATCTTCAGATTCCAAAATATCCCCAATCTTAAAGCAAAGTAAATCAAACTCCACAATACTCTTAAGAAAGACATATTCATTATCATTTATAATATGCCCTACTGGGAATACGCCTACAATCTTGTAGCATAAGGGGATTCCTGACAACTTGTAAGTATATTTGAACAAATATGAAGACAGTCTTTTATTAATTTCTGTGTCTGGATCATTAAAAAAGATAGGAGAGATTTTTATAATAATCTGTACTTTAATTTTACGAATCTTCATGGGGGAAGAAAAAGAGAAATCATTGTAATGATACATAAAGTAAGAGCAAATTTAAAAATGATTATAACTTGATAAACTTGTTAGACATTTACCGTCTAGTTTAGAAACGCACCTCAAACACAAGATACAAGCAGATGATATCTATATGTAAAAAAGCCAAATAAGCACGAAAATGGGCCTATATCAGCATTAGTGTAAAAAAATCAGGGGATTAAAATATAAATAGTTGATACTTATACTGCAAAAAAACAAAACAAACACGAAACGCTCTTAGTTACGCTAATGTAAGAAAGCCAAGTGCCCTTGTATAAAATTAAGACAAGAAATTGTTAAATATTTATAAATTTGGGCACCAAACTAGCACGACGATGTATTTTTTAATATTCTCTGCTATGCGACTTTCTACATTTGAACAATTATAATTTATTCCTTTAATCACAGATGAAAAAAATGACGACGTATGTACAATACTTTCTTCAAGAGACATTTCTTTGTATTACAAGGCCCTAAGATCTATGTAAGGTCATCATGGTTAAAATTTTATACTTTTAAAATGCTACTCAACAAGTTCAACATAAAATAATTTATTAACATTCTATTAATCTAGAATTCTTAAATTTCAAGCCTCTATAGCTCAGTGGTAGAGCGCTAGTTTAGTAAACTAGAGGTCTCGAGTTCGATCCTCGGTGGAGGCAATTTTTTTCGAAAAAGAATCTCATAATATTGTTAATGGCTTAATTTATCTACAAATGCAAAAATTTTGCCAATATAGTTGCTAAAAATAAAATAATAATCTAGAAACATAATTTACTGCAAATGTAATAATTTTTTATTGTTCAATCATTTCAATGGCTTGTCTAATTTTCTCTTTCCATTCTCCAAACTTATTCTTCATTTTATTCAACTCCGCCTCTTGTAAACATCTCGGTATTATCGTATTAAAATACAATACTTTATTTTTATCATCAATCCATCCTTTTATTAATCCAAACCCAAGAGCCTTCAATAAAAATCCATTTATTTCTTCTTCTCTGATCTCTAATTCTTCTTGGATCTTCTCAAATCCTAAAATTCTTTTATTTTCTTTAAAACATAAGTTTATTAATCCTATAAAATACGCCTTTTCTCTTACTATTTGGTATTTATCGCCGAATATATTGTGTATTATCTTGATATATTTGTCTACTAACTTAGTATTCCCTTCTTGTACGGCTATATAAATCTTATAAATGTCTTCATTGATTTTATCAAAATTTTTTAAAGAAAAAATTTCTATAAAATTAAAAAATTTTCTGGAAACCAGTGAATATTTAGCAAGTAATTCTAAATTATTGATTTCTTCATTATTTTTTTTTACATATTCTAGCAAATATTTTACACAATTCTCATGATTACCAGATTTCTCGTAATATAAAAAAGCAAGGAAGTTAAACAATTTGTAAACTTCTGGTGTCATTTCAAATTCCTTGAATTTAAATATTTGACTTTCGATATCATTTAATTGATCAGTTTGTACTTGTAAAATACATTTTTGTATTTCTAAATTGACTATTTCCATTTTGAAATTGCCAGAATACATATTTGATTCTTTTATTGAAGAAATCGAGTTAGAAATAATTTCTATAGATTTTTCGGGACTAAAATGTTTTGATAAAGAAAGTGTAGCATGAACAAGGGAAGCAGGATGATATTGGGAAATGTTTTGTAAGAAAATGGATAAGATTTCTTCGGAGTTGTGGTCATTTATTATTTCTGGGATTAGGTCGCAGAGATGAAACCATTTTCGGTTGTCTTTTAAAGAAATCAAGTCTTCTATTGAGAAAGAAGAAATATTTGAGGACATTTTAAGGGGCAAAAAAATGAGAGAAAAACAATTAGACGGCATTTATATTTTGTAAAAACAAATATCAAGAGAGATGAATGAAGAATAAGATATAAATAACTGAAGTGGCCTAAGTTTTGTATTGACAAATAAGATTGTAGCCAGTATCTTATAAAATTAGACTTATCACCTTGTAATTGTGGACTAAAAGCTTCCACAACAACAAAAAAAATTTTAGAGTAAAAATTTAACATAAGCAAAGAAAGATAAAATTGAAGATCTTTAGCGGTAAGTACTACTGGATATCATAAAGGAAGAATCTATAGAATAAAACTGTGATAAGTATTTATGACCTCTCACATCAAACATTCATAAATGTTGATCAGTGGATATTTAGGTGTATTATTTAACAAAGGATGTCCTACGTCTACGGTCAAGGCAGAATCTTTTAGTGGGCATTGCTGAGATAAGCTACCAAAAGTCTTTTTATTTTTGTGATGCAGTTAGAACAACTCAGAAAATAAAACTGTCCCCGGTAAATATTAAGTTAATTCGATAGACTTTTTTATCGGGCATAAGAGGATGTAGCATCTAGTGTAGAAACACGAGTAGAGGTCGAAAACAACATCATCTTTAACTTGAGCTACAGATACATAAAAGTAATCGCGGCATACGTCTTAGTTGGAGTCCATGACTAGTGCACTACAAAAGACCCTGGGGCTAACGTGGGACTGGAAAGTAGAGCAATGAAGGGTCTTTTGGATTCTGGCCTGGGCGGTGTGTAACATGGTCACTCTAACTGGTGGTCAACATCGTCTAATGAAATGCCGGCTTGGTGGTGTGACGGTGTTTGAAGCCGCGTCTAAAATGCAGATGATTATAATGACCTTGAAGCTAGTACGATGATGTCTATCTTCAGGTTATCGAAATCATGTCCATAATAATATTGTTGTGAGATTCCTCTGGGCGCGATTTGAGGTATAAATGAAAAATATTATCTGGAACGAAATTCTAATGATTACGGCGGAGCCTGCTTCTACAGAAATTTTGTTGAGTATGTTTTATCGAGTAAAAGTATCACAAGATTCGTTGGATAAAAAACACCCAAATCCTCGGAGATTTTTTGTTGGGGTTCTCTTTGCCCTCAATGCACAGGAAAAAAAAATATATGCTTTAACTTGAAATATAAATAACTAGTTTACAAAGCAATTTTATCTTAATAGATGAATTTTACCAAGGCTGATCAGTGTTAAGATCTATTTATTTGCTTAGAACTATCACATAATATCATACATGATGCTTAATTACAAGGGTTTGCATTTTGATAGGCCTTTTTTGAACCCCTTTTTAAAGCCTAGAAAAGCTAGAGCAACAATCACATCGGGTTGCAAATTTTTATCATCCAAGAAAAGTTTGAGATAACCAAGAGAATTGGGCTTTTTTTGCCTTCTACTCGCCACAGCTTGATGTTATTGAAGATTTTTATTCTATGATAAAATCGAGGTTTTGTGCTATACGAAATTTTAAAAATGCAGTAGAAACAGATTTAGAACAAGTTTTTAAAAGGATTTTGGCTTTTTGTGCAATCGATACTACACTATTCTGGTATGATTCTGTAAATGGCAAGCGAAACACGAATTTATCTAATTAAGTGAGATTGTTATTATTTTACACATATTTCTATTAGTGGCTCGTTTTGTATGTAATTTTCAAATTTTCTATAATTTTTTAAAAAAAATAAACCATAAAAATACAAAAGTTAGACTATAAAAATGCAAACCCTGTAAAATGTTTTTTTTTTGTAATGTTTTTATTTTTTTTAGTATATATCTAATTGTTGTACTAATCAGACCGAATAACGCCGCTCCCATTCACGTATAATCCAAACCTACCTAGGTCCGAAATGGAAAGAGGATACATAAACTTGAAGATAGTGGTAAAAATATGGGTTTATTTAGCTTTAATGATATAAAAATTCAAAAATTTTTTTAGAGCGCCTCACGATATTAAAAAATCTAGTGAACTCCCTACTTGCTATAACGGTTATCTTGGAATTAGGTATGATTCGTAGGGTAGACAATGCCAATATGCTAGTATAATCTCGTAAATATGCTCTTACAACAAGATTAATCAGTAATATACTAGATCTCTGACTTAAGAACAATGAATCATCAAGCATCGGGTACTTTTTGACTGGTTGGTTAAACGTAATAATTAGACTAAAATGAAGCGACTTATTTTTTTTTGTGATATATAAAATTTGACAAAAAATCTACAGATCATATCGTAAAACCAAATAAAGATTATGTATTCATTATATAATGAGAATGGTATCATGTTGAGTTCTTACTATACGAAAAGACACAACGAGATAACACAAAATAACCATCTATTACTATGTATTATATAACACTACAAAAGACAAAAAATAGACGTGGATACTAAGTACAGAAAAAAAATGAAATACTCAGCAAAAATTAAAGTAGGTATATATACGCATACTATAAAAAAAAGTTGATAATCTTGATAATATTATGTTTGATAGGAAGATCAACCCTTATTAGTAGCAATTGGTACACTCGATTAGGATCAACATACCTGTAGATGCTGAAAGCTAAAAAAAGATAAAATTTTGTAATTTAACTAAAACTAATTGATAATTTTGGATAAAAATATTTTAATTTGATTATGGGAAGAAGATGCAAACGAATGCTACCGTTAATATATTGTTCTATATGTAAATCCTCTATGCATACATCAAATCTATTGTGCAGAAAAGATATTTAGAGCCTAGATGGTCAAGTAGAAGACAAAGATGCAATCAGAACGACGCCAGAAGAAGAATTATATGTACCTGTAACTACACAGCTAGAAAGGAATGTCTTAAAAACAAGCCTCATAAGCATCCCTTTTGATTTAAGAAGCCAGAGCATCATTATAACGCAGTAAATAAAAAATATAAGGTTAAATTTTAAACAACCAGGAATTATGTGTTTAATGGTATCTAAAACGTACAAATTAATTAAGTAAAATAAATTAATCAAAAGAAAAACACAAATAACCCAGATATAAATCACTAGCAAAAACATTAAAATACTTTTAGATAATTTATAAAAATCTTAGTTAAAATTATTTTTTATTATTCTCTTTAAATATTAGGTATAGTTTTTTCAGTGACTATTGTTTCTGCGGTACAAATGTCATCACCAAAATCAAAGTCACTATTATCGAATTTCTCGTTTTTTGCTCTCATTTGCCAATATTGCTTGTCTTCAAATGCTCTGCCTGATGGAATTCTATTAATGATTTCATTTCGCTTTTCTTCTGCGGCCAATACAATATCCCTAAATTTTTTTATTGCGCCCGGCCTCTTGTGTGCATCAGCCCATCTCATTCTCTTACAAAGTTCTGATATGAAAGACTGCGAACAATTTTTATTTGATAATATTTCCGCTATCTCTCTTAAATAATCTTCTCGATTCTCTTCCTGAGTCCAATCTCGACTTATACTCTTTAACATTTCATAAGCTTCATCACAATTCGGCAAAGAAAATTCAATTTTTTCTCCGAATCTTCTTAAAAATGCGTCATCTATCACACTCATATAATTAGATGCACCTACGAAGAAGACATTCTTCATTATGCTTTCTTTTATACCACTCAATAAATTTAAAAATTCTGTTTTTGATTTGCTACTATTGTCTTGATGACTTATCTCTCTATCGGAAAAGAAAGCGTCAATTTCATCAACAAAAATGAATGTGGCTTTCCATTGCTCATTATCTCTGGCTTCTTCAAATAATTTACTAATTTTTCTTTCTGTTTCCCCTTTATATTTATCTTCCAACATACTTGGAGTTATGAAATATGCTCGGACGTATTCTTTCTCTTTAATACCATCTTCATCAAGACTTTTAACTTTAGCATTCGTTTTTTTGGAGGCTATAATTTTATTACCATTTGCCGTTTCTATTTTACCCTTTTCTCCTTTATCCTTTCTATTTTTCTCCTCTTCGTTTTTCTTTATCTTTTCGTTTAACAAGTATATTAATTTTTTTATAAAAAACGTTTTTCCTGTTCCTGGAGGTCCCCATAACAAAAAATTTCTAAAATTTGACTCAATTTTTTTTGTAACTTCTGCTTCAGATTTAGTTTCGGTCAATTCTATAATTTCAATCATTTTTTTAATGGTTTTTTCGAATATTTCATCTTTTCCATGATATTCTATATGAGCGAAATCTTTAGCAGTGTAAAATGTGAACTCGGTAGTTTTTTGTTCATTGACCCCTAAGCTGTGCAAGATTATTGGGATTATGAATAATACCATAAGAGCTAAAAAAATATTTAAAATTGTCGAAATTATTTTTAGTATTAGTTTTATTTGTTCTGCGGTTGATTTTTTTCGATTATCATTTAGATAAAATATTTTTTGTGTATCATTTTGATCATAATTTTGTACACTCATTGTGATACCCCCAAAATCTAAAATTTTTTTAAAGAATCTTCCCCTGAATTTTAAATATAGGGTCATTTTGTGAAAAAAAGATCAATTAAAATGAATAAAAAACACCTGCCAAAATGATCGCGTAGAAAAAAAAATAAAATTCTCCTTTTATTTTTTTTTTAAAAAAACATTTTAGATTGCAAAAGAAATAAGAAACAAAATAATCAATTTTTATATAAAAAAACAAATTGACTTAGATGTAAAAACTTTTTTCACAATTTTTAACCATATCAAAATCAGATTTTTGGTTTGGTTTTCTGCTCTTATTTGTAGAATGTCTTTCGTCATATTTGTCATTTTCGACAAAATTCTTATTAGACTTTAAAAAATAGGAGTCACTCTAGTCCAAATGAATTCCTTCTTTTTTGAAGTTTTGATTCTTATTGGACCAACAAGAATGTAAATATTTTTTTATTTCTCAAAACAAACATCAAAATATTAATTATATATATCTGTTAAAGACAATTGTAAGTTAAGGGTTAAATTTATTAAATCTATATTCTCAACATCCCCGCGCTAAATTCAGAATTGGGCGATGAAATTATCTTTACTACTTCCTACGCCTACTACAGGGCTCTCAAAATAAAAGTGCATTTTTATGTTAACTGACCATGGGCTGCGCTTTACTCTACCGCGTCTTACAATCCCTTCTAGTATTGGTCTTCGAGGTACTTTTTTCTCTGTTTTAACACATGTAGTCTATGGGCATGTGATAATCTTTACACATGTCTTCCCAACAATGAAATCGAATTTTTTCCGTCTATCTCATTCTTCGACTATAACACAGTTTCTTTTTGATTTTCTTATATTTTTAAATCTCTCTGGATTTTTGAACACTATTGGTTCAACTATCTTGCCACGATAGCTTTAATGTAAATAGTGGGATTACCACTGCACTCAATCTCGACAACTCTTATGCCGGATCTTATTAAAGCCAATACTGTTTCTCCATAGCTCTTTATAGCTACTTTACGTCTTCACTTATCCGGGTCCCTCGACTGATGCAAGCCATCACCTTCTCTTCTGTTAGACAACCAACCATCCCAATTCTAACCTAGACTGCATTTTTTTTACGTCTCATGCTTCGACGGAACTTACGACCTCTTCTTTTGTTTTTGTTTGGGTTCAATAATTTTATTCTCCACCATGTTAAAGACAATTGTAAGTTAAGGGTTAAATTTATTAAATCTATATTCTCAACAATATCGATTTGGATATATTAAATTAAAAAACAAATTTATGTGTCATACCTCTTTTCTCTCCAATCTGGATCCTTTTAAGCTATTACATTTTATTGGACTGTTCTTTAATATAATGACAATTTACATCTATTTATGCGGAAATCATTTCATTATATAATAGATACTTTTTGAAGATTTTAATAGTGTCGTATGGAATATATAGAAGTAGATACTAGCCAATCAAGACAATGAGTGAAGATTCTATAGAAAAGCATAGAAAATAAGAAAAATCATAATTTTAATAGATTTTTATGTAATAAAATTCAATTTTAAGCTTAAATAAGTTAAACGTCGATATCAAAAATCGTAACATACATTTGGTCGTAATTTACTTTTTTTATTACGATATGAGAGAAAATAAGTTGCATAAAATTCTATACGTGGTTTACATAGTTACCGAAAATCTATAGCTCAGATCGATAGTGCATCTCGTGAAAAACATCACTTAAACAATAAAAACTTGTCTAATTTACAGTTCCGAATTTTTATTTTGATTAATTTTTTGCTATCTTTCAATTTTTTCGATTCCTTAAAATGAATAATTGTCCCACTGCGAAGTATGGTTTTACAGCGCCGTGTTGTTCTCGGGGTTCAATAAAGCTATAGTCAATATATCCGACGGCGTCATGGATTCAGTGGGCATATTGAGGTACTTTAATGTCGTCACCGATCCTGCACTTTGACGTGTTAGTTTTAAGAAAATTCATCTATGCAAAATCATCTATCTATACTATTTTTAATGCCTTTTGTTGTATTTTACTATTTTTAGTATTTTTTTAATGGTCAAACATTTTTTTACTTTGGCCGGAGTTATTAAATATGAAATTCATAAATGTAATGTGTTACCAGAAGGAGAGCTGGTTATTGAAGAAGGCTTTTTATTAGAAGAAGAACTATATTTATTTGGCATATTTAGTCTATTTAAGATTTCTTAAATAGTTTTAGTTTCGGATCTGAAACCTAGATGGTTTCAGATCATTATCAACTGTTTCATCTTTCAGTTTTAGTCTGATTATTGGCGTGTGCAACACAGCCGGTAACAGTATGATTTATAATTGCGCATACTATATATAAAAAGTAATTCTTTTATTTTTTATGTCTTAAATTCTATCTAAATGTAATTTATACTTTTTTAAATATTTTTATAACCAGACACATAAAAATACAAAAACATTAAACCATCTATAATTAAAATACTCAAAAAATTTTAAAACCATACTTCTGATGTTTTTTTATTCTCATTGAGTTTCATTAATGCCAATAAAACAATTTTTATATTTTATATTAGTTAATGTTGTTTTTAAAAATCAGATCTTTAAAAATTGAAACCCCTCTCGGCCGCCCAAAATATTATTAAAAATGCTGTTTGTAAATAATAGTTTGCTTTTAGAAAAGGAGAAAGCCGCAGCTAAAAGTTTATGTTGTATATAATAATCTCAAAACAAAAAAAATTAGACTAAAAATTTTATTCGTCTACTGCGGCTTTTCTTCGTCCTCAAAAAACCAGAGGTTTTTATAACCTCTCACCGTCTTACGATTTCCCAACTCTTTATGCACACCGTCGTAAACTCTTTGTGTATGATTTATTACCCCTTCTAATTTTGTATTAATTTCTTCAATGTGTGAGTTAATTATCTTTACCTTTTCTTTTTGCTCTCGGGTTAAGTATAATCTACTAGAAAAAACGCATTCATAACGGTTAAACAGTTCACGTTTGGTTAAAATCTTTCCATGTTTATACACAATATTTTTTTTAAGCCATAATCTAAAATCATCTTCGACAATTTTAACTGTTTCCAGCGCCAGCACGCACGCTTCGGGTGGATCTATAGTAAGATTTTTAAAATCTCGTAGTGAATGTATCAATAGAGCAAATAAAGAAGTTTTTAATGTTATATCTGTTTCTATCGCATGGCCCAGATCTCTATCCATCTTTTTTTCATGTTTGTTCTTTGGTTTATCTACAAATTTAGATTGGAAAGGTAAGATTTTCACTCTTCTCCACAAAGCATCATCAACTGTTGAAAATGAGGGTATATCATTCATTGTTACTACGAATTTGGTTCTCAGTTTAAATCTAGATATTTTGTTTGAAAACAAATTTCTTGAAGAAATTTCATCAGAATTACACAACCTTTTAATAAAATTAGTTTTCATTTTACCAGCTTCCGGCTCCGACAAAAACGCCACCTTCACTTTTTCTAATGCTTTAATTTCTGGGTTCGCTGTGCCGGCATTGTTGACTTCAACAGAGAAAAAATGAGATGGAAAGTTGCCGAAAATTCGCCAAAAACTATAGACAGAAGACGCATTAGTATGCTCTTCCCATTACTTCCTACTCCTTTAAAAAATAGAAGTGTGTCGTTTGGATTACGGCTATCCATCCAGCTTGAAAACTGATACAAAGCATAATTAAGGACAGCGGTGTCCGGGAATATCGATTTAAGCAATTTAAATGCAGGCGTCACATCAGTTTTCTCATTAAAATCAAAGGCAAAACTTTTGCTAAAGTAATCGGTATCTGTGTAAGGCCTTATTTTATGAGTATTAAGACAATAAACTTTTGATTTCAGCGGAATAATGCTGTAATCATTGTCTAAGAGATCTACAAAATCTCTATCATTTATCGTAGCACGTAACAACAGTAATGTTCTATGCAAAATACTTGATCTGTCCATGTTCACTAAAAATCTGCTCCCAGCAACTTTCAACCTCTTAGGGAGGTCACTTTCCATCTTTAAAAAGTCACAAAATGGCTTGCAGAAATCACGTAAACATACGGCTAAAGTTGAATATAAATCCTTTTCGCTCGATATTATCCATAAATTGCCGGTCTTTGCATATAGTACCGAATTAGACCATTTAAACATTTTGCCGTATTTTGAGTTTACGAAAATTTTTTCCACTGAATCTGCAATGGGATATTCCACAAGTTCTTGGAATAAACGAAAACTTTTACTATCAAATCTATATTTTAGATTGTTGATATCAAACAACCATTCAAGAGAAGCATATTCTCCAACTGTTTCTTTTTCTCCGTCTATACAATGCTTTACCGAATCATTGTAAAGGTTCTGATTTTGGTCATAAGGATTAACATTCACATTAATATAATCTTTTACCTGATTTGTTTTCTGATATTTATCGCCTTTTATGGGAGCCAAAAAATTTTGTTCTCTCTCTTGTTTCATATTAATTAAAATGGGTAAAAATTTTATTTTTAATTTATACTAAATACTAGCGTATGTTTCGCATTTTTAAAAGTTATTTGCTTTGTTTTTTTTCTGAATTTATAAACATACTGGTTTTTTTAAAGGTTTCTTTATTTGTATTTTAAACCTGATATATTAAAAATATTTTAAAATGATCTGATCTAACAATTTGATTAATTAACATATTCTATACTTTAAATAGATTTTTTAAATTATGCTTTTAGAATATTGGCGAACATAAGCTATTTTTTACTCTAAATAAAAAACATTGCATTGGCCTCGATCACGAGGCGTAAAATATCAATATTTCGTATATTGACAAAACTAACGCACAATCTTTGAGTCTACAGTTACCGTCTAAAAATGTGATAAGAATTTACTGTTCAGATGTGGAAAGTATTCTAAGACACTAATTTATTTCCAACTAATGAGCATCATGACTTTTATTAGAAATAAATTATAAAAAAAGAAAATTTAAAAATCAAAGTTTGGGCATGGTAGATAAAACTTTTAAACGTTGTTCAATACAAAATATCGAAACACGTTAACACTTAAGAATTTTTTCGCATCACAAAATTTGAATGGATGAAGCATGGTTTTATTTATTCAATAAAAGCGTTTATAAATACATATAATTTGAAGGATTCAAAACAACTTATAGTTCTTGTCGTAGCCGATCAAATGCTGACCAATCATATTCTTACAAATGGACAGATTTGATTGGCTACAAAAAGTATTTAAAAACATTTCCGAAAGAGGGGATGGAAAATCCAAATAAAACATTTGACATGGCGACAACGACAAACAATGTCGGATGCTTCACAGGAGAAGCAGGTGAGGATGTAAATGTCTGGCTGAGAGACATAATGTTGGTAGGGGAAGTTTCGAAATGGACCAATGATCAATTCAAAACGGCATTGGTGAGCAAGCTCAGGGGGAAAGCATTATCATGGGCTTCCCAGACATTAGGCGGGAAAATGGAGACAGTCAGCTTAGAGGAAATACTTCATTTAATAAAGAAAAGATTTGGATCGTATAAGAACAACGATATAACACTAAGCAGGTTCCTCTCAATAATGGTCCCGGAAACGAGAGAAGATTACTCGCAGATGCTACAGGAAGCTACTGTAATATATGAGAGATCTCTTATAAATTTGGACGCTTTGTGCCAAATGGTAATTAATAAATCACCAATGGAGATAAAAGCTCTGTTATACCAGACCGCAACTACAGTCCAGACGTGGCAAGGATTTATACAAAAGGCGGAGGAGATATCGTGGATTCCATATCCCGATAAGATGTTAGCTAGGACTAAGCTACACGGCAACGCGGGCAGAGGGCCCCACACTAATTTTTACAAAGAAAAAGGATTTAAAAGAAACATAACCCATGAAAAACTACCGCGGCATACTAATAAACGGTGCACACTCCACGGGGAATGTAACCATTCCACAAGAGACTGCAAAGCACTTACCATAATACTCAATAGAGAAAGAAACAACTTGAAGAGAAAAAATATAAATGCCGTTGAAGAATACGAAAGTGACGAGAAAGATCATGACAATAAAGAAATTGAATTCTATTTACATCATATACAAAATAGTTTTAACCCATTTTTTGTGGAAAGCCGTCTCTTTAATAAAAATACGAAAGTACTACTAGACACTGGGGCCGATGTTTCGGTCATAAATTACAATGATATTCCACAAGAAGAACGTAATAAGATTATTAGATATAATGGCGTAGTAAAAGGTATAGGAAATGAAATATTAAAAATAGAAGGCTATTTAAAAGACTGTATAATCGAAATCAATGGAAAAGGTGTGATCTTCTCACCCTTAATAATCAAAGACATAAAATATGTTATAATAGGAGCAAATGTAATATGCGACAATAAAAAACTGATTTTAGATATTCTAAATGCACCAAAATATAGAATCAACCAAATGTCGAATTCCGCATGTGATTTAGAAGAGAACAAAATTTTGAAAGAGTACGAGGACGTCTTCAAAACAGAAATAAGCGACTATAACCTCTGCACTGCAGGTAGTCATCGTATACAGACGAACAGTACGAAGATAATTTGCCAAAGGAACGGAAGAATACCAGTATCACAAGAAGAAGCCGTAAATGAAGAAATCAACAAACTCCTAGAACTTGGAATTTTAAGGGAAAGCAGAAGTCCCTGGTGTAGCAGAATACTGATGGTACCGAAGCCTGACAAAACATGGAGAATGTGCGTAGACTATAGAGGTCTGAATAGCATAACAGTAAAGGACGCATACATGACACCTAGAATCGACGAGATTTTTGACAGTCTATCAACTGCAACTATTTTTACAATACTGGACGCGACTAGTGGATTCCATCAAATTCCTTTACAAGAAGAAGACAAGGAAAAGACAGCATTTTCGTATAGGGGGAAATTATACGAATTTAATCGTATGCCGTTCGGACTATGTAACGCCCCAGCAACATTTCAAAGGGCAATGGACAATATATTCAGGAAAGAAAACCATAATTTTGTGATCCCATACTTAGACGATATTATAATATATTCAAGGAACAAGGAAGAACATAAGAAACATGTGAGAATAGTATTGGGAAAAATAAGAGCGGCAAATCTATCGCTTAATAAGAAAAAGTGTAAATTCTTTAGATCGGAAATAAAGATCTTGGGGAACGTCATTGGAAACGGAATCATAAAGGTAGACGAAACGCGCATTAAGGATATACAAGCGTACCCAATTCCTACCACCATAAAGGAATTAAGGAGTTTTCTAGGAATGGCCAACTATTGCAGGGATTTTGTGACAAAGATGGCAGAAATTACGGGACCCTTGTATGATGTACTTAAGGGCGAAAAACAGACATCTGGTAAAAAAATTAAACTTACTGACAAACAGCTGGATACGTTTAAAACCGTTAAAAAAGTACTAAGCCAAAATACAATACGTACACAGCCGAATTTTAAAGCTCCATTCATTCTGGTTACTGACGCATCTGAAACGGGAATAGGAGCAGTGCTGCTGCAAAAGAACAAAACTGGAGCTGAAAAAATGATAGCCGCCTTTAGCAAAAGACTAGATAATTGTCAGAAGAATTATTCAGTTACCGATAAAGAACTTCTTGGCTTGGTTAAAGGAATAGAACATTTTAGACATTACCTTTTGGGAAGCAAATTTACGCTCAGAACAGACCACAAAGCCTTAATCTATCTATGGACAGTGAAGGATCCAACTAGTAGGATTCTCAGATGGGCACTCAAATTGGCGGAATACGACTTCGAATTGGAGTATATAAAAGGAGAGCATAACATTGCTGATGGCTTTAGTAGATTTCACCAAGAGTGTGAAACATGTAACATTGATTTACATCAGTTATCGAATAATAACATCAACGACATACTAGAGGAGTACCATAAAATATCAGGGCATGGGACATCAAATACCATGAAATTTATGATTTCACAGGCACATAAGTGGAAAACAATGCACCAAGACATTTCGAAATTCGTAAGCAATTGCAAAACATGTCTTCGTTCGGGATATCAACGCGTGAAGACAAAGAACAAAGTAATACTTTCAGAAAGACCCAATCAGCTGTGGGAATTTGATCTGCTTGGAAAACTTTCGGATAACAGCGGAAGCGGATACATATTTGTAGCGATCGATCACTACTCTAAATGGATAGAAACCAAGATCTTACGAAGCAAAAAGAGCTGTGAAATATATAAGGCGATCGAAGAATTAATCATTAGTAAGCATGGGATACCCGAAAGAATCTTGACAGACAACGGCTTAGAGTTTGACAACAGCGTGGTACAAGCATTAGGTTCAAAGTATAATATATCATGGGACTTTTGTTCGCCATACCATCACCAGACTACAGGCGCGGTTGAGAGGGTCATACAAACATTGACGAACAAAATTAGAAAATTAGCAAACTATGGCGAAATTGGCTGGAGGAAAGTTGTCAAAGAAGCTACATTGGCAGTAAATCTATCGTTTAACCGATCAATAGGAACATCGCCGTACATTCTAAAATACGGTCAGCAAATAACAACAGCCATAGATGAGAGAATAGGAGTTACCCCTAAGACCTATACGAAGCAAGAACTTTTACGGAAGAGGGACTTAAACTTTAAAAAATACAGCAAATACATCGTTAAAGGGAAAAAAGATATAAAGCAAAAGTTTAAAATAGGAGAAGATGTTTTAGTTTACAGAGATTACCCAGGAAGTGGAAAGTTAGAAGCTAAATGGTCACCTGGTTATATTATTGTCAAAATTTTAAGTGAAGACGCATTTCTGGTAAAAAGGAAAAATTCAGCAGGCGTATTGAGAGTTAACATAAGTCATATTAAGAAGGACACGTCGAAGACTGATTGAGGGGGTGTCGTAGCCGATCAAATGCTGACCAATCATATTCTTACAAATGGACAGATTTGATTGGCTACAAAAAGTATTTAAAAACATTTCCGAAAGAGGGGATGGAAAATCCAAATAAAACATTTGACAGTTCTATAATCTATTTTATAAACATTTGGGGTCGATTCATTACAATATATTATCTATATTTGTACCTTATAATGGCAATCTAAATTTTAAGAAATGGGGTTAAGGCCAAAACCATGGTTATGACACCATTTTATACTCACTTTTAATAAAAAATTTATGATTTTTTAGCAAATAGTATATGCCAATTTTTATTATCAAAAGGTTTCATTATGTTCATAGTTATGGTTTTTATGATTATAAGCAAATAAACAAGATTAGTTAGTGAACACAAAAATAGAAAAACGACAACAAGACATGGCCTAAATATATTTTACCAAAGTAGATAAAATATATTGATTTTACTATAATTGATTTGAGGAATTATATTTTTTATGTAATTTAAAGATAATTTATGTATCTAGTAAATCATCCAGTAACAGAATCAATTTTATTTCCTATGAAGAAATGTCTATTACCTAACACCATCCGACGCAAAGTCCTGGGTCTGGGATGAGGCGCCCCTGGTAGTGGTTGATGGGAGTCTTTTTATGGGCATAGCTGGTCCAATCACTGGGGCATCAAAAGGTTATATTTGGTAAAGATTTTGTTAGAACAACTCAAAAAATGAAGATCGCTGTAATTATTAATTTGGGTTAGTGCTATTGTATGCCTTGAACCATAAGAAAATTAAGAAAACAATGTAGAATTGCAATTTGAGGCCCTAGATTAGCATATTTTTGGCGTGTCGTCGATACATAAAGTATTGCTGCGTAAAACCTAGTCGTCCTAAATTCTGGTGCACTCTGAAGGATCCCAGTGCCATTAAAATACTAAACAATGTAGAGTAATGAAAGATCTCATGTCCCTTTCTTGAAGAATTCGGCGCCACGGCAACCGAAACCGTGTAACCTAGTAATCAACGTAGTTCATAATGTCGCGCGCTGCCGATGTTGTGGTGTTTTAAATCGCCTTTTGATTCGGATGATAGTGAAAAACTTTGTACTGGTGCAAGATGTTTTTAGTCAGTTAATTGTGACGATTTTCTAATAGTAGTTGTTTTCGGGCCACTCGAGACGCGATTCTAAGTATGGATAGAAAACTATTCTTCTGATGCTAAAGTTCAATGAATACGTCCGAACTTCTGCAAAGGCAAGTTATACGGATGAAGAATTAGTGAGTAAGAATTTGCACCTAACAGTTGGATTTTGACCAGGTAAGATCTCCTGGTTCCTATCTTTTACCTAAAAGAAAATTAATAAAATTAGGTCTTAGGTTGCAACCACTTTATGTGCACAAGCAATCGGAACAAACCCCTATAAAAATATTTTTTTTGATTTTTGTAACATAAAATAAAACCTCAAGTATTAAAGATTCTTTCTATAAGATCTGCGTCAAACATATTTAAATAATATTGCGTAACATTCCTTAAATTCATCATCATCCCATTAATAATTGTTTTTATCCGCAAAAACAAAATTATGTAAAACAATTAACATTATTGATACAGTAATTACAAGTTTTAATAACCTGGGGCCTATTGAGATGCATATAAATATAAATATGACTTTCCGGAAACTTATTTGACTTATCTTTCTAACACGAACCAAAATTTTTTCTCATGTGGTGACTTGATTAAATTGAACTAATCTTCACCCGCCATACACCAAAAAGACCGATAAAACCCCCAAATATAAACATAATATGGACAAGAGTTTTTTCGTCAAGTAAAGATCAACTATGTCGATAAGACATGGGCTTGATAGTAAACAATTGAGTTTTTTTTGGTAATTAAATAGGAAAAAGTCTACAAGAAAACCATCGGGAACCACGAGTAGCGAATTCCGAGAAAGTAAAATAACGAATATAAAGGTATTGTGTAAAAGTGAACTAAGTTTATTGTAAAAACCACCTTGTTCATTGTTTTTTTTCGCATGGCTTGCCTTACGTTTACAGATTCCTCTTCGTAATAATTATACATAGAGGTGTGTGCGAGAATTTATTTTTGTATATTTTAACTTATTATACTTCAATAACAATTCATTGGAAAATGCCTTCGGGCGTTTATCGCATTGTATGTCCTTGATTTACTATTTAAGGTACATATTCTAGCTAATGTAGTAATTTTTAACCTTTGCGGGCAATAAAACAACAAGATTTGCTCATCAATAGTATCAAAGATAATGTTATAAAGCAACAAGTGCTTCATATATTATGAATTAATGGTAGTTTTATAATAAAGCATAATTTTTAATTCTAGTATTCGTCAATCCACATCTTTTTTCGGTGGAGTATTTGGCCTCTAGCTCACAGGCAATTATATACTTTGATGTATTATAAATCACTATTTTTAGATCAGATTTCTAAGAAATTTGATAAAAGTTTTTAAACAGCTAATTTATTGTTAATAAGCATAGTGTCTTTATTTCAATAGTTGCTAATATTCATTTGACTTTTTCTGCAAACTTCCTTTTATATTTATATTTCATTTGTGAATATTGTTTGCAAGAATAACGGCAATTGCCGCTCTAGCTTGTAAGTATAATTCTAAAATATTCTTTTGTACGTTTAGTGACGTCTTCCACGCCATCGACGAAGACTTTAAATAGTTACTTTTAGCCAATAACAACACAAGTACCTTGGAATGTACCACATTAAATCATCTAAAAGTGCTGTCTTTTGCTAAATCTCTTCGAAAATTCTTAGTCTTTGAATGACCACAAGATAATCGCTGTGATACACTTTTAAAAAAATATTTTTGACAAAATAGCTTCAATATTCGGAATTAATAACCCGAATATTATTTATATTATATTTAATCAAAATAATATTTTTATAACTCAACAGGATGGTGGTCTTCGCTTAAATATGATATATACCCACCTTTTGCTTCCGTGGTAAATCAATATTCAAAAAATGGAAAGAGGCTTGCCATAAGGCATATATTCAAAATTTGCAATTTGGTTTATTTTCGGTTAAATTGCGATGTTGCCCCCACCCCTAAAAAAATAAAAAAAAGGGGGAAAAATAAAAAAAAGACAAAACTAAAATTTATTCAATTAATTCAAAATCAAATTCCGGGGCTAACTCGTAAAATAAAACCCATATATTTTGAACTTCAAAAAAGCATAACATTCTTTCAAGTAGTGATTCTCTATAAATTAACTTAAAACGAGTTAAAAAAGTCTTCGAATTAGATTCATTAAAGAACCGTGGCTTGTTCCTTCTTTGCGCAATTCCCTTTTAATTACACACCACATTCCCTCAATTGTTTGGGGTGTGGGCGCCTGTTGTTGGATTTACAAAATTTTGGCTACGATTTACAGTTAAATGTAAATAGTTATTATCCGGACATAGTTCCGAAAACCCTTCATAACCCCGCCAACAATCAGTAATAATTGTAGATCCAGGTGCGATTTTTCGTTTTATTAAATCGACAAGAGTAGTTCTTAATCGATTTTCAACAATTTCGAAAAAAAAAGAATTGCCGTCTCCTCTTACAACACCACCAACAGCCCAAACTTGGTATTGAAGGATTCTACCGTTATGGTTTTTACTTTTAACAAGCAATGTCTCGTCTATTTTAACTACGCAATTTAAACTCCTATGGTTTTGTTTTGAAGGTAGTGAAATAGGAAAAGAATACAGCGTTATTTAAACGCGTAAACCAGCGAGATATGGTACTACTATCTATATCCAATTCGATAGTAGATGAAATATTGCTTACACCTTTAACCATTCACACAGCAAAATTAAAAGATCTTCGATATCTAATCTAGAACTTTTAAAAATGCTTTCTTTGTAAATGTTACCTTTGTTTGAGCATTTTCTTCCATTTCGTCGTAAGTAACAACGATATTTGTCCAAATTATTTCTAATTTTGGTCATGAGTGTCATGCACTTATTGCACATTGGTACCTTTAATATATTTTTTTCAAGAAGAAAAAAAAATAATTCCTCTTTTTTATATATTAATTTTCTAAAATTCTTTATGTTCATTTTAGGGGTATAATTTTATTCCTTTTTTTCTTTTTCCCCTTTTTTTTTATTTTCCCCCTTTTTTTTATTTTTTTAGGGGGGAACAACATCGCAATTTAACCTTATTTTCTTTATAATAGCTTTATGTAGCGTAAACTTATGTAATAAAATGTTGAAAGAATACGTCAACACGTAGTATACATCGATTGAGCTTTTCTGCCTTATTAATTGTTTAAGCAACCTTGTTATGTTGTCGTATATAAAAAATTTCAAAAAGATATCTACCATGAAAGTGGAGATAGCGATTTTAGTTAACTGATAATATACTAGTATTGAGTTGTTTTTATGAGATATATCTGTTTTTAAAACTAGGTGAATTCGTCGTAATTGTAAACTCTGAAGATGCTTAGTAGTTGACTGGAAAAGGCGTATATAAGTGTTTATGTAATTAAAAATTTTAACTGCGAAGAAAATGTCTCGGCAGTAATGTCAAGCATATCTAGCCAAATTAAATGTCTTGATATGAGCACTTCGTCGTGAAAGTTTTTTATTAAATTTTCATTTTTCACAAATTTTTTTTTGTCTTAAAAATATAGAGGTCGACTCGGCTTAATTAAATTTCCACTATTTTTTTCCAACTATCAACAAGAAAATTGGTTGTTTTAACTAATTTACCAATATAGCTATGAATAAAAAATTTGATTATAAATAAATTTAATTGATCACATTTCCATTCATATCCTGATCTGTACTTCTTAAAATTTTTATACATTGTATTAGATTGATTTTAATATCATGTTTATTTATAAAAAAGCATACGCCAGTCAACTATATAATAAACACATAGAAGTAGGCATTAGAGAGGCAAGACGTGAGATACGGATGATCATAAAATCGACAATATAGCTATAATAAGTAATCACAATATAAACGAGCTCTTACAATTACTTCGATTTTGGGCTTTATAAAAATAAATTTAGCCTTGCAAGAAAATAATATGCGTTTTTTGATTATATAATAAAAGTAAAGCAAATTCAAGAAGGTCTGAATAAATATGTTCATATAAAAAGATTTTTCGAGTGCAGGAGATGCTTCATTAATAAAGATATGTACTAAAGAAGAGGCTTATGTAGAATGGACGTTATTAAACATTACCAGGTAGTTAAAAGCTCGAATTTTAGACCCAATAATTAAAATAAATGTGTATATATATATATATATATATATTTTCTAGCAAATATAATCGTATAAAATGCTGTTGTTGATTGATTATTAAAAGTACTGTAAAAATATACGTAGACAATACAAGTCATTTAATGTATATGGAATTTATATGTTCAATGTTTTTATTAGAAAAGTTTATAAAGTATCAATGATTGTAGAGATCCGCCCAGTATTCCTCCTGCAAATTGAGCTAATAGATAAATATACCAATTATCCCATATTCCTGATAATATCATAGGACTTAAAACAATCCCAGGATTAAAAGCTCCACCAGAACTACCAAGGCCAATTAAAGCACAGAATCCTAATGTAAATCCAATGGCCAAGGGGGCTGTAGTCTTCCTCCCTTCTGTTAATTGTTCGTCAGGGTCTAATTGATCCCCTTGTTCATCTTTGGGAGGGCTATAAGGATTTACTCCTACAGCAAAAGCCACATACACTAGAATGGCAGTAAGAAATATTTCGGTAGCGAAAATATTCCCTCTATCAACATCATCTGATACTCTCTTGGGTCTAGCTATATCTAACTTATTTCTATATTTCCCTGGTAAACATGCTACAGAGCAAAGGCCTGCTATAATAAATCCGATTATTTGGAAAATTATAAAACAAATGCCTTTTAGAATTCCCAATTTTCCTAAACAAATAGCAGCAAATGTTATGGCCGGGTTAAAATGTGCTAAACAAATATCGCAGAAAGAATAAATGACGGCCAAGCCACTAAAGGCAACAGTAAGGGCGACTATGACAGGAGCAGCAGCTTGACCAGTTTGTGTAGAGGCGATTATAGAAGTAAAGACAGCAAATCCAAAAATGAAAGATGCGAACATTTCTCCAATATTTGCTTGGAGTTGTTTTATGACCCTTCTTACCATATTGTTTATGCAGTAATTTTCTTTTTATAAATCCATCAGTGAATTTGTTTACTAAGACAAACAAACTGTAAAAAGAAAGATCTAAATTTATTACATGTTATAAAGTAAAACTATAATAAACATACTAATTATATCAAAAATTACTGAATTCCAATCTTATGCATTTAAATTAAAAATAGAAGAATTAATCTTATAGATTATATAAATATATGTATGATCAAATAAAAAAATAAAATTTTGTTTATTGATATGCTAGTCTATATATTTTTAGAAGCTTGTTTACTATTGTGGCTTCAATCAGTTTAATTGTTTCCTTTTTCCGACCCCTTTAAAATGCGTTTTACTTAGTTATTTTTTCTCCTTTTTTGATGTCTTTTTCTTCTGAAATTCCCCCTCTAAAATGAGACCCTTTTTTTCTTTTATAAATCCACTAAGCTTTTATTTACTTCTTTTATTGCAAAATTATCTTGTGAAAACTTCACAATCTTTTTTCTTTTGTACTGTTGGTGTCATTCCTCTATTGATCTACCTACTACTTGTAAAAAGCGCCTTTAATAGAAAATCAGTCACATTCAAAATATTATTTTTCAGTTTGATTCTTCCTCTTCTGGATTTTATATCTCTATATTTTTTATTTAATTGTATGTTAAATTATTCTTCTTATATTGTCATTTCTCTTACAGGTCTACTTTTTATTTTTATTCTAACTAGTACACTTGCATTTGATATCGCTATTAATTTATTAAGTTCACTTGTAGTTCTTTTTACATTTGTAAAGGTCTTAGAATATGAAGTATTTGGAAATATGGATGACTACACATTATACAGTACAATAACAAGTCAAACTAGTGAAAATTACTGGGCGGCTTTCATTATTTGTATTTTTAGGATCGGGTTACAAAGAAACGCTTTCTATAATGAAAATTCCCAAATTGTCAATCAGATGAGCATCTTCTTTTTTATGATTTATACTGCTTTTTATCTTTTTATAGACATGAAAAGTACAATCAGAGAAGGATATTTTGGGAATCAATATAATTATTTGACATTTATAAGCATTTTTTTAAGTATATTGTGGCTATTTTCGCTTGATAAATTATCAGGTAAAATGTGTCATAAATATATTATCACATGTATAGGTATCTTGTGTATTTATTTTATATTTCCGAATTTAGAGCTTTTTGGTGTAAGCAGAATTGAGTCGTCATTGTATTTTATCTATTTGACACTTTTTATCATACTCATTTCATTATATTGTTTTTTACAGGTAAATAAATATTACAATATTGAAATCTTAAGACAGAGAAGAGAGAACAATAATGAAACATCAGAAGGTAGAATATTTACAAATGATGTTTTTTTAGCATTCTAATAAAAATATAAACATAAAAAAATTTAAAATACAATAAAAATTTTATCGTGTTTTTGTAAGCATATAAAAAGTTTATACAGGGAAAACCTCCAATATTTTGTAAATTTAATAGAATCAAATAATTAGATTTCATTTTTTCAGTTGAAAAAATTTATAAATTAATATTGTAAAAATTTTTATTTTTTTATAAATGATTTTTTAATAAGTTAACACATTTATCATGAAATGATAAAACTTCCTCTTCACTTAAAAACTTATTCTTTGGTATTTCAAATCCCAATTTCCCACAGAAATCACAAACAGTCGTCTCAAAATTGAAAAATTTTACACTTTCTTCTAATAAATCATTATGTCTTTTTTTTATTAGAAATTCATTTAGCTCTGTATTTCCCGTATTCACAGAAATAAATCCATGTTTTTCATGTTTAATTAGTTCAATATTCCCTATTGTATATTTTATAAAATCTCCGTCTTTATCTTCTTTGACTTTAACAATTTCATTTTTATTTCTGAAAACATTCTTAAGTTTTATAAAATTTTTATGGATGTTTAGAAGATTATTTTTAAAATGATCAGATGAATTATAAACAGTTTTGAAAGTATTAAGAGATTTTAAGAAGTCTGATATGTGACAATTAAGAATATCTTTTCTATTAAAATTGGCGTCCATGGAAATGAGGATAATACAAAAAACAAATGTAACAGCATCCTTATTGATCTATATTTGAATTTTGTATTTTATATGCTCTGGTAGCTCAGTCGGTTAGAGCGTCGTGCTAATAACGCGAAGGCCCTGGGTTCGAATCCCAGTCGGAGCAATTTTTTGTCTAATGAACATGGATGGTGTAGGTTTTTTATTTTTTAAAACTAAAAACATTTAAACTAATCATATTATGATGACATTTTTGTATAAAACTAGAAGTTTTATTCTAAATTTAAATCAGCCAAAAAAACTATGAAATCTAGGTTAAAAACATTAGTATAGATTTTTTAAATAATTTTTTTTAATATGAATTATATGAAGTGTAACTTGAAAATATTAAATATAAATATCTAAACCATAGTAATTGACTTCTATGGTAGGTCATCATCTTCATGACGCTAAAATAATCCTTAAAGCCTAATATAAACTCTCTTTCACCTAACAAATAATTACAAAAATATTTCTGGAAGATATTTTGACTTTTTAAATACATCGTCTCAATTGGAAATTCCTGACTAAACTTTTTTGCTGCTTCGTAACACGACTTGTGATTTTTATGACCTGAGACGCCACATTGATCAAATGTTATTAAAATATAAAATGGGTTTATAAGGCAATTATAAGTTAATACATTTGTAATAACTTGTATATCCCAATCTTCATTATCAAATAAGTTATACATAGTCAAGTCCCAATTATAATCTAGACAGAGAGATTTTAGTTCGTTTTCTCTTGTATAATCCCATTTAAATAATGTGTCACCTTTTGATAGACACAAGATGTGGATTTTGGATTTGAGGTTTAACAAAGTAGGAGCGAAAAACATTGATTCGTCGTCTGGGTGAGCAATCAATAAACAGTAGTTTTTATTAGCAGGTACATGAGAAAAAAGGAACCTTTTATAGTTTCTAAGAGTAAAAAACACGAAAAAAACAGACAAAAATATTATCATAAACAAAAGAAGGGGAGAAGCATAAAATTCATATATATATATATGTTGTTTTCTTTTTAATATTAAAATTGAATTTGATTTTATGAAATATATATGATAGTTATAATGTAAAAATTAAATTTAGCAAGCAATGATGGCAATGTATATGGAGGCATATGTCTACTACTCTTTACACGGCATTGCTGCATATGACTTAAATATAACGACGAAAACCCAAATTATTTAGTTTGAAATGGCCATTTGAATTGTAAAAAGATAAAGATATATATATATATATATATATATATATATATTAAGATTTATATATTTTTGTATCCCTCTATACAATCAGTATTTGCTTTCATGCCTCCTTACTTTTTGCTTGTAAGTAAGAGGATGGAAGAACCCTTATATAGAAATCTGAAGGACTTGGACCTTGATCGTCATCTGACTGATACTGTAAAATTATTACTAAAAAAAAACAACCCCATAAAATTTGATGACAGCAAGCTCTGTTATATTCATTAGACCTTGGCTAGAAAAACATTTTTTATTTATACCTCAATTCGTGTCAAGTGACCTCACAGCGGAAATATTTGACATAAGGGTCTCTCAATCAAGAAAGATAGAGAGACATTATCTGTATATCGCACACGACTCCTTACACCGCCACATTATCAGCCCGGCATAATAAATCATACAAATTGCGTTTATAAATCTAAATAACAGCTTATGAAAGTATTATAATTCGTGTAACATTATTTATGATAACTGCCCAATATAACAGAATACAAAGAATTAAATTGAGATGTTATATTTTGCTTGTATATTCATATTTGACAACTTAACAATTTATTCTATGAAGTATTATGCAATACATATATATATATGATTTATAAAAAAATATCTAAACAAAAGCATTTTTACTTTCGTTTTTTATATGATAATATATTCTTTAAAAACAAACAATTTCATTTTAATGGAAATATTAAAATTGATTTTTAAAAAATAAACTATATTAGAAAACTCATACAATAATAAATATAAATGGTACCGGAGTTTCCAGGCTATAAGATCCTTATAAAAGAGACCATGGATCTCTTTTATGGGTGTATGTCTTCTATTGATATAAAAATTTGAAATTTTTTTTATTTTTTTTGAAAATTTACCCCCATAAAAAAAATCTTACACTCTAAAATAAAAATTAAAAGGATTACAAAAATTGCGTGAAAATAATGGCAACATAAGTATGACTGCTCTCGAGTTGCAGATTACTGTCAAGTTTTCAGGTTAAGAGATCCACTTATAGAAGAGACCATGGATCTCTTCTACTAGTATAAAAAATCCATTTCAAAAAGTCGTAAAATTCGACTTTGGGGTGGATCTCTTACCCGTAAACCCCCGTGATAATAATAAGGAACTTATCTGAAGACTTGCTTTTTAATTTTTGACCAAATTCACCGATATTATTTCTTTTTTTACTACCGTATTTTTTATCTTAATCGATTATTTGACGCACTCTCTACTACTTATAAAGGCCACTACAAAAAGAACTCAATTTAAGTATTTTTGTTTTTAATTTTGTTAACATCCTTTTTACGACCACCTTATCTACAATAAAGAAAATATTGATAGAATTATGAATAAATTTTTTTTTAATTCTGTAGGGAATTTCTATCATTTGATCCATCTTTGGCAGGCATTGTATTTGAAATTGTTTCATTCTTATCAGTAAAATCGTTATCATATTTCCTCATACACGTTTGTATCTGGGGCTTTCGTCCCATAACTTGAAAGAAAACTTATTTGTAGCGGGGGGGGGGGGTTCTTGCAAGTAAGAGGCAGGGAGAACCCTTACATAGGGACCAGGGGGATTTGGGTGTGATCCTCATCCAACTGGTACTGTGGAATTTTACTCACTAAAACTCCCTTCATACAACTTGCCGGCGCGCAACCTCCGCCGTATCCATTGGACTTTGGCTCCAGGAGAACACTTTCCATTTATACCTCAAATCGCGCCCAGAGAGACCTCACAGCGGATATACTTAATGGCATGGTTATCTATAACCCCGAGGAGAGACATAATCGTACTGATTCAAAGGTCCCTACAATCATCTGTATTTCACACACGGCTCCTTACACGACCACATCCCCAGCCCGGCGTTTTTTTTTTATTGGGCTGCGTTGACCACCAGTCTCCCACTAGTTTCGGCCACCGTGTTACAGAATCATGTAGTATAGGGTCCACGAGACCTTCTATTGCCCTACTTCGTCTAGTCTCTTAGTTCGCTCTAGGATCCCATCTAGAGTGCACCAGCCATGGGCGCCAACTAGGCTGTACCCATTAGATACCTTTATGTATCATTAAGTCACCAAAGGGCGATACTGCTTTTTGGCTTTGAGGTGCGTTTCTACACTAGATGCTAATCCCCTTGTGGCTGGGCACACACAAGTTTCATTGAATCTACTTAATGATTATCGTGAACATTTTCATCATCTGAGTTGTTCCGACTGCATCATAGAAAGTATAAACAATTTTGGTGCCCCCGGGAATCGAACCTAGCCATTGCTCAATAGAAGCATTGCATTCTGCCACTGTGCTAAGGGCACCTTTTGTAGCGGGGGTATGGCGGTGTTATAATCATATACAACTTTATTAATAACTACTAACCATTTGTTATTATTATAATGCTTTTTTTAAGATTTTTCTGTGTGTAACGAGTAAGGGGTATTAGATCTCTCGACTTGTCCTGACACTGAGGATGGCGGGGTCTGCCATGAATAAACAAATATTATTTAGAAAAGAAAATTTAACTAATAATTTTTTTTTTTACTGTCTACCGATGTCACATTTAACTATAGCTAAAACTTAACGTTTGAGATTTATATTCTTACTTTGATGCGACTTCAACGGTGTTTATTCACGAAGCAGAGATAAAAGTAGATTTAACCCATATTTCACTACTCTAAATGCCCAATAGAAGCCGTAAATTTCACCGACATACGCACTCATATAGACACCATCAATGAATAATCTTTCGAAAGACTAATAGCGGCGACGTGCGAATTTTTTTTATTTAAGAGTTGTGTTTGAATATATATGATTTATTAACTGCAAAACTCCCTTAAACACACCCAGGTACACTAGAGTATAGTTATTTACATTTCGCGAAGTTTCGGTCTTGGATATTATGTACTGTAGATAGTTTACTTTGATCTTTATTTCATAGATTGAACCATGTTATCACAAGTCTTGTTTTCCAACTATTACATATTTTGTAAAGAGAATTTTTATACAACGAAAAAATTTAGGATTTCTTCCTTAGAGTATATTGTGAATGTTTGTCGCGTCCAAACTAACCACCTCACCTTTGATTATTTAAACAAGTTGATAATACTGATCTGGTTCAAACTCTTTTATTAGTTTAAAAGTGGATATTTCTTAAAATATTATAAGTATACTTTTTAATTTCTTTATAAGGATGTTGCCATAGCCTGGCGCAGTGGTTACGACTCTCTTGACTTTTTGGACATAGATTTAAATTCTAAAGGTATAAAAATTACTTAGCCGTTGACAACTTAAATTTTAGCCAATTTTTTCTATAATAAGCCCAAAAATATTAATGTATTTGTAGGTTTATTTACATCATTTGGATCTGAAAACGTTTAAATTTAGCAGTGAGTTTAAAAAAATACCAAAAGTCCTCGATAGGGACGCAGTAGCATTCTAAATATATATTGAAAATTGTTTTTTGAGTTAATTTATCATAAAGCTCAAATATTAATAGCACAGCTTTCCCCGGTATCGCTCATGGGATTCAGTTCTTCACAAACTTTGGGTTTTGTGGAATTATTTATTTTTTTCAACTTCAAACTTTAAGCTTTATTTCACTTTGTAGACACCATTTTTTAACAGTCGACATATTCGCTAACGCGCTTACAGCTCTGGCCTTTATCTCCTCTACTGCATCCTCTTGATCGTATCCTCGTCGTCGTTCCAAGATATGGACTCTAGAGTCTTCTTCATCACAATAGACTGGATATATGCTTCAAGATAGAGTTATATTTTCAGCTCCCTGATGTATTTTCTGTGATATTTGGACACAACTCCTATCCATGTCATTACATAAGGAACTATTCTTTTCCGGGATTTATGAATTAGTCCCAGTTCATTTGCAAAGAGGTCAGATTTTCTTTGTTTTCCATTCTCAACTATAGTAAGTCGATCCTGGTTGATTATACCTACTTCAACTATTAAAATTTCTTTCTTCTTCTCAAACACAAGAATATCAGGATTGCTATGGGTCACCTTTATATTAGTGGATATTCTCGTATCTACTCTTATTTTGCAAGATCATTTTCCATGATCTCTTGTACTGTTTGTCCACGTATTTTCTTTGTCTTCTTAACCCATATTTAATACATAGTAAGAGATGAATGCATCTAACTACCTCGTTGTATCTTTTCATATAATTAAAACCTAGCATTCGTTCACTTTGGGTAACTAAATGATCTATGCTCTTCCTATGAGATCCACAACGGGAGATTGTCCCGCTTGTCCACAAAAAATATTCCTATCCTGTAGGAAGTAGTAAATTTCTTCGGATCTAGCCTGATTGTTTCTTTCGACTAGCTAAGAAGAAGAGTCCCTAATGCTTACTAAATCATTGATCCTAGCTTTTAACAACTTTCCATACTTTTTCTATATACCAATTTTGTTGTGAAGTGCTTCTTTTTGAGATTCTATTTGCATCTTCTCGGTTATTTCTCCTACAAAGCTATACTCGATCCTTAGATACTCGTATATTGTAAACAAGTTGGATTTGTTCTCTGCTTCTACTTTAAGTATCACTGCCCGTCTTAGTGAGCTATTACTAGATCCATCTAATGAGTTATATACATATATTCAGAAGCATATTTTCGCTTTTATCTTCGATACTTATGAAACTTCTTCCCATTTCGGATCTAGGTTATACATATATATATTTCATACAAAAACTATGATATTATTTTTTTACTTTTTAGAATTATAAATCTATTTTTTCTTTTATCTTTTTTCACTTTTTAGGAGCATACAATTAATTTATGGAGATTTCTGCTTGAGTTGCCTCAATATTAAAATTTAAACATTTATTAGAAGGTTTAATTTTTTATCCATTAAAATCTATTTTTGTATTCTAATACACTTTGTGCTGATTTAAGATTGTTATCTATTTTGAATTTTTCGTATTAAATTAATGATTTAATGGTGTCCTATATGAATAAACTCATTTTTTTATGGTTTAAAATTGTAAAACTAAGTTCCAAAAAGGCGTCCGCACTATTTTTATATTTACCAGAAAAAAATTTAAAGAGATTCATCATCTAAAAATGGTAAATGTAAAAAAATATAGTGTTTTTTATTAATTTAAAATGTAAAAATTCATTTCGTTAATTATTTATCTATTTATAAACAAATTTTATCAAATCAAGAAACACAAAAGTGTTTTTTTGATTAATTTATATTTTGTCCTAGTCAATTTTCAATCAAAATAAAAAATAAAAATGCAAAAAACTAGTATATTCGTTTATCAAAGTGAAACAAGACATCTACATCTGCAATTTAAACAAAATAAAAAAAATCGATTGTATAAAAAAGTAGACAATGTTTAGTAATGTCAAAATGCTAAAAAATACGCCAAGATTTAACTGAAAGCACTTCGAAATCTGAAATCTACAGCATTTAATACTTTATCTATTCCACATTTTTCTGACACACATTTCAATACTTTAATTTTAAAACGAAAAGAAAAAAAATTTGCATTTCATATTCCATATATGGCTAATTACAAAATTATCTTTTTTTGTATAAAAATAAAAACTTGTGTTACACCCCATGAATATGTTAAAGGTGTTATCATTTATCGTGTTTACTACACAAACTAATAAATTGATACTAAACAATGCATTTGAATATACCATAAAAAAATTTGAAAGTGGCGATTTTTCAAAATGTGATAGCACTAAAAAGTATGCAAGTGTATTTATAGAGTATTTTACAAATGAAATTAAATCGCACATTGCATATTACGATGAAAAAGGTATATCAAGAGATAAAAGTTTTTTGCTAAATTGCAAGGACAAAGCTTTAGACGTGATGCTTGAAGAATATTATACACTATTGAAGGACAATTTAGATTTTGAGAGTTTTGAATCAATCGTTTTGGTTTATAATGAAAGGGATTTAGAATATTGTATTAATACAGAAACACAAATTTATTTGACGGATTTTATAAGCGAAATCAGAAGAATAAATAAGCAACGAGAAAAAGGAACTTTGTTTTTTCAAAATATTTGTATTGACGAATATTGTGTGGAAACTAAAATTTGGGAAATGGTCTTTAATAAATATGTTTCAGGAGGCAATACAGTTATTTGCGGATACAATAAAAATGATGAATGTGACGGAGACGATATTTTTATGAGTATTTTGTTTGGAATAAACATAGGAAATGTTAAATATTTCTTTGAGATAAATGATAACGAATTATCAGATATTATAAGTACTAAAAATATATTTATTGATAAAATGTTGGAATTGAGTTGTGGTTTAATTGGCGTATCCAAGGAGTCTTTTCCTATGTTAATGGGAAATAATTTAGAAAGCTTTATCTTTAGACATTTAAAAGATAACAAAGGTCACTATCCATTTTATTTTAGTTTATTAAAAAATAATCAGTTTATGCTTTCAATGAAAAAAAAATTAATTGAGTTAAACAGGTCAGTAATGGCCATTGAAAACGGAAATCTTGTAGAAGAAGAAAAAGTTGAAAGGAATAAAATACAAAAAAGGATATCCGATATGTGTAATATACCCAATGATAAAAATTGTGAGGAAATTGTATTGCTATATTTTTTACTTAAAAAATACAATGGAATAGAACTTATCCTTCAACGAATTTTTGAAGAACCAAGTTCGGCGGATAATAGCATATTTATAAATTTATTGTATAAATTAAATTTTATCGAAAATGATGATACAAATATGAAAACGTACCAAGAAGAAATTAATAGGTTTAAAAAGCCAGAAATAATAGATTCCATTCTTAAAAAATTGTATGAGTGTAGTGATGAGGATTTTTATATTTTTAATATTTATTTGTTTGTTTTTGCAGAAGTATTTATTAATAAATATGAACCAACCGATGAAGTATTTATTAATAAATATAATACAACCGATGAATTATTTATTACTTTGAAAAAAATTAGTAATTGCATTAAAGATAAAAGTAATAGAAACAAGATCAATTCAATCACAACGAAAGATACATTTAATTTGGTCGAAATAATGAAAGAAATAAGAATAAATTTTGACGAAAATTCACAAGCCTTTAGCTATGAAAACATTAGTATGATAATATCTTCATTTACAGAACCAAGTTCAAACAAAATTTATGTCTACAAAACAGAATCTTTAACAAAATTAAGAGAACTTTGTGTTTTTGAAAATGCCAAATTTGAAGGAGTAATAGTAGAAAAATTATGTGAAAAGGTTAAAGCCACAATTATAAAAAAAGAAGAAAAAGAAGACGAACCTAACAAGGATGAACTAGGCAAGGGTACACAAGAAACGAACGAGAACTAGGGAAAATAAATATTATTCTATGAATTTTACTAATATGACTAGAAGTTAGTTAAAAGTCAAATTTATATTTATAACTTATAGTAATTTTTTCTTTTTATCATACATTTAATTCAATAATTACAGGGTAAAATTTTTATATAATATAAAAAATTTTTAAAGCCCCTTAATAATAGGAAAAGAAAAAACGATCTTTACCGATTTACGACTTTGTTTTAGTATTGGTTAAGATGAAAACAACCTATTGTTATAATATTGGATATGGTTGATTCATATTGTAAACCCCCTACATTCAATATGAAAAAAAAGGTACAGCTGACATACTAAGCTGCTTAGGTGATAGGTCAAAGCAAAATACTTTTAAATAGAGATCGTTTTTTTAAAAATTTAGTTGGCAGTGCAGACCATTTGACGTTTCAAGAAATTTTTAACGAGTTAAATACACGAACAAATGTAAATTTGACCATATTAATAATATTAAAGGTGTTTAGCCAAGTGATCTAAGGCTCTGGAATCAGGCTCCAATCCGCAACAGGGCGTGAGTTTAAATCCTACTTTCACTTTTTTTTTAATACGAAAATTAGATAACTGAGCTTAGAATACAACTCAAACAAAAGAAGAGCTAGTTAAGATGATTGTTGGTAGCATCAATGACATCAAAACTTGTTTTGATAAGAGGAAGCCTCTACTTGTAAGAATAGAGTTCTTAGACAAGATGATTGTACAACGATATATCGTAGTACAGAAAAGGAAAGGCTTGTAAGCCAGAACAGATCTAGAGAAATCTAGAAGGAAAAAAACACACTTTTACCTGGGGGAGGTATGGCATGCTGCTGATGCCGTAGCATTTACACTGAACTAGTTAGATTCTTAACTGACGAGGGGTCAGGCGTGGAATTCTCTTAGAACCCTGTTGAACGCAGGTCGCAGACAGGAATGTTTGTGGTTCTAATCCTAAAAAATACTCTTTTCCTACAAGCAAGGCCTTTATGGTATGCTGGTGTGGATCACAAGTTATTGGCTGTTGAAGTTTTTATTTGCTAAGTGGCTTTTCTTTAATAACAGCAAAGTTTTTTAGTTTTTTTTTTTTTATGCAAAGTAATCCTTGAACGTCCTCATTGTAGTGTTAACAACAACTATAAGAAAAATCCACATTCATTTAAAAACATAAATGTAAGCTCAAGAAGTGTCATCACAATAAATTCTCTAAGTCCTGACTCAACTCCTCCGTGTAATGCTACATAAGGTAGTGAAAATTTACATAAGCAACACAATATCTTGAAGCTATGAGTCTCATCCGGCTTATACTGTGAGATTCTTACTTGCTGTGATTTTTTCAGTAAGACTTGTCCGATATTAAGCTCCATTGTATCTAATGGACTTTGGCACTAGAAAATATCTTCCCATCTGTGCCTTAAATCGCGTCTAGAAATATCTACAACCAAAAAAATTATCACAAATGAATAGGAGGATCGAGAAGAGATATCCATTTGCTTACACCAAACGTCCCTTTAGTCATCTACACAGTGCACAGTTCTCTTAGAACTCTAGTTTATCAATTTCGCTTTTTAGGCTCTTTTATCGATGTCTCCCACAAGTTTTAAGCTGTGTTACATAATTTATTGAATAGGGTCTACGAGACCTTCTTGTCATACATCCTCTGTTTCTTTAATTATGCTTTTAGGAGTTGCGCCAAAATGCACGAGCCAAGATCTTTTTCTTAATTCAATACTCTTTTGTATGATAAAGCGAAGTAAATCTCTAGTAATTCCGAATCGTAGTCGACGTTTAAACTAGACGTAGTTCTTACGTGGCAAGAGACAGCTAAGTTTTGACAACCAATGTACTGGTAGGTGTTGGAATAAAAACATGAGATTATTAAAAAACAACGACACGATGTATTTGACATATTTGGAACTTTACAGTTACCGTAGATAAACTACGTAATTTAAAATGATTCGACCTTTATTCAGAGTAAAAACCTTTTACATGCTTTTCGAGAATCGAACTCTGTTCTTCATGTATCATCATAATGCATCTGAACACTAAGCCACAAGCTTTTAGTTTGATATTTATTCTAGCATCTATAAAAGCAATAAATAAAAAATTTCCCCGAAAAATTAATTTAAGAAAAAATATTTCTCATTCAGAAAAGCATTTATTGGAGGCTTCTTATCAATATTGGCCAGTTATTAGGATTTTAAGCTTAGGTTGAATTAAATTGAAAATTATTCAATATGATAATGGTTTTTAGTTTTTAAACAAGCAGGAATTAAGACATATTTAAATATTCTTTATTATCAATAAAAGACAATATAGTTAATGAAAGCTTATAAATTAATTCAAAATAAAAGACCGATTTTAAAATACAAAATGATAAATTTTCACGTTTCATTTATGTTGACAAAATTAATTTTAATCTTTTTTAAATTTTTGTATAGTTTTATAAATAAACTCATAAATTGCACATACAAGTATCAAAATGTATAAAACACACCACCAGTAACTATAAAATATCAATAATTTAACTATCATGCAAATAACAAGACTATCAAATAAAAGTGAAGGGACTCCTTTACCAGATAGAGATGTGCCAGGGTCTACAAGTTCTTCTATCTTACCAGATTTTATTATTTTTGGTGTGCTAATTTTAAATATGCAGAAAATGACAAGTAGTTCTGGAATGCTTGACATTACAAATTTGTATAAATCGAGCCTGTTATTAAAGTAGTAAAGAATTAATACGAGGACATTAAAAAAAGATGTACTCATTACAAGTGTCTTTTTGATAAAATAATTTGATTTGTGTATTGCTTTGTTCAAATCACTGCCTCTCATTGGGGATGTAAAAAAACAAAGCATAAAATTATGAAAGTAAAACTTTTTGATATGGAAAACGAGTCTAGCATAAATTCATGCAAAAAACTATAAATACAGAATTCTCGCATAAATTTATGAGTGGAAAATCATAGCATAAATTCAAAAACATACACAAAATTAATTTGAAGTGTTGTGCCCGATCAAATACTGACCAATCATATTTTTACAAATAGACAAATTTTCAAGCCTGCTACAAGATTTTGAAGATAAAATATGTGGAAATTAAGAATTTAAACTTATTATTTTTTATTTTTTAACATCCTCCGACTTGCATAGCAGAAACTTCTAATTCGTCCCCTTCCTCCATATTTCTCATGTCAGGGGTCTCTTCTAGTCCCAGCACTTTGCCATTAAATGTCAATCTAAGTTCCTCTGGATTTTTATGAACATTATCAGCAAATGTTTTCAATATTTTTTTAAAAGGGATGTTTTTCTTTACTTTTATCTCCAGAGTCACTCCTTCTTGGTCTTGAATTTTAAGAGTAATTTTTTCCTGGTCCTTATTTTCTTGTTCATCCATAACAAGGGGGTAAAAAAATTTCTTTTAAGTTTAATAGACAAATTAATATAAAAATACATTCAATGAGTTGTTTTGGATGTTATTAATATAGACAAAATATAACAGTCTTTTATATATATTTAGAAAAGAGAATTGTAAGTTAAGGGTATAAAAATTAAAATTTGACATAAGAGATTTTTTGGTGTCAAAATCACGAGTGTACAGAATAAACTAGTGTGTTTTATTCCCAATGAAACCGTCAATCTCTGTAATTTGATTTTATTTAGACACATCTAATTTCTAAAATAAATTACGAGACATTAAACAAATCTCTGTGGACTTTCAAAGAATAAGATCAAAATTATATTTTTTCTTAATTTTCTATAAAAAATGTCATTCCCGCACCCTTACAAATAAGAAATGATAATTTTTATCAAAGGACCAACAGAACGAAAAAGATTAGAAATAAACTCCCATGACAAATTATATAAAAAAGTCCAAGAAGCTTTCAATATAGAATCATTTAATTTATCATACGACGAAGATAATCAAAACAAGATCGATGAGAAATCTACAATTCCAGAACTAAACCTAAAGCAAGGTATGACTTTATATTTACACTATGAAATAATTAAAAAAGATATAAAACGAGAAAAAGATGATTTTATGTGCGACCACGCGTCAAATGCAATGTGCGCGCACTGTGCCCCTTTGGATCCCTGGGATGCCAAATATTTAGAAGATAAAAAGATCAAATATTTAAGTTACAATTCGTATAAAGAAATGTGTAAATATAAAAACCAGGATTTTATAATGGAAGATTATTCAGTGAAGAAATGTACTGATCATAATAGAAATATTAGATGTGTAAATTGTCAAGAGAAAGATATCTTATTAAATCCTCAGAGATACAGAATGGTAGACCATGTGGAATTTGATGACTCAAATATGGTCCAGAATTTCATAAGAAATTGGAGAGATACAAGAAGACAATATTTCGGAATATTAATTGGGAAATATAAAAATTATGATTTGGTCCCTTTGGGAAGGAAAGCACTTGTCTCTGGAATTTGGATACCAGAACAAGAAAATTATCCAGACGGGTTTGTAATAAATGACAAATTTGAAGATGACTTTTTATTGGACACAGGTCTGGAAATCTTAGGCATGATTTATACAGATTTAATATTTGATGGACAAATGACAAGTTCAAAAATGAAAGACGATTTATTTTTGTCTTCACTTGAAGTCGATTTTATTTCAAAAATGCAATTTATGTTTCCTAATTTTGAAAATAATCAACTTTTAAATTCTAAATTTGTCACAATCGTAGCAACTTCAAATCAGAATAATGAGATAGAATTAATGGAATACCAAGTCAGTTCTCAATGCATGGCTTTAACAAGAAATAATTTGATTTTGCCAACTTCTAATCCGAAATTATTTTACACAGAAAAAAATATTTTTTATAAAATTTTACAAGAAGACGGAACATTGAAAAATGTCAAGGCTGAGCCTTTTTTACCTGTTGAATATTTTATTGTAAGATTGACACATGGAAATAAACAAAATCCTCTATTTTTAAATAGTGATTTTATAAATAATACGATTTCTAATAAGAAATTGGCAGAATATTTTAATGAAGAATATTCTATTGAGAAGTTTTCTAATTTCAATTTGTTAATGAAACTTAAAAATAGATTTCGAAATTTCAATAAATTCTTAAAATGCATAATTGAGAAAAATCAAGAAGATTTTGATAAATTTCTACAAGAAGAAGAATTTCAAAATTTTATTTTGGAATTGAAAAAATATTTCAAAAAAGCTTGGGTTTGTAAAGCGTGCACTTTTATAAATGAGCAGAATTTAGAAAGATGTGAAGTATGTGAAACAGCAAATATATGAAATAAATTAAAAAAATTCATAAAGAAGTTTATTTAATTTATTGTTTTATATATAATAAACTTAATTCTGAACATTCCTTGTCTTAAACACATTTTAAAAATAATTTTATTTTTTTTGGAATTTTCTTGAATTTTTTTTTCTATAAATTTTTTACCCCCGAAACAAAATAAAAATGGCACATGATCCAGAAGGTTTATACGCAGTCTTGGGACTTCAAGCAGGAGCGAGTATTGAAGAAGTAAAAAAAGCTTTTACTAAAAAACAAAGAGAATGTCACCCCGATGGGCCACAATTCAAAGCAGCTTTAAGGAAATGCAAAACAGACGAGGAGAAAGCCAAAGTAGAAAAAGAATTTAAAGAGAAATCTTCAAAATGCAATCAAGCAAAAGCAGTGCTTTTTGATGAGAAAAAGAAGCAACAGTACGACATGGGCATTACTGGCGACTTTAGCTTTGGGGAAGGCGCCAGTGACATTTTCGATATTTTCTCTCAATTTACAGGCGGCTCTCGTAGGAATCAAGTGCATAAAGTTCAAGACATTGAGTACGAGTTTAATGTTTCTTTCCAGGAGTCTTTTATGGGGAAAGTGTCTTCTTTTAATGTGAAAGTACAAAGAGAATGTGGTAAATGTCATGGGAAAGGAGGAGACAATGTAGAGACTTGTAATACTTGTAAAGGAAAAGGGAAAGTAGAGCATCATAGAAGATTAGGCCCACTTATTACAGTACAAGAGAGCGAATGCCACACTTGCCGGGGGACTGGTCAAGTGATAAAAGGCAAAGTGTGCCAAGAATGTGCAGGCTCGCAATACGCGCAAACTAACGAAAACATTAGCGTGAAAGTCGAGCCAGGAGTGAAAAATGGAAGGAAATATGTTTTCACTGGTAGAGGAAATCATAAAAAAGGATGTGTACCAGGGGATATTGTGTTAATAGCCAGTATTACTAAAGATCCAAAATTCAAGAGAGTTGGAAATCATGTCTATTGTAAAATTGACATCCCTTTGTACACCGCCCTCACTGGCGGCCAAATTTTATTTGACCACGTAAACGGGAAAAAACTGCAAATTTCTGTAAACCCTTTCAAAGATCTAAAAAAATGTATTATTGTAAAAGGAGAAGGCTTTAAGATTGAGAATAGTAACTCATATGGTGATCTAATTTTAGATCCAAATATAGTTATAGATCGACATATTAATAAAGATAAATTAGCAGATGCACTTAATTTTATACCAGCGCAAATTAACAATCCTGCTTCAATAAAAAAACAGTCAGAATTTGGAACTATGCCAAGTGAACAAGAACAAAGAGAAAATTACGAATCTGAAGATTTCATGGGTGGGGGTGCAAGAGACTTCTTTGGTAAATTTAGTGGATTTTTCTAAATATAAAAATAAATTTAACTTTTTAAAAAAAAATTATTTTTTTTTAAATTTTGACACTTTTCAATATTTTTGTTGACTAATAAATTTTTACTTTTTTATTTAAAAATTTTTAAATTTTTTGAAGAAATTATAAATTTGATAAATTGATAAAATTTATATAAAAAAAAGAAACTAAATTTGCATTTTGAATTTATATTTAAAATCTATATTAAAATTTTAAGAGATACATTTATAGACAAATAAAATTTAAAAATCATTTGAAATTTTATTTTTTAAAATAAATATTTTTTTACTATAAAGGCATTCTGAATTAATTTGTAAATAATTTTATTTATTTAAAAATAAAATTTACATTTATTGAAAAAATAGAATGTTTTATTCAAAAATATCTTTCAGAACAAAATTCTATCTTAATTGTAAACAATAAAAATTTATTCTTTATTTGTTTACAAAATTCAATTTTTTTTTATTTTAAAATAAAACTCATATTATAAAGCAAAATGTACAATTATAATCTTAATAATGATAGAATGTCTTTTTTTATCTTCAATAACCTTTTCTCAAATAAAATTACTAGTAAAAATTTTTATACTCCCTTTAAAATGATTGACCAAAATTGTGACGAAATAGAAATTTTAGAAGAATACAATATTTGGAGGAAAAACGTGCCATATTTATATGATTTAATGTTCTCACATGCTTTACAATGGCCATCTCTTTCAATACAATATTTTCCAGAAAGTAAACGTGATGAAAAAAAAGAAAAAACATCTCAGAGACTGTTGATCACTACAAATTCAGAAATGACCGAACAAGAATATATTCATATTGCTTCTGTAGAATTTCCCGATAAATATGACGAAGTTCTTAGTGATGACTGTGGTGGAGATTTAAGTTTTAAATTTGATCAATCTATACCAGTTTCGGCTCCAGCTAATATTGTGCGATACAATCCCCTGGCTTTTCATTTATTGGCTGCACGATTTGATAAAAGCGAAGTTCATATTTACGACTACACTAAACATTTAGCATCAAGTACTACCGCCGAACCAGATATCATTTTAAAAGGACACAATGAAGGCGGATTTGGTTTGTGTTGGAATCCAAATATCGTCAATGAATTGTCTACGGCGGGAGATGATAAAATGATCTGCGTTTTTGATGTGCCCGAGTCGTCAAATGAAGCCACTTGTAAAATTAAACTCAAGAAACATACAAAGACAATTAATGAAATATCTTATAATTATTATAATGACTCCATTCTGTGCTCGGTAAGTGATGATAAATCTATTATTATTTGGGACACAAAGACTAAAAATCCTTGTTCTATAGTAAAAGAGGCTCATGACTCTGATATTTACTCAATACATTGCTCGCCGTTAAATTCATTTTTTCTTTGTACCGGGTCAGAAGACAATTCAGTCAAAATTTGGGACATGAGAAATTTAAATAGACCAGTGCAGAAATTATTGTCACATTCTAAAGGAGTGGGCAAAGTTCAATGGTCCCCGCATTCAGAAAGTGTATTGGCTTCTGCTAGTAAAGATAGGAGAGTTTGTCTTTGGGACTTGTCCCTTAGTGGGAACATTTTATCAAAAGAAGACGCCAAAGATGGGCCACCTGAGCTAATATTTTTACATGGTGGGCACACTTACAATGTCTTTGACATATCTTGGAATCCTGCTGAACCTTTTGAAATAGCCAGTGTCTCTGAAGATAATATTTTACAAATTTGGCAAGTACCAGAAAGAGAATAAAAATATGTTTTGATTTAAATTTAATTTAACTACTAGTTTTAAGATTTACTTTATTTTATTAGTCGTTATATAACGGAATTAATAAAAATTTTATCATGTATAAGGACAAAATAACTATTAATATAAATATATATATATATATATATATATATATATATATATGTAAATTTTCACTTATAATAGCATTTATCAAAATTGTAATATATGATAGCTTACACATTAGTGTTGCGTATTTATATCTACACATCTTTAAAATAATCTCTTTGTTTATAGATTTATCTTAATTTGTTTTTACCCTAAAAATGGATCTAAAATTTTTTTTTACAATAGACGATTTCGAATTGGGCAAACCTCTTGGCCGTGGTAAATTTGGTGAAGTTTGGATGGCCAAAGAAAAGGAAAAAGGCTACATCGTTGCACTAAAAATAATAAAAAGAAATTCAATATTAACAAAAGAAACTGCAAAACAAATTAGAAGAGAAATAGACATCCATAGAAATCTAAAACATGAAAATATTCTTAGAATGTACGGATATTTTTATGATTCCGAAAGATTATATTTAATTTTAGAATATGCCGGTAAAGGTGAATTTTTTAAGATTTTAAACGACAATAACGGTAAATTTTCTGAAAAATCTACATCGATTTATATTAAACAATTAATCAAAGCATTGATTTATATGCACAAAAACGACGTAATTCATCGTGATATAAAACCAGAAAACTTACTTCTTGGATCTGACGATAGATTAAAATTGGCTGATTTCGGGTGGGCGGTAAAAAATAAAGACAAAAAACGAATGACTTTTTGTGGAACTCTAGAATATTTATCACCAGAAATGTTAAATAATGAAATACATGATCATAATATAGATATTTGGTGTCTAGGAATATTAACTTATGAATTTTTAGTAGGTAAACCACCATTTGAAATTAAACCGCGATCTTTACGCGAAGCAAGACGTAAAATTGCAGCAGGTGACATTGCTAGACCGAATACGATGAGTGCTATTGCTTTTGATTTTATAGAACAATTATTAGTAAATGATAAAAATCAAAGAATGACACTTAATGGAGCACTTAATCATGTGTTTATTACTAAACACAATAAAAAATAAATGTAAAATTATAGAAATTTTTTTTGGTTTCCCCTATGAATGATTTTGAAACAGTAAAAAAATATTTTATAAATATCGATTTTGATATTGTAGATAATTCTGAAGTATTAGATAACGTGTATAAAGAAATAAAAGGATATGAAGAGAAATTAATTTTAAATCTTGAATCAGTTCCAAATTTTGAATTATTAGTTCAGAAAAGCAATATTCAACAAATAGAAAAATTTTGTAAAAATATCAATATTCATTTTTTATCATTAAAAAAAACTGGTTCCAAATTTTTAGAAGTTCTTTATACGAAAATTCATGAAACAAAAGATGTTAAAAATGATTTAATTTATAAAAGTGCTTTTTCTCCTATAGTTGACAATTTTAAAGAGATTTTCGTTGATAAAAATGGAACACATGTGATCAGAAAATTTTTTATATGTTTTCATAGCGAAAATTTACAAGTTATGAATAATTTTAAAAATGACATTATTGAAATATTAGAAAATAGCATTTCTATTGATGTTTTAATTACGATAATCCACTATTTAAAAATTGTTCCTTCTAAAAAGGTACTAAGAGTTCTTATTAGAAAATTTTTTAAGCCAGAATACATTTTTAACAAACTTTACACTTATATTTTTGAAGATATAATAAATTTAATAGATGAAAAAAGTTTAAAATTGATTTTTGAGACTATCAAACCACATTTTAAAGAATATATGAATGACAAATTCGGGGTATTTTTAATTCTAGCTTTAATAAAGAATTTTCCGAATGAAACAGAGTTTTATTTTTCTCAATGTGAAATTGGTATGAAAAATTCTAATGTACTGCTAAAAGTAACTGAAAATTTTTGTAAACTTAAAAAAATCGAAAAAGTCCAAGAAATTTTGACTAATTTTTATGGATTTAAAAATGATATTTTTAAAAATTTTTTATTGAACCACACAGAATCACCAGATACTAAGTATATAAATTTAGTTATTTTATTTATGGAAATGGATTTGTTTTATGTCAACGAAGATTTTACAAAATATTTTAAGGCTGAATGGGCACACAAGAAATTCGGGCTCAGTTTACTTTTAGGATTTTTTGAAGGTGGTGCTGACGATAAATTAAAATCTACTTTTGCTAAGGAACTGAATTTAAGTAGTGGATTAAATAAAAAGAAAGAAGGCAAAAAAATTTTCAGTCTCGTTAAATCGTACAAGAAATATATAAAATAAATTTAATTTGAAGAAAATATTATATAATACGTATTTACTTCTTTAAAACATTAGCAATAATTGTAAAATTACAATTAATATTTGTATATAATTGAACAACACAGTCTGAAAGTATTAAATAATGCATTTTAAGGAAATGTTTTTAAGTCTAAGATTTAGTATTCGGTGTAGATATTTAAAAATAGTTCAATAATAGCAAGTTTATTAGTAGCTAAATTTCGTTTAGTTTTGTTTTAGTATGATCTCGTTGAACGCACAATGTATTTAATTATACAGTAAATAGATTAGATTTATAGATATTTTTATAAACATACACAGAAAAAAAATTTAGAGGCACTTGTAAGTTTCTATTAGATTTATTAGCACAAAGACATTTTTATAACAAGTTTAAATTGAAATATTCGTTCGATTTTTAACACCAATTAAAAAAAAAATTCTTTAAAATTAAACTTGGGTTATATTGTGATTTTACTTGTATATGAAGATTATAAATATTATATTCTAGAGAAATATCGAATGAACAATGAAAAGATAATATATTTTTAATTTTTGATATTTTATAAGATAAAGGAAATGATAACACTATGGAACTTTACTTAAAGATTTGGGGTTGTCCATAAAAATTAATGGCATATAGTACCATAATGTGTAAAGGAATTTGCTACCATTTGTATTTTAAACCTAAGAAGATTACTCAAGTTTGTAAAACGAGCAAATATATATAGTAAATGCAATTTTTAAAGTCGCGAAGCATTCCGAGAAAACTTCATAAATGTATCTACAAAACCATTTTTTTTTTGCGAAGTGTCTTGGCATAGATTCTCATAAAAAGTAAATGTGCCAAATAGAGAAAAGTATCAACTATTGTAAATATATTGTGTTTTTTGCTACAACTTGGGCAGTCCGTTTATATCCGATTACAGTTTGAGTCAAAATGTACAATTTGATACGTAATGAATTATTTTTGCAAGTAAAAGGCAAGGAGAAACCTGACAAAATGACCAAAAAATATACGTATGATTCAAGTTTAACTAGTATTTTGAGTTTCTTACGCACTATAATTTCATCCATATAACTTTTTGAATTAGTATATCTCCTATCGTTCGGCTTTGCTTAGATTAATCGGTTACCATCTATATCACTATCTATAAGATTCACCTGAAAGTATCTTATCATATACGGGATTAATAACACAGGAGAGATAGTACCGTACTGGCACAACCCCCCCCCTTTCAACTGAATCTCAGAAACCCATTTTTAATGGACTGCGTTGACCACTTTTTTTTTGCAGTAAGAGGTAGGAAGAAACCAGAGAATTTTAGCTGTGATCCTCATCCAATTAGTACTGTGAGATTCATACTCATTAAAACTCCCTCCATACAACTTGCCGGTGCAGCAAGCTCCGCCGTATACATTAGACTTTGCTCCAGGAGAACACTTATTATTTATACCTCAAATCGCGTCCAGAGTGACCTCCCAGCGAATATACTTAACGGGCATGGTTATCTATAACCTGAGGAGAGACATCATCGTACTGACTCAAAGGTCCCTACAATCATCTGTATCGCACACACGGCTCCTTACACGACCACATCCCCAGCCCGGCATTTTTATTGGACTGTGTTGACCACCAGTCTCCCACTAGTTTCGGCCACCATGTTACAGAATCTTGTAGGATAGGGTCCACGAGATTTTCTATTGCCCTGCTTCGTCTAGTCTCTTAGTAGGCTTTAGGATTCACTCTAGAGTCCTCAGCCATGGGCTCCAACTAGCCCGTACCCATTAGATACTTTTATGTATCATTAAGTCCCCACAAGGGTGATACTGTTTGGCTAAGGGGTGCGTTTCTACACTATATGATAATCCCCTCGTGGCTGGACACACACAAGTTTCATTGAATCAACTTAAAAATCATCGTGGACATTTTCATCATCTGAGTTGTTCCGACTGCATCATGAAAAGTAGAAACAATTTTGGTGCCCTTGGGAATCGAACCCAGCCATTGCTCAATGGAAGCATCGCCTTCTACCACTGTGCTAAGGGCACTTTGCGTTGACCATTTACCTTCTGTCAATTTCGACCACTGTGTTACAGAATCCTGTAAGATATTGTCCACGACACCTTTTATTTCTTTATTTCGTTCAGTCTCTTAATTAACCTTATAAAATTTATGCATGATAAATTTAAATAAAAACATAATAAATTTTTAGAAATAAAATTCGTTTCTTAATTTTTTATTCAAATAAGTTTTTTGGTCTTAAAGAAATTTCTCAGTTGTTGTAACAAGTACACTTCCACAAATACGTAAATACACAGCACAAAAGAAGACAATACCATAGCCAAAAAGAACATTTTCTTATTCTCTTGTTCCACTAGTGACATTTTCCTTATTAATCTGTCAATGTGATCATTCATTTCTTGCATAACATTCCCAATTTTAGTCAGGGAATATGTGGCGGGTTCAACTCTGACTTGTTTGGCCACATCTTTCCTGAAAGTATCAAATTGTGTCTCAAAATGCACTTCTAGTTCAGAAGTATGTTTCTTTGATTTCTCTGGCCAAGATGGTATAATTGTACAAATTAGATCTTTGTTGTCAGTTACATTAAATGAGAAATCTTTTCTCTCATTTTTATAAATTTCTGTCTCGAAATATTTGTGGCCGTCTTTTGTTATTATTGAGATTTTGAAGTCTCCATAAGAAGAAAGTGTTGGTTGGAAATATCCTTTACAAATTTGGTCGCCAGTAACGTCAAAGACTATTTCTCGCTTTTTGGTTGTTTCATTAAACATGAGGATTTCACAAGATAAATTTGTAAGAAAAAGCAGAAAGAACATTTTAGGGGTAGAAAAAAAAACAGAAGAAAAATAAAAGCAAAGTCGAGATTTATTTATTCCTACATGGATTTTTAATCTTACAATCCAATGTCTAATATACATGCTTATGAATTATATAAATAAATTATTTTAAGAATTTTTTGGTTTTGTTGTTTATTAAAATATCTTCCTGTAAATATTTCACATATTCCTCCTCTTCAAATATGAGGACTTTTTTCCTATTTGATATTTGTAAAATATCAAATAAAGAATAAAATTCATTCTCATTGTTTCTACAAGTCAAAAATATAATGAAAATATTTTTATCTGTCATTTTCGCATCTTCTAACGTGACAATACAAATACTATTTTCTTCTATCTTTTTAATATCATGATGAATCTTCTTATTCATATTCTTTCCTTTCTCTAAATTTATAAGAGCATGTCTTGTTTTTAATTCTTGGTTTAATAATTTGTAGTCCGATTTTGATCTGCAAATTAACAAAACTGGTCTGTCAACTTGACAATATTCTAAAGAAATATTGATAAATTGTCTTATAAATTCCTTATAAGAAGAAATATGTGACACATAGAACTCGATATTCAGTAAATATTTCCCACTAAGAATCATCTGCCCAGAACTAGAAGATTGTCTTCTTATGACGTCATCTACTAATTTCAAGTGGGCGCATTCTGAGTTCAAATTTAATAGCGAAATTTCTTGATTCTTTTCTGTACAGAAATGGTATCCAGTAAGTAAGAAAAAATCCAAAGAATTGTTTATTTCTACGGGAACATGTGCTTGATGAAATTTATTATTTTCTATGTCATAAATTTCTACTTTGATTATTTCGTCTTTTGTCTTGTTTACGTAGGTAGTTAAATTTCTGTAGCCTTTTTTTATAAAAAATGGCTCATTTTGATCAAATAAAATTATCCAAAAAGATTTAAAATTTTCTGATCTAAAAGTTAATTTGTAAAAATTTTTACATTTTTCAATTTTAATAATAAAATTTTTTCTACTACTACTAATAGAAGAAATAAAGTTATTTCTACTATAATTATAAGTATTACTACTATAATTATGAGTATTACTACCATTATTTATATTTTTCTTGTATTTAAATTTACTTGAAATTTTAAGTGAAATTAATAATAAATTCCATCTTTTTAAATGTTCTAAAAATTCTAAAAATCCATCAAAAATTCTTTCTATATTTTTCCCTATAAAACTTAAATCACATTTTAAGGCAAAATTACTCACAGGATATTTTTTCATATGAGCATGTGTCAAAATAAATAATTTAAAATCTACATCTTTCTGAAAATTATTAAAACTTTGTTCATTTACATTAGTACTTAAATTTACAAGTAAATTCATATTTGATCCCATTTCTATTAAATGAAAATCCTCTTCTTCTCTATATTGTATATTCCGAAAATCTTTATTTTTTAATGTTAATTTTATGACGTCATCTTTTGAAATTAAAAAATCCAAATTTTCTAGCCATGAAATTATCGTCTCATGATCTAAATAATAAAAAGAAGAAATTCTACCAAACACAGTGGAATTAAAATTCCACTGTGTAAAATTATTTGTATCATTTTTATTAATGTTAATCAATTTACATTCTTCTAATCTTTTTATAGAAAGATAAATATATTCAGAAAGAACAGTGTCTTCATTATTTTTATCTTCTTCTTTTAATCCATAAAAACTTGGATTTTTTAACATTCTCAAATACATGAAAGTGTTTTTAAACCAAATTAAACCATCAGAAATATTATTAATATTTCTTAAATAAATTTCTGAATTCATGAAATTTACTACATGTTTTAAAAGACGACTTTCAATTTCTTGATTATTTTTTATCATTTTTAAATAATTTCCTACTTTTTTATATTCTGTCATTAAAATTGCTTCACCTTTGATTTTAAATTGTGGTCTGCCTGCTCTACCAAAAATCTGGAAAATGTCTAAAATTCCTAAATCTTTAAATTTGCCTAAATTTGAATCATAAAAAAGTGTGTTTTTTATTATTACAGTTTGAGCTGGTAAATTTACACCCCAAGCTAAAGTACTCGTACATACTAAAATATCAATTTCGCCTTTTTTGAATTTATTTTCCATATAAAGTCTTATATTTCTTGGTAAACCTGCGTGATGAACTCCCAATTTGTAAGTTAACAAATATTCTAAAATGTCATTTAATTTGCATTTATGATCTAAATTTGTTATAAAATCAGGATTTATTAATAATTTGGCTGTATTTATAGTTTCATACCTGGAATTTACAAATACTAGAATTTGTTTGTTATTCCTTCTAAATTTGTTTATTAATTCTAAAAAAATTTCATCAATTTGTTTTTTCTTTAAATTTTGATAAAAACCAATTATCGATGTTTTAAGTGGAACTGGTCGATATTTTTGATCAAAATTAAAAATTTTATCTGTTTTTAAAAATTTTCCAACATCTTCATAATTTGGTAAAGTAGCTGACAATCCTAAAATTCTAATATGTTTTTGTTTTAATTCTATAAATCTAAAAATTCTACTTATTATGGCTTCTAAAACACTACCTCTGTCGTCTTGTAACATGTGAATTTCATCAATAATTACTAAATTTAAAAAATTTTGAAAAATATTATCAAGTTTACGAGTGTAAGCGTCAAATTTTTCTGGTGTACAAATTATGACGTCACTGCTTATTAATTCTTTATTTGGTATTTCTGTGTCACCTGTAAATTCTATAATTTTATGATTTTTCAATTTATTTTTATATTTTTGAGTTATTTCACTTGCTAAAGCTTTCATTGGCACTATGTAGACGATTTTAGATTTGTCTTTTTTTAGAGCTCTCAAAATGCTTAAAAATGCCACATCTGTTTTCCCAGACCCTGTCGGAGCAGAAACTAGGAAATTTGAATCTGTTTTATAAGCACAATGAAATATTTCTGATTGTACAGGATTGAATTTAGAATATTCGAAATATTTTGAATCTTCTCCTGTACATTCTACAGATATGAGATTTTTTTCATTTATTTCTATTGTTTTAAATTCTGGTAGACAAAATTCTACATAATTTTTATGATTTTGACCATTTTCATCTTGAAAATTGAAAAAATCTCTGTGTTGACAGATTTTTTCAATTTCTTCAATATTTTCATAACCAAATAGTTCTAATAATTCTTCTTGATAAGTTTCCTTTTTTAAAGCGTGTTTTATCATTCTGGTTAATTCGAAAGTTGTAATGTTTAATTTTTCAGAAAGTGATTTTATGATTTCCTCCATTTAGCCCTGCATAAACAATATTTTTTAAAAATGCAAAGACAAAGCTAAAAAAGCAGAGCCTATAAATAGAATACGGAACAAGACCGAAATATAAAGTGAGAACGAGGCTGACGAACTGTGCGTATCTCTTAAGAGAATGCGAAGAGGAGAATTTATTCTATATAAACAAAGCATTACAAATAATTTTGAAATTGGTTGTACATATAAGTACAAGCATTATAACTAAAAAAATCAACTGTACAAAAAAAACAAAGATTAGGTATAAAGCTTTTTATTATTTTTTCAAGAAATAGATATAGATAAATTTAGATATTAAGTTATCTTGAATATTTTTATAATAGAAGAAAAGACACAACGAGGTAAATTGTTGTATATCTCTCTTTTTATATTATTGTCACACGACATCCTTCCTGTATCTCCTACGATAAATATAGGTTTCACGGCCGTGATTCATCGACTGTAATATATCTAGTCGGCCGAGCCGCCATTAACTTATACGGGACGAATCCTAAAGAATCTGTTCAAAGCTTCAATATCCAAGTCTGGAAATGCGCATAGAGGATAACTGCACCTTTGATGGATGACAAGTTTGATACATATTAAAAATAAAACAAAAAGGATAAATCTTCAACATTCCCTCGGGACCTGAGAAAAGCAAGAGTCAATAGACATTTGCAAATACAAATTATTTTAACACGCAGAGCACCTAAGATGTTTCAACTACAAGAACATATAAAAATTAGAAGATTAGTGGACACTCAGTACAAGAGATCATGGAAAATGAAACTAGAATGAGCAGATAGAAATAGATGTTCTATGCTATATAAGCTAGATATTACATCTATAAATAATTGAAAATATAATATCAAATATAACAATGTAAAGCTTAAAAAATTCAGTTATGAGCAATACATAAATTAAGACAAAAATAGACTATATTAAATTGGCATGGATAGTGAAAATAACACAGAAAACAATAAACGAATTAGATTGAGATACAATTTTTAAGGCAGCAAAGAAAAAACAGTTATTTTACCTGTAGTAAATGTAAGTATTAAAATACAGAACGAAAAAAATATAAAGGAACTATAATCAACTGAGGCTTTAAATCATGTGTACCTTTTGCTTGAAAATTGTAAAAAAATATTAAAATTATCTTCTGGTAGTTGCTGCATGATGTTGACCAAGCAACTAAATTGTCCTAAAGATGCTCATCAATTTTGTTGCGGCGAAGCATTTGTAAGCTAAACTTAGAGTTGTTCAGCAAATAAAATATCTTGAAAACATACAGTATAATTTCAAACCACTAGAAAACTTTTAATTTCAATTGTAAAAATTTTCCATTGAGGTAATTAGCCTCAATACACATACATTTTATGTCTTAACCACAAGTTCCGCCAGTTTTTGGTATGGTCTATGTGTCAAATATGCTATAAAATGTGCTTATATTGCTCTATTTAAGGCTGAGAATAAGTTAAATACAAATAGAAACGAATTTAGTTGATTTCATGTCATGTTAAAAACACAATGCATGTTTTAGTACTGTAAGCATTAGATGAATATTCTACATTTTAGGAACTGTTAAACTTATAAATAACTATCTGAAATGTTTAATAGAAGATATGGATAAACTAGCTTCTGTTGCAGCCTACACAATTAATAAAATATTTTTTACAAATATGACGCAAATGCGATATTTGAAATACATAAAAAATTTTATTTTTTTTTACTTTTTAATTAATATTTTAGATATTCCTAAAAGATACAAATATATAAAACATATAAGCCCGTATCTAAAATGTATGAGGTACAAAGCCAGTGCCAGAAATATTCTCTCATTCTTAAACATTAATATTACAGGACATAAAACAGGTATAAAATAAACCAAACACAAGCTGAAAAATGTTATAAAAATATTCCCTGTTTTGCTCTGGTCTACCCAGTCAAGTAAATGGCACAAAAAGGTCAAAATAGTAAAAATCAAGAAATCATTAATATCGAGATTAGTCTCCAAAAAAGGAATATAAAAATATTTCCCTGAACTAAAAGACTCAATATTATTAATATTCCTTAAAAATGTAAAAAACTGCTTAATATTCTTCCTAGAATATTCTAATTGGATATTAAGACTAAATCCAAAATTGAGATCTGGTTGATAAACTAAATCGTCAATTTTAAATCTATACTTATTAGGAAAATAGAATCTGGAAATACTAGCCAAATCTGAATTTGGCTGCGTATTTCTTAATAAATTAATACTAGTAAAATTCTCATCTCCAAATGAGAGATAAATTACGGTAAAATATTTGGAATATAATTTACGAGCAAATGTCAAGACTATCTCCCTGTAAGAACATTTAAAATCTTTTATTGATCCATAAATTAAGTCGAAATAAATTAGATCTTTCGGGTCGCAGAGGATTAAAATGGTATTGGCTGGGGATTTTATAGAAGAAAATTCGTCTATAAATTTCTTAGGTAGAATTTTGTAAGGATATTCTAACTTTTTAAATAATAAATCATTAGAAGAGACATTTGTGTCTGAAGGTTTCTTGAAAATGAAGAGTGTGGCAAGAAATAATAAAATGAATTGTATACAATGTTTTTGTTTGTAAACAACATGTTTATATTTTAGCAAATATTTGACAAGCATGTCTTTTTAGAAAAGGGCAAGATAAAAAAATCTTTGGCCACTTAGTTCTAGCCAAAATGGATCAAGGCTTCAAATAACGTCAATATATAAAATTAAAACAAATGATCTGTAAACTGTAAAAAACAGAATTACAATTTTACACATCATTATAAAAACAAATAAATAGACAAATTATAAGAAAAATAAAAAAAATCAACAAATAATTTAATTTAAAAATACAAATAAATAACCTTAAATTCAATTTATGTTTATATAGTCATGTAAACAAATAAAAAGCCTAATTAAATAAGGAACTTAACAAATATCTAATTTAATTTAACCTTGAAATAACTAAAATTAAGACGTTATTTTGAGAGATTTAAAAACAAATAGATTTTATATTTTTTAAAACCTGAAACATAGCGCACCAATTAAATCGATTCTTTGTCTATAAAAAAGATTTTTTTTCTAGAAATTATGGGTTACAAGGTCGGTATAAATGGATTCGGACGAATTGGTAAATTAGTCTTTAAAATTCTAAGAGATCGAGGAATAGAAGTTCCTCTTGTAAATGATCCTTTCTTGGACATTTCTTACATGTATTATCTTCTAAAATACGACACTGTCTATGGAAATGATTCGAAAGTCGAAATAAAAAAAGATAAAATTTTTTACAACAACAAAGAGACAACTTTATCTACTTGTAAAAGTCCTTCGGAGATAGAATGGAAGAAATATAATGTGGATTACGTCATAGAATGCACTGGCGTATTTAAAAATATCGAAGATTGTGAATTACACAAAGATGTAAAAAATATAATAATTTCTGCGCCAAGTGAAGATGCGCCAATGTTTGTTTATGGAGTAAATCATGATAAATACAACGGCGAGCGTGTTATAAGTAATGCCAGTTGTACTACTAATTGTCTAGCACCTTTGGCTAATATAATTAATAAACATTTTGGTATTGAAGAAGGACTGATGACAACAGTACACGCCGCGACAGCGACTCAGAAGATAGTTGATGGAATAACTAAGAAAAATAAAAGAGACGGGCGAAGTGGAATGCAGAATATTATACCTGCTTCTACTGGGGCAGCAAAGGCAGTAGGGAAAGTTATACCAGAATTGAATGGAAAACTTAATGGAATGGCCATGAGAATACCAATACTTGATGTAAGTGTAGTTGATTTGACAGTGAGATTGAAAAAGAAGACGAGTCTTGAAGATATAAAAAATGTTTTTTATGAGGAAAGCGAAAAGATACCAAATGTTTTAGGAGTTACTGAAGAAGATGTGGTAAGTTCTGACTTCATAAAAGATGAGAGAAGTTGTATTTTCGATTTTAAAGCCAGTATGCAAATGGGCGACAAATTTTTCAAATTGATTGCGTGGTACGACAATGAATTTGGATATGCGACACGGATAGCAGATTTAGTTGACTATGTTTCTAAGAAATAAAAGGTATGTTTTTGTAAAAAAAAATTTAACAAATATTTTTTAATAATTTAAAAGTTTAATAAAACAATATGGCAAATGTTTACTACAATATTACATTGAAACAAAATTTATCATTTTCAATGCTAATAATAATCATAGTATTAAAATTTTGTTTAATTTTAAAATATTGAATTTTTTGTTTGTAATACAAAAAAACATTGTTTGGTGCCAAATTCCCCTTCTTTAAACCCCCATGGAACAAGAAATTGATGATCTCTTCATTTCTGACAAATCTGTAGACTATACAGACAAATCAATAGAAGATCTAAACAAAAACATAGAAAATTTTAAAACTATAATTCCTTATATAGATCTTATAAAAAATAAAATATCATCTGTAGATACAAATTTTGAATTGTATAATGTAAAATTAGAAAAATTAGCTACTGAAATGAAAAATATTGAAGAAGAAAATACAAAATTAGAAAATGAAATTTTTTATCAAACATCAATATATGAAAATTTGAAAGATTTATTATTAAAATTACAACTAAAAGAAGAACATTTCATTACTTTAGAAACAGAAACATTTACAAATCAAGGATTAGTAAAAATTGAAGAAGCTATTGAAAATTTGGAAAACTTTTCAGCTGAAAACTATACGATAAGAGTAGTCAAGGAGAAAAAAAATCGGATAAATGAAACTTTGGAAAAGTTTTATAAAAAATTTGTTGGTTATATAGCAAATTTGTTGGAAAACGAACAAATTGGTACAAATTTCCAGGTTCATACAGAATTATATAAAAAATTAGAAAAATATAAATTTTTATATAAAATGTCAGAAAAATATGAAAAAAATTATACAAATCTTTGCGATTTGTATATTAATTATTCTAAAGTAAGATATAATGCAGAATTAACAGAATATCTAAAGCGCTTACTTGATCTTAACAAAGAATCAAAAAAACCAGAAAATATCGAACAGACAATTAATACGATATTTGAAACTTATAAATTATTGATACACGTAGAATCAAATTTCTTAAAGAGTATGTCTATAAAAAGAGATATAAAAGAAATTTTTAATAATTCAAATCAGAAAATTGTAAATTTTCTAAAAGATTTATACTTCATTTTACCTTTAGAAACTGTTTGTTACACAAATAAAAACTTAGAAGAAAATACTGAAAACGAAGAAATTTTTTATAAAAATTTTATAGAAGATCTAAAAATCTCTGTGTTAGGAAAATTAAAAAAACAATTTTTACAAAAAGAGGCGGAATTACGAGATAAAGAAAAAGGAATTGCAAGGTTTAAAAATTTTATAAAGCTGAGTAAGATGGAAGATTTTAATAATATTTTGTATAGAATTAATATTTCGAGAATACTTAGGTTAGATAATGAATCTAATATTTGGGATATAATTGATAGTAAAAGGGGACTATTCGAAATAAATTATAAAACCAATGATGATATTTATAAAGAAGCTGATAAAGAAATAAATAAAAGATTAGAGAAATCTGTGATAGATTTCGTATTTGAACATGGGGAATTAAAAAGACAAATTAATTATTTGAAAAATGGAATAAAAGGATCTGCTATTTTTGTAAAGAATATGAAAGAACAAGTGTATGAAATAATAGAAAATAATCTGAATGATAAAGAAAAAGAAGAAGTAAAGAGTATACTTCTAGAATGAATAAATTATTATTGTATAATATTTGGCAATTAAAAACACTATTATTAACATTAAAACCTAGTCTATATGGTTTTAGTATTCAAAAAAACTTCTTGTCAAAGATGTAAATGTTTTTTTTTATTTTAAACCAATTAGATAATTTTTTTAAGGATAAAAATATTTTTACAATATTTGATTTTATTGAAAAAAAACTTTACCTAATTTAAAAATCATTTACTCATTACACAATAGATTTATTTTATAAAAAATTGTTATATGTTTACTTTTATTTTGATTTGAAATTTTTTTTGTTTTAAAACAAACAAATTGCTGATTTGTTTCAACTATCAATAGACCACATTTCTGTAAATTCCAATTATAGATTAGTTCCTATATTTTAGTTTGTTATGTTACGTGTAAAAAAACAAATAATAAATATTTTTAAAAAAAACTCTCTTTTTAATGTGCAACTTTGATCATCTCTTAAAAAAACTTCATGAAGCTCTGCCTAAAGTAACTGGACTAGAAAAAGAAAGTATACAATACAAAATCAATAAAATTGAAGAACAAAAAAATGATTTCGACAATAATTTTAATATTTCCACATGTAAACTTGTCACAAGTGATCAATTACAGAACAAAATTTTAATTGAAAAAAACTTAATAAAAGGTTATCGTAAATTAATAGAAGAAGACAGTCTTTTATATCAAGTAGCTAAAGACAGATTAGATATAAGCAAATATAAAGTACTTACATATGAAAAGATGCTTAATAAAATTACGCCATTTTTTAATAGTAAATTTGAAAAGGTTTACGGATGTGTAGAATTCGAATTTAATAAATTCGAGTTCGATCCAATTTTCGAAATCGAGAAAGTTCATTTCTACGTTGATTCGGTCTTAAGAGTTATTTACGATATTGATAAATCAACAAATAAAATCTTAGAATTGACATTTGAATGTGGTACTGAAGTCGAAATATTTTTAATAAGTGATTTTTCTATAATACTAGGATCAATATTAATACCTTGCGATTTCTTTATTGACAAAGAGAATACATTTATAAATATAGATTTCGGGAATTTTAATTACATTTACACTAAGGTAACATTTAAAAAAGAGATAAAATTAATAAGAAAAAATGCTGGTGTTGTTTGTGCATATAAAAATGGTCATGGTCTTGAAACACAAGGCGTATATTCTCCAAAATTATGTGGTGTATGTCATACATTTTTACCAATGTTTATTAGTTGTTACAAATGTTTTAGATGTAAATTTGTTTGCCATAAAAAATGCTCAGACGTCATACTTTTTGCGTGCAAAATGGGCAACGTAGAGTCAAAAACACTTTGGCACAATAATTATGGAATATCGCATACATTAGAAAAAAAAGATTTAAGTGGGTTTAGATACTGTTACCATTGTGGGGAAAGAATACATGACCAATTTGTATTAAATTGTACTAGATGTGATCATTCTTTTCATTTATCGTGTGAAGATTTTTTATTTGATTCGTGTCAACTTGATCTGAATTTGCGAACTATAATGTCGAAATTCATACCAAAAAGATCTAAAATTAATTATAACGAACAGAACTATAAAATACAAGACTTTCAATTATTAAGAACTTTGGGTAAAGGCAATTTTGGTCGTGTCATAATCGCCAGATATAAAGGCGAAGAAATTGTTGCTCTAAAAATTATTAGGAAAGATCAAATGGTTTGTACCAATGAAGCCAAATATGTAGATATAGAACGAAAAGTTTTAAAAATTGGTACACAATGTCATCATCCTTTTCTAACACACATGTATTATTGTTTTCAAGATAAAAAAAATATTTATTTTGCTCTTGAATATTTGTCAGGAGGTGATTTGTTCCACCACGTGTCAAAAAAAAAATTTTCATTGAAAAATATAAAACTTTTCGCGTGCGAAATTCTAATGGGATTAGAGTTTTTACATAAAAATGAAGTTATTTACAGAGATTTGAAACTTAATAATATTTTGTTGACTAGAGATGGACACATAAAACTTTGCGATTTCGGTCTCTGTAAAGAAAATATGAAGCCTCAGAATATTACATACACATTCTGCGGGACACTTGACACTATTGCACCTGAAATAATAAAAAATGAAGGATACACGAATTTAGTAGATTTGTGGTCTTATGGGGTGATTTTATATGAGTTGTACACTAAAACTCCACCTTTTTCAGGTATTACACATAGAGAGATTTGTAAATCTATTACTGAATCAGAGCCCGATTATAAAGAAGGTATTCCCGAAGATGCAGTAGATTTGATTAAAAAATTATTAGTTAAAGATCCCAGTAAAAGAATAACATTAAATGAAATGAAGACTCATAAGTATTTTGATGGAACTAATTGGAATGATGTTTTTAATATGAAGATTACTCCTGATTTTATACCAGGTAGTTGTATATCTAATTTTGATAGTGAGTTTATATCAGATTTGATTTTATTACCTAAGAGTAATGAAGCTGAACAATTTGACGAATTTTTCGAAAATATTAAATGATCTTTACTTATTTAGAATTGAATTGTAAAAAAATCTTTTATTTTGTCATTTAAATAATTTGTTGTATTTTTTTTAAATTGTAAAATTTTTTTTTTATGATTCGTTATTTTTTATCATAAAAAACATATAATGAATTTAAACTATAGTATTAATAGGATTTTTTTTAATGTATAGTTCAATTTATATAGACATATGTAAAAACAAATTTTTTTTATTGTATAATAATTATAATGGACATATATAGGTTCTCTAAAATTTCAATTGTAAAATTATCAAATAATTTTTAATTGTATAATAATTATAAATAGACATATTTAAATGTCATTAAAATTTTTATTGTATAATAATTATACATGGACATATATAGGTTCTCTAAAATTTCAATTGTAATATTGTCAAATTTTTTTTATTATATGTAAAATTTTTGTTGACATATATAAATGTTAATAAAAATTTTAATAATAGTGTCTAAAATTTTTATTTAGTTAATTATATATAGACGTTTAACATGTATTTTAGTAGAAATGTTGTTTAAATTTTTTTTTACATATATAATCACGATGTGGTTTATTTTTTGGAGTATTTTTTATTGATCTATTATAAAGCGGGTTTTTTTTGTTTTATTTACACCTCTTCATAGTTTTTATTAGAATACCTACAATAAGGACATCTAGAAGATTGTTCACACAACCATTTATCTACACATGTCTTATGAAAATAATGATTACAAAACAATATTCTCAATTCTTCATCATCATCATATACCTCAAAGCATATCAAGCACGAATCTTCTTTTTGTTCTTTTATATCTTTAAATTTTATAACTTTAAATCTTTCTAGTTCTATTTCTGTTACTATTGGGTTTACTGTCGAATAAGCCCCACATATTATAAATAATATACTAGTCATACATATAAATATTACTAGTAGACATGTATAAATCCCAAATCCATTTACATATGACACTACTTCTTTTTTATTATATTCCATTACTATTTTAGATCTATTAAATATCATTATTAATATTTCTTCACTTATTTCTTCGTCTAGTAAGAAATAGTTTTCTTCGCTTGCGTATAACGCAAGTTTAAGATACCATCTTTCTAATATAACTTCTTTTCTTATCTTTTTATTAGTTAGATAGAATATTGTATTACATTTCGGGATTAAAATGTTTATATTGTCTAGTGTTATATTTGGACCAATGAAGAGACAAGTCTCTTCTGGAGATGAAGGCAAATCTTGTGAAGATCTAGTGACTATCTCGTTGTCTATTTTGTCTATATAAAAATAATTTAGAATTTTGAAGTCTCCATTTTTATTGTGGAGACTTAAGAGAGATTTGTAGTGGAGACTTTGTACAGTGGACTCGAAGAATGAAGAGGAATTTAGTGATATGTACCATGATAAATAATTTAACAGGGACATACTTTGTTTATCAACAAACAAAATTTAAATAAACTTGAAAATAAACAATATAATAAGATTTTATAAATTAAAATTAAATTGATTTTAAAATACATTTTAGTCTGTATTATGTAAAATATTTTGCATAAATTAGATTTTATTATAAATATTTTAAATTTGCATAAATTATATTTTAAGTTAGTATAATTTTATTATTAATTTTATTATATTAAAGATGTAGTATCTTAAATGTAATAATTTATTAAACTACATCGTGCTAATTAATTCAATTGATATTTTAATAGCATAAATAAAATACAATTTGCATAAATAAAATATAAAATTTACATAAATAAATATAAAATGCATAAATAAATATAATATGTATAATTATAAAATGCATAAATAAATATAATTTCAAATTGTGTTTTTCTCATACCCCCCTTTTTATTATGAGTTCTTCTTATAAATGCCAATATTGTAAATCTCAAGTTCTTGATAATTATTGTTCATCATGCAGATCACATTTCATTTTACTAAACAACAATCAGAAATATGTTTCTGTAGACATGGACGATCTTGATTATCTTTCTCTTTCTGATAAACTCTGCCCTTCTTGTACTATTTATTACAATACTCAAAATTATATTATATGTTCATCATTTATTGATTATTTTAAGAAGTTGAAGTTTTGTCACAAATGTAAAAATGATAATTCCAAATTTATAAGAAATATGTTTTATAAGAATTTCTTATTTTATAGAAGATTGAGTTGTTTTAGTAAGAAGTTTATAATTTTTTATTTATTTTTGTTTTCTTTTTTTAATGAGTTTTTGGTTTTTTATATTTTTAGTTTTTTTATTAATTTTAAGTCTTTTGGTTTTTTTGAAAATTGTTTTTTAAATATTTTGGGCTTGTTTAGGAAGTACAAGTTTTTTAGATTTTTTTATTTATTTTTTGTGTGTTTTTTTATGAAGAGAAAGAAGAGGTTTCTTTTTCATATGCCTATAAATTTAGAAAAGTCTGTTATTTTAGACAAGCACATTAAAGATCTAAGAATATAAAACTTTTAATATATCAATATCTTATACGTATATATTATTTATAAATATATTTTAAGTATAGTCTTATATCTTAAACGTATAGTCTTAGATCTTATTTATAATATCTTATACAATGTATCTTATACGTATAGTCTTATATCGTTTTTAAAATATCTTATAGATCTTTTCTTATACAATACATATAATCTTAGAACTTATACAATACATCTTAATTATAATATCCTATACAATACATCATATTTATAAATATCTTATATAATGTATCTTCCCTTTTACATTATGTTATTTATGATCATATTAATTATCTCCAATTTGACTTCTCCTCCTTTATTTATTTTATATTCTAATAGTGCCTTTTTGACTATACTCCTGTTCTCATATATTAAATAATTATATATTAAATAATTCACTACTCTTTCTTTATCTTCTTCTTTTATAAATTCATAAATCTCATTTATTCTTTCTATACTCTTTATATTATTCTGACTCATTAGTACACTAAGAAGTCTGTCATATTTCTTTATATTTTTATAAGTTACTTCTACTATATTTTTATAATTCTTCTTCTCTATTAATACTTGTAATTCATCATCTTCTAATTTACTAAATACTTTCTTGTATAAATTTATATCAGTTTTGTTTGTATTGACTAAATATAAATATATTATATTTATATTAAATGTACTCAGATCTAAATTCGGAATATTCTGGAGGAGATAAATTATTCCTTCTTTGTATTCTGAGATATTATTTATGAGATGGAGGAGAAGAGTCCTCTTCTCCTCCTCACTTAATATTTCCAGTATAGTGAGATTATTAGATAATTCTTTCTTGTACATGAGGAGATTGTAGACATGATTGGGATTATCTTTTAATATTTGGATATTCAAATTATGACTCAAATATTCATAAACGAAATCTCTATCTTTTTCAATTAGTAAACCCACTAAAACTTCACTAGATTTATTATCAAAACTAGATATACTAGATATATTAGATATATTATCTAAGACTATATTAGTTGTATCTAAATCTATAAAAGATGTATTAGTTGTATTAGACTTATCTAAGACTATATTAGTTGTACTAATATTAGATATATTGTTTTGGGTTAGATATTCCTTCGTTTCTTGTATTAATTTATTCTTCTTTATTCCTTCTACTAATAGTAAAGGGTATATCTTCTTATATCTCTTACTATATTCATAATCTATTATTCCTGAATATTTACTAATTAATTCACTTATCACATTACTCGCTATATCTTGAATATCTTCATAATATAAATCAAGATATCTTAAGATATCTTGATATATTCTCTTAAGGAGTATATTATAATTCTCTACTTTGTTCTTTAATACTTCTGTGACTCTTTTCCTTATTAAAGCATTTGTATCATATTTATAAATATAAAGAACTGTAAGAACATTATCATCAAGTGTATGATGTAATATTTCTATACATGATAATCTTGTACTTATATTTATAAATGATTCTCTTATAATAAATTCTTCTACTTGTTTCGTCTTTATTAATTTCTTAAATGCTTCTACTGCTATCTTGTTCTCTCTGGAAATATAAATCTTCTTTAGTACGGGGAGGAATTCCTCTAAATATTTGTAGAAGATTTCTAAGTCAAAAGCATAAGCCAAGAAATTCGGCCTATTTATCAGGGGCTCATTTTCCTTAGTCTTTTTCCTGAATATTTTCTCATTTAAAATATCGTCATTTATGATTTTTAATATTTCCACTAAGAAATATCCAACTCTTAAATCTTTATCAATATTTTCAACCAATAAATCTAATTCATCATCTATTATAAATTTATTATCTTCTATAAATTCGTCTTTTAATTGTTTAATATTTGTTTCTATTAAGTCTCTACATTCTTTTATATAATAATTATTCTGTATTACAAATATACTCAAAATATTAATTATCTCTTTCTTATAATATTCCTTATTTATCACTAACTTCTCTATCTTACTCAATATTATAAATATATATTCTTTATAATCTTTAATATATCTCCTTACTAATTCTAATATAAAATATAAACTTGTATCATCAATCATATAATTAAATTGTAGACTCAGAATACTCAGTAGAGTATTCTGAGTATTCATTTTATTAATAAATGACTCAATAATCTGACTCTTAAGATTATTTATCTCTGTATTGATACATTTCATATTATTCAGGAGTCTCTTACTTTCTTGGACACAAGATAAATTTGTATCATTAAGTAAACTAATTAGAAGTTTTATGTATGAGAAATCTAAAGAAGAAATAAACTTGAGAATGTATCTGAAATATTTGGGATCTAGATCTAAGACATAAACTAAGTACTTATTATTGAGATAGTACATGTAGTCAGAGTCTGCCTTATCATTTATATAATGACGTATTAACACGTCACTATATTTATAAAATAAATATAAGCCGTCATTATAGCGAATGTGATAGACGAGATTTAAAAGATAAACTTTGTCCTCCGTCAAATTATCTAAGTCAGCGAATAAAGCCGTGGCTACCTTATAAATAAGATTATTATCTATATTGTCTTTTATATTTATAATATCTATATTGTCTTTTATATTTATAATATCTAAATTGTCTTTTATATTTATAATATCTAAATTGTCTTTATCCTTTATAATATCTATATTGTCTTTTATATCATCTTGATTTTCTCTGTTGTATTTGTTGATTATTGTGTGGATATTCTTCCCTTCTTCAAGGGTACAAGTACTCGGATTTATACTCTGGAAATATCTCCTTGTAAATTTAGAGTGACTAATACAATACTTAAAGAACAAAGGAGTGTCCTTGACTTTATTATAAATTTCATCTGACTCAAAATTCTCTAAAATAAATATTTTATATTCTTGAAAATCCAAATTTGAAGTTTCTATATCAAATATTCTAATATCTACACTATTACTAGTATTTATATCTAATCTAGCACTATTAATAGTATTAGTGTTATGTATTTGGTCTCTAAGGATCTTATAATATATTCCGCGCTCATCTTCATATTTATTTAGTAAGTTTGTTACAAGTTTGTTTGTAGACAAACAAAGTGCTCTCTGTATCATCTCATCTCTCAAATATGTATCCTTATATCTTTCTATATCTTCTATCTCTATGTCTCGTATTAAGAAATCATCTGGTATATTCTTAATGTTCTTTATATTTCTCTTTAGATATTCTATCATATTAGTATTTACCAGTGTATAATACAAGGACTGGTCTAATACTCCATATGATTCATCAAGAGATATTAATTTATCAAGATATTCTGTGTCTTTATAAGTGCAGAGGATTATAATAATTAAATCTAGTAGAAGAATATCGCAGTCTCTATAAAATAAGGACTCTAAATTTATATTCTTAATTATGTCTCTAATAGAATTATTTGTATCTATCTTATAGACATTTATATTATAAATATATTCCTTGTTAAGGTTTATGTTAATTTTGTTTCTTAAACAGAAATTATATATTTGTAAATGTGGATAATATTTATAATCTCTTACAACTCCATTCTCAAAATACTCTTCTAGTCTCATTTTATTAATTCTCAAATAAAACTCAAAATCATCTCTTTTCACATATTTAATCAAAAACATATTCTTTTTAAATCCTTGTCTAATCGCATAATCTCTAAAAACTTCATATTTCATTAATTCTTCTTTAACATTACAAATATCAAATCTTAAAGATTTAATCATCTTTATAAAATATGATATATCCATATCTACTTCTATAATATTTGAGACTATATCTTCGGGTAAGAACTCTTTATAATAATCAAGAAATCTTGATACTATTTTTGGTACATACAAATTATTTTGTAAATATTTTTTCATTTCTTTGAATTTTGAAAATTTATGCTGTTTAGAATTTTCCAAAAATTTATGCTGTTTTAAAATTCGGCGAAAAATAAATACGAAATATTTATTTGTAGAAAACTTTTCAAGAAAAGTTAAAAGCTTCAAATTATTATTAGAAATAATGTAAGATAATAATTCGGAAATAAGCTTGTCTTGGAAAGGCAAATTGAAATGTAATTTTAAGGAGTAAAATTTTATGTCATCTTGTTGTAAGAGAGAGGAAATTATGATGGGTGGTAAATATTTAAGGAATCTGAGTTTGTTGTGTTCTAAGATTTTATACAAACAAACTTGGATTTTAGTACTTTCGGGGAGTGAGTGGAGATTTTTGGAATATTTTTTTATGAGCAGGGGATTTAATTTTGATGGTTCAAAAAGAAGATTCATTTTGGGGGTAAAAAATCAAGTAATTATAAAGACAATTTATAGGAATTGATAGATAACATTTTTAGAAGTGTTTTAAGCTTCTGATTTTTTATCTTGTGTAAATATTTAAGTCAATCAGTCTACTAAATATTTCTAATTCAAGACAGTACGTTTTTTAAAATTATATTTAAAAAAATCAGTCTAAAAAATATTTCAATTCAAGACAGTACGTTTTTAAAATTATATTTGAGTATCTTTGTCTATTAATATATTTGATTTGAAGTTTTATTTGTACTATTATATCATGTTGGTGTCTTTATAAAATTTAATAAATAAACCCCTTATGCTTGTTAACTCCTTCAACATATTATTAGATTTAAGACAATTTTGTAAAATTTTTTGCACCAACCGGGAATCGAACCCAGGCTAACAGCTTGGAAGGCTGTTGTCATACCACTTGACCATTGGAGCTTGATTTTAAAGCTATAAAATTATATAATAAGCACAATGTTTATTAGTGGTATAAAAAATAGAGTAATATTGTTAATTTAAAATATTTTTTTTAAACTAAATATTGTTTATTATTCTCTTTTGATTTTTTTAGCATTCTTCTCTTCAATTTCACATTCCTCAATATTTTCTTCACTTTCGCTTACTGAATCTTCTCTCCATTTTATAAGGAAATTATGAACACTAGGAGGGACCATAACATTCATTTCAATATAATTGTAATTAATCTTATAACCTCTGAATTCGAAAACATCTTCAGGATTTTCGTCTTCGGAGATGGGCTTTTCTAACTCGGCATTGATTTTAGAAAATTCTTCAGGTTGAACTTTGTCTTCAGGATTGTCTTCAGTTTCGGCGAGTTTCTCGACCAAAGCTTCAGAAAAAGAGTTTGGTGCATTTTCATCTTTAACTTCTTCTTCTGCTTCTTCGCTTGTTTCACTGGTTTCTTCAGTTTCTTCCTCAGTTTCGCCTTCGACTGTTTCTTCTTCCTCAATTTCGCCTTCGACTGTTTCTTCTTCTCCTTCTTCACTTTCTTCTGAATCTTCATCAGTGGCTATTATGTCATCAAAGTTCTCATTGTCATCTTCTTCTTCATTCTCCTCATCTTCCTCAATCTCTTCTTCACTATCATCATTATAAAGAAGGTGCTCATTAGCTATTCCCGGATAATAAACATCAACTATATAACCTATTCTTATAAACTGTTCATCTTTATATTTCCCTACAATAATAATAGAAGTAAGTCCAAATAACTTATCATGAGGAATAAGTTTAATTTCAGGCGCATCAGCGTCAAGCGAAAACTTGATATTTCCTTTGGGAACAGGGAAAATCTCCGTCTCACTTAAAATTTGATCTCTAAATTCATTTTTAACATCAGCAGTATAAATAATCGTAAAAACAACACCTTCTTCTAATTCTTCTTTACAATGCATTTCTAAGTCAAATTCTAAAGGATCTGTGGCTTTGCGAATTGTCTCTTTTAGTTCAATTTTTTTTAGTGTAAGAAGTTCCATATGGTTAAAAAATATTAATTTTTTTTAATAGAAAAATTAACGGGGCAACGGAAAAAAATAACAAATGAATATTTAAGATTAATATGAAACAAAAAAAGATTTGTGGAGTGTATGAAACATATTGAGGATAAATAAAGTTTTTTTTTAATTTGATAATTGATTTTTTAAATGTCATGAAGTGTCATTAATTGTTTATTTTGGGCCTTTTAAAAAGGCGGGAAAAGATCAGGAAACTGATCTTTAAGAAAAATCTAAAAATTCATTTAATGAATTTTTTAGAAAAAATTAACAAGTAAGTATTAAACTTGAGAATAAATTTGGCTTTGAAGATTTACATGTAATTATTTGCCTGATATCTTTTATTCTAATAGAACTAGCGTATGCTTTCCCGTTTTGAAAACGGGATTTATTTATTTTGTTTGTGGCATTTACTTCCTCCTTTGTTTTTTTAATCTTCCATTTTTGGTTTGAATAAGAAAAGAAATTGTACGTTTTGAAAAATACTTTTTAGTAGCATATAAGGAGTAAAGTTGAGTTAAAAACATTTATGAGTCTCATTGAAATGATTCTGGGAATTTCTAAGCTCAAATTTTGACACCTATATTCAACTTTTTCTTTGGTTAATGTTTTTGTGAATTTTTTCTAGAAGGGTTAAATAAATTCTAAAAAACAATTCTGACGATATTTTGGAACTGAGTTGTACAGAAATAATAATTAAAACGAAAAAGTATTAACATATAGTATACGCATTTTTAATTATCAAATTGAAACATTAAATCTAAAAACACTATTATAGTAACATAATAAGTGCAGAACATATCGTTTAGAAATTTCAAATTGGCAAAAAAGAGGGGTAAAAAATTAAATAAAATTCTTTTATATATATGATTTTGACGGGGTTGTGAAGTTTCTGTTAAAAATCAAAATTAACCTATCAATTTTGTTTAAAAAACAATGATGTGGAAACAAACTTCTTGTCAAAGTTTTAACAATTTTTCCTAATTTTTCTTACATGTCAACAGTCAGAAAATCCATACCTGTAGATCATGAAAACATTTCGATTTTTTCATTGTCTGGAGCTTCTTTATTATGAACAAATTTCACTTTTTCATGTTTTGTAATAGTAATTTCACTATAGTAACCAGTATAAAAATCCAATTATTTTCACACCTTTTAAATTATAGAATTGAAAAATTTACATCGTATTTATTAGAATTTGTTTAATAAAATGGATCTACTTCGCCATTTTGTTTGTTCTTTAATTCATTTTATTGAAAGAAAAGCTTGACAAAATATTTTTTGATAAATTTTTATCTTTCGCTGAGGAAAGCAAAGAAATAAATAATAAGAAAAACAAACCGCTCTTAATCTTAGCCGGATGTCTTTTGTTGGAACAATGCGAATATCTAGTCCATGGATATAATCGTGAAATTATATTTAATAATGTTCAGGAAGCTACCGCAGCAGAGTATTTTGTGAGGAGAATAGCGCATATTATTTATATGAATAGTTTTTAATGTTTTTACACGTACATAACTAGTAAGTACATGAAAACAAAATCTAAACGACGAATAAAATATAAGCAAATTTGCCCGATTTATATTTTTTAAGTACAAAATAGACTTGTCGTAGATAAATAATGGCTATACTTTTACAATTTTATCTCTTCTAATACCAGATAATCTACACCATAATATGCTTACTACATGAAGGTTTCAGCGGAATCTCATCTTTTATCAATCTCTACATTTTCGTTCATGTTATACATTGCGTAACAGTCTTTGTAAAAGTTGAATAATTTTTATTCATTTTATTGATTAATAAGACTACAATTGTATGTTTACATTAAGCTTACACCAGTGAGACAGATAAAATATTTTTTTTTGTGTACTCTAATAAGCATGTAAATAAAATAGAAATTTTATCAACAAGCTATAATTTTTTTTTAATTTCTTATATAGCAAATACATTGTGTTTACAACACCTTGAATTATATGTTAAAAACGTCATGACTCATACATAAGTTTTTGGAGAAACGAAAAGAATTTGATTTATTAAAGCACAAATTGTTGTAAAATAATGTAAAATAATGTAAAATAATTGCGATAGTAAATTTATATTTATAAATCGTATTCCGATATTTGAACATGCGTATATGGCAAATGTATTATCACAACATACATGTGATGTTTTTCCACAAATCTATCATATTGTCAATAAATTTAATATAAGAACTATAATGATACTACATCACTTTCAATGTATTAATTTATTAATAGAAACACTTGTCTTTTGACTAATGATTTTTATCTGTCAGTATTTAGAATATTATGAGAAAAGCTATACATAGACGTTTTCTGTTTTTGTTTATAAACGAAAAAAATTATTTAAGATCACATTTCTATTAAAATCGATTTGCAAAAGTTATACCTAAACATATTCTCGTTTTGTTTATAAACAAAAAATCAATTCGCGAAAATTCTATTCCTATTAGAAATTAATTATCGAGTTCTTTTAATTTTTAATATAACAAACAATATTAGAAATGTAATGTCGTTATAAACAAAGTTAAAAGATCTATTTGATTCGAGATCCTTTTTAGACAACTATTAAGTCGAAAAAATGCTCTATTATTGCGTATGGATGGTAATTAATATGAAATAAAAAATTAATTTTTACCCAATTAATGTATTTCCACATTCTAACAGCTTTCTGCTCCGATGTGTTCAATAGTAAAAGCGAGGCGACAGTTTCAACAAACGAAAACCATGACGAGATTGTAGAAAATAAAACCACATCAATTTGTCATAGACTATTGATTAAAGAAAATATGATTAACAATGCAAAAGAAAACGTCCCTAACTCTGAGAATTTGAGATTTCAAACTTATAAAACGATTGAATCGTTTTTAGAATGCGCCTCTAGTTTTGACCTGAACCAAGCACACGTGTTATCCGTTGTATTAGATAAAACGGAGGAAAATTATTTAAAAAATAATATTCAATTGAACATAGATCAGGATATTGCTAAATATCTTTATCTTTTAACTAATCTGGGATTTTCAACTTGTTGCTGGAATTCGATAGATTTTTATATTGAAAAATCGTCTGTTAGACTCAAAATTTCAAATGAAGACGACCATAATTCATATAGAAACTTACAAAAAAGCATTTATTACTGGACGAAAAATCCATCTATCATTATAAATGAATTTTTAGAAGAGTTATCAAAACTAATTTTCAATTCTAAAATAAATGAAAAGGCAAAAATTTTATTATTCTACCAATTGCAATATTGTTATGAAGCTATGGATTACATTCATAAGCTATTGCCTTTTAGAGAAAATCGTAAAACTTTAAGCACCGAATTACTATTTAATTATATTCATCTAACTCAAAGATTACCATTATTACTTTATAATATGAACTTACAAGAAGTCTTTCAGGATTTTTTTAAACTAGTTAATGAGCATTTCAATGAACAAGATCCTGTTTGTGTGGAGATTATTGGGTTGGTGAAAGAATTATCTGATAGACTTAATATTACGTATAATGGAGTTAGTAGGTTTATTGAAACAATATCTGCAATGTCGAAAATACTTGAAAAGGCAGAACATAAAAGTTATATATAAACATTTTTATATACAAGATATTTTAAAAGTGTGCATTTTGACATCGATGTTCACTACATTTAGAATTGCAAAATTATGCCTATTTTCTAAAGTGTACGGAATAAATTTAATGTTACATTAATTTATTGTAAATTACATACATGACATCTTAAGAACCTTTATAATTTTTATTAAAAAAGAATTAATAATTGCATATTGATATAATAAATTGTTGTTTATGTTAAATAATCGCAATAATAATTTTATTGTTTTGCATTCTTATTCGAGAAATCAAAGTAGTTTTTTACACCTGTAATATTTTTAGAATGCACATTTATGTGATTATATTGGTTTTATAATGCAGTTAACATCAAGTTCTTCTGTCAATTCAACATTTTAGCAAACAACTAATCTCGATATGTACATATTATAAGCGGGTGCTCAACATATGAATCTAATTTTATAAGAACTTAAAACTAACTTTTTGCCCGATATTTAACTATAGGACGACAATCAGTAGTAGATATAGACCGTTGTGTTGACTTTACCTCAGTGGCAGATTATGAAATCGGGTTAAATATCCGCGCGCGCCCTTGCGACTTTCGCCAAATGCTTACACCGACAACCTTCTTTACATCTTCTATGTGCGTATTCGGATGCAACTTTCCTAGACAAAATTATTAATAAGATATTATAAATGCATAAGCTACAGTAATTCACTGTGCTGCTCTACAACCGTTATGCATAGTACGACATTAAGTTTATAAAGAGATTGTTTGACATTATTTAGGTCTATTATCCAATTAGAGAGCCAAAATTTATGAAATTACTGTTAACATTCAAATTTTTTTTTAATGACGTGATCGTGATCCCAAGAGCATAGGCTCAACAATGAGTTTATTAATATTATAATATATTTTTACGAGCTAAAAAGAGAAAAGGTCAATTCATTTCTCTGCTAAAAAAAATATATATACTAATTCTTAGAATCCAATAAAAAAGTTTAATTACGGAAGCAGTCAAATGCAAAGCATATAAAGAATAATTTATATTGTGTATCAAGTTCGAATAAAGTCGACAAGTGCAACATTGCCGATGCACAAAAAAATTTAAAGAATATATTTTTATAGCCTTAACACATAAACTCATTTAGATAATATGTACCTGGTAGGTATTAGTTTGACATATTAAGAGGGTAGCAACAGATTTTAATAAGCTATTAAATAAATTTAGTAACAAAACGTTTTAACTAAACAAGTCTTCTTAGGGCATAGCCCCAAAGCTTAATACTTAATTATAAATCATCATTCAATCCAAAATACACAAAATAACCCATATAAGTCGGCTGAACGAGGAAATAATATAAGGATAAAGTTACTCATGTTACCGTTTTGCCGCCAGTTCCAATTAACTTGTGGTTGAATTAAACAGAGAGTCCATTATGTTAGATTATATGTTATAAATAGTAAATGTAAACGAAAACGATTATGATTAGCAGTCAAGACATTGTATATAAGTCGATAAAAAAGTTTAAAGCGTAAGTATGATGTTGGACATAAAGTAGAGAGAGTTAGATGCGGCTGAGTATAAAAAATTATGACTACATTTTTTGATTAAATGGAATCGGCCTCATTAATGCACTGTTTTTTCCGTTAGGAGATAATTAAGTGTCTTTTCTACATAAAAAGGACACAACAATAAAATGAATAAATTTGAATGCTGTACAGTGGATTACAACAAGTATTTAATGAATTATTTACAGGTGGTCATACAAACAAAATTGAAGGAAATGTTTATTTGTGAAATATTGAACTCGTAAGAAGAAAAACAATTGTTTTCTAATGTTAATTGCGAACCATGTTGTTAAGAAACTATAAGCAATATTTCCTACCAGAGGGCAAGTCCAGATGTATACTAAGACTTGCATTCCTAAGGAATAAGTTTTATATTGATAGATCTAATGTAAGACCATAAAGCAATTAAAAGTTGATGGCCAAAGCCACGCCCTATTATGTAATAGAATCCCCAAAAACGCTTATTTGACAAGTGTTTCTGATTAATAAATATCTTTAACATATCATTAGCAATTATATAAACTATATCATGCCCGAGAAGATGCAAAACGACAGCTCAAAAGTCGCAATAAGAATAAAAAACAATATTACGTAGACAAACAAAAGTCGCCCTCACATTTTCAATGAAGGGCATTGTTAAGTAATTTATTTATTATATTTTCTAGAAATACCATGTTCACCCTCACGAAATCTTTTAGATATTTTCCAATTTTTAAACTCACAATCATCGCCTTTTCAGCGGACAAATGATCCAACATATGCACGAAAAACTCTCGACAATCAATAATGTTTTTTAAAATGGATTTCCTCTTTATATTTAAAAAATCAAGGGTAAAAAAAACTTAAAGTGATAAGAAATGCTTCAAAAATCATTTTTTGTTTAATCCATGTTTTTTTATTATTTAGCAGCTATGTGTACAAAAATTCCGGCAAATGTTTCAGAACTTCCTAAAACATCAGAAAACAACTTTAATGTCGAAGAACAGCGCAGTACCAAACGTACCATCGCTTTACTACGTCAGAAACTTCTTAGTAAGAAAAATATAACTGCAGAAGAAGAAGTTTCCACTTATACTGACACCTACAACTGGAAATTCCATCCTTATAAGAAATTGGTTTTAACATCAAAACGAGTCGACAATAATGAGCCACTTAATTTATCTGTTCAAAAAGAAAAAATAGCGAATAAAAAAATTTTAGAGAATAATATACAACCAAATAAAGATCAGACAAATGAAAATATATTCATTCTACGTAAAAAGTTAAGGGAACAAATATATTTATGGGGAAGCAGCGATTCATATCTGAATGTCTCAAGAACTTTTTTGCATTTTGAAGATGAAAAAGACCAAGTTCCATATTCGAAATTGAGAACTAAAACGTCGCCTTGGATTTGCACCACGTCCAGTATATTCACCGACTTACTAGACCCATTGCATAAGTCAATATCTAAATATAAAATAGACGAAAAAACAAAAACCCGCTTATTGTGCCAATTACAATTTTGCAATGAAATTATGGCTTACATTCATAGTCTTTTGCCCGTCAAAGAAAAATGGTTACATCTAAATACGAAATTGCTGTATAGCTATTTACGCATAGTCGACAGATTCCCAACTCTATTTCATGAGATGAACTTATTTGAAGTCTTCGATGATTTTATTAGATTATTTAGTAAATGTTCTAAAACTAAAGATCCTGTCTATTTAGAAATAGATGACCTTATGAGGAAACTGGATGAACGACTTAATATCATTAATAACGGTCTTAATGACTTTATTGAGACAATTAATAGTTTAATCGAAATATGTAAAAACACCTCGTAAAAATTTTAAATAAAAATTAAAAGTTTTGACATTTTCTTTCATGTATGCATATTTCATATAAAATTATAAAAAGTATATCTTTTACGATACATCATGGAACTTCAATTATTATATAATGTCCAAATGCCCTCATTATATTTCTTACTCTTTAGTTTTTAATTTCTAAATATTATCATATAGAACATTTTTTAAATGTAAAATTTTCTAATCAACTTTTATACGCAATAAAAGTTAGTTTCGGTTGGCGGGTTTTTTTCAAAATGCATGCTCATAGCTTTTCGTAAACAGCACTGTGATGATAAAAAAAGGTTCAATTTTTAAATTAAAGGTTTAGTAGATAATTCTTAAATGAAAAAAGTGTCTATGATAGAAGTACGGTGATTTATAAAACGAACCACGTTTTGTGCAAAAAGATTTACATTCAAAGCAGAAAACATCATAATCATAAAATTAATTTCAATGTATATTTTTTTTTATGATTTTATAGTATAGTATAAAAATCGATAACTGTTGTGAAAAATAAATGACAGTAAGCTTTCAGATAGCCCGGAATATCCTACAGATCATGTAACACACTGGCCGGAACACGTGTCGGCTAATGGTAATCATTGTCAATAGATTGCGCCCATTTGATTAGTAAAGAGGAGATATGTATTTAATACAAATTACATAAAAAAATATTATGTTTTTTACGAAACATTTTTTCAAGGCCATTGAGTTCGTTACTCATAATTTGCATCACTGTGATTTTTTTAGCCAAGGTGAGTATAAACAGCGACATATGCTCTAGATCGAGTAATATGGACAAAAACAATTGTATTATGAGCAGTTTTTTTGTGCGTAGAATTTTACAATATCTATCAAATAGTGCATATAATGACGTACCTCAAATCGCATATTAGGATTGTCCCGTCATTAGATGCAAAGGAAGTTTAATGAAGCTCGTTTTTTGGTACATCTATTTAAAGACCGAAGATAGTTAAAAGAAAAATATTAGAATTAATAAATCAATATAAAAGTAGATTATCTTTTTCAGTACGAAAAAAACGTATGGCAGATGGGCTGCACAATGAAAAACATATTGATGTGACGTAATCAAAACAAAGTCATGAATTATAGCCCGTAAAATGCCTTGTTTATTTATATAAAGTAGTTAATCAAATTATTAATATTGTTAAGAACAGATTTTTTTTTTGTGACACAAAGGAACCTAGATTGTTGCTATATATAGACAACAAATATAAATTATGTTCATTAATAATTTCGCACATTCAATATACGATAGTCACGCCTTTAAAACGGTTAATAAACTTAATATTCAAAAATCAAGACAAACTCTCGACATGTAAATTTTTTACTTCAATATTGGGTCTCATGTGGTATTATTTAGTATTTTTTAAAACAATAGAAAAAACGAAAGTAAATATAATTATTCATATGTATTTGTCATTTCGCAGTTTGGCTATTCTGAGCATCATAATACAATATTTATTTTTTATATACAACAATATAGATAAATTTATTTATACTTAATAAAAACTTTGCTTGAAATATATGAAAAATCTTAGGTGTTTACTTGAAAAGATTTCCTTTATTAAAATAATAGGTTGGCAATTTTTTTAGATCAAAATTCATCTTTCTGTGGGTATAAAGTTTTTGCTACTGAGGAATGATTATTTTTAAAGAACATCCAAACATTATCATTGTTCAAGTTTTGCACAAAAACACAACAAAACAGAAAATTAGGAATAATAAAGCTAAAATTCGTAAGGAATTATTTTCATTAAAATGTGTAGTAATAGATTTTTAAGTCAAGAGGATGCAAGCATTATTTCGTTAAAATTTAATTAATTATTAATAAAATCATTTTTTACACCCAAACCATGTTTTTTTATTTTGTAACAGCTATATGTTCTGAAATCACTGAAAAAAATACTAATGGTTTATCAACAAATGAAATATCAGCGGAGAAAGATCTTAATGTGTATAAAAACATTAATACACTATTATGTCATGGAAAAAAGAATAGGAAAGACATAAAAAACTATAAGAATAAAAACTCCTCAGATTCTGGAACAAGTATAAATACTAGCTTTAATCTGTACAAAAAACGGAATTTAACAACAGAATACGGTTTTAAATGTGAAAAAAATGAATCAAAAGACTTCTTAGCTAAAAAAACGAAAATAGAAAACGCGAATATTATAAGTGACAATAGACAATTTAATATTGATCAAACCATTTTTGAATATCGAATTCATATTATAAAAATAAAAGAACTTATTGTTAAATGGGATTTAGAAGATATCAATATGAAAGTCTCACGAACCAAAATTAAATTTGTAGATAAAACTGACTACGAGATGTATAGACATCTAAAGCAAAGAATAAATAAATGGATAATCCCCACATCTACTATGGTTGATGATTTATTATTACCGCTGGATCATTTAATAGTTTATTCGGATATAGATATAAAAACAAAACAATTACTATTCTGCAAATTAGAATTTTGTTACGAGGCCATGATTTATGTTCATAAAATATTGCCTACTAAAGAAAATAACAAACAGGTGGGTTATAAGCAATTATCTAATTATAAGGACATAACTAAAAGATTCCCTGTTTTATTTTTTGAAATGGGCTTAAAAGAAGTATTTCATGATTTCATCAAAACATTTCGTGAAAATTATAATCCCAAAGATTTAGTCTGTATTAAAATAGTCTATTTATTGAACGATCTAGAAGATAGACTAAATATGGTTTTTAATGGCTTTGATAAGTTTATTAAAAATATTATAAGTATGTCGAAATTACTTTATAAACTAGATTAAAATCTATTATTGAATTTTTATTCAAATGTCCTTTTTTATTAGTCTAGTCCAAATTTTTACATTAATTTTTAGATTTTATATCAACATTTACTAAGTACTTCAAATTTTTTTAAAAAGGTATATAAAAATTTAACATTATTTAAATTTGAAAAAATATTCTACAAAGTATATGTTTAATTAATTTGTATTGAGGATTTAAGTAATAAATTTGTTAAAACTATTGAAAATGTTTACAGAATACTCTAACTTTCTAGTCAACTTATTTTTATTTATCTTTGCTATATGTATGCTTTTAAGAGAAATTTCTTAATAAGTTTGTGGACTGATGGTTTCCCATCAGTCCGAGAAGAATGTTTTAGACTAATATTTTTATTATTCTTCATACCCTTCTGGGCATGATTTTCTTTTATAATTTTAGGCGGGAAAATATCACCAATTTCCCTCCAAAAATTATACATGTAAAGAGGGAGAATACTTACAGCATGGTATTCTCAGATCTCCAGGGTAATCTTAGTATCACCGGAGATCTGTCCCCTGACACTCCCCCTTTCTTTATCGGCTCCCAGGTTTCTAGTTCAAAGTCCATCTTCTTTAGGTCTTTCCAATTCACCGAGAACACTTCATTATTAGGGCTTATTATTTCATATGCCCCTTTCTTACCCACCTTAGTTATCGTGTATGGGCCCTCGAACTTACTATCCAATTTATTTTTAATCTTGATGAGTGGTTTTCTTCTTAGCACCACGTCTCCTATCTGAAGTGTCTGTTCTTTAACATCCTTTATTTCACCTTCTCTGGCCTCTCTCTCGGCTTGTAACATAATATCCCGAGTATGCTTTAATCTTTCAAATATTAAAAAATTATCTTCCAAATATAAGGTTTCTTCTTCGGGATGTTCCCATGTCATAGGTTTTCGTCCATATAATAGCTCAAAGGGAGAGAGTCCTGTTATTTTTCTGGGAGAAATTCTGTACGCGTATAGAGCCAGTTCGACGTATTCGTCCCAGTCTTTCCACCTTCCATTTATGATCTTTGCCAATTTGGCCACTAGTGATTGATTGGTTCTTTCTACCGTGCCATTACATTGTGGGTGGTAGGCTGATGTAAAAGATTTTCTTATTTTAAATATTCTACATAGTTCTTTGACCGTACTGTTTAAAAATTCAAGTCCCCTATCTGAAAGAATTTCATTGGGTGGGCCATGTCTACATATAATCTCCTCGAATATAAATTTAGCCACTGTTTTAGAAGTCTTATTTCTTACGGCTTTCGCTTCGCACCATCTTGTCAAGTAATCGGTGGCGACTATTAGATATATTTTACCATTCTCGGACTTAGGTAGAGGTCCTACCATATCAATTCCTACCAGTGAGAATGGATCTTTTAGGCGAATCCTGTGGTGTTCTCTTGGTATTCTTTTTGAATTGAATTTTAAACATACCTGACACTTTCCAATCACTTGTTTTATTTCCTCATACATGCCTTTCCATTTGGCTTGGTCAAGAGTTAGAGTGTATGTTGGGAGAGTGCTTCCATGTCCACATTCTTCGTGGCATTTCAGTATAAGTTCTTTACGACTCTCGGGCGATAGTTCTCGTTCATTTTTATATTTTACTGTGTGAACAAATCTTGTCAATCCGTCAGCTACAACGTTATCTTTTCCTTTTATGTATTCGATGTCATAGGAGTAATTTTCCAATGTGAGAATCCATCTCATTAGTCTTCCTGTACTTTCTTTATAACTTAGCAGCCATTTGAGTGCTTGATGATCAGTTTTAATGGTAAAAGTATTTGTAAGATAAATACGGAATTGAGATATGCTCCATATTATCGCCAGGCATTCTTTTTCGGTTACTGTGTAATTGATTTCAGCTGGATTTAGTTTTCTTGAAATGAAGTATACAGGCATTTCTGTCTCATCGTATACTTGCATTAGCGTTGCTCCTATATAAAGGTTTGATGCATCAGTGTACAAGATAAATTTCTTAGTGAAGTCGGGTAGCTTTAAAACGGGAGAGCTCGTAATGATCTCTTTTATTTTCTTAACACTTTGTATGGCTTCTTCCGAGAATTCAAATTTTCCTTTCTTAAGGCAATCGTAAATAGGAGCCATTATATCTGTGTAGCTCCTTATAAATTTTCTAAAGTAATTTATAAATCCAATAAAGGCTCTGGTTTCTTTAAGTGTTGTGGGAATTCTCAAATTTAGACATTTAGTCTGTTGTTCTAACGGTATACTAATACCAGTTTTATTTATCGTGTATCCCAAGAACTTCACTGTATTCTTTCCGATTTTACATTTTCCGCAGTTGACCCTCAGTTTCAGTTTGTTTAGTATTTTAAAAACCGCTTCTACGTGTATTAGGTGCTCTTCAATTGACTTCGAATATATCATTATATCGTCCAGGTAAACTTGTACAAATCTATGTAAGTAAGGAGATAATATCGAGTTCATTATTTTCTGGAATGTAAAAGGTGCATTTACCAGCCCAAATGGCATTCTAACCCATTGGAAAGTTCCTGATCTACTTCTGAAAGCTGTTAGATGCCTATCTTTTTTTCGAATTCGTATTTGATGGTATCCTGATTCCAAGTCCAAAACTGTAAATACGGACGCTCCTTGAAGTTCTTCTATGGTTTCTTCTACGAGTGGAATTGGGTAAATCATCTTCTTTGTAATTTTATTGAGTCTCCTATAGTCTATACAAAATCGTGTATCTCCATTCGGTTTTTTTACAAGCACTACCGGAGAAGTATAGTCTGACTCACTACCCTCAATGAATCCTTTACTTAGGAATTCTTTTACTTTATTTTCGATTATTTCATTTTGTTCCGGCGATCTTCTAAATTGAATATTCTTTACCTCTGAAAAGTCATTAGTTATTTCAATCGCATGCTCAATGTCTAAGCACGATTGTTGATTATTATCAGAAAATACATCGGGATATTTTGAAATAACTTTAATGAATTTTCCCTTTTCATTCTCTGTCATATCTTCTTCTCCAACATCTGCTATTTGAATTTCGGATGCTTTCGCCGTTGTAGTGCAGATAGACTTAGTTATTTGGGTACTCTTAATTTTATCCAGTATTTTATGTAAGTTTAAGTTCAAGATATCTACTAGGCCAATTATAAGGTCTTCTGGCAGATTCTTGACTACATGGGCCTTCAAGACTTTTGTTTTTTTGGTCTTAGGATTTTTTACTAGAAATTCTACTATCCCTTCTGACTTCACTATACCTCCTATTCCTGCTATGGTCATCGCCTCTTTTTTTGGTTTTAACCCTAATGCTTGGGCTTTATTCCTATTTATGCAGTTAATCTCGGCTCCGGTGTCAATTAGCGCAGCAATTTTTTCTTTATCTGAAAAAAGATTTATCCTGGCTCGGATATCTGTTGAATTTTTTTTTGTTTCCACTTTACCTATTTTCAGGAGTAATGATGAATTCGAATTTATCTGAACTGATTTCTTGTTTATAGTTCTATATTCTTTTTTTTCCTGTAATTGTGTTTCCTGTTGTGGCTTCCTAAATAAGTTTTTTCTTTTCTTTATGTAATTATTTATAAAAGTTTCTTTTTCTTCTAGTAGTTCTAATAACTCTATCCAGTCTTGAGTATCGTTGACTGGCTCCTTTAAAGCATCCGGAGAGTTTCTTAGTATGGCAATCTTTGATCTTTCAAAGTACTCTGTGTTTCTCTTAGCATACCTCTTTAGGTCATAAGCGTAACTTATAATATCGCTTTCTTTTGGACCTTGAACATATAGGTGCATAAACATATCAGTGTTGTCCTCCACTAGTTTCTCCTTTATATATTTTTTTTGGAATTGGGATTTGAACGTCTCGAAGTCTGTTATCTCTTCGCCCTCGAAAGCCTTATACCATCTTAACGCTTTGCCTTTCAGTTTGGTTTTGGCAATATCTAGCGTCTTGGCTTGTGAATAAACGTCTTCAATTTCTCTGAACTGAGATAGAAAGTCTTCGGCTTTACTTAGATCTTCGCCGGTAAATTCTGTCCATCTGTTTTGGAGACATAGTTTTTTCATGTAAGAGCAGATGTCCTCGATCTCATTCATCTTATCCTCTTCACCGTTACCACCAATGTGGACTGATGGTTTCCCATCAGTCCGAGAAGAATGTTTTAGACTAATATTTTTATTATTCTTCATACCCTTCTGGGCATGATTTTCTTTTATAATTTTAGGCGGGAAAATATCACCAATTTCCCTCCAAAAATTATACATGTAAAGAGGGAGAATACTTACAGCATGGTATTCTCAGATCTCCAGGGTAATCTTAGTATCACCGGAGATCTGTCCCCTGACAAAGTTATTTTAAGATATTTTTTTTAGTTATTTATAAAAATTTAATGATGGGTTATTAGTTTTTTTTTTCATGTATTAAAGATACAATAATGAATTGTTTTAAATAATGTTCTCATTTTTTTCAAAATGTAAAAATTTTAAATTCGGCGAAAACGAATACAAAATTCAAACATTGAATGCTCTTGTAATTTCTGAAAAAACACTCAAAAATTAAGATTTAAAAGTAGAAAATATATAAAAGCTACTAAACATGTATAAATATACATCATATAATAGTAAACAGAACAAAAAAAAGCAATGATCACGAAGATACTGAAGTGATTTTGGCCATGTTATCCATTAAAAAAAATTTATTTTTTTACCCATTCTATGTTTTTTTTATTTTTTATCAACTATGTGCTCTTACGTCTTTAAGAAAATCTGTAATGTTCTAGATTCAACATATAATCAGACTTATGGAACTTTGGGGCATTAAAAATACAGTTACACCAATAAATTATAAGCTCATGATTAAAAAACCATTTGCAACGCAGAAAAAACTTTCACCGCGAATATTCATACATGTGAAAAAAATCGAAATGACATCAGAGTGTACCTCGGATTTCGACTTGAGAAATTGCCCGACTTATTCTATCTACCCGAGAGAACCAACGACGAGAAAATATTAAATAGTAACGTACAATTTATTAATGATCGAAAATTTAGATTTATAATTGTCTTTACAATAATTTGAAAAATTTGATTAGTGAATGGGAAGAAAAAGATTCTAATTTAGAGCGCAATATATATAATATTATTATTGAGGATCAAAGCGATAAATGAAGTATAGACTTCTAAAGAATAGAATGAATGATTGGATAAGCAATTCTATTATTATAAAAGACGTTTTATTTTGCAAATACTACATTTAATATATAATTCTTAAATAGATAAAGATAAGAAATTAAATTTATCTTACCAATTAAGATTTTGCAACGAGTTTATGGATTACGTCTGCAATCTACTGCCTTCTAAGGAAAATATTTACTATGAAAATTCCGAGTTACTATTTAATTTTGTCGCATAATTCAAAGATTCACAATTTTATGTTATATAATAAACTTACAAGAAATATTAAACGATTTTTAGGTATTAATTACTGAAAATCATGATGTCCAAGATTCTGTTTGTATAAAAATGAAAAATAAAATGGAAGATTTTAATTATAGACTTCATGTTACTTATTATGGTCACGATAATTTTATCAAAACAATTAGAAGTTTGTATGAAATGCTTAAAAAGTATTAATAAAGCAATTTTAATGATATTTTATTTGCTATAATGATATTATAATCCGTTTTTATGCAAAAAAACATTTTAAAAGCAAGATAATGAAAAACCATCGTATCTTACAATTTGTCTGAAACCATAGTAAATTAATTGCATAATGGAAGAATTAAATTTTAAAAAAAGAACCTTTGCAATTTGTAAGTAATGGAAATTATATAAATGTTTTTATGTTTTTTATTTAAGTTAAAAGCAGCTTATGAAAATAAATCTTGCACTCTATTCAAATATGCATTGATGGTAGAAATTCATTATTTTAAATTGAAATAAATTGATTAACAATATTTGTAAAGGCTAGCAAAAATTATTAGATAAAAAATTCAGTCAAAGTGGTCTAACAGGTATCTACATTGGGATAGTAACACATAAAAAAATATTTTGGTTTGTATCTATTTTTTTGTAATTCGGACATTGTAAAATTTTCATATAGAACGTACTAGATATTTATAACTTAAAAAAATTGATACTTTTCTAATTTATGATTACCTCAAAAAAAATTTGTTTATTGCTTTTGATATTTATGTAAAGATATATTTTTTAGGGAAATCACTCTCTCGTAATATCAATTTAAATGATAAAATTCCAATCAGAGTATAGTTTTTATGTCTTTATATTTTCTTGCAGGGCTGTTTTAACAACCTCTACAGCCGCGTTTTTTACTCTTACATTTTTTTCCGTTCCTCTCTCCTCTTCAAGTTCCGATTCAACTTCGTTTCTTCGGCACTGCGCATTGTCAAGCATTCCAAAGTCATTTTGGAATCCTTGTCTGACTGTGATATAGTAAGGGCTTCTAGGCTTGGTCCATTGCAAAAATGATGGTAGTTTGATTGAAATCATCCCATGTAATTAAAATTATCATTCCTGACTAAAATTTAAAGATTTACAATAATGTGTTTTATATATTCACCGTTAAATACAAAAAAAATTCTAGCCCCTATACATATAAATATTTTAATGAAAACATATTTTAAACATATTAATTACTAAGAATTATCATCAATACAAAAATCTAAATCATATAATTTTAGACTAGATTGTTGATAATCTAATTCAATTTTTAGATAGTTTTTTAGGTGAAAAATACAAGTAAAATAAAAATCAGAAATATATAACAGTCGTAATGACATCAAGCCGAAAACCTCTTTATGATTCAGGTAAAGGCCGACATTTATTGATAAAAAGCATTCAAACACATTTCCATTTTTTTGTCTATTTAGAAAACACTTGTGAATTTCGTTAAAGCGTTGTATTTCATACCTGTAAAAATTATATGGAAATTATAAATTAACACGTTGTTTATAAGAACAAGTTAGCTCCATATGGCGCTTACCAGAGCAAAAGGTTGTGGTCAAGCAAACATTTTTTATCTTTAAAAACATGAGGGTTAAAGATACAAAGGATAAACTCGGGCATTGTATAAGTTTTAGGTAAAATCATGTTGCTAGTCGCTATAACTCAAATTTTGAGATTAAATAAAAAACAAAGTATTAGAAGATAGTATAACTATAGATTAGAAAACCTTATATATAACTAAGACGATTGCATATCTTATGGGAGGATATTGGTATAAAAAATACTTGGCGAAGTAGTAAATAGGTATTTTTTATTTTTACTAAAAAAATATAATCATTTATTATTTATAGCTATTTTCATTGTCGCATGTCTAAGTAAATTTTTATTTTGTTGGAATATAATATTTTTCGTGCATTAAGCTTAAAATTTTTGTACAGTATCATCTTTATATAAAAAAGCACGAAATTTTCGTTATATCAACCCGATAATGTGTAAAATTGGCAGCTAGCAAAAAAACATTCTAGAAATCTTGTAAGGAATGAATGATACTAATGTTTTTGATTAACTTAGATTTTGATTGTGGCACACTTATGTGTATATGGTCAACTAATTAATCAAAAGATCAAGATCTTTGTACTGTAATGCTTTACCATGAAGGTATCAGCATACTTAGTTGAGATATTTCATACTAATCGGCAAAGTGTATGTATGGAAAGAGAAATATTAAGATTTAAATAATTTATGACCTAAACAATGTTTCGAAATACATATTTTATTTATGCTGAATGTTTCTAAATGCAATAAAGATATTTCTTTTAGAATTACAAAATTTACAACAAAAGCGATGTTTTTAGTATCGTTTGCATTGCTTATTTTTGAAAAATATTGAAGAAGTTGTTGATAAAAAGATGAGTTTTTAAAATTGATTTTGGAATTATAATAGTTGTATTTTTAACCATTTTAATAGTGTTAATGATACAATTTAGTTTATTTATATACATAATTTTTACTGTGTCTGAATGTAATATCGTCGAAAAATAATTATGCTATTACATTTAGGGACTTATGTTTATAAATGAATATATAAAATAATCTATTTTAATCCATTATTTTATTTTTCATACAAAAAAATTATAATTTTTTTAAGTATTTTTTCTATTTGTACTTATATTTTATCTTTTAATTTTGTGCACTAAATAAAAATTTTACGCCCTAAACGATCTTTGATCTTTTTAGATCTGTAAATTTTATCATATCTTCGACGGGAAAAAAATCGAATAAAAAATATTAAGACATTGGCGTAAAGCATGTTTATCTGTTTATAAAAAAGCCTTATAAAACATTGATAAGCTGTAAACGTTAGTATCATATTTTAGGGATTCTTCTTTTTAAAATAATTTTTTTTACCCCTTAATGTTTTTTTATTTTTTGTTAGCCGTGTGTTCTGACATCTTTATTAATAGTAACAAAGTAGTAGTTCCGGCACGTGAAAAACCGAAAGATAAAGATTTTTGTAGTGTAGATGATATTATCACACCAAGACACAGTAGTATTACGAAAGAAAACAATGATACCATGAAAATAAGATCTTATGATTCTTTAATCGCTTCTAATTCAAGATTTAATCCTTATAAAAAAATTTTTGCAACTTCTGAAAAAGCTTTTAATTATGACTCAACCGAACCACTTGACTTGTCGAATAAAAAAACAATAGAAAACGATGGTTTTGTTGCAAATCACAACGTAAAAATTGATCAAGATCGAAAAATTGATAAATATACTTGTCTTTTTAAAAATTATGAAAAATACATCCGCGAATGTGATGAAAGGGACACTTCAATGCAAAATTTCCTATTTAAGTTAAAATTTGAGGATGAAGATATACGTTTAGAGTATAACAAGTACCGAAGAAACACAAATGATTGGATAAAAAAAAGTTTTTTTCCAATATTTGACATTGTATCTAATTTATCTCACGCAATAAATAATTTGAAAATTGATAAAAGATCAAAGGAAATTTTATTGATACAAACCCGATATTTTCACAGTGTTATTGAGTATGCTTATGCGCTATTACCTCATCAAGAAAAAAGAAAACAAGCAAACTCCCATTTACTATCTTGTTATAAACGTGTAGCAGAAAGATTTACAGTTTTATTTAGACAAATGAAATTACGAGAAGTATATAATGATTTGAGAAAGTTGTTTTTCGAATGTCTTGATGTAGAAGATCCTGTTTTGTCAGAAATAAAAAAATTGATGGTCGGTTTAGACGTATATCTTAATATTATATATAATGATCTTGATCAATTTATTGCGAGGATAAATAGGATGCTAATGATACTTTCAACTCTTAATAAAAAATAATATTGTATAACTTTATATATTCGACATGTTTCGCAACTTATATATAGATATAAGATCAGCTGAAATTATAATTAGTATTTTACAATGTTTTAGATAATAACCTCATGTTTTATAAAAAACAATACAAGAGTACACTTTTTAAAAATATTTTTAAAACTTTTTTTTTTACATTAAAAAGTAATAAGAGCAAATAAAATGTTACTATCGGAACCAACAGACAAAATGGCACCTAATTTATATGAATGAACAATTAGAATGATATTACAGAAAACGAGGAATTTATAAATTTTTTTACAAATAATCAATGATAATGTGGTTGATATAAAGCTATATGAAGAAATAATTAGGAACTTTGGAAGAAACTATGAATAATAACGTTGCTATCTTACACAACATACAACCTAAGAAAAATTACTACAGGCAAACCAAATAACAAAAATATTGTGTGACTTTATATTTAGAAATTTATTGTCTATAGTCAATATCAAAAATAAAACCCGATACCAATACGCTTGTAATTAGGTATACATTTACATATATGTTAGTAAACTATATTTTACAAACATTTTTAACAGTGTTCTTATGCATTATTCGTATTAGATAATATTTTCTATTTGCAATAGTTTTTAGATATTGATTTTAATATTGAAGTTTTCTCATTTTAAAAATGAACATAAAAAATGCTAAGACGTTATTTAGAACCAAACATATAGAATTTTCCGAATTTTATGCAGAAAACATTCAGATAAATTTCAAAAAAAACAAAAAAGCTATACTACAACAAAATAAATGTTCAAAGGCGGCAAAAGGTATTTTAAAAACAACTTATAAGACACGAAGAAGCTTTTTCTATGCGTTAGGATTTATCAATTTTAACGATCAATATTTTTCAATCCATGTTTTTTTATTTTTTAACAGCATCGTGTTCTAGTATTTTAAATAACGACAATAAGCTTATATCTCCTAGAAATGAATTATCAATGGATAAAAAACTTTATGTTATTAAAAACACCATCACACCAATATGTCATAAGCTCATGATAAAGAAAAATATGATATACAAAGGAAAAGTCTCTAGAATTGCGAGCACTAGCAATCTGAGATGCAATTCTGATATTAAAAACAAATTTACACAAGAAAAAACTCCCAATTATGATTTAATTAAATCGCACAGCTCGTCGGCTGAATGTACTAAAAAAAAGAATGAAACATTATTAGGCAACAATGATAAGTATAATGAAGAGCAGCCAATTAACGAATATGTTAATTTACTTGAAAATTTAGAAAGTTTTATTTGTGAATGTAATGAAGAAGACATGCATACGAAAATCTCTCCATGTAAGTTAAAATTTGCCGATAAAAATGAATTGAAGTTGTATAGAAAACTAAAACAAAGATCATTTCTTTGGATAAACAATTCAATTATTACAAAATCAGAATCTTTATCAAAATTAGATCATTTGATAAAAAAATCTAAAATAGATGAAAAAACAAAAAAAATATTATTATATCAATTGGATTTTTGCTATAATGTTATAATTTATATTAATAGTACTCTTCCTTTGAAAGAAAAACATAAACATGTAAGTTTGAAGTTACTATCAAGTTATGGGCGTATTACAAAAAGATTTCCGATTTTGTTTTATAAAATGAATTTACAGGAAGTTTTTAGTGATTTTCATTCATTGCTTTGTCGATGTTTATATGCTCAAGATTCGATCTGTCTTGAAATGGAAAATTTGGAAAAGGAATTGGATCATAGATTTTATATTACTTATAGGGGTCTTGATAAGTTTATCGGAAGAATCAATAATATGTCAAAAATACTTACAAATCTTACCGATAATAATTGCAAAAAATATGAAAGAATGTAATTTTTTCTCTCTAGTGATATTTACATTGGATTAAAAAAATCTTTTCTATGTTGTGTTAGTAAAATTTAATTTTAACCGAAACAATGAAGCTCATTGGGTTCTTATTAATTGTTATAAATATTTTAATATTCGCAAAAATTTATATTAAATCTAATGCAACTAAATAGTTCTTGGTTTGTTGGGGAAAAAAAATATCATAAGATATGTCATATTAATACCATTATATTGGATATTTTGTCCGTATATGTTTTCCTTGTTTAGATCTTGCTCTTTTAATAGTAATTTGATTTAATTATATGTATTTTTCAATTACTCATCGCCCTCGAGATCGCTGGATTTTCTATGCTTTATAACATCTTTTTAAACCTTCTAAGTATTATTGAACCTGGTTTATTTTTTTATTTTGTTACTATAAATAGAGTATTCCGTGCATGTAGTTTTTTATCGTAAAAAGTGTAATAAATAAAAAATTAATCATACAACTTTTTTATTCTATTCTTTAAAATGATTAGAAATCTATAGGCGATAAAAATATTTTGGAATTAATATTCTGAAAAAATTTTATTGAAGAAAATACAACGGTCTAAACATAATCTAAAAATCAATAGCACATTGACATATTTATAATTAATCAAAGCTTTTCATTTGTTTATAATGATAAAAGTTGTAAATAAAAAAGTATTGAACCTCCTTAAAATTAGTTAAATGTACTTCATTTCAAATTTTTGTCTTAAACTAAAAAATCTTATTTTAAAACTAATTAAACAAAAAATTGGTCGCAAAATAATCCTTACATGGACGGCACAGAAATCAAATATTATATTAGCACAATTCGCCTAAAACCTGACAAATCGATTATTATATTCAACTCTGCTCTCAAAACAACTTCGAAGCTTTTTGAGTAATAAAATGATAGAATTATAAAATAACAAAAGCGACGAAGGAAGGTAAAATTACGTTTTCGCGGAAAATTCAGTAGGAGAAATTAACAATCTTGACTTACAAATATAAATAAAGTTAAAATGCACTTAAATTCCAAAGCCGAATACAAGGTTAGAAAAAGGATATATAAGATGCCAGAGGAAGAACACTGAAGCGTTAGGAAAAAAAGATTTAAGCTGCAAGAATTCATAGATTCTAAATCTTTGAAAATAAAAACTCATAAATTTATTAGAGACTAAATTAATCCACCAAAGAAAATTTTATAAATATTTAAATACATATTTGTTAGCCTAAATATATGATGAAAAGATTTTGTATCGCACTTAATAAGCCGTTTATAGTAAAATATTTTGTGCCAAAGTTAACCGTTGATTGATACCGGGGTTTCTAAGTTTAAGGATTTACCCATAGAAAAGATTATGGATCCTTAATATGGGCGAATCTTATCTATTGATATCAAATATTTGAAATTTCTTTTAAATTTTTTTGAAAATTTTCCCCAATAAAAAAATCTTGACTTTAAAAGAAAAATTAAAAGGCTTAGAAAAAATGCGTAAAACAATGGAAACATAAGTATGACTGATCTCCAGCTGCAGATTACCAGGAAAAATTACAGGTTTTTAAGGGTTCATTTTTTAAATATTAAATTTTTTACCATTTGGCTGCGGGGTGGGTCTCTTGTACTTATATAAAAATTTCTTTTTCAAAAGTCGTAAAATTCGACTTTTAGGGAGGATCTCTTACCCAGGTTACCTCGGAAATATTTTTAAAGTAAAGGAGTTTAGGGTAATGTACTTACTATGTGTAGTACAGCCCACCCTTTGTTGCATATGAAATGAAGTTCATACATATTTTATTCAAAGATTCGAACTCTTAAGCTTGAAAACTTTTTCATTTCCGTCATATATTCGGTTTCTTCTTCATTAATGTCTTTCAATGTGGAAAGTTTGTAGTAGAGCAATTTGTTGGCCGTACCCTCGTTTTGATTCTATAGATAATCCAAGTCTGTTTATCAAGAAAAATAGAATGCGCAATCAAAAAAGCTTTGATTTCAGCTAACTGATATACTTTTAAAGAATGAAGCATTATCACCTTTCCGAATATTTAAATATGTTACTATTTTTGTATCGTTTTATGCTTAACCTGTTAATATAAAAAATTTCATATTTACTCTTACATTTGCACTATCGACTATAGTAGGTTTCTCTTAGGAATATTACATCTTCCATTTGAAAAATTAATCTTTCATGTTGTCGAACTGAAGAATATTAGACTTATTAGGTATATTTCTATATATGTAGAAATTATAGATAATTTTTGTCTTTCCCTTATTAAAAATAAGAGTATATTGTCTAATATTCTTTAAAACATTTACTTACATAATAATTAGCAAATTTAACTTTCTCGTTGTCCTTTAAACTAATCAAAACCTGAATTTTGAATACATCTACTGATATAGCATATATTGTATCATTATAAATTTACAAATGACACATTGTATCTCATTATAAATATAAAAAAAAGTTTATGTAAGCCTTAAATTGTAGAGGTTCATGACTTATCGCTTGAACTACAATAAAAAGAATTTATGATGCTGTAAACTCGGTATCTTGACTATAAACAAATTCGAAATAGTACCAGGGTTTTCAAGTTAAGAGATCCATCCATAATAGAGACCATGGATCTTTTATATGGGTGGATCTCTTCTATTGATGTAAAAATATTTGAAATTTCCTTTAAATTTTTTTTTTGAAAATTTACCCCCATGAAAAAAAGCGTACACTCTGATTGAAAAATTAAAAAGATTACAAAGATTGCGTGAAAACTTTTGGAATTGAAGTATGACTGCTGTAGAGTTGCAGATTACTAGGAAAATGCTTTGTGATTGAAAAAGGCCGAAGTTGAAATGTTAGGCCAAAACAACTTTAAAAATACTGAAAGAATGCGTGCCGGTACTCTGCCAAATGGCCTCCTCTTGAAAAAATATTGGAGGATTGGGGGAAGGTAGAACGAAGGGAAAAAAACTTATCATCTCAACTTATAATATTAGAGATAAGGCTTTTGAAATGACAGAGAAGTTGTTCATTACGGATTTCAAGGCAAGTATGAGTTGGTTGATGGGGTTCAAAAGAAGAAATCATTTTTCATTTAGAAAAATAACATCTTTTGGACAGGAAGATAACAGAAGGCATCAGGAGATTAAAGAAACCGTGTTGAATTATTTTAAAGCCTTTAATGATAAATTTAACTGTATAGGCAGCCAAACAGTGGTGTATAATATGGATGAAACTCCGTTTTACTTTAATATGATGCAATCGCGGACATTATCATTTACCGGTAAAAAAACACTGAGGTATATACAACTGGAAATATGAAGACTAAATTTTCCGTCGTTATTACTATTTCCTCAGAAGGTACTGTTTTAAGGGGAATAATCATTTTAAAAGGCCTTAAAAACCGCCAAAATGCTTTCCACCAAATAATTTTTTTGTAGCACATCTGAATCAGGGAACATGTATTAAATTCTGATGTTATTATGGATTCGAGCATGTTTAAACAAATATGGGCCACTTGAAAATAGAAAAAAAACTTCTTATTCTTAACACCTATAAATCTCATTATACTGAAGAGTAAGACATTTTTGCTAAAAATAACATTGAACCCGTTTTAATTCTTCCAAAAACTTGTCTTATTTATAACCAATAGAAGTTTTGATAAATTCTTCATTTTAGGCCGAATTCAAAAGAAAATGGCAGGAATGGCTTGCAAACAGGCCAAAGGAATATATAAATAAAGGTTATAGGCGTAGACCGAGATGGACTTATATTTTGAATATAATAGCGGATGCATTGAAAAAAACTCTTGAAATGGCTCCTAAGGCTTTTGGATTGTGTGGAACAGATTCAATCTTTCTTGAAAACAATACTTTTAATTAAAAAATAAACTTCAAGATAGTCTTAATTGTGCTGAAATTGAAGACGAAGGCCTAGACTGTGAAAATTTATTTGAAGATTTTAAAGAAATTTAAAAGTTTATTATAATAAAGGGTTCATTTTTTTAAATTAAACTTTTTACCGTTTGGCCGAGAGGTAAATCTCTATTACTAGTATTGTAATATTTTTAAAAAGCCGTAAAATTCGACTTTTTTTGGGGGGGGGGGATATCTCTAACCCGGAAACCCTGGTAGTTTTATTATTTTTGCTGTTAAAAAATACTTTTTATAATTTAAATGAAAATTTTAGATATCCCTTCTACAAAGCGTTATCTTACTCTAAGGTACTTATTCCTACCAAATGAGTATGTAATGCTAAACGCAATACCAAAACAATTTTTCCCGTGTGTCTTAGTTCTTCTTAAAACAATACAAGGTTGCATTTTAGAGAAACGTATCTTCACATCTCTTCCCAAGACAATTAGTTCTTCTAAAATCGCCGGCTGAATCGTATAGTCTTTTTATAGGTCCCTTATATTTGCATTGGTGCTTAGTCAAGTGTTGCCGGACCTTGTAATTATATGAGATCAATAGAATGTAATTTTTTCAGTCCTGCAAAATGTTTGAAAAAAACCATGTAACATTTTTGTCTTGGTTCGCAATTAGTTATCTCCTTCAGTCTTGCACGGCTTTTATAACCACGAGTACACGCTTCTTATAAGTCTTTATTTTGATATAAATAAGGCATCTTCGGCATTAAAGTACATTTCTTTCATAATGCTTCCTTATTTCAAAGTATCTTCACCATAGTTATTGCAGTTAGGCGACAGCTTACTTTAGTTCATAAATAACTCTATAACCAAACAGCTCTTTCAATTTGGTTTGTTTAGAATGCAATATAATTTTAGTCTTGCATGCTGTTGGGATTAAAAAACGAAAGATTGTTTTATATAAATTTTTTCGAGTCCGAATAGAATTTTTATATAAATAATTCGTTATAAAACATTATAATTATGTTTATGTATTTTAAAGTCTATGCACTTCAAGAAATAAAGATATACATTAGCTTAAGCATTGATTGTAAAGCATAATCGTATGTATAGTATCGCGACATACATTTGTTTTTTATTACAAAAACTTTTAGCTTAAGGTCTAAGTTATAGTGCAAAAGATTTAATGTTAAAAAAATATTTATGTTATAATATTTGAGCTTATTTTATTTTATTATATCAATTGTTGATAGACATTATAGAATTAGCCTACATTAATTTAAATATTAATACCATCCATAGTCTTCAAAAAATCCAATAAAAAATAATAATTCTGTGTACTTTTATTTATTACAAAGGATATAGTTGCTAAAATGAGCTTATAAATTTTGTTTGGCGATTTCATATAAATTAATTTATCATTTCAAAATTATAATATTTCTGTAATATTCTATCAAATTGAAAAGATATAACTATTGGTTTTAATATTTTATATTTTTTGACCTAACTACAACGTTTTTTTTTTGATTTAGAGGTTTATTAATGTTTCAAATAAAACCGAACATTTCATAATTTTACATTAATGAGATATATATACACTTGCATAGTCAAATAGAAAATCTGCTATGTATTTCATTTGAAGATACATAAAATGACTATACAGCCAGGCGACATTTCTAATTGTGCAATATTAGGAAAAAAATACATTTCAATAAATCAAAATACCAAAGTAACGTTGTAGAGTACGTATTTAGTGGAAGGCTTCAATATTTAAAAAGGCGTCTTAAAGCTTAAAATGTTTATAGAAATTTTATTATTTAATAATAAAACAAATTGATGTGTTGTTGTAAAAAAAACAAGATTTTATAATTAAAGCCTAATTTACGATCACTCGTTAAATTTTTTTTGTTATAGATAGACCAACGAGACATAGAAAATTATTATACCAAACACAAACTTTTAAATAACGTAGAGATTTAGATTTTGGGTTTAAACATGATAGATAAGATATTATTTACATGTTTTTTATTCTAATAACCATGAAGCGGGGTTATTCTGAACTTGCATCAAAAATTCAGCAATGTAATACGACCAATTGATATATTTTAAGCATTATTTCTAGTTCCCAAACTCATTCCCGCATTCTCGAAAATTCATGTCAGAATGAAATCAATTCATTTTATCATGAATAAATACTATAAACACCTTATGATTTTAGTTAGGCCTCTCGTAGATACAAAGCATTTTCGGCCTTCGTTTAAATTACCTTAATTTACTGCGTAAGACCGAGAAAAGTAACAAAATTAGAAATATGTTCTAAAGTAGTAGCTAAAACTATGGCATGAATCTGCCAATTATAAAATTACAAAATTTTTTTTACAAAATTAGTCTAAAAACTTAATTTTATTTTTCAATAAAGATCTCGAAGAATTTACAGCTCAAAATTGGGCAATTTGCTGCTAAATATGACTTTATGACCAGATTACACTTCTTTTTTACTGTTTGGTTTGTGAAACAGGATACGATCTTAAAACTTTAAAACAATTTCAATTGGAAGTTCCACAGATTTTATTAACTATCCTGGCTAATTTTTTTGTATAAGACGATTATCCTTTCAACAATAATCATACTGCTTCCATATATTTATACATTTTGCATATAATAAGCTTGATATAAAACATTTTTTAATTTGTTAAAAAATAATTTAAAAGTGTCGTATTAATTTCTTATTCTCACAAGAAAAATATTTGTAATTTTCTTAGTCGTCGTAATATTATGAATTCATTTACGTAATACAGCTCATAATAGAAAATATTATTGATGTATTACAGTCAGAGAAATAATTCAAATGTCCTGTCTAGAACTACAAGTTAAAAGAGACTTTTTGACATGAAATTTCTGTATATTCTATGGTCGACGTTTTGATTAGATAAAATAATACAATAAAAATTTAGCCCATTTCATGCTTTTATATTTTCTATCGGCCGTGTGTTCAGACATCCTTGGCAATCAATTAGAATTTGAAGCTCAAACAAGTGTAATTTCAACCGATAAAGAAGTTTACGGCGTAGGAAACACTATCACATCAATACGTCACAAACTTTTGATTAAAAAAAATATAATCAATAATGGGGATAAACAGGTTTTAAACCCCGCAATTAATTACAATCTAAGATTTCATCCTTACAAAAGCAATGAATTAATTTCGGAGCGTGTCTCCAATGTCGATTCAACCGAAGCATTAGATCTATCAATAAATTGTGCAAAAATTGAGACCAAATTATTCTCTAAAACAAATATAAATTTAAAGAAAGATTTTACAATTGAAGACTATCCGAGTTTATTAAATAATTTAAAAAAATATATCGATAAATGGGATTCTGAAGATCATAATACGGATAACCCATCGAAAAAACTGATAATTAAAGGTAAAGATTGTCATAAGTTGTATAGAACAACAAAAAAGAAATTATACAATTGGTTAAACAACCCTTCTATTATAATCAATGATCTTGTATCGCGATTAGTAAAATTAATACTTGCTTCTAAAATAGAAGAAGAGCCAAAAAAATTATTAATTTGTCAATTAAAATTTTGTGACCAAGTCATGGTTTATGTTCAAAGACTATTACCCTTTAAAGAAAATCGCAAATCTTTAAGTTCTGAATTATTAGCATGTTATGTGCGGATAACTCAAAGGCTGCCAATTTTATTCTATAAATTGAACTTATTAGAAGTATTTCTTAATTTTTTCAAATTAATTTCAGAGAGCAACAAAATCAAAGATCTTGCTCATCAGGAAATAGAAGATTTAGTGGAGAGTTTGGATTATAGACTCTATATTACGTATAATGGTCTTGAAAATTTTATTGAAACGATCGATAGTATGGCCAAAATACTGGAAAAATTATAATAAAAATATTTAGTAATTATTTAAAAATCTACCAATTTATTTTGTCATATGTATTTTTTTTCATTTAATCAGGCATTTTCGATCTATAAATAAAAGGCAAGCAGAGGTTTTTTTAGAATCAACAGTTTACAGGCTTGTGATCATTTTAGAACTGACACTGTCAAAAAATTTTCTTTAAAATCACCTCCATTTCCCTTGGGAAAGGCTTGCTGCCAGAGATATTGGACATATTTTTATAAAGATTCGATTATTTTTAAAACCACGAATATTTAAAATAAGTTTATCAAGAATAATTAAAGAAGTTGATAGAATACTTGAGGAGAGACATCATAGTACTAACGCAATAGACTCCTATTATAATCTTTTTGCCCGTGTCAATATATGATAAACTATCCCCCAAATGTATCTTATGCGGTGTGTGGAACGTCGTTCTAGCAAAAGCTGCGCACAGTATTTTACAGAATAATTTATGATATGGACAGAAAAATTAATTCTTCACTTAACATAGTCTCATAAGAAGTTCGTTTTTATATTTCTGCTCCAAGGTACCAGTAAATGGCCAAATACAATTCATATAATACTTCACGTGCTTTGATAAAGCATCAAAATTATTTTATTGCTTGCATTGATGGGAAGTCAACTAAATGTAAATTTTCAGAGCTAGACTTTTACAAATTTCATGGTATAATAATAAGATTGTCGACAACCTAACATTAAAAAAGAACCCGGCTAAGTGTAATGTCACTAGTTAGTATTGGTATGATGCTTCATCCGATAAAAAAAATGCAATCTTATTTTGCTAAAATCAGTGCTTGGATTTTTTCTGCGCATGTTTTGTATAAAGTAAAATTATGATAAATAAATTTTCCATGATTACTATATATTAAATAGTTCTTAGTATTAGCTCTATAAAGTTTTAATAAATCTATAAGGTTATTTACAATGACTTTAAATGTATTAGTAGAAGCCTTTCGCCCAATTCCGAAGCCTGAGCTTACATTGAGCACGGCTGGGGACAAATCAGGGACCCCAAAATGTTTTCACTTTATATGATGCAGTTGGAACAACTCAGATTATGAAAATGTCTACGATAATCATTTGTGTGATTTAATCAATCATGATGGCGTTCGGCCATAAGGTGACTAACACCTAGTGTAGAAACGCACCTCAAGACAGAAAACACCATCCCTCGCGGGGAATCAATCAAACATATATGTTTCTTGGTGTTACAGCCTAGTTGGTTGACATAGCTAGTGCTCTCGAGAGTGGGATCCTGGAGCTAACAAAGATATTAAACGAAGTAAAACAATAGAAGTTCTCGTGGACTCTATCTTACAAGATTCTGTAACACATGGCCAAAATAGTGGAGACTGATGGTCGAAGCAGCCTAATAAAATACCAAGTCGTGATGTAGCGGTGCAAGGAGCCAAGTGTGCGGCGCAGATGATTTTGGGGACCTTTGAGCATGTACGATAAATGTCTCTTCTTGAGTTATAAAGACAATACCCGTTATTTAAATCCGTTGTGAGGCCTCTTGCTATATTGTTTGAGGTATAAATATAAAGGGGGTTCCTGGAGCCCAAATCTAACGGATACGGCGGAGCTTGCTGACCGAGAAGTTCCGTAAGGGAGTTTTAGTAAGAATAATCATATAGTACCAGTTGGATAAGGATCTTATCCAACCCCCTCTAGTCCCTATGTAAGGTTTCTTCCTACCTCTTACTTGCAAAAAAAAGACAAAAATAAATGTATTGGCCATGTAAATTCGGGATCTAACTTGTGATTTTTAAATTACAGATTAAGTTGCTAGGTAAAGTCATGCTCCCCGGCCTGATTTTTTGTCAGATACTTTCTTTTAACATATATCTCCCATAATAGTTCCAATTAAAAAACCTTAGATCTAACCACTTCTAGTTCGTTTAAGTATTTTTGATCATTTCTGTATCTTTGATCTAGTGATATAAAATCTAAAATCTTCTGTATTGGGATAGAAAGAAACGTTTTTTTATAGCACTACGGCAAATTTAGTTTATGTATTACGTTGAATATCAGTCATATCATTTTATTAATGTAATTATATAATTACGCTGGGGACAAAAAAAACAAATATCAATAACTGACATTATCAATATTAATAAACATTTGTCAAAAATATCATCAAAATATTTGTTAAAATTTTTGAATCAAAAGTTTTTTTACGACAAATTTGGTGCTAAACCATATTTAAGTCTTAAATTTTAGAATAAACTTTGTAAACGTTCACAAAAATTTATTGATTTTTGACATATTCTTCGATTTTATGTAAATACAACTAAACATATTTATTCTAAAATTAAGGGTATAAAATATAATTTTTTAAATCTCAACATCCCCCTCTTAAAAACATTCGTCTATTATCAATTTCAGCTGAGAAGAATGTCGCTTAATAGTTTTGTTTCCTGTCCTCACCAGATATGTGTTGTTTTCTAAAACTTTATAAATTAAACCTCTAACCTTAAATTTGGGTTCTCCCTTTTTGACACCTGTTTCCGTTTTTATAATAACGCTATCCCCCTCTGAAAATTGTGGTTCGGTTTCTCGGTTTTTATTTCTTTCATTGAATTTTAGTATCTCCTCATATTGTTTTTCTTTCACCTTTTGGAAATTGGTCGGGTTTAAAGCATCATTCGGAGACATACCTAACTTACTATGATATATATTGTTATATACATCTAAAACCTTTAAAAGTTTAATTTTAAGATTTTCTTTTCCCTCTTGTTTGTATATTCCTTCTTGTATTGTCCTATTAAATCTTTCCACTCTTCCATTGGACTGGTGGTGAAATGGTGAGGTATAATGTAATTCGACATTATTACTTGCTGCCCAACATCTTACTTCTTTACTTAGGTTTTCTTTCGATTGATCTAAAATTAGTTTATGTATCTTAATTTTTTGATTTATCATATCTAAAAATTTTACAATTTTCTTACTCTCCCTGGAACTTAGTACCTTTCCAAATCCGAATCGACTAAAGTAATCAATCCCAGACACGATATATTGGTTGTTAATTGGACCAATAATATCTATTGCTACTTTCTCTCCAATTGCATGTTACTTTACAAATAAAATTCTTTTCCCTCTTTTAGGATTATACATTTTACACCGAATACACCTCTTTAACTCGTTTTTAGTCAATTTTTCCATATCTTTCCAATCGTATTTCTTTTTAAGTTCATTTTGAACTGCTTTATAACCTCTATGGACAAGTTCTAGGTGTTTATCACGGATAATTTTTCTTTTGTCTTCCTCAGTCATTTCTAATTCTAGATTTTTAATCTCTAATATTTCTTGTCTTGGTGATCTGGATAAGCAATCCACATGTGGAATGCTTGTTCCTTTTCTATATACAACACAATAATTTTATTTACTAAGTTTGTCTAACCATCGTTGGATCCGCAAAGATTTTATCTCTCCCCTATTTAGTGCTTCTAGGGCCTTATGATCAGTGACTGCAGTAAATTCATTTCCATAGAGCCAATATCTGAAATGTTCCATCCCCCATAACATCGCTAAACATTCCTTTTCCCTGATTCCATAGTTTATCTCAGCAGGTAACAATCTTCTTGAAGCGAAAGCAATTGGTACTGGACCACTTCCATGATCCTGTGAGAGGATAGCTCCTATTCCTGACTGGCATGCATCTGTTTCCAAAATATAAGGTTTTTTGTAATCGGGTTGGGATAGAACCACGCGTGATCTCAATATACTTTTTAATTTCTTAAAAGCTTTTTCTTCTTCCTCTTCCCACTTAAATACAACATCCTTTTTAAGTAAATCATACAATGGCCCGGCAATGATTGAACATTGTGGAATAAATTTACGATAGTAATTAATCAATCCTAAAAATTCCTCACAAGATTTTCTATTATCTGGTCTTTCTATATTTTCAATTCCTTGTTCAGCCGAAAATTTCGGCTTTATCTTGTTATATTCAATAACATGGCCTAAAAATTCTATGTTCTCTTTTTTATGTATAGTCTTTGACTCGTTAATTCGTAGCTCATATTTTTGTAGCTTGTTAATAACCTTTGTATAGCTTGTATCATGTTCTTCTTCATTTCTACCAAAAAATAAGGATGTCATCAACATAGACAAAGCAATTTTTCCCTATTTCTCCTTCAAGGACGTTGTCCATAAACCTTTGAAAAACGGCTGGTGCATTTTTAAACCCCATGGGCATTAACTCCATTCGTATAATAAATGATTAAATCTGAAAGCAGTTTTGTGTTTGTCTTTTTCAGCTAATTTAATTTGAAAAAATCCATCTTTTAAATCAATTTTTGAAAAATATTTCATGTCTCTAAGACTGAATATAAGTCTTTCAATATTGGGGAGGGAATAATTATCTAGATCTACCAATCTGTTGAGCGCTATTAAATTCGTAGTAACTCTTATGGATCCATCCGGTTTGATCACTGGCCTAAGGTTATTTAGCCATGTTGAATTAGATTTCCTTATATACCCGTTTTTTAATAACTCATTTATAGAGTTTTGTATTCCTTCCTCCAATTTCTTTGGTAAACTATAAACGTGTTCTATTACCTTCTCTCCTGGTTTTGTATTGATCTCACAAATTCTATTGCTCGGTTGTCGAAAAACTTTACAAATATCATCTTTTCCTATTAACACTTTAAAATTTTTAACTTTTGGTAAAACATACATTCTGCTTTTAAATATTCTATTACCATATTTGTATTCCACAATAACATGGTTTTCAACTAGAATTTCTTCTTCAAGACATGTGAAAAATTTCAAAACATTCATATTCTTATTGAGTTTCAATTTTAAATCATAGACAGCTTGAAGAGAGATAAAGTTGTAGGCCGCACCCGAATCAAAAACCACGGGGACTTTTTTAGTCCCAACATAAATAAAATTATTTTTATTCGTAATAAAGCTTTGATCTACTTCCTGACTATCCTTTTCAATCTCATTAATATTCCTTCGATCATCATTAGCCTGTTTATTATTTCGATTCACCCTACAATCCTTAGCTAAATGTCCTGGCCTTCTGCATCTAAAGCATGTATTTGGTTGGTTCTGTTTAGTAAGTCTTAAACCAGCAAACTTGAAATTCAATAATGCTTCGTTCTCCATCTCATTTAATATTTCGTAAAATTCTTTGTTGATCTCATATTGGGTCGTAAGAAAAATTTTAATCATTTTTAACTTTTTATCTACTCCTGATCTAATAATTTTTCTTCTGTCAAAATTGGAAATTTCATTTTCATTACATTTAGAAACTACATCTTTGATAAAATCAACAACTTTTTGTTCTTCCTTTTGCTTCATATTGTAAATGTCAAAAAGCAATGTTTTATTCTCAAATTCTTGTTCCACTTCTTTTTTCCAGATTTCAAACGTTAAAGCAGCTTTCCTTTTATCTTTAAAAGTCCTACAATGCCAATCTAAAATATGAGAGTTAAGTCTGCTTATAAAAAAATCTAACTTCTCCTCATTGGTTATTTTTGCCCAACTACTCAGAGCCTCTGCTCTTCTAATTTCTACTATTATATTGTCTTTGTTTATTTCGTTTTTTATATTCTCCACCATAAACATATTTATTCTAAAATTAAGGGTATAAAATATAATTTTTTAAATCTCAACAACAACTTATTCAAAGAGATAAAGTGTGACACTGGCTGCCTCACTGGCCGCTCGTTGTGTCTATATATATGTTTTTAGTAAACTGTTTATTGGTTTTGTGTTCTCTCATGACTCGGTGAAAGGCTAGAAATTCATCCTTTTATGTTATATTTTTGATAAACGACAAGCATATCATTTATTGGAGGGAAAGCTGGTCTCTTGTACAGCTTTCTATTTTCTGGCCATATTCACTAGAATAGACATTTTCTTATTCGTCGTTTGTTTGTTGACGAAGGCGTATTTGTTTACGTCCATGACTCGGCTGTAATTGAGATATGACAGCCCCCGAAGATTCAAATATTAGAGTCTCACTGGGCTTGTAATAAGTACAGGAAGGATGTCGTGTGACATAAATCACTTTATAAATTAATTAAAAATCATATTTAATGAAAAAAAATATAAATAATTTTTTTTGAATCTAATCCATGTTTTTTCATGTTTTATCGGCTATGTGCTCGAATTTGTACAATGTAAAAAATAAACTTCATGCGACTACAGGAGAGAACAACTACAACAGTATAAAAAATATAGTGTTTCCGAAATGCCAAAAACTATTAATCAGGAAAAATATGAACACAAAAGAGCAAGCTAGTGCTCATGATTCTGGTAACACTTCAAGTATAAGATTCAATTCTTATAAAAAAGATAATTCTTTACCAAAAAGTCCTTTTAATTCTGATGTGGCTGATGAACCATTAGACTTATCTATTAAGTCTGAAAATAAAAAGACAATTGATATGGTTCATAAAAATGATCAAGACAAAATAAAAAAGTACAATCTTTTACTTGATAAATTGAAGAGCTGCATTGATACATGGAATAATGAGGATATTCAATGTAAAAATCTTTTTAAAAGTTTAAGATTTAAAAATAAAGAGTACCAAAAGTTGTATGAGCATAATAGTATTAGATTATATCCATGGATGAAAGCTCACGCTTGTATAGTAAATGATTATCTCATACGTATCGTGCCACTAATTTCAAAATGTAAAATTGAACAAAATTTAAAAGAATTATTGTGTTTACAGATTCAGTTTATCTACAAAGCTATGAGCTACGCCCAAAAGCTGTTTCCGTTTAAAGAAAATTACAAACCCTTAAGTGGTGATTTAATAATGACTTATGTAAGCATAACTATAAGATTACCAATCTTAATGTGTAAGTTACACTTACAAAGTGGGTTTTTTGATTTTTTTCAAACGCTGTCAAGACACCAGAATAATATTGACCCTGTTTATTTAGAATTATGTGCTTTAACAAACTCTTTATATCATAAAGTTATTGCGTATTTTGAAGGGTTTGTTGGTTTTTTTAAAATAAATAATAAAATGATGGATATACTAAAAAGAGCTCAATTAGAAAAATAAAAGTTAAATCTTAATTTTTTGTAATCTTTCTGTCTATACGTAATGTAAAATTCAAAAAAAAGTAAGCAACTTCCCTTTTATTGAGTATGTTTTTAAGATTTAAGATAATAATTTTTGCATTTAATTCGTTTTTAATTTAACTTACAGTCTTTCGAACTGAATTTGAATGCTTATGTTGGGATAAAAACATGGGTTTAATTATTATAAAATATTTAAAGAAACGACATGTCAAATATATCAAAACAATGACACAATATATTTGACATGTGTAGCACTTCCTACACTACCCCTACTTTAAAAGCTTAACATGATTTCGACTTGCTGTAACAGTCTTTCCATTATCTAATAAAACTTTATATGAATGAAATTTTTTATCTACTACCACTCCTTTTTCTTCCCATTTTGGTTCGAGTTTTCCTCTAAACGGTAAAATTAAATGATACCAAACTCTATCTCCCACCTTAATGGCATCCTTATCAACAGCATTAGCTTTATTACCCGTGTCATATTCTTGTCTGTAAACTTCCAAATTCTTAATCGCCTGCTTCTGAAACTCTTTCTTATCTTTTGTTTGATGCATTCCTTCCTGTATATCTATCTTATTTGGAACTATTCCTGTTAAGAGTTCTATTGGTGCACACCCTATAGCCCTATGAAATGATTGCATATAGGCTCGGACTACTTTAGGGACACATTTCGCCCAATCAAATTTCCCAAATTCTGTAACCTTCCTTAATTTTATGGCTATTGTTCTGTTAAACCTCTCAACAAGCCCCGTGGTTGTAGGTTTATAAGGGGAACCATATTTCCAGATGAATTTTTTGGATCTCGCATATTCCTCGCAGATATTATTTTTGAATTCTTTACCATTATCAGATAAAATGGCCTTTGGAATACCATACTTACTGAATATATGTTTATCTATCAGATAAATAACCGTATTCATATCTTTTGTATAAATCGGCACCACCTCTGCAATTTTCGAAAAGTGATCAATCATTGTCAATAAAAATTTATATCCTTGCTCGCTTTCTCTCAAGGGCCCTACTATGTCTACTTCCCAGATTTCTCCTATTGTCTTTGTTACTAATGGTACAATATCTCTAAATTTTCTCTGAGGTTTTTCTTTTTGACAAATTTCACAATTATCTACATAATTTTCTATGTCTCTACTCATATTCTTCCAAGTAAATTTTCGACCAATATTATATTTCATATTTTGTTTTGATCCATGCCCTAATAAATCATGGTAAAACTTTAATAGCACTATTGTCCTTTCTTTTTTAACTATTTTCCTTTGTATTGAACTTATTTCTGAAACTATTTCCTCCTGTTTTTTAAAATCTCTGCTTAGGTGATCTGTATGGTTTGATGGTCCTGTAATATATTCAATGTCGAAATCATATTCTTGTAGCAGTAATGACCATCTAGCCAACCTAGCTTTTACATTCCTAGACTTAAACAAATATTTTAAAGCCTGATGATCCGTTTTTAGCGTAAATTTCCCCAATAATAAATATTCCCTGAAGTTTTGAATCGATTTTATAACTGCTAGCAATTCTTGCTCAGTAGTAGAATAGTTTTTTTCTGTCTTGGAGTGTAAAGAGCTGTAATAAGAAATAATCTTTTCTTTTCCTCCGACCATCTGAGCCAATGTTGCCCCACTTCCCTCATTCGATGCATCCGTAGTCAATATAAATTTATCCTTTAAATTTGGAATTGTCAATAAAGCTGTTCTCTTCATAGCCTGTTTTATCTCTTCGATTGCCTTGCAGTATTTTGCATCATTCTCTGCATTTTTCCAAAAAATATCAGCGTCCTCATTCTTGAGTCTTATTATATCGAATAGTGGGCTAACCACTTTATGGCTGTTTTTAATAAATTTAGAGCAATAATTATACAGCCCCAACAAAGATTGTAATTTCTTCTTACTTTTAGGAATTGGTAACTGTTGAATGCTCCTAACCCTTTCTTCGTCCACACTTATTCCCTCTTTTGATATCACATGACCTAAAATTTTTAATTCGGTCTTATTAAATTCGCATTTATCCTCATTAAGTTTCAGTCCTACCGACTTGAGCTTCTCTAATACCATCTGAACATCTTTCTTATGATCTTCTTCAGTTTTACTATAAATCAGTATATCATCCATATATACTACCACAAACTTAAACAAAAATTCCCTCAATATGTTATTCATCACCCGCTGAAATGTAGCTGGACCATTAACAAGTCCAAATGGCATTTTTGTAAATTCAAATAAGCCTTCTCTACAGGCAAAGGCTGTCTTCTCAATATCACAAGGCGCCATATCTATTTGGTGATAGCCCGATTCAGCGTCTAATTTAGTAAATATGTTGCACCCTCTAAAGCGTTGATGAACTCTTCTACTCTAGGCATTGGATACGCATCTCTAATAGTCGCATCATTTAATCTTCGATAATCCACACATAATCTGTGGTCTCCATTCTTTTTAGGGACTATAATTATCGGGCTTCTCCATGCGCTTACACTTGGTCTAACTATTCCACGTTTTAGATACTCTTTCACTATTTGGGACGCAATATCCTCTTTTGCTCCCCCCAATTTGTATAACTGAGATAGTATTGGGTTATCATTCTTTGTGATAATTTTATGATATCCTATGGCTTTTCCCTTTGCCAAAAGTCCAGATTCAATTTCCATTTTGTTACTTCCAAATTTTAAATTTATCTTGTACATGTCTAGTAACCCCTGTCCTATAATGCAGGGAATTGTGATATCCCTAGTAATAATAAATTTATCTTCAAATATCATTCCCTCAATTTTTATTTTAACTACTGTTTCTCCAATGATCCTTATTTTCGATCCATTGGCTGCCCTAAGCTGTTGTTTAGAACGATTAACAACGGTTTTATTTGGCAAAATCTCTGGTCTAATTAGATTTATATCAGCACCAGTATCGATGAGCGCTTTAAATTTAACTTCCGAATTATTTAGTGACGCTTCTTTGAGCGTAGTCCTATCATCCTTGACCTTTGCAACAGAGTAATTATAAATAAATTCCTTTACATCCACCTTCTTATTTTCTCCTTCTTCTTGGGGTTTCTTGACTTCGCTAATATCTCTACGGTAACTATTAAATTTACACCGTGCTACTGTATGGCCTTTCTTTCCGCAAATAAAACATCTCTTTTCTTTGTTCCTTTTAGAAGTCCAAATCTTTCTATCGTGGTCCTTGCAGCTAATCGCTTTTACATCCACATAATCTCCACGCGAAATTTCTTTATGACGTGTATCATCCACTTCCAAAACATTCCTTATGGCTTTATATAGGTACTCCCAGGATAATGAGTCTTTGTTATTTATTAAGATCGAATTTGCTATATTGTTCGGAATTCCTTTTAGTACAAAAGCAATTAATACACCTTCCGGAACATTCGCCCTGCGCGCCAATCCCGCCATCTTATCTAGATAGTTGATTAGCGATCCACCATGATATTGAAGGGCGGAAAGTTTATCTATACTCACTTTCATCGCCATAGAACCCACAAATCTTTCTTGAAACAAAAATTTCAGTCTTTCAAGTGACAGACCAATTGGCTGCGCTATCAGCCAATCCCTCGCTTCATCTTTTAACGACATTCTGAAAAGGAGTACAAGTTTACTCTCACTGTACTCCATCAGCCTCCCCACATCCTGCAAGTCCTCCAAGAACTGCTGTGGATCATCTTTCTCTTCATTTCTGAAAATGAGAAAGTTCCTGACGTTGTCGCCAAATTGTTGGGATAAAAACATGGGTTTAATTATTATAAAATATTTAAAGAAACGACATGTCAAATATATCAAAACAATGACACAATATATTTGACATGTGTAGCACTTCCTACAGCTTAATAATTACATTGCATCTTTAATTTTTTTACTTAATATTTTATATTTTTTTTATATAATAAGATAAATTTGATTTTCTAAAAATTTTCTCATTATTACAACAGTAGAAACCTTTTCATCATATTGATGTATGTTAGTTCTACAGATCGAAAAATTTTAAAGTCCTACATAAGTGTGTAAAAATCAAAATTAAAAAAGAAGTATAAAGACAACAAATGACCTATAAAATAATAAAAATTTATACATCTAACAAAAGTGGGCCAATTGCGCCTTAAATATGCATGATTCTAAGTATTTTTTGCCCGTCTCCTAATAAACAGACGTCTTTTTAATCATTTCTGAATTTGTCGTAACCACTATATTGTTGTACAACATAAAACACTAGAACATCATGTAACCATTAAGTTATATATTATAGACTTATGATACGCCTTAAAGAAAATTTTTTACGACATTGCGATTTCAATTTTAAAAATCCAGAAACAAATAAATTATGAATTTTTGACTTTATAACATCGCAAAGAAATGTCGATATATGCCAAGAAACGTTTTATTTTTGAAAATATTGCCTTTTTTACACATTTATTAAACCCAATGTATAAAATTATGCCTAACAAATATGGATAAGTGGTCTAAATTTTTTAACATAAGTCATAGGGATCGAACTAGCTGATATAACGTTCGAAAATTATTAAAAAATTTTATTCGGCTTTTTCAAGGATTTTTGACATACTGCTAATTATTTTAATAAATTTATCGAGACCGTTAAAAATGATAAAAATTCTATTGTCTAAATTTTCTAACAATCTTTGTATTTCCTGGCAGACTGTATCGTGCGGAATACAGCATTCCCCAAACATCGCAAAAAAATCAAGAAATGCTTCCAGCAAGTTCAACTTACTCATTAAAATTGGCAATCTTATAGTTATGCGTACATAAGTCAATATTAAATCGGCACTCAAAGGTTTATAATTTTTTTTAAATGGCAACATCTTATTTGTGTAACTCATAGTTTCATGACAATAATGTAATTGGTATAATAACACGATTTTTGACTTTTCGTCTATTTTAGATGTCAATATCAAACTTACTAATCTTGCTAATAATTCATTTATTATAATAGTTTGGGTTACCCAAGAATATATTCGCATCCTTAATCTCATATAGGTTTTGTGATCATTTTTGTCTTTAAATTTCAATATAGACCTTGAAGATCTAATATAAAAATCTTCTAGTTCGCATTTAAATATAAAACTTCTCAAATTATAAATTAGAAAAATATAATTAGCAATTTTTTGATCTTTGTAACATTGTATGTTGACATGTGGAATGGTATTCTCTGTTTTAATGGTCTTGACTGATAAATCAAGTGGTTCGTCTGTGTTTTCAACTGAAGAGCACTCTAAAGTTAATTGGCTTTTTTTATAAGGATGAAATCTCGAAGTCGAGGCACCCCTTAACTCGATTCTACCTGTTTTTTTCATATAAATATTATTTTCTTGATGTGAAAGTTTATGACACACCGCAGCATTTGTAGATTTATTACTATATAAGCTGTTTTCAACTATTTTTTCATTTGTTGGAACATAAACTTGTTTGCTATAGTTTAAAGGGGTGGTAAACACGGATGTTAAAAAGTAAAAAAACATTGTTTGGGTAAGATTTGCATTTTTTATTGAAGTATATTTAGCTAATAAAGACTTTATATTGCTTAGTCGTATTATTTGTATGAAAATTTCGCCATTTTTATCTGAAAACATGAACGATTTTTTTAAATTTAATTCTGTTTGTTTAGGCCATTGATGTAATTTGTTTAGTCATAATTAACAATAATATTTTACTAACTAATATTATAAAACCATTTTTTTGGTAACAGCAAAGTATAAAAAATTCAAAAAAATCTGTAAATGTATTGCAGTTTACTTTATAAATAGACTAAATATATAAATGTTACAGCTCTTTCATAATTAACACTTAAAATCTAACTCAGATGTAGTCACCTATGATATAATTGTAAACAAATAAGCTCAAAATATAAAATCAGTTAAATTTCATTGTTCAAATTAAAACATAAATTAACTCAATATTCAAAAACAATTTAGCAAATCGAAGTATTTAAAATCCCTGAAAGATCAACAGAAATTTAAAGAGCCGAAGACACTGAATTGTTGTGAGTCAAATTAAGGATTGGACAGTCTATGCAAATTCAGGCTTTAGGGGGGTTAATCGTTATTAATTATAGCTAAATAACCAAAATTAATGTTGTAAAATATTCAAGATAAATATAGGTAACTAAAACTCGTATATGAATAATATGAGGAAGCATAGTGACATTACTACGTTTAAATATTTATCATGTCATATAATGCAATAAATTAAGAAAAATTAATTAAACTGTAAAAAAAATTGTTCCCCGTAAATACAATATAGTATGATCGCCCAAGGTATATAGCCCAGAAGTGCAATGGGGTAAAAATTTCATACGTAGAAACTAATTGTGAAATTATAGTAACATCATAGGATTTATAAGTTGTCTATGTGAGATGTTACAGAGAATTTAATCAATTAGTTTATCTTCTATCATTTTGCCTGTATGCTAAAGGCCGCTGAGCTTCTTTTACGCATGTATCTCATTCTAATTGTAACTCAAACAACTTCATAATGATAATTTACATAAAAAAGGCGAATTTGAGACTTTTTTTAAAAAATTCTTTTCTTAAGGCTCGGTGGGCATCGGCTATTAAGTTTGCCTATGAGTGCTTTATTAGAATGTGAACAAAAAAAAATAATTATTAATTAAAGGCAAAAGGGATTTTAATATCTAATTCGAAAAAACAGCGGTTCTAATTGCTATCACCAACTTAAATTTTATATTTATTTTAGCTGTTTTAACAAACTTTTATTAAAACAATACTTAAAATTTTTTCTAAAAAAATTTAATTTTTATTTTAAACAATGAAATTTTTTTTAAAATCCATAGATATTTATAAAACATCTGTGCCACATAAAAAAAGAATATGTATAAATAAAAGCTTCCCTGATTACAATAATTATTTAATCTAAATTGCTTTATCAATCATTCCCTTAAGTTTATTAATATTGCTAATAAATTTGTCAAGACCATTAATATTATTGTAAAAGATTAGATTAAGACGAGTTAATAGTTTCATAATTTCTAAACAAACAGGATCCTGCTTGTTATAATGGGCTATAAAAGTTTTTTCAAAATCATTAAAAATTCCTACTAAATTAAACCAATAAAACACAATTGGGATTCTGTACATTAAATTTGCATATTTTTCTTTTAGCTCATGACTTAAAAATAAGAAATGTTTTTTAAAAGGTAATAATACATGAATATAAGCCATGGCTTCGTAAAAAAATTGTAGCTGTACAAATAGCAAATACTTCAACTTTTCATCTATTTTAGCGAATAAAATATGTTGTTTAAGCCGTACAAGCAAATCATTCACGATAAAATCGTGGCTATTTACCCAGCTATACACTCTCGCTCTTCTACTGGCATATTTTTTTTTAACTTCAGGATCTTTAAATTTTAATGCCGAATATGATTTTTTCGATTTTGAATCTTCAAAAGACCAATTAAAAATACACGCTTTCAATTTATAATTTAGATGAATATAATGCGCGGTATTTTGGGCGATTATTAAATAAATATTGTTAGGTACCGGAGGTGCGTTCCTCGTGATTGAAGAACTCAATGATAAATCTAAAGGGTGCATCACTGAATTTGCCTTATTAGAGGAATTTGTCGTAGCTACATTTCGTTTATAAGGACAATATCTTATTTGAGAGGGTTGTTTAACATGATTATCCTCTACTTTTTCATTATAATTTGTATATCCTTCAATTGAACGTTTATGAGATATTGGTGCAGCGACTGTATCGATACGTAAGAAATCTTGTTCATGTGTTTTTACTTCACTTATTTGTACATGTTTTTTGTTGTTAATATCTTCGAGGCTAGAACACGAAATTTTTAAGAAATAAAAAAACATTGATTGGGTAAAAATTGAACATTTTTTATTGATGGATAAACGAAATAAAAAATGATTGCACGTATACAATATTATATAATCAAAAAGACACGCATGTTTTCAGAGAAATGTCTATGTTTTTCATATGGTGAAAATGCTTACCATACTGTCTTTGTAAACTTAGTTGTTTGTTCCAGATTGGCATGCCGTAATAAATTCTTATTATTTTCAGGAATAATCTAGATAATTTTTCGTCGTTCAATATAGTTGGGACTGAATGATCATCACTGATAAATTATAACAAATGTTTAAATTAAAAATTTACAATTTAATAAAATATGATTCAATTAGGGGAGGATTGTATGGATTGCTCAGTGAGCATTTTCGCTTTGAATTTATTTCTTATAGATCTTTGTCATACGTATATAGATATTTCGTGGTAGTCCATTTGTATTACACCAATATAATAAACCTTTAATGTAAACAACTATAGCTTGGTTTTAAAACACAAAATATTACAAAATTTGTTTAGGTTTTTTTACTCAGTGGCAATAAAATTTCTATGGCTGTAAGTAAATAAAAGTACCACATTATTATACGTGGAATATGATTTGCCGACAAAATAAGTGTTCTATACCGATAAATGATAATGGAAAGGCGTGTGGTTTCTTCTTAATTTATATATACAAAATAGCAACAAATTTATTATACAGTTAAGCCAAGATAAAAATGAGAAATTATTGACTAAGTACACGATTTAATTTTTAACAATAAAAACACAACGTGACCTATTAAAATGAATATAAGATAAAGTAAACTCACGTATTATCAACTTGCAAGTAATAAACAAAGAAAAAATTATCAAGAACAAAGAAAGGTTTAAAAAATACCTAGAATTTATTAAGACACTTACAAATAAAATTTTGACGATAAATCTTTTATATTGATTTAACTAGACTATAAGCCTACTGTATAAGTAAGGCAAACATTATTTTCTAGCATGATAATATCCTAAAAATGACTATGTATTTTGTTTTAACATTGTTTTTTATGAATTATGCAAAACACAATTTAAAGTTATTCTTATTTTATTTTTAAAACAATAAATAGGATTCGATTTCAGTCCTGCATGAATTAAAAGACAAGATACTCAGTAAATAATATCTCGATTCAATATGCGTGCACAAGCCCAGTGATCGAAAGCAATGTGTTGGAATATAGAACCTGATTATAAATAAGACACTAATTGTCTATTTCTAACATGTTTAGATCTTCTTGGATGTTCTCGTACCTTGGAAAATTGTTAAGTTAATTTTTATCTTCGACTTCTGTCATGGAAGATTTATTTCTAGTTTAAAAATGCATTTTTTTTCTTTGCAAGTAATAGGTAGGGAGGAACATTACATAGGAAATGGGGTGTGATCCTTATCAAACTGGCACTGTGAGATTCTTACTCAGTAAAGCTTCATCTATACAACTCGCCGGTGAACCAAGATTCACCATATTTATTTGACTTTGGCTCCAGGAGAACACTTTTCATTTATACCTCAAATCGCGTCAAGAATGATCTCACAGCAGATATACTTAACGGGAATGATATCTATAACCCGAGGAGAGACATCATCGTAAAAACTCAATAGTCTTTAAAATCATCTGTGCTGCATACACGGCTCCTAGACCCGCCACATCATCGCCCTACATTTTTATTGGACTGCGTTTACCACCAGTCTCCCACTGTTTTCGGTCGCCGTGTTACATAATCTCCTAGGATAAGATCCGCGAGACCTTCTTTTGCCCTAATTTGTAAAGTCTCTTAGTTGGCCCATAACCCAACCTAGAGTGCACAAGCCATGGGCTATGAATGGGCCATGCCCATTAGATACTTTTATGTATCAATAAGTCTTCACAAGAGGGACGCTGTTTCGGCCTTGAGTGCGTTTCTCTTTAGATGCTAATCCCTTTGTGGCTAGACATACAGTTTTCATTAAATCAACTTAATGATGTCGTGGACATTTTTATCATCTGAGTTGTGCCAATTGCGTCATAGAAAGTACAAACAATTTTGGCGCCCCTGGGATTCAAACCCAGCCATTGCTCAATGGAAGCATTGCATTCTACCACTGGGCTAAAAAGGACCCATCTATAACTGTTTTAACCCCGGAATTCATTTAAATCGTATTTATATAAGCGTAAGAATAATATTGTTTTTCTTTTGGAGAAAATACAGTACATAACTTCTGATGGTTTGTAGTAAATATCACTTCTATCATTTCTTGCGGTTATAGATAACCCTTCGGCTTAAATATCAATATTCACGTATTTGAAGCGCCGCAGTACCACAACACGCTTCATTTGTAAGATAAAGGATTTTATCAAGTATGCCCATGGAATTAAAGACACGAAGCTGGTGGTATGCTATCAGGTCGAAACCAATGATCGAATAACGTTTTTACACACTACAATTATATATTTCATCATACCAATCAACTTAGAAGTATCGCAGCCGAAGCTTATTTAATGACGCTTTTTATATTTAAGGCCTTATATGAAAACCATAGATGCTGTATTTATTAGATCGTTTAAATATATATAATTTAACTTTTATTATTCCACTTTAACTTATAATCCTTGTCTACATTTTATATGGAAGTAGTTATCCATTTCTATTTTAAATTTACAATCCGCATTGTTGGCATTCAAATATATTTATGAGCTATAATAACAGTGATATTTTGAATCAGCAATGTATTTTTTTACATTATCAAAATATTTAGTTAAATATCTACAACTCTTTATAAGATACAAATCAATCCTTGTTGTATGTCAAACACCCCCTAACTTGATATTTAAGCAAATTGTTAAATTATTTAGCCACTAGCACATCAAGACAGTTGACTTCTAATTATTTTAAAAATAATGACCAGCAGCTAAGCACATCATAATTTCGTAAGTACATACATTTATAGCAAAAAGAAATTCAAAATTAAGCAAAATAAAAGAATACAGCATCTATAACAGCACAATTTTTGCAAAATCTGTTTCAAAAAAACTTTAAATTTTTTTTTGCTATGAATCTTGTGGTAACAATATAAAATATCTTCAAAGTTGTTTAAATGTCTAGAGAATTCTATATGCCTTGATTGTTTTATAAATTAGTATAAAGAGTGTTTTCTTATGTATTTTTAATTCTATAAATCTCTTCTTTATTTTCCATTTCTAAATTTTAGTTTTTTCTACCCCCAAAATGGATTTTATCAGCGCTTCCTTGATGTTCGAGTATACATCAACAAAGAAAACAGTAGAAAACTATAGAAAGTTATATTCTGCTATTGGTGCTTCAGTCGATGAAGACGCACTCGCTTCATTTATAAAGAAAACTGAAGACATGAATATTGAAGAAATTCTAGAAAAGGGAAACAGTATTGTAGAATCTATTGCTTTACAAGTAGCTTCATCTCGGCCACAAGCCGACTCTAAACCATCTGAAGAAAAGAAAGAAGAAACTAAAGTAGAGGAAGAAGAAGAAGCTGTAGAAGTTGACTTATTCGGAGGTGATGACGATTTATTCTAAAAATAAATATTTATTTTTTAAATTTTTAAGTATTTGTTGTTTGCCCTAGGAAATGAGTATGGAAAACTTATTGACACCAATCATCACATATTTTGATCATCTTATGATTCTAGATTATGGATTTGACAAACAAAATCTTAAGAAAGTCGCTTTATTCGATTTGGACTCGACACTGCTAAAATTATTTGCTAACGACATATCGAAATTTGAATACATGTACCCGCCAATCCCAGAAAAACTTAGAAATCTACATGATGATGGTTACAAACTTATTATTGTTTCTAATCAATCCTTAGCAATTGAAAACAACGAATTAGAACTGATCAAACTAAAATTACAAAAATTTATTTTAGATATAAAACTTCCATTCCTAATTTTTATAAGTCTTGGTCGTAATAAATACAGAAAACCATCTATTGGAATTTATGAATACATTAGAAATAATTACGGATCAAACATAGAAGATATATTTTATGTTGGTGACGCGGCAGGCCCAAGATTAAATTCTTATTCTGCTTACAGTGACATCAAATTTGCCTATAATTGTCAGATAAAATTTTATACGCCCGAGGAATATTTTTTAGGAGTTAAAAATTACAAGCAGTTTAAAATTTTTGATGTAACAAAATTCAAGCAACGATCGGATTATTATTTTGAACCAATTAAGTCTGAAAATATTTTTGTTTTTGGTACGAAAAAATATAGTGGTGTTACATTTTTCATAAAAAAGTATTTTCCAGAATATACAGAAGATAATATTTATATTAATTGTCATGATATTAAATTAATACAAAAATTCGAACATAATTCTACTTTTTATTTGTTAGATTATTCTCAGGAAATATTAACATGGAAAAAAGGATTTTTTTATTGTAGTGGTCTGTATTATAAAAAAACTTATACTCCTGTGAAAAAACATATTCTTGATTATTTGTCAAAAAAACTTATAAAAGTACCATTTATATACGACGAAAGTGGATTTACAGAAGAACAAAAAAGAATTGCGCGCTTACAGTTATGTTGAAAAATCTAAATTCTATTACTACCAAAAAAATGATTAAATTGAATTTCTTCAAAATATCTTATTTTTTCGGAGACACAGACTTTTATTCCTTCACATTTGAAACATTGCTCTATTTGATAAGATTTTTGATCATTAGAAGTTGGTACAGCAATTGCTTCATTAGTTTTTGGTTTTTTTAATTTAATACTTTCAAAAAATTTTGCTAATGTCTTTACATTTCCTAGAGACCTTTTTTGACATTTACAGACTTCACCTTGTAAATGTATGTAACAAATACCATCTACAAAACTAGTACTTGTGTTAAATCTATCAAATAATAAAGACCTTTCGGGAGTGAGATTGCTTTTTATCATTCCGAAAATAAAGAATAACATTTTATTAATACGATTACCAATAAAAAATAAAATGTAAATTACTGGTTAATAGTTTTTTTAAAAAAATTGGCATGGAAAATATAGTCAAAATTGCCAATTATATTTTTTTTTAAAACCCCGTCAAGCTATAAAAATTTTTACATAAAAAAATCATATATTTAATATAGAGATTTTTTTGACTTTTATTAATGCCTAGAAAATCCATTTAACATCCTTGATTTTTGTTACAATAATAAACAAATAAACAATAAATTTTCTAAACTACACATAACAATGAAATTTTACTTATATATTATTTTAATTTTATCTGTAGATTGGGATTATAACAACAAGAAAGATCAAGTAGAAGCCTCAAAAGTTATATCAAATGAATATAAAGAATATTGTAAAGCAAATTATAAATTCTTTGGTAAAGTAAAAAATCATCATTTAAATAAGTTAATAGTTATATTTAGACACGGCGACAGAGCGCCGCTTAAAAATTTTAATTCCGAGTGGAGTAAGAAGAAATGCGTAAAATGTCTTTTTAATCAAGATACTATTTCTAACTGTAAAAATGCAAATTGTAATATTGGAGATCTTACGATCACAGGATTTAAACAGGCGCAAGAATTAGGAAAATTTATAAAAAAGAATTATGAGAAATTATTATTTCCAGATGGAATAAATGAAAAAGATATTTATTATAGAGTTACCAAGGTAAAAAGAACGCATTCAACTCTTATGGGAGTGATGAAAGGTCTAAGAAAAAAAGACAGTATAAATAATGTCAATTCTTTTTATAAAGATGATTCACTTCTAAGAATTAAAAATTGTAGTTCATTGGACCAATTGAATTCCAATAATTTTAAAGTAAACGATGACACATTATGTGCTATGGAAAAAATGGACATACAAAATGGTCGTGATTTGGCTTATTTGGCCGATGAAATAAGATGCGCAATGTGCAATAAAATTAAATTAGATATTTCAAATGAAAATGATATTATTAATAAAATATTGAAACTGTCGAATAATAATTGGTCTAAGCAAATGGATAATGTACAAAACAATGAAAACGCCAGAACAATTTTATTTGGTCGATTTGGTAATGATTTATTGAATTTGTTGTCTTGTACACCTACTTTAAGTTTAATATCGGCACACGACGGGAGCCTGGGGATGATTTTGTCAGCTTTGTCATCAAAAATACAAAATTGGCCATCTTACGCCTCTGCGATTTTTATAGAAATTTGGAGTAAGTCTGAAAAGCAATATGTTAGGATGATTTATAATAATAAAAAATTAGATCTTGATGGATACGATGACGATATGGTTCCAATAGGTGAATTTATAAAATATGTCAGTAAACTAAGTCCAGAAGGTGTTGGAATAGAAAGTTTGTGTCAAATCAAAAATACAGGAAAGAACAACAGCTTTTTAATAGCCAATAAGAATGGATCAATATCAAAATATTATTTATCATATTTTTAAAAAAAATATAAAATTCAACATTTGATTTTAAAATTTAAAATAAAATTTTTATAGAGTTTTTTCAAAGATAAGCATTTTTCCAATATTTTTTTGTTTAGTTTACCCCACAAATGAACTCTGAGAAAATACTTGAAAATTATATTAAAGCTTTAAAAGGAAATGAAAATGTTTATAATAACTTAAAAATGGAACAAGAAATTTACAAGCAAACAAATAAACAATTTATTAAATCCGAGAAAGATGTAAAAGCTTTACAGACTATTGGCCATATAGTAGGCGAAGTCTTGAAAAAAATAACTGACGAGAAGTTTATAGTTAAAAGTAGTCAAGGCCCGCGATATGTGGTAGGCTGTATGAAGAATATTGACAGAAGCTTACTTGAATCGGGAACTAGAGTGGCCTTAGATATTACGACTTTGACAATTATGCTTGTTTTACCAAGGGAGGTTGACCCAATGGTCTACAGTATGAGCGAAGATAAACCAGTAGACATTGGCTTTGAAGCAGTAGGAGGATTAAAGAACCAAATTAGGGAACTAAAAGAAGTCATTGAACTTCCTATTAAGAATCCGGAAATATATAAACGCGTAGGAATTAAAGCGCCAAAAGGCGTCTTGTTGTATGGGCCTCCTGGTACGGGCAAGACACTTCTCGCCAGGGTCACGGCCGCCACAATGGACTGTAATTTTTTAAAAGTCGTCGCTTCCGCCTTGATCGAAAAATACATTGGAGAGTCAAGTAGAATGATCAGAGAAATGTTCGCTTATGCCAGAGAAAAAGCTCCTTGTATTATTTTCCTCGATGAAATAGATGCTATAGGAGGTAAAAGATCTTCCGAATCTAGTTCTTCAGACAGAGAAGTGCAGAGGACTCTTATGGAATTATTAAATCAACTTGATGGGTTTAAAGAATTAGACAATGTCAAAGTCATAATGGCGACTAATAGGCCCGATATTCTCGATCCTGCTTTGCTTCGACCTGGAAGATTGGACAGAAAGATAGAAATTCCCTTGCCTAATGAACAAGGGCGCAGAGAAATTCTACAGATTCATAGTCGAGACATGGAAATTTCTGGCGAAATTGATTTTGACACTCTTGTCAAATTGACGCAAGATTTTAATGGTGCAGATTTAAGAAATGTTAGTACAGAGGCGGGTATGATGGCGATTAGAGAAGACAGAGATTACGCTTTACAAGAAGATTTTATTAAAGCAGCAAGAAAAATAGCAGAGACTAAGAAATTAGAGACTAAGATGGACTATAAGAAAAAATAAATAATGATGTAAAGCCTTTTTTTAACTTTAATGTGCAAATATTTTATTAGCAATAATTTATTTAAATATGTCAAAAATAATTGATAACTCTAAAAAATTTATTTCTTAGAAGTAATGTCAAGGTCAAAATTTATTTAAATATTAATATTAACTCAATAATTCATTAATGTAACTATGGTTTTTAAAAAATTAAATTTTTAATCTTTTCGGCCAATTTCCCATAAAATTAAAGCTCTTTAAAAAAATTAATTTAATTTTTATTTTTCCGTTATTTTTTATTTTATTTAATTTTTTATCCCTCCAAATGACCCAAAGTTCAGTGTTAAAGATTTATGAAATTTTTAGATCTAGAAAAATCGCCTCTACCTTTTTTATTTTGACAAATCGGGAACTACACAAAGTCAACCAAAAAATGTATGTAAAAATTTTACAGGGTTATGTGTACAAAAATGACACTATAAGAATCATATCTGAAGATGAAGGGAGTGGCATAGAATTTGAAGTGGTGGAAGAAGAAATAGACGAGGAAGATATGCTTTACGATTATAATGATTATATTTATACTAAATATAATTTATTACCTTTTTTAACTGATACACTGCCGTATCAGAACAAGATTATTGATATACTTCCTGACTCAGTAACGCCTAAATTAACAGGAAGAATATTGTATAAAACACGAATTAATAATACGACTGCGTCTCAATATCTTTTTTTTATTTTAAAAATTAATGATGAACTTATAAAAGCCATAGTTTGGAAAGAGAATCTTAAATATTCATCATTGAATGTCGGAGACTGCGTGGCAATAACAAAATTTCGAGTAGGCAAAGGATATCCGGCACAAGGACACATTGAATTTAATGAATTCAGTGAAATGGCATTTTTTAACATTAAAGAAATATCGATTAATGAAATGTACAAATTAGAAGATATTGGTCCAGAGACATCTTTAAAAATAGAAAATGAGCCCGAATTCTATAATATATCAGGATTTATTTCATATAGAAGTGTTTTAAATAGAAGGCATCACCATGGGTATAGCGAGTATTATTTACTAAATGTAGACAACAAACAGGTAATGTTGTTTTACAATTCCGATTTAGATTTTTATGATATTGAGGCGGGAAACAAAATAGAAATAAATAATTTACGGAGAATTCAGCGGAAAAAATCTACGATTTTTGTATCGACAATTTTTACTCAATTTAAATATGAAAATATTGCCGAATACGACGAATTCTGCAGTTCATTTCTTTACGAGACACCTATTAAAAGAAAGAATGATGAAATAGATGAAGACATAAAGAGAAAAAAGAGAAAAGATAGTGTAGCGAACATGACAAATGAAGACATGACGCATTCAATGGACGAAGGTACGGTGATGTTGAATCTTGAAATTATCACGCCTGAACCAAAAAACAATGACAATAAAAATTTGGCACAAGAGATATATAAAATAAAAAATGAAACACTAAGTATTCCAAGCAACGAACACAAGATTTGCAGTAAGCAAAGTGGAAATAGTTGCAGAGAAAACGAGGGAAATGTTTCTAATGAAAAAAATTTTATTGATGGAGCTTATGGATTTTTGCCAGATTCAATCTTTCAAGATGACGAAAAGGCAATAGTAATAGACAACAAAAATATTAGTGCCACGCCATTTTTCGTACCAAAGAAAATTAGACTAGAAGATTTAGAAGAGTGTGCCAATAAACTTGTTATAAATGAAAGCGACAAATTTATAGTAGAAGTAAAAATTTTAGATGTGGTCGATTTAAGAGAATCAAATGGCTACTGTGTCAACTACATTGACACAAATTGTATAAAAAAGCAGTTCCCTTTAACTGTCCAAGTTGAAAATGATTTTTCTTTTTATATTTTTGATAATTTCTTCACTGGAGAGAAAAATGATCTCCATGATAAAATTTATGATTGTATAGGAAAGGAATGTAATGTTATTATCCATCTCTTTAAAGCTACAATTGATCATGTCATATTCAGCATAAGTGATATACAAATAAAATAATTAATTATAAAATGTATTTTAGTTTATTTTTATTTGTTTTTTCTGTGTTTATGTCACTTTTCATTTTGACAGTTTTCTGCTACTAAATAAAAAAAATATTTTTTCGTTTTTTTTTGACAGCTGTCAAAATATCAATGAAGTATAAAATTGAGTAAAATTATGAAAAAGCAAATTAATGAACAAAAATTAAAAAAGTATTAACAAATAATAAAAAACACTGATCAAAATTTGTTTGTTTATACAAATATCAAAAAGAATTAAAAATACAATTTTTATTCTATTGATAATTGTTAAAGATAATTGTAGGTTTAGGGTTAAATTTATTGAATAATATAGGCTAAAGCTATCTTTAGCCATAATATATTCTCAACAATAATATAGTCTAAATAATGATTAAATTTTATATTTAAACATTATTTTTAAAATCTATTAACACATTATTTATGCAAGAATTGTATATTATTTGATTTCATTTATAAAATAAATATTTTATTTGACGCATTCCGCTCTATGTCAATCATTCCTAAGCGCCTCTTTTTTCTTATTCTTATAAATTAACCATTCATGTAACACACAGAATGATATTTTTTCAAGTTGTCTTCTTTTTACGTCTGAAAAAATTGATAAATTTGGACGCAGTGGTAACATAAATTTTCCTAGAAAGTTTTCTTTGGCTTTCTCTTGATTTAAATAGTCATCTTTTAGTAGTTCTGGATATTTCCGCAATGAATAATCGATCTCATTGAAAAATGGTATATTTATTAATGCTTCTTTGGAAAATATTGGCCTATAATACCCAATTATATGATATGTTTTTCCTTCATGTAATATGCTTATTGTTTTCTTATGAAAACCCAATTTATCATCTTCTCTAATTTCTCTATGTAATTGTGCTAATTGTTGTTTTGAAAGATTTTTTTGAATGCTTGTTTTCTTGAGAGCGGACTTAGACAAGTGTCTTGGTACTTCTTTGTATAATAAAAATTGTCCATTTATTTTAGAAGGTGACCAAATCTTGCCGTCTGTCCACCTCTTAATACCATTTTCTGTTTCAATAAAAACGAATATATCTCCGGATCTTAAGTTGTCTCTTTCTTCAGAGCGCAGACGTTGGGTAATAGGCTTTATATACCCCAGTCTTGTTGCATGTACCATTAACATGGCGTCTTCATAGTTTTGGATATAACCGAAAAGTTTATTCATGTCCAAGGGTTTATATTTGCTCTTTATATGTTTTTTTTAATCAAAACTAAAACATAATGATGTAATAATAAATATTTTGTGTTTGATAAAACCAATAATTAACGTACTTAAAAATGAAATTTATAATTTTCTAATATTTAATATGTTAAATTAAATAAATTTATTGTTGTAATCATTTTTGTTTATGTTCTGACAAACAAATGTTTACAGCAGAAACAAAATATTTTAAACTCTATTTACGTTTTATTGCGAAATTTTACATTTCTTTAGATATTTGAAACAATCTATCAATATATTAAAACTGACTTATGAAACATTGAAAGATAATAGACTTTTATAAAGTAGTTAAATGCACTTTATTTTGACTTTTATATTTTATAGAAAAAATTAAAATATTCTACATGTGCTATGATTTAAATATTTTAAGATAAAACACATTGCAAATTATTTACTCGTATTTTATACATATACATTCTCAAATCTTATTTGTACGTTTTGTTTATTTTTTTTAAAACGTATATATCTTTTGTCATATTTCAATTTAGTAAATCATTTTATTAAAAACAGAATAACTTTTTATTGGTATATATATATTTTTTATACAGCCCTTTTGCACTTTTATAGTATTTTTACTACTGTAAAAATACTATAAAAAAATAAACAAACATCAGATACAAAAAATGCAGTTGATAACTCTAATAATTTTTCAATAATAATATGATTATAAAAGAAATTTAGATTATATTTTCTATATGATAAAATTTCTTAAAACTGGATATATTATAGTGCAAAAGATTAGAAATTTTCATTTGTACATATTATAAATTTACTGCCACTTATGTTAATTCGAAATGGGTTTGTCATTATTTGACTGATTAGTTTTTATCAAGATTGATTTATTTTAAATAAAAAACATTTCTGTTATAAAATTTTAAACTTATCGCCATTTCCATTATAATATAAAATATTTTTTGTCATTTTGTAACTAATAATTTTAAAATTTTTTTACTGATAATTTTTAAAATTAGAACTGAATCATCTATAAAATTATTGATTTTTTTATAAGAATAAAACATTAACAAACTTAATAATATTCATTGTATTTGATGCATATTCACTAGCGCTTGATTTTGGTCCAATATTCTGAATAAAATAATGTTTTTTTATACTAATAATTTTTCAAGAATTATAAAATAAATTTATATTGCATCAATAAAAAATTGAATACATGAAATTATTTATTATTGGAATAACGATTTGATTGCTTCAAATGTTTTGTTTATCCAGTATAAATTATATCATACATTATATAATTTTAAATATCTTCAAAATATAATTAAAAAAAATGTAAGACTTATAACCCTTGTATCATTGCATATTTAGATGTTCAAAGCATGCAAATGCTTAAATTATCTATGATTTTTCAATAAGCATCATTTTTTTTGAAAAATTAGCACAAAAAGCTTTAAAAATGAGGGGTAAAAATATAAACGGCCAAAAGTCTAATATATCATGTTTGTTAAATTCTAATAATTTCAAGGGGATTAATTAAATTTCCAATTTTTTCTGTTTTTTTTTTTGGAAAATTTTTTCAATATTTTTTTTTTATTTTTACCCCTTATGAATTGTCTAAAGGACAAAGTTAAACTTATTAAACCTAAAATATTAAAAACTGTATCTTCAACTTTACAAGGATATCTGTTTGGTTGCATGATAGGAATGTTTACTGGATCAGATAAACCCACAATTAGAAGTATTCACAATTCTGGACAAAATGTGGCCAAAGTGTGCTTGGTTTATTCCGCTACAGAAATTGCATTAGAAACAGTAAGAGAAAAAAATGATTTTTATACTAAATTAACGAGTGGAGCGATTACGGGTGGGATATGTTCAAAAGGAAAGTTGGTTAGTAAAAATACGGTATTTGGTGCTCTTGGGCTTGGAATGTATTCTGGTTTAATTAAATAACAATTTATATAAGTAAAAATAAATTATTTAGTTATGAATGTACTATATCTTAATTATGTTTTCAAATTAACGCGATATTTCTTGTTATAGTTCTTTACTCTCTAGTTATTTTTTTTTCTTTTCGAATATTAACTAAATGTTTTTTACTCTTTATAAATTTTGAAATTGTTTTTGAATTAACAACATAAATGATATTGTAATTAAGTTAATTATACTAAAATTATACAATATGTAAGCTATTTCTTTGACGAGTGCACTTGTGCAGTTTTATACTTTAAAATTAATAAATGAACATATATAAAATATAAACAATAACTACAAACACACAAAACTGTGTAAAAACAAAATTTTACCCCAGGAAAAATTGATATAAACCTAAAATATCAAGATAGAAAAACAACATTAAAGTTTAATTCATATGATAAATTTTGAATTTTACGATGTCAAGTTAACAATCTATTACAACCAATATAACGAGATTTTAGTATTTAAGATCAGTAGGATTTTTAATATTTTGGAAAAGAGAATATAGTCAAATGCTTATAAATATAGACATTAACGAAACCCTCATTTTTTGAGTAGAATTAGAGTTTAATACTTAATAAAAACAAAATCTGTACATGACCGTTTGGAATCCGCATTGAAAATCTGAAAAGACCCCTGTAAAAAATAACAAAATTCGTTGTAACAGATGTGTTTTTTTTGGGTATAAAAATAAATTAAAGTGTACTAATAAAATTGAATAATTCAGAACTAGCGTGTGCCTTACTTGTCCTGTGGCTATTCTCCTTGAGCTAATACAAGATAAACCATTGCCCAATTCTATTGTGATCACTGATCAATGGAGAGCATATGATGCCGCATTAAACAAATCACAGAGATGAAGCACAAGAATGTGAATTATTTCGTTAATTTTGTAAACTTTAACGATCCCTTCACACAATACCAAACAAATTGGAAGATTTTGGTTTCTTTCCAAGAAGAATATTTGATCTAGACATGGAATAAATCAAAACGAACACTATGAGTACCTTTTACAGTTCCTTTGGTCTTATCGAAAATCGACATATAAATCATCTTGTTTTTTTTTTATAATGTTCAGTACGGGTTCATTTTCCGAATGCGGTTTCCAAACGGTCATGTACACAAAATTGAATGTAATCTACAAAGAGTTTTTTGTATTAAAAACACTACTAATTTTATACATACTAAAAAAGCACATTCGTCGAGATTTGCTCAATATGTGTTAGGTAACAAGTCTATTTAAAACCTTTTTTAATAATATATTTTATTTGGGTATAAAATCATACTAATTACTTTAACAGGATGCTCCCACAATCTCTTCGACTGTTTCCGGAGTTCATTTTGGAATCCATGCAATGGACTCTCAAATACTTCTTCCTGAGCAGTATCAAGTCCATGTGACTGACATAGTTGGGCTTTCCAAAGTCATTTTAAGACCTCTTGTATGTATATATGCTTTCTTTCTGGGTTTTAATCGAAGCTCTTTGATATACGCGTGGCGAAAATTAGTTACATTTTAGTCCTAATTTATCATATAAGGAATAATTTTCGGCTTGAATTTGAAGAAGTTGTGTTTACGTTTCTTTTTTGTTTATAACAAAAAAATAATAATCTTTCGATTCAAACCTCAACAACGATCACTTCTTTCTCTCACCTTGTTTACAAATAGTATATCAGACTTATTATACTTTATTTTGATACTTAAATGTACCCTACTGTCGACTCTTATCTCAACATGCTCTTAGCTATATATTCCTGGACTCAGTGATTTCTTATTCTTTTAGCATGAAATATATCATACGTCTTACACAACTGCAGATGTATACATCGCATAGCCTCATTTAAATCATTTTAAAAACGATATTTTATAATATATAAAATGAAATAGTCGAAAATATTGTGACTATCTTAAATGTTAATTTAAGATCATTATCATGTCTAAAATGCCTTTTAAGCTGACAAATAATGCCAAAGAACAATATGATATGAATAATTTTTATAAAAGAGTACCTTAAGTTATGAATAAGCTTTCTGCTGAGATAAAATATTAGATGCAAAAAGGCATATAACAGATGATGAAAAGATTTTAATACCAGAAATTTTAATTTTTTAGAATTGTAAACTTGTCTACCAGTTCATACAAAAAAAGTAAATATAATTTTTTTTAATATTTTTACAAGATATTGTTTGCGTCAAGTAGTATTTATCTAGTAATTCATAAAACTTCTAATTAAATAGAATATATTAATACATGATCTTGTTTCTATGATTATAAAACGAAGACAAAGATTTTTTGTAATTATGTAAAGCAAAATATAACCAAAGAAAAAAAATCTAAATTTTTTTTTCTAGATATAAATTATTACTTTAAAGATACCTAATAAATTTTAATAGATAAAACTACTTCACCATCAAGTAGTCTCCTCTTTAAATGTATAGCAATGAGTTATATGTAAATTTTTTTGACTCATTAAAAAATTTTAACAAGCATATTTCCTTAATCAATACATTTAATGTTTACTAAATTCTGTAAATACAAATATAAAATTTTTTATCTATAAAATTACTTTTTTTCCAAATAAAATCATACGTATGCTTGTTAAAAAATTTATCTCACTTGACAGTGTCCCATTTTTTAAACTTATAAAAATATTCGCAATGACCATCTAAAAACATTTTTAAATATCAATTTATTTAATTATTTTTACTGTACACTTCAAAGTATTTCTCATATTCTTCTTCATTCATTTTTTCTATATCTTCATCAGTTACATCTTTAAACTTCTTCATCTCCCCATTTACACTTACAAAATCTTCTATATCATTTTTAATTTCTTCTTTTTTTTCATCCTCTTCATATTTTATTATATCGCTTTCTATACTCATAAAATTCTCTTCTGTCTTAATTTCTACTATATCTTTCTTCTCTTCTGTTTTTTTCTCAAGTTCTTTTTTAAATTCTGTTAATTGAAAAAAATCCATATTCGGTATCTCGAATTTATCAAGTTCTTTCAGTAAATTGATTATATCTCGTATATTATTCATAAACTTAGCATTCAGCGTATTTTCAGTCGTACAATTAGTTCCATTTTCAATTAATTCGCCGTTACATTCGTCACATTGAAAAATGTAATTAGTCATTATAAGTTGCGCGTCAAGCGCTGAAAACTGTTTATCACATGTTTTACAATAATATCCTTCTTTTGTACTATTTCTCAGATCTTCGTCTAGTTTTTTAGTAATTTTAAAAATTTTATATTTTATTATATCTCGTACTTCGACGAAGTTTATGTAGTAGACAGTTCTTAGATATTGCCTTTTGTCTTCAAATACTTCTACTTTGTTCTCGTATTTGATTATTTTGTCTTCTTTAAGTGCTACTAATAGTTTATTGATTTCTTTGTTGTGCATTTTCATTAGTTTTTGTAGGTCAGTGTCGTAGATGAGAATGTTTTCTAAGATGATGTCTACTAAAATGCAGTGATGTAGTTCATAGAATTTTCTGACTACTGTTTGTATTAAAGATTTCATATGTGGAAGATATTCCATGATGGGTTAATAAAAATTTAATTAATAATATGTACATAAAAACTTATAGATCCATGTTATAAACGAATTTACTTTATTTTTTTTTGTTTTTTTTTATTCTCCAAAGAAATAGCTTAATATCTTCCCTATAATTCCTTCTTTTCTCAGAAATATATCTTTATCATCTACCACTGCATTCCCCACTTCCCTGTATACTCCTATCATCTCTCCGTTTATATATTTAGTATTAAGTCTTAATAATTCTGTCTCTCCTGGTGTGATTACATTGACCCAGTTCTTCCCATATTCCATGTGCTGCACATGGCACACTTCTTTGATTTTTCTTACAACATTTTCCAGATTATTTTGAGAGAAGCCGAATACAGTAATGTGTCTTTTACTGGGTTTAGTGTGTCTGACGAGGGGCTCCTCGTAGAGAGTGTTCTCTGGGATTGAGAGTTCTTTTTCTACTAGTACTGCGTCAGGAGTAGATGATGGTTTAGATTTTGGGATATTCTTTTTGAAGACACGGGGGTGATACATTAGGGAGAAAAATAAAATGGAAAATAACAAAGAAAGCAAAAGAATCAAAAAACAAACAAGTAGATTAATGTAAATCAAGTATAAAAAAATTCATAAGTTTAAATAGAATATTTATAAATCGACATTGATGTTTATATTTGATCAATGTTATTTTTTATTAATTAGTAGCTTGTCAACCAATAAAAAGATCTGATCAATAAACCGTGGATTTCTTTATTGGTTGACAAAAAAGCCTCCTATAAAAAACTTAGAGCCCATTTTGAATTTTAAATACATAATGCACAGATAAATTTATTCAAATTTGTCTATAAAATTCATCTAGACTACTCTTAGATGTTTTTAATATCAAATCCTTATATTTTGATTTTATACTTTAGGGGCACCAAAAAATAAAATAAATTATCTCAAAAATGACATAAAATATTTTACACATTTTTGATTGAAATCAAAAATCATCACAAATTTATAGAAAATTTGAAGTTTCTAAAATTATTTAAAAAATTCAAATATTTATTTTTTTGAATAAATAAAAAATTAAATTGTAATAAATAAAAATATTTCAAAAAATGTAAACATTTATTTATAATATTGTATTTATTAAATTTGATGAAATCAAAAATAACATGATTTAATTTTTTAAAATGATTATAAAAGGTAAATGTTATTATTTTTTAAAATTTATTTTAAACTTCTAATTATAATTTAATGTTATTAGATAATGTAATAAGTGACTTTCATTTTTCATTCCTTTCTCTCTTTTTTAAATTCATAATAAACTTTAACTTAAATATTTTTTTGACACATTAATAAACAAACAAACAAACATTTACTTGAAATGGTCAAATTTTTATTAAAAATAATTTATTATTATTTTGTATAGATTTTTTAATTTTATCTCATCATTTTTTTTAATTAATTTATTTTTTATATAAAAAAAAATATTTTTTAAAAGGGTATGAGATATGAGAAAGTGAGTAAAGTAGAAATAAAAGATAAATGGATAAATAATATGTATAAAGAAGATATATCTGATAAAATAATAAGAATGGTAATAGAAACATATTCTAATTATAATTGTACTAATTATAAGTGTAATAACATTAATAATAGTTACACTAATAAATATAATTGTACTAAATATAATAGTTATTATTATAATAATTACTATTATAATTATAGTAGATTATTGGATTTTAAGAATATCTTACCTCTATATTTAATTACTGGTTTTATTTATTTAAGAAAATATCTTAAAAATGTTAAAAAGGGTTTTAGAGACTCAATCCTCTTTAAGCTTTTTTTGACATGTATTTGGATGGGAATAAAGAATTATAATGATTTACAAATACAAGATTTCTTAGAATCTTATAGATGTGATTATAAAGAGATAACATTTATAGAAGCGAATATATTGAGTAAGATTAATTATGATATTGATATTACAGAGAATGAGATGATGAACTGGGATATAAATTAATAATCAGAATAAACAAAATAGAAACAAATAAATAATATAAAAAAAATTAAAAAGTTATATAATAACATATATAATAAGTTATTTTAAATACATATATAATAAGTTATATATTTATTTTTATACGATGAATTATATTTATATGTGTTATATAGAAGAGTTCTCCTTTTATTTTTGATTATTTCTTAATTAAACTAATGCCGTCATATTTTTAATATAAATCAACTTGACACGTGTCACTATAAAAAACAAGAGAGATGTCAAATAAGTCTAAAAATGATACAAAATTACAATACTTATAAATACTTAATATTACTTATAGTTTTTTAGAAAACATTTAATTTTGGGGGAAATTGGCATCTTTCCTTAATAAATCTAAGGCATAATTAATATCTCCATTTGCTTTTATAAGTGCTTTAAGATTTTCTTCTTCATCTGTAAATCCCATCTCTTTTAGAGCAGTCAATTGGCCACTGTACTGTGTCTTATACTGCCCAGGAGACTGAGGAGGCTGAGGGGAGTAAGGAGGGTATCCCCCGTAATACATGGGCTGATAAGGGGGATTATACCCCATTTGAGGAGGGTAGCCAATTTGAGGAGGATATCCCATCTGGGGACTCCCAAATCCAGACATTTGATTTATCCTGTCCAAGATCGAGGGGTCATTTTGGAGCATTTTAAAGGCGTTCATTGTGGACTGCTTAAAATTCTCTTTCATTTCTGGAGACATGCCTTGAGTCTGGACATCGATCATCTGATCGAAGAAAGTTGGATTATTCATGACCATATCAATCATTTCCTTACTCAATTTCATATTCTGACCGGGCATGTTATTTTGACTAAACCCGTTATGTTGTGGTGGGTAACCCATATTAGAATTAGGCATGTAATTCTGATTAGGCATATAGTTTTGATTAGGCATATAAGGATTATAAGCCATATTATTCTGTGGGGAATAATTCATCTGCTGAGGATATGGATTATTAATCTCTTCTTTCTTATAAGGATTAGTCTGTGGTGCCTTAGTATTATTCAGACTAGACTTGGTCTTCTTAAGGGCGAAGACCCTTTCTCCCTCATCTTTCTCACTTATGTAGTCACTGAGTTTCTTCCCTGACTCAAGTTTCTTCTGCTTAATATATAAAATCTGCTGGTCACTTGGGATCTTCTTATCTTCAGGCATAATATCTTCTACTGCCTTCTTGAAGTCTTCTATTGATACATTTAGGTCTTGTATTTCTAAATGTAAAGTTGTGCCTCCTGTCACTACTTGAAGTTTCACCATTTTTAAGGGGTAGACAAATTTAAAATTTTAAATGTTTGGCGACCAATCAGCCAAGACAAAAAAGTGAAACACAAACAACTAAAATGTATTCTAAAGTAAATGTAATCTATAATGAAATGGTAATTTATGTATTCTATAGTAAATGTATTCTATAATGTGATAGTTTGATGCCTTCATCAGAAATCTGAAACATCTTGTCTCATGACTTTATATGATTAATCTCAGTATATTATAATTATATTTATCTAATTTATTTTATATCTAAATTATATTTATCTAATTTATTTTGATTTTATATATGACTTTATTGTAAAATGAAGAATATATTATATATTCCTCATTCACATCTATTCCATACACTAATTCCCCTTTACTATAATTCTTCTCTCCTAATATCTTTATTCCTTCATACATACAAGACATATAAAATTTTTCATTTTTTTTTATTATTCTCCATATTCCCCCGCCAATCTTCTTTTTCTCAATAATTCTGTCTATAAAAATTTTATAAACATGTTCATCATAACTTCCTACCATCACTATGTCTCTTTCTACTAGTAATGAACATATTCCTTGTTCAAATTTCATTTTTTTTATAACTTCTTTATCTTTTATAAAAAATAGTGTAGAACATTCACCACCACATAATAGTAGTGAATTGTATAGTGTACATGTCCATAAGATGTCATTGGATACTTGTAGAGAATATAAAAAGACTAAGTCTGGGGAGTAGACAGTAATAGACCCATTACTAGTACAAATGTATAAACGAGAAGAACTAATATTAATATAGATAAAAGTGTTCATGTGTGGAGTGGAGACTTCTTTAAGAAGATCAAGTGACAGATTGAATTTTAAAAGAGAATTAGAAGTGGCAGCGTATAAAAAAGAAGAATGGATTTTGAGATCTAAAATGCCAGAAGTCTCTTGTGTACGAATAAGAGACATGTCTGAGGAATATAACTGAATATTACCAAATCTAGAAGAAGATGAATAATCGTAACTACCAGTAAAAATTTTATCCTGGTGGATAAGAATGACGCCCACGCAAGATGAAGTAGGAAAAGATTTAACGAGCACCATGGGCCAAAAAAAACAATGTTCTAAAAAAAAGCTCATATGTAAAAAAAGGCTCATATGTAAAAAAACAATATTCTAAAAAAAGCTCATGTAAATGTGCACAATTTAATTTTTATATAATACATCACAAGTTAGATTTTTTTTAGTCCCTAAAATGAAATCTGAGAATAAGCCTTGTGTTTCTCCATTCACTTTCAAATTAGAAGACTGTCTCGCTTGCTCTTCTTGTATTTCTGACTTTACAGTCAAAAAGCCGCCAACTTACAATGAATTAAAAAATGACCCATTGACATTTTTAATATCTCCACATTCTAAAATGAGTATATATGAACATTATATAACTAATTTAGATAATACATTTGTAGAAACAGTGTCTACATGTTCTAATAATATCAATAACAGATATATAGTATTTAATGACTTTGAATACCTTTTAGTATCATTTCTTAAATTGAAGTTTAATATAGTATCAATATATGACTCGTCATATATCAAGTCTCTTCTCTACGAGAGTGTCTACGAGGAATCTCTTACTAATAATCTCATTATAAGTGACTGCCCTGGTACAGTCACTTATATAGAAAAACAGGCGCACCATCTACTGCCTTATTTATCAAAGACTAAGACTCAGCAACAAGTCCTCTTGGATTTTATTAAAGGGAAGTGTATCAGTGTAGTCCAATGTTATGATAAGATGTTAGAAAAAGATCTTAATACATCAGACACTAATAATCTTGATGTAGACACTAATAATCTTGATGTATCTTTTATGACTACATATGATTTCTATAAGATGATAGTAGAACAAGGATTCTTTGAGTATAAAGATAAGATAGGAATAGTAAACGAATGGGAGAAATGTAATATAAAATATCATTATGGATATTTAGACTACATATTACACAAGAAATATTATTTAAATAAAAACGAAGAACTTATATTAGACAAAAATCAATCTTGTAAGAATAAACAAATAAAGAACAAATTTAATGAGATAAAGATAAATGGTAAGAGAAAATTAAATATAAACTCGGAAGTATTAAATAATATAAATATTCCAGGCTTAGAATACACTGCCAAAAATGGGGTCTTTTTGTATACCTGGAAATCAGGGAATATTACTAAGAAATATATAAGGATTTTAGGCTTAGAACCATTCTTGAATTTTATAAAAGAGACGAAAATCAAGGGGATGAATTATGAGATCTGTGAAATTTATATTTGTAATCAAGGATGTATAAATGGACCAGGGCAAATATATACAGAAAATAATATAAACAGAGATGTATACAAAAATAATAGTAATAATAGTTCATTATTAAATTCATTATTGGTTGGAAATCTTAAAACAAGAACTTTTAAAAAAATCAAAAGTAAAACTGTCAAGTTTCAAGTTGATTGGTAAAAATAAACGAAATGTCATTAAAATCGAGAATTAAAAATTTTAAAAACTTTGCTTGATTTTGTAAATGTCCTTTTCTAGGTATAAATGTTATTTATAGTGTTACAATGTCATAGAAATTGACATGTCATTTTAAATGTAAATTTCATTTTACATTGTAAATTTCAATTTACAATGTTACATGTCAAATAAAACTCTGCTTTATTTGACATATGTCATAAATTAATGCTCATAAATTAATGTTCATAAATTAATGTTTATAAATTATTGTTTATATTTTTTGACATTTTTTTAAGTCCTGTTTGGTGATTTCTAACCAATCATGTCTAATTTCTCTCTTGTTTTTTTCGCTTCTCCTTATTTATGCATATTTTTTTTCTATTTATATCTTTATTTAAATTTTAAATCCCATGCATAATGAAACTCCAGAAGACATAAACAACTTCTTGACTATTTATTTAGTACACGACACTGACCAAGAAGAACCAAATATCTCTCCAAACACTCCTACTACTGACGCATCTCTAGACTCATTCATTACTAATCTGGCCTCAAGATTCAATTCTGAATCCAATGTTGACGTCAGAGTGCAGCGTGTCAACAGACCACTACGGATTATTGACTCACAAAACGGAGTAAGGAGTTCCTCGTCATATTTCGTGATATTTGATTTTATACTAAATGGTATTAATCATCAGATGAATGTAGAGAGACCACATGCCAGTTTGAGCGAGACTATCTTGATTTTTGAGAGTATCTTGGCTATGAGGAAAAATAGTGCGAAAATGAAGAAAGAGCATTTGAAGAAGTTTAAAAGGTTTAGAGTTACAGAGAAAATGATGAAAGAGAGTTGTAGTATTTGTATGACTAGGTATAAGAAAAGAGAAATGGCTAGAACTTTGAGCTGTGATCATACATTTCATGTTAAATGTGTAGACAAGTGGCTACTTCAACATAATTGCACGTGTCCTGTGTGTAGGAAGAAACTCTAGTAGATCAACAAAATTAAAAGAAAAAGAAAAGACAGACCAAAGAAATGAATTATAACAAAAATAAATAAACATTTATAATATAAAATTAAAATATATTATATTATAAAAGATATTTATATTATAATATAAAATTAAAATCATATATATAAAAGAATTTTATTTAATTTTTTACCCCTCTTTTTTGTGATTTTGTAAAATCTAAACTTCATATTTTAAACTTATTATGTTAATATAATATCGGTTTTCGATTTAGTTTTTCAATTTGATAATTGTAAGTGTGTATATTATGTGTTAATGCATTTTTATTCTAATTATTATTTTTGTTAAACTCAGTTCCAAAATATCGTCAGAATCGTTTTTTAGAATTTATTTGACCCTTCCATGAAAAATTGTAAAAACATTCATGTGAAAACAATTTCTAATAAGTGTCAAAAATTGAGCTTAAAAGTTCCCAAAATTATTTCAATATGACTCATAAGTGTTTTAAACTCAACTTTACTCCTTATATGTCACTAAAAAGTATTTTTGAAAACGATGTCTTCATCCTATCAAATTCAATCATCCCAAAATGGAAACTTACTAAAATTTACCGAGGCGGGACATATTAAAACCCTAAACATTTAGATCCCGTTTCAAAACGGGAAAGCATACGCTAGTATATTTATATTATAAAATATCTATTATAATACTAATATTCATTATGAATACTATCTACCTTCATAAATAAGAAGATTCAGAGAGGATTTAAAGATTATGAGGGTTTATTTCTTGCCCCTATTTAATTTTATGAAAAGCCTAAGGGAAGCCACACTCAAACTCAATAAACTAATGCAAAACATAACCCAAGAAACAGTAAAAGAAGCACACAACATCATAAACAAGACTTATTCCCTTGCTTCTTCAAACTTGCCAATCTACACTTATGAAAAATGTATGCTAAAACTTCTTAGTAAGGAATGGAACACAGACTTATTTTTATTACTGAAAAAACATGTAGAAAATATAAAAGAAATAAATGAAGAATCTGCTAATATTTATATACCGTATTGTATACTGAAATATAAACAGTATAGGGAAAAAGACGAGAGATATGAAGAATTTATCGAAAAATGTGATGCGAAATATAAAGAGAAAATTATAGTTTGTTATAAAAAACAAACAAAGTGTTTATGCAAAAAAAATAAAAGTATAAATAGAGAAGAAAACAGCATGAAATATGGAAAACTCAATGACCAGTTTATAACTGGGACAGAGGAGAATAGTGATTTGAAAACCAACAACATGGAATCATCAAGTATAAATCAATCTGATGCATCGTCTACTATTCAAACCAATGCATCTTCAACTACAAATTCATTTAATACATCTGTACCTATAACATCGTCAACTATAAATCAATCGGATGCATCGTCTACTATTCAAACCAATGCATCTTCAACTGCAAATCAATTTAATACATCTGTACCTATAATATCGTCAACTATAAATCAAACTAATACATTGTCTACTATTCAAACCAATACATCTGTACCTATAACATCATCATTTTTGAATTCTGAAAAATTCAAAAATGATCTATTTTGTAATACAAAAGAAATTTGCAATTTCAAGAAATCTCATCTATTTGTACCAGAGTCAAAATTCTACTCTTACTACAACAAAGGCATAATTTGTAATTATAAAAAAGACTTATTTAGTAAAATGATCCATAAATTTCTAGACCGGAAATATTCAGAATGTAAAGATCTGATCAGAATATTAGTAAAAAAAGAGTATGACAAATTACACCTGTATAATATCCTGATATTCTGTTATATACAAATGGGTATGTTTCAAGAAGGGATTTATTATCTTGATAAGTGTATAGAAATGAGTAAAGAGAAAGTTAAATGGTATTTTATAAATTACAAATTGGCATTTGAAAGAATGGGAAATTTACAGGGGCCCAATTCTTATTTAAAAGAAATAGAAATATATGATTGTATAAGTCAGATTGATGGAAATATAAAACAGGTTGAAGGAGATATAAAACAGATTAAGGGAGATATAAAACAGATTAAAGATTTAATGTCTAGACTTGATATAACGAATACTAAATTAGAGCACAATATTAAATTTGAGAATTCATTGGAATTTTACAGGGAGATAAGAAATATAGAAAATAATATCAACAATAAGCAAGCCAATACACACGAGCAAAAAAATTTGATAGAAAAACAGGGAGAAAGTAATGCGCATGAGCAAAGCGATGTAAAAAATATACACGAGCAAATTAATTTAAAGGACACACATGAAGTCTATAGCCTTTATATTTCAAATGATATTCTGTACATTTCTAAAATTAAAAGTGGATCCTATGAAGTTTACAATACAAATATAAATTTCACTGAAATATCTAGAGAATACAACTGGATTTTACTGAAGAACAAGGACATCTTGAAAAATGAGACAAATAAAGAAATATGGTGGAAAGAAAGAATTCTCCTAGACAAGAAAATGAAGATTCTTTTGAATAAAATCAAGGCCCCAGATCTAGAGATAAAAGGACAAATCTTCCTTATACTTGACGAGAAATTAGAAGAGTTTCCCATAGAGCACACATTATTATTTGAGAAGGCGAGTTGTTACAGATTATTAAGCATAGAATATTTACAAGATCTTACTAGTATCTCACAAATTGACTTGTCTAGTTCGATCTTCCTTTTAGATCCCAAGCTAAGTAACACATTTGATAGAATTACAGAACATTTTAAAGATATCAAAAAAGAGATAATAGAAGATGACAATAAAATGAAGGGGGATTTTATATGCTACTTCGGCCATGGAAATGGGCTCAAATACATAGATGAGAATATTAAGTCATCCGTCTTGTTCCTCTTTGGATGTTCTAGCGTGAGATTTCTTTGTATAAATAATTTCAAGAAGAATGGGACCATTAAGAAATATATAAAGAATAATAGAAATGTACTAGGATGTCTCTATGAAGTGACTGATAAAGATTTGGATATGTTCAGTATTAATTTATTAAGTAAGAATGGGGATGTATCGGAATTAATTAAGGAATGTAAAGATAAGATGAGATTGAAGTATCTCAATGGGTGTAGTCTAATTGTCTATGGGAAGCCCCTGCATCTTCAAGCAAAAAGAGCCTAGAAAAATAGAAGGAAAGGGGTCTTAATACTAGATGATTAAATAAGCATATTTAATATCACACTAAAAAGGCCTTAATAAAACAAATACCCCTCGATAAAATAGATGCGCATTGAAAGAGCCAGGTTATCTCAAAGTTACCCTACATGTAACAAAAGATTGTCGCTTATATAAAACGATACTAGACAAAAAGACACCTCCCAGTGAACACTTACTGTTTGATTTTCTTGATAAGTTCCTGTATTATATGATCCTCTTTATATCTTTCAAGTATAGAAGGCACTTTCTTCTCATAGAAATCTACTATTTCATACCTCCCAAGATACAGAATGCACAAGATTATGACGTCATATCTAAAAATGATCTCTTTACTGTGTAAATATTCTATGATTTGTGTATGGACTGTTTTATATAATTTATAGTCTCGTATTTTGTAGTTATAATACAACAAATTACTTTTTACACTGATCAAGTCTCTCGACTTCATGTCTTCTAGCACTGCCTGTCTCAGTCCCGAGTCCTTAGTGTAGTAAGAAGGGCAGTATGATATTAGAGATGTATTTAGCATGTCTGTGTGGATACAGACTCTTATACAGTAAGACATCTTAGAGTTTAAGAATCTTAACTCTTTAGTGTTTCCTACCAGGAGGAAAAGTAATGTAGTCAAGGGCAGATCAGACTGAACGATGTGTCTCTTCTTTAGAACTGATGTCATCCACTTAAAGGGGTATATAAAAATGAGAAGATAATATTAATACTTAATATAGTGATTGATTGAAAATTTGTTCTATTTGAATCAAACTTGGTTTACAAATAGAATAATATTCAATTTATTACTTAAGTGTACTAATGAATATTTATTCTATGTTTTGCTCAGATATAATTCCTCTATTAAGTTTCCTATGTCTTCGAATATTGGGTCTCCAATTATCTCCCCTTGATCGCCCTTCTTCCCATATTCTTTCTTTAAGGGTATACTTCCTAAATATCTTATTCCTTTCTCTTTACATTGTTCTTCTATCCCCGAATCATAAAAGACATCTTCTCTACATTCACATTTCTCACATTGAAACCCCTTCATATTTTCTATTACTCCCAGTATCTTGATATTATTCTTCCTACAAAATGAGAACTGTCTCTTCACATCCTGAAATGATAACATTTGTGGTGTAGTGACAATAATACAGAAATCTACTTTCAAATAATTGACAATAGCAAGATGCTCATCTGTGATATTCGGAGGAGTATCAATTATCACCACGTCATAGTCTTTTATATGACTAGTACTGAATATATTCCTGATTATATTTGTCTTCAAAGATGAAGTATAAACTTCTACATTATCAAAATATCCCATTGAGATACACCCTAAATTATCAGAGATCTTTATAGGATAAATTGTCTGATTGGTTTCTAAGATGACTTCTCCTTCTGTAGAAGTCATCTTAGGAATAGAGGGACCAGATAAATCTAAGTCTATGAGAAGAGGAGACATCTTCTTTTTTGATAATATCTCTGTTATATTTCTGGTTATAGTACTTTTCCCTACCCCACCTTTACCACTCATGATGGCGAGGACTAGTTTCAGATGAGACATGTTTTCAGAAATTGAATGAATGAAGTCGTCTGGTTTTATTGAGCCACAGAGGGACTGGTTTGGACATCCTCGGCATTGTTCACTTTTTCCTAAATTTGTAGATGGACAAGAATTATTCATTAAAGAAAGAGAGGGGTATTTATAAAATGAAACTTACACTCATATGTCTGGAAATATATTGTCCATTAGAAAAAATATTATATTTTTAGTAGTGGTACTACTTTATAATTTCCTTACAGAAGTATTTTAATTGATGCTAGTACTTTATTATGTAGTATCAGTGAATATTTTTCTTACACCCTTGTTTTTATGGTGAAGTTATCTATCACAGTAGTCCCAAATTCGCAGACTACACAAATCAAATCCATAGAAGAAAAAGAAATCAGAATTCTCATAAATCAACCCCCAGAAAAAGATAAGGCCAACATCGAATTGTGTAAATATTTATCTAGAGTACTAAAAATCCCGAGATCTGAGATCTCAATAATTAGTGGACACACCAGTAGACACAAAGTAGTGTCAGTACAAATAGAAGAAGACTGCATCGATTTATTAAAAAAAGAGATAGAAAACTAATAATAAAAAATAGATTCCCCTATATGATATTTGCATTAAAGTATTGTTCAATACAATCTTATAGAAATTTCGAGAATTCTCTACGTGGGATTATATTCTCGACTTAAGCTTCTTATATTTCTTGCAGAATTTTACTATCTTCTCCCAATTTCTTATTATATCTCTACTTGTACTTAATCTTTCTTTCTTTTTCATATTGTCATAATATTCAAATATGAAATTTGATACTACGAATAAGTCTCTTTTGTAGATAAATATCCCTCTATACACGGGATTCTGTCTATTAAACCCTACGAAGCATCTTCTGTATTCTACGCCGAGTCTCTGACAGACTAATTCACTGTACTCGTTTCTTAAATAGAGGCAGTTTACAGGTATGTGGTTTTCATGGAAAAAATCTTGTACATTTGACTGGGGGTTGAGATCCTTGACTACCATCTTCTCGACTTGATCTTCGGAATATAAACAGACTTGGTTAATGAGACCTTCATTTAATATTTTCAGTGGTTTTACTCTTTCTTCAATATTGTGTTCAGCAGTAGTGACGCCATTATTGTGCGTGTTTGGCCCTCTATTATGTTCAATTGTGTCTAAATTCTGTTTTGGTTCTATGGATTTGGGAATGAGTCCTTGTCTATAGAAATATTTATCTGATTTCAAATTGATAATCTCGTCCCTTAAAAACACCCCTTCACCTTTATAGAATCCTTGGATATTCTCTTTGGATCTTAATATCTGATTGATTTTTAGTACACTTTCGAGGCAGTAAAGTGGGTGCTTCTTAAATTTGATGAGCGATGTGGGGATTTGTTTTAATCTTTCAGTGTCTAGTTTTCTAAATGCTTCAATGTGATCAAAAGATGATATTTCTTTATTAATTTCGTCTTTATTGATTTTAAATGTGTTGTTTTCTTCTTTATTATCTTTTGAATTAAAAGATTCATCTTTGTGTCTTACATGATTAAGATTGTTTTTATGCCTGTTCTTATTAATAAATATTTCCAATACTTCCAAATATATCCCATGATTCTTCATATCTCTACTAAAATACAGACTACTATCTTCTATTTTACCATCACTATCAATATAAAACACATTCGCTTTATACTTATCTTTATTCTTCAGTACTATATTATTAACATAAATCTCCAAAAAAGACTCAATTTTACTTTCATCAATTACAAAATATATTCTCAAAAACATGTACTTTTTCAGATATTTAAAAAATAATATGTTTTTTACAAAATCTGTAAAATTGAACTGGGAAGTCTGTAAATTATTTTGAGTCATTATTAGTTGCCGCATTTTGTTTATAATATTAAAGTCTATGTATTCGTTTATTTTAGGGATATTGACTGGTTTATTAAATTCTTTGAAAATAAAAATTAAGCTTAGAAGGATTGAGTATTTGGAGTTTGTTTTTGTAGGCTTTTGAGGGATTGAAATGGTGAGATCATCTTTGTAAACTTCTTCCCATCCATCGTCTGAAGTCATGGGGGATGAAAAGAAAAATAAAAAGTCAATGGAGTTTATACTTGAGGGGTAAATATGACACAAGATGAACAAAGAAATATATTTTAATTGTGTCTGAGACTGGACAAATATAAACAATAATGTTTTTAGATTGCGTTAATATGAGTAACTTTGTGACTACATAATATAAAACAATATTTCAAGAGAACATCTATTGACGAATAAAAGATGGAAAAAAATTTAAAGCGTCAGAAGAAAAATATATAAACAATAGATTGCTAATACCAAAACGCACTACACATCCAATTTTCTTTCATGTTTTTGTTATACTTCACGCAAAATTTTAATATAAATAAAAATAGTTATATTCTCTACAGCTCACCTCTATATAAATTAATTTACTTGATTTAATATCACATTGCGAACTTTTACACAAACATGAAGATGAAAATATTTTTTAAGACATTTACATATTATTTTATATAAGTGTAATCACTTGATTTATAAAAATGTAATTGTGTTTAAAACATTTTGTTTGTTTGCATATTCACCGTAAACAAACAAACAATAAAAAAATACAAAAAAGCTTTATCTCTCATGTAATTATGTTTTTATCCTAAAAATTATTTTTTTTTATATTGTTTATAAGTTTATTTGTTTAAATTAAAAAATATATATAAAAGTTTACAACTCTACCCTTCTATGTTACAATTGTTCTTTTATACATTAAATACAATAAGATGTGGTCTCTGTGTTGACAATGTTTATGTACCTGGTTACAATGAAGATTGCAAAAAAAGAGAATTTTGTTACCCAAACATTTGCGACTTACTAAAATGCGACGTAAGTGAGAACAAAAACCTCTTAAGAACTATTTTCTGTTACTTACCTGCTGCTGATGTACAAATAAATTTGCACAACAAATATAATACATACGACAACTGGGATACTTCAGAATGCAAATTTGTAATCGCTTATTTAGAAGAAGCACTCAGAAAACTAAAATGTCCTAAAAAACCTGAAATCGACGAATTAGCGGCTGAACTTATCTTGAAATATTTTTACAAATGGATTAATTCATCTGTCTGTTGCAAAGCTGACCCATGCGTAGAACTCTGCTGTGACATGGATGTCAATTTAGTAAAACCTGCAAGTCAAACAATTAAAGATTTATTGTCTAGAAGAGGAAGTAGAGTGATATTCAGCGTCTTTTTGAAAACACTAGATAAAAAACTCAATGTTAATGGATCTGTGGTTATTGTATCAGACCAAATACGATTAAGTGAATTGTATCGTCTTTATCTTCATTCTGTAGTTATCTTGTTGTTAGAGAACACTGAATATGATAGAAGATTCTGGGGGGATGATGCAGGCTCACAATTCGAATCTTTCTATGTTTTTATACCACAAAATAATGTTACAAATAAATTGGCTAATCCAATTTTACAAGTCGATAATTGGGTAAATCAAGTAGCAGTTCGTGAATAAATGTATAATTTTCTAAAAAAATTTTTATTTTTAAAAAAGTATAAGTAATTTTTTTATACATTTTACATGTATTTTTATGGCTTCATAATACAAAACATTTATTTTATATAATCGCGACTCATTAATCTACTTGGTTTATTATTTCATTTACTTTTGTTTTTTATCTTTTTTTTTATTGGTCAACAACGACATCATTCTTTTATACAATTCATTATTAAATCTTTTTTTCTGTGTTTCATTGGAATAAAAACATATTTCACTCTCAGAATCAATATCTAGAGAAGCTTCACTGATTCTTTTTATATCTTCTTTATTCAAATAATTTCTTCTATCTTTTTTCTTTTTAGACTTTTTTTCTTCCTCGGAACTAATCTCGTTTTTATTTTTCTTTTTATATTTTACTTCTTCCTCAGAACTGCTCTCATTTTTGCTTTTATCTTTCTTTTTAGACTTTATTTCTTCCTCAGAGCTTTCACATTTACTTTTCTTTTTTTTACTTTTTTTTTTAATTTTTTTTTTCGATTTTTGTTTTCCTTCTGTAACTACCAAATCATCTAAAGTTTTTTCTATATCGCTTATATTAGAACTTGAAATCTCTTCTTTCCAACTATTTAAACTTTCTCTAAGTTTATTTAATTCAACTTTCTTAGATTTCGACTTCTTTTTTTCTTTCTTTGAACTTTTATCATACGCATTTATTATGTCGATACTCGCGTTTTCCGTGCTATCACTGGACTCTTTTTTATCTTTAGTTTTGTTCTTGTCGTTTTTTACAATGTCTTTCTTTCTTTTCTTTTTTGGGACACATATTGAAAATATATTAGAAATACAATCAAAGCCCATTTGAGTATAAGTTTTTATTTTAATAAATTAAGAATTGTTTATAATGTGACCAATTAAAAGTAAGACGTATAGTTTCAAAAGTCATTGGATAAAAAATGATAGTTTTTAACTGATGATCATAAAATTTGAAAAAATGTTTTAAAAAATTGATAATTAATGTATAGAATTTTTTATGTTTAAAATGAGATCTGATTTATATATAATAAAGTTATCAAAACATTTTTATTTGTTTTCTTATGTAAAAAGTATATTGATGTAATCGAATATCGTGCTTAATAGGTCTTTAAATATGTTCTGGATCTTCGTCATCAAATATCTACATTGATACTCCTTTTATTGACCAAATAAATGTAAAATTTTTCATATTAAATAGCCTTTTGTAAAAAGGAATTATAGATTCAGAAGTATTGGCTTAATTTGAAGCATTTGATTCAAAAAATATTTTATAGATTTTTTATAAAATATTTATATCAATTTTTTTTCTGAAATGCCTATAACTTACAGTTTGGATTTCATATCTTAAAAAATCAAAGAAATGTAGTTCTAATTTTTTATTGCTAAATCTGATGGCTATCTTCTAAAATGGACTATTTTTTAATATTTTTTGATTAAATCAACGATATTTCATTATTTTTAGGCTTCAAATTAAAACAAATTGAATATTATGTTTTTTTTTAGTTTAGAGCGTATGAACAGTCGTATGTATGTAAAAATTATGATTATATCAAAATTATTTGATTGTAATTATGAAGATATACACAGAATCTAAGTAATAGAGAATATTTATAAAATGATACTCGGCCATGAGGTCTATATTTATTTATTTTAAATATAAATTATATATTGCTTACATCACATTTCACTCTTCAGTATTCTTTAAAAAGAATTCAATTCATTTTGCAATTATTTTTTTGTATATACACATATTTTTTACAAGTTAAATGACTTTTTTTTCTTGTGGTGTTTTCTATTATGATTTGGTATTAGAAAAAAAGCTTATTTATAAATGTACTACAGTAGGTTAAATTATATATTAAGATTTGTTATCTTGAAATATCATTTACTAGTTAATTATTAACATTTAAAAAATAAAACATTATACACTGCGCAAAGATATGTTTCATTTGATTTTGTAAAGAGTCCCAAACTGTTTAAAATAAATGAATGTAAGCTGCGATTTCAAATTAAAGTGTTAGCGTTGTTATATACCACATTCAAAATTATAGATGAAATTTATTCTATCAACAATATTTGTTTGAAAATTTCTGCATATGTGTCAATTTTTTTTGTCTGCCGATGTTTAGATCTAAACCGGAATTCCCCGGTAAAATCTTCCATATTAACGTGCTCTATTTCTTTGATTTTTCTTAATTCTGCCTTTAAACGACTCCAGAGATTTTTTATTTTAATGCTGCTTTGACCTAAAACATTGGTAAGGTTTACACTGTGATCTACGACTTCATGAGGGGATCCAAAGTCATGGACAGCAGAACTATATAAATCAGAGTCATTAGTTCTTATTGTAGTTCCTTTTACCACGCATTTTCTAAATATCTCTTGTATTACGGCCGCAGTTCTGTTGGGAATGATTTTTAAAAAGTAGTTGTTTTCTTCGCTCTCTACACCACACACCAACCAAGTTATCCCAAGCGAGTTATGTTCTTTTATAGAGGGATTCGTAATTATATTCCCACTGCGTATTGCGACCTCATCAACTTGAATTGTTCTACCTACACCTCCTATTTTTTCGAAAGATGTATTAATTTCGTTTTTAACTTTTTCCAAAATCCGGCCTTTAAAACAAATATATATGAACTCAGAAATTTCACATGTTGTGCTTACCACTGGGTTGGTCATTTTCATTGCCCAGCAATACAACATTCTAAGTTGTATATGTGTGGGCATTCTTGAACTTTGGAGAAAAGTGCCATTTTTGATGCCTTTTCTTTTTTTACAGCCATTTGTACAGTAAAAGCAGATTCCTTCCAAATAATTTTTAGATTTGACTTTGTCCATAACAAGGCCACAGTCGCACTTTATAGTATGTCTGTAGAAGTTTAAAGCCTCTAAGTATTCTATGGCTGCTACTTCATTGACAAATATTCTGCTGTAGAGATTTTTAACTTCCATTGGGGGGAGGAGAAAAAAAACTATATCTTTTTAATAAAATTCAAAAGTGCTCTGTCTTCTATTGTCAGCATTGAATTGCATTTACCTCTTCTTCATCACATCTTATAATTTTAAAATAGTCGCCTTGTTTTTTTTTTTCAATTATTGGTTTTTTATGCGTTTCGAAATAGAAAGAATTTTTTAATTAATGAATAAACATAATATATAAAAGAAATCTTTCACTTTGAAAATAATTACATAAAAAGTAAAGAAGTCATTATATGCAATATTCCTTAGCAATATTAAGACTGTACATTTAAATAATATTTATAAAATGTATTTAATTAAATTATTTCTTTCTGCCTTTAAGTTGTTGTCCTTCAGTTGTCTTTGGTTCTTCCTCAGCTGCCTTTTCTTCTTCAGGTTCTTTTCCTTCTTTTTCTTCCTTTTCTTCCTTCTCTTCTTTCTCCTCTTCTTTCTTTTTTGAATCTCCTGTATAACCTTCTAGCCCTTCCCCGAAATTAACCATCTGCTCGTCGGTCTTAGTGGCATGTTCAAGATGCTGCTCTGCAATTTGGAAAACTGACTCAGGCAAAGTTTTTAAGGCCGAATTATTTGCATACAAAGCAAGCAAGGACACGGCGCCTAGTCCATCATTACTGGCCTCTTCTGCTACTTGTGTCATTGTTAAAGCTTTCTGGTTTTTAGGCGCGTAGATTTTATTCTTTACCAATTCTGAATCGGGTTCTGTGGCATCATTCAGCCCCTCGCCATTTACTATTACACTGTCGTCAGCTACCGCATCCTTGGCAGTCTTTTCCGCCTCAGCTTTTTCCTCTGGAGTTTTTTCTTCCGCTGCGAATATGAAAGGACATATAGAAATAACGAAAATTAAAATGAGACTATTCATTGTTTTTGAAATATAATTTCTTTTTTATATTTTTCTTTAAAACTTAATGTTTCAAAATGAAACGTTTTAGATTTTTTTGACAAATGAAAAAAAATAAATTAAAAAATTAGATATTTTTTTTCATATGTCAAATAAATTTGATTTAAAATTAAATACCTTTTTAATAGTATTAATGAATACCCTGTTTGAAAATTTGAAACAATTTTAAATTTGTTATCAATAATATTGCTTAGTAAAATAATTATTAAATTATTTTCTTGTCTTATATTTTTTATTATTAAAATTTATAGTTTTAAGTACTTAAATTTTTATTTATTACAATTTTGTTTGTTTTGTGTTTTAATACAGTTTTGTTTTATATTTTTATTTTGTATCAAAAATTAATTTACAAATAATTTTTATTTCTTACAACCCTCATATGGTTATAAGAGACAAAAGAATTTATTTACAACCGAAAGGAATAAAAAACGCAAGAAACAATTGTTTTTTTAATTCGAGTATTCAATGCATTTTATCATCAGGAGATTTAATAGAATTTTATAAAAATTCTCAATTTGATGCTTCTAAGCCTGTTTCTAGAGCTTTTTCTTTGTTTATCGATGAATACGAGAAATCTAACACTTTGTCGCCTGAAAAATTTTTGAATTTTTTAAATAACAAAATAGACATTTTTAATGGGTTACATCAAGACGCCCACGAATTTCTTATAAGATTTCTAGATGCTTTACATGAGGAATTACCGAATCAATACAAAATGTGTAAAAATATTAGTGAATTTAAAGATCATTGCGCTGAGAATTTTATCGCTAATTTATTTCACAGTTTTTTAAAGCAGACAGTTTTGTGCCCAAATTGTAAAAATAAGTCTGAGACATTTGTTAGTACAAATATGATACAAGGAGAAGTCCAAAAAAACACACAAGACATTTTATCAGGCTTTTTTGAGAGTGAAAATGTTGACGGAGGGAAATTATGGAAATGTGAGAAGTGCAGTTATTCAGATTATGCTGTAAAAAGTTATGAAGTCATAGCTTACCCTAAAATATTAATTTTATTTATAAAAAGGTATAATTCGAGATTTTCTAAGACACAAGACGACATAGAAGTAGACGAGCAAATAAAGTTCTGTAATAATATTTATTTTTTAAATGGGATAGTTTGTCATATTGGAGATTTAAGTGGAGGGCATTATTTTTCATCAAGTAAAAGAAATGGAAAATGGATAAATTTTAATGATTCTTCTGTGTCTTCAGGGAGATGTCAATACAGTGGAAATCAGCCTTGCATAATATTTTATACAAAAAATAAATAAAAATATTATAAAAATCAAAGTATTTTAACAAATGTATCTAATTTACTATAAACATTACATTTATTCTATTAATATTTAGAGAAATAAAAAAAATTAATTTGTATGTCAAACAAACAAACTATTTTATGCATAAATAAAAAAAATCTGCATAATTTAGGAGAAATAAGAAACTGCGATTTTTAATATATAGAAAAAAACGCCTGATATTCTTGTGTTTGACAAACAGAAATGGATTAGAAGAATGACAATTTCGTCTTCGTATTAGATGTCTTTTACCCTGTTTTATTTAGTGTCTCAATAATTTTAAAACTCGACAATCTTGAGACTTTAAATTACTTTTGCAGTTAAAAACATGTCTAATCGACAGATAATATTATTTCATATTAATTTATATTAGTTTATTTGTCAAAGCATAATAATAACACTTGTAGATGAATTATCTATGTTATTAGAAAAAGCATATATTAATTTTTGGTTATTTATATAATAAGATACTATGTTTATGTATAAATAAGATATTATAGAGAGAAACTTTAGTACTGTCTTAGAAAAATAATTTTTTCTGCTTTTAATTCGTCCTTCTTAATAATTTAAATCTTTTAGACCCATCTAAAATTTATGAATCTGGAAAATTACAATGAGTCTGTAATAATTTTGAGACTTGAACTGATAAACTTTATGTGTCATGATCATATTTTAATAAATTTCGAGAAACAATTTACTTGTATAGGAGGAAGAAATGGAAGTGGAAAAAGTGCTATCATGATTTCTCTGGGAATATTATTTGGTCAAAGATCAAGTAACTTAGAAAGAGGAAATTCTTTTAGAAATCTTATAAAAACAGGAGAACAATATTTTATTATAAAATGTGTACTAAATAATACGAAGAAATTTGAATATGATTTCTTTGGAGATTTTATTTATATTGAAAAAAGAGTAACAATCAAAAATAGTACATTTTCAATATACAATAAATCTAAAGCAGTCTGGTCTCATAAGATGGAAGATCTTGAAGACATACTTGATGCCTTTAATATCAGACTAGAAAATCCTCTAAATTATCTTACTCAGGAACAAAGTAAGAAATTTTTAAGTAGTGCAGATCCCGAATTATTGTATAAATTATTTCTAAAGGGCACAGAAATAGCAGATATAAAATTAATAAATGAAAAATATGAGTCAAATATTATGACTCTAAAAGAGACAATAGAAAATATAGAAGGAAATGTGAAGTCAATAGAGGAAAATCTAGAGAAAGAAACAAAGAGAATAACTTTAATATCAAATATAGACAATTTAAGAAATATAATAAAAAACGACGAGAATGAATTGAGATGGACATGTATTTATAAATCAAAAAATCAAGCAAAAGTAATTGAAGATAAAATTTTGAATTTAGAAAAGGATTATTCTACTGAACAGACTACTTATACGAATTATATGCAATTATTAGAAGACTTGAAAGTTCAAAAAGATTCTGTAATTGAGCAAACTCAGACAATGAGAAATGACAATAAATTTAAAATGTCTCAGATAGAAGAAAAAATATCCATAACAAATAAAAAAATCAGAAATATGGAAAATGACTTGAAATTCTTAAAAGAATCTTTTAATATAAAAAAAGATTTATTAAAAAGACTAGAGAAAATAAATACGGTAGAAGATGAAAGAGAAAGATTTAGAAATAAAAAGATCAAGATAGAAAATGACTTAGGAATCGCAAAGACTCAACAAGAAGAAATTAATAAAATTTATGAAAGAGAAAAGAAAAATAAAGAAGAACAAGATAAACAAATTGAAGAATATAAAAAGAAAGTTTATATGTTACAGAAACAAATTGATTATTGTAATAAACAAAGTGAAAATGATTGTATTCACCCAGAGATGAAAAATATTCTAAAATTAATAAATGCAACATCTTTTAAAGAGAAAGTCGTAGGACCATTTTGCGATTTTATAAAATTAAAAGAACAAAAATGGTGGAAAGTAGCCAGCATTGTCTTGCAGAAATACCTGACAAGTTTTGTTTGTTTTAATAGAGAAGATCGAGATAAACTTTCAGAGATTTTTAAAAGATTTAATGTTAATTTCTCGATTTTAGTACCATCTAGTAAATCTGGAGATTTAATCAAATATGTAAAGAACCCTAATTATAAAGTTTTATTGGATGTAATAGATTGTAAAAATAATATAATTATGAATCAACTTATAGTCATGGCCAATATTGAGGAGAAAGCTTTAATAGAAAATAGAACTGAAGCTTATAAAGTTATAAGAACAGATCCTAAAAATATAGATTGTATTTATACGATTAATGGGGACATAATCAAAAAAACGAATGGATCAATTTCCGATTTTGCACCTAGAAAATCAGAGAAATATTATTTTGAGAAACCAAGGGATAAATTGAAGAATGTTCAATCAGAATTAGATTTATTAATGAAAAATAAGCCGAATATGAAAATACCATCAGAATATGAGAAGGCTAAAACTAATTTAGAGAGGATTTTACATAAAATAGACAAATCTGAAAGAGAGTTGGCCGAGACAATAAGACACTTAGAAAATGCAGAGGAATTATTTCTTGATAAAAATGAAGTGATGAACAATGAAGATTTAGCAGATTCGTACAGATCTCTAGAAAACCAGATAAATTCACTGAATAAGAAAATTGAGATGTTAAAAAAAAATATAAAAGATCAAGAAAATGACAAGGAGGATATTTTGAATACAAAATATCCTTCCAGTCTTGATTTAGAAAATCAGATACAAAAAAATAAAATCAAAATGAATATTTCTAAAGATAATTTACAAAAAATTATGCAGAAAAGAAGTGAACTGAATTATGAATATAAAGAAAAAATGAATGAATTTGAAATTTGCAGATCTGAATTAAAGAAACAAATACCAGAAATTGAAAATCCTAGGCCAACACAAGAAATTAATGAAGAAATTTCTCGTCTCAAAATTGAGATTGAAGAGACTAAGAAAATCGGGAATAAAGACGAGACACAAGAGAAAATTAATGACTATTTAGAGAAGAAAAGATATTATGAAAATATTATAAAAATCAATAAAGAGAAGATCGAAGATGTGTACGCTGCCTATTTACAAAGAATAAATAAAAGGGAAGAAATTAAGGATTTCATAGCCAAAAATGCGACACAGAGATTTGAAGAATTGACACTCAAACGAGGCTACAAAGGAAAGCTTAAGTTTGACCACAGTAATGAGAAATTATTCTTAGAAATGGAAGTGCATAATTTCGGGATTGCAGGGACCAAAGAGACTTTGTCTGGTGGGGAGAGGTCTTTTGCTGCCATGTCTCTTTTATTTTCCTTGTGGCCTTACATTTCTTGTCCTATTAGAATTTTAGATGAATTTGATGTATTTATGGATGATTTAAATAGGAAATATATTATTCAGAGATTTATAGAGTATTTTGCTAAGTCAAATACACAAGTAATACTTATTACACCACTGAACACTAAAGATCTAGTCAATGATAATGTGGACATCAGAATTCTAAATCCACCCAGGGAATAAATATAAAAATGGAGTATTAAGAAATATAGCAAACAATTAAAATATATTTAAAATATGATACAAAATTTATATATTATAATTATATTTAAAAATTTATACTCTAAACTTATATTCTATTATATTAATTATATAATGTAAAATTTATATTATATTAATTAATATATACTTTTTTAAATATATTGATTTTTCAAAATATGTTTATGTTTTTGGTCATTTTCATACAATTTTGTTTGTTACACAAACAAACAAAGAAAAATACACAGTAGTATAAAGATATCCATTTTCCCAAATACTACAAATTATTCCATTTTCTTTTTTACTCTTGTTTGTTTGTTTACATATTTAATTTACAAAAGTATAAAAAAGATTCTGCATATGCCCCCATTGAAATGAATAAAACAAATCTTCTAGTATATTTCGGATTCCTCTTTGCATCTCGATATGGATTTCATAGTTATGAAAAAAAAAGTAAGAGATCTTGCAATAATTTCCCTTATTTAGACAAACCTTCACGTGGATTGTTTGATAGAAGTTCTTCTTTAAGATGTCCCACATCTCGTGTAGATGATATTGAATGTGAAGACAACTTGATTACATTTGCGGCTCTAGATAGTAAATTGGGATGTTATTCTAAAAGTAATCTTCTAAGATGCAATTTCTATCTCTTAGAATGCATTTTAAAATCTTTATGTCGTAGTTATAATAATACAAATCATAGTATTGGACTTGATCGAAATGATGGTAGACATTGTCATGAGCTTTATATAATATTCAAGAGATGCCTTTACTACGTAGACTTCTGTGACTACGAGAGATACAAGAACTTTTTAGAGAAGAGATTGTATGTAGAATGTTTCTATGTGATTTATAATAATCTTAAGTGCGAGAGAAAACTCTGTGAATACATAGAACTATTAATATGTGCCCAAAAAGAATACAATATTAACTCATGCTGCTTCTATAATAGCAAGGAGAAATGCATCATCGACACAAGTCTAAAATGCTGCCATGAATCAAAATTCTTGTCTGCCGATTTCTTGCTCGATCCAATTTGCATTCTCGAATTGAATCTCTACGAAAGAACTCAATTGTTGAACATTGTATTGCACAGATATAACAGAAGAAATGAAGCAAGAGATGAAGAAATTAGATGCTTCCTCGAATTATATAACGTAGTGTACCTGAGGAATAAACAATTAGACCACCAAGTTACTGCCTTTGTGCTTTATAAACTCTGCTCAGAATTTAGTCTCCGTAATCACAATCGCAGTCAAATTATTTTGATGCACAACTTCTTGAAAGAATATAAAAATGGTCTGCATTGCAGAGAAGCTTATTTCTTCTGCTTAATGACTTTTGGATCTTGTAAAAAATAAATGTGTTATATTCCTTAAATATCTAGTTTATATATTTATCTATATTAAATTATATTCTATGTATATAACTTATCTATATAGAGTCTAGAAAGTTGCCTAAAGGCTAGCTTAGAAGATGCCAAGTGTTGAGTCGAATTTTACCATAGAAATTAATGGCGACAAATATTTCAATTAATACCTTGAGTATATCCTTAGTGCAAGAACGCTTTAATTTGCTTAATATTTTATAGTATTGTGAAACTATTTGATCTTGTATGTATTTATAGTCTTATATGCTAATCTTTTATTCTGTTTTCAAAACGGGAAGCATACGCTAGTTAGTTACAAAACTTAATATATGTATTCTTACATGTGGTCAAATGAAGACCTAAGGCCGACAAAACAGGCTTCAGACCACATAAAATCATTTTTCTATCTTTTTTAATCTCATCCGTATAAGTCCAAGATGTAACAAGGCACTCCCCCGTCAAATCCTCAAAAATAAACCGGACATACTTCCTGATCTTTACATCTTCATTTGTAACTTCTTCTCTAGTCTTTTCTATTAAATTCTTTATATTTTCTAACTCTGTCTCTAAATTCTCTACTGAATTTCTGTATCCTTTGACTTGTACAACATATCTAGATTCAATAATCCTCTTTACTTGACCTTTCAGGCAACTTATTATTCCGCCTTCTTTTTTAATATCTCTAATATTTCTAATAAACGAGATCTTCTTACGATATCCTAGGACTCTGTTCGGTAAGGCGAAATCAAACGAATTGTAAGATGCAGACATTACGGGATTTGAGTCGTCATACTCAAAAATGGATTTATTGGGATTAATTAGTAATTTACAACCAAATAACTTGATCTTAAATCCCATTGTAAACTTCTTAGACTCTAATAATTTCATAATCAAAGCATCCACTTTGATTTTACAGGAATAATTTCCATCGTATACTTCGAGAATATCCTTATAAATATTAAGTACTAAAACTATCATGTATCTGTAAGAGACATCGTCTCCTTCTATGATTCTGCGAATTATAGAATACTCAGAATTAATTCTATTGGTCAAACTGATCTTCAATAATCTAGTAGTTTCATATCCTAATTCAATTTGTTTGTTTATAAACAAATTTAACCAGGCCCATCTATATTGAATAATTAATAGATTTGGATCGGTTTTCTTAAAATCTTCTTTTATCTTGTTAAAATGATATAAAAATCTGTTCTTTTCATCAAGTTCTGTTGAAATATGACCCTTTTGCGGGCAATTGTAACTTCTTATTGGTCCATATTTATACAATGGTGAAAAGTTTGGGGCTCTGTTCAGAATATCGGCACTAATTACCAATTTTCTATTATTTCCAGTTTTAAATCCTACCTCCGAAGAATAAACGGAATTTACATTTGATTTATATTCTCCAATCTCAGAGATAGTATCTTTTTTATCATCGAAAATTTTAATTCTTTTGACTTCTTCGTTTTCATTGGCTTCATCAACATCTGCGACACTAGAAAAAAATAAATTTTCTTCACTAACCTCGCCTTCTAAATTTGGTTCGTCAGCATCCACAACGCTAGAGAAAAAGCTATTGTCTTCACCTGCTTCATTCTCTTCATCTGCGACACTTGAGAAAAATATCTCGTCTTCATTGGCTTCTTCTTCTAAATTTGCATTGTCGACATCTGCAACACTTGAAAAGAATAAATTGGCTTCATCTTCAAAATTTGTATTGTCAATTTCATGCGCACAATTTTTAAAAGATTGTTCTTTTTTATCTTCTAAATTCTCAGCGTCTGTAACACTCGAGAAAAAAGATTTTTCGTCCTCAGATGTTTGTGAAACTGACAATTCGCTTTTATTTGTGTTAATTTCAAATGAATTATTAACATCACATAATAATTCTGAATGATCTGTAGTCTCACTATCTGCTTCTGGACAACTAAAATTTATTTGTTCAAAATCTTCATCAGAACTCATTAATGGGTCTAGGAATCAGAAAATATATTTGAAGAATCCAAAAAATCTTATTTTCAATATGAAAATAATAAAATTGAAACTGGAAGGATTGGTACTAATTTAATTCATTCACTATATTCTATCAGCAATAAATGCATTTTTAGGACATACAAAAATAGGAACACAATGTGATCTAATAAGTACATTCCAAAAGATGGTCTTTTGTACTGTTTTTCTATGTTAATAATTAAATTTTATTAGCATGATTTTTTTCTTAAGATTCATGCAAATTCAAAATATTTATACTTTTTTTTATTTATGCAAAATAGTTTGTTGTTTTTAACCAACAAATTAGAATAATTTAAAGTTTTTATAATTTATTTTCATCTTTTGCATTATATTTCATATTTGTAATATCTCCCAACCTATTATTATACTTAGACTTTTCACTATTAAGTATTAACTTTTGGTACTGTTTAATTTTTTCGTCTAATTGTATATTCAATTCATAATTATTTTGTCTCTCGCGCTCTAAAGATCTTTCAACACGATCCAATGTATTTTTCAATGACTCAATTTCTAATTCATAATTCGCTTTTATGCTTTTCATTTCATAATTTAGAGTGTTTAACGATTTGTCTGCTTGCTCGTTAATTGCATTAAATATGGCAGATTCTTGGATATTTTGATATTCCCAGAATGAGATGGCATTTCTACAGGCGTCTAGTATTTCTGTCGGATTGTAGCCTACGATATTAGGCAATATTTCTAGTTCTCTTATCGTGATATCAGAATCATTACATAAAGATTTACAGGCTGCACATATTTTCGATTTTTTGATCATATTAAAACATGATTGGCAGAAAACATGTGAACAATTTGTTATGAGACATATTTTAAGGATATTTCTTCTACATTTTAAATTATTACATTTTAAACCCATGGGGTTAAAACAAATTAAAAAAAATCAATTTAATTTATATACTAAAAAAAGCTTATTTTTAAATATTGCAGAAATGTTACACAATAAAAACGTGTCGATGTAAAATTATAAGTCAATTTATAATAAGATACGTATTCCATCAAAAAAGGAAAGCAAGTAAAGGTAAAAAATGTGCAATTTGCGATAATAAACTACAAGGCGAATAATAACACTCAATACTCAGAAAAACAGGTTCTATGTAGTTTTAAAATTTTAGTAGCATTTAAATGAAGTACTACAAAATATAAGCAGAAACATCGCGTAAAAAAAACAAATAAATATTTAGCATCCCAAAACATAATCAAAAAAATGGCGGGCGCAATACAAAAAAAAATTCAAAAAAAATAAATGTAAAAATTTTTATTTTAATTTTCTATCAAATGGCTGATTTCTTATATCCAAATAAATTTCCTTTATCAAATTTCTTAAGTTCTATTAGAAGTTTAAAGAAATTTCGAGGCAAAATCAATTCTGTCATACTACTAGATGTAGCTGGATCTTTATAATATGAAGATGCCGTCATTACTTCTTGATCATCTTTAAATCCCATGTTTTCTAGAGATATATTGTCTAAATCTCTAGTGGGCGTTTCTTCCTCCCATGTTTCAAGTAAATTTAATCTATCCAGCTGTAATTTATCAGTAAACTCATCTAAATATTCACTTTCCTGATGATTAAGTGGAAAAGAATTACAACTCTTACTAAATAATGTATTCAGGTTGGTTTCGAAATTAAAAGTAACGTAACAAATAGGTAAAATTAATAAAGAAATCATTTTTTCGCCATGGAAAAATAACACGGCCGCTGTAGCTAATTGAAAAGATAAAATGGAATATATGACCAAAACAATGGCCTGTTCCCAAAATTTACCACCTGACTCATAATGATTTCTAGAACTATACAAAAATTCATTTTTGTAAAATAAATATAGAAGTCCAAAGTAAAAAAGTCCAAGTATTAATACAAAAGGAAAGATTAAAGTATAAGAAAACAACATGGGAAATACTATTAGTAACTCGGGAAACATAGTACCAAAATCAAAAGGAGGAGCATATTCAGATTGTTCAAACTGTCTTCTTGTTTTATATGTAAATAATTTGCTAATAAAATGATTAACAATCAAAGGACCAGGTTTTAACAGCAACATGGCCAAACCAAACAACGATTTTTGTATAGCCGTGTTCACAAAAAGTGTAACTGACGACAAAATATTTTTACCTAATTGCGTAGTAAAATCATTAAGAGTTAATTTTCCAGAAAGTAAATCCATTAAAATGGAATATATCGTCGAAGCAAAAAACACAGACAAAAAGGCGTTAAAGAATAAAAAATTTGAGTATCTTGACATTGTACTTTTTTGCGCCGTAGAATAAGAATATAAACCTTCAAGATTCACTGATGTAATGATGATTATTGGGACGATAACTAACAAAATATTATAAACTAGAGCCGGAACTATACCAGTGTACAGATCTTTGATAGCTGGATGATTTTTGAAAAATTTGTAGATATAACCATTTTGTTGAAATCTATCTATTCTTACCATTTCTATAGTTTGAACAGCTAAATAGGCAAAAATAATATTAAAAATAATAAAGCCGATATCACCACAAGATTTGAATACGAATGAAATAAACCCGCTCTTATTAATATTTTGCCAAATAATATCATTCGGCGTAGGAGCTGTTTTGGCATCAACAGAAAAAATTTTCGATCCAATTTTTGCCTGTTTGACAATGCTCGCGTCTTTGTAATCTTCAAAAACAACGAAACCTTTTTTTGCTCCAATTGGAATGTCTAGAGAAAAATACACCCCATATTTGTCTATATTAAAAAAATGGGATAAAGGGAAAAAACTAGCATCTTTGTCAATATATCCCGGTATAAAAAGTGCATTTTGTTCTTCGGTTAATTCTAAAATATTACTTGCATCTTTTTTATCTTCTATTTGGTTCAATTTATTTTTTTCTTCATAAATTTTTTCCAATATTACTTTTAATTTATCAAAGAAAAAGTCCAAGGCTTTTACGTTGTCATGATACATTGTTCTAAATTTATCATCAGATTTTATAAATATTTTCAGAATCTGTTTTTTTCTATCGGGATCAACATATTCATCCAGAAAAATGCTATCGACTGTATTTTGTAAGGATTCTTCAAAATTTTCAAAACTCTCCGAACAATCTTCTTTATGTTCTATTGACCATTTATTCATTTTAATTACAATTGAATTTATTTCTTTTTCGATATTTTCTATCATTTCATTTTTTTCTTCATAAAGTTTTCTCAAATGAGTCGTGTCGTGTATCAAAATGGCTTCTTCGATATTTCCCAATTTCATTTCCTGGAAAAAATTTGCTAGGTCATTGTCCGTATTAATAAAATCCGGAAGATTAGAAACCAAAAGTGTCCGATTTGATAAGCTCAAATATTCGGCCGCTTTTTCGGCGGATGAAAATTGTTTTGATAGTTTTTTCAGTGTTATTATTGATGTTAAAATAGATGGATTCCGTAGATAAAGCTGCCTCAAAACTGTATATCTTTTATAATAAATGTATATAAAATAAAAAATAAATATACTAATCAAATATACGTAAAATAGTATCAGATAGTAGAAGGTCTTATAATTTGAATATGTTCCTATGGACATTCTTGTGATGTATTGGTTTTTGGCGATATCAATAAATAAAAAATAATTCCAGTAGACATAACCAATGACAGGTAATACCGTTATACACAAGATAAAAAAAATTTTAAATATAAATTTAAGAGTCTGCAACATCATAAAAGCATCTAGTCCTATTAATATCAAGAGTGTTGTATCTTTGACAGTTATTACTGGCACTATCCAACTTAAATAACCATCATATCCAAAGCATGGATGACTACGTTTTCCTTGTATATTTGGAGAATATAACCATTTTACTCTAGGTCTTATAAAAATATATAAGAAGAGTAATCCTAGGCACAAACAAAATTGTACTAGTAGATTCCATAATATCTCGCTATCAGCACTTTCTAGAGGTGGGACTTTATTAAATTCTTTGACTAATTCTTTTTCATCTGACATTGTAAAAAAGGGCAATTAACTTATAAAAAGATCAAAGCCAATAAGAAATAAAAGGGGTAAAAAATCATTTTACCTGTATTTTGTAATTAGTCAAGATAGTATTAATTATATTTTAATAACGTTATTAATTTATTTCTTAAATTAATTTGACAGGCATATTGAAAGATAAAAAAAATCAAATCTTTAATATTGTCAGATATGAACAAATTAGGAATAAAAACTGAAATTGAAAGTAAACACTAAGGTTTATAAATAAATAATTTAATCTAAAAGTTCTTTAATTTTTTCTTCTATTCTAAGCCCTTCCTTATCTTTTGGTATGTAAACACAACAAGCAATCACTGGTCTTTCTAATGAACAAGCCTTACCCAATGATCTTTTAGATTGAACATGGGCAAATTTCTTTCCTTTGTCTTCACAAAGTAGTGGCAAGGAAAATGTAATTTCTGGTGGTTCCGCATCAACTGCTATTATTACTAAATGGGCTGTCCCCTTATTGATACATTTCGTTACTTCATTTACTCCTTTTTTTATATTTTTTGATTTATTCATAGACATAACAAAATCATAAATTTTTTTACAATTGTCTTCGTTTAAAGATTCGTAGTGGTTTTCTTCCATGGGGTAAAATTATGGAAATTTAAAAAGCTAGCCCCATGGTTGGGGCTTTATAAAAACTGCATTTTTTTAAGTTTAATATATTCAAAAGAAGTCATTTTATTTTTGTAATTAAATTCAAACAGTAAAATGATAATGAGGATTCTTAAATATAAAATAGAAATCCTTGGCATATATTTTTTAAAGTTACCAATCGTGGGCGGAAGGTTTGGATAAGCAGAAAAGTAATTGAGAATTTTATAAAAAAGTTAAGATCTTACAAAATAACTTTTTTATAAATAAAGCTTTATTGGTTCAGATCTGTAAAATAAGTTATGATTTTAAGTTTCAGAATTTTTAGAATTTTAATTATCTTATCTTTTATTATTTACAGATGTTATTCTCTGGCAATTTTATAATCATCTTAAGTTTTAAGTCTCATAAATTTAATAAATACTTTGCTACAATGTTTTTTTATTCCCCTTAAATGAATTTCCAAGAACGTCTTTACAAATTACGAAAGGCTTGTGATGTTAAGCCAGAAAATATAAAAAAATTAATAGAAAACTTTAAACCTTTAGAATCGCATTTTCTCAATATTGAAGAGGACACAGAAACATTTTGTTATATTCCTACTGAACCAAATTTCCAACTTCCTAATTATTTTTTAAAAACAAATATTTCTAGTGGCTGTAAAAAATATATGCAAAAAAACATAGAAAAAAATGACTACGAAGACGTGATCGATCTTACAATCGCAGAATTAGAATTATTTTTTGCTGAAGATGATTCTATTAACACTGATAAACCAGAAGACATTTCTGAAGATATTGTCAATGAATTGTATAGAGATCGTTATAAATCATATATATAAAAGAAAAAAAGATGAAATAAATCGATTTGCTGTAAGACGCCAAGCAAATTTGATAAAAAATTTAATAAACGTTCAGAGACTATCATTATTTTACGTGAAAATAAAGTTCAAAAGCAAATTTATATTTTAAAAATTTTAATAAATATTCTATGGACTTGTATTATTATACGTGATTGCAGAACACTTTGCAAATTTCTATATCAAAATTTTATGAGTGTTTATGGATTTGTATTATTTTACGATATCATAAAGCGCCAAGCAAATTTATATTTTAAAAATTTTGAAAATGTTAATTACTATCATTATTTTACATGATTGCAAAACACCAATCAAATTTAAGATATAAAATCATTTTTTGTTCTAAATAAGCAGTTGCCAATTTGGGAGATCAAAAAACACCAATAAAATATAAAGATGTAGAAAAAAATTAAATTTTTTTCATAGGTGTTTTTTATTTTGACATGATCGTATTGCACCAATACAAAAAAAGGAGAAATAAATATATATAATGAATTTTTAAATTTAATTTTATATGAAAAACCTGACAATTGAGAAGCCTACTACTTTAATAAAAATTACAAAAAACATAAAGAAACTAAAGCTACGTCCAGCTAATGAATTCGACAAAGGAATAGATTTTTATGATTCCGAGAGTGAAATTGATGATAGTTGTATGTTCAATTCATTTTATGAATCTAAAGAAAATGAAGATAAAATTCATTTTTCAAAAATATGTCCATTTGAAAATTTTAGTACCAATATAACAAAATTACAAAAATTAATTCATAAACCAACCACATTAGAAAGTACTAAAAATCTAGACGTTTTTTTATTATCAAGTTTGAAATTCGATTTGAGAATAAAAAATTATGAGGCACTACAAAATAATGTTTTCGTTTATTTTTATTCTGAAATCGATGCTATTTCTTTTTATAAACAATATTACAATTATTTCGAACTATCATTTCAAAATTTATGTTATTGGCCGGCGTTTTTATCAGAAACATTTATTGAAAATGAGCCAACAGTACTTCATTCTGATAAACAGATACCGAACACGGCAATAGAAGACATAAATGAAAATATAATTTATGGTAGACAAAGATTTTTAGATACAGTTCAATATTTTAATAATTTAAAAGGTATTTTAAATAAAGTTGAACTACAAAAAATATCAGAAGGTTTATCCAACGGATCAACAGATTTTGTATTTAAAAACTCCAAGGAATTAGCAGTTGGTACGAAATCTAACAAATTGATGCAAGATGCTATAAAAATTTTATCAGGCGAAGAAATTGAAAATTTGTTAAAGCATTTCGGATACGACATTGCCGCGATCGCAGCATCAAAACATGGGGCGTACACGATACAAACTTTATTGAATTTTTCAACAAATGAATCCCATAAAAAACTTATTATAGAATATTTTTCAAAAGAAGGCGAATATTTGCTTGCGCATGAAATAGGAAATTATACCTTTCAGAAGTTATTAGCCTTTGACGAGAAACTAGTTTGTGAATTTTTTCTTAATAATTTTGACGATGTTGTGTATCAAGATTTAGGATTAAAAGTATTTAAAAAATGTCTTGATCCTTTAGTTCCTTTCAAAGATGAACTATTAACAAAGCTAAATTCGTACACCGATTTATCGGCTGGGTTATTGATTCAACTTAGGACTATAATTTCTAATATGTAGAATAAAATAAATAGGTTTTTTTTACATAGCTATTATCATCTGAATATGGAGGTTTTATTTTTTTAATATTACAGTGAATAAGCCTTTTTTACATATCTTATCGCTTCCTCAAATGTGTCTTTGTTTAAAAATAATTCATCATATTTTAATGAAATTATAGAAGTGGAACTTACAGTTGTTTCGAACAATAAGATCACACTAAACACATCTTCCTCCTCAACTTCATTTTTCCCTAATAATTTTGCATGTGTTTCTGTTAATCGTACAAGTCCCTCAAGCATACGAATAGTATTAAATTCATTAGGACCTTCAGCCGTTTTTTTACGTAAGTAATATTTTAATAAGATATTTGAATTTTTTTCATCGATAGTTATTTTTTTCTTTCTAATTAGATTTATAAATTTCTTTAATTTGATTCGATTCCATGATTCAATATTTTTAATTTTTTCATCAATTAAATTAAAATTCAATCTTTCAAGAATTTTGTCTGCTATCTTTTGATCTTTATTTTTATCTTTAATGTCAAATAATCCAAATATTAAATCAAATCTACTCACTAATGGGGTGCTTATTAAGGTATTCTCTGATACTGATTTATTTTTATCAAATTGATATTTTGTATTACAAGCTGCGATTATAGAACATCTCGCATTTAGCATATTTATCATGCCTGCTTTTGCTATGCTTAATGTTTGTTGCTCCATAGCTTCAAGTAAACCTCCCTTCTCATTCACTTTTAATTTATTAAATTCATCAATACAACAAATGCCTAGGTCGGCTAAAAGTAAAGCTCCAGCTTCTAATGTCCAATCTTTTCCTTGTTTTACGGCACAAGAAGTTAATCCGGCATTTGATGTTCCCGTCCCGTTGGTCATGATGGTAGGAGATACTAATTTAGAGCATACCTTTAAGAAATGTGATTTTGCGGTACCAGCATCTCCAATCAATAACATATGTGATAACTGTCTTGTGTCGCTTCTACTTTTATTTTCTTTATATTGATTGCCTAGTACTAAAAGAAGTCCTAATTTCACATTTGAATATCCAAAAATGTCATCTGTAAGTGATTCAATTAAAAATTTACGCCTTTCAAATGTCGTTTTTGAGTAAAAATCGACAAATTCTTCATCATCTACATTTATATTTTCTTCTAAATATTCAACTTTGGAAATGTAAATACATTGTATATAAAACGAGACAATTATATTTTCATTGATTTTTAACGGTTTCCATTTTAAACAAAGTACTCCGCATACAACAACTTCAGTCCCAGCTTGGTATTTACCAGCAAACTCTCCTTCTAAAATAATTTCGTACAAGTCTGCCAAACTACTAGTGCTACCGATATTTTGTACTCGTACTGTTTGAGTTTTAACAGCTTCGTTTAGACACTCTTTTTTCATAACGGAGGTTGAGCCACAAGAGTCACATAATATTGATAATGATTTATTGTCTCCGTTATCAGTCATAAATCCTTTGAAGTTACATTTCAAGCAAGTGTATTCAATTTTTGTATTTCTTAATAAAACCGGACCGACTTTAATAATAGTTCCTTTTACACCAACAAATTTATTTACGTTGTTAGATTTCATATTACTATTGGTAAAAATAATGTAAGGAATGTCTTTAAAATTCTTGTTATAAATAAATGGATATTCAGATGTATTTTTTATTAAATGATTTGCCAATTCTGGATTTGTTTCACACAATTCTATTAGGCTTATACAGTCATTTTCGAATAATGGTTGAGTGTTCATTGGGGGTAAAATTTTATTTAGCATGTCATTTGCCGTTAAAAATTTAATTTAAAATAATATTAAAATTTCTTTCTACGTTGGTCAAGGAATTAGAAAAAAAATTGTACCCAACATATAAAGAATATTTTTTCCAAAATGAGAAATCGCTAAAAAGCTCTTAAATGTAATGAAAAACTTATATTAATAATTTAAAAACACAATAAATGTCATTTTAACACATACGTAACTTGCTAAATATTATGAACTATACAGATTTATTATTATTCATAGAATTTTATGTATTCGTATGGTTTCTTTGGTACTTGATCTTCATTTTCATCTTGATTATTATCATCGGGAATATAACCATAATCTGAAGATTTATACATGCTGGGCTTTATAGGAGGGATTAATGAACAGTCGACAACGTGATTCCAATCGACTGCACTAAAAAAAATATGTCTTTTTATATCATCTAATCCCCAATACCCTAGTCTTTCTTGTCTTTTTTTACGTAATAATCTACTAAGTAGATCAGCAGCCGCATAACTTAAATATTGTGGAATATAAATATCATTTTCAAGTATTTTTCTGTATATTAAATGATTATCACTATCATAAAACGGCGGGTCTCCAGTAAACATTTCAAAAAGGATGATTCCGAATGACCAATAATCGCTCTCTATTCCGTCATCTTCATTTAGTAATTTTTCCGGCGACATGTACTCTGGCGTTCCAGATATAATGTGCGTTTTTTCTTTGTGATCAACGGCAAATCCAAAGTCCGTTAATTTAATGTGACCACATGGCGTCAATAAAATATTTTCTGGTTTTAAATCTCTATACAATAGACCTCTTTTATGAATAAATTCAAGTGCAACTAAAATCTCTGAAGCGTAGAATAATGTGGCATATTCAGAAAACTTTCTTAATCTTCTTAACCAATAAAATAATTCGCCACCACTTATATAATCCATAACTATGCCAATAATTTTAGAATCTCGTACAACACTGACAAGTTTAGCTATAAAAACATGGCCATTTACTCCTTTAAGAGCTTTTATTTCATTTTCAAGTTGATCTGCTTGTCGCATTTTTAAAAGTTTTCTTTTATTAAGGATTTTGATAGCAAAACGAACCGATTCTTGATTTTTTATGGAGACCAAATAAACTTTTCCAAATGCGCCCGTGCCAATTTTCTTAATAAATACTAAATTTGTAAGCTCTAACATATTTATAAAAGGGTATAATGATCAAATGCTTTTTAAAAATATTTATGACCGTTATAAAACGGTTAATGACAGTTTATGATTTAAAACTATTATTGTCAAATACATTGCAAAACATATTTTAGTTTGAAACAAATTTATATTTTTTTATAGAAAATATGTTGGAATTATCAAAATTCGATCACTAATAAAACATTAAAAAAATAAAAGGAACAAATTATTTTGGCTGTCAAAACTCAAACCAATTATCAAACTGAAAATAAATTTTAAAAAAATTTATACGTTATAGTTTTTAATGATGAAAATAATTATATAGATTTTATTATTCGCAACTTATAAAAACCCTACTAAAAATTATTTGACCAAGTTTACGTCAATGCTTTAAACAACAAAACTGAAATCTGCTATAATTTACAATTATAATTTTTTTTTGATGAAAAAGTTCAGTAATAAGTCAGGTCAAGTTCAATAAACTATATATCTATGATTTTTTATTCCCACTTAGTAAAAAAATGATAATTTGTTGTTTTATAGGAGAATATGTTTGAAATGATCACTTACTTTGAAACAAATAAAGTAATAAAAATATAATTATCTCGAAATATATTTTATATGCATTTTTGTAAATTTATATGGCCTAAGGTATCTGTTTGAAAATATAGATACTAAATCTCTGACTTATTTTTGAACACATATAATTATGAGTATAAAAGAGTTAATAAAGGCAGATAAAAAAAATTCTTTCTCCAGTGACGTATAAATAAGTTTTTGGGGATATGTAAAAAAAAGTTATTGAGTTAATAATATCTTTGATAGTATTAAAAAATATTTTAGGCCTTAAAATCGTTTTTTTGTGTAATATAATTTATATAATATATTTATTATATCAAAAGGCTTTGCTTCAGTAAATTGTGAAACGTTAAAAAAATCCACAAATTAATTATATGTCAAATTTTTAACTGTAAATATAAAATTTTAGTTATTCTTTAGAAAAAGATAATTAAAATACAATAAAAAATTACGATATTTTGAATTTTATGATTATTGGTTCTAATTTTCATTTTTTTCAAACAGATATGATACTAACTCATATTTTAATCAATAAAAATATGAAATATAAAACATGTTTAATACGTATAATTCTTTATATTGTTCTAATTTAGGAATCAACTTAAAATGAATGGACCAAAATATAGACAAGAGAAAAAAATATTCCAGTCATTCGATATTAAATATCAATTGGATAATATAAATCTATTAGGCGATTTATTACATTTATATATATTAGCATACGAGGATGGGATGGGGTTATTAAGAAATTATTGCATAACCAATGAACCTTTTGACGACATAGAAGATGTTAAAACATTTAACGAAAAATATTATAAAAAGATACGGGAAAAGTTAATTTATTACACTGAAAATTATACAATTTTTCTTGACAAACCAAAACTTATATCAAAAATTTTATCTGCATATGGTTTTATATTAGAATACGGTTTATTTGATGTAGAAATTGATAAAAATAAAGCTAAAAAATATTATGAGTTCTCCGCCATATACGGTTCGCCTTTTGGAACATTTAGACTTGCACAATGCCATGAAAAAGGTGTTGGTTGCAAAAAAAATTTGAAAGAAGCTGTAGTGTTTTATAGATGTGCAGCTAAACTAGGATTTCTACAGGGAATACATACATTTGGAACAATAGTATTAAGAAACAAATTTAACCTCGAGTTTGATGATAATATTGGTTATTTCTATTTACATCTTGGGGTTAATATAGCTACTAGATTATATCCTTTTGTTTGTTTTGATTATGCTAGAAATTTGGAGTTAGATTTATCGCCTACAGGTCATGTTTCTGATATTATGTATTGCTTTAAAATGTATAATAAAGGCGCTGAAATTGACTGTCCAAATTGTCAACTTAGAGTAGCGCAATGTTATGAATATGGTGAACTCGAGTGTGAAATTGATCTTGAAAAATCATACAGTTATTATAAAAAAGCATCCTTTAATGGAAATATAGATGCTTCAGTTAAAGTTGCACAGATATACATAGAACCAAAGGAAATGCACCCACCAAATTTTGAATTATCCTATAAATACGCCATCAGAGCTGCAATAAAAGGAAATTGTATGGCAATGCTATATATCATTATATTTTATGAAAATGGACTGGGCGTAGATAAAAATTTGCTTGTAGCCAAATGGTGGCAAAGAATATTTTTGTTTCATTTAAAAAATCAAAGCCTTGACATAAATATGAAAATTTTTACAGAAATTACTAAGACTATATTTTATTCCATTGAAAATTCAAAAAAAGTTAATGATGATGTGGAAATTATATCAGAATGTATAGAGCCTCGAGAAATCTAAATATTGTTTTTTATGGTACTATATATTATAACTACAATGTTTATACATGATTTTTCGTAAATATATGGTAAATAGCAAGATCAGCCAATAAAAATAAAAAACAGCCTTTTAAATTATTGTCGTAATATGACGATGAGATCTAAAACTGCTCACTATATATATTTTTTACAAGTTTTAACAGTTTTACTAATTTTTTGAAATTATAATTAAACCCCTTTAATATAGGAGGTAAAAGGGGTCAAATAAATTAATTGGTTGTTTTTAATTTAAATTTTTTTTTGCTATCAAAAATTCATATGGGGGATCAAGATGAAAATGTTAAAAACCAAGCTATGGAACAGGCCGAATTAGCGGAAATGAAAGTTAATGAAGCAGTAAGTAATATAGAAAAATCCAAATTGGGAAATAATCTTCCTACTGATATTCAGTCTATACATATTACGGACATAATTAAGTTATTAATCGTGAATGGAATATTCAATATTTTTTCATTATATCTTATTTTTGGGACCGAATACAACAATGCTTTAACTTTTATTAGAAAAACTCTACATTTCTGTTTTATTATCTCCTTTTTTTTATCATATGTGCTTTCTGTGGCGTGTTACATAGGAGGAGTTCAAGAATTATACAAATTTATACTTTTTACTATGGTTGTTAAAACGGGGATAGCATTTTTCTTATTTTTAGGATTTTCTTTGCCATCATTTACGAATATAATTGTTTCTTTGCTGTATTGCAGTTATCTTGCATTCCAAGACATGGTTTTACTATATTATATAGGAATATATTTAAAAAGGCTGGCATCAGATAAATATGACGATTATGGAGTTAAAATAACAAATAAAGCAGCGGAAAAGGTTTAAAAATAAATTTTTTTTATTAATTAATTTTTTTCACCCTATGGATTTCCATAAGTTAGATAAAAATGAAATTTTTTTACTAATTGGAGAAGATTTAGAAAAAGTAACTTCTTTAATTTTAAAACAAACGTGTTTTTGTAGTGTAAATTTTTACATAGTCGAAGATGCTAAAATTATTGAAAGTCAATGTGGGTATAAATGTTCGTGTAATGAAGTTCTGTGTTGGCATATAATAAAAGTAATTTATGATAAAGAACATGCTATAGACCATGTCTCTACTCTAAATGATTTTTAAATGTAAAAAGAAAATCATAGCTTATTGTAATTTCTCAATATAAATTTTACAGAATGATAATCTAGTTACTGAGAATATTTTATAATTCCCTTGTGTATAAATTGCCCCAAAATATCTACTGTAAAATTTTTACTACAAAAATTAAATTTTTTTAACATCAAAAAATATCATTAAGCAGAGGAAAAGAATAATTTACAATAATTTTTTGCTTTTAATCACATGTGTAAGAAGATAATTGACACAATAATAAACTTGTAAATTAATGTTTTAATTATAAAATGAAGCGGGTTCGTATAATTCGGTGATTTTCGTTGCTAATTTTTCGTGTTGATGTTTGTGGTAAGAATGAGAATACTTATCTTTATGGCTATGATCAATATAATGTTTTAATTTGACTTTTCTGTCTCCACTAATTAATATATCCCATAATTGATTTGGGGCATTTAAACATTTCTTGAATTTTATTTGTGAAATTTTAGAGGACGATAAATCATTTTCCATCTCTAGACATTTGTCATTATTTACAATATAAAAATTAGATTTTCCGTTAAATAATATTTCAAAAGGAGTTGGAGAGATAAGACTTGTTTTGGATAATACGATTTTGTTGTCTTTAATAATAAGATTTTTGTTTTTTGCTTTATCTTTAAGGAGTAGGTCCCCATTATTTGTTTGTGTAAATTCAAATAAAATGGGCGTGTAGAAATCTGAAGCTACAACATCTCCAGTGTGTCTAGAAAGCATTTTGTCTGAACCGGAAAGCTTTATAAAATAATTCGGAGCTGTGTTTACTATATGAAAAAAGAGAATCATTTTATTAAATGTTGCGACTCTATTTATGTTTTATTGAAACATACATATGATGGTCTAGTTTTTATGATTGATATTTCTGTGGGAAGTGTCTTTGTTCAATATCTTTATATTTGACATGTGTCTAGTTATAAATATTTTAGTTAATAAAAAATGTAAGGACAATGAAAAAAATGATCATAAAAATCCTATAGAAGCATTTATTTACACATGTTAGTAAAACTATAAGAAAGTTTAGTGTGTATTTGACTTGTATTTATTTAAATATAATTTTTAACAAATAATCATAAATCCATTGACTTGTTTCTCAAGTCAATGTTTTACTTTTTTTGCTAATTTGTTTGAGTTTTACTTTTTGTTTATTTTGATTTGTCAGTTTCACTCCTTTCTTTCTTTATTTTTTTACTATAAATGTTCGAAAAATATCCCCGTCAAACAGAAATGCCAACAATTAATTTTATAAAGGATAGATCACTTTTAAATGCAAATAGGGTCCCTATACGATTACTGAGCATAAAGATGATGATGCTTACCCTCAGATTTATTTTATTCACCATAGTAATAGTTCTATCATATGTGATTAGTTTGTTTATGTCTCTTATAATCTATGTGTTATATTTTTTCCTGAATCTGTTGGGATATGACTAAATTCACAAAAATACTAGTTGTACAAAATAAATAAAGTATAAGATTGATTTATTATTGTTCATTTAGACCTTAATTATTTTATCATTTTAATCTATGAAACTTTTTACTAAAGCATAGAAGACACTAATAAGTTTGTTAGTTAGGCGATCTTCTGGTTCTATGGATATATTCGAAAAATAATAAAATTTTTTATTATGGGTTATTAGTTTAAGTTCTTTTATAATGCTTATAGCTGCACTAAAAAAGAATAAGCTTGCTCAAAGGCACCTTCTTCAAGGTTCTATTCCTGCTTCTTCATCTCCGGCATTCGGCGTGGTGCGTTAAAGCCTCAACAAGGACTATCAACTGGACATAGGCTTAACTTAAGTCAGGAAATAAATACTTTTTTTTATCTCGCGCGGCCTTTAGTGACATACTGCACAAAAAAGCACGTAGGAGATTATTTTAGTTTGACATTTACATTTAAGTAATTTGAAAACTTAATTAAATGCATAAAAAAATCTGGTAAAGGTCGTTTTGAATTCTAATAGGAAATTTAATATTGTACACTTAATCTAAAGGATTTTATATTGATTAGATATTTTTGTTTATATATATAACATATTTTCAAAGATAATTTAAAAATAATTATTTATCTATCCAAATTTTTGTTTGTATATTACGTATTACATTTTATAGTATTTTTTTATAGTGTATAAAATTCAATACACAACATTATCTGTTATCATAGATTGATTTTATTTATTAGATCAGTAATGTTTAACTTTTTTTAAACATTAAAGAATAGTATGAAGACACTATTCCAATTATATTTACAAACTTGTTAAAATTACATATTTCGTATTTCACGTAAGTTGTACAGTCAAAAACACGTTTATAATGACGTATACATCCATTTACACGTTTTGACAAATAATTATTTTATTATTCAAGATATTACTACAAAGATATCAAATTTATTGTATTTTAATTACGCAAATTTATATGCATTTAGTTACAAGCAACAAAAATTGGGGATACCGCAGAACTGAAGGTTTATTAATATAAAAAATGCAATTTTGTATGATGTTTAATTAATTTATAAAAAAAATCCTTTGTTGCCCTACAACTATGATATGTTTTTTTGCTTTGCCAATTTTTACTTCATACAACAATGTCAATTTACCAAAAACAAATCCTTCCCCGTCATTATTTAGACTGGAACACAATAGTGAAATAAAGTTTTTTTACGATAGTTTTGATGAAGACCATAAGAAAAATCCCTTTAATAATCATATACAGCCTTTTTATATCTCGGGAAATAAGATTACAGTTAATTGTACAAGAAAATTTAAGTTCAAACCAAAGAACACCAATAACAAAATCAATTGGCCTTCTTTTTTTATAGCAAGTGATATTGTATTCGAGGCATTAATGGCGAATAAAGACGTTGATAATATTATACACATAGTCGAAAACATGTCAGACAGAAATCATTTTTATAATTTAAGACTAATTTTTAAAAAATTTGTAAAAAATTTTTTATACAAACAAATAACTAAAAAAAAATTAACCCCAATAGCTCATCTTTTCGAATTTCTGGCATATCATAGTTATGATTTAGTATATGATTTGAGTAATTATTCCTCTTATGATAGTCTCGACGAAATAGAGAACCTTAAAGACATTGTTTCTGATTATATTGATCTCAGAATTGATTATTCTTGTCCTTGGCGTATCATCCAATTGTATAATGAGACTTTATACAAAATTAACGAAAATAATGTCGAAATTTTAGATGATGATTTATCAGCAGACAAACCAGCATCTGTATCACAAGAGAACACCTATAAAGATGATGATTTTGATGATACTAATCTAAAAGATATTTATTTTCTAAACGAAGATTCACAAGATTTTTTGCAGGGGAATAATAATGATTGTACACAGAGAACAGTGAAATCTAAAAAAACTAGACATAAAAAGAAACAAAGAAACCAACATAAAGTAGCTTATGATAATAATTTTGTGAGATTGGGAAAAAATTGACAAATTAACAAAAAATTTTGGTCTTTGATAAATATCTTTGTCTTCGTATAAGTTTTATTAATGCCCATTTTTTATTTTTTAATTTTTCTAGTAGGTTGTTGATTGCTATTATTCATTTATTCGCAAATGAACAAAATTAACAATACAATTAATTTTGCAATATTTAAATATTTAAGATACTACAATTATATTAAAAAATATAAAGTTAAATTTCAAAAAAAAAACATAAAACATGTGAAAGCACTACGAATACCTATAATATTTTTAAAAAACTAAGTATAAAGTTTTTTAGGTTATAAAAAGGATTTCCCCCTTTTTTAGCAAATAAATAATAGGCAACAAATTTTTTTTCATTGGTTTATCTGTACAATATGTTAAAAAGAATAATTATAACCCGAAACTCATTTTTCAGAAAGTTATTAATTTTAAAAGAATAAAATAATATGTATACATCAAATATATTCTTTTTTACAGTAGTTATTGTATTAAATATTGATAATACAAAATAGTGTTTTAGTTATAATCGGGCAATTTCTTATATTTACCATGTAAGTTAAAAAACACCTTTTCTCGTTTTAGATCCGTGGATCACAATCTAACATTTCTTCAGAAGAGATTTGTTTATACTAACAGATTTTTCTAAACCAATATGGAAAAGCTGATAAAAATCAAAAATTGATCCGAGATCTCACGTGCATGCAATGTGCCTTAAATTACAACCTAATAACCTCGAATATATATACTTTTAGAATTGTCAAACACGAGAAAAAAAACAGACTCGAAAATTACCAAATATTGAGATCAATATACGTGATACAAGTATACTTATTTAAATTTTTACCAACTAAAACTCTTTTCGCCAAATCTTTCACTAATTTATGGTTATAACTTTTTTAAGGTCTTGGGTTTTACATAATTCCTTCAAGCTGCCATATTTTTTGTATAGTACTAGCAATTTCGAAGGCTCATAGCTCTTAGTAATGTTAATTCGTAAACCTTGTCTTCAAACATATTATTGCGTGGCTGTAGCATGTTTTTGCTGAAGGGTTTTATTAACAACTCAATTTTCTATATAATTTAAGTAATACTTTTATAAAATCAAAGGGATACATATAATCATGCAAATATATTGTTGAATTTGTTTTGTTAAAAAACGAAAACGATTTAAGAGAAATTTTATTGTGTTGATATGTTCAAAGTACTTTTTAATGATATATGAATATAAAGAGTTCCTTTTTGGTGCATGAACATACATGAAACAAACGAAAGTTCATCAAAATTATGCTATAAAGTTAATTAGATTTTCTTAATGATGTTTTGCTTTAAATTTAAATGATCTAATTTCTTAAAAATTAATTAAAAAGCTAAATCGATGCACAAAACATATTATTCAAATAAGTTTATTAGTACCATAATGTTACATTTCATATATAATGACGTATGTGTTATGAAACATGTGTTAATACATGTAAAATGATTATTATAAACTTTACTATATTGGAAGTCAATGAAAATTTAAATTTTTATTAATTTTCTCTTTAATCAAATTTTATTTTTAAAAATATATTCTAAATATAAAATATAACAAATTTTAACATTTATCGTAATATAGTATAATTTTTTTTTGTTTGAATAAAAAAAAATATTTAAGCTGAACCCTCTAAATGCTAATATTTTTTTCAATTTTACAAATCTTTACTTCATCTAATATCTCTCATAACATTATGAGAAGATCGATTGAACCGACGAGTACGCCTTTGTTTAAAAACAAGGTAAATTACGTATTGGATAATATTGATACAAGCCTTAAAATCATACATGTTGATAATTTTATGGCAGCCACAAACAAAACAACATTTAAAAACACTTTAAACTGTACAAAAAATTTTAATTTTAAGCCCAAAAACATCAATAATATAATAAATTTTCAAACAATCTTTATAGCATCTGATATTGTCTTTGAGGCACTGATGTCTAATAGAGATTTATATAATATTATACGTAAATTGGAAAAAAGATCAATTCAAAAGGGATTATATGATTTGAGACTTATTTTTAGAAAATTTATAAAAAATTTTATATTAAAACAAAAATCTAGCAAAAGATTAAAACCAATAGGCCAGCTTTTAGAACTTTTAGCCTATCATAGTTATGATCTAGTATTTGATTTAAGTTTTTATCCTTCTTTTGATAATTTAGAAGAAATGGGAAGGCTTAAAAATTTCGTGAATGATCATATTGATTTACAAATATCATCTTCGTGTCCCTGGCATATTATACAGCTTTATAGTAAAAATTTATATATTAATAGAGAAAACAAACTAGACTATCATAAGAACGAAAGATCACTAGATAAAATAAACTTGGAATTACAAGAAATTCAATTTGGTACCTCTAATTTTGATGATAACGGCATTAAAGATATTTATAGTTCTATTGAAGATTTTTAGAAATTTAAATATGGAGATGAAACAAAGGGGTCCTCTTACTAAAAAAATAAAAATTAATATTATTTAACTATAAAATCACGAAATATGAGGTATAGTATTTACTAATTTTAAAATAATACAAAAAACAGGGCATCAAACAAGTTACTCTTGGTTTTATACAAAATATGAAAAAAATAATCGACGCAGAAACGATATAATCAAATAAACAATATTTGTTAAATATATTAATATTAAATATTAAAATCAAAAATTAAAACTATATACTTTAATACGACAAACTTAAACTTTTATATGTATTTTCGATGTCATAATGATTATTTAATTTTACACCTCATTATGATTTTTTTCGTTGTTTTTTTTGTTTTGATTATACGTAATTATACACACGTAAATGACTTTAAAATATTATATAACATACATACAAAAATAAATGCTTATTTTAATCTTTTTTTTGAGTCTGTACGTAAATCTAATCAAATTTTTGAAAGTAAAAAATAACATATAGTATTTTGCAGATGAATAAATAAGATATGTGCTATTTTATAACTTTTTTAAAAATGCATTTCACGTATATAACTATTCTAATATAAAAATCTTGTTTTAAATGCTTAAAGCGATATCAAAACTCCTAAATATATAAACAACACTTATGTTCTGATTATCCTTGACAGAATGACAAAAACTAGTGATCAAATAGAGAATTTTTTACAAAATTAAATGAAAACAAAAATATTAGTTCAGAGTCCCAAATTGAAGTGCACTATTTATTTTTTGAATGAAGATTTTTAAATATTATTTGAAATGAATTTGTAGAGATACTAAAAAACCGTTAGTTGACAATTAGTATAATAAAAATTGCGTTTATTCTAATTCAAATTATATAACTTCATGATTTTACTGAAATTCTTTTCCCTTTCCGTTAAATTTATTTTCTTAATTTTGTTCAATTTCAATACCGTAAATTTTGCTTCTCTCTTTAAACTTATTGAAGAAGTATTTGAAAAGTAATAATTCCCGTTTTTTCTTGTTCTAAACATAAAATCAATATAATACCTGTCTTTAACAGATATTTCACAACTTGCTTTAAAATATTTTTTACTTTCCACAAACAAAGCTCTTAATTCATCGTTGTTAGACTCATGTGCGATTTCTCTTATATTTTGGTACTCTATTCGTTCTACTACTTCGAAGGGAATGCGGTTTTTTTGAATTGTGTATTCGCCAGAGTTAACGACGAATGGGCAGACATTTTTCTCTCCACGAAGCCCTAACTCTTCAGTTAAAAACATACAGAAAGAATTCAAAGCACCGTCATAATCATTAGAACCAATAAAGACATCTATCATATCATTTTCTTTGTGATGTGTAAATAACGTCAATTCACAAAACGTAAAAAGAATATGCAGCATACTAAAAATAGGGGATCAAAACAGATTTTCTTATAAAGAACACATGAAATCATTTTAATTTAATTTATTTCATAAAGAGAGGCATGTCAAATTTCATGTTATATTCAAAAAAATTAAAAATCTATACCCCGTAAAGTCCCAAATTATTTCTAATATTAATTAATCATTATTATAAATATTTTAAGATCATTTTTTAGTATTTATTCTAAGTTTTTAGGAAGAAAAATTTGACACAAATTTGTGAATTTTATATAATGATTCTTTAGACAAAGTATCAAAGTGTTACCAAACCGAAATATGTGAATTGAACAGATTTGATATTTACAAACATTTCATATAAGTTTATAAGAGGATTTTCCGACTTGATAAAACATTCATTTTGAAAAATGAAAATTTAAGTGAAAAATATGTATTTTACGTAATAAACTATCAGAAATAATAATTCTTTAAAGACATAAAATTAACAAATAAACACTCATACTTCAAACAAAAAATGACAAAAAAAATCAAATGTAAATTTTGTACACGATTATACTTTTTTATGAGATTAAGTTTCTAATGTTTCGTACGACATTAAATAGTGTAATTTTATAGTTTGATCTTTTTGTTGTGCCCATTTCGCGTTTTCCCCTTACAATTGCCATGTATTTGGTTCATTTTTTATGTAAGCTATAAATTTGGAAATTGGTTATATCTCAATTCTATATGTCAGTGGTATTCAGCATTAAAATGCACTTTTGTCACATACTAGACATGTCTTGGCATAAATTTATAGTGGAAAACGTATTTCCCTAGGTTACTTTCTTTTCTGTTTCAAAATTTTCGTAAATCGTCAAATTTTCATTTTAAGCTCGAAATATGCTAATTTCATAACGCTTTATTATTTGTTATAATATTAGGTTTCTATGTTAAAAAAGTAGAAAAGCTATCATATTGTATCAAGGAAATTAAGAGCAATAAACAGATGGAAAATTTTTGTAATATATAATAAATGTCATCTGAGCAATACAACAGTAAATTAAAACATCATTTGTGCATTTATATCAGCTTCATATAAACACAAAAGTATAAGTTACTATACATTTCATACAACAGAGACTATAGGAAAGACAGACTATAAATTGCCTCAACGAGAGTAAAATGATTAAGAATCGAATATTAATAAATTGATAGTTTTACACAAAAAATAATAATTTTGGGCTATAACTGATTCTTTAAGTTGATATAATGCGAATCAATATACAATGGCTGAATGAAATGAGATACTTGCCAAATGCTTTTATGGACCATTATAATACATTTATAGTTATTTTAAGACGATATAATATCCAAACCTGCTTTAAAATGAAAAGGACACAAAATCTCAGGAAAACTTAAACTATTAAAGATAAAATCTCGAATATCCCGTGTTTCCATTGTATAAATAACTTTAAAAATGGAAATAGAGATCAAACAATAAATATCAATATAAAAGTTTAGCGGAATAAACATGATAATATTATATTATTAAATAGTTCGTTTTATATCTGCATAATGGAGATAAAAGATGTTTTCCATCTGGCTTAATAATCATATTTAAGATATTTGCTATAAAACAAACAACAACCTTTCGTTTTTAAGAAATTTGGCTATTTATGAAAAATCAAATCTGTATATGTGAAATGTTTAATATTCAAAATAACATAAAAAACAATTCCAGTTGTTAGATCTACACAGATTTTTCAATGTAAAGTTGATTTACAATATTTACAAATTTAGACAATATACCCCATGGTATAAAAAATGCAAAAAATGTAAGATTATTTTTTAAAAATGCAATTTAATCAAAAAATAAAAAGCTAGGCGTGTTTTTGTACAAACACGAGAACTAAAGTCTCTATCATTCTTTTAAAAATTATCACTTGTTGATCTTTTTGAGTAAATACTTTCATATAATTCAAATTAAATTTAAAGTGTAGAATAATTTGAATGTAAAAAAAAATATGAAAAGAATTATTTTCTTTCATTTTTTTAAAACATATGCATAAATTTATAGTCTAAATTGAAAAACTGCAAGTTATGATGCATTCTACCTAAAAAATTTTATTTTTTTTGTATATAAGTGAATTTTTTTTAAGTAATCATTTGCGACGATGGGTGACTAATTTCTACTATAATAATTTAAAAGTATGGAAGTTTTTACTCATTTTAAAAATTAGATTAGCTAATAGTTTTGAACCCCGCTCAGGCATGTAAAAAATCACTATGAGATTATTTCATCTTAAAGAATGCGGGAAGACAATTTAGTAATCGATATCTTAAAGATGATGAGTGTTTTATGATCCAGCAAATGGTGGATATGAAACAGTGATAATATAAAACAATTTCACAAATAACGAAATTGTAGAATTTTCATTTAATATAACCAAGATGTAGCAAAACAAGGTGTATTTTATTTATTTATCTTTCAATAAAAAAAGACGAACAACCTAGTCAGTAAAGTATTTTTTGGCATATATTATATTAAGCAAAAGAATTGTAAAAAATCAAAAACAAGTTAATATTTAAGAACATTACGACATAGAATGGCGTGAAAACAAATTTAACAAGGAAATCATATTGAACTATTGATTCTATTTTTTACTGTATGTTTAAAAAGTCTTTTAAACTGGACAAATTTTATTTGAGTCAATGTCTTTTTATTTATATCTTTTAATTATCAAATAAATGTAGTACAACACGTATTAAGTTTTTATGGGCACCAGACGTGATACTAACAGCCAAGACAAATTTACTTAGAAAGCAAAGTTAAATTTTTTTATAGCATTAGTAATGGCAAAATGGGTTTATATGAGTGTAAAAAAATGTATAGTATACTTGTGCAAGTAACCTATAGAAAGTTTTAGTATCTATCGAAATGTAAGATGATGAGTAAAGTTTGTTTCTAATTTACAATTCTCAAAGAAAAGAATATATATAATAATCTTATTTACATTCCTTTTATCATGATCTCATAATTTCATTATATTACGATTACATTAAATAATTTTTGAACCTGGAACTGCATTCAACCCCCCCCCCCTTCGACGTTCAATATAATATTTTCAGGCGCAACTACAAATACCATTCTTGGATGAAAAAAGGCATCTGAAAAGTGTCCATAGTATCTATGTGGTATTTGACATTCTGTCATGCTTCCATCCAGTATCAAGACGCAAACATGGTTTCCACTTATACTTGTTCATTAGTTCTAACTCAATTACTAAAAGTTCATATTTTTTGTCTGGTTCATTTAGTTAGCCTTAAGTATATTTTAAACATACTTATATATGGGTAATTTAATAGAATTAACAAAAAGCTATAGAATCATATTAGACCAGAGGTACTGATTAAATAAAAACTTTTTTTTTGTAAGCATAATTATATCATATGTTGTAATTAAAGAGTTATGATAAAATGGAGGCTTGAGATGCTTTCATGCTAGACGGATAGATTTTCATTTACATATTAAGATTATGATAAAAAACATATAATGAAGAATTCCGAAATCTTTAAGTTGTTTATTGTAGTAAAATAATGTTGTCTTAATTACATTTATTATTGTTACTTATTTTCTGAAAATTATGTACATACATTTATTTTAAAATCGTTAATATAAAATAGATCTTTTGCATGCGCCAAGCAAGTATTAACGACAGAATTTTTGCCTTATAATCATATATAATTTAAATTTAAACGTTGTCTCAAATTCAACTGATATGATTGTTTAATAAGTTCTCTGAGTTCATTTATAATTTCTTCTAAAAGTGAAAATAACACGTTTATCTTTTTGTGAAACTCAATTACTTTAAGTTGAAATGATTTTAAAACATTTTGAATGCTTTTCATATCTTCCTCACTAATATCTATTTCATCATAAATACATTCTCTTGTAAATTTAAATATTTTGAGCAAGGGAATGTTTTTAATTATTAAATAAAGTTTTTTTCCGTATGATTCGTAGTATTCGAGAAAATACAATGGAGCAAACGTAATTTTTATATTCTCTGTATCAATAATATTTTCTAATACTTTTTCGATAAATGAAAAAATACCTAAGTAGAATTTAATTTTTTCGGGGTTTATTTGAAGACTTATTAAAATCTCTACAATTCTATTTATACATGCTATTTTTTTTGTTTTTAAGCTATTGCACCTTTCATTAATTTTTTTTCTTTTAATATTTAGCATTGTTAAAGATTGTTTAACATTTACGAACATGAATGAACCATATGTATTTTCATTATAGACGACCTTTCGAAATTCTAAAATATATTTAAGAGATTTTATGGATTTGCTAAGTTCAGTGATTAGTAAATAATAGCTGTCATTTTTTTCTGCAAATTCGCTATCAATAACCTTATAAACTAGTTGTAACTCTTGAGTGGAAAGCTTATTAAGGCCATTCTCTATTTCTTTTTGTTTTGACGAATTATTCTGTTCGTGGTATACAGAAATTTCGTGTAGGTATTCAATGTGATTAGCTAAAAAGGTTTGTTTTTTGTTTTCTTCATCTACAAAATTCACATTATAATTATTATAAAGATATTCCAATTCAAGTTTATCCTGATAACTTGATCTAATTTCTGATTGTAATGAATAGAATACTGTATGCAAAAAAAATATCATGCCCCTTCAAAAAGTTTTTTATAAAAAACACAGAAATTACAATTGTATTTACAAGATTTATCAAATTTAACTAAAATAAATAGCTAAAATTAATAATCAGTATACAAATCAAATTTCAAGTGATGTTTTCTTTAAGTGATACTAGCGTATGCTTTCCCGTTTTGAAAACGGGTTTTGAATGTTTTGTTTTATAATATGTCGCTCCTCGGTAAATTTTGGTGAGTTTCTATTTCGGGATGATTGAATTTGATAGGATGAAGACATCGTTTTCAAAAATACTTTTTAGTAACATATAAGGAGTAAAGTTAAGTTATAAACACTTATGAGTCATATTGAAATAATTTTAGGAATTTCTAAGCTCAAATTTTGACGCTTATATTTAAAATCTTTATTGTTAATTATTTTTACAATTTTTCGCGGAAGGGTCAAATAAATTCTAAAAAACGATTCTGACGATATTTTGGAACTGAGTTTAACAAAAATAATAATCAAAATTAAAAAGTATTAACTAATAACATACACACTTAGAATAGTCAAATTATCGCAATAAATCTATTTATGATATTTAAATAACATAGAAAGCCTAATATATATAGTTTAGAAATTCCAAAGTCACAAAAAAGAGGGGTAAAAAATTAAATAAAATTCTTTTATATATATGATACTTTTGAAAATATATATATTAATTTATATATTTATATCTTATAATTAACAAAACACACACTTTATTTGGTTAAAAACATTCACGCCTCTGTTTATTGAATTAGTCAACAAATTATAGTGGTTGATCGGACCGAAATTCACCTTTTTTTGATGTCTTCAAATTTTCATTTTTTCACCCCAAAAAATGAAATTCCAAAAGTTGAGGAAGAAAACAAAAAAAGAATAAAAGTTTTAAATATTTAATTTTTCATCATAAATTACGTTAAAACAACTTATTACTGGATGAGTATTATAGTTTTTTATTAACATGTACCTCACTAAATACCTATTAATTAATTTCCTCGTTCTACATCTGTATGGTATATGCTGTTTTAAACCAGACCATGTTCCTTCGATAGTATTAGTATGTATTCCTGTCTCGGGATCTTTAAAATATTTAGAGTGGTTTACATTGTGGTGACTATAACCTTCATTTTGAATGCCCGTATATCCCTTCCAACAGTCAGAATATAATTTGCTACCTTCTTTTACACTATTTTTAATGTGAAATTTTAACTTACTTTTAGTACGATCACTAACTTGAAATAATATGACTCTTTTTTTACCATCTCTTTCAACTACTCCAAAGAGCCAAACTCCTCCTACTGGATGTCCACGATTATATTTATTCTTTCCAATCTTTGACTCATCAATTTCAACTGTTATACCAGGATTTCCAATATATTCAATGTTTTGGTAGAATTTTTTAACTAGTACTTCACTAGTTTTTTTCAATATTCTCCATATAACTTTTTTATCAATTCTGGTTACGTATGAAATAGTATCCACACTACATTTTGATAACCAGAGGTCAATAACCTCGACAAATTTCAATTTAGAAATTTTTATATGACTAAATATTGTACCTTTCCAAACATTAATATGTTTTTTATATAGTGGACATATTTTATTTGTACATTTCATATATTCATACTTATTTTTTGTGTATGATGTAAGCTCTTCATTGCATATTTTACAACCGCTAAGTTGTAAGGATTTTATTTGTTGTATTATTTTCTCTTCAATCTCTCTTTTCCTCAACTTTTGGAATTTCATTTTTTGGGGTGAAAAAATGAAAATTTGAAGACATCAAAAAAAGGTGAATTTCGGCCCGAAGGTCCATTATAGTGATATATAAACATATCGAATTACAATCCCTGCCACCTATTATCAATATAATTACTTGTATTATGATCATATATTTGTCTCTTTTTATATTATCTACAATATTTTTTTTCATAAAGCACCTTTTCATTGATGCATAGTTTGACTCATTTTAAAAATTATATACAACTCGGAATTTTTTATAAAAAATAATTATTTATACCTCAATTTATAAAAACTCAATAGATTTGACGTATAACTTATAAATATCAAAAAAGCGGCCACGGATTCGCCTCAAAATATGATTTAAGACAATATTATGAAGCAATAAATGCTCATAGACTAATATTTTACATTGAGGATATTTGGTAATGATCGTATTGAATAATATTTGTTTACCGGGCATTTGTTGCATAAAATATTTAAAATTATTGATGCAAAAAGAGAGCTTACATCCAATAATAAAAAGCTACAAGATTTTTTAGGTAAAAATAAACTTAACGGACGAGGCATATCATCGTCTGCTAAAAATAATAATGACGAGGTAAAAAAGTGAATTTTGAATGAAGTACCATATATTATTTTAGCGTTTCTGCGTATACCTGAATAATATAAGTTTAAAATAATTAAGTTTTTTTTTTATTTGTACATTTAAAATATTATTTTCTTTCATTGTATCCCCCCCCCCCCAAATATTGGTTTTTTTAGTATCATAAGTTTATGATAACTTGATTATAATTTTTATTTAAAGTAATAAAAATAAATAAAATTATTTTGTGTATACATCATTTATTTACTAATACTACATGATATTTAAAGGAGATAATATCTTTGTTATCATCGACTGGTACAATAAGAAAGAACATCCAGATTCTTCCAAAGGTTTTGAAAAAGTTAATATATACATTTAATAAACTATTTAATTATACATTGCAGATTTGTTCGATTTTAAAATAAAATGGTATTAATAAATATCATACTCTCGTCTTGCTTTGATTTTTTTCATATTTGTATTATAAATTTATTCGGCTTGAAACATGGTAAAACATATAAGTAGCACATTTTAAAGCATTTTATATAAAGCCGAAAATGATTTATACATTATTTATTCCTAACCGAGTTATTGACTTCTTAGACTATCAAATCATTTTAATGTTTTTTTATATAATTTTTCATGATTTATTAGCGTCTAGAATGAGTGACAATCTTTTTCTTAGTCAAAATAATTCATCATTCGACTGGTCAGTTTCAAAGTGCGGTCATCAAAACTTTTATACACAAGAGAACATGTTTGTCTGTTACTGTTTTTTCAAAAAAAATTATAACATTATAGCAATTATTCCGAAGAAGCCGACAACCCCAAATCTTAAGACTTAGTTCATAGACCAATTTAAACCCTCCCAATTAAATATTTATACACTTCCTTGCAATTTCTAAGTCACAAAATAAATGCCGAGGCTTTTGGACGATTTCTTGATTATCCATTTTTTACATCCGCAATCGTACAACTTGAAAATTCTAGATGAGACAAGATCAATAGCGCATTCTCTAGCTATTAGATATTTAAATACTCTGTGCAAAATTTTGAAAGTCGTAGATAAATTTCGGCCACATTATATAACAAAATTTTATAAGAAAGATTTCTTTAGATATATAAGTTCTATTTATTAATGGTTTTCTAAATTATCACGCTATATTTTGCATAAAGAAGACCCTCTTAGTTATCCCCATGCGATATTCTTCTTGGGTGTTCTTGGTATAATATAGTTTTATAATAATATTCATCATGTGGAGTATTTTTTGCGCTCTTTATGATGCTATTATTTGGTTTTGTGTTTTGAAGGTAAAAACTAAATGCATAGTCGAATTTATGAGAGTCCAGAAGCTATTTCAAAAATTTAATGCATCCTCCATTTATATGATGTATAATTAGATTTGGGTTTTATAAACACAATCAATCTTTTCAGATAAAAGATTGTAAAACAATAGCAAAAATATAAATGACCAATGACTTTTTAAACATCAGCACAGTAACTGATTTCATTTTTAATATGCTTTTAAAATATACTGCAAACAGAAAATCAATTCTAAAAAATATATAATTTTAAATATTATTAGCAAATCCAGTTAAAAAAAGTAGAATTTGACGTGCTTTTGGTAAAGAATTTTATATGCAGTCAAATACATAATTTGCTGAATTTGTTATTATATGTATTAAATAGTACTAATTGGCCAATTTTCACTATATCCTCTTACTAGTATAAATAGAGATTTTTTTTTAGCTCTGTTTTTTCGAAAACCGAAACGGAAAAAAATGGAGAAGCAAAAACATAAAAACTAGTCTTATAAAATAGCATAGAAATGTAAAAAAATAATTTTTTAACTTTTAACTATTTTTTTCTTTCACTTATTTGATCAAGGCTTATAATTATTGAACATTGGAATGAATAATAAGCAAACTTTGATCAATCTCTATATAATAAATCATATTTAAGTAAATTAGCAAGTTCAAAACGATTATGTGTAAGAATTAAACAATTATATAAATATGAGATTTTTACTTTTGAAGCGAAACGTGTCAAATATTATAATATTATATATTAATGTTATTTATAATTTATGAATGTCCAAAAAGCATATTTATAACAAATTTGTTCTCCATTCGTCTATAAAAACTCAAGAAATAAAAAAGACATATTAAAGTAACTATATTAAAATAATTAACACCAAACCCAGACTATGTTATACGCCACAAATGATAAACATGTCTAATGATAACAAAAATTAGTTTGATGACGATGGAATAAAAAGAGTAAATGATATTTTTACAAACTTAGACCTCTATTGAACACATATTAGAGAGAAAGACATCATTATGAACGATTTATAATACTATTTTACTTACATAATCGACAAAGATCTTAATCAGACTATTTTAGTTCGCTCTTTTCCGCTATGGATGCTTCTATTTTCGAAAAAAAAGATTAAACATAATTTTTTTAATTTATACTGGTATAAGAAGAAAAGTAAAATTGCATCTTCTAATTATAAAATATATTCACTACAACGAAATGAATTAGTATTTAAACAATATTATCGCCAATGTATCAGAAAGAAAAATTTTGTTGATTATTATAACTAAAATTTTGATTGCACTCACAAAAATATAGCTCGTATGTGTTTGTAATTTTATGCTTTAGAACTCACAAAACAAAAATTAAGCAAAAGTTTTCAAAAAATTTAAACCGTAGGATTTGCCTTTTATTAAGAGCTTCTCTTAGTGTATTTAATTACTTATAATTATTTAAAATGCTGTGGGATAATAATTTTAATGAGCTTTTTATCAGAATCTTTGTTGCCTAGTTGTATTGTTGAATCTAATTTCATGCTTTATTATTGCGGGGATTAATTTTTTTTTGAACTTATTTTGTATAGAAAATAATTAATATTTTTATAAAATTTCAACTGAATCTTTGTATAATAATATAATTTTATGAACCAAATGGTTTGAGACCAAAAAACCTAAATTTTGAAGTTAGATATAATAGTTTTAAAACCGAAAAAAAATTTTAGAATCATTTATGAGAATACATAAAGAACTACAATATGAATGCACATTAGAACTCAAAATACAAAGTATTCTAATTTGCTTAACGATAAATTAGTTGCTTACATAAAAACATGTTACTATTGCAACACGAATCACAATGACTTTAATTTTTTAACATCGAGATCTTAACAAAGCATTAATTAATGAAAAGACGACTAAATTTATTAAGAAATAAAAAAAATCTCATTTTATAATTATTCTGAATATGATAAACATCGAAGTTAAAAATTAAATTTATTTGTAAAAAAGTTCGAGATGTTATCTGATATAACGTTCAATGATACATTATAACTATTATAAAAAAAAACTACCATAATAAACTTCGTTGTTATTATAAATTAAAAAAATATCAGATCAATCTTGTAATTTAGCTATTGCTGCATACGTAATGTTTGTATATTAGGATTTGTTAGTTTCGTAGTTTTATTAGTTTCATTACTAAAAATTAAATTCGTCAAATAATATTATTTCATATACCATCGATGATATATATGTGTTAATGTTATAAAAGGACACTGTATGTATATGAATTTTTCATATTAGCATTCACTCCCCAAGCCGCCAAACGTTTCAATTAATTAAGTGTCAAAAACATCAAATGTTTAGGATACATTTAACAAAAAAAATTTTAGAGAAAATATCAATATATGATTTATGCTTTAAACTAGATAAAAAGTAACTACTAAGTCATACAAAATTCTAACAATTTGATTTATACTTATTGTTAAAAAAATAAATCATTTAGAAATTAAAAATATATTTTTTAGTATCATCATAAAATCTCTTTGTTGCGTAAAATTCGGTTTAATATACATTACACTTTTGATAAAGTATTTCTACACATTTTTATTATTTTTTATTTGTATTTAATAGATTAAAGAATTCATGTATGTTTTTTTCTTTCATAAATTTTTTATAAATTATCCATATAAAAAAAATAAAAAATTTACCCCAATGAAAGTAATTAAATATATAATTTTTATATCACTTATTCGAGCAACCTTCGATATATTTAACAATTTCAAATCTGTTATGTTTAATAAAATAGACGGAGGGGATTTTATTACTATCGACAAAAATAAAAAAAACGAAATAGAATTTTTTAACTATATAGATGAAACGAAACATTTGAGACCACTTATTTTTAATAGAATAAATATGAATTGTAGTCTTTCTAATAAAAAAACACTATTATTGTGCTTGGCAAAGAAAGTTTTGAATAAAAAAAGAGAATGTTTTGAAAATGTAATATTGGTATATAGCAAAACTGATTTTATACTAAATAGAAACATGGAATATATAATTGAGACAATAAAAGAAATAAATCTTGAAAGAAAAAAGAGAAATGACAAGAATGAATTTTTCTTCGAGCATATAATTGAAGACACCAATTTATTATATAACGGGTATCATCAAAACCAAAAGAATGAAAAACTGATAGAAAATAACTATACAAACCAACAATTTTACGTTAAGAAGAATGGTACGTTTTTTATCAATTTTTTTCTCTTTGATAGAAACTATAAATATTTCTTTGAAATAGATGTAAGGGATCTTAAAATTCAACAAATTTTTACCTATGAATTGTAAGGTAATCTAAAAATATGGCAATCTGATAAAAACATACTTGAGCTTACTATCAAACTGTTCAATATCTTTGAATTAACTGACGTATATAAATTGAAAGAATTTGATAACATAACATGTCTCAATACAAGAATTGAACTATGTCATAATTATCTTTGTTATATGAAAGAAAATAAAGAGTGTTTTGGGATCAAAATAGAAAAAAGCACAATTGTTTTTGAATATATGGGTATTCAAAATATATACATAATAAATTTACAATTAAAAAAAAATGATACAAGAATTAACATAACGCAGAAGTGTTTTAATACATTCCAAACTTTTTTAGAATTTATAAAAAAACAAAGAAAGAGTTATTTTAGTGAAGTTGAATTATGTTATAGGTTATTAGAGAGTAACAATTTAGTAGAAGAAATTATACAAAAAATACTTAATAATAATGAATCTGCCTTAAGATTGGTTTTTATAAATATTTGTGCTAATATTGAGATTATTGAATTGAGCAATCTAAAAGACCATATTAACGAAAAAAATGAACTGGATAAAATTTTAGAACAAAATAATATTAAAGACATGGCACGAATAATAATGAAAATACTAAAGAACATTGATACAGAGTTTTCATTAATCATAAAAAGTGGCCTATTTATTGAAACAGAAAATGTGCTCAATGAATATAATAAATCTTCATGTGAGTTGATTAAGAATTTAAGACAAATTGGATCTGGAATAATCAAAAGAAACTTTGAATACTTTTTCACTGCGGTTAAAATTAAAAAAACGTATTTTAATCTCTCGCAAATTTTCTCCAGGGCAAAATTAGAAAAAAAAACTGTTGAAGACGCCATCTTTAAAACTTGGTTCAGTATTTTTCAAATTACTTCGTTAATTTCAGGAGTACAAAGAACATTTAATATCGAAGACAAAAAACTTAGTATTAATGATAAATTGCCGCATTGGTTTACTGAAGATATTAATAGACTAAATGAATTTAATGAAGCAATTTTAGCAGAATTTAAATAAAAACTTTTAAAAGTATATACCCTATGATTATATTTACTATAATTTATTTCATATAATAACAATAAAATATCATTTATCATCAACAATTGAATCTTTCACGCCTTAAAAAGACACAGCAAAATGCTTTTTTTAGAAACAAAAAATACCTTCAACATATGATCAATTTACATTGTTAAGTCATTTTTTTAAAGGCATTTTTGTTCTATAATTATAATTATACTCTTCTAACGATGGTATAAATATTTAATGATCAATTTTTAATTTTTCTAAAATGATATAGATTCGGTCCAACAATTTATAAAGAACAACATGTATAGTTTTTCATATTTTTGTCTATGTTTTTAAAAATTGAGTGAAATCATAAAAATTATATAAATTTATAAACATTTTAAAGAATTAGAAGTAAATTTGTGAATATTTTATATGTATTGTGTATTTGGCGCTCCTTAAATTCAAAATCACAGGGGTTAAAAAAATTAAAAAATTCACGAACATGTATTGTAAACATTCTACAAAAAAATTACAAATGCCCTTATGATTTTGAATTTAAAGAAAGCGATTTTGTGAATTTTAATTTTTTACCCCCTAATGCAAGTTAAAAATCTCTACAGCAATTTATTTGTTGAAGAAGAAGCAGCTATAGAGTACTTAAAGGTTTTAAACTTCTACAGAAATACTATGAAGTATGACTGTGGTGGTTTATGAACCAAGTAAAATCTAAAAACTACTTGGAAGGAATCTGCTTTTATTGTACAAATAGCTTCAAAAAGCGAAAAAGCAATAAAAAGGGCACTTTTCTATAGAAGTCCAGGATGATTACGCACATACAACTGAGAATGTTGTATTCCTGGGTGATGAAAATGACCAACACAATGGTCTCAGTAACATGTGAGGTCTCCGAGTCCACCTACATTTCTTTTAAGGGCTTTATCCTAGAAAAAATAAAAAAATGAAATAAATACATTTTTTGTAAGAATAGGTGGGCCGAGAATTACTATTCAAGTCGACGAGACAGCAATATGTAGAGGTCGTATAATAACAAATCCTACGACAGAAGAAGACGACATCCCTGGGACGACATGGCTAGTCGGAGGTATAGAAAATGAAAGCAACAATTGCTTCTTAAAAATAGTTCCTAATAGGACTGCCCCTATAATGCTAGATCTATTTAGGGATTATGTAGTAGAAGGAAATAAAATAAGAATTGATGGGGTTTCTTAGTACCGTTCTGCTGTTCGCGATTTCAAATCTGTTCATGAAGTCGTTAATCATAGTGTTGGTTTTACTAATGACAATGGACAACATACTAACAAAATAGAGAATCTGTGGAGTCATTTAAAGACCGATTTGAAACAAGAAGAGGAATTATGAAGGTAAACATAGAAGATTTTATATACGAGTTTTAATTTAGATCTAAATATTTAAAAGAGAAGAATTCTGATACTTATGCAGAAACTTTTACCAGAATACTCTTGTTAGAATAGATGTTTCTTGTTTTTACTTTTTTTAATTTTTATAACCCCTGTGATTTTGAATTTAAGGAGCGCCGTGTATTTTAACATGCTCAGTGTAAGATGTACATATTTCTTGTATTATTGTAAATGAAACAATTTACCTGTATAATTGTTTCAAAAAAAATCATTTGTAAGATAAATCCTTTAGAGTGAATTTGAAATATATGTGTTATATGTTTAATTACAATTTTTTAAGAAACCTAACTTAACTGAAAATTTATTGTATGTTCTGACATAGACTTTAAAGTTATATTCGAGAAATTTTATTATATAGGTGTCACCAATAAAATATTATTTTATTCGTATTCTTGAATATTTTGACTTTTAAACAGCATCATTTAATACGCTTAGCAAATATTTAACTTATATGTTTTAATTTGGTTATATAGAAGTTTGAATAATATTGAAACATATAACGAGAACCTCAATTTCTACATTGTACAAATTAATGGTTATGAATTTGTAAACGAATAACTATGAGTCAGAACTCATTTTAATAATAAATAAAATTGACCTTAACAATAACAATGATAATATGACAAAACGATTAATTTTATAGAGTATTATTAGATTTCAAGAACCACTTTTCTTATTTATTAACTCGATGGCAATCGATTTCATCTTCTACCCTTTTATAAAATGATTTGTTTTTAATTTTTATGTTTATTTTTTAGCCCTATGAAACCTATTGTAAGATATTTATTAAAATTATTTAATAGTCCCACCGTAAAATACATAAATGACCAGTTTTCTATAACTAATAAAGAAATCAAATATCCTAAAATGACCAATTCAGATTACGTCGACCCCGATTATAATCATAAGAAGATTTTTGAAGAAAATTCTTTGTTTTTGCAGAGAATTCTCGCTAAGAATAATAATGCATTATTATATGATCGTAGAAGTTTTCGAAAAATATCAATGTTTTTTTTTAAGATTGTTTATGAAAACAAAATAATTATCCCTATTCAAAATTATAACACGTTGTATAAAGAAGAATATAATGATAAAAGAAAAATTTTTAACATATTTTTACTGTACTTGAGACAATTTATAAAAAAGAATATATATTTACACGATATGAACTTTATTAAAATATATATAAAATCACTTGCTGAACAGTCTTATAGCTTAGTTACTGCACTTTATCATGTAGGTTTTTTTAATAAATCAAAAAAAGAACGAAATAAAATTAAAAACATGATACTTGCTAGTATTGATAAAAAATTTAATCCCAAGCATAATTTTTTCTATGATAATGTTTTTGATGAAAGAAAACTTGATATGATATACAAATATTTAAACGAACAAATGACAGTTAGAATATTTGAAGAATTATACACAAAAAATACTGCATTGAGATTACAAAATTCTAAGATTAATTTATTACAAAGAAAGTTGTCTGGTACCAAAAATGCAAATTATGAACGTCTAAATTTCTACATACCTAAGAACTATACTTTATTCCTAGATCGGGCAGTGGAGATACAAAAAAAGATCAAATAAAAACTTAATTTAAATAATAATATTCATTTTTGTATGTTATTAAATTTGTTTTAATACGTTAATTAAACGTTTTTTTACATATTAAAATATAGACATTTAATTTCCAAGGTGATACTTTTTTAGCTAGACTATATCGTAAAAAGCGATCAAACACTATCAACCTCACTGAATTTGCTTAAATTTTTCTCCTCAATATCTAACGAAGTACCCAAAAGACTAAATATTTCGGAAAAGTCTATTATCAATCATTTATTCTTCTTATTCTGTTCCGAAAACAACTTAAAATAAATTTTCGCATAGTATATCTAAAAAGATATAATGTAGTGTGTTACATCAATATACCTTCGTTCACATGGCATTAAGCATAGAGAGTCTGCGCTTTTAACATTATCTGTTAAATTATAGAGAGTTGTCACAACTACCTCAATATTTAATAACCTTCATTCTTTTATAAATTTAGAAAATATTGCATTGTTTAATTTTGAATGTGTTGTTCACCCATTTTTTATCGTTATGTTTGTTGACAACCCCTATCCATAAGGTTTTCCCCTTATATATATACATGTTATAATCATTATACAACAGTCCAATAACATTTTAAAACTAATACATTACTAATTATATTTATATTTTTTTCAATCTTATAGCTATGTGTCAACTGTCTCCTTTCTAAGTACAATATGAACACTTTTCTCTTTACTTAAATAGTTTTTTTTTGCAAAAAGCCCTTTTCTTATTTCACTCTTCTTCCTTTATATCTGCTTGATCTAAATTCCATAAAAATAACGGTGATATATATTTTTGTTTTCATTTCGAGCAAAAATAAATTTATCTGAATCGATGAATCTAATGTAAATTTTATGATAATTCAGTAAAAAAATAACATGCCTATGATGTTGATACGATGTTATATATCTAAATTACGCGTATTAAACTAAACTATAGAAGAAAACCGAAGGATTTTTTTTTAAAACATTTTTTAAATAATGCTTTTATAAGTACGACAAAGGGGAAAGCAATGTTGTACTTTCAGTAGACTTTTTAGATTTTTTATTCCGTCAGTTATATTATAATTCAACGAAATATGGCGAAACATCTCAAGAAAAACTGACAGAATTACAAGGCCATAATAAATAATTTCTAATAAAATAAAAGAACAACATGTTTTATTTCCTCATATCTAAAATATATGGTTTGAATTTTTTTTCTACAGAAAGATCTTCTAATATATTAAATGCTTTTGTAGTTTTAAATCAGAAAAAATAAAGCGCAATTTCTTTTGATAAAATAAAAATATCTGTGTATTTAAAGAATAAAGGCACGATTAAATTTTTTTTTGGATAAGAAGCAAAAAAAAGATAAAAATAACTACATTTAAATTTATACCTGTAATTTGAAATATTTCTAAATACTAACAATGGAACTTGTTGAATTGATTAATTGTAAACAAACCATATTTCAAAAATAATAAATTTTATTAGAGTATGCTTAATGTAGTTTATATTTCTAGTTTTGCAAGGATATCTTCCCTGTAGAGCCTCCTGCTTGTGGGTAGCTTCTAGGCTCTAGGGTCCTTTTCATATCGGCTTCGTGTTAAATCTTCTATAGTCCAAAGAAATGTTTTATACCGTCTTCTTCAGCGTTAAAAACTATATTTCTAACCCATACTTATTTTTTTTAAAACTATGTATGATATCTTATTTTTCTATGTTTCGTAGAGCCAGTTGTAGTGTATATTACAAGAATCATTTAAAACATGTCATAGTCTCTATATTCTAACATATTATAGTTATAATATTTTATTTATAAATCATTTGTTCGTCTTTTTATATAAAATCACGAAATTATAGTACAAAAAATAAATTTAATTGAGAGTTAAAATTAAATTTTATTTTTAATTATCATAAAATATCTAATCTACACATTATCTACATAAAATACATCAGTAATGTGTTTAAATATCTAACATACGATAATGTAGATGATATTAGTAAAATTTTAAGTTAGATTAAGCAAGATTTAAAGAAACAATAGCAGTTTAAAAACTTGTTGATCGATAAATAAAAAAAATCAACTCAGATAAAAAACGTATCTAAAAAATAATAAATTTGAAATATACATTAGAAAAATAGTAATCTTTTGTAAATTTAATATAAAAATTTGCAAGATATAATATATTATAATGTATGTTTATATCACGCATTTCTATCAATGCATGTGATAATTAGCTGAACTAAAATTCATCAGATTGCGCTTCTACGGTGTTAATCTCATAATATTAATCAAAGTTCAAACATAAATCTTATAATTAGCTCTTTGAATGTATTATCATACTTTTAGTATTAAATAAACGAAAAAAATTAATTAAAATTTAAGTATCAACAAAAACGTAGACCTAAAAATACTTCCCGCAAAATTTCGAAGATTGTAAATAGTGAATTATTTTGTACTTAAACATTAGATGTTTACTATATAATCAAAATTTAAGTATTTGACAATTTATTATTAGTCTGACGAATTAAAAGTTTATTAATCATCCAGTCTTCTTTAAAAATAACTAATGATTATTATTATACTGTATGTTTTAAAAATTTTTATGAGATCCTTACGGGCTGAATATCTTTATATTAAGCGAGGTGATACGGTCTTTTACGACGAAATTGTTCCTCAATAATGATATTTATTGTATGGTGGATTTTATCAGAGAAGACATTGTGACTTTTAATTTATGTATTTCCTATAGCACTTGAATCAATTTAACGACGGAATTCAATAAAATATATGTTAACTTAAATATTTATGACGAGTAATTTAAGATAAGATTAATAAATATTTTAATTATCATTATCAATATACATTCTAGATTATAATAATATAAATTGTTAAATTTTGTAATAAATAAGAAAATTAGAGTTTTCTTTTCAAGGTAACAAAACAGTAAATTTCTAATATTTAGATATTAATTTAAAGAATAGAACATATGTATTATAAAATAATTTAACAATATATGTTTTACTTTTTTAAGTATACTATAATTTAAATCATAGTTTTATCATAAGATGACAAATTGAAAACATTAAGCAAAAAATTTGGTTTTATTGTTGTTGATATACTGTTATTTATTTAGATATTTCGGCCTAAACATCCATTTAATTTGGAATATAAACGCAGGTAAGTTCATTACAATATGTTCGCGCATTACTTTTAATGTTTTTATCGTTAAATTCTGAAGTTGGGGGATTATTTATATTTATATTCGAATCATCATTAGTTGCATAAATTTCATAATAAGATTTTTTATTACTAATAATTTCATAAAATGACTTATTTTTAAACAACTGTATAATTTTTTCTTTACACTTGGTGCTAACTTTTAGTTCAATATTATTCTTTATACTAAGCTTTAAAATAGCTTTATCTATATTATTTTTAATTGTATAAGTTTGACTTAAATAATATATCAATTTATAGCTATTATAAGCTAAAGATTGTATAAATTTACTGATTTCTGCCTTATTAAAATCTGGTTTATAACTAAATAAAAACAAAATAACATTTAGCTGAAATTCTTTTTCAAGTTTGCCTATTTCATCAAAATGTATATTTCTCGATACCTTAAAAATCAAATTCATACTTTCAATAACTGAAGAATCATATATTAACGTTCTAAATAAAACCCTTGAGATTTTTGATATTTTACATATATCAATATTATTTAATATAATTTTATCTTTATCATAGACAACATCATACAGACATTCATTCTATAAATTATAATTATCTAAATTTTTATTCATAAGAATTTCATGTGAATCTTTAATGTTTGCCAAAATTGACAAAGAGTAAATTTGATAGACTAGAAAAAACATAAAGGGTATAAACAAATAATATTACACTGAAAAATTCCGAAAGTTGATTGGTTTAAATATTTATATTTAAGAACTATATGAATAAATTCGACCTTAAACATTAAAAAAAAACATTAAAAAAAACATAAAAAATTATTAATTCAAAAGATTTCGAGTATAATAGAAAGTTTTATGTTATAAACCCCTCATTTAAATTAACAATATATATATATATATATATATATATTTGTCATGTTTCTCTACGTATATATTAATTATGACGCGTTAAGTACACATATAAACAGGTTTTTTAAAAATATAATACAAAATTTGCGTATAAATATATTAATATGACATGAAGTTTTTAGAATTTAAAGCGAGGGTAAAAACGTCATCGAGAGACATGTCATAAATTTTGCCAACAACTAGTCTATACACAATAATATTAATGTTATGATTTTTTTGTAACTTCAAAAAAAAATTTAATCAATTTTATCATCGTAGCCTTAAATCCCCTTCGTTCTGCATTTCTAAGCCAATGTAAAATATGATTTTTGTTCTTCTATTTGCGATTCATACAATTTTTATTTTAACTGTTTTTTTAATTTCAACATTTTTTATCGTTTTTTATTTTTATTCTATCTCTATTTCTACCTGAATTTCCTATTTATTTTCTGAGATAGTATTGTGTTACGTGTAATTTCTTACTTATTGTTTTCTTCAAAATTTGTCTAACTATATTTTTTTCTATCTACAACTTTATTTTTAGAGTTTTCTCGTGTGATTATGTATCATTAATTTTGACTCATTATAAAATGATAATAATGTACTAATACGCTTTTATATACATTTTCAGTTAATAAGTAATTTTATCATTAAAATAAATCTTTTATCAAAAAGAAAGAAATCTTTTGGCGAACAAAAAGAAGTTTTTATTTCAATTATTGTTAAATTTAAGTGCCTTACAGCGGCAATTATTTTCTTGGTTAATTTTATCCTACATCTTTGATTTCGGATAAATAGAAAAATTTATCTAATTAAAAATTAGGCTTGCTTTCGATGGCTTTTAGATAATGTAATTTTGTGGATTGCTACTTATCTTTAAATTTGTTACATCTTTAAATTAAACATTAATATCATTCTCGTCCATTCGTATTTATTATAAACAAATTAAACGAAAATATGAAAATAACCGCAAACTAGGAGGTTTTTGTTTAAATGTTAAACAAGTCCTATTGTATATTTTTAAAAATACAAATTATGTTTCATTTTATATGTAAATGCTTGTTTTCACAACATATAAACTTTTTTTAAAAAATTCGTTTTCAGAAGATTTGCTACTATGAAATTGTTAATAAGATTAAATTCTTTTATGATTTTTTTAAATTTATATTTATTTTTTTTCGATCATTTTTATGTCAGTCTAAACTATGTATTGTTCTGATAACTTTTGAATACTTTACTAAAATATGTAGTTTTTTATCATCAAAAAATTTATCTTACAAGGCCATTTTTTAAATATATCATGTTTTTAAATTTTATTATTTTGTATTGTTGTTTTTACAAACCAAGTAAATCTTTCTATGACAGTTCTACTTATATGATATTTTCTCTTTTAATTTTCTATCATACATTATTTATTAAATAAGTATATCTTTTAACTAATATATCTTTGATTATTAGTATATGTCCCATTTATATTACGATATTGAAGCCAGAATTTATTATATTATTTCTATGCTATAATATCTCTGCAGTTTAGAAAAATATAAATTGTATTCGTTTTCTATTTCTTTCTGTATATATTATTTCCTTTAATAGTCAGTTTTTAAATTTATAAAGTTTTTTAACATTCTTTTTAGGTATATAAGATAAACAAATTAAAGTTATGCAACTCAATTCGCCGCATATTCCAATTTTTATTCGTGTGAAATATTACAAAAAGATGTTTTTACAATCTTTGTCAAAAAATGATTCACTTGATTTGACTTAGCACACTTTTTAAAATATACTTTAATGTAACTCTAAAACATTACGAAAAGATTATAAACACTGTTGTCTTATCATTATTCATTTTAATATAAAAAATACTTATATTGCTTCTTTCCGCAAATTCATATGTTGTATTATCCGTATTGATTTTTTAAGCTTGATATATTAAGTTATAACAATTTACAATAAATACCATGACGGGGAATTTTGATTTTTTTAAAATATAAAATTTAAAATTTTTACATAATAATAAAAGATAATTATCATAAAAAAGATTATAATTTATATCGCCAGAGGTTGTCGTGATGAATTATAGTTTCTTTGGGCCAATAGAAATTGATTTCGGAGCACATTATATGAATATAATCATGTGTTTTCAAGTTAAGTCTTCACATTTTATAAATTTTTTATAGACTATTAATTTAAAATTGAGACACAAAAAAAAAGATAATCTGACTTTTTTTATCACCACCTACTGATATTTTAGTTTGTTTTTGCTTTAAACTGAAAATCCTAATATGAATATAACAGAAATAAAAGACAAAAATAATATAAAAATTGTAAATTGGCGGATGTAATTATGTGAAGAGAAAATTTATACATACAAAAAATTGATTTATCAGTCTGGTAAACATACTGTGATTTTAATAATATTAAAAATATTGGAAAGTAACATTATTTGAAAAGAAAGTATTCTAAGACTATTTTAAAAAAATATTGATTTATGACTAGACTAATATGTAATTAACAAACATAATACCTTACATTATTAGAAAAATAGTATTTAGAGTTATTAAAAGAAAACGGTCATTAACTCAAGTGAAGATTTATAAAAATCCAAAGTGTTTGCTATTTGATGTATATCTTTCTGAGATACAACTCACTGTAAGATAAATAAATTTTAAAGATTTATTCTGTTTATCTTCCTTATTAAAATATGGACTTTTCTTTTAAAAATTTTCTCGTTTGTTTACGGGCAAACAAATCAAGAAATGACAAATAATATGATTGACATAGAAGATATCACAGAATTTGCAGTTAGATTGTTATATGGGCAAGACGAAATAGGCAAAAAATATCACTGAGTAAATTTAATAGATCGTGGATGTTAGTTGGACTAGCACAAAGAAATTCAATAAATGAATCTAATACTAAAAGTGGATAATTATACAAAAATAAATTTAGAGAATATTACAAAAAGTGTAAATTAAGGAAAATGTTACTTTATCTTTATAAAATTGTACAAAGGCATTGAAGAAGAAATATTTACTCAGTCAGTTACTTTCGATTTAATTCTATATTTTGACACGCCCATTCTAATATAATAACTAAAGGAATAGATTAAGTCTACATACACTATGTATTATGTAGTTCAAGATAAAATTTATGTTATAGGCATTGACTTTGTGTATTAAACTAAAATCAAGTTATATTTGATAATTGTATTCTCATAAATTTTTTTTTGAAAAAGTAATAGAAATATTATTTATTTCTTGCTTTTTCATTTTTTGAACAAAAAATAAAAAAGGAACTATTTTTATCTGAAAAGATGCCCGATAAACACAAAACTAAAAATAGTGTCATTAGAATAAAATAAAGTACTAAATTAAAGGGCGCAATGGTCTGAGCCCGGACCTGTTTAGTCTCTAAGGGTGACCATTGGAGAGAAACGAAAAAATCCTAATAATTATAAAAGCATTTTATTCTAAAAAAACTATGACAATTTCAATGAAAAACTCTCTGCAAATCTTAATATTTTTATATATAGCACACCTTCTTCTCCATTTAAATTCCTCCAGAAATCTGGGATCGCTCTTTCTTTGATCTCTTTTCTAGCTATTATATCACATTTAAGATGTGACCAGACTTCCTCTATTAAATTCGTGGCCTCTCCTGCTTCGTTTTAAACCAACATCGAAGACTACAGCGCGATGATCACCGTTGATTGATGGATTCTACTGCTGCGGGGTTGAATTTGTGCCCATTAATTACACAAATAGTTTCGTTTTTTATGTATTTTTTGAAAACCCCGAATTATCGTCTGGATAGTTCGGTTGGGCACTATCTCGATTCTCTCTTCTAACGTTCGCTCGTCTATCGTACCAAACAACCGTGTGCTGTTTTTAACTGTGCCATATCTTTCCGATAAAAATTGACAAATTTCCTTTTTACTTTATCCTTACTTCGTTTTGTTTCACTTCTTCAACCCCATCTACTTTTTTTTGTGTTTTATATTTTCCTTTTTTCAGTGCTTCGTATATTTTTTTTAACCCTATAGAAACTGGAAGCTGAAACACGTGAATATTTGTTTAGGTTTAGTGTAGACTGTTTTTCAGTAGATGGATACAGAATATACAAATAATTATGTATAGATATTCTGGATTAGAAAATGAAGTTTTATCAAAAACCTTTTTAATGTTCCACTGATCTTTTCCCCTACACTTAAACTGGTAGCGGTCTATGTACGAAATGTCCGGTGTTAATACCATTATACCAGGATAAAACGTACATTTTATGGCTTTTTTTAGTGGGGTTTCATCCATTGGCCAATATATTACTCCATGTAAAACTTGGAAGATTTTGACCTACTGTCAAAAGGCACCAGACATGCCATAAGGTTAGAATATTTTTGAAAAGATTCTCTAAAAAACAAAAAAGTTTATAGCTCAAGAAATTTTATTACAAATGAAATTAAAACAAATCTATGAAATTTCGAGTCTTGGGGATATGATTCGTAAAAAAACATTTCCTCAGTTTACGGCCTTTGCCCGGATTCAGTACGTAAACAAATATTGAAAGTCCGGGCTCAGACCGTTGCGCCAATTAAGAGCTAATGCTCGTATTTTACAGCTTTAAATTTAATTTATTTTTCACATAATATACATGGGGTTTTATATACAAAATATCTTATTGCGTTAATAAATGTCCTTGATTTATGCAAACAGTTAAAATCATAATTTAAATCTTTAAGTTTAATATAATATTGTTAATATATATTGACTGGGTTCATAATATATTTAATTTAAAGTAAATATAACGATGTCTTTTATATATTGAATGCTGTTTCTTAATGAATATATAACATGTTATGATGTTGTGATTACTTTTAGTGAGCAAAATTAATTTTTCCTCTTAAATATATAAATATTATATTTTTTTCTAATCTTATCTTGTAATTCTAAGCAAAATTTTTTGTTGGAGCCAATAAAAGCTCTTATAGCACAAAAATGGGTTATTGAATTAAAATTTATATATATAATGAAAAAAACGAAACTCAACTTCTGATGGATATATATTCATATAAATTAATTTAGTTAATGCCTAGAAATGTAATATATTACAATTTTTCTTTTATTCTTGTATCATAATAATATATTTTTGCTATAGTAAAAAAGTTTTTAGTTTCACAAATTGATTTTTTTAACAATATTACATTAATCTGCAATTTTAGTTATTTTTGTAATTTATAACAAAAAAAATATAAAAATGTTCGTGATTTTAAAAACTTCGAAAAGTTATATACAATATCATGTACATAGACTATGGTTCATTGTTCTTTTAAAGTAAATTTCATGCATTTGATATTATATTGCCACCATATTATAATTAGTAACATTGTAATCTACCAACAAAAATATTCATTTTACAGAAATCGATATAGACATTATTAATATACATTGTGATGCACAATAATTTGAAGGAATGATCAAACATGATGAAGAAAGAAATATTTAAAAAATTAAATATTAAAAATTTATTTATAGATATTAATTCGTTTGATTATCATTTTCTTTTGATATTTCACCTTCCGATTTTACTCCTCGACTTTCAACAATCGGGATCATAAACATAAATTTTATTGTTTTTATGCAGAGAGAGAAAAAATGAAATGTTTTTAATATTTAAAAAGAAACTGAATTTTTTGATTTTTTATAAACATAGAGAGCAAGTTAAAGATACACGTAAACAATATATTAAAAAACCGAAAAAAATATAAACTAGTCATATATGTTAAAGATTGTTAATTAGGAAAATAACAGGTTTTATTTTTAATTTTTATTACTATTATTACAAAGCTATATCAGACCTTTTATGTATAACAACTATATAGCTTTCATTTATTACGATGATTTATATTTGTAAGATTTTCAATTTTGTTTCTACCTCTCTTTTTAATTTTAAAAATAATTTTATTTATAATTTTAGCTAACCAATATGACATTTGGCTAATTTATCGTAAACAAAGTTTCAATAATTGATTCATAAAAGACCAATAATACAAGCATTTAAAAACAGTTTTTATTATATAATTACCATTAAATGATAATAATTTCTTATCCTTGTTTGTTTGTTTATTGTGACGTCACGCCAAGCGCAGTAATTTAGATATATTAACTTTTGTATCTAGGCGTAAATAAGATACAAAAAAAACAAGTAAAAATGGATATTAATAGAAGTAATTGTAAGTAAATCAGATATTTAAATCAGTTTGTTTTCATGTACAGGAATAATTTTGAGAAAATTACTGAATATACTTCTATATTTCAATTAATAACACATTTGTCTTTCATTTCAACAGTCATATACATATAAGAGTTACATAAATTTATTTTAGTATTCTGAAACTTGTGTAATGCTAATATATAAGTTGCGTTTTGCTTTATGAAATATCAATTTATTAGTCTCATTATTAAAAAATATAGAATTATTAATGAAAATATCTAATATAGCATTAATGTTTTTATTACGTACCATATTATACCTTACAATTTAAAATTTACACGGGGTGTCAAATTTTTGAAATGTTTTTTTGGCAAATTTAAATGATATTTAAAATGTTTTTATGTATCCCTATGAATCTTATTAGGATATTCTTGTCTATTTTATTTTTGCAAACAAGTAAAACAACTTATGAAATGCTAAAAACAAAATTAGTGAATAAAATTGAAAAAAAAGACTATCATGTTATAGACTTAGAAAAAAATTATTTGCGTGTAAAATTGTGGTTTAGTGAAATTAAAAACATACTCGATGTATATATAATAAAAGAAATACACCGTATTGACATTAGAGAAGAAATTCACAATATAAAAATTAATTGTAGTGGTAAATCTGTTCATTGTATAGTGAAGGAACTTGAGGATGAAATTTTACATGAATGCAAGGGAAAAATACCAGATTATATAGTGTTAATTTATAATCCAATATATTTCGAATCTAATCCCGTTTTCGAAGAAATTGTCACATTCTTAAAACTAGTAAATAGTGATGACAATTCAAATATCATAAATAATATTTCCTATGATTATATCTTAGAGAATAATAATTTTTGGGCTTTAATGTATTCTATAATAAAAATAGATTTCAGATATAATAAAGATAATTCGAATTTCCCATATATACCAGTCACGTACCTCAAAAGAAAAGACCAAAGATACTTATGTTTCTGTGTATATTTTAATCGTATTTTTTATTTTTTTGAATTCGACATAAAAGAATTACTTATAGAAAGTTGTTTGTCGGAAAATGTTGGAAACTTATCTCAGAAAAATGATATTGATATCATTATTAATAGGTCTTTTCATGAATTATTTAAATTCACATATATCGATAAAATTTATAATGATTCTCATTTTTATTTACCAATTTGTTTTGTCGATAAAAATAAATTAGAAGACAGAGCTTTCATGATTGAACTAAAAAAGAACAAATTTTGTTTTCCCAAAACATCAACAAATATTATTATTCTATAAAGTCAGATACAACATCCAATAAAAATGTAACTATTATTGATAAGGATTGCATTTTGTCATTTCAATTTTTTTTCAGCAGATTAAGTAAAATTAATAAAATGGAAAACAATCTCAAAATAATAGAAATTTTTTTTAGATTAATACAAGATAACAAAAAAGTAGAATATTTTATTCACAGGATTCTCTGTAAACAAGGAACAGCAGTAAATATAATATTTTCACATTTACTTTTAGATCACAAAATAATTGAAAAAAAGAAAGTAAATGAAATTATAGAAACGGAAATAGAAAGACAACAGATTATAAAAAAAATATTGAAAAAATTATCTAATAGTTTGTATTTATCGTCTACATATTTAATAAAAATATGCTTATTTCTAGAAGTTGAAGAGTATTTAAATGAAAATCAGTCTAAAAATGAACCAATATTCAGAACTTTAAAGAATATCGCGTATTATATAAGGTCAAAGAAGAATTTACAAGAATTTTACTTGAGCGAAAGTTCTTTATTAAATAAACAAAAAAACGTCAATCTAACAAAAGTATTTCAGGAATTAGCAAATTACCATTTGGAAGATCTCGGGAATTTGAAGGAAAATAATTTGAGATTTATTTTAAAAATAGCTTTTTTATTTACAGGATTAGAAAATGATACTTGTGATGTAGGAGATTATCAATTCTATGTAGATAAATTTAGCATTATAACGGGCCTAAGACTTGATCGAATCGAGATAGAAATAAACAATAAGATGATAGCTGAAAATATATCAAAGCATTATAATGAATCTATGAGAAAAGAGTCTATAGTAAATCTAGAACTCGCAATCATACATTTTAAAAAAATTAAGAGGGCAAAATCTTCAAATGAAACTATATTTTATAAAAATAAAATTAAACGAATACTCAAAAAAATAAATCCACAAGTATGTAAAAAAATTATTAAAGTTGCCTTATACAAAGAAATAGATAATATATATGACTATGAAATTAGAATAAAATTTGAGAATGAATTGAAAAACGAAGGAATAAAAGAGATAGAATATATTTTTACCTCCGATCAATCAATGAAACAAGTAGCAAATAAAATTTATGAAATTGATCCTAATATAATAAATGAATATATGACTGAAGAAAAGAATAATTTCTTTAAAAAGCTTATGATAAATATAGATGAAAATGTCAGACGATATTGTAAAAAGAATTTGTTAAAACATTCTAAAGCATTATTTGAGTGTGGATTTATGTACAGTGAAGCCATAAAAAAGGAAAATGAAAATAAAATGGTTAAAATTAAGACAATTTTGTCAGATACTGAAATAATTGAAATTTTAAATGAAGAAATAGGGATAAATTTAATTGATGAATTAATTAAAACGTTAAAAAAGGTGGAGGAATAATCTATATCGTTTATTTGTACATAACACGATTTAATATTAAATTCGATGAATATAAATTTGCTCTTTTATATATATATATATATATATATATCAAGACAAAAATTATCAAAAAATTTGCTGGTAAAGCAATTAATCTTATTCTTATGTAACTTATATAAAAATCTTTGTTAAGCTCTACTATCTTAAAATAATTCTTTAAATATCATTATGTAAAAAGTACTTTTAAATCTTGAAAAAAATTACCAAAGATTGAATTCGAAAATAAAAGACTTTTCAATTAGAACAAATTAATCTTTGTAACAAAGTCTAAATTTTTTAATCTAGCAGTATAATACTTTTTTCTCCTGAAGTTATTAGGGTATAATTAGTGCCCTTTTACCATAAAAAGTATTGTATGGTTAGGATATTGTTGATCTTTTACATTTTTAAATAAAAACTTTAATATACTTTTTATTTACTAGTTCAATCTCAGTTTAAAAAAGACTATAAAGAAAAATTTTGAAAGACATTGTTTATGAATTCAGCTGTATAAAAAAAATGACGAGCGCAAAGCATAAAATCCATATGATTGACAAATTTAATTATTTTTTTATTATTAAAACATGTGTATTACTATATTTTTTAAAAATCTCAGCATATTTTTGCAAATATTACCTTACTATTTTTAAAAATATTTAAAAGTATTTTTTATATTTGTTTATACATGATATTTGCGTGATCAAAAATTTATCTCGTATTAAAATTTTAATCAATTATGCTCTTCTGTTTACAATAACCTTAGCAATGAGATACATTCAAAGCTAGGAACGTATTGTAGCTAAACGAAAAAATCGTATATTGTTTTTTATTAAAATACCAACTTAAAAATCTATTACAATTATTATAATCTATTATTTTAGTCATTCTTTATTCAATAAAAAATTATATGATAAAATTCAAAGAGCTTAAGTTTTTTTTGAACTGGTAAAAAGGGCTAAAGAATTTTTTGCATGGTTTTTACAGTAAATAAATTATATGACATGTATAAAAATTACTTCAGTGTTAGTTTAATAAGTTGCCGACTAAAAATTTTTAATGTCAATTTCGAAAAAATTTATCTTTATGTTAGTTTTATTAATCGAAAAAATGTGATAATGTTTTATCATATATTATAAAAAATTTAAATAGCTATGCTTAATGTAGTTTATATTTTTTTTAACAAGGATAAGTTCCGCGTTGGCGTCATCTGCTTACATATAACTTCTAGTACCCATAGTCCTTTCCACATCGGCTTCGCCTCCTCTCCTTAGGTAGTCAAGAGAAATGCTTTTTAGCGGTTTCTTTGGTGTGATCATCTGGATTTACGCTTCCTATCTCTAGGGATTTCAAGTCTAAGGTATATGATTTGTGAAAGTTAGTCACTGTACCGTCCGAAGTGATTACGTAATGAATTATTTCTGTTTTGATTCAATGTATATATTTATGCATATTTATAAAAAAAATATTAATACAATCAAATAATAAATTGTATCATAGATATTCTTATCTTTTTGTGAAAAAAAAACTTTTACATGCTAAGTCGAATATTAAAAAAAAACAAAACGTAAAAATTATATTATATCATCGAGTTTAACAAAATATAATAACGTATGCTTTTAAATTTATTCTACAATATTATACAATACAAAAAAAAATCAAAACTTCTATAATTAAGAAATTTTATTAGTATAGAATATAATATGACCAATAGCTTGCAATACCCATTAAATAATTTATTTTATGTGGATGTAACGGATAAAAATTTATATAAATATGGATTATACAAAAAAATAGAAAGGTTAAAAATAAATTTACACAAATTATATTATAATATGCCATCTTGGTATCTTAACATTTCAATAAAAGTATTATGTAAAATTATTCCAAACTCGTTGTTTAAAAATTTCATAAGTGAGCCTTTACGTACTATTTTAATAATATTTTGCTACTTTCTTTCGTAATTTATTATAAAAAGACGACTTATTTTTATTTCATTATCGAACAATTCTATTAATGTTTTCGGCAATGCAATTTCACTGTTAATTTTGATATTTTTCTTAATATTAATTTTTATTTCTTTAATTAGATTTTCTTCTAAATATTCTTTGTATTCATTTATTGAAAAAACTGTTATGTCTTCGCTTGTTACTTTTTCTTCAAATATTTTCCTAATAAGATTTATTCCTCCATTAATTAACTTAGTTGCAAATTCATTTATTAAATCTTTATCAAATAACTTTATTATGTCACCATTTAGTGCTACCAATTTTATTTTGTTTATATCATTTTCCAATGAAACTTCTTGAAGAATTTGAATAATCTTGATTAATTCTGCTTCTTTGGTTTTTCTTTTTTCCTCAAATTTTTTTTCTTGTTGATTATTTTCTAGTAATTTATTCCTAATAATTTTATTACATTCGTCTACATCGTCGTTTTTAAGTCCAAAGCTTGCAATAACTTCATTAAATTCATATTTGGCATGTTGTTTATTTTCAAAAAAATCATAAACAATCGTGTTAAAACCAATAAACATTGATATTATTTTGCAGATAGAAGTCACAACCACCCCTTTGTATTTCTTAAAATTGGCAATGTGTACATTTCCTATTTCTTCCATTATTCCAAGTAGATTAAAACTATCTTTTATATTGCACATTTCTATTTTATCCCTGGTGTTTTTCTTTCTGATAAGATTTCCAATAAGTTTAAAGTTTTTATAAAATAACTCATCCTCTACTTCATTTTCAATAATATATTTTTCTGTTGCTAGCAGTAAAAATATTTTTGTAATAATGAATTCAGTGAAATTCGATTTTAGAACCCTCGACATTATCATTTTTATTATTTCTGTTTTTCGTGTTTCATCATATTCTTCATTCGATATTATGATTATTAATTCAAGTTCATCTATCATGTTATAATATAGGAGTGTATGCGCTATTATTATATTCAGAGCAGATCCCGGCGTATCTAATACAATCTCAATCATTAATTCTGTTTCGTCTTCATAATATAGTATTCGATTGAATATATCTATCCCTTTACTGATGTTTTCATCGTTTATTCTGGATGCGATTTCTATAAATCTTTTAAATTCCAATAGACATTGTTCGTCAATAATATAATTAATATTATCATTTTGTAAAACATAATGATATTCTCCAGAATTTTGCCTGAAAACGACTTTGTTTGTAAATACCTCAATTATTAAAAATTTACTTCCATATTTTATTTCAATACCATTAGGTATACGATTTATAGGTACTACATAAGTATCTATTTCAAACAAATATTCATAGGACAAATTGTATAATTCCAATATTTTCTTAAGTATTTTTTCGTTGTACTTATTCTCAAGTTTAATTTCTATATCGTTCAAGTAATCTATTTCCTCAATTGAAAATTTAAATAAATAAGAATTATTTTCCACATTAATATGAAATAAAAAATAATTGGGTACGTAATCGTAATATTTTATAGTATACTCAGTATTAACATTATTTTTACTTGTTTTAAAAAAAATTTCTTCTAAATATCCAGATTCCAAACAAATATTTTCATAATAGATTTCCCAACCTTTTTTATTTATTTTCCGTTCTCTATTGATTTTTTTAATAGTCTCTACGATATTTTTCATGGTAATTGAATTATCTAGACCAATAGAGTCACGAAATTGATACTCACTATAAAACAATACATATAATTTGTTGTTTGGAAAGCCTAAAACACCTCGTATTTTGTTTTCTATTTCCGTTATAATTTCATTTAAAGATTTATTTTTACAATTAACGGTAAAGATCTTAACATTATTATTTTTAATATCACAAGAGACACTAACTTCTACCAAACCATTGTCGTTTCCATATTCATCCATGCTTTTATATATGCTTATTGAATTATAGCTTTTACAATGATTGATCGACACATAATCTCGATCTTCTATTTTTTTCATGAGGTTATCTTTAATTTTATCAAATAAAAAATGATTTGATTGCAAAAAAACAACAAACGAATAAAATAATACTAAATTCATATACGATAAAGTAATCTAGGGGGGCATAAAGGTTAAATTTAACTTAAATAAAAAAAATATATTAATATATTTAAAAAAATGTTTTTTTGTTCAATTTACTTGTACCAGTCAATAATACAATTTTATTTTTCTAAACGTCAAGTTTTTTAACTTTAAAATAAAACAATTTTTTATCATTTTAAAACGGGATACTAGTTATAAACGTAATTTATTTCAAATTGAGACATGTTATAACAAACATGCACATATTTAAAAATTTTTTACGTTTGATAAAAAAAGGAAACATTTTCCTGTTTAATTTGATTTTTTTAAAATTATATATTGAAATTTGATAGTTCTAAAAATCTTTTTTTTTATAGAGACTTATGGTTATAATTGAAAAAAAAAATTTATTTAATTTTATTTTTTTACTATTATTGAGATTATTTATAATCAAAATAAGAATGTAATTTAGGTTTGACTATATTTTTTTCACAAGTCAAAAAAAACTTATTTTTAAATATTTATTTATGATATCCCAAATATCATCAAATTATATTTTATAAATATTTCCCTCCGAACTTCTAAGTTTCCCCCCTACAAGTATTTAAAATTTTTATCCTTAGAAGGTTTCGATAATGTGGACGAGAGAAACAACTAGTAATCAAAATAAAATATATTGTAATATTTTAGACACGTTTCTCAGTGATGGATACCACATTATTTTATACATTTCACATATTGATTTGATGTTAAATAATAAAAATTGGCTAAAATCAGCATTAGGGTAAAAAAATTAGGGGATCAAAATTTTAAAAATTTTGCCGCTTTTTTAAAAAAAGGAAACGAATGATGAGTAATGAAGAGATTAAAGATTTTTACGAACGTCTGCTAAACAAGAAAAATAAGCAGAAATGTACAATTTGTGGTTTGTGTACGGCTAAAATATCAAACGAATCTGCTTCTTTGAGATGAAAGTTTCTTAAATGCAGTCATAAATTTTATATTTGGAATAATACTTTATTTCCAAATAGTAAGATAGATCATCTGCTTATGTCAAAGAATGTTATTTGTGGATTTTAGGACTTAATACGCGCACATTATAAGAATTTTGGATTGTAATGTACAAAATGTTAGTTACACTTCAGAAAAATTATATAAATTAAAAATTTATGACAACTATTTAAATAACATACGACAGATAGGATGCGACGAAATCAATGTAGAGATGGACGAAGTCTAATTTGCTTAAATAATTACCATAGGGGAAGTTTGGTTAAAGGTTTCTGGTGTTTCGGGGTGATAAAATAATTGAAGCAAAAAAGATAGTTTTCGTGATTATAAAAAAAGAAACAAGGATACATTGCTTCCGAACTTATTTAAGCATGTAAATTTCATATCCGTCATTTATTCTGATATGTGGAGGTCATATATAACTTTGGACGACTATTATGGGGACCATAAATGTAAATCATAGTCAAACTTTTCGAAATAATGAAACGGTGCCATACAAACACCATCGAAGGGAATCATAGGTCATTAAAAGCCCGTGTAACCAATAGGTGAAGGACATATGACCTTTCTGGGCGCAACGGTCAGAACCCGGACTTTCCATAATATTTTACGTACTGAATCCGGGTACTGACCGTAAAGTGGGGAAATGTTTTTTACGAACCATATCCCCAAGAGTCGAAATTTTACAGATTTGTTTAAATTTCATTCGCATTAACATTTCTTGAGTTATAAACATTTTTGTTTTTTAGATGATTTTTTCAAAAATATTTTACCCTTATGGTATGTATGGAGCCGCTTGACAGTAGGTCGAAAATATTCCAAGACCCACATGAGGCAATATGTTGGTTAGTGGATGAAAATCTACTAAGAACAACAATGGAATGTACGAAATGTCCTGGTATAATGATATTAACACCGGACGATTCGTACATGAACTGCCACCTGTTTAAGTGTAGGGGGAAGACTGGATGTGGAACATCAATCGGAGTTTTTGATAAAACTTCATTTTCTAATCCCCGAATACCTATACATAATTATTTGTATATTCTGTATTCGTTCACTGAAAAGCAGTCTACACTAAACCTAAACAAAAATTCCCGGGTGTGTGCTTCCAGTGTCTTCAGGGCTAAAAAAAAATATACGAAGCACTGAAAAAAGAAAATCTCAAACACCAAAAAAAAATTAGAGGATTTGAAGAAGTGACACAGACCGATGAAACGATTATAGTAAAGGGGAAGTTTGTCAAATCTCCATCGGAAAGATATGACACAGTCAAAACTGTGTGTGGTTGGTAGGGACGATAGACGAGCGAACGTTAGAACTGAGAATCGAAATAGTACCTAACCGGACTATACAGACGATGACTCGGTTTTTTAAAAAGTATATAAAAAACGACACTACATCCATAACTGATGGTCATAAATCTTATCCCGCTGCAGTAGAATCTATCAACGGTGATCATCGCGTTGTAATTCATGATGAAGGCTTTAAAAACGAAGCAGGAGAGACCACAAACTTAATAGAAGGTGTTTGGTCACATCTTAAATGTGATATAATAGCTAGAAAAGGGATCAAAGAAAGTGCTATCCCTGATTTTTTGGAAGAATTTAAGTGGAGAAGAAGATGTGCAATTTATAAAAACATCAAAAGTTCAAGAGAGTTCTTCATTGAAATTATCAAAGTTTTCTTAGAATAAAATGTTTTTTTATTATTATTATTTTTTTTGTTTCTCTCCAAGGGGGGACCCTTAGAGAGAAAAAAAGTCCGGGTTCTGACCGATGCGCCCCTTTCTGAGATATATTTGACTCTCTATATGATTATGAGGAATATGAATCAAAATATCTTTACAGCATTATAAAAATTATGTTTATAATATTTTTTATTTATTTATATTTTATTTCAGCACATTTTTTATACAAATTAAGTTTTAGGTTTTTTCTGAAGTTTTGTCTTCCTTTTCTTTTAAAAAAATTGCCCTTTTTTTAAAAAGAAAAAGGAATAGTGAGTAATGACAAGATTTTAAATTTTTATATAACATTTACACACAAAAAATACACTCAGAAATGTATAAAATGTGGTTGGTATACAGGCATAGAGTCAAACAAAACTGCTTACTTAAGATGTGAGGCTCCAAAATGTAGACATAAATTTTCAATTTGGAATAATTTATTATTTTCAAACACTAAAGTAGAACACTTACTTATAATAAAAATAATAAATTCGTGGATAATAGGAATTAAAGTAATACATGTACATAAAATATTGGGATGTAATATACATAATGTAAGCTGCGCCCTTGAAAATTTTTATTATTAAAAATTTATGATAGGTATTTATATAAGACAAAACAAATAAGAGGCAAAGATATTATAATTGAGATTGATGAGAGCAAAATAGGCAAAAATAAATATCATAGGGGAAGGGGTTTTGGTGTTTCGGAATGGTAGAAATAACAGAAGCAAAAAAGATAATCTTTGTAATAATAAATAAAAGAGAAAAAGACACATTGCTTCCACTCATTTCAAGGCATGTTAGTTTTAAATCAGTTATTCATTCCGATATGTGGAAGGCATATATAACTTTAAAAAGTCATTATGCGGACCATAGAATTGTAACCACAGTCAAACATTTAGGGACAGAGAGACGGGTGTCCATACAAACACCATCGAGGGAAATTGGAGGTCTTTAAAAGCCTTTATACCAATAGGTGTCGAACATATAAATTTGCTGAAATTTATTTAAGCTATATATGATTAGTATAAATTAGAGATAAAACATCTTCGAAACATTATAAAAATTAAGTTTTTAATATATTTCACTTATTGTAATGTCAATTTAGTAATATTTTTATATCTTAATTAGTATTTTATGTTTTTTCAGAATTTTTCTCTTCCTTTCCTTTTTTTAAAAAAGGGGCAATTTTTTAAAAATTCTGACCCCCAGTTTTTTATACACTAATGGTAATAAGACCTATTTCCTTTGTTTATTCATACATGATTTCTTTTTTCTCTTCTTTCATTGTGAAATCCTTATTAAAGTAAAATTCAATGCCACGTTTCGCACTACTATGTTTACTTTGTAGTAGAGAAAAAGATCTTAAAAGATGTTATCTCAGTATATTGTTGTTTTAGAGAATATAATAGGTTTAACAGCAGCTTCTTAAATTATATTTCGCATTGGAAAATGTATAACAAAAATATTTTGGAGTGAAGATAGTATCAATCGCCCATTTAAGTGTCGTTATTGCGATTTTTCTTCCTAAAATAAAATTAAATTTGAAAGGAAGAGCAATAAATGAATAAAATACGACTATTTTAACCATTTAAAATTAAATTTTACATTTTTTTTTAAAAATATTGATTTTAAATTGATATTCTTGCTTGACCATGTCTTATACGTGTATAATTTTAAAAAAACATTTCTGCTTTATATAAACAATTTGAGATTAAAAAATATATTTTCTTGGATCAATATTAATCAATCCTGTTTAACAAATCTGATGTGTTTAATGCATACTTAATATAAAATATACCATAACGGGATTTTAAATCATTATTTTATGAAGGATTTTTAAACCTCAGAAATAAATGGTTTTATAGAGAACATAAAGAAAACATTGAACCACGTGGTCTAGTAAACAGAAAAGATTGAAAGAAGCTAAACGAGTAAAAGCAAAATTCAAAGCAAGAATATGTTGATGATACTGAAAGAGAGATAGTATTACCTCATTGGTGAAGAGTTGCAGAATTCCAGTTGTAAGAAAGTTTTTATAAAAGTAAGTGATTGTAATGGTTTAATCACGAGTAGCCGAAATTATATAGGTCAGTTGGGAAAAGCTGATGCGAATGCAGCAAGATTATTAAAAGAGAAGGAAGAAATGATTGATTTAATAAAAGAAAAAATAGAGAAGGAATGAAGAAACCAGATACAGAAATTAAATTTATAATGAGAGGCATGATAGCAGAAATTTTTATTGGATAAGAGTTGTTTTGTATGTGGTAATATGGGACACATAGCTAGGAAATGTTTCCGTGGTGCTTTGTGCAGCACAGATCCACAAGAAAAATTGTTTGTTTACATAATAAACACATAAAACTATAAATACGATTTCAGACCTTATCCACACACATAAATTAAAAAATGAACATCAGACGAAATAACATGACTAGAAATACAGGGAAGAACCCGATAATAAAAAACACGAATAAAACGACTGTAAATTAAAATATTTTAGAGACATACTTTAGATTAGGATATGTCAGTTATCAACTTAAAGGAAAGAAAACCTTCAAGTTAACAAAGGGAATAAAAGTTTTGACGTTTTGCATAATTAAAAGCGTAATCAATTTAAAAGAAATAAAAGTAAAATGAATATAGAAAATTTGCATAATAGATTTTATGGGGCATTTAAATAAGACCAGATGAAAAGATAAAATACTTAACGTGTGAAAAATGTTAGATAAAAACGAAACAAGGAAAGATAGTAGTAAAAAGGACCAAGTCGTTAATCAGAGCCTTAAATCAAAGTTTATTATGTATTTGGAAGATTTGAGAAAAAGAGGGATTATTAGGCGTCGAAATCTATGTGGCGAAACCCTATTAGGGCCATTGAGAAACCTAATGGAGATGTAATAATTGTTAGTAATTTAATGGGATTGAATGATTTGGCCGAAAGAGACCCATATGAGCTGCCAAGAATCAGAGGTATTATAAGAGCAATACTGGGCTCTAGAGTTTTTACAGTGCTTGATATTAAAGAAGCATTTTATCATGTAGATATTGAAGAAACGCATAAATTCTAAACTGCGTTTGAATTTAATGGGAATGTATACGAGTGGAATAGCATGGTCTTGGGATATAAAAATGCACCTTAGATTATGCAGAGGACAATGAATAACATTTTTAACAATTTGAGAGGAACAGAAGTAGAAGTTTATATGGATGACATTGTTGTTAATTCGAAGACGTATAAAGAATATGATGAGATATTAAAGTAAGTGTTGCGGAAATTTAAAATTCATGGGTTAAAAGTAAATAGCAGTAAGGTACAGTATAGGCTGGATGAAGTTAAATTATTAGGAGTTGGTGTGAATGGTGATTGTAGAAAACCATCTGAAATTACTCGTAATGAAGCATTAAAATTTAAAAGACCGACGAATGTTAGTGAGTTACATAGATTTTTAGGATTGACGGGATGGTTCAGAGAATTTATAGGGAATTATGCTATGATGACAATAGCACTTACGGACGCGTTAAAGAAATATAAGAAATGGGGTTGGAACGATAAAATGGAATGTGAATTTAACGCATTGAAAGATGAATTGAGGAATACAAAAGAGTTAAAAATTCCAGATTATACAAAATTATTTTTTTTAAAAACTGATGCTTCAGACACGGAATTGAGAATATTGTTACAAACAAATAAGGAAGGTAAGTGTGGTTCTATTCAGTGGGCTTCTGTAAAGCTGAAACCAGCAGAAAGAAAATATTTTTTTTAGAAAAAGAAATGTTAGCAGTGTTTTGGGGTATAAAAAAGTTTGAATATGATTTAAGAGGTAAAAAATTTGAATTACAGACAGACCATAAAGCTTTAGAGGTAATGAGATCTAAAGAATGCTATTATAATAATTCAATAAATCAGTGGATCGAGAAAATTCAAGAGTTCGACTTTACAGTTAAATATAATAGAGGTGAAACAATGACAGATGTAGATGCTTTAAGCAGACCTTTCAGGATGACGCAAATAAAGAAAAGAAAACAGAGATTATAAAAAAACAAATTTTAAGAAAAGAAGTGAAACATATTTAAGAAGTAAATGAAAAGATATGGGAGTTTAAATCAGGATAAACAGCGATAGTTCCAGATACGGAAATTAGGGATAAGTTTATTAAGGAAAAACATTTGGAGCTTAATCACAGAGGAATAAAAGGTACTTATTATGAGTTGAAAAGGAAATGGTATTGGTTAGGTATGAAAGAAAACATAAGTAAAATATATAGAGAATGCGAAACGTGCAGAAGTATTAACATAAAGAACAGAGGTGGGTGAAATTTATTGCCACCATGAGAACAGGAGAGAAGTTAGGCCTTGATATCATGAAAATAGGAAATCCAAAATCCAATGTTCTGTAGGAATTGACTTTTATAGGAGATATGCGTACAGTGCAGTATTGGATAGAAGAACAAGTAGTAATGTTATAAAGACAATGGAAAACTAATTTAAAAAAGAGTGTGTACCAGAAGAGATAATTAGTGAAAATGCAAAAGAAATTGTTAGTGAAGAATTTGGGCGATGGTGTTGTGATAATGGAATATTACATCATAAGGTAGGTGTTGAAAGTCATGATAGTAATGGAAGGATAGAAATATTAATTAAAACTTTGAAAGAAGCTGTACTTAAGCAAAGTGAAGGTAATTTAGGGTGAAAGTAAGATCGCTTTCGATGATATAACAGAAAGTATCGCAGTGGAATAAAATGTAGCCCAATAGAAGCAAAAAGTGAAATGTCTAATTGCGAAAAGCTAAGAATGCTAAATGAGAAAGATGGTGAGTATGTTACGAAGTTTGAGAAGAGATTAAGAGAACAATTTAAATTGAGAGATAATGTTCTTGTAGCTAAGAGAGAAAAAATTTAGCAAGTCGAATGAAAGATGATAAAGGAAGATGCGTAAATAAGGCGAAAAAAATCGAAGTATGGAAAATGATTCGTACTTAATAAAATATAATGATAAAACGATAAGAAAGAAGAGACATTTCGATTTAAAAGGCTGCACTAAGGTGGGAAGGTTCGTAAGGTTTATGTTAATGAGACTAAACATCATGAGGATGGGATGTGGGATTTATAACCCCTAATAAATAAATGGTTTACTATTCATATTTGAAATTTTTTTTTAAATTTTTTGAAACTTTACTTCAATGAAAAAAACCTTACACGCTAAAAAAAAATTGCGTGGAAACAATATCAACATAAGTATTGCTGCTTATGAGTTGCAAGTTACTAGTAAAACTAAAGGGTCATTATGCCAAAAGGTTTCCTTTTATATTAATTTTTTACCATTTGGATATGGGGTGGATCTCTTCTACTAGTATAAAAATTTCCATTTAAAATGTCGTAAAATTCGACTTTTGGGGGTAGATCTTATAATCCGGAACCCCCGGTACAAAAAATTTTCATTTTAAAATATCAGAGTCAAGAGTTAGTTCGAAGAGAAAACAAAGCCTTTTATGTATAGACTATAGTAGAAGTATTAAAATTTATAGCTTATGCATTTTAACGAATATGAATGTAAAATATCAGCCTAATTACGCAAGAGGTTTCGAATTTATTTATTCTACATACCTATAAATTATTAATATTTAAAATTTTACCTAAATTCCAACGATAAAGAGTGGATGTCTTATTTTTTATTTAATTTCTTAAAAATCATATAGTGATATGTCTTGAACTTTAACTTCTTAAAAATCGCTTTTCTTCCAATCCGGTCCTTTTGATTTCATATTTAATAATAGCTTGTTTTAAATGAAAATCACTTTGTTACATTTGTAAAATTAATTATTACATTTTCATATTTAAAAACGCCAATAAACATTAGATCACATCGATATTATTTTGCATACTCGGGTTATGGTTAATATTTGACGCACAGTTAAGAAATATTTGTAATTGAATTTTAGCTCATGTAAAAATTTAAAAACAAATAATTACTCTCATAATTTTATATGGATCATTTCTATTTTGTAATGAAATCATCTGGAAATTAAGACACCCTTAATTACATCAATTAAATCTAATAAAAAATTGTCTACTTAAATGAAAAGCAAGCTACTCATCAATTTTTATCATATATTAATGTTTCCGCGAAAAAATTCATAAAAAATTGTTGCATGATATTTCTATTACCACCTTTGATTTATAGTTGATACTAAATCAAAATAAAAGAGCTTTAGCTAAGTATTACCTGTACAGGGAGAACTTAAAACGACTTAATTTAAATAATATTCTATATCTCAATATATTACATTCTATTGTTATTATTAAATTAAAAAAAAACCCTAATTATTTTTTTTACTTCTTCATCTAAAACAAATTGGTCATAAATTCTTGCTATAAAGGCTAGTTATTTTACCAAAATATGGTTTTGTCTTCAATTACGTCTATATTAAATTTAAAATATATCTTTTAACCTCAAAATTATTTTTATAAAAAATATACTTGAGTCAACATATTTTTAAAACATTAAAACGCGCATATTCTGTTTTTTTTTATTTTGTTCTTCATAATGTTTAAAGATTACTAAATAAATTTTGTCTTAAATAATTTTTACAACAAGTCGCGTGTATATGACTTCTTGAAAAAAAATTACAAATTTCAACAAAGTCTACTATTTATTATGTTCTATAGATCTGTTTGTTCAAACAATTTTTACACAATATAGTAGTGCTAATCGTTTTTTTTGTTCTTTTTACAATGCGCTTTTTAGTGTTGAAGCACATTGTCTTTTATAGAAAATTTATTAGAACAAGATTTTGAGGAAAAAAGATTTTATATCCGTATGGTATATGTAATGGCGCTTAATTCGACTAATAGTCGGTAATTCTTTGATACAGCCATTTTTCGCACAACAAAACATAACGACACCATCTATTGTTTTTTCCTTAAATAAACTGTTATCAAAGTCAGAGAAACTTTTTATAGTTTTATTCTCTGGCGAAGCGGATTCTGTTTTCTTGCTTCTTTTTTTGATTTGTCTAGTTTTTTTTGAATTGGAAGGCTAGCACGTCCCGATACATTTTTATCCCCTTCCTTTTTATTTTTCTCCCTCTTTTATTAACTTCTTTAATTGTCTTCAAAAGTTCTTAATCCAAGTTTTCTGGAATATAACTTTTTTCTTTGTAAAATCTCTTATTTAGCCCCTTTTCTGCTTCCGTGGCTGCTTGTTTTAGATAAAAGAAGCTAAAATTTTCAGATTTTTGATGTTTTATGTCGCTAGTGAGATCAGAAGATTCAGATTCTTCTGATCCTTCCTCTTTCAAACCGAATTTTCTGAGCTTTTTTGATTGAGATCTTTTTTGCCTGACATATATACTCATAATTTTTTGTATTTATGTTAATAAAGGAGAAAAGGAGACATATTTAGATAGATTAGGCAATATTTGAAGCTAGCCAATAATTTCATGAGTGATAATTTAATACAATCAAATTATAGCTCAATTTTTATAATAGTGTCAGTTTAGTCTTTTTTATTTTCAATATAACTTTTTTGTATGATTTTTGTTCATTTGCCATATAAATTTAGGTAAATTAAGGACTTAGTTAACAATGTATAAATTTTAATGATAAAAGTTGTTTTCTTTGATATTCAGATTTCTGCAGATAAATTTCTGTGTGCATTACTTACAGATCATTCACAATATTTTTATATATATGATATATTTGTAAGAATTTGACTTAATAGTAATTGGCATACAATCAATTAAATTAATTTTTTAATGATCGTCTATTTTGTTGAATTGTAAAGATCATTTACCTAAGAATTAATCTGTTTTTGATAAATTACTATTTCGGGGGCAAATACTCATAAATGCTTAATTGGATGTTTAATTCTTATTAATATATCTATTTTAATTGATTTACTTTTAGTTCTATTTATATTGTATTTATTAATATTACATGATTTCAAAAATCTCAGCGTCTATATAAAATCCAAGACATCCTTTGGAAAAGAATTTGATATTGGTAGATTAATGTCTCAGAAAGATGATTGGACTATTAAACAATCCATTTTTAATGGTTAGTTACGATTGTAAAGGGCTATAAAGGTATAATTGTTGTGGTAAATCCACATATCGCTAGCAAACTTTATAGTTTCTCTTTTTTTGATAGAGCCTTCGATGTTTTTGAAAAGCTGTTCAAAAAATCCACATAATTTTATACAGTTCACGACAAAGCATTAGGCTTCTAAAATATCTATATGCATAAATTTCCAGGGCACAATTAACCTATTATAAATTAAAGAAAGAATTAAAATATGAATTTACATAAAAGGTATGCCAGTTACTGCTACAACTTTGCAAATAGATTTACCTAATAACTGCAGATTAAAACTCTAACACTGGATTTTTTAAATCAACTATTAGAGTTCGAAAAAAGCTATAGCGGCGTTCTTTTCGACAATAATACTTATATGATCCATACTTAATTCATGCAATTTATTTTTTATGCAACACAATTAATTTTTTGTTCAAAATAAAATAGGGAACTCATATTTATAAAAATTATAGTTTTTTATTTTTGTTATTGACGTTATCACTAGTATTTGCCCAGTTAAAAATACATTTCTAAATAATTTTTTATTTGAGGCTTTTCTGGCCTGTATTGGTCTTTGTTTAGTCTCGACCTGTCATGGCTTTGCTTATAACTTCTCTTCTTGTAGCTCATGCCCTTCTTTTCAAAAATAAATATTTATAAAAAATGATTTTCTTGACATTGGATAATATCACAAATATAAACTTATAAATTTGGGTTGTATTTTTTATCTTCGAAACCCCTTAGTGACTTTTTTAATTTAGGGTTATTCAAAAAATTTATGATATATATTCATATTATTAATATTTATAATATTTTTCAATTCTTTATATGTATCTATTCATTGATAATTTAATGGCATTCTTTACTATTTAACTGTTTAAAACATAGTCGAGAATAGCCTCTGGTATATGCCATCGCGAAATAATAATTATTTTGTGTTACACAACATATAATTCTGTGGTCGCAGATTTTTATATGTTTTCATATAAATAGTTCAACGAAGTTAATATTATTGTTTCTATCGGCGCTCTAATTTTCAATAAACTTTAATGATTATAAAGTTTATTGTTAAGACCATCTAAAACAAACGTTGGATGAAAAATATTATTGTCTTAGAAATATTATTGATATTCTAATGTAAATTCCGATGAGTACAAAACAATTCTAAATGTCTTCTTTCATTACTTGTATTTTAACATGAAATAAATTCGCGTGATAGAAACAAATGATTTGTCTGATTATGCATTTCCATACAGTCAACGTAAATTTAATGAAGAATTATCTTTTTTTCTAATATTTTGTTTATGATTTTCTATAAAAGTTTTAAAAGAAAATATATACATATATTTGTACTATAACTTGTGAAGTTCTATAAGACTTATAAATGTCTAATTATAACTTTTGATACGCAAGAAGAAAACTCTTAACAAAAGCTTTTTTTTTTGAAAAAAAAAGAAAATGTGAGGATCTTTGCAAATGTTCTTACGATAGTTCTTAGATTCTCTTTTATTTTTATCAATAACTAATGTCAAGTGACAGATCTCCAGTGGTCCTAAGATTACCCTGGAGACTAGAGAATACTATTCTATAAGTATTCTCCTCCTTTACCAAACTATGTTTATGGAAAGAAAATGTACAATACTTTCCCGCCTATAAATATAAAAGAAAATCATACCCTTGGGGGTATGAAGATGAAGAACAATAAAAATTATAGTTTAAAACATTCTTCTCGGACTGATGGGAAACCATCAGTCCACAACTAACATAACTAATATTGTTTTAAAATATTCAAAGACAATTAAAAAATTAAAAAAATATATCTGATAAATTTTGATTTAAGGTTTTGAATCAGATACACGTGTTTTGATTTTTACAAAATATTTTTTTAATCTGAAATCTCCTTAAAAACATGAAAAGTAGTTAGATTTAAATTTTACAAATTCTTATAAAACAATTTATGGGTTATCAGCATTCTCAATGTCCATATTTTTTTTATCTATAGAATTGTAAACAACAGTATTGGGGTTTCTAGTATATTATGCATACTTGAACCTTCTGTTTACCTTATCGTATGACCTAAATTGTCTTTTAAGCGTTTGTTCTATTTAAAGTTATGGTCATTAATCATAACGCCATATATATACTCGATATTGATTAATCCCTGCAATCTGCGAAGACTAAATATGTAACTTCCTAACATTATATTTTTGCCTGATAAAGTAATCGCCAATATAATATCGTGATTTTTAGACTATTCATAATCATATATATCTGTTTTTTATATTAGGGTTATCAATATTTTTTATTAAATAAATGAAAATTTTGAACCCCTAATTGTTTTTATTTACTGCAGTATTGAAAGTATCTAGCTTTATAATCCATTGAAATTATGAAAATAATGATATAAAGAGTTCATAAATTTGCTTAACAACAGTGAATTAATGGATGACAACAGAAATTATAAAGCGATCATATAGCTGCACCTTTTAATAAAAAAACCGTCACAGTTGATTATTATAATTCTGGTATGATAATACGCCGACTGTTAAATGTTTATATGTGTTGAAAAAAATTTAATTTGTTCCTAATAAAATTTTTAATATTGTAATTAATTGGAAACTATATTTATAAGCATTTGATATTGTGTTTGATACAGTACTGTCTCATAAAGATATTATTGAAATTATATCAAATACAACCAAAATGGATAATAATCAGAACGTAACAGACTTGAGCTATTTTTTTAAAATATATGTTACAAACAAACTAGTCAACGAAAGTAAGTAAATCCTAATGGTCATCCTTTTGTAGTTTTAGCATATCATAGATAGGATTTAATTTTTTATTTATCTTTAGACGATTTAGAAGAAATTAAAAGATTAAAAAAGCTTGTTTGTGGATTTTTTTTTGTTTAATAAAAAAGAATTTGTCCATGGCATGTTACGCAATTATTTACCAAAAAAATGTATTCAACAGTGAAGATTAAAATTTACATGAAATTTCCTTCGCAGGAAGTTGAGGATAATGTATCAAATAATTGTTTTTTTCCACATAAATTATTTAATGTAAAAACTAAAATTTAAAATGGCTGTAAAAATACAAAAATATTAGAAAATATGAACAGTTATCTAAAATACGTTTACAGCATATGACATTTAAACAACTGTCTTTTTTAATTATTCTAGTATGTCATTTTGATATGTCAATATCTGATCTTTTTATATGTTACTATTTTTTATGAACTAAGCCTAATAAATTTTCTTAATGCAAAATCTTAAAGTTACATTGGTAAAAAAACCAGTTTTTTCTGTATTAATCTAAAAACATCCCCCTTAGCATATGAAGTGATATTATCGTAGTAAACAAATTTTTTACAAGTAAGAGGCTGAAGAGAATTTCCTATACGAACAAAGAGACTCTCAGCTGTGATAATCTCAGTACCATACTGTATAACTTTACTTCCAAAACTTACAACATTGTACTTGCTAGCATATAAAACTCCGCGGGGGGTTTCAACAATGATAGTGTCATTATTTTACCTTTTTTTTCTAATCTAGATCAAAATGATTACAGAGAATATTTTTTAGCAAGATCAATGCAATATAAAAGTAGATTTTCTCTGTATGAAATAAAATCATGTATTTTACTCGCGTTAGATCCACCTTTTTCATTATATAACCATTACGAATGTTATGGCTTTGCATTAATTTTTTTCATTGCATAAGTAATGATTGGCGTGTTATAAAATTGTGATCATGCATGTGTTCACTAAATCTACTGGATAAATCTCATAATTATACCTTAAGAAATTACCCTTAACGTGAATTTGTGTTTTTGATACGTTAAGTTAAATTAATTTATCGTGTTACATATTTTTTTTATGCTAGAGAAATTTATACATAAAGTAAATTTCATGCACCGTTTGGCCAGGAATTAATAAATCAATTCAATGAATATAGATAATTTTTTTTTTTACTATGAATATATTATACAATAGTATTATAAGATATGTGAGTCTGATGGAAAAAATGAATTTTATAATAAAACACAGTGCACTGATTAAACCCATGAGCTCATATTTTTATGTCAAATATACAATAGAAAAAATTTATATTTTTTATACAAGCTTTTAAACCCCAAATAAAGTAATATTGTGAACGTTTAAAAGTATTCTAAATGTCTGTTAGTATAATTCAATTAATAATTGTATATTTAATATTACCAAAACATTTTTTAGATCTCTAAAATACATAAAATTTTTATAAACGAATATTAACTCTACAATAATAAGACACGAATCTTATTTAAACTCCAACAAAAATATTATTTATTACCATAATACAAAAAATTATTGATCGAGTGCAAATAGCATTAAGTTAAAATAATATTTAAATTAACGGCTACGCTTTTTGTGTATAAATATGGAGAAATCATGCATAGAAATGGAAGTAATAATGATTATTGAAAACCAAAATTTCTAGCTTTGAATTTCCTAAAACAAATTTTCCTTCTCATTTGCAAAAGTGTAGGTCCTGGGATTTATTGAATCTAGTTCTTTAAATCGCTAAAAGGTACTCATAGGACTTTGTATATTGTATTTATTTAAAACAATAGATGGATGACTCAGGTGATATATCTGCACATATAATCTACTTCGCTTGATTTTTTAGTATGTTTGCAAAACTGCTATATTTTCAGAGAGATATTCTTAACATTAATCATGATATATACAGAGGTAACGGACATTTATCGCCCTGTGAAACATCTTCTAGAAATCGATACTTTTTTTACAAATAAATTCTTAGGTTAGTTCGACGATCCTAAGTATATTACGGACAATGAAGTTTTATATTTAAAAACAGCATATGTTTGCATCTAAGTCGCGTTTTGAGATATTATTTTACACCTATTAACTATATCACATAATGATCATGAAATCTGAATATTACTCGTGCCATCGCCCATTTGGTTACGTTACTTAAAATGAGTTGAAACAAACATTATATTTTCCTTACGAATCAAGCTCTGTTTTTATATGTAAAATATTTTAAATTAACTATCTCTGTTGTTGATTAAGTATCATCATGTTTATACTTGTAAAAATTCCTCTCTTTTAACAAAAATTTATGCATAGAATGAGTGATTGAATTATTTTGAAAAAATAAAAATACTATAACATAACGTTAACGTAAGGCAAGTTTAATCATGCACTAAACATACAAAAGGTAATAAATCTAGCAAAATATTCAAAAAACTTGCCTTGTGGATTTTATCATAAAAAAATTACATGTAAGACTACTTTGTAATTTTCGATATTGTACATGGTACAAATAAGCTAATTTATCGACGATTTGCTTACTTCAAGAAATTTTCTAAAGAATTTTTATGTTTTACTTATTCAATTAATTTTTTTTTTTGAAAGCCAATGCGATAAAAAATCTTTATAACTCTATGGTAAAATGTGTTTTTTGTGTTAATCGTTTCGTATGTAATTTCATAAACAAATCGACTAGAAGTTGGCTTGAAATTATATAAAGAGCCAAAGTTAGATAGTAATAACAGTTTTTACACTACACAAGATACCTATCATGAAAATAGAAACATTGCGTAGAGTGGGATGAAATAGAAGAAATTGGGATTCAAAGGGAGAATATTACCATTGATGTGAATTTCACCTTTGCAATATAATTAGTTTTTCTCATTAAAGATGAAAAATAATTTTTAAACATTAACTTTTACTTTAATATGATCAAAATTTCCCATTAATTTTTGTTTTAAAAAAATTACAAGGTTATTTATCCTCTTTAATATATACAGGTAGAAAAAATAAAGTCTTTATGAACATGTAAGTATATAAGAAAATATAAAATCTAGTTCGTAAATTACTAAAAAGTCAACTATTATTTATAGAACCAAATTTATATTTATATGGTTGTAATTAAATAAAGTGATATTAGGTCAAAATGACATGACTGGAATTTTTATGTGGAATATTGTACCTGACCCAATACTATTGTGTTTATTTGCTTCTTAAGTTATACTTTATATGTTATGTATAACAATTGCTCAATCTTATAAAAGTCCATAAATAATTGATAGGATTCGCTCTCATGAGATTTTTTGTCTACATATGTTTTTACTATTTTGAAAAAAAATCTCCTAGTACTCTAAAAATACAATATTAACTGTCGTAGCCGATCTTATACTGACTAATCATCTTTTTACAAATGGACAGATTTGATTGGCTACAAAAAGTATTTAGAAACAATTCCTTAGAGGGGATGGAAAACAAGAATTAAGTTATTGACAATAACCATTTGTGTTTACGTGTATCTCTTAATCTATAAATTTAAAAAATTCGAATTGTACAATAAAAAAAAATAAATCACTTATCAGTATATTACATAAACAGATGTTTAACGTCAATTATACATTATTAAGTAAAATTATATTGTTTTAATTCAATTACGGCCATATCTACTGTAAAGCACCGGAACTCGTCAGCTCTCCGAAGTTAAGCCAGTAAGAGCCTTGTGAGTACTGAGATGGGAGACCGCTCGGAAAAGCAGGGTGCTGTAATATAAAAAAATATTGCTTTTAGTTACATTGGAAAAGAAGAAGTGTCCAGAGCTGTAATCGCACTAGTTAACATGGCGACTGTTAAAGAAGTGGTGTCGGCAAAGGGGACTGAAGCTGAAAAAGTCAAGTTGAAAAATATTAATAATTCCACAGAAACCAAAGTCTTTAAATTTGCTAATCCCATGAGCGATACCGGGGAAAGATGTGCTATGAAATTCTAAGCTTAATGATAAATTAACTCAATAAATCTTTTATATTAGTTACATTCTATCAATTTCCAGTGCGTAATTTTCGTTTCTAAGTTTGTATCAAAAAATAATTCTTTTCGTTGATTCCCCTCCTATTTTAAATATCTTTATTCAACCCTTAACAACAACAATATTTTGTACAATCATTAAAAGAATAATTCTATGAGCTTTGCTTCCTATCAGATAGACAAAGCACATTTAATAATGTAGTTATATTGTATAATACTGGATTTTTTTATTGGAGATAACAAAATATAGACAATTAACGAATGTGTGTTGTTGTATACTTTATTTAAAAAAAACATCAGATGATCAGAATCTAATCATTTCTAAATATATACACCTATTTTATAATCCAGTGATCCTAAGTATATCGTTAATATTAAGCTGAGGATACAACCAGACGTATTTGGTAAAGTTTGAAGTAGTTAAAAACGTGTGTGCAGCGATCAACAAGTCAACTAGTCAAGAGTTAGGTTACAAAACAGGATGACCACTAATTTGGAGCTACGCAGTATTTATGATACCACAGAAATCATAAGCTAAATTGAGGGGGTTATGAGAGCAACCCCGAAATTCGTCCTAATATGTCAGGAATAAAAAAGGTGTCCTGAGAATTCACCGAATAGCAATTGACATAAATCAATTCATCGAAAAATCAAAATATTAATTTCTCTTAGGAATATCCATTATATATATTTAAATTTGATTATGTATGGATTAAATATATATTGCATATTATAGCAGTTGAATATTATTAGAATGGATATCCCTAAAAAAATCATATTTTAATTTTTGGTTAATTGCTTATGGTGAGTTGCTTACGATGAATTCACAAAAACCAATAATAAACATACTCTTTCAATTTGATTTAGCTAATACATGTTCTATTATAGACAAGAGAATAATTGCTATGGTAATTTAGTTACAATATAATTAGCACAGTACGCATAAAATCAATGAAATTGAGTAAAATCAAATAGGAAGGTACATGACCGTTTGGAACCCGCTTTGGAAAAATGAACCCGCTTTGGAAAAATCAAAAAACTGAAAAATAAAAAAAATTATAAAAAAGGGACTTGATGATTTATTTTAAATAATGACAGAAGACAATTTATCCGGTGAATTTTGTGAATTTGGAAAGCCCAGTGGAACTGTAAAAGGTACTCTTGTTCTTCTTTGTTTATATCTAGAACAATTATCTTTTATAGAAATGAGCCCAAACCAACTAAATTATATGGCGGACGGTGACTCAGAATCGCTAGAGGTTACAGCATTTATGGAGTGATTCTTAGTACTGTGCTCCATCCCTTTGCTTAGCTAATGTGGCATCATATGCTACCCATTGATTAGAGATTATAATAGAAAGAGGTTATACATTTTCTTGTATTACCTCAAGGAAAAAGCAGTATTTCTACTAGTTACAGAAACGAGCAAGGCGCACGCGCTCAGCATCAAATGTTTCCAAAATAAACCTTTTATTATATTCCATGTATAAATCAATTCATCATTAAAAACCTCATCTGCCTAACAAACATTGTTTTTGCCAATTTTGCCATTTTTTTAAAAAGGGGAGTTTCTTTAAAATTTCAAACCGGGTTCATTTCCCCAATGCGGGGTTATTTTCCTAAAGCGGGTTCCAAACGGTCATGTACCAATAGGAATTTACTGTCATGTGAAAAATTACATTTTGTAAATAGTAAATGTTTCTGTAGATATATATCATGAAATTCACTATGGTTTTATAGATTGTGATTGGGCATAATAAAAATAATTACCACAAAAGGTCCAAAGCGTGAGACCAAAATAGACAATAACAGTACAATTGTTCAGGCCACACAAACTTATAAAATTTATTTTGAAAATGTAGAGATCAGACGGAACTTATAAATTAGGGAAACATTATAAATTTATAAAATTTAAATATGTAAAGCATTTTTCTAATTTTTCAATTCTTTCTATATACACAAAATGCTTTATGGATCAAATTCTGTAGAAAAAATATAAAACATAATATAAAAAAGTCTACATTCGTATATTTAATTATAAAAATGTCTGTTATCGAAAATACAATAGAAGCAAATATCTGGAAAAACTATGTTTTTTAATGTATGATTATAGTTAATTATATTGTTCATAAACAATTACCTTATCAACATAGAACAACTAAAGTCTGCATGTATTCTAAAACTTTATATTTTTTGTAATTTTTTTAAATAAATATGAAATCGATGTATGTACATATTGATATTTCAAATTACCCTTTTTAAGTTATTTAGTAATCGAAAATACTACAGGCAGCTTAAAACAAACATTTATTACAAATTTTAGTTGAAGCTTAGGCATCGAATGAGTTCAGATAGATATAAAACTTTCAACAAGTACACTGTCTTTATGTAAAAAATATGCTTGCCTTTGTAAAACAATAAATGTACTTATATTTATATAAATAGAGAACTAATATTTCCTATGATGAGTTTTTAATGCAAGAATCCAAAAACAAAAATTTAGAGCTCATAAATTCTTATGCTAATTATTATTTTTAAAAAATACATATATTTAATTTATGTAAAAAAAAATAATAATTATAGAACATAAACAACAAACAATTTATTTTTTTTAAATAATCTAGTTTCAACGGTGCGACAGAAACCTCGTCGTTCAAGCATCTACAATGGAAGTTTTTGTAATTCTTTCTATTGCTATTTACCTAAATTTCTGTTGATATATTAAAAGTCTTTTATTTGGGGGTAGGAACATTCTCTCCTATTTTAAGCATCATTATCTCTTCATGGTTCTGTTTACGTAGAACCCGAAACTTTCTGAGGTAATATATAACGAGAAATTACTAACAATATTTTATAGAAAAGAATAATTGTAAAATACAATATAAATAAATAATACAAGAACTATAAATATACCATATAGCATAACTTTATATCTATACATAAATCTAAAGGTTTTTTTTCTCATAGTTTAAATACATTTATAAAGTTTTTGTGTATTATAAACTAGAATTTTATACCTTGATCTAAAAATGTAATTGATCTGCAAAAATATTTTAAAATAAATTTTAAAACAGTATATCGTTCGAGTCATATACAACCAATTTTTTTAAAAACTCGAGTCTAGACGATAACAGATCATATTCTTCGTTAGATATTAATATTTTAGATTTCTATATTAAAATTTTTATTAAAATGGTATATGGGTTAATAAGAATGAAAAAATACAATAAAATATATATCACAAGACAAATATATTAAGATTAATTACGTACTTTAAAATTTTAGTCTAAAATTATGATCAATTGAAATATAAATTATAGTTTTACCACTTTCTCATCAAGATATAACATTTATATCTATATATATTAATAAAAAACGGATATATAATCTTTCAAATTAACCTATAATTGACAATAAAAACCATGGCGTTGGAATGACCTTCAATTTAGTATAATGTAATTTTATATAAATGAGAATATTTTACTCTATTCTAATATCTAAAAGAAACTGAAATTTGTATTTGTTCATAAATAAGCATCTGCAATACGAAAAGTTAAATAACAATACTTTGAAAAGCTATATGGGGCATTATATGTGTTTATGCTTTACTAAATAATAAATGGCTATATATGCGAATTTTTAAAGGTAAGTAGTAATATATGAAATGTATGAGATACATTTGAAACTGTGATTAGTATAAGTAGAAATGTTTTTGCCTATACAAAAAATAAATCTACAGTTGACAATATAATCTAAATGAAAGAGAAGTTGTAATGTTTTTAGATTTTTCAAATATTAATTCAATTGTGCTTTTATATGATTTATATTATCAGGGATAATATCAAAGTGCGGAAGAGTTTGTGTTCATACATTATAATTAATACATCAATTATAGTTAAGACGTATTGTATTTTATTCATCTATAAAAAAATATATGAGGCAAGTAATAAATTACAAAAACACAAACGAGAAATTTTAAATTTTACTGCCTATATGTTAAAGGGCTTTTCTTTTAATGCCCTTTTCTTATTAAGATTTAAGAAATTAGGGACATGTTTTTAGTAAGCAATTACATTTGTAATATTTTTACATCATAGAATTTTATACAACAAATCTTGTCATATGGAGTTTGCATAAATCATATTGAAAAAAAACAAAGATTAAATATCCAAATTTTTTTTTTTAAATCAATTATATATTAAACTAGCACTATTTTTTAAGGTATACATTATAATAAGCAAAAATTAAAATGAACAATGAAACTAACACTTTTAAATCCAGATAAAAACAAAACAAAAAATAATTTTAAGAGCATGGAACATTTTTACAAAATTCTTAAAGATAAAGACTTAGTAAAAAAATTTACATAAGCAGAAATTGTAATGCAACATTCATTATTTGCAATTGTCCTAAGTGACGCTATGATGTTCTAGCTAAATGTTTCTAACAAATTACATATTTATTATGATTATAAATATTTTTTCAAACATTATTAACAAACCAAAATCTGCATCAAAAACGATTTTGTCGTTTATTGTCGTATGAGAAAATTTACGATATATAGAATATTTTAATTACGCAAAACAAATATAATGAAACGAACATTACAGAACAACAAAAAATAATATCAGATATAATAGAGTCTCTTTATAAAGATAATAATTTTTACTAGCCGATAGTTTACTCCTAGAAACAAACATATGTAAACAATAAATCTTTTAAAATATAATATTGTTGGGTATATAAATTTTTAACTGAAATTATTGTTTGGTTTGTTTTATTCAGTTTGCCCACACTGCCGCGCACTATTTCTGGCCACCCCCTTCTTAAAGCTCTATTATGTTCTTGATTCCGGATTTACCTCGGAAAGTTTCTGTTCATGGTCAAAGATGATGCTCTTTAGTGTATTCATTATAATTCATTTTTATGTAACTTCAGTATTATTCTATAGGCCAATGGCATCAACATAATTGTTGTAATTTGTTGTCTCTATTCCGTAACAGGTCATTACTTATGGTTTTTTAAAATTTAAATTTATGAATTAGGGTTAATTTATTTGAAAAATATTGTACTTTAAAAAAAATTTCATGTTATACTTTGTGTAAAGTTTTCAGGTAAGTTATTAGTATTTCGTTAGTGTTATTTTTTTATTTTTCTTGTCCAATACATGTATATTAGGCATTTTAAATTTTTTATATTTCAGTAAAGATCCTCTTGTCTACCCAAATTCCTGCGTTATTATTAGTTATTTTTACTTGCACTCTGTTCGTGTACCTTTTTTAATTTTAAGTCCGTACTCTAAGCATAGTTCGAGGTAAATGGATCTAATTCGTCATTTTGTCTTATAGTAAAATCGAATGATAGCCTACGATCGCATCATATTGCTAGATGATCTACAGTCTTCATTTTTAATTTTACGCTGTCGACAAAATATTGCTAAGCATAAATGATATTCTTTATAGCCTATATGCTAGAATTTTTGTCTAAATATAATCGTCTTTATTTAAAACTAAGGGCACTAATATTGATGAAAAACATAGAATATGTTTGTATATTTAATTTACTCCGTTTAGTAAGATTGCAAATGCATATAATTTACTCTTTTGTGAAATGAAAATTTAGTTATAGATAAAATTTGTAGTGTGGTGATTATATACAAACTTTCGATCTATAAATATCTTGAAATACTTTTTATAAAAACACAAAAAAAAAAAAATAAAATCCTTTTAAATTTGGTCTTGCATTAGAAACTATTATGAAAAACAATAAAATTAAATAATAAATTAACAGAATAAAAAATCAAAAATACAATAGAAAAGGAAAAATTTTAAAAGGATACGTAATTAAAGCAAAAAAAGAAAAGTTAAACATGTTTTGAGGAAAATTAGGCAAATAATTTATCAGAATAGTCATGCTGAAAACGAAAAATGGAAAATCAAATTTCAAATTAAAAATTTGTTTACATGAATAAAAGAATGTTTAATAAACAAATAAAAAATATTTTAATAGATAGATTCATACTCAGATTAAAACCATACTTCAGTATTTTTTAAAAAATCGTCAGGAATGTTTTATATATCGATAATAAATTTACTCAAAAGTAAATTTGTCGATGGGGAAAAAAAAGTCAAAATATGAAAGGATGTTGGAATTTTTAAAATAAAGGTTTAATAAAATAAAAATTTCAGAATATAAAAATATCGTGAAATTATTTCAGATATATTAGATTCATTAAGAAAAGAATAAAAAGATTAATTTAAAATTTTTTATTAGATGCGAATATAAATATGGGTACAATTAAGAACCGATTTAGTAATATAAATGGGCTGTAAATAAAGCGCCAAATGTTTAGTTCTTATTCTATGAGCTAGTTTTAGCAGTTTTCTTTTTTGTTTCGTTGAAAACTAGAAAATAATTATTAGAAAAATTAATGACAATAAAATTCCTTAGATTTTATTATGTGTCTATACCAAATAAATAGAGTGTGGGGCTGTTTTTTCATTACTTATATTGCCTTTCTTAAAAAAGACTAATTTTTTTTGTTTCACGTTCATTTTCAAAATTCATTTTTCGAAGTATTTTAGAAGAAAGCAAAATTATGTATCACAAGCAATTTTATAATTAGAGCCATGAAATTAAATAAATTGAAATATATCGAGATGAGATTTATTCATAACCCAGTATTTACTTTTCTTAACAAAAGCAAAAATCCAAAGAATAAGATTGATAATTGATAAAAGTACAAATTATGAAATATTTCTCACAACTATTAGAGTTGACGTGGTAAAATCTTGAAATTATTTTTTTGAAATAATAAATTCTAATTTGAATTTTTTTTAGTATTGAAATGCGGTGTTATATCTAATATATTATCTAATCTTTATATCTAAAAACAACTTAAATTTTGCTGCTTGCATGAATTGCATTTTTTTATCAAATAAATTATCATAGTGTATTGAAATATTTTGTTTCTGTCAATTGCCTTTTCTTTTTAATAGTATCTTTAAAAATGTTTCTAGATAATAAAGTAGCCAACCAAATCTATTCATTTGTATTATATGAGTGATCACATCTATTTAGCTGCCAAGAACTCATTATTTTTCACCTTTCTTTTTTTCGTGAGATCAACATGTTTAGATCCTTAATATTAAATTAAAAAAAACGAAAACCCTTATTACATAATGGATTTTTGCCTCAACAAATTTCGTAAAGCCAGACTTTTTTAGAAATGACAAACACACTTTTTTTTTAAAAAATAATTTTTAGTTTGTTAAGACAACATTATACAAATGACATGCATAAAAACATCATATAATCTTCTATCTACTACTTTACAAAGATCTTAATATATAATTTTTCTTTGTTTTAAATTACTAAACAAACTATTATAATCTTATCTTTTGTTATAATATTAAATTTATATTAAATGTTTTAATTTAAAATTATGTGTGCGTATAACATAACATGCATTGACATTTTTTAACAAAGTTTTTTTTAATGACCCTACTTCAAAAATATAACTAGAAAAGTTTTTTAGAATTTATTAGACATTCATAAAAAATTATAAAAATACTAGCGTATGCTTTTCCATGTAAAACGAGATTTAAACAACATGTTTTTTATACCTAATCTTTATCTTTTTTGTATTATTTATATTGGGTTTAAATAATAAAATGGGCTTAGGGTCTAATCCTGGTATTTTTTTCTTAAAGAGAGAGCCGAGAGCCTTAAAAAAATTATAGAGAAAGAAAGAAATTAAAAGTTTAATTTTAATGTAAAGGTTTCAAATGTTTTAAGTGCACCTATATAGGACTTTTAATTATGAATTTTTATTTTACTCTTCTCGGTTTATATTCTTCTATCTATCCGGCATTAACCACCCGGTATCTAATCCCTCCCTTGAATATCAGATTTTAAAAAAGACTACTTCATTCTTGGAAATTAGTGTAATTCCATCAGCATTGGCAAATCCTTTTTCATGCTTCACGATTTTATGTTCTTTACCATTTCAGCAAAAGCGTATGAGTAAGATCTGAGCCCGACAGTTATAAAACAGACCTGGAGTGTTTGTTTTTAGCAAACAGTCAATGAAAAATTCTTTTTTACCATTAGGTATAACTTTAAGTAGAAGCTTTTACGTTTTTTTCAACTCACCAATTATCCAAGTAGATTTACTGAGCGAATCATACATTTTGGAGGTGATTTTATAAGTTTCCTTTGATTATAACACTCTCATCCACTTGTATGGGGTGATCAGGCCCTTATTTCCTTCATGTTGTTTTATTGTATTCAGATATTACTCCTATTATTGTACTTTTTAGTTTCATTAGTAATTAATTCACTATAAAATTTCTATGCGTATTATATTCATAATTTTTTTTCTTGCCACGAAGACATTATAATTATGTAGTCGCATATGTCTACTTTGAGTTGGTTTTTTTTAGACCTCCAAACTGATTTATTTTTATACACACCAAGTTAAACATCTTTGTCGAAAATTGTTACAATACGTAACATCGTGTATAAAACAATACTCTAAGAATATTTCAGACATATTGCTTTCTTCAAGAAATCCATGGCTGCTTTATTAGTAGAAAAATATCCGATCTTGAATTTCTTAGTTCTCCTAAGTTTCTCATTTTAGGGTTGTAATTCCCAAATTTAGATCTATTCTCGCAAACCTTCTACTTTTTTACGTTCAACGCCAAGGAATGAGCTCTAGCTTCGACTTCAAATTACCCTGGTGTATCTCTGCGCGGAAAAACGCAAAAAGTTACTCAAATTCTAACAGATAGATTATTTAATAAGAATACTGATGCTAAACAATAGCTGACTGTCTCATCCATTGGATAAAGGTCTATGAAGGTTATGAAAAAAAATCAGTACTAACATGGTCCAATAAAGAAAACAAGGCATTTTTACTCTTAGTTATTCATGTAACTGCATATATTTTAATTAAAATGAGCTTTTTGCTAATCACTTGTCGCATACTGTCGTGTAGAATAAAACAATAATTCTGAACATTCGAGAAATTGCTTCTAAATACAAATATATTATATAATAAAAAACATATTAGTAAACATTATTTATTGCAAAAAAAATATTTTTTACATTTTTTTATAATGTTTTCTATGAATTTTAATGTTTATGTACTAAAAAATATTTTTTTAAAATACATTTTGTACAAAAGAATTCTTATACTGATAATCGTAAAATTTTTTAAGCAATATCAAGAAACCACTTCATATGAAGATAATTTTTGTAAATGACACAAAAAAAACTAGAGAACGATAGTAAAACCAATAATAAACAATAATATGTAGAACGTTTACGCGTTTGGACATTTGTTTAATGATTTATATTTCAGATTCTATGGATAAAATCTCATATAAGCAATATCAACCCATGTAGTTATAACGTATATAGATGATTAATAAATATAAGCTCGTTTCCAAATAATTTTTTCATGTTTTTATAAATATGTTGTACAATATAGACAACCATTTCTTTATTTGCATTTGACCCGTACGGTATTATGATCATATTTTACGAATTTAAAAAAATGTCTTTTTTGATTATTAATTTTTAGATCAATGTTTGAACTTGGTTCATACTTGTTTTCTAAAACATACTTTTAATGATATTTCTCTTTACTACTACTGCATCCGTAGATTTTGTTTTTATCCATTCATACACGTAATAGAAAGTTTTTATAAGCATTTCGATATTTTTTCAAATATTAACGTAATTTTGTATCGTAAATACGAACAATTGCTATTATAAAGATACATAATATACTTTTAATAATTTTTTTCGTTAAATTCATATGAAATATAAATAATAAATTATAAGATGTATTTGTCTCAATTATATTGTATTGGACCTAAAAACCCTGCATTGCTTATAAAATTGTTCTTAAAACTTTTATTATCGTGGGATATTTACGCTTAAGCTATATTTTTACTAGCTTTATCATCACGACGCCACTATCTTTAGAATTTGCATTTTGTACGTTTATCACACTTAGTCATATTCTATCAGCATCTTCTCAATTTTATCATTTGCTCTTTTGCATTAGACAGACTCCAAAATCCTTTTCTCCATATGGACTAGACGAATACTTTGAGAAAGGATTGTATCGCTTGACCTTGCTAGTAATACATGTTTTTAATGTCAACAAATTCAAAAGCAAATATTTTGTTCGGATTTATGTGTTATGCTTAGTTTATTTAAAAAAAATTTATTTGCGTTAAATAAAAATTTGCACATCATTCTCTGTTGTTATTATTAATAATTTTATATTCGTAGCCTTTTGTTTATAAAAATGTTATGAAAAGTAATTGCTAAAATAAAAAAAAAATATAAAAAAGAGATACGTGAAGTATGACTATAAATCAAAAAAAGACATTATAATGATTTTACAAAAAGAGACCATTGATAAATTTAACAGGAAGATTATAATGTTAAAATTATAAAGGTTATAACAAAATCGCTTAAAAATCGCCAAACAAGAATACCTCTAAATAAAGTAAAATCCAACAATATCCGTAATTTCTATGATGGAGATAGCGAATTGCTGTATGAACGATATCATGCATTTTTGTAAAACAGCTTAGAAAATAAAATAAAAATATTTAATTGATTATTTAAAGGCATCTAAAGCTTTAGTAAATGATTCGTGCATTTTAATTCCTTCGGTCTTGTTCAATATTTCTAGAATTATTGTTTCATCTAACATCATTTTAACATTTTGAAAGATTTTTCTTAATTTTACCTTTTCTACGTGACATATTTTCATTTCACTTTCGAATAAATTATTAAAAGCTTTAGGTAATTCAATCGAGGCCTGTTTTCTTAATCTAACTTCTATATTATTTCTCAAAATTTGTATAAAATCATCTTCTATTTCATTTTTATAATCATTTATTAATTCTTCTTGTGTTTCATTTTTTTTATAAATTCATTAAATATATTTTCGATGATTATTTTTCCTTTTTTTATTTGTTCATTTTCATAATATGTTCTAATATCTTCGTCGAAAATATCTTTAAGCTCTTCTTCCAAGGGATTTGATTTGATTATGTTTAAATCATAATCTAATGATGAGTTTTTTAACATTTCTCTTATTTTTTTTGTTTCTTGCTCTTTTAACTTTCTCTTTTTTTCATATTCTTCATCTTCATCTGTGTTTTTTTGTAGATTATTTTTTATAATATTGGCCTTTTCCTCTATCTCATTTCCATCAAGTTGAAAGTTTTCACAAATTTCATTTCTTATGAAATCTTCCTTGGTATCTTTGTATACAAAACGCGAACTAGCCAATCCTGTAAATAATGATGTCATTTTGCATACATTTTTCAAAACTTCGTTTTTATATTTTATAATATTTTGGATATGGTAATTTTCTACTTCCTTTATGATTTTTACGATATTAATACATCTGCTATTTCTATCTGAACGAGATATCTTTTCATTATTTTTCTCTTGTATATATTCATTTATATCTATTAATATTTTCCAAATATATTCGTTGTTTATGTTTTTTTTATTAATATATTCTTCTGCTTCCAAAAGTAGGAAAATTTTTATTAAATAACAATCTGAAAATTGAAGCCCTGACAATCTATATGATAATTTTTTTATAATTTTGTTTTTATTATCTTCTTCATTGTTTGATCTAAATATTATCTCACCTGTTGTGTAATCCAATTCATCTTCCTCTACGATGTACATATGTTTAATAATAAAATTAAAAATTAATTTTAATGCAGTTTCTTGTTTGTTCATTATTCTCATTATGAGAAATTCAACTTTGTTGTAATTTTTTAGTAAAGTATAAAAAAATTCAACACATTTATAATCTTTTGTATTTGCTATAAAATTAATCTTTTCCAATATTTTCTTAATTTCATCAAAAAAATTATTGTTTATAAATTTTTTTTCACCATCGTCCTTGTTTGATTCATTTTTTAAATATACAGAATTTTTTGTATATCCATTAAAAAAGCTTATAGAGTCTAAGTGTACCTCTATTTTGAATTTTTTAGGCATTATCTTTTCGATTTTGTTGCGTGAAATTTCTAAACATCTAATTTCGCCCCTTGCCTCAATATGATACAAATCATTGACGTTGAAAATCTCATATATTTTTTTTAGTATTTTTGCATCGTGATGACCCATATTTCTTGTATTTACTTCAGCAAAAGTATTAAGTTCTTTATTGTCAAGATCGTTTATATCGAATTTAAACAAATAAAACATGTTATGTATTATAACGCATAATCTAAAATAGTAACTAATATCGTCTTCGTTTCTGCTGTAACTTATCATGAATTCTGGTTCACGAAACTTATATCCGTTTTTTGAATTGAAATTTTCTATTTCCAATAATATTTTGTCAAAATAACCATCCGCTGCATAGATATTCTCATAATAAATTTCAATTCCTTTCTTTTTAACTCTTCTTTTAGCATTTATTTGATTTAATTTTTCTATAATTTTTTTCACGATACTATTACTTTCTCTATATTCATATTGTGAGTATGACAATAAAATGTAGTCAATGCTTAAAGTAGATGTAATCTTCTTTATGAATTTTTCTATTTCTTCAATAATATTATAAGTGGATTTGTTAGCATAATCAATAATTATATACCCAAATTCATTAGAAATAGTTTCATTCAAAATATTATTCACAAGCAAACAACATAATTTCTTATTATTTTCATTACAAGTAATTTGTATTTGCGTATATTTCTTATTTAGGTTGAAAACTGTATACTTCCTATTCTCAATTTGCTTTAGTATAATTCCATTTATTTTGTTATAAATATTTATATTTGATTTTACAAACCAAATTACAACAAAAAATTTGATTATATTCATTAGGGGAAAAATAAAATTAGTATTTTAATTGTTTTAAAAATTAAAAAAAATTTCTAATTTTAAAGAAATCGTAAAATTAACTGAAAATAAATTATCAAGGTTTTGAACTTAACATTTCAAAAATCTCATTTGGGTTGTACAAATCTTAATGGCTGTCAATAATTTTTTAAATTTTTTTGCAGAAATTTTAAAAAGAACAATATAGAAAGTAACTCGGCCAAAGTGAACTTTAGACAATATCTATTATAGACTTATAAGAAAAATTGAAAGGGTTTTCATTTGATTCTAGAATCCGTGTAAAAATTATTATCATATTTTTTTTGTACGTGTTGTACTCAAAGCGGGGGTTCAAGGGCAGTCTGGTAGCCAAAAATCCCTTAAAAGGAATTTTTAAAAAATCACCCCAAAAATGAAAAGTCCAAGGGAAAAATTTAAAAATCATTTGAATAATTTTATCAAACAAATCCCCTTCAAAATTTCTTCTAAGCATAAATCTTACCAAAGAACTCTTTATTAATCTTTTCGTTCTATTCCTTATGGAAGTTTCACTTTTAACAGCGCTCCAATTACCTTCGATAGTATTAGTATGGCATGAATTATTATTATTAACAAATTCTTTTGCATGATTAACCGTCTTATGTTGTTGAAAAATTGAACACAACCTAGAATATGAAGAGAAGCAATCACTATGTATGATAGATTCTGGGTGAACATATTTAATTAAAAGTTCTTCAAGTGTAGTTGCTCTTCTATTATCAACAGAGGCAAACACAATTTTCCTTTGAGGTGTTCTTTCTACCATTCCGAAAATCCAAACAGCTTCTACCCTATGGCCTCTATGTTATTTTACTTTACCAAACTTACTTTCATCTATTTCCACAACAATCCCAGGTCCTCCTATTATACCTGTTTCAACGTAAACAGAATTTTCGATGGAATTTACTGTTAAAGAAATGATTTTTCTTACACTTTTAATGCTAATTCCAAGAAATTCCGCAATAGATTTATACTTTACATTAACAGACCATAATTTAATAATTAATAACATAGTATTAATTCGAAGCTTGTTATTGTAGAATGGAGTGTTTTTTAAAAAGACCATTTACTTCTACATTTAGACCAAGTACATCGAAAAATAAAATTTTCATTATATTTTTTACTTATAGAACCACATTTTATACATGATTTGCTTGTTTTTTCAATATATTTTAAAAAAAATTTCAAAAAGTTTTTCCTCTTGACTTTTCATTTTTGGGGTGATTTTTTTAAAAATTCCTTTTAAGGGATTTTTGGCCACCAGACTGCCATAGCTCCCATTCATTTTAATGTGATGAAGAAAACTCCAGAGTACATCTCTTTGGAACGACAACGAAGATATGATAAAGAGGATGCAGGAGAGGAAGAAGTAACTAGAGCTATAAGCGCACTAGCGAATATGGCTTGATAAAGAAGTGTGTCAGCAAAGGAGAATGAAGCTAAAAATTTAGAGTTGAAAAACATAAATAATTCCACAGAAACCAAAGTCTATGAAGAGCCGAATCTAGTGAGCGATACCGGGCCAAACTGTGCCAATCTAACTTTAATGATAAATTAAGCTAATAAATTTTTTATATGTTGTCACCACTAAACACAAACATTGGCGTACTTACGAATGTAGTAACGACCATGCAACTTTCGTTTGATTGTGTGACCCAACTTGACATGCCATCCGAAACGGTTGACATATTTTTGACATCTGTCCATGTGTTGTAGTAATGTACATCACAGTATCTAAGAAAAACAAAATCTCAATAAAGAATATTAGTTTAATCATATAAATATGTTTTTATTATTTTGTAGTTGAAATTATTAAAAGAATGTAGTTCATATATAGTTGTAGCAGATCAAATACATATTAAACATATTCTTACAAATGACAGTTTTAACTTGTTGAAAAATTTATTTAAAAACATTTACTTTAGAGTGTATGGAAAATAAGAATAACAAAATTGCCAGATATAATAGAGAAATTGAAATACGATGCCAGTAAATCTTAAAATGTACGGTCACATATGAAAGTATTTTGCATATAATATAGGATATATACTCGTTTTTGCCGCGTAAAATGTATATTATTTTTTAGTATAACAAGTATATATCATATATATAAAAGAATTCTTTTTTAATTTTTTGCCCCTCCTTTTTGTAGTTTTGAAATCTCTAAACTATTTATTTTGGTCTTATTAAGATATTATAATATAAAATATAAACTTAATGAAGGATTTTGACTATCACAGGTCCGTGTACTGTATGTTAATGCATTTTTATTCTTATTATTATTTTTGTAAAACTCAGTTCCAAAATATCGTCAGAATCGTTTTTTAGAATTTATTTAACCCTTCTAGAAAAAATTCACAAAACAATTAACAAATAAGAAATTGAATGTAAGTGTCAAAAACTGAGCTGTAAGAGTTTTAAACATATCTCATTAAGATTAATAAGTGTTTTCAGCTTCATTTTACTCTTTAAATGTTACTAAAAAGTATTTCAAAATCATGTCTAAACTCTGTCAAATTCAAAAACCCCAAATGGAAACTTAAAAAAATTTAAGGATGAAATACATATTAGTAAAACTAAACATTTCGATCCCGTTTTCAAAACGGGAAAGCATACGCTAGTCATATATATAAAAGAATTTTATTTAATTTTTTACCCCTCTTTTTTGTGATTTTGTAAAATCTAAACTTCATATTTTAAACTTATTATGTTAATATAATATCGGTTTTCGATTTAGTTTTTCAATTTGATAATTGTAAGTGTGTATATTATGTGTTAATGCATTTTTATTCTAATTATTATTTTTGTTAAACTCAGTTCCAAAATATCGTCAGAATCGTTTTTTAGAATTTATTTGACCCTTCCATGAAAAATTGTAAAAACATTCATGTGAAAACAATTTCTAATAAGTGTCAAAAATTGAGCTTAAAAGTTCCCAAAATTATTTCAATATGACTCATAAGTGTTTTAAACTCAACTTTACTCCTTATATGTCACTAAAAAGTATTTTTGAAAACGATGTCTTCATCCTATCAAATTCAATCATCCCAAAATGGAAACTTACTAAAATTTACCGAGGCGGGACATATTAAAACCCTAAACATTTAGATCCCGTTTCAAAACGGGAAAGCATACGCTAGTATATTAGAAAGGTATATTTAAATCAAAGAAAATCTTATATAATTTTATTTTATATAAGAAAGCATAGAACTAATATTGTAAATTGTTCTATTATTTGGTTAAATCGCTTAATGATCTTTCAATCTGACTAATATGAAATGTTTCTTTATGCATAGAAAAAAAAATAAAAGAAAGTTAAACTATAATTGGTTTTCGTAAAGGATAACAAAATTTTAAATAAGTGTGCTTGGCAGAATGGTTGCACCTTGATCTGTGATATCAAAGGTCCAAGGTTCGATTCCCGGTGGCAATATAATTAAAATTTATATTCGCTGTGTAGAAATAGATGCTGTTGGGCATATATATAGACGTCAATAAAAATAATATTGCAAAATTGATAGACTAAACAAATATTATGAAAAGTATCTCTTGTAATAAATTGATCATTAATTTCTAAAATATATTAACATTTTGAATTCTTATTACATATAATTTGTCCTTCTGTGTTTCATAATACCATAGCTGTATATTCTATAGGAATCTAAAAGCCAATTATGGCATTCTTGATGTAGAAATTTATGAAGTTTGTTTTTATACAAACAAGATATAGTATAAGATGGAGATCTGTTCAATTATTTCATTAGTTACAAAGAAGTTTAATAAGTTTGCTTTTAGTGTTCTGTGTAAGAGAAAGAGCCATCTGGGATCCAGATGATTTATTTTTATATAGACATTATATTAATCTGATAAATCTATACAGAGGTTTTAAAACCTTCATTTTAATATATTTTAATGATTTAATGACGCGATTAGAGGCTTGTATATAAAAATATTCTCATCAAATCTAAATGGTTACGTCGGAGATAGTGAAGCGCAAGTATTCGGTAATAGTTAAGTGAGTAGAAATACCCTATTTTAATTGGATTGTTAACTCAATTTCTTTTATGTTTATGTATAATATTTCATCTTCCCTTCTACTCGCCAAGAATATGAAATTTTAAAGTAAATATAGGCTATAAGTCAAAATTTTGTTTTTTGAACTTCCAAATTTTTAATTTTTCAAGGATGACAAGTAAATATATTCAAATACCAAGAATAAGAATAAAATCATGAAAAAATAAATTATCTTAAATGACATAATTTTGATTTACTTTTTTCATGATGAAAAGAACATATACACATTTATAAAAAATAAGAAGTTGATATAAATCATGAAAAAATATTTGTCTTAATTGCAATAATTTCTAATTTTAGAGTTTTGACATTTTCATTTTTAAAATGAGGAAAATTTTATATATATATATATATACAATAAGACAAAAAAGAAAATTATGAAAAGATAATTAGTCTAAAATGCAATAATTTCTAATTTTAGAGATTTAAATTTTAGATTTTCAAACACAATAAGTAAATATACAAATGTAATAAGATGAAGAAGAAATCATGATAATTAACTGAGGAAAATAATCACCCCAAAATAATTCATTACAAAAGAACTTAGCTATATCATGAAGTCTTGAAAGTAATTATTAATGATATTTTAAACGACTAACTAATTATTAAGAAGAGATGTATTTGTATATGTATATATATTTAAGAAGAGATAATAATATTGACAAGACGAAAATAATCTAATATTAAAATTCAGAATAAACAGTATTGTAAGTACCAAACTTAAAAAGTAGATTTAATATTCTTTGCGATTGAAAAATTATAATTGTATCTATCGCTTGCAAACAAAGTAAAGTTAGTATATATACTAGAGAAACATAAAAAATTAGTTAAATCGTTTATTCAAAAAACACTTTATAATACATTGTTTTGGAAATATTTATATATATAACAGAACTTAGATGATCTAAGATATTTTTATTTCGAACAGATTCTATATCAATGCTACAGAATTGTTAAACCATTTGTGACGAGTCATTTGCATACTTAGACGTGCCCTTCCCTGAGTATTAGCCATTATTGACTGGCACATCGATAGACTAAAGAAATCATTGACTTTAGATGGCAAAATGAGCAGGTATATATCTGTAATGTTGACATATAAAGATTTATATAACAAATGTCTCTTGTGTTATAAATATCTCCATATAGCCATTGAAATTTTACATAAACAAGACACTTTTAGTAAAGACTAGGAAAGATATAACATTAAGGATCGAAAAGCTCAGAAAAAATGAACAAATTAAAAGAAAACAACAAGATTCCTTATTTAGGGCGTAAATCAAACTCGAAGTCTATATATAAAATAAAATAAAAATTATATAATACTAGAAATTCAAAATACCAACAAAATTTATAAAATTTTACTAAGATACGTGTAGATATGATTAAGATGCCAAGTGTTTAATATAAATATACATAAATATACTAAGAAATTAAAAATAATATTAATAAGTTTGAGTTAATTGCAACAATCAGATGTATATATGTATAAAAGAATGAAATACCCCAGAATCAATTACTTCATATATTTTATTCGTACAGACTTAACATAATGAACAAAAAAGTTTTTAATGATATATAAAAAGAAATTATGTTGGTTTCTGAGTTATGATAATTTCGATTAATGAATAAAGAAAAAATATTTCATATGTAAAAAGAATAAACAAACTATATTAAAGAACCCAATCGATGGAAATTAAGTATTGTAAACAATCAAACTATTGTTCTTTTTGTCAAGACAGATGGCCAAAAATTTAAAAATAAAATAAAAGACAAATTAAAAAATAAAATTCACGTATCTTATATATTCTAAAAATATAATGTCAGTGTAAATATACCATTAACAATATTCTATAGGACTGATAAAGTAATTTTGACTTACAAAACCAAAAAATAGAAGAGAAATAATCAGTTATTTAAGATAGTAAAATGAACAAAAGTTAAGAAATAAAGGAAATATACAGTGAAAAAAACGAGATTAAAATTATTTGTGATTTTGATTATAAGAAAAATTATTTTTTACAACATATATACAATAGAGTAATATAATTCAGCAATTTAATATTTGATATGTTTAGATTTCATTACGTTAACATTTTATTGTAAAATTATATAATCTTAACAATGGAAAAATTTTATTTTGGGATACTATATTTTTTGAATATTCCAGAGATAAAAGTATTTTTCATAAGATGAGGTGAATGGTCATTTAAATATAACCTTTCTAAAAAAACAATTGAATAGATTATTTTTGAATTACACCCCCTAATAGATATACTTTCTGTTTGCAAATAATTAGACTATCTAAATCATTCATAATATACACAGATAAGAGGACGTTGTATATAATAGAAAAGAAAACAAATAAAAAGATTACAGATCTAAAAATAGTTATAAAACTGTACACTAAATCAAATTTAATGTTCACATTAGATATTATACCATGGATTCAATAATTGCAGACATAAATTTTGACTGAACCTTTCTGGGATTGATTTGGTTGCAAATTAAATTTTTATAAAAAATGCACATATTTTATTTATGTTCTATAAAAAAAAATAAAAAGACATTATATTCACTTTATAAGTTACTTTAAAAATAATTTGACAAAAAATAAAGTATGCATGAAACAAATTAACTCGTTTGTTCCTTATTTCTAATTTCCAAAACCAAAATTAGTACACAAAAATTTTTTGGCATAAAAACAAATCCCTAGATGAAAGATTATCGAAATGTCGTTTCTTACAAAAACAATTTTGATGTTATGTTCAAGCCATTTATAATATTAAGGGCGAAAATATATATATGCGAGAAATTAATATTTACAAGATTAAACAAACAATTTCTTTGAAAAAACAGTCCGATATTTATTTTAGATTAATCAATAGCTTATTTCCTCGTATAAAGGACAAGGATCAAATATATCATTATTAAAATAGCAATACTGTCATTGTTATTTGTTTTTTCCGTAAATCCGAACCAAATCCTCTATCGTATAACAAAACATAAGGTTACACATTTGATAATCTTTATATATTTTTAGATTGGAATGGTACTGTTTCTTTAATAGATATCTTGTTTTAATAAATCTCAGTTGTAGATAAAATCTAGACAAGAAATAAATATGAAAATTACCTTATAAAACCTAGATGAAATACGCTTAATACGTACAATTAATGTCGAATTAATATAATCAACTTGTTATAAGTTTAGATTATTATGTTAAGCTGCATGATTCAATGTATCTGTGTAAAATTAAAAATAAGATAAATTCTTAGTTAAAGAATACACTATGTTAAATTTAATAATTCAAGTATTTATATTTTTTAATTATTATTTGAAAATGACAAGAAACGTATCCACAATAAAAATATAATACAAGGAATAAAATGATGCAAATCTAACACACTCGTAAAAATAAAACAACTTGCATTATAGACATAAAACTATCTATGTAGAAATTTTTAAGTTAATAAATTGAAATTAAAACTTGCATCAGCAATATATATAGAGTGGATAAAAAAATATTAAGTTTTAAACAAAACAACAAACCGTTTTCTGATCAATTTTATAATAAATAGTGTAATATAAGGAAAATTTACATATAGAGTATTAATAAACTGAAAACGAATGTTTCTTATATAAATTAGAGATGGGTTTTTTATAGAAAATAATAAGTAATATTGTATAAAGTAGCTTTTAACATCTATTTTTAAATTTTTAATTTTTGTAGTAGACACTGAATATGTAGAACATTTTGAAAATACTTATGAGATATAAAATGAATATCCAGTCCTTTTTATTTAAGATATACGTCACTAGAAAAAAAACATTGTAACTAAGCCTTTTCTACAATGACTATTAAGATTTACTTTTTTTGAAAATTTTTTTTGTTCCCCGCACGACGAAGTTTATTTTGGAAATCATTAAAAAATTTTATGTAACAATGATCTTCAAAAAATACAAAAATAGAACTTTACTATTAATGAACAACTTCACTTACAACTAGAAATAAAATTGATGTTTACATCGACCGTGTATTCAAAGAGAGGCCAGTTTTTTAAAAAAACATTACTGATGCAGTGTTTTGAAATTTGTAAATGGTGAATTAACGACTAGAAGAATTTTATATAGGAGCATCTTCTTTTCTTTTATACGAGTCTATATTCCCAATTTCCAAAATTCGAATAACTGGTGGTCAAAGAAGTTCGTAGAAAGCAGGATCAAATTTTAGTAATGTTAGAAGTCGCGTAAAAGAATCATGTAATGATAGATGACATTCGTGTAAGTTAATATTGTACATTGTTTAGCAATTTAGAAATTATTTAAATCTTAGTTTCTTTTCAGCAGTGAATCTTGACGATGTAATATAAAGATAGATAAAAACATATGTTCTGAAACAAAAAAATTGTACAAAATGTACTTTTTGTAGTTTTTATAAGAATTCAAATTGGTATTTATCAATAAACTACCTACACTAAACGTATGAGGTTAAATTCATTGTTAACAAAATTCTATGTAGTGGTTCTCTGTTTTCTTACATGGAAAAAAATAAAAATTAGGAAGAGAGTAATATTATGAGAAAAGTAGAGAATGTCTAGAAATATTATCATATGAAGGATAAATAACATTTACGAAAAATTTTTAACGATCGAAAAGCGAAATTATTATATAAGAAATTTAGCATATAATAAAATTTGAAAGTTTGTGCATACGGTAATTGATGTTTATAGTATATTTTTCTCAAAAAAACACATTGTAATAGCATGATGACAAAGCTTCTATATCGGATTTTATAGCCTTTATTATTTATCTTACAATTCTAGATAATATATCAGTAATAAATAGGTACCAATTTATCATATAAACTGTTTGATAGATTAAAGATGAATCAGTTGAACAAAATATTTCAAATGTAAAGTTAAAATAATTAGAACATTATATAAATGCCTAATTATAGACTGTCATTCTATTATAATAAATAATTAAATGGGCTTAATAAATAAAAATATCATAAAAACGTATATATGATATAAAATTATATAAATAAATAAGAATGATTATTTTATATATATATATATATATATATATATATATATATATATATATATCAGTAAAAATCTAGAGTTTAGTATAAATAAAATATATTTAGAAAAAACATGTTGGCCATGTAAAAGAAGGTGTGTAGTAATTTAATTGTCGACAATGAATTTTGCTTTTTTAGAGATAAAGATAATTAAAACAACGGATCAAAATACAATAAATACTAAATGAAAGATAAATCATCAGATCAAGCCTTGACGAATTCAAATATTTTTTATCGATGCAAGGTTCATAATAATTTTGTCTATTATATTTAATAATACTAATCTTTTTGCTATATTTAATTTATATATTTTGGGATCTGAAATTATCTTCATTTAAGGAAAATATTTGAAAAAAAATATTTTTAATATATTATGATTAAACAAAAATGATATATAAAAAAGTAAATAAGATAGTTTATAGATTATAATAAAGATGATAAATATACATTTGAATAAAAATAAAATATAATATTAATATTGTTGTGTTATATAAAATAAAAAATAGGTTAAACTATTAAATACTCTAAGAAAGTAGAAGCGTACATCAAGATGATTAACAGAGAAGGCAAACATAATCATTCCAACAGACTACCGAAGAGATGTACATGTTCCGATTTGAAAAGGACTACGAGACGAGAAGCTGCCCACAAAACAGAAGATGCTAACGCGGAACCTATTCAGAATATACTAGAAATATAAAACACTTTTAGCATATCCCGTTATAATTCATTTTTATTAGAAAAATAATAGTAATTATGTTGTATATATTTGTAAAATTTGTTTATATATATTATAACAATGGTATTTATTATGTTATTTTCTGAAATAAACTATATTTTTTCCATATTAAATATGAATTTGTGGTATTATTTACCACATTATTATATTTTCCCTCCAAATGAATTTTCTAGAATTTATTTTTACCCTTACCAAAATATGTCAAGAAGAACAGAGGAGTCTAGAAATCAGCAGTATCAATCACTGCATCCCCAGAAGAGGAAGATAAAGCCCAAGGAGTCAGATTTAATTTTACAACTTTAATTGAAAGAAAACTTTAATACCCGGGAGAAGCATTATCGAATGCTATCTGAGGAGCAGCCAACTCCCGGGTAATACCTCAATGAGCTCATTAGTATTAGAAAAAAGTAATAATACTGAGAAACAAAATGATGATGAAGCATATATCACAGTTGATAAAACCATAGAAGTAACTACAATAGTGGTTAAAGATAAAATTGAAAAATGTAAAACGAGACTGCACCATAAAGCATCTCGAGTTGTTTGAAGAGTTAGGAACGGCCAATAAATGGACTGATGAGCAGATGGGACTCATCTAACATTCTTTGATTGAAGATTTTAAGGTGAAAGATAAGCTAAATAAGAAAAGCTTCAAAAAACAAAAAAAAATAACTACTAGAATTTAGATATCCAAAAAATGATGTAGCTTTATTATTAACAGAGATAAAAACTGTAAAACAGGTAAATTATAGAAGTATAGCAGATTACTATGAGAAAATAAAATTGATGATTAGAATATACGGACTATCTATGAACCTATCGAAAAAGGAATCTGATTTTAGCTTGAAACAGATTTTTGAGAGAGGATTAGGCAGATCAACTGCCATTGAAGTTTTAAAATCAGGAATGAAAAACAAGGGATGGACGAGCTTATAAAATATTCACAAGATCTGGAAGAAATGATTATTTTAAAGGCGAAACTGGAAGGGACACGAATATCTCAATTTATATCTAAGAAAGAGAATTATGAAAGACCTGAAGAAACAGGAAGATACTTTATAAGTGATAAGTGGTGCTCTATACATAGAGCAAGATCACATGATACACGAGATTGTCGCTACGAAAACCAAAAGCCAACGATAGAGAAATAAAAAAAGAAGGAAAATCGTTAATGATAAAAAAAATTCCTAACTATGAATTGGATGAAAAACATAAAAAAACTGACTGCCTATTAATTCAGAAACAAAAAGAAAAAAAATCATCAATAAACAGAAATGTATAAATGAAAGAATAAATAATATAGATAATTGTATTAAAAGGAATTTGAATAAAAAATAGCAATCTATCAGCTAAAGTCTTAACTAATATAGTTGACTTTGTGAAAAGGACAGGGAATACGATACCATCAGATGATATATATTCTAGAAATATTAAAATAAATAACAAAGAAAGAAGCAAGCCTCCTGATAAAATTAAAGATAACCATCAACAGGTAAAAGATTTAGCAACATCTAAATATGATAGTTATTAGAATAAAAATAAATTAAATCTTGGAACTTTCATAAATCATTGCCTCAAAAATTTAATGCAGCAGATGCCATTTAGCATATGTAGATATGAAGTAAACGGTGAATCTGAGAAGCTCAAATATGATAAGTTGAACTCATACCCTGATTTGAGGTTTAAAATATCCAACCCAGCTATTACTAGGAAATGGCGGAAAGAACTATTTGATGATTTCGAAGGAATCCGTATTCTAATTTGCTGACCCTTTAGAGGGGATTGTATGTGGTATTATTTACCACATTATTATATTTCCTCCAAATGAATTTTCTAGAATTTATTTTTCTATAAATATTTTTTTTTTATTTTAATCCCCCTTCCAAAATATGTCAAGAAGAACAGAGGAGTCTTGAATTCTCCAGTATCAATCAATGCAACCCCTGTAGAGGGAAGATAAAGCCCAAGGAGGCAGATTTAATAATACAACTTTAATTATAATAAAAATCTTATACCCGGGAGAAGCATTATAGAATGCTATTTGAGGAACGGCCAACTCCCAAGTAATACCTCAGAATTAAACATAAAAACAAGAAATAAATATATGACAAATTAATAATTTTTTTTTTATGGTGTATATACACATCTTATGATCTAACATGTAGCCTGATCCGAAGTAGAAGAGAGTGAGTCTAAACTTACATATTGATTTATATTATTTGTTTGTTTTGCTGCTCATCGGAATTGTAGGTCAGGGATAAATTCCGTTTAAATAGTTAATAAAATTAACTATCAAACTCTTTGAGATATAAACAAATAAACAAGAAACCGAAGTTCTACTAAATACGTAGTACTTCATGTGACGTGCACTTGTCTTACTTTTAGTTTGTGAATGTCAAACATGTCTAATGTTTATTTACAATACTCTTAGACGTTTGACAGTACCAATAATCATTGTATAATTATAAACAAGATTCGTCAGTGCAGGTCTGCAGCCTCACACATCTGAAGAAAATATTAATATTGTTATTTTGAAAATTATTTCTTGCACAATTTAGTACATTTTTTAGAGGTTGCCAACGTATGTATCTGTATAATTAATATTTTAAGAAATTTAGATTTATTTGTCTTTTCATATGAGTACGTAAGTATATAATTTGCTGTATATAAAATAATTATGAAACGCATTATGTGCAGAATCGACATAAAAATAAAAAATTGATGTAAAGTTAAACATATTAATTCGGCTTTGGACAAATACGTTAATTAAACGATAATTTATTTCTTTTTTCAAGATAAAAACATATTTTTCAAACAAGTAAATTAGATTCTTTCAAAAAGAAATTAAAACACAATCATTGAGTGATTTAATTACAAGAAATGTCTGAACTATATTTATCAATCATTTAAGACACATAATTTAGTCTAACAATCTATTTTTTTATTAAATTAGGATGTATTTATATACAAGAAATAAGATACTAAATCATACTAAAATAATTTAAATATATGCATTAAAGTATTTAAATAAATGTTAAAAAACCAAATTTGATAAACTAAAGTCAAAGGTTTCTTGGAAACGTGTATTAACGATTGCATCATAAGGACATTGACGAAGTTTATTATTAAATATTCACCAACAACGTTCCAACACACCAATAATACAACAAAAAATGAAAAATTTACAATATGTGTTTATCCATGCAAAATAATTAACCTTTAACTTACGTGGCTAAAAAATTATTACAATAAAAATAAAATTTAAAAAAAAAGTTTGTATATGAAGGGCAAGGAATATCTATGAAGCAAGTACATAATCTTAAAGTTATTAATAGCGAAATATTTTTTGCCTTCTAACATAAAAGTAGCAAGTTTTATCTGTGAAGAACAGAGAAAAAAAGGAAAAATAAGAAGGAGTATATTGGTTATAAGAAAAAATATTTTTAAAACGAACTCTACAATTTATCTAAATTTACAACGTAGGTAATAACAAGATAATTGTAATTTGATCTTTCGCTTTTTCATTTGGTATAAATACGAAAGCAAACAAATAAAATTTCTTTTACGATCAATATAGCACTGTTTTAGAAGTGATACAAATAATATTCATTTATTATAACTAGATAGTAAAGGTATTATAAAGAAAAGATATACATATGATTCATACATATTGCTTTGCAAGATAAATACATAAGAATTCAAAATAAAGATATACGATCAAGATATTATATGAAATATAATTTTCTTTTATATAAAAATCTACGCCAAGATAAACAAAAATAAATCCCAATGTTGCATATAGTATAATTTAAATACAATTAACACAAGCAATGAAGTTTTTTTTAATTATCTAGAACATATCAGACGATTTTAAAAATGAAAATTATACTAAAAAATCAACTATATTATATTTATATATGACCAATATGTACACGTTATTAAGTATAATAATTACTAATGGTAAAAAAACGAAAACAAATATTATATAAAAATTTTAAACGAATTAAGATTGACCTCGTATATTACATTTTTTTGGTTTATAGAATTCTAAAGAAGTTTCAATTATAAAACATTGTAGACTTTTGAAATCGAAGTTGGTAAAAAACAATTGTCACAAATATTAATTTGTTGTTTACAATCATATTGACCACACAAAATTAGAAATTATGACCAAAAAATTCTAAAAAGTAAAATCATTAATACTTTTATCATATTTATAAAAATATATTATTTTATTATTAATTGAAATAAAAAAATAAAACAATTCAAATATCTATCGGTTAAATATTTGATAATCGCTCTTTTGTTATATATATACTTTCTAAATCCGTTAAGTATAATATTTTTATATAATAATTTGATCAAAATTTAAGTATGAAAATCGAAATATTAAAAAGAGGTCATTTACGAAAGAAAAAAAAATCCAAATTCAATCAACAATATCGTAAAATTATATATTCATTTAGAAATCATTTATTTAATCTATAATTAGAAGAATTGAAGAAAATTATATTAAATTAACAATATAAAATAAGACCTATTCATTGTAAAATCGTTCAGTGAAGGTAAAAAGAATTTTACTTAGAAACGACATTTATGTTATTGATTTTAAAAATCCTAGGGAAAACCTACTTGAAAACATTTTCCATATTTTTATATAATAAGAAATAATAAGTAAATTTTCAATTATGAATAATTAAATAAAACAATCGCACATACAATTTAATACAAGGTTGTTGTGAATAAAACGTTTTCGAGATTTTGAAAAAGGCGTCGCATTATTAAAAAAAATAAAACCAAAAATACGGAGCGAATAGAAATGCATATAAATCCAATACAGTTAATAACAACAATAGAATTAAATATGAAATGCTATATTTATTGTAAAATCTTGTATAGAATAGTTACAAGCAAACAAAATATAAATTTCAAAATAAATATATTTAAGCAGAAAATAATTTTAATTTATATTAAGAGTAATAACATAAAATAAAATGTTTATCACTAGCTAATTTAAATTTAAAAACTTACTTATGACATGTTAATACAAGATAAATATTTTTCAATAATAATACTATATAATATTTCACCTGGACGTTTTTAAGATTATTTACAAAAAAAAATAAAATAAAAGTCTAAAAGTTAGAATTGGATATATTAAATATTAACAATATGGTAATACTTCGAAACAAAAATTGAATCTTTGAAAAAACACCTAAATAATATTTATATATCGTTAGTCTCAAAATTTTAAAAGTATTCAAAAGAAATTAAATTTTAGAATATATAATAACTCATTTACACATATTTAAATAAAAAAATAAAAAACTTTTATATTTAGCAAAAAAACGAAATATTATAAGTTAAAAGACTAAACTTAAAAATTACTCTTATAAAGTAAAAAATTTCGTTCTTTGTCTTATAATTATCAGATATTTAAAATTTAATAATAAAAAATTTGAATATAACCGTTATAGTCAATATTTTTAATGTTAAATTAAATTTAATTTTGATATTATATATTGTCTATAATTCAATAAAAGCGTTAGATTAAATCTAAGCATGATAAGGTCAAGAATATTTTTGACTTAATATAAATTTTATAATACACAAAGATTTATCAACATGTAAAATAAACATATTGCCAATAAAAATCTTTGAAAAAACTAATATATTTCAAAATGCAATTTCAATAAAGATAATTGAGGTTAATATTACAAAAATAATTTTTAAAAGAAAATATATTTAAAGTAGTAGGATAACATTTTAAAAAAAAAACGTATTGGACTAAAACTCGTTTTGAAAATATATATGTTTTCTAGAATAGTTAATAAAAACATTCAAACTAAACGTTCGAATAATTTTAGATAAGTAAAAAGAAGAAAATTTATATACAATTAAATTTTCACGACTATTTAATCAGAAGTCTCAACCACTAAAACGAAAATAATATTTTTTGATCATTAAATTATATTTTATATTTTCAAATTTCTCTCTTAATAATACACATACGACTGATTGAAAAAAGTAATAGTTTTAGAACATATAACGAATTTTTTTTAAAAAATAATATATCAATCACAAATTTAAAATGCAATATATTACACCTACATATTAAACATGATGACATATACAACCTACACGAGAAACATATGATTTAATAACGAAAAATTTAACAAAATATTAAAAATAATCTATTAAAGATTTTCATATATTTGTATTTCAAAAGAAACCATATCATGGAGGGTTTTAGAAAATTGTAAATTAAAGTTACTAAATTACAATCAATATTTCATAAAGTTTTATAAATGATTTAAATCGTTCTTATACAAAAAAATTAATACTATTTATCGCAAGGAAACATTGGAAAGTCCATCATATCTAAAAACTCATTTTTTTATGCTTAACTTAAGTTTTTAAAATTATTATAAAAATGTAGCATATATAAACCAAATAATATCATGAAAATTCATAATTGTGGTATTATAAATACCACAAAATATTTATTTTTATTTTATCAATTTTCACTTTTTGGAAAATAGACCATTCGACCGGTCTATTCCAAAAATCTAATATTTATTTCTTTTTTGCCCTGACCCCCACCGGATCATGAAACAAACTAACGATCATTACCCTTGGGAACATAGACCAAGGAAGGGCTACCAAGCCCGGGATCAGTATCCCGTAACAGATGCCCAACGAGGCTTATTTAATAACAATAAAATCAATAATTACATCGAACTATATTTATCCAGAGGTAGCTCCTCTGGACTACGTCAATAATGAAAATTTAAAGTCTCAAAGAAACATAAGACATACGACAAAAATAAAATATAAACATCTATATAGGAACACAACAACGAACATTCCATTCTGTTATTCTATATTAAAACAGTATTTTGAAATTATTGGTTATAATCTGTAAAAATATTATAAAATAAACTACAAAAAATTATTCAAATGAAAATAATTATAAATAATTAAGAAATAAATCTAATAATGGTCAGAAAACAATATAAATACATTTCGAATAATAAGATAATCAATATTTATACAAATTGTAAATTTATACACAAAACTAAGCTGGAAATGAATTTCGTATTTCTTAATATGAATTTTTCTAGTAAATATCATATATTCCACGTATTTATTATTTATACTAAAATTATGATAAAAATAAAATCAAAATAAAACAGAATTAGTATTTTTACGAAAAAAAACTACACTAACCGAAGAATTTAAAAATATAAATTAATAAGAGCTAATAAGGGTTAATAAAAAGTATAAACAAAACCCAATGCAACTAATTATTAGATAAAAATATATATCTGAGGATAATATAATGTAAGAGCGTATAAATTAAAAAAACAAATCTTATCTTTAATAATGACAGAAAATAGTTTAATGCATAAACCCAATTACATATTAAACATAGATGCGGTTGACGATTAATATTAATTATTAAATAATATTTAATTTAAATATTAATTGATAAAAAAAATATAATAATAAATTGGTAAATTAAATTATAAAATTTTAACAAAAAAATTTTTATGAATTTTTTTTGGAATAAACATTTTGATTTTCGTAGAATGAAATCAATCTAATGATTTAATTAAAAATTGGAATTTTTCAATAATCCATGAAAGTGTTACATCATAAAAAATACATTTTAATATACACATTATGTAAAACATTTTCATAGATAATGATAGGTTACTTTTAAACCATCCGCAATTTTTTACGCAATAATTTTGAATATACAACATATCGGAATCGCAAAAAATTTATCAATATTAACTGGTTATCAAATATATAAAACTGGTTCTCCTCATAATTGAAATTATATGAAGATCAATCAAGAAGTAAATCTAACGGTTATAACAGAAAATATAAAAACATATCTAGGAGATTATGATCACATAATCAAATATATTTCTTATAGAATGTATTTTTTAATTATCCAATATTTTCACTCCCTCTTATTTTTAAAATATTATATTTTCTACCATAAAAAATTGAAGTCCAAAGAGAACATAAAAAATAGACACCATATCATTTGTAATAATAAAAGAAATCCTGGACAGTTCGGCAAATACATAGATACATAGAATTGTACATTAGAAGAAGACGCATCCCTATGCAGCAGCCAAGTAAATATAAATATTCGATAAAAATTTAAAAAAACAATTTTTTTTCTAAAATTTCTTATGTTATAAAAATAAATTAAATCATATTAATTTATACATAAATCTTAATTACTTTTATTGATCTATTTTTATATCACGTAATTTTATAGTGAAATATTCAACTGTAATTAGTTATTCGTATTGTATTTTTAAACAAACACTGGAATCTAGTCCTTAATGTTTCCAAATTATCACGTCATTTTACTTTCTTGGAAAAATGATTCAATTTTATTATTCAAAGTATTTATCATAAGCTTTCCTAAAGATTATGAGCTCCTATGTCTGTATATATGCGTTAGTAAGCTTTCGAGATTTAAGTTATTTGTATAATATCCCTAAAATATTTTTTTTCTATTATAATACGAATATTTCCAGTAAGAAATATGTCAAAACACAAGAATGACATTTTTTACAATAATATATTACAAAATAAAGACATGATTCAATACTTTTACAATATATTTTTACATAAATTTATTCGCAGAATTACACCAAAAATACTTTGTGTTTTAATTATAATGTTAAAGTTGAACCTCCTATTAAATAAATGTATAACATGGCAAACACAAAAGATGAAAGGGTAAAAGTGAGACCTGTGTTTAAGAGAAGAGAAAATTACTAAAAGAAGCCCAGAGAGTTGAAGCAATCATCAGAATGCAGAAAGATGTAAAAGATGTGACAACAAAGCAGTCGATAAAACAAGTAAGTTCCTGAACTTCAGGATTTTATTATTGATAAAAATTTGATCAGTATGATTAATTGGAATGATATTATTGATGAAATTGATAAATTAGTTGTTGAAAAGAAAGAGAATAAGAACAAGGAAAAATTAAGGAGTAGAGAACTCGAAGATATGGTAGAGGTTATGAAAGAAAAATTAAAAAGAAGATTAAAGAATAACTGACTAGGACTGTAGCAGTACCGGGAAGAAACTTTCAATATCAAAGACGAGAAGAAAACCATTGTTTTATATGTGGAAGAATTATACATATAGCTAGAGATTGTATGGAGCGTAAAGGAAGACAGGAAGAGAATAATGAAAATAAAAGGGAAAAATATTTTGGCATTCGTGATAATAGAAAATTGAAAATATTAAAAGGAAATGATTTTAAATTGAGACTACCAGTGGAGGTAGAAAGAAGAACTCAAGAAACAGTTTTTATGTAAAAAAAACGAAACAAGATAAAAGGGGTAAATATTAATAAATTAGAAGAAATGAGAGGAAAATTTCCAGAAGTATTAGGAAATGACGAAGAGTAAATAAAATACTTAACAGGGGGAAAATATTCTATCAAAACAAAACAAGGAGTGAAAGTAGTTATAAAAAGACAAAATATTTCTTATAATTCGAGAAAAGTTAGAAAAGTATATTAATTTAAAAGAAAGTAGAGGTATTTTCAGAATGACAAAGAGCGAATGGAGAAGCCCAATAAGTACTATAGAAAAACTAAATGGTGAAGTACAATTTAGAAGCAATTTGATGGCTTTAAACGAACTGGTGCAAAAAGATCCGTATGAATTGTCATTGATTAGAGACATTATTAGGGCAACATAAGGTTCTATTGTATTTATGGTTATAGAACTAAAGGAAGGATTCTATCATATAGAAATTAAGAAAACTCAAAAGCATAAGAAAGCTTTTGAGATAAATGTTAGAGTTTACAAAAAGAATAGCATGGTAATGGGATTTAAAAATCTTCCTATTTTATGTAAAAAGTGATGAACGGAGTTTTAGATAAGTTTAGAGGCAAGAGTGTTGAGGTGTACATGGATGATATTATTATTATTCATGCAAGAGATAGTAATATACACGAAAATTTATTAAAACAAGTAATTCGATTATTTAACGAATGTGGATAAAAAAAACTTAAAAAAAATACAATATAAAGGAGAAGTAAAACTACTTGGAGTAACAATTAACGGAGAAGACATTACACCAAATGAAATTTAAAAGCAAGAGACATTAGAATACAGAAGGCCTAACAAGATGAAAGAGCTTAAGAGATTTGAGGACGTGCAGGCTGGTTAAGAGATTTTATTCCCCATTATGCTTATGTTTCAGCGCTTCTTACAGAAGCACTAAAAAAAGATGTTAAATGGGAATGGTCCGAACATATGGAAAGAGCTCTTATGGATATCAAAGAGGGTTTAAAGGATGTGAAAAAATTAAAAATGGTAGATAGTAAAAAAATGTGTAGAGTAAGGACAGATGCATACGATACGGGAACTTGAGCTATACTATTGCAAGAAGACAAAGAAGGAAGGTGGAATCAGATACAATGGGCATCAAAAATGTTAACAGCAACAGAAAAAAGGTATATGATTAATGAAAAAGTGATGTTGACAGTGTTATTTGGAATAAAGAAATTCGAATCCGATTTGAGAGAAGCAAATTTCATTAAATGACAAATCATAAAGAACTGGCTGAGATTAGAAACAAACCGTTTCGCAAAACTAACAAAAATAATAGATGGATAAAAAACATACAAGAGTTCGATTTTACTATTGAATATGTAAAAGGAGAATGGATGACGGATGTAGATGCTCTTAGTAGACAATTTAAAAATAACAAAGTTATAAAAAAAGCAGCGAAAGATAGAAACGGACTTAAAAACAGATGAAAGGGAGAGAAATAAAGCGCATGGTTAAAAGAGAAGGTAAAAACTATTTGAAGTTCTCAACAGGAGAAATTAAAGAACTACTACACAAAGAACTAAGAGAGACAGAAATTCCAGAGTTCATGAGGATTTAAATCATCGAGGAGTGAAAAACTTATTATAAGGAAAAACAAAGACTGTACTGGCAAGGTATTGGACCAGATAACCACAACGCTAAAAAATTGTAAAGTATGTAGCATTAATAACATAAAAACGACTGGAGATCCAAATTTGTAACAACATTTAAGAAATTAGAAAAAGTAGCTTTAGACGTAATGGATATTGAGGAAAAAGAAAAATACGTGCTATTAGGGACTGACTCCTTTACGAGAAGAGTATGGGGCGCAAAGATGGAAAATAAGGGAAATGATGTTATTACGAAAATTTTAGGATAATGGATAAATGAAGATGGATGCCTAGATGAATATTTCGGATAACGGTAAGGAATTTGTCAGTCAGAAGTTTGTAACTTGGTGTAAAGAAAATGGAATAATGCAATGGAAAGTATATTTAGAAGCTCATAGGGTTAATTGGAGAATAGAACGATGTATTTGAACAATAAGGGAACCGATGATCAAAAAAAAAGAAGGAAACCCAGAGGAAAAACTAGAACAAGCTGCAAGAACCTATAATAACACTCTACACACAGCGATTAAATGTACACAAATGGAAGCATGGAAAGAACAAGGAAAAGAAGTCTTAATTGAAAACAATAAAAAGAATGTGTATGCAAGTAAGTTTAAACAAAAGCATAGAGAAAAATTTGAAGTAGATCAGGCTGTGAGAATCGCAAGATAAAAAACTTGGGTAAATAGATGAAAAGTACAAAAGGAAGATTTACAAGTGTCGGTAAAATATTCGGAAAGTATAGAATGATTCTTATTTTGTAAGGACTGATAGCGGAAGATACATTAAGAAAGACATTATGACCTAGAATTTTATAAAAATGATAAATTAGAAGCTTGTAACCTGAGACTACCCGTTTGAAGGAGAAATGTTAGGGTTGAACTTTCCTATTAAATAAATGTATAACATATAATCATTAATCTGAAAAAAAAATAATTGAATAAAAAAAATAGTTAGATAAATTTTTATTAAAAATTTTCTTTTTTTATTTATTTTAGTTACATATTGATTTAACTGATAAATTTTTTAAACAAAAGATTGAGGAAGTTTTGAGGGCTAAAAGCTTACGTGTTAGTTAGGTTAGGTAGGTAGGTAGGGTAGGTAGTAGGTTAGGTAGGTGTATCTGTTATATTAAAAAATGTAAAGTTTGAAAAAGAGAAAAACTAAACTTTAATTTATTTTTGAATTCTAGCCATAAAATTAGAATATGTTGCACCGAAAGCATTATATACCTTTTCTATATTCTTTAAATAGACTATATATCGACTCTTTAACATTAATCAAAAATTTATCTAGAGAAGCCTAATAAAGAATAGAAAGAAACAAATAGTAAGTAAAATCATACAGTAAAATATAATATGACAAGTTTTTCGCAAATAAATTTTTAATTTTATAATTACGCACTTTTATTCGAACATAAAATGTTATTTGAAAACATTTAAAAAAGAAAAATAAATTAGTAATTTTTTATCCAACACATGACAAGAATAATATTTGTTTTGTTTTTCGTCCCATTGAGTCATATACTAAGATCTAAAAGATCTATCAATTTCATAAAAAATTTGTAATATATCAAAATAAATTTTAAAAGAAAACTTATCGCAAATTGTTTAAAAATTTAGCATTTAGAACTTCATACTATAGGCATAATTTCTCAAAGTCAAAAAATGATGTTTATACAAAAAGGTTTACAATTAATAATTATTAGAAAATTATCTAGAATTAAAAGCAATTTTTTTAGATTAAAGTTTTCTTCTTAGAAAATGAGTTTAGTTTTTTATGTAAAAGCTATTTAAATATAAAAATTAATATTTTTTTATTAAAAAATTTCAGTCATACGAAAATAGTAGAATATACAAATTTTAATAATTTAATAATAGTATATCAATAAATATACTAAAGAATATAATCATTACGAAAAAAAGAACCTTCTAATATGTTTAATTTGATATCATTAGTCACAATTCAATATTTTATAAATGATCAAGCTTATTATCATAAATAAACTAAAATGAAAAATATAGAAAAAGATTAAATATATGGTTTAATAACAGAAATAATTCACTACTTAATCACTTGAAACGGTATAGTGACCAAGTTCCACAAATCATATACAACAAGACTTGGAATCCCTAAGAAGGTAGAAGCGTACATCCAGATGATAACGCTAAAGAAGACGCTAGAAAGCATTCTCTGGACTACCAAATGAGAGGTGACGAAGCCGTTGTGGAAAAGACTTTGGAGCCACAAAGCTATTTACAAACAGGAGACGCTAACGCGGAACCTACCCCTGTTAAACTATAAATATAAACTACAATAAGCATACCCTAATTATATTCATTTATTTAAAATAAGATGAATATTTATCAAAATAATTAGATTAATATAATGAAATTATGAATCAAACGAATTACAAAATATAATTTAATATTATAATAAACGGTAAATATATAAAACAAGACACGGAATAAATTTAATTAACGTAAAAAATTATGCTTATGATAAAGTATTATTAATAAAGATGAATTTTAGAAAATCAGATTTTGTTATGTATATAACGTTAGAACTATAAAATAAAACAGATTCCTAATGAAGGATATTTTAGATCTACCAATAAATTATAATCGATTTGACAAACAAAGCTGTTCTAGTACATCTATCAAATAAATTCTTTAAACCAAATAATATATTTTATGTAAAATTTACATAATATTTTTAAAATTCAGAGTTAATTAAAAATAAACAACCAAGATACAACGATGATAATACAAACACAAATTGATAGAATTTAAAATAACTTATTCTAGTACCACAATTAATCTTTTGATATTATTGACAAGTCTAAATATATTCAAATATTTCGGTTATACATAAATCAGATAGAATACTTTTTTTCTATTAAATAACAAATCCCAAATATTAATATATTTAGATCTGCTATAATCCATCTTATCATCAAATAAAACGTAAATATTAAATAGAATCCTAAAAATATAAATCTTAGGCCCTAAATTATGTTATTTTTTGATTCTACTAATATTTTATCAATATCACATTAAGACTCAACTATTTCGCAATTAGAAGCAAGTTATCTATATATTATCGCCTTGTTTGTGAATTTAATATTTTTAAAAAATGAATTCGTTACTAAAATATGATCACAAAGATCTTATTTATATTTATTAAATTTATTTGATTCAAAATAGAAAAATTATAAAAATTCAATATAATGGTATAAATTATATATAAAGCTGAAGAATATATAATATTCAAAAACATAACTTTTTCCAAAAATTTTATTACAACACAAAACAAAAAAAAAACTAGTTACTTACAAAAAGAAATTTATTGATTTATTTAAGCTATCACGAAAAATATTAGAAATGTCAACTAAAAGATTTAATAAGTATTATTAGATATATATATATATTGTTATTTTTTAGGTTAATGTGATCATATTAACAAACTATAATTAAAGTTATATAAAAATTCAAAATTCTACATTTATATTCCTCTTATAAAACCTAATCATTTTTACTTATTATCATGATTGACACACCTCAGGCTTTCCAAAATCCTATCAATTATGAATAAGTATTCACGGCTTTACGGTTCTCAGATATAGGTCCATAAAATGATATATCTAAAATATTACATCTTAATAATTTAAAATCTAAATTAATTATGTTTGCTAAAACTTGTTATTATGATTTTTTTACAATAAAAATTAGTTCAAATTTTTAAAAAGAAGTTTTAATACTTTAATAAGACATAAGATTTTTGAATTTAATTGTTAACGAAATAGTGTAATGGACTAAATCAATAATGAACATTGTGTAATAAACATAAACCTTACATAAAGAAATTTATAATCAATAAATATATTAAGGATAGATAAATATAATATGCTCATGTAATGATAAAATAATATAGACTCCATAATAGTGCTTTAAATATAACTTTAGTATGTGATAAGCATACAATTGATAATTTATTTTTTTTCCTTAAGATGAAGTTAAAAACAAATATAAAAACCTACGTAGTTAGAATTTGGAGAATTAGTTTTTTGATGATATAGGTAAATGACTGCTATAGATAAACATTTTAGATTTAAGATTCTTATTTAATAATTTGATTGATCCAACAAAATTTATAAATAAAAGCAAAATTAATATCATATGCTACATTTTATAATTTATTTTTGTTATCCATATAAATTTTTAATAGCAAAAGATATACTACAACTATACCTTTAAATACACCTTACATTCTAGTTCATGTTACTGTGTATATACCAAGAATCAAAAAGTAGAAGATCTCATTATTTAACTTTATTATATTGAAATTCCGAAAGTTTTCTAATTAAATCATTTAAAAGACAAATAACAATATAGATACAAGTTATGGGATTTAAAAAAAATAGATTTAATAAAAAAATGTGTTCTAGGAAATAACTAACAATAAATTTATAAAAAATGTAATAATAAATTATCCTTCTCATAAATCTAAATTACAAAATAAAATTTTTTTGATTCAGATATAGCTTACATTTATATATTAATAGATAAAATATTTTACTAATGTTATATATGCTTGTCTTTGCGATCGTTTACTAGAAGTTTAAACAAATTTATAAATTTATCCTATAAAGAGTAATTTCTTTTCATATCGCATTACCAAACTAATTCGTTTATAAGTTTTATTATCAAAGAATAGTATTGTAGAACATTTTAAAATTCTTGTATAACACTGGTCTGTATAGATGACACAGTTTAAAATTTAGCTTGGGTCTATTGCATATATTCTCAAATATTACATTATTTAGATTTTAAATTACGTTTCCTAAATAAATAGTTGTAAACTAGTCGACAGAACCTTTGATCATAGATTATATTGCATTGTTTTCATAATATCATAATTTATTAAATACAACGTATGTTTGAATAATATTTATATTAGTTTAATCGAAGCAAGAATTTAACTTGTCAAACAATTATGAGTATATTTTATAACTAAGTGATATGATAATATAATAAAAAAAAAGGGATGGAATTTAATTTTGTATATTAAGTCAATTTTAGTGTTAACTGAAAAAAACTTTATTGAGAATCGTTTTTCTTGTAGGTTAGGTAAGTATGTTAGGTATTTTTTATTTAGAAAAAGACCAATTCTTAACTTAAGAAACAATTTAAGTCCGCAAAACAAAGGGATGAAAGTATTTATTATTTATTTATATTTTTGTATATTTAGATCATTAATTATGGTTTGTTAGCCCTTTAAGTTTTTAGATGATCGATGTATGAAGAAGTTGTGCCAAAGAATTAACCATAATTTTTAATAGTGTAAATATAGAAATTCAACCTTTTAAATTGTACTTATAAAACAATAATATACTATATACACTATGAAGCCAAATTATTAAAAAAGCTTTTACATAACGTATTTTAACAACAAAGAGAACATACTGTATCGAAATATTGGTTAATATATTCAAATCATTGAGGTACTAAGAAAAACAGAACTTATACTCTTTTTAAAAAATCAATTGAAATATATATATGTATATATAAGAAGGATAATGAACTTGAAAGAAGAAGAAAATTAACTTTACTTCATAACAAAAAAAATTAACATGTATAGTATATGTATGTAAAGTTAAGAAGTATTGGTTTTCTAGATGATATTTTTAAGAGAAAAATAATTTCAAATAATTTTTATAGATAAATCACTATAACTTTATAAACATATAAGAAGGAAATAGCAATGTAGTAAAATTTAGAACATCTTAGACTACATATAAATCTATATTATTGTTATATAAGCAACACTTGAGTATCTTTATTTGATTTTAAAGCATTTAAAAGATTTGTTATTTTTTCTTCTCCTTCTTGTATATATATATAAATAGACAAATCTTGAAAAATTTGAATAAATTAAGAACTTCTGAAAATGCTTATAAATTCATATTATTGTTATATAAGTGACACCTGGGTACTTTAATTGTTTTTAAAGCATTTATGAAATTTGCCATTTTCCATCTCCTTCTTGTATATATGTATATAAGAAGACAAATCTTGAAAAATATGAAAAAATTAAGAACTTCTGAAAATGCTTATAAATTCATATTATTGTTATATAAGTGACACCTGGGTACTTTAATTGTTTTTAAAGCATTTATGAAATTTGCCATTTTTCATCTCCTTCTTGTATATATGTATATAAGAAGACAAATCTTGAAAAATATGAAAAAATTAAGAACTTCTGAAAATGCTTATAAATTCATATTATTGTTATATAAGTGACACCTGGGTACTTTAAATGTTTTTAAAGCATTTATGAAATTTGCCATTTTTCATCTCCTTCTTGTATATATGTATATAAGAAGACAAATCTTGAAAAATATGAAAAAATTAAGAACATCTGGACTACATATAGATTCATATTATTGTTTTACAAGTACTTTTTGTATATCTTTTTTTTGTTTTTAAAGCATTTATGAAATTTGCCATTTTCCCATCTCCTTCTTGTATATATATATAAGAAGACAAATCTAGAAAAATATTAAAAATATGAAAAAATTAAGAACATCTAAGACTACATATAAATTCATATTATTGTTTTACAAGTACTTTTTGTATATCTTTTTTTTGTTTTTAAAGCATTTATGAAATTTGCCATTTTTCCATCTCCTTCTTGTATATATATATAAGAAGACAAATCTAGAAAAATATTAAAAATATGAAAAAATTAAGAACATCTAAGACTACATATAAATTCAAATTATTGTTTTACAAGTACTTTTTAACATTCTTTATTTGTTTTTTTAGCATTTATGAAATTTGCCATTTTTCATCTCCTTCTTGTATATATGTATATAAGAAGACAAATCTTGAAAAATATGAAAAAATTAAGAACTTCTGAAAATGCTTATAAATTCATATTATTGTTATATAAGTGACACCTGGGTACTTTAATTGTTTTTAAAGCATTTATGAAATTTGCCATTTTCCATCTCCTTCTAGTTTACATATATATGAAGACAAATCTTGAAAAATATGAAAAAATTAAGAACAGCTGAAAATGCATATAATTGTACGGTCTTATGTGATAACAAGGAATGTATTTATATATATGCGCACTTATTAGTTTATATGATTTATTTTTTCTTTAAGTAAATCAAAGTATGTTATTATTATGAAGATTTTGAAACAGAATGATTCTAAAAGTTTCTAGTGTAACCGTGGGCGTTTTACGATTTAACATTCTAACATAAAAATAAAATTAACAAATGTATACTAATTGATAAAAATTTTTATTATTTAGAGTAAATATTTTAAAAACTCTCTAAAACAATCTATATTTTATTTACAATTACATCTAAATATATATACAAGTCTTTAACTATCAGCAATATTTCTAATTTTTTTGGCTAATAAAGTTTCTATTATATTTGTACATGAGAGAGATAATGAACATGAAAAAAGGAGAAATTGACATCTACAAAAAACTAGTAAAAATAAAATATGTATATATGTAAGTAGATTGCAAAGTTTTTTTTTATTCTAATAAAAATGTTTGTACATACATGATTTAAATTTTTTTAAAGAGTATCTATCTGCATATATATATATATATAGAAGTACAAAATAAAAAACTTAAAAATCAAGAAAAATATATATAAATATTAGTGCAGTGAAATTAATTGTATTGAAATAATAGAACTTTCTATATGGTAACAAATAATATATAAGTATTTTTATGTAATTAAAACATTCAATTATATAATTATTGCCGGTATCAACACATAGAATTAATAGATTTTGAATTAAACAAATAAGAATATAATTTGTGTATAAATCAATAACAAAGATTTTTTGAATTTTAAGATGAATTCTTGTTATTGGAATACATTAGGTACATTAGAAAGAATATAATCGTGGATAAAAAAAACCAATACCTCATTGGAGAACAATACTGTATAAAAATACGACACTTTAATATAATATAAAACGAAATTTAAATATCATGAAGATTTTATATTTTATTTATTTAATACGAGAGAGCGATTATATAAATGTATCGAGAATAAACACAATTTCTGTTAAGAATAATAGCAAAATCTCATAAGTACGTATGTATGAATTTAACATTGAAATTATCTAAAAATTATAATTTTTATACAAAAATGTAGATATTATCGTAGCCAATCAAATACTGATCAATCATATTCTTACAAAGTGGCAGAATTAATTGGCTACAAAAAGTATTTAAAAAAATTTCCAAAAGAAGGCATAGAAAAGCAGAATAAAGAAATTGACATATTTCAAATAAATAACATCTTACAAAATCAAGATACTTATATTATATAATTATATATAATTTTTTTGCATAATTTAATGAGAACTTCTAAAAAAAAAAACTTGAATAAGAATTGTCATATTTATAAAAAATATGTTATGTCTAAATAACATCCAGATGATCACGCTAAAAAGCATTTCTCTGGACTAATGAAGGAGAGAATACGAAGCTGATGTGGAAAAACTATGAAGATAAGAAGCAACCTACAAGCAGGAGACGCTAACGCGAACCTATCCTTGTTAAACTATAAATATAAGTTACAATAAGCATATCCTAATTAGATTCATTTATTTTTATGTCGAAATATAACTATATTTCAACGATATCTTATTGTACCATAACATAGAATTTCGCGACCCAATATAGGATATAAAATTAGTTATAACATCTTGATCTTAAGATATCTCATGATTTTACGAGATCAAAATTACTTTTAATAAAGGATAGTTTTTGAAAAACTTACTTTCAATATATGATAATATTGGCAAACCTGTTCAGGAGATGAGTAGACCACCTGAAATTAAAACGAAATATATATAAATATATCTGATTGTTATGTTAGTATCTTTCTATTAGAGAAAATATTTTACATCTGATCGTATAATATTTACTCGTTAAATCAGTAGTAAATCAAAAAAAAGTAAAAAGGATTCAACATTTTGAACTGATATTTTTTGTATATATTTTATATAGAAACCTCATTAATAACAATTTCTATTGTATATATAAAATACTTTTTTGTTTAATATTTTGTTTTCGATATTTCTAAAATTTTATCCTTATACATCTGTTTTAAATTAATAGCAAATTGAGAATTAGGGATATTTATGCATACTTCTTAATTAAAAATATTCATTGTTAATCGTATAGTGTTATAACACTTAATATGATATCGTTTTAAATTTTATCATTTATTTATATCAGTATATGGAAGGGACACATAAAATATTAAGCATTTTAAAAGTTTTCATAAATTATCTTTTTAAATTCTTATAATCATTAATTAAATACTAGAATAATCATCAAAATATTCTTGTTTTTACATATCACACAATTCAATGTTATGTATCAAATTCATCAGACTGATGTTCTATGAATAATATTAGTAAGTAGGATTATTAAAATACTCGAAATGTCTAAAATTGCACCTTTATTCTACGTAAAACTGTTTCTAAATAGTCTAATATTTATAATTTGATCTTAATTCTAATATCCCTTTTAATAATTGAATTATTTATTCAGATAATGCTAAACTTATATCTATAGAAGTTTTCGCATACATTCATCACAATGATTATGTAATAATCATACTTATGTTTGATTGGCAATAATTAGGTATAAATGCGATTATTAAAATCATTATTTTCTACGGACTAAAAATATATGACCGGAGAAACCTTATGTTTATCAATAGATTATATGACTAAATTTAGTAAAGCACATGTAGCGGAAGAGCTTTTTTATAATTATAGTAAAAAGCTGCGATTACAATTCTTGTGACAGCCCGTGTTTTTTCACTGTTAATGTAATTTTTTTTTACTTTATGCTCATGATCTTATTTATCAGCTAATGATTTTTATACAATTTAATACTTCGGAAATTTGAGTATACATCTGTATTCCAACTTTTCAACTTCTCGCGACACGTGGGATGCGCAAGCGCTATAAGGTCTTGTCCATTGAAGTTGGTATAACTAACGGTACTCAAATTTCTGAAGTATATAATTCGTATAATAATCATTTGTTGATAGAAGATCATGAGCATAAACTATAGAGATTATTACACTATCAGACAAAAAATTGACTGTCTTGTGATGTGATATTGTATAATACTCTATTTATAGTAGTATTAATTTCACAAAACTTCATTGTCATTCCAAACTTGTCTTATCTCTTTATTGCACCAATCCAATCTTTGATTTCTCATTGCCCATAAACAAAAAAATTTTATTTAATATTTTAGGAGGGAAATTTAAAATAAACAAAAATTTAAAAGAGCGTAGATTTTGAATTTAAAGGATTTAATAGCAAAAATAAAACAAATTTTTGTTATAAATTAATTAAAAATATACAATCAAAAACTAAACAAATATGTTAATTACTCTTTATTCAATGATCTTTATTTGAAATTTATTATTAATTTTTCTTTGTCTATAGAGTAACAACTCAATTAAAAAGATGACCAGATAATATTTTTTGAAATTTAATACGGCCTTTAAATTTTTTAAATTCTCTGGCATTTTTGAAGAAATTCAAAATTTAATTAAATTTTTTCTAAAAATCAATCGTAATGTCAAACTAAAATATTTTTTCCATAATAATAGTTACAGTTGTAAAATTTTAAGAGTTTAGGAATTCATTATTTCGGCTGAAGATGCCCAAACACCCCCCCCTCAGAGGGTGTTCACTTTATTTTTTCGAACCCCAAAATTGAAGTGCAAAATAAAGGAGGAGCAAAGAAGAGACAAAAATTACTAAGTACTTATTACATTAAAAACAAAAAATAAACATACGTTTATGTACAGAATTATATTTTAATTTAAGTTTGTATATTTATAACAATTGATAAGCAGTTTTTACCCTTCTGATTTATTAGAATTGGGGACCAAAATGCCTTCCTCTGAGGGTGTTCACTTTATTATTTTAAACCCCAAAAACGAAGTGCAAAATAAAGGAGGAGCAATCATTAGCATTCAAATTACTTGCATCTTTAAACAGTAAAAATACCAAATAATTATATATTTGTATACGAAATTTAATTTAAAAAAAGAATATAATCATAAAACTACAAAATTCTAAATAACTTGGCATCTTTCAAATTAATTTTTTTGATTTAACAATCTGTATAGATCGTTGAACATTTATTTAAATTTTCTTATATAAATAATATTTATAATTTTAATTACTGGTTTATTATAAAAGTAGATTTTTGAAGAAAATCTACTTTTATAATAAACCAGTAATTAAAAAAAAATTTAGAAAAATAAGAAGGGCAAAAAAGATACAACACTTTAAATGATTATTAGAACTACATTTAAAATTAATTTTTGTATACAAGCATATATTTATTTGTTATTTTTAATGTAATAAGTACTTAGTAATTTTTGTCTCTTCTTTGCTCCTCCTTTATTTTGCACTTCGTTTTGGGGGTTCAAAAAAATAAAGTGAACACCCTCTGAGGGGGGGGTGTTTCGGATCCTTCCTCCATTATTTCTAAACTATATTATTATTGTGTACATATATATTTATATTTTAAAATCTTATTTGATTCTGCAGGAATCTTTTCATTTCTTTAAGCATACATCCAGTCTAATGTGATGAAGAAAACTCCAGAGTCCATCTCCTTGGAACGACGAACAAGATACGATAAAGATTATGCAGAAGAAGAAGTAGTGTTAGAGCTATAAGCGCACTAGCGAATATGGCGACTGTTGAACAAGCGATGTCGGTATAGGAGAATGAAGCTAAAAATGTGGAGTTGAAAAACATAAATAATTCCACATAAACCAAAGTCTATGGAGAGCCGAATCTAGTGAGCGATACCGGGGGAACTGTGCTGATCTAACTTACATGATAAATTAACTCAATAAATCTTTTATATGTTGTCAACACATGATACAAACATTGAGGTACTTACGAATGTAGTAACGACCATGCAACTTTCGTTTGATTGTGTGACCCAACTTGACATGCCTTTCAAAACGGTTGACATATTTTTGACATCTGTCCATGTGTTATAGTAATGTACATCACAGTATCTAAGAAAAACAAAATCTCAATAAAGAATATTAGTTAAATCATATAAACATGTTTTTATTATTTTTTAGTTGAAATTCTTAAAAGAATGTAGTTCATATATAGTTGTAGCAGATCAAATACATATTAAACATATTCTTACAAATGACAGTTTTAACTTGTTGAAAAAATTATTTAAAAAAATCTACTTTAGAGGGTATGGAAAATAAGAATAACAAAATTACCAGATATAATAGAGAGATTGAAATACGATGCCACTAAATCTTAAAATGTGCGGTCACATATGAAAGTATTTTGTATATAATTAGGACATATACTTGTTTTTGCCGTGTAAAATGTTTATTATTTTTTAGTATAACAAGTATATATATATTAGAAAGGTATATTTGGATCAAGATAATCTTATATAATTTAATTTCCCAAAAGAAAGCATAGAACTAATATTGTAAATTGTTTATTATTTGGTTAAATCGTTTAATGATCTTTCAATCTGACTAATTTGAAATTTTTCTTTATGTATAGAAAGAAAACAAAAAATTAAAGGAAGTTGAAAATATAATTGGTTTTCTTAAAGGATAACAAAATTAAAATACGTGTGCTTGGCAGAATGGTTGCACCTTGATTTGATATCGAAGGTCCAAGGTTCGATTCCCGGTGGCAATAAAATTAAAATTTATATTCGCTGTGTAGAAATAGATGCTGTTGGGCATACAGACGTCACTAAATATAATATTTCAAATTGAATGACTAAACAAATATTATGAAAATAATTCTTGAAATGAATTGATTAGTAATTTCTGAAATATATTCACAATTCGAATTTAAATACATATAATTTGTCATTCTGTGTTTCAAAATACCATGACTGTGTATTTTATAAGGATCTAAAAGCCAATTATGGCACTCTTGATGTAGAAATTTATGAAGTTTGTTTTTATACAAACAAGATTAGTATAAGATGGAGATCTGTTCAATTATTTTATTAAAGACAAAGAAGTTTAATAAGTTTGCTTTTAGTGTTCTGTGTAAGAGAAAGGGCCATCTGAATTCTAGATGATTTATTTTTATATAGACATTATATTAATCTGATAAATCTATACAGAAGTTATAAAACCTTTATTTTAATATATTTATTGATTTAATGATGCGATTAGAGGCTTGTATATAAAAATATTCTTAATTAAAAAAAATGGTTACGTCGGAGATAGTGAAGCGCAAGTATTCGGTAATAGTTAAGTGAGTAGAAATACCCTATATCAATTGGATTGTTAACTTAATTTCTTTTGAGTTCATGTATAAGATTTCATCTTCTCTTCTACTCGCCAAGAATACGAAATTTTAAATTAAATAAAGGCTATAAGTCAAAATTATGTTTTTTGAACTTTTAAATTTTTAATTATTCAAAGATGACAAGTATATATATTCAAACACCAAGAATAAGAATAAAATCATAAAAAAAAAATTATCTAAAATGACATAATTTTGATTTGTTTTTTTCATTGATGAAAAGAATTTATACACATTTATAAAAAATAAGAAGTTGATAAAAATCATAAAAAAATTTTGTCTAAAATGCAATAATTCTAATTTTAGAGTTTTGAAATTTTCATTTTTTAAATGAGGAAAATTCTATATACATATATATATATACAATAAGACTGAAAAGAAAATCATGAAAAAATAATTAGTCTAAAATGCAATAATTTCTAATTTAAGAGATTTAAATTTTAGATTTTCCAAACTTGACAATATATATACAAATGTAAAAAGAAAGAGAAGAAAATCATGATAATTAATTGATGAAAATAATCACCCCAAAATAATTCATTACAAAAGAACTCAGCTATATCATGAATGTTTAAAAGTAATTATTCTTGACATTTTAAACGATCAACTAATTATTAAGAAGAGATGCACTTGTATATGTATATATATATTTAAGAAGAGATAATAATATTGACAAGACAAAAATAATCTGATATTAAAATTTGGAATAAACAGTATTGTAAGTACCAAACTTCAAAAGTAGACTTAATATTCTTTGCGATTAAAAAATTCTAATTCTATCTATAGCTTGCAAACAAAGTAAAGTTAGTATACATACTAGAGAAACATTAAAAATTAGTTTAATCATTTTTTCAACAAACACTGTTAAATACATTGTTTTGGAGCTATTTATCTTAACAACCGAACTAGATGATTTAAGAAATTTTTATTTCGAACAGATTCCAATTAATACTACATAATTGAATAATCTATGTGTGATAAATTATTTGCACACTGAGACGTGGCCTGCCCTGAGGATTAGCTATTATTGACTTGCACATCGATAGACTGAAGAAATGATTGACTTTATATGGCAAAATGAGCAGGTATATATATGTAATAAAGACAAATAAAGATTTAAATAACAAATGTTTTTTGTGTTTTAAATAATTCCAATTAGTCATTAGCATTTTACATAAACAAGACACTTTTATTGAAAGACTAGGAAAGATTAAATATTAAGGATCGAAATCGCAGAAAAAATAGACAAAAAAAAAAAACATTCTTTTTTAGGGCGTAAATCAACCATGAAATCTATATATAAAATAAAATAAAAATTATATAATACTAGAAATTCAAAATGCCAACAAAATTTATAAATTTACACTAAGATATGTGTAGATATAATAAACATGGCAAGTACTTAATATAAATATACATAAATATACTAAGAAATAAAAATCGTATTAATAAGAGCATATTTATTGCAACATTCAGATGTATCTATGTATAAAAGAATGAAATACCCCAGAATCAATTACATCATATATTTTATTCGTACAGACTTGACATAATGAACAAAAACGTATTTTAATAATATAACATAAGATAATTTTATGTTTCTGAGTTATGATAATTTCGACAAATTAATAAAAAAAAAAATATTCCGTATGTAAAAAGAATAAACAAATTATATTAAAGAACCCAATCGATGAAAATTAAGTATTGTAAACATTCAAACTATTGTTCTTTTTGGCAAGACAGATAGCCCAAACCCCCAAAAATTAAATAAAAGACAAATTAAAAAAAAATTTTACGTATCTTATATATTCTAAAAATATAATGTCAGTGTAAATATACTATTATTAATATTCTGTAGACTGATTATAGAGATTTTGACCTACAATAAATGATATAAGAGAAATAATATTTTTATTAAAGGGTAAAATGAACAAAAGTTGAAAAATAAAAGAAATATACATTGGGAATAACGAGATTATTATTATTTTTGATTTTAATTACAAGAAAAAATATTTTTTTACGCCATACATACAATAAAATAAAAGAAATCTGCAAATTTATATTTGATATGTTTAGATTTCATTACGTTAACATTTTTTTTTAAATTATATAATCTTAACAATGAAAAATTTATATTTTATGATACTATATTTTTTGAATATTCCAGGGATGAAAATATTTTTCAAATATGGGGTGAATGGTCATTTAAATATAACATTTCTAAAAAATAATTAAATTGATATATTTTTGAATTACACCCCTAATAGATATACTTTTTGTTTTCATATAATTAGACTATCTAAATCATACACAATTCAAATAGAGAAGAGAACGATATATAAATAGAAAAGAAAACAAATAAAAAGATTACATATCTAACAATAGTTATAAAACTGTACACTAAATCAAATTTATTGTTCACATTAGAAATTATACCATGGATTAAATAATTGCAGACATAAATTTTGACTGAACCTTCCTGGGATTGATTTGGTTGTAAATTAAATTTTTATAAAAATGCACATATTTTATTTATGTTCTATAAAAAAAGGAAAAAGACATTATATTCACATTATAAGTTACTTTAAAAATATTTGACACAAAATAAACAATGCATAGAACAAATTAACTCGTTTCATCCTTATTTCTAAAACCAAATTCCGTACACAATTTTAATTTGGCAGAAAAACAAATCCCTAGATGAAAGATTATCGAAATGTCATTTCTTACAATAAAAATTTTGATGTTATGTTCAAGCCATTTATAATATTAAAGGCGAAAATATATATATGCGAGAAATTAATATTTACAAAATAAAAGAAACATTTTCTTTGAAAAACAGTCCAACATTTATTTTAGATGAATCAATAGCTTTCATTCCTCGTATAAAGGACAAGGATCATATATATCATTATTAAAATAGAAATACTGTCATTATTATTTGTTTGTTCCGTAAATCCGAACCAAATCCTCTATCGTATAACAAAACATAAGGTTACACATTTGATAATCTTTATGAATTTTTAGATTGTAATTTAGTACTGTTTCCTTAATAGAGATGTATTGTTTTTTTTTTAAAATATCAGTTGTTGATAAAATCTAGACAAGAAATTAATATGAAAATTACCTTATAAAACAAAGATGAAATACGCTTAATACGTACAATTCATGTCGAATTAATATAATCAACTTGTTATAAATTAAGAATATTTTGTCAAGCAACATGATTCAATGTATCTGTGTAAAATCAAAAAATAAATTCTTACTCAAAAAATAAATTATATAAAATATAATAATTTGAAATATTTATATTTTTCAATTATTATTTTTAAATGACAAGAAACGTACCTATATTAAAAAGATAATACAAGCGTTAAAATGATGTGAATCTAATACACTCTTTAAAAATCAAGACAACTTGCATTTTAGACATAAAACTATGTATGTAGAAATTTTTAAGTTAAAAAATTTGTATTAAAACTTGCATCAGCAATATATATAGAATGGATCAAAAATATTATGTTCAAAACATAAAACTTTTCGTTTTTTTTTTACAATTTATAATCAATAGTGTAATATAAGGAAAATTTACATATAGAGTATTAATAAACTGAAAACGAATGTTCCTTATATAAATTAGAGATGATTATTGTATAAAAAATAATAAGTAATATTGTATAAAGTAGCTTTTAAAAACTATTTTTAAATTTTTAATTTTTGTAGTAGACACTGAATATGTAGAACATTTTGAAAATACTTATGATATATAAAATGAATATCCAGTCCTTTTTGTTTAAGATTAACGTCGCTAGAAAAAATTATTGTAACTAAGCCCTTTCCATAATGACTATTAAGATTTACTTTTTTTGAAAAAACTTTTTTGTTCTCCGCACGACGAAGTTTTTTTTGGAAATCATTAATAAATTTTATATAACAATGAGCTTAAAAAAATACAAAAATAGAACTTTACTATTAATGAACAACTTCACTTACAACTAGAAATAAAATTGATGTTTACATCGACCGTGTATTCAAAGAGAGGCCAGTTTTTTAAAAAAACATTATTGATGCAGTGTTTAATGAAATTTGTTAATGGTGAATTTACGATTAGAAGAATTTATCTAGGAGCATCATCTTTTCTTTTATACGATTCTATATCCCCATTTTTAAAATTCAAATAACTGGTGGTCAAAGAAGTCCGTAGAAAGCAGGATCGAATATTAGAAATGTTAGAAGTCGCGTAAAAGATTCATGTAATGATAAGTGACATTCTTGTAAGTTAATATTGTACATTGTTTAGCAATTTAGAAATTATTTAAATCTTAGTTTCTTATCAGCAGTGAATCTTGACGATGTAACATAAAGATAGATAAAAACATATGTTCTGAAACGAAAAATTATACAATATGCCCTTTCTGTAAAGGATATGAGAATTCAAATTGGTATTTATCAATAAACTACTTCACTAAACGTATGAGGTTAAATTTATTGTTAACAAAATTCTATGTAATGGTTCTCTCTTATTTTACATTGAAAAAAAATAAAAATTAGGAAGAGAGTAATATAATGAGCAAAATAGAGAATGTCTAGAAATAATATCTAATGAAGGATCATTAACATTTTGAAAAATTTATTTCAATCGAAAAGCGAAATTATTAGATAAGAAATTTAGCATATAATAAAATTTGAAAGTTTGTGCATACACTAAATGATTGCAATTACATATCTGTCATATAAAGTATATATTGACACTGATTCAGACAAAGTTTAATATCAGCTTTAAAAGTCTTTATTAGTAAACATTCAACTTTAGATAATATAATAGTAATAAATAGATAGTGTATTATCATATAAACTGTTTACAGTTATAATTAAGATGAATCAGTAGAACAAAATATTTTAAATGTAAAGTCATAAATAATTAGAACATTATATTAACCATATTAAAGACTTATATTCTATTATAATGAATAATTAAATGAGTTTAATAAAATAATATATTATAAAAACGTATATATGATATAAATTTCTATAAAGTATGAGAATGATTATTTTATATATATATATATATATATATCAGTAAAAATCTAGAGTTTAGTATAAAAAAAAATATATTTAGAAAAAACATGTTGGCCATGTAAAAGAAGGTGTGTAGTAATTTGGTTGTCGGTAATGAAGTTTGTTTTTTTTAATAATAAAGATAATTAAAACAACGGATTATATTACAATAAATACTAAATGAAGGATAAATCATCAGATCAAGCCTTGTAGAACCTAATATTTTTTATCGATGTAAGGTTCATATTAATCTTGTCTATTATATTTAATAAAACTAATCTTTTTGTAATATTTAATTTATATATTTAGGGATCTGAAATTATCTTCATTTAAGGAAAATATTTAAAAAAAATATTTTAAATATATTATGATTAAACAAAAATGATATATTAAAAATTTAAATAAGATAACTTATAGAGTATAATAAAAAGATATATATATATATATATATATATATTTGAATAAAAAAATAATCTAATAATAATATTGTTGTGTTATATAATATAAAAAATAGGTTAAACTATCAAATACTCTAAGAATTTAATAGCGTACATCAAGATGATTAACAGAAGACAAACTAAAGCATTCCAATAGACTACAAAAGAGGTGTGAAGGTTCTGATTTAAAAAGGACTAAGAGCCGAGAAGCTGCCCACAAACAGGAGACGCTAATGCGGAAACTATTCAGAATATACTAGAATATAAAACACCATTAGCATATCCTGTATTAATTCATTTTTATTAGAATAATAATAATAATTATGTTTTATATATTTATAAAGATTGTTAATATATATTATAACAATGGTATTTATTATGTTATTTTCTGGAATAAACTATATTTTTCCATATTAAATATGAATTTGTGGTATTATTTACCACATTATTATATTTTCCCTCCAAATGAATTTTCTAGAATTTATTTTTCTATAAATATTTTCTTTTTATTTTTACCCCCACCAAAATATGTCAAGAAGAACAGAGGAGTCTAGAAATCAGCAGTATCAATCACTGCATCCCCAGAAGAGGAAGATAAAGCCCAGAGAGGCAGATTTAATAATACAACTTTAATTATAATAAAACTTCAATACTTGGCAGAAGCATTATAGAATGGTATCTGAGGAGCGGCCAACTCCTGGGTAATACCTAAGAATTAAACATAAAAACAAGAAATAAATATATGACAAATTAATAATTTTTTTTTCTTTAGGGAGTATCTACACATCTTATATCCGGCATGAAGCCTGATCCGAAGTTGAAGTGATGAGTCTAAATTTACATATTGATTTATATTATTTGTTTGTTTTGCTGCTCATCGGAATTGTAGGTCAGGGGTAAATTCCGTTTAAATAGTCAATCAGATTAACTGTCAAACTCTTTGAGATGTAATCAAACAAACATGAAACCGAAGTTCTACTGAATTAGTAGTACTTCATGTGACATGCACTTGTCTTACTTTTAGTTTGTGAATGTCAAACATGTCTAATGTTTATTTACAATACTCTTAGACGTTTGACAGTACCAACAAAAATTGTTTAATTATAAGCAAGATTCGCCAGTGCAGGTCTGCAGCCTCACACATCTGAATAAATATTAATATTGTTATTTCGAAAATTATTTCTTGCACAATTAAGTACATTTTTTTTAGAGGTTTCCAACGTATGTATCTGTATAATTAATATTTTAAGAAATTTTGATTTATTTGTCTTTTCGTATGAGTACGTAAGTAGATAATTTGCTGTTCAAAAAATAATTATGGAACGCATCATGTGCAGAATCGACATAAAAATAAAAAATTGAAGTAAAGTTAAACATATTAATTCGGCTTTGGACAAATACGTTAATTAAACGATATATTTATTTCTTTTTGCAAGATAAAAACATATTTTTCAAAACAAGTAAATTAGATTCTTTCAAAAAGAAATGAAAACACAATCATTGAGTGATTTAATTACAAGAAATGTCTGACACTATATATTAATCATTTAAGACATATAATTTAGTATAAAAATATATTTGTTGAATAAATTAGGATATATTATATACAAGAAATAAGATTCTAAATTTATCTAAAATAATTTAGGTATATGCATTAAAGTATTTTAATAAATGTTAAAACCAAAACTTGATAAACTAAATAAAAAATTTCATGGAAGTGTGTATTAACGATTACATCATAAGAACAGTTGTCAAAGTTTACTCTGTTAAATATTCACCAATAATACAACAAAAAAAAAATTTACAATATGTTTATCCATTCAAAATAATAAACCTTTTACTTACGTGGCTAAAAAAAAATTACAATAAAAATAAAATTTAAATTGGAATTTTGTATATGAAGGGCTGAATATCTATGAAGCAAGTACACAATCATAAAGTTATTAATAGCGAAATATTTTTAGCATTCTAACTTAGAAGTACCAAAGTTTTATTCATGAAGAACAGAGAAATAAAGAAAAAATAAGAACGAGCATATTGGTAGAAAAAAAAAATCTTTTAAAATTTAAAACGAATTCTACACTCTATCTAAATTTACATCATAGGTAATAACAAGATAATTGAAATTTGATCTTTCCCTTTTTCTTTTGGTATAAGTACGAAAGCAAACAAATAAAATTATTTTACGATCATTATAGCACTGTTTTAGAAGTGATACAAATAATATTCAATTATTACAACTAGAAAATAAAGAGATTATAAAGAAAAGATATTCATATGATTTATACATATTGCTCAGCAACATAAATACATAAGAATTTAAAATAAAGATATACGATCAAGATATTAGATGAAATACAATTTTCTTTTATATTAAAGTTACGCTAAGATGAACAAAAATTAATCCCAATGTTGCATATAGTATATATAGATAAAATTAAAACAAGCAATAAAGTTTTTTAATTATCTAGAACATATCAGACGATTTTATAAATGAAAATTATACTAAAAATCAACTATATAATATTTATATATGACCAATATGTGCACGTTATTAAGTATAATAATTACTAATGGTAAAAAAACGAAAACAAATATTATATAAAAGTTTTAAACAAATTTCGATTAACCTCGTATATTACATTTTTTTGGTTTATAGAATTCTAAAGAAGTTTCAGTTATAAAACATTGTAGACTTTTGAAATAGAAGTTGGTAAAAAACTAATGTCACAAATATTAATTTGTTGTTTACAATCATATTGACCACACAAAATTAGAAATTATGACCAAAAAATTCTAAAAAGTAAAATCATCAATACTTTTTATATTTATAAAAATATATTATTTTATTATTAATTTCAAATAAATAAGAACAAATCAATTCAAAAATCTATCGGTTAAATATTTGATAATCGCTCTTTTGTTATATATAATACTTTCTAAGTCCGTTAAGTATAATATTTTTATATAATAATTAGATCAAAATTTAAGTATGAAGATCAAAATATTATAAAAAAAGTTTATATACGAAAGAAAAATTTAAAATATAATTAACAATTATCGTAAAATTATATATTCATTGGAAAATCATTTATTTAATGTATAATTAGACGCCTTGAAGAAATTTATTTCAAATTAACAATATAAAAACAGACCTATTCATAGTAAAATCGTTTAGTAAAGGTAAAAGGAATTTTACTCAGAAACAAAATTTATGTTATTGATTTTAAGAAATCTTAGGGAAAACCCCTACTTGAATACATTTTCCATATTATAATATAATAAGAAATAATAAGTAAATTTTTAATTATGAATAATTAAATAAAAACAATAGCACGTACAATTTAATACAAGGTTGTTGTAAATAAAACGTTTTCGAGATTTTCAAAAAGGCATCGCATATTCAAAAAAATAAAACCAAAAATACGGGGGGAATAGAAATGCATATAAATCAAATACAGTTAATAACAATAATAGAATTAATTATGAAATGCTATATTTATTGAAAAATCTTATATAGCATAGTTACACGCAAAAGGAATATATACTTCTAAATTTATATATTTAAGCAGAAAATAATTTCAATTAATATAAAGAGTAATAACTTAAAATAAACATGATTAACACTAGCTTAATTTAAATTTAAAAACTTACAAAAAACATCATCATATATATAAAAGAATTTTATTTAATTTTTTACCCCTCTTTTTTGTGATTTTGTAAAATCTAAACTTCTTATTATAGCTTTTTGTGTCATTGTAATATCAAATGTAAACTCATTGAAGGATTTTGACTATCATATGTGTGTGTACTGTATGTTAATACGTTTCCATTTTAATTCTTTGTTTTGTAAAACTCAGTTCCAAAATATCGTCAGAATCGTTTTTTAGAATTTATTTAACCCTTCCAGGAAAAATTGCAAAAATAATTAACAATAAAGATTTTAAATATAAGCGTCAAAATTTGAGCTTAGAAGTTCCCAAAACTATCTCATTATAATTATTAAATGTTTTAAACTCAACTTTATTCCTTATATGTTACTAAAAAGTATTTTTAAATATTATGCATTTTCCTTTTCAAATTCATTCATCGCAAAATGGAAACTTAAAAAATTTACCGATCAGGGACATATTATAAAACTAAACATTCAAATCCCGTTTTCAAAACGGGAAAGCATACGCTAGTGTTAATATAAGATAAATATTTTTCAATAATAATACTATATAATATTTCACCTGGACGTTTTCAAGATTATTTACAAAAAAATAAAAGAAAGTCTAAAAGTTAGAATTGGATATATTAAATATTAACAATATGGTAATACTTCGAAACAAATAAGAATTTTAGAAAAAACACCTAAATAATATTTATATATCGTTAGTCTCGAAAATTTAAAAGTATTCTTAAGAAATTAAATTTTTTGAATATATAAGAATTTATTTACACATATTTAGATAAAAAATAAAAATTTTATTTATTTAGCAAAAAAATGAAATATTATTAGTTAAAAGACTTAACTTAAAAATTTTTCGTATAAAGTAAAAAATTTCGTTCTTTGTCTTATAATTATCAGATATTTAAATTTTTTGAATCAAAAATTTTAATATAACCGTTATAGTCAATATTTTTATGAAGAAATTAAAATTTAATTTTGATATTATATATTGTCTATAGTTCAATAAAATGCGTTAGATTAAATCTAAGTATGAAAAGGTAAAGAAAATTTTATACTTTAATATAAATTTTTAATACACAAAGATTTATCAACAAGTAAAATAAACATAATGCCAATAAAAATCTTTAAAAAAAATTATATTTCAAAATGAAATTGTAATAAAGATAATTGAGGTTAATATTACAAAAATAATTTTTTAAAGAAAATATATTTAAAGTAGTAGGATAACTTTTTTAAAAAAACATATTGGACTAAAACTCGTTTTGAAAATAAATATTTTCATCTAGAATAGTTAATAAAAACATTCAAACTTAACGTTCAAATAATTTTAGATTAGTAAAAAGAAGGAAATTTTGATACAATTAAATTTTCACGACTAATTAAGCTAAAAGTTTCAAAACTAAAACGAAAAAAATAAATTTTCTCCACATTAAATATAATTTTTTATTTTCAAATTTCGCTCTTAATAATGTACATACGACTGATTAAAATAAGTAATAGTTTTAGAACATACAACGACTTTTTTTTATAAAAAATAATATATCAATCGAAAATTTAAAATGCAATATATTACACCTACATATTAAACATGATTATATATACAACCTACATGAGAAACATATGATTCAATAACGAAAAATTTATAAAAATAAAAAATAATCTATTGTAATTTTTCTATATTTGTATTTCAAAAGAAATAATATCACGGGGGGTTTTAAAATTGTAAATTAAAGTTATTAAATTACAATCAATATTTCATAAAGTATATAAATAATTTAAATCATTCTAAAAGTAAAACATTCGATACTATTTATCGCAAGGAATCATTAGAAAGTTCTTCATCTCTAAAAACTCATTTTTTTATGCTTAACTTAAGTTTTTAAAATTATTATAAAAATGCAGCATATATAAACCAAATAATATCAAGAAAATTCATAAATAAAAATTTAAGTCTCAAAGAAACAAAAAGACATACAACGAGAATAAAATATAAACATATATAGAGGAATACAACGAACGGCATTTTATTCTGTTAGTATTTATTACAACAGTATTTTGAAATTTTTGGGTTATAATCTGTAAAAATATTATAAAATACAAAAAATTATTTCAATGGAAATATTGATGAATATCTAAGAAATAAAACTAATAATGGTCAGAAAACATGTTAAAAAAAAATAAAAAGATAAGATATATAATATTCATACAAATTGTAAATTTATACACAGAACTGAACTGACATGAATTTCGTATTTCTTCATGTGGATTTTTATAGTAAATATCATATATTCCACGTATTTTACATAAATACTGTAATTATAGTTAAAAAAAAATTAAAATAAATACAGAAGTAGTTAATTTATATAAAAATATCTTGCACTAACCGAAGAATTAAAACATATAAATCAATAAGAGCTAAGAAGAGTTAATAAAAAGTATATACAAACCCCAATGCAACTAATTAATAGATATTTATATAAATTTAAGAAAAATTTAATGTAAGAACATATAAATTAAAAAACAAATCTTATCTTTAATAATGACAGAAAATATTTTAATGCATTACCCCGATTACATTATAAATATAGATGCAGTAGACGATTTCTAATAATTATAAAATTTAATTTAATTTAAATATTAATTGATTAAAAAAATATAATAATATATTGATAAATTAAATTCTAAATATGAAAACAAAAAAATCTTTATGAATTTTTTTGAATAAACATTTTGATTTTTAAAGAATGAAATCAATCTAATGATTTAATAAAAAAATTAAAATTTTTTAATAATACATGAATACTTTTATTCATAAAAAATAACATTTTAACATAACACATTATGTAAAACATTTTTATAGATAATGATAGGTTACTTTTAAACTATTCGCAATTTTTTACGCAAAAATTTAACAATTTTAACTGGTTATAAAATATATCAAACTAGTTCTCTTCATAATTGAAATTATATGAAGATCAAGCATGAAGTAAATCTTACGGTTATAAAAGAAAATTTATAAGTACAAACAAAACATATCTAGGGAATATGATAACATATCAAATATAATTTTTATAGGATTTATTTTTCAATTATCCAATATTTTCACTCCCCCTTACTTTTAAAATATAATATTTTCTACCATAGAAAATTTGAATCCCAAAGAGAACATAAAAAATAGACACAATAACATTTGTAATTATAAAAGACTTCCTGGACAGTTAGGCAAATACATAGATAAATAGAATTGTACATTAGAAGAAGCCTCATCCCTATGCAGCAGCCAAGTAGATATAAATATTCATAAAAAATTCAAAAAAACAAATTTTTGCGAAAATATTTTATTTTATAAAAATTAATTAAATCATATTAATCTGATAAATCTTAAGTACTTTCATTGATCTATTTTAATATCACATAATTTTATACTGAAATATTCAAATGTAATTAGTTATTTCTATTGAATTTTCAAACAAACACTGGAATCAAGTCCTTAATGTTTCCAAGTTATAAAGTCCTTTTACTTTCTTGGAATAATGATCCAATTTTTTTTCAAAGTCATTATCATAAGTTTTCCTAAAGAGTATAAGTTTCTGTTTCTGTATATATGCGTTAGTACAGCTTTCGAGATTTAAGTTATTTGTAAAATATCCCCAAAATATTATTTTTTAGAGTATAATACGATTTTTTTAAGTAAAAAATATGTTAAAACACAAAAATGACCTTTTTTACAATAATATATATTACAAATTAAAGAAGTAATTTCATTTTTTTACAATATATTATTACATAAATTTATTCGCAGAAAAACATTAAAAATACTTTAAGTATTAATTATAATATTAAAGTCGAACCTATTATTAAATAAATGTATAACATGGCGAACACAAAATACGAAAGTTTAACACAAGTGTGACCTGTATTTAAGAGAAGAAAAAAATACTAAAAGAAGCTCGGAGAGTGAGACAATCATCATAATGCAGAAAGATGTACAAGATGTGACAACATAAAAAGGAAACAAGTAAGTACTGAACTTCAAAATTTTAATATTGATAAAAAACTACTTAGTATGATAAATTGGAATGATATTATTGATGAAATTGATAAATTAGTTGTGAAGAGAAAGAGAATAAGAACAAGAAAAAAATAAGGTGTAGAGAACTTGAAGATATGGTAGAGGGTATGAAAGAAAAATTAAAAAGAGAGAAAAAAAAGATCTCACTAGAACTGTAGCAGTGCCAGGAAGTTACTTATAATATCAAAGACGAAAAAAAAAAAATTGTTTTATATGTGTAAGAATTATACATATAGCTGTAGGTTGTATGGAACGTAAAGGAAGACATGAAGAGAATAATGAAAATAAAAGTGTTAAATATTTATGCATTCGTGGTAATAGTAAAATGAAAATATTAAAAGGAATTGATTTCAAATTGAGACTACCAGTGGAGGTAGAAAGAGAGAACTCAAGAAACAGTTTTTATGTAAAAAATTCAAACCAAGATAAAAGAAGAAAAAATATTAATAAATATGAAGAATTAGAAGGAAAATTTTCGAAGTATTGTGAAAAGACGAAGGGAAAAGAAAATACTTAACAGGGGGAAAATGTTCTATCAAAACAAAACAAGGAGTGAAAGTAGTTATAAAAAGACAAAATATTTCTTTTAATTCGAGAAAATTTTGAAAAGAATATTAATTTAGGAGAAAGTAGAGGTATTATCAGAAGGACAAAGAGCAAATGGAAAAGCCTAATAAAGCCCATAGAAAAACCAAATGGTAAAGTACAATTGAGAAGCAATTTGATGGCTTATAATGAACTGGAATAAAAAGATCCGTATGAATTGCCATTGATTAGAGACATATTAAAGCAACGCAAGGTTCTAAAGTATTTATGGTTATAGACCTAAAGGAAAGATTCTATCATATAGAAATTGAGAGAGCTTACAAACATAAGACAGCTTTTAAGATAAATGGTAGAGTTTACGAATGGAATGGCATGGTAAAGGGATTAAAAAATGCTCCCCATATTATGCAAAGAGTGATGAACGGAGTTTTAGATAAGTTTAGAGGCAAGAGTGTTGAGGTGTACATGGATGATATTATTATTTATGCATGAGATAGTAATATACAAGAAAATTTTTTAAAACAAGTAATTCGAAAATTTAACGAATGTGGATTTAAAGAAACTTAAAAAAGATACAATATAAAGGAGAAGTAAAACTACTGGAGTAACAATTAACTGAGAAGACATTAAACCGAAAAAATATATAGGAGTAGACATTAGAATACAGAAAGCCTAACAACATAAAAGATCTTAGAAGAGTTGAGGAGCGGGCAGGCTGGTTAAGAGATTTTATTCATCATTATGCTTATCGGTCTGCGCTTCTTACAGAACCACTAAAAAAAGATGTTAAATGGGAATGGTCCGAAGATATAGAAAGAGCTTTTATGGATATCAAAGAGGGTTTAAAGAAGTGAAAAAGTTAAAAATAGTTAGTAGTGAAAAAATCTATAGAGTAAGAACGGATGCATGCGATACGACAATTGGAGCCATACTTCTGCAAGAAGACAAGGAAGATAGGTGGATTTGAAACAATGGGCATCAAAAATGATAACATTAACAGATAAAAAGTATAAGATTAGTGAAAAAGAGATGTTGGCAGTGTTATTCGGAATAAAGAAATTTGAGTCAGATTTGTGAGGAAGAAAAATTCATTTAATAACAGATCATTAATCACTGGCCGAGATTAGAAACAAACCGTTTTTCAATAATTACATAATTAAGAGATGGATAGAATATATACAAGAGTTCGATTTTATTTTTGAATATGTAAAAGGAGAATTGATCACGTATTTATATGCATATAGTAGACAATTTAAAAAAACGAAGTGAAAGTAAAAAAGCGAAAGTAGAAACGGCCCCAAAACAGATGAAAGAAAAAGAAATAAAGCGCATGGTTAATAGAAAAGGTAAAAAATATTGGAAGTTTTCAACAGGAGAAATTAATAAATACAACACAAAGAAATAAGTGAGAACAGAAATTCGTAGAGTTCATGAGGAATTAAATCATCGAAAAGTTAAGGGAACACATTATAAGATTATACAAAGATGGTACTGGCCAGGTATGAAGGACCAGATAACCACATCGCTAAAAAATTGTTAAGTATGTAGCATTAATAACAGAAAAACGATCGGAGGTGGCAATTTTTTTTGGCATTTAAGAAATTAGAAAAGTAGCTTATGACGTAATGGATATTGGGGAAATAGAAAGATACGTGCTATTAGGGATGGACTACTTAGAACAAGAGTATGTCACGCAAAGATGGAATTTAAGGGATGTGATTTTATTACTAAAATTTTAGAAAAATAGATGCCCAGATGAATATATTACGGATAACGGCAAAGAATTTTCAGTGAGAAGTTTGTAACTTGGTGTAAAGAAAACGAAATTATGCAATGGAGAGTATGTTTGGAAGCTCATAGGAGTAATGGAAGAATAGAACAATGTATTTGAACAATAAGGGAATCGATGATCCATGAAAAAGAAGGAAACCCAGAGGAAAAACTAGAACAAGCTGTAAGAACTAATAATTCTTACACACAGCGATTAATTCAACACAATTGAAGCATGGAAAGAACAAGGAAAATAAGTCTTTATTGAAAACAATAAAAAGGGTGTGTATTAAAGTAGTTTTAAATTAAGGCATAGAGAAAAATTTGAAGTAGATCAGGCTGTGAGAATTGCATTAAGAGAAAACAAGGGTAAATAGATGAAAAGTATGAAAGGAAGATTTACAAATGTTGATAAAAGGAGGGGAAAGTCTGAGAATAATTCTTATATTGTAAGGACTGATAGCTGAAGATACATTAAGAAACAACATTATGACCTAAAAGATTATAAAAATGGAAAATTAGAAGCTTGTAACGTGCGACTACCCGTTTAGAGGGATGATGTTATGGTTGAACTTTCCTATTAAATAAATGTATAACATATAATCATGAATTTGAAAAAAAATAATTGAATTATAAAGATAGTTAGATAAATTTTATCAACAAATTTTAAATTTTTATTTATTTTAGTTACATATTGATTTAACTAATAAATTTTTTAAACAAAGGATTCAGGAAGTTTTGAGGGTTAAAAGCTTACGTGTTAGTTAGGTAGGTTAGGTAGGAGTATCTGTTATATTAAAAAATGTAAAGTTTGAAATAGAGAAAAACTAAATTCTAATTTATTTTTGAATTCTAGCCACAAAATTAGAATATGTTGTACCGAAAGCATTATATACCTTTTCTATATTCTTTAAATAGACTATATATCGACTCTTTAACATAAATCAAAAATTTATCTAGAGAAGCCTAATAAAGAATAGAAAGAAACAAATAGTAAGTATAATCATACAGTAAAATATACTATGACAATTTTTCGGCAAATCAATTTTTAATTTTATAATTACGCACTTTTATTCGAACATAAAATGTTATTTGAAAACATTTAAAAAAGAAAAATAATCTAGTAATTTTTATCCAACACATGACAAGAACAATATTTGTTTTGTTCTTCGTTCCATAGAGTCATATACCAAGATCTAAAAGATCTATCAATTTTATGAAAAATTTGTAATATATTAAAATAAATATTAAAAAATAAACTTATCGCAAATTGTTTATAAATTTAGCATTTAGAACTTCATACTATAGGCATAATTTCTCAAAGTCAAAAAATGATGTTTATACAAAAAGGTTTACAATTAATAATTATTAGAAAATTATTTAGAATTAAAAGCAATTTTTTTAGATTAAAGTTTTCTTCTTAGAAAATGAGTTTAGTTTTTTATGTAAAAGCTATTTAAATATAAAAATTAATATTTTTTTATTAAAAAATTTCAGTCATACGAAAATATTAAAATATACAAATTTTAATAATTTAATAATAGTTATCAATAAAACTATTAAAGAATCAAATCATTTAGAAAAAAAGAACCTTCTAATATGTTTAATTTGATATCATTAGTCAAAATTCAATATTTTATAAATGATCAAGCTTATTATCATAAATAAACTAAAATGAAAAATATAAAATAAGATTTAATATATGGTTTTATAACTGAGAAATTTTCTACTTAATCACTTGGGACGGTATCGTGACTAAGTTCCATAAATCATATACCACAAGACTTGGAATCCTTAAGAAGGTAGAAGCGTACATCCAGATGATAACGCCAAAAAAGACACTAGAAAGCATTCTCTGGACTACCAAATGAGAGGTGACGAAGCCGTTGTGGAAAAGACTTTGGAGCCACAAAGCTATTTACAAACAGGAGACGCTAACGCGGAACCTACCCCTGTTAAACTATAAATATAAACTACAATAAGCATACCCTAATTATATTCATTTATTTAAAATAAGATGAATATTTATCAAAATAATTAGATTAATATAATGAAATTATGAATCAAACGAATTACAAAATATAATTTAATATTATAATAAACGGTAAATATATAAAACAAGACACGGAATAAATTTAATTAACGTAAAAAATTATGCTTATGATAAAGTATTATTAATAAAGATGAATTTTAGAATTCCAGATTTTGTTATGTATATAACGTTAGAACTATAAAATAAAACAGATTCCTAATGAAGGATATTTTAGATCTACCAATAAATTATAATCGATTTGACAAACAAAGCTGTTCTAGCACATCTATCAAATAAATTCTTTAAACCTAAAAATATTTTTATGTAAAATTTACAGAATATCTTAAAAATTCAGAGTTAATTAAAAATAAACAACCAAGATCCAACGATGATAATGCAAACTGAAATCGATAGAATTTAAAATAACTTATTCTAGTACCACAATTAATCTTTTGATATTATTGACAAGTCTAAATATATTCAAATATTTCGGTTATACATAAATCAGATAGAATACTTATTTTGTATTAAAATAACAAATCCCAAATATTAATATATTTAGTTCTGCTTGAGATCCATCTTATCATCAAATTAAACGTGAATATTAAATAGAATCCTAAAAATATAAATCAAGCGCCCTAAATTTATGTTATTTTTTGATTCTACTAATATTTTAACAAAATCACATTAAGACTCAACTATTTCGCAATTAGAAGCAAAGTATCTATTAATTATCGCCTTGTTTGTGAATTTAATATTTTTAAAAAATGAATCTGTTACTAAAATATGATCACAAAGATCTTATTTATATTTATTAAATTTATTTGATTCAAAATAGAAAAATTTTAAACATTCAATATAATGGTATAAATTATATATAAAGCTGAAGAATATATAATATTCAAAAACAAAACTTTTATCAAAAATTTTATTACAAAACAAAAAAAACTAGTTACTTACAAAAAGAAATTTATAGATTTGTTTAAGCTATCACGAAAAATATTAGAAATGTCAACTAAAAGATTTAATAGGTATTATTAGATATATATTGCTTTTTTTAGGTTAATGCGATCATATTCAACAAACTATAATTAAAGTTATATAAAAATTCAAAATTCTACATTTAAATTTCTCTTATAAAACCGAATCATTTTTACGTACTATCATGATTGACACACCTCAGGCTTTCCAAAATCCTATCAACTATAGATACGTATTCACAGCTTTACGGTTCTCACATATAGGTCCATAAAATAATATATCCAACAAATTACATCATAATAATAAAAAACTAAATTAAATAATGTTTGCTAAAACTTGTTATTATGATTTTTTTACAATAAGAATTAGTTCAAATTTATAAAATAAAGTTTTTAATACTTTAATAAGACATAAGATTTTAAGAATTTAATTGTTTAACGAAATAGTGTAATGAAGTAAATCATAATGAACATTGTGTAATGAACATAAACCTTACATAAAGAAATATATATTTAATAAATATATTAAAGATAGATAAATATATTATGCTCATGTAATGATAAAATAATATAGACCACAAAGTAGTGCTTTAAATATAACTTTAGTATGTGATAAGCATACAATTGATAATGTATTTTTTTTCCTTAAGATGAAGTTAATTACAAATACAAAAACCTACGTAGTTAGAATTTGGAGAATTAGTTTAATGATGAGATAGGTAAATGACTGCTATAGATAAACATTTTAGATTTAAGATTCTTATTTAATAATTTGATTGATCCAACAAAATTTAAAATAAAAAGCAAAATCAATATCATATGCTGCATTTTATAATTTATTTTAGTTATCCATATAAATTTTTAATAGCAAAAGATATACTACAACTATACATTTAAATACACCTTACCTTCTAGTTCATGTTACTGTGTAAATACAAAGAATCAAAAAGTAGAAGATCTCATTATTTAACTTTATTATATTGAAATTCCTTAAGTTTTCTAATATAATCATTTAAAAGACAAATAACTATATAGATACAAGTTAGGGAAATAAAAAAAATATTTTTGAAAAACAATGTGTTCTAGGAAATAATTAACAATAAATTTATAGAAAATGTAATAATAAATTATCCTTCTCATAAATCTAAATTACAAAATAAAATTTTTCTGATTCAGATATAGCTTACATATATATATATTAATAATAAAATACTTTACAAATGTTATATATGCTTGTCTTTGCAATCGTTTACTGGGAGTTTGAACAAATTTTTAAATTTATCCCATAAAGAGTAATTTCTTTGCATATCGAACACCAAACTAATTCTTTTAAAAGTTTTATTATCGAAGGATAGTATTGTCGAACATTTTATAATTTCTTGTATAACATTGGTCTGTATAGATGACACAGTCCAAAATTTAGCTTGGGTCTATTGCATATATTCTCAAATATTACATTATTTAGATTTTAAATTACGTTTCCTAAATAAATAGTTGTAAACTAGTCGACAGAACCTTTGATCATAGATTATATTGCATTGTTTTCATAATATCATAATTTATTAAATACAACGTATGTTTGAATAATATTTATATTAGTTTAATCGAAACAAGAATTTAACTTAGCAAACAATTATGAGTATACTTTATAACTAAGTGATATGATAATATAATAAAAAAAAAGGGATGGAATTTAATTTTGTATATTAAGTCAATTTTAGAGTTAACTAAAAAAAACTTTATTGAGAATCGTTTTTCTTGTAGGTAAGGTAAGTATGTTAGGTATTTTTTATTTAGAAAAAGACCAATTCTTAACTTAAGAAACAATTTAAGTCCGCAAAACAAAGCAATGCAAAGTATTTTCTATTTATTTATATTTTTGTATATTTAGATCATTAATTATGGTTTGTTAGCCCTTTAAGTTTTTAGATGATCGATGTATGAAGAAGTTGTGCCAAAGAATTAACCATAATTTTTAATAGTGTAAATATAGAAATTCAACCTTTTAAATTGTACTTATAAAACAATAATATACTATATACACTATGAAGCCAAATTATTAAAAAAGCTTTAACATAACGTATTTTAACAACAAACAGAAACATACTGTATCGAAATATTGGTTAATATATAAAAATCATTGGGGTACTAAGAAAAACAGAACTTATACTCTATTTAAGAAATCAATTGTAAAGATGTATATGTATATATAAGAAGGATAATGAACTTAAACGAAGAAGAAAAAACTTTACTTCTGAACAAAATATAATTATTATTTATAGTATATGTATGTCAAGTTAGAAGTATTGGTTTTCTTGATGATATTTTTAAGAGAAAAATAATTTCAAATGTTTTTTATAGATAGTTAACTATAACTTTATAAACATATAAGAAGGAAATAACAACGTCGTAAAATTAAGAACATCTAAGACTACATATAAATATATATTATTGGTATATAAGTGAACGTTGTGTGTCTTTTTTTGTTTTTGAGCCATATAAAAGATTTGTTATTTTTCCATCTCTTTCTTGTATATATATATATATATATATAAGAAGACAAATCTTGCAAAATATGAAAAAATTAAGAACAGCTGAAAATGCATATAAATTTATATATTTGTTATATAAGTACTTTTTTGTATCTTTTTTTGTTTTAAAGCATTTATGAAATTTGCCATTTTCCATCTCCTTCTTGTATATATATATAAGAAGACAAATCTTGCAAAATATGAAAAAATTAAGAACATCTAAGACTACATATAAATATATATTATTGGTATATAAGTGAACTTTGTGTGTCTTTTTTTGTTTTTGAGCCATTTAAAAGATTTGTTATTTTTCCATCTCTTTCTTGTATATATATATATATATATAAGAAGACAAATCTTGAAAAATATGAAAAAATTAAGAACTTCTGAAAATGCTTATAAATTCATATTATTGTTATATAAGTGACACCTGGGTACTTTAAATGTTTTTAAAGCATTTATGAAATTTGCCATTTTTCATCTCCTTCTTGTATATATGTATATAAGAAGACAAATCTTGAAAAATATGAAAAAATTAAGAACATCTGGACTACATATAGATTCATATTATTGTTTTACAAGTACTTTTTGTATATCTTTTTTTTGTTTTTAAAGCATTTATGAAATTTGCCATTTTCCCATCTCCTTCTTGTATATATATATAAGAAGACAAATCTAGAAAAATATTAAAAATATGAAAAAATTAAGAACATCTAAGACTACATATAAATTCATATTATTGTTTTACAAGTACTTTTTGTATATCTTTTTTTTGTTTTTAAAGCATTTATGAAATTTGCCATTTTTCCATCTCCTTCTTGTATATATATATAAGAAGACAAATCTAGAAAAATATTAAAAATATGAAAAAATTAAGAACATCTAAGACTACATATAAATTCAAATTATTGTTTTACAAGTACTTTTTAACATTCTTTATTTGTTTTTTTAGCATTTATGAAATTTGCCATTTTTCATCTCCTTCTTGTATATATGTATATAAGAAGACAAATCTTGAAAAATATGAAAAAATTAAGAACTTCTGAAAATGCTTATAAATTCATATTATTGTTATATAAGTGACACCTGGGTACTTTAATTGTTTTTAAAGCATTTATGAAATTTGCCATTTTCCATCTCCTTCTAGTTTACATATATATGAAGACAAATCTTGAAAAATATGAAAAAATTAAGAACAGCTGAAAATGCATATAATTGTACGGTCTTATGTGATAACAAGGAATGTATTTATATATATGCGCACTTATTAGTTTATATGATTTATTTTTTCTTTAAGTAAATCAAAGTATGTTATTATTATGAAGATTTTGAAACAGAATGATTCTAAAAATTTCTAGTGTAAACGTGGTTGTTTTACGATTTAACATTCTAACATAAGAATAAAATTGAAAATGAATACTAATTGGTAAAAAATCTTATTATAATGATTAAATATTTTAAAAACTCCCAGAAACAATCTCTATTTTAATTACAATTACATCTAAATATATATACAAGTCTTTAAGTATCAGCAATATTTCTAATTTTTTTGGCTAATGGAAAGTATTTATGTATATTTGTACATGAGAGAGATAATGAACACGAAAAAAGAGAAATTGACATCTCATAAAAACTAGTAAAAATAACATTGTATATATGTAAGTAGATTGTAAAGTTTTTATTCTAATTAAAACCTTTATTATATACATGATTTAAATTTTTTTAAAGGGTATCTATCTGCATATATATATATATATAAAAGTACAAAATAAAAACTTTAAATTCAAGAAAAATATGCATAAATATTAGTGCAGTGAATTTAATTGTATTGAAATAATAGAACATTCATTTGGTAACAAATAATATATAAGTATTTTTATGTAATTAAAATATATAATTATATAATTTTTGCCGGTATCAACACATAGAATAAATAGATTTTGAATTAAACAAATCAGAATATAATTTGTGTATAAATCAAGAAAAAAGATTTTTTGAATTTTAAGATGAATTTTTATTATTGGAATATATCGAGGTGCATTAGAAAGAATAGAATCGTGGATAAAAAACAACCAATACCCCATTGGAAAACAATAGTGTATAAAAATACAACACTTTAAAAAAATATAAAACGAAATTTAAATATAATGAAGATTTTATATTTTATTTATTTAATACGAGGGAGCGATTATATAAATGTATCGTAAATAAACACAATTTCTATTAAGAATAATAGAAAAATCTCATATGTACGTATATATGAATTTAACATTGAAATTTTCTAAAAATTATAATTTTCATACTTAATGTAGATAGTATCGTAGCCAATTAAATACTGATCAATCATATTCTCACAAATTGGCAGATTTAATTGGCTTCAAAAAGTATTAAGAAAAATTCCAAAAGGGGGAATGGAAAATAAGAATAAAGAAATTGACATATTTCAAATAAATAAGATCTTATAGAATCATGTAATTATATTATATATTTATATATTATTTTTTGCATAATTCAATGAGAATTTCTAAAAAAAATAAGCTTGAATAAGAATTGTCATATTTACAAAAATTATGTTATGTCTAAATAACATCCAGATGATCACGCTACAAACCATTTCTCTGGACTAATGAAGGAGAGAATACGAAGCTGATGTGGAAAGGACTATGGAGATAAGAAGCAACCTACAAACAGGAGGCGCTAACGCGGAACCTATCCTTGTCAAACTATAAATATAAATTACAATAAGCATACCCTAATTAGATTCATTTATTTTTATGTCGAAATATAACTATATTCCAACGATATCTTATGGTAGTATAACATAGAATTTTGCGACCCAATATAGGATATTATAAAATTAGTTACAACATCTTGATCTTAAGATATCTCATGATTTTACGAGATCAAAATTACTTTTAATAAAGGATAGTTTTTAAAAAACTTACTTTCAATATATGAATATATTGGCAAACCTGTTCGGAAATGATTAGACCACCTAGAATTAAAACGAAATATATATGTTGGAAATAGCAGACGAGTCTGAATGAAATTGCATGTTTATTAAGAAACTTTCTCTTTTATATTTAATTCTGAAACACTGATTAGTGATAACCATATTCAATTGGACCAGCTTGTGATGAAACAGTTTGATGATTGATAAAGAGCAATGATTTGTATTTAGAGTTACAACAATATATATATATATATATCTGATTGTTATGTTAGTATCTTTCTATTAAAGAAAATATTTTATATCTGATCGTATAATATATACTCGTAAAATCAGTAGTAGATCAAAAAAAAGTAAAAAGGATTCATTTTAAACTAATATTTTTTGTATATCTTTTATATAGAAACCTTATTAATAACAATTTCATATATATATATATAAAATACTTTTTTGTTTAATATTTTGTTTTCGATATTTCTAAAATTTTATCCTTATACATCTATTTTAAATTAAAAGTCAATAGATAATTAGGGATATTTATGCATACTTCTTAATTAAAAATATGAATTGTTAATCGTATAGTGTTATAACACTAAATATGATAACGTTTTGAATTTTATCATTTATATCATTATATGTAAGGGACACATAAAATATTAAGCATTCTAAAGTTTTCATAAATTATCTTTTAAATTCTTATAATCATTAATTAAATACTAGAATAATCATCAAAATATTCTTGTTTTTACATATCACACAATTCAATGTTATGTATCAAATTCATCAGACTGATGTTCTATGAATAATATTAGTAAGTAGGATTATTTAAATAGTCGAAATGTCTAAAATTGCCCTTTATTCTACGTAAAACTGTTTCTAAATAGTCTATATTTATAATTTGATCTTAATTCTAATATCCCTTTTAATAATTGAATTATTTATTCAGATAATGCTAAACTTATATCTATAGAAGTTTTCGCATACATTCATCACAATGATTATGTAATAATCATACTTATGTTTGATTGGCAATAATTAGGTATAAATGCGATTATTAAAATCATTATTTTCTACGGACTAAAAATATATGATCGGAGAAACCTTATGTTTATCAATAGATTATATGACTAAATTTAAGTAAAGCACATGTAGCGGAAGTGCTTTTAAAAATTATAGTAAAAAGCTGCAATTACAATTCTTGTGACAGCACGTGTTTTTTCACTGTTAATGTAATTTTTTTTTACTTTATGCTCATGATCTTTTTTATCAGCTAATGATTATTATAAAATTTAATACTTCGGAAATTTGAGTATACATCTGTATTCCAACTTTTCAACTTCTCGCGACACGTGGGATGCGCAAGCGCTATAAGGTCTTGTCCATTGAAGTTGGTATAACTAACGATACTCAAACTTCAGAAGTATATAATTCGTATAATAATCATTTGCTGATAAAAAAGATCATGAGCATAAAATATAATGATTATTACACTAGCATAAAAAAAATTGACTGTCTTGGATTATAAATTATGTAATACTTATTTTTATAATACTATATTCCACAAATCTTTTGTCATTCCAACTTAACTTATCTCTTTATTGCACCAATCCAATCTTTGATTTATCATTGCCCATAAACAAAATTTTTTTTTTAATATTTTAGGAGGGAAATTTAAAATAAACAAAATATAGAAAAGAGCGTAGATTTTGAATTAAAAGGATTTAATAGCAACAATAAAACAAATTTTTGTTATAAATTAATTAAAAATATACAATCAAAAACTAAACAAATATGTTAATTACTCTTTATTCAATGATCTTTATTTGAAATTTATTATTAATTTTTCTTTGTCTATAGAGTAACAACTCAATTAAAAAGATGATCAGATGGTATTTTTTGAAATACAATACGGCCTTAAAATTTTTTAAATTCTCTTGACATTTTTGAAGAAATTCAAAATTTAATTAAATTTTTGCTAAAAATCAATCGTAATGTCAAAATAAAATATTTTTTTTAAAATAATAGTTACAGTTGTAAAATTTAAAAAGATTAGGAATTCATTATTTCTAAATTATATTATTATTGAACAAATATATTAATATTTTAAATTTTATTTGCATTCTTCAGAAATCTAAACATTTCTGGAAGCATACATTCAGTCTAATGTGATAAAGAAAACTCCAGAGTCCATCTCTTTGGAACGACGAATAAGATATGATAAAGATTATGCAGGAGAAGAAGAAGTGGTTAGAGCTTTTAACTTCTAGCGAATATGGCGACTGTTGAACAAGCGATGTCGGTATAGGAGAATGAAGCTAAAAATTTGGAGTTGAAAAACATAAATAATTCCACATAAACCAAAGTCTATGAAGAGCCGAATCTAGTGAGCGATACCGAGGGAAACTGAACAATCTAACTTTAATGATAAATTTACTCAATAAATCTTTTATATGTTGTCAACACTAAACACAAACATTGGCGTACTTACGAATGTAGTAACGACCATGCAACTTTCGTTTGATTAAGTGACCCAACTTGACATGCCTTTCAAAACGGTTGACATATTTTTGACATCTGTCCATGTGTTGTAGTAATGTACATCACAGTATCTAAGAAAAACAAAATCTCAATAAAGAATATTAGTTAAATCACATAAATATGTTTTTATAATTTTGTATTCGAAATTATTAAAAGAATGTAGTTCATATATAGTTGTAGCAGATCAAATATATATTAATCATATTCTTACAAATGACAGTTTTAACTTGTTGAAAAAATTATTTAAAAAAATTTACTTTAGAGGGTATGGAAAATAAGAATAACAAATTTGCCAGATATAATGGAGAAATTGAAATACGATGCCAGTAAATCTTAAATTGTGCGGTCACATATGAAAGTATTTTGTATATAATATAGGACATATACTTGTTTTTGCAGTGTAAAATGTTTACTATTTTTTAGTATAACATGTATATATATATAGAAATGTATATTTGGATCAAAGAAAATCTTATATAATTTATTTTCCAAAAGAAAGCATAAAACTAACATTGTAAATTGTTCTATTATTTGATTCATTCAGATTAATGATCTTTTAATCTGACTAATTTGAAATTTTTCTTTATGCATAGAAAGAAAAACAAAAATAAATAAAGTTGAACTATAATTGGTTTTCTTAAAGGATAACAAAAAATTAAAATAATCGTGCTTGGCAGAATGGTTGCACCTTGATTTAGGATTTCGAAGGTCCAAGGTGAGATTCCCGGTAAGAGAAAATTTAAATTTATTTTAAGTATAAAGATATCTACTGGCGGACATATAGACGTCACTAAATATAATATTTCAAAATTGATAGACTAAACAAATATTTTGAAAAGTATCTCTTGTATGAATTGATCATTAATTTCTTAAATACATTCACACTTTAAATTCTTATTACATATAATTTGTCCTTCTGTGTTTCATAATACCATAGCTGTATATTCTATAGGGACCTAAAAGCCAATTATGGCACTCTTGATGTAGAAATTTATGAAGTTTGTTTTTATACAAACAAGATATAGTATAAGATGGAGATATGTTCAATTATTTCATTAAAGACAAAGAAGTTTAATAAGTTTGCTTTTAGTGTCTTTGTAGTTGAAGAGCCATCTGAGATCTAGATGATTTATATATATAATATCGACACTAGATTAAAACGATAAATCTATACAGAGGTTTTAAAATCTTCATTTTAATATATTTTTTGATTTAATGATGCGATTAGAGGCTTGTATATAAAAATAAACTCATCAAATCTAAATGGTTACGTCGGAGATAGTGCAGCGAAAGTATTTGGTAGAAGTTAAGTGAATAATAATACCCTATATCAATTGGATTTTTAACTCAATTGCTTTTGAGTTTATGTTTAATATCATCTTCTCTTCTCCTCGCCAAAAATTTGAAATTTTAAAGTAAATAAAGGCTATAAGTCAAAATTATGTTTTTTGAACTTTTAAATTTTTAATTATTCAAGGATGACAAGTTAAATTATTTAAACAGCAAGAATAAGAATAAAATCATGAAAAAATAAATTATCTAAAATGACATAATTTTGATTTGTTTTTTTCATTATTGAAAAGAATTTATACACATTTATAAAAAATAAGAAGTTGATAAAAATCATGAAAAAATATTTGTCTTACTTGCAATAATTTCTAATATAAAGTTTTTAAATTTTCATTTTTAAAATAAGGAAAATTTTATATACATATATATATATATATATACAATAAGACAGAAAAAAAATTATGGAAAAATAATTAGTCTAAAATGCAATAATTTCTAATTTAAGTGATTTAAATTTTAGATTTTCCAAACTTGACAATATATATACAAATGTAATAAGATGATGAAGAAAATCATGATAATTATTTGAGGAAAATAATCACCCCAAAATATTTCATTACAAAAGAACTTAGCTATATCATGAAGGCTTGAAAGTAATTATTCTTGACATTCTAAACAACTAACTAATTATTAAGAGTAGATTTATTTGTATATGTAAATATATTTAAGAAGAGATAATAATATTGACAAGACAAAAATAATCTGATATTAAAATTCAGAATAAACAGTATTGTAAGTACCAAACTTCAAAAATAGATTTAATATTTTTTGCGACTGAAAAATTAAAATTATATCTATCGCTTGCAAACAAAGTAAAGTTAGTATGTATAATATAGAAACAAAAATAATAAAGTTTAATCGTTTATTCAACAAACACTGTTAAATACATTGTTTTGGAGCTATTTATCTTAACAACCGTACTAGATGATTTAAGAAATTTATATTTTGAACAGATTTCCCATAAATACTACTAAATTGAATAATCTATGTGTTACGAGTCATTTGCATACTAAGACGTGCTCTCCCTAAAGGAATAGCTATTATTGCCAAGTATATTGAAAGACAAAAACAAGGATTGACTTTAAATGGCAAAATGAGCATTAAATATATGTAATAAAGACATATAAAGATTTTTTCAACAAATGTTTCTTGTGTTTTAAATATCTTCAATTAGTCATTAGCATTTTACTTAAACAAGACACTTTTAGGAAAAGACTAGGAAAGATTAAACATTAAGGATCGAAAAGCGCTGAAAAAACACATTAAAGAAAACAACAATATTCCTTCTTTAGGGCGTAAATCAACCTCAAAGTCTATATATAAAATGAAATAAAAATTATATGATACTAAAAATTCAAAATCTCAGCAAAATTTATAAGCTTTTACGAAGATATGTGTAGATATAATAAACATGGCAAGTGCTTAATAAAAATATACATAATATACTAAGATATAAAAATCTTGGTAATAAGTTCATATTTATTGCAACAACCAGATGTATATATGTATAAAAGAATGAAATACCCCAGAAATAATTGCATCAAATATTTTAATCGTACAGACTTTACATAATCAACAATAACGTTTTTAATGATATATAATAAGAAATAATGTTTGTTTCTGAGTTATTATAATATCGATTAATTTATAAAGAAAAAATATTCATATGTAAAAAGAATAAACAATTTATTATAATGAACCTAATCGATGAAAATTAAGTATTGTAAACAATTAAATGATTGTTCTCTTTGGCAATATAATAGTTAAAATCTAAAAACAAAATTAGAGAAAATTAAAAAATAAAATTCACGTTTCATTTATCCTCTAAGAATAGAAAGTCAGTGTGAATATACTATTAACTTTATTCTATAGGACTGATATAGTAATTTTGACTTACAAAACCAAAAATAGAAGACAAATAATCAGTTATTTAAGATAGTAAAATGAACAAAAGTTGAAAAATAAAGGAAATATAAAGTCAGAAACACGATATTATAATTATTTGTGCATTTGAATATAAATAAAATCATTTTTTACAACATATATACAATAGAGTGATATAATTCCGCAATTTAATATTTGATATGTTTAGATTTCATTACGTTAACATTTTTTTTTAAATTATATAATCTTAACAATGAAAAATTTATATTTTATGATACTATATTTTTTGAATATTCCAGAGGTTAAAATATTTTTCAAATATGGGGTGAATGATCATTTAAATATAACATTTCTAAAAAATAATTAAATTGATATATTTTTGAATTACACCCCCTAATAGATATACTTTTTGTTTTCATATAATTAGACTATTTAAATCATACACAATTCAAATAGAGAAGAGAAAGATATATTGTTTAGAAAAGAAAACAAAAAAAAAGATTGTAGATCTTAAAATAGTTATAAAACTGTACACTAAATCAAAATTATTCTTCACATTAGATATTATACCATGGATTTAATAATTGCAGACATAAATTTTGACTGAATTTTTCTGGGATTGATTTGGTTGCAAATTAAATTTTTATAAAAAATGCACATATTTTATTTGGCTAAAGAGAACTTACAGCCCCCGCATTTGAGGCGCTACGATTTTTTTTTCCGAACCCCAAAAATGAAGTGTAAAAAAAGGAGGAGCAAAGAAGAGACAAAAATTACTAAGCACTTATGACATTAAAAACAATAAATAAATATATATTTATGTACACAATTATATTTTAATACAAGTTTTTACAATAATATAAACCAATAAGCATTTTTTGCCCTTCTGATTTTTTAGAATTGGGGACAAAACCGCTCTCTCTGAGGGTGTTCACTTTATTATTTTGAACCCCAAAAACGAAGTGCAAAATAAAGGAGAAGCAATCATTAGTACTCAAATTACTTGCATCTTAAAACAGTAAAAATACCAAATAAATATATATTCTTATACGAAATTTAATTTAAAATAAGAATATAACCATAAAACTATATAATTCTAAATAACTTAACATATTTTAAATTAAATTTTTTGATTTAACAATCTGTATAGATCGATGAACATTTATTAAAATTTTCTTATATAAGTAATATTTATAATTTTAATTGTTGTTTTATTATTAAAGTAGATTTTTGAAGAAAATCTACTTTCATAATAAAACAACAATTAAAAAAAATTGAAAAAATAAGAAAGGCGAAAAAGACACAATACTTCAAATGATTATTATAACTAAATTTAAAATTAATTTTTGTATAAAATTAAATATTTATTTGCTATTTTTAATGTAATAAGTGCTTAGTAATTTTTGTCTCTTCTTTGCTCCTCCTTTTTTTACACTTCATTTTTGGGGTTCGAAAAAAAAAATCGTAGCGCCTCAAATGCGGGGGCTGTAAGTATCCCAGCTCCTTTTATTTATGTTCTATAAAAAAAAGTAAAAGGACATTATATTCACATTATAAGTTTCTTTAAAAATAATTAGACAAAAAATAAAGTATGCATGAAACAAATTAACTCGTTTGTTCCTTATTTCTAATTTCTAAAACCAAATTCCGTACACAATTTTAATTTGGCAGAAAAACAAATCCTTTTAAGAGAGATTATCGAAATGTCGTTTCTTACAAAAACAATTTTGATTTTAAGTTCAAGCCATTTATAATATTTAGGGCGAAAATATATATATGCGAGAAATTAATATTTAAAAAATAAAAGAATAAATTTCTTTGAAGAAACAGTCCAATATTTATTTTAGATGAATCAGTGGTTTACATTCCTCGTATAAAAACCAACGATCAAATATATCATTACTAAATTAGTAATACTGTCATTGTTTTTTTTGTTCCGTAAATCCTAACCTAGTCTTCTATCGTATAACAAAACATAAGGTTACACATTTGATAAACTTTATGAATTTTGTGTTGCTAAAGTATTTCTGATTTTTAAATAGAAATGTAATCTTTTAATAAATATCAGTTGTAGATAAAATTTTGACAAGAAATAAATATGAAAATTACCTTATAAAACCTAGATGAAATGCGCTTAATACGTACGATTCAAGTCGAATTAATAAAATCAACTTGTTATATTCAAGAACATAAGTAAAAGCCGCCTAATTCAATGTATCTGTGTAAAATCAAAAATAAGATAAATTCTTAGTTAAAAAATGCATCATGTTAAATATAATAATTCAAGTATTTATATTTTTTAATTATTATTTGAAATGACAAGAAACGTATCTACAATAAAAATATAATACAAGGATCAAAATGATGCAAATCTAACACACTCGTAAAAATCAAAAACAACTTGCATTATAGTATAAAACTATCTATGTAGAAATTTTTAAGTTAATAAATTTGAATAGAAAACTTGCATCAGCAATACATATAGAGTGGATAAAAAAATATTAAAATTAAAACAAAATAACAAACCGTTTTTTAAAACAATTTTATAATCAATAGTGTAATATAAGGAAAATTTACATATAGAGTATTAATAAACTGAAATCGAAAGTTCTATATATAAATTAGAGATGATTATTGTATAAAAAATAATAAGTAATTTTGTATAAAGTAGCTTTTAATATTTAATTTTAAAATTATATTTTTTGTAGTAGATACTAAATATGTAGAACATTTTGAAAATATTTATGAGATATAAAATGCATGCCCAGTCCTTTACCTTTAAGATTAACGTCGCTAGAAAAAAACATTGTAACTAAGCCTTTTCCATAATGACTATTAAGATTTACTTTTTTTGAAAAAACTTTTTTGTTCCCCCCACGACAAAGTTCTTTTTGGTAATCATAAAAAAGTTTTATGTTCCACTGAGCTTTAAAAAATGAAAAAATGGAACTTTACTATAAATGAACAACTTCACTTACAACTAGAAATAAAATTGATGTTTACATCGACCGTGTTTTCAAAAAAGGCAAGTTTTTTTTAAAAAAAACATTACGTAAGCAGTGTTTAATGAAATTTGTTAAAGGCAAATTAACGTCTAAAGAATTTATCTAGGATCATCTTTTTTTTCTTTTATACGATTCTATATCCCCATTTTCCAAAATTCGAATAACTGGTGGTCAAAGAAGTTCGTAGAAAGCAGGATCGAATTTTAGTAATGTTAGAAGTAGCGTAAAAGATTCATGTAATGATAAGTGTTATTCGTGGAAGTTAAATATGTACATGGATTTGCAATTTAGAATTTATTTAAATCCTAGTTTCTTATCAGCAGTGGATCTTGACGATGTAATATAAAGATAGATAAAAACATATGTTCTGAAACGAAAAAATTGTACAATATGTACTTTCTGTAGTTTGTATACAAATTCAAATTGGTATTTATCAATAAACTCTATACACTAAACGTATGAGAACAAATTCATTGTTAACAAAATTCTAAGTAATAGTTTTCTCTTACCTTTCATGGAAAAAAATAAAAGTTAGGAAGAGAGTAATATTATGAGAAAAGAAGAGAATGTCTAGAAATATTATCTAATGAAAGATCATTAACTTTACGAAAAATTCAATACAATCGAAAGCGAAATTATTAGATAAGAAATTTAGCATATAATAAAATTTGAAAGTTTGTGCATGCACTAAATGATGATAATAGTATATTTTTTTCGAATAACAACATTGTAATAGCATGCTGACAAAGCTTATATATCGGTTTTTGTAAGCCCTTATTAGTTATCATACAATTCTAGATAATATATTAGCAATAAATAAATTCTGAATTATCATATAAACTGTTTACAGTTATAATTAAGATGAATCAGTAGAACAAAATATTTCAAATGTAAAGTTAGAAATAATTAGAACATTATATTAATACCAAATTAAAGACTGTCATTCTATTATAATGAATTATTTTAATGAGTTTAATAAATAAAAATATCATAAAAACGTATATATGATATAAAATTCTATAAATAAAAAGAATAATTATTTTATATATATATATATATATATATATCAGTAAAAATCTAGAGTTTAGTATAAAAAAAATATATTTAGAAAAAAATGTTGGCCATGTAAAAGAATGTGTGTAGTAATTTGGTTGTCGGTATTGAATTTTGCTTTTTTTTTATGATAAAGATAATTAAAACAACTGATTATCTTACAATAAATACTAAATGAAGGATAAATCATCAGATCAAGCGTTGTAGAATTCTAATATTCTTTATCGATGCTAGGTTCATATTAATCTTGTCTATTATATTTAATGAAACTAATCTTTTTGTAATATTTAATTTATATATTTTGGAATCTGAAATTATCTTCATTTAATGAAAATATTTGAAAATTTTTTTTTAAATATATTATGATTAAACAAAAATGATATATAAAAAAGTAAATAAATTAGTTTATAGAGTAAAATAAAGAAGATATATATACATTTGAATAAAAATATAATATAATATTAATATTGTTGTTTTATATAAAATAAAAAATAGGTTAAACTATCAAATACTCTAAGAAAGTAGAAGCGTACATCAAGATGATTACAGAAGACAAACTTAAGCATTCCAATAGACTACCGAAGAGATGTTTGGGTTCCGCTTTGAAAATGACTAAGAGTCGATAAGCTGCCCACAAACAGGAGACGCTAACGCGAACCTATTCAGAATATACTAGAATATAAAACATCATTAGCATATCTCGTTATAATTCATTTTTATGTGAAAAATAATAGTAATTATGTTGTATATATTTGTAAAGATTGTTTATATATATTATAACAATGATATTTATTATGTTATTTTCTGAAATTAAACTATATTTTTTTTATATTAAATATGAATTTGTGGTATTATTTACCACATTATTATATTTTCCTCCAAATGAATTTTCTAGAATTTATTTTTATATAAATATTTTCTTTTTATTTTTACCCCCACCAAAATATGTCAAGAAGAACAGAGGAGTCTAGAAATCAGCAGTATCAATCACTGCATCCCCAGAAAAGGGAAGATAAAGCCCAAGGAGGCAGATTTAATAATACAACTTAAATTATAATAAAACTTTAATACCCGTCAGAAGCATTATAGAATGCTATCTGAGGAACGGCCAACTCCCGGGTAATACCTCAATGAGCTCATTAGTATTAGAAAAAAGTAATAATACTGAGAAATAAAATGATGATGAAGCATATACCACATTTGATAAAACCATAGAAGGAACTACAATAGTGGTTAAAGAAAAAATTGAAAAATGTAAAACTTGACTGCACCATAAAGCATCTCGAGCTGTTTGAAGAGCTAGGAACGGCCATTAAATGGACTGATGAGCAGATGGGACTCATCTACTAACCTTTGATTGAAGATTCTAAGGTGAAAGATAAGCTAAATAAGAAAAGCTTCAAAAAACAAAAAAAAAAAGAACTACTAGAATTTAGATATCCAAAAAATGATGTAGCTTTATTATTAACAGAGATGGAAACTGTAAAACAGGTAAATTATAGAAGTATAGCAGATTACTACGAGAAAATAGAGTCGATGATTGAAATATACGGAATATCTATGAACTTATCGAAAAGGAATTTGATGTTAGATTGAAACAGATTTTTGAGAGAGGATTAGGCAGATCAACTGCCATTGAAGTTTTAAAATCAGGAATGAAAAACAAGGGAACAAACAAGCTATTAAAATATTCACAAGATCTGGAAGAAATGATTATTTTATAGGCGAAACTGTTGGGACACGATATCGCAATTTATATCTAAGAAAGAGCTTTATGAAAGACCTGAAGAAACAGGAAGATACTTTAAATGTGATAATGGTGCTCTATACATCGAGCAAGATCACATGATACACGAGATTGTCGTCTAAGAAAACCAAAAGCCAACGATAGTGAAATAAAAAAAGAAGAAAAATCGTTAATGATAAAAAAAAAATTCCTACGATGAATTGGATATAAAACATAAAAAACCGACTGCCTATTAATTCAGAAACAAAAAGAAAATAAAATCATCAATAAACAGAAAAGTATAAATGAAAGAATAAATAATATAGATAATTGTATTAAAAGGAATTTGAATAAAAAATAGACAATCTTCTAGCTAAAGTCTTAACTAATATAGTTGACTTTGTGAAAAGGACAGGGAATACGATACCATCAGATGATATATATTCAAGAAATATTAAAATAAATAACAAAGAAAGAAGCAAGCCTCGTGATAAAATTAAAGATAACCATGCACATGTAAAAGATTTGGCAACATCTAAATATGATAGTTATTAGAATAAAAATAAATTAAATCTTGGAACTTTCAGAAAACATTGCCTCAAAAATAAAATGCAGCAGTTGCCATTTAGCATATGTAGATATGAAATAAACGGTGAATTTGAGAGCTCAAATATGATAAGTTGAACTCATACCTTGATTTGAGGTTTAAAATATCCTACCCAGCTATTACTAGGAAACGGCGGAAAGAACTATATGATGATTTCGGAGGAATCCGTATTCTAATTTGCTGACCCTTTAGAGAAGGTAGTATGTGGCATTATTTACCACATTATTATATTTTCCTCCAAATGAATTTTCTAGAATTTATTTTTATATAAATATTTTCTTTTTATTTTTACCCCCACCAAAATATGTCAAGAAGAACAGAGGAGTCTAGAAATCAGCAGTATCAATCAATGCATCCCCAGAAAAGGGAAGATAAAGCCCAAGGAGGCAGATTTAATAATACAACTTAAATTATAATAAAACTTTAATACCAGGGAGAAGCATTATAGAATGCTATCTGAGGAATGGCCAACTCCCGGGTAATACCTCAGAATTAAACATAAAAACAAGAAATAATTATATGACAAATTAATAATTTTTTTTTCTGAATGGAGTATCCACACATCTTATATCCGGCATGAGGCCTGATCCGAAGTTGAAGTGGTGAGTCTAAACTAACATATTGATTTATATTATTTGTTTGTTTTGCTGCTCATCGGAATTGTAGGTCAGGGGTAAATTCCGTTTAAATAGTCAATTAGATTAACTGTCAAACTCTTTGAGATGTAAACAAACAAACATGAAACCGAAGTTCTACTGAATTAGTAGTACTTCATGTGACATGCACTTGTCTTACTTTTAGTTTGTGAATGTCAAACATGTCTTATGTTTATTTACAATACTCTGAGATGTTTGACAGTACCAATAATCATTGTTTAATTATAAGCCGTATCGTCAGTGCAGGTCTCAGGCTTCAAGACATCTGAATAAATATTATAATTGATATTTCGAAAACTATTTCTTGCATAATTTAGTACATTTTTTTTTAGAGGTTGCCAACGTATGTATCTGTATAATTAATATTTTAAGAATTTTAGATTTATTTGTCTTTTTTGTATGAGTACGTAAGTATATAATTAGCTGCATATAAAATAATTATGAAACGCATTATGTGCAGAATCGACATGTAATTAAAAATTGAAGTAAAGTTTAACATATTAAATCGCCTTTGGACACAATACGTAAATTAAACGATATATTTATTTCTTTTTTCAAGATAAAAACATATTTTTCAAACAAGTAAATAAGATTCTTTCAAAAAGAAATTAAAACACAATCATTGAATGTTTTAATTACAAGAAATGTCTGATACTATACATAAACTATTTAAGACATATAATTTAGTCTAACAATCTATTGTTTAATAAATTAGGACGTATTTATATACAAGAAATAAGATTATACATTTATCTAAAATAATTCTGGTATATGCATTAAAATATTTAAATAAATGTTAAAAAACCAAAACTTGATAAACTAAATACAAAGGTTTCATAGAAGTGTGTATTAATGATTACTTAATAAGGACAGTTGTCAAAGTTTACTCTGTTAAATATTCACCAATAATACAACAAAAAATGAAAAATTTACAATATGTGTTTATCCATGCAAATTAATTAACCTTTAACTTACGTGGCTAAAAATCATTACAATAAAAATAAAATATAAAAAAGAAGTTTGTATATGAAGGGCAAAAAAAAAATCAATGAAGCAAGTACACAATCATAAAGTTATTAATAGCGAAATATTTTTAGCCTTCTAACTTAAAAGTAGCAAAGTTTTATCTATGAAGAACAGAGAAATACAGGAAAAATAAGAACGAGCATACTGGTTGAAAGAAAAAAAAATCTTCTAAAATTTAAAACGAAC